>NC_079312.1:97270486-98470486 GCF_029931775.1 Euleptes europaea | reverse complement strand
AATACATCTTTGCACTAATGCATCAATAAATCTCCAAGGTAGCACCTAGGTGTTTGGCAAAAGCTATACATTAAAAAGTAAACTATCACTCAACATCTTCATTTCCTGAGACAAGAACATAAGAAGAGCCCCCACTGGATCAGAATAAGCCTCTGTCTAGTCCATCAATTTCTTTCCAACAATGGAAAGCCACTTTCTGAACAGGAGTCCTATGAAATTGCGTTGATCAAGTAACCCATTGCAACAGAAAATGGTCATCATTCTTTTAACAGTTTTGGCCCAACCAATATGATCCTTCATCACAAAGAGCAGGTGTAGTAAATGGGGAATAGAGCTAAATTATGCACACTCCATTATCTGACTATGCTGGTAAAAGCCTCTAGCTA
The DNA here is from genome assembly GCF_029931775.1 of Euleptes europaea. Lineage (NCBI taxonomy): Eukaryota > Metazoa > Chordata > Lepidosauria > Squamata > Sphaerodactylidae > Euleptes > Euleptes europaea. The sequence goes on along the minus strand of NC_079312.1, from coordinate 98,470,100 downwards.
CAATGTCTAAAGTACCAGAGAACAACAAGCAGGCCATTAAAATAGCGTTATGATAATAGAGTCTACACAATGTTAGCCAAAGAGCAGTCAAAAAATAAGAAATGATGATGTCCCTAATATGGCTATGTGGAAGGAAGCAACTGCACATATATAGGGGTGATACTTTTATTCCTCAGCAGCTCTTGCAAAAGTATAAAGATATGATTTTCACTCCTTGTGGGTGCAGTTATAATCATACTTCATGCAAGAAACAACCTCTTTGTTGCCATTACTCATCTATGTAATGACTCCTTGCACATCTACTTCTATAGTGCTGTCCCAGGCTGCTGCAATGGCGCACCTCCCCAGGTCTCCGGCAACCCTCCCACCCCAACAGGACCACACCAGGGCCAGGCAAGGGACCCACACACACCGTGCCACCCGCCGGGTCCCAAAACGGAGGAAGCCGCCTAGAGCAAGCTGCACCTGGCAAGGCCCGCACCAGGCTGCAAGAGTCAACCCCCCCTCTTCCAAATGGAGCCGGGCAGACTCTCCGCCCCACCCTTCACCGCCAGACAGCTGATCAGTGGGCGAGCAAGGGAGGGCCTATGGCAGGCCAGATGGCCCATGTGCCTGGGGGTCCATTCAGGAGGAGAAATCAGGGAAGGCTCCATTTTCAGATGACTTGAAAACCCTACATGGTCACCACAAGTCAGCTGTGATAACAGGGGAAAAAATGCTGAAAAACAAGGTACTTCTCTGGGGTCTTTCAAATTGTTTTTGGAAAGAGTGTCAGAGAATTTCTAAAAGGTCAAATCAAATCTTCTAGTGAATTCCCCCCCCCCCCCCACAAAATGTTGGTAGCATTCACTTGGGCAGTGGGAATGCTTTTGCACTTCTAGTTGCAGCAGCAAGTCTCACTCAAATGAAGCAAATGATTTACTTATTTCAGCAATTCACATATCAATACTTGGAGGACTTATAGTGTTCTCATGGGCCATTAGTACCTCCTGTCTGTTTTGGAGAAATCTTCCATGATTGCAAAATGACTCATGGATATATCTTCCTACCACCCATCTGAGACAGTATTACAAATTGCAAACCCTATAGAATGGAGGGTGAGAGGCATCCCTTTCAGCCACTTCTTTAGAAGACATCAGTCATGCGCCTGCTAATGGCAGGTATTTTATATAAAATTACCAGTTCAACCTGCAACCAAAAGGATGGTAGCAGGGAATGTAGTGACATATTGCCTGACATTGTCATGATCCATGAGTGGCAGAAAATAGACACTCTCCGAGTAGGCAGCCTTCCATCTGGCTTTAATAAGTGCCACTATAAAATGATAGATAGTAACAGAAAGTAGAAAGTCAGATTGGAAAATTAGCTTTCTGCATTTCACATCTGCACAATAGGGGCAGCTGCCAATCAGTGTCTCTGGAGCAGAACTTATCTAGGTTCCCAACCACGTGCAAAGTCATGTTTCTCCAAGTTAAAAAAAACACATAAAAATGAATCAGTCTGTTATGGAGCTTTAAACAAATGTGAGGATGAGAAGCAAGCTGTTGCAAATTGGCACAGGCAATGCAGACTATTACTATGAAATGAAATGCTGCATTTTCTAATAAAGATGTGAATTAACTCTTTCTTTCTCACAGCACTTTTCATTCCTAAAAAAACAAAAATTGCACAAGTTAATGATAATTATGGATGACAAGAGGGGGGAAGTGCAAGGATTTCCTCTTTCTCTCCCTTGAAAATCCCTTTTCCTGCTTCCTTCGAACCCACCATCCAACCTGCTTTAGCTGCCCCCGTCTTCAGCTTTCAATTCTCCCCTCTCCCTGGCAGCCTCTTCTCAAAAAACAACAACAACTATGGCCCAGTTGCATGGTGCTGGCCATCAAACCAGGCCCAGTTACACAGTGGGGAACTTGTAGGGGGCACCTCATTTTCCCCTATCCCTTTCCCCATACTATTTCCTCTTTATCTCCTTTTATCTGCCCCTATCTTCAGCTATATTTATTATTTCCTTTATAGCACACTGTTCTTCGCAATGGGGACATAAAGGAGCTTCAATTATTTTCCTGTCCTCCATTTTATCCTCACAACAACCCTGTGTGGTATGTTAGCCTGAGACTGGCCCAAGGTCACCCAGTCAGACTCCATGGCATAGTGGAATTCAAACCTGGGTCTGCCAGATCCTATTCTGAAATTCTAACCACTACACCACACTGGCTTTCATGGTGTGGCTACTGTTGAGCAGTAGCAAACATCCAATCCTGGGTGAGTCAGGCAAGTCACGTGGTTGCTGTCAGACCTGGCTCTGACAAACCTTCCCTCAAAGGCCAAAATAACCCTGAAAAGGTCCCTACCCCTCCTTGCCTTGCACTGACAGAAAGCAAGGCTTGAAGGCTGGCAATACTGTGTGATTGCCTGGCAACGGCCACACAAGGCATTCGTTTCTTAAAGCTACATGTGCTGTTTCTATTATTTGAAGGGGCTTAACCCTCAATTTTTTAAAAAAAGATTTCAGATTTGTCTGCAAACCTGGGGCATTTTTCAGGTTTGTATAAAGATTGGTCTTGTCCGTTTACAACTGCTGCCTCTGAGTTTAAGTATTCACAGATTTGGCCATGTTGAGAATTAAATATACTGATTGTATATTCCAAAGAAAAATAAAACATCAATACAGTATTAAGTATTTATTCATCACCTTCAATATGCAAAGGTCTTTACAAATGTTCCTGTGGTCTGTCATCATGAAAACCAAGAATTCCTATTACATACACAGTGCATTCCTGAGCGGAATGCCTGCGCCAGTTTTTGGAGGCAATGTGGCTGCACTGCCTCCAAAGGAGGTTTCGGCCCCTCCTCACGGCAGCAAAAATCCGTGCAACTCTCATAGGTTGCATACGCACCTAAAAGGTGGCGTATCTTGCAAAAAAATAAAAGGGGTGTTCCAGGCCCGAAAGAGCTGAGGAGGCCACCTAACGGCAGCTTCTCCCTCAGCCTGCACCAGAACGCCCCGGGAATGCCTCCTGGGGTGCCCTGGAAACGTTTCCCAGGACACTGGCGAGGCCTTTGACAGCATTTGGACACCGCCGGAAGGCCACATCAGTGTCCTGGGGTGGCGCTGCAGCGCCCCACAACCGGCATCGAAGCCTTCCCGCCGCTGTTTGGGCTGCTAACGCCGCCATTAGTTGCCCGGACGCTGGCATGGGGAGCCTGGATGCTGGTACGGCTCCCTCCCGACTTCCTAAGGGCTTTCACCTCAGGAATGTGCTGACAAGGACTGAGGCTTAGTAGTTCATGACCAGGCAACAATTTGAGCATAGTGTAATGCTAAAAAAAGGAAGATTCCTGTGTGTAAACTATTATTTCCAATAATCATCTATCTAGTAAATTTTTATTGCATCCTTCCTCCGATGATGAAAATATATGACTCTTCCTTCCTCTTTCTAATCTTCACAACAAATTGTATGTAGGTTAGGCTGAGAGACAATGACAATCCTATGAACACACTGAGAATTTAATGCCAGAAGGGGGATTTGAACCTGAGTCTTCCATCCTGACAGTCTAATAACTATACCTTTTTGGCTCTGATGTTCTGCATACAAACATCTCTAAATCAGGTTGAGCAAGATGCTCATTTAAGAAGCCATAGTCATTGTCTAACTATTCCTACACATTTAAATAGTGTTTGTTTAATATTTGCTCATTATGGCCTGAGTTTCTACTTTAACCTAAGACAGCATTCTGTACTCAATGCATCATTTTGCAGCAGATTTTGCAGCTCGCTGCTCTATTCTTTGAAACGTTCCTTGAGAATGCAATACCGTATTACAGATTCACTCACTACCCTCTGCTAACTGAATGTTTCCATATCCTCCTTAGTTAATGTCCTCATAGGGTTAAGCTTTCCATAGCAGATCAAGTTAAGATAGTGTTGCCAGGTCCCTCCTCGCCACGGGCAGGAGGTTTTTGGGGTGGAGCCTGAGGAGGGCAGGGTTTGGGGAGGGGAGGGACTTCAATGCCATAGAGTCCACTTGCCAAAGCAGCCGTTTTCTCCAGGTGAATTGATCTCTATCGGCTGGAGATCAGTTGTAATAGCAGGAGATCTCCAGCTAGTATCTGACGGTTGGCAACCCTAAGTTAAGAGCTTGGGGGTGCTCCTGGGTCTGGCCTTGTTAATGGATAAGCAGGTTGGTGCTATTGCTAGGAGCATCTTATTTCACTTATACCTGACCTGTAAGGTGGCCTCTTATCTAGATTCTGCTATTTTGGCTATGCTGTTCCATGCTAACATAATCTCCAAACTGGACTATTTTAACACACTCTGTATGGGAGTGCTTCTGAGCTTCTGAAGATGTCTTGGAAGCTCCATTTGATAAACTGCCGTTCTACTTTATAAGAACTCAAGGTGGCTTAAAATGTAAATAATAATAAAATACAATAAAATACATAAAAACCACCAGTGAAAACCAACCATTTAAAACTGCCAGTATTTGCTCTTGGTCTTCCCCTGTTACACTTGCCTCACTTCCTCCTCCCCTGCCTTCCTTCTGTTGCCTTTCTGTGATGAAAAGTAGATTACAAACTCTGTAACATGGGGACTTTGTTTTTGCTTACGCTTCTCTGTGATGTGTGATGAACACAAATGTGCTTTAGAAACATCAAATTGATAAATAATGTGTTGAATTAATTTACCAAGTCTTGAAAAGGAACATGGACTCCAAATGGTCTCTGGGGTTAATCTGGATAAAGCAGCTTTTGTTCATGGGCTCAAGAGGAATTATAAGAGAGCAAGGAGTGAAGAAAGAAAGAAGAAAAGGGTGTAACAAAAGTTTTCACTGAAACTGCTTCTGACAGTGACTCAGCTTAATAAAGGAAGGATAGTGTGACAAGATAAATAAATGAACCATCAGATACAAAAAGTCAAACACCTCATAAATGTGACCTTTTCATCAGTCTGCACTGAGATTTGCTGGTCATTTTAATTTTCTCACTGGAGATAACTCGGGGTGGGGGTGGGGGAGAAACAGCCATCCAGTCCAATTACAAAGATACCAAAAAGGTCAGAGTGGCATATAAATTATTATCATATTTCATTGAAATGATACAGAACACACATTCTTCCAAGTTACTAATCAAGTAAAAAACAGCAGTGATTCAAACAATTTACACTGGTTAGAATGGTAGTAGCCCTGCACATTAAATATGTGTGCACACAGTCAACAAGCATAGAAAAGAAGTGGGCAAAATACACTGGCTGTTTCCCCAACATGTGACCGAGTGTGCTGGTCCCACAGATATGTACACACTTCCTTCTCCCATGGCACAGCATCTATGCATGTACAAAAAGGTGTGTTTGGGGGGGGGGATGGGTAAACCTGCAACCAACACACAAACCTCACTGAACCAGCAAAAGCTAAGGAACAAAAATATAAGTTTAGAAAAATCTACTCTTAAAAAATAATCTAAACAAATTATGTGTCTTTTAATAAATGAGCATATCTATATCCTACGGAACATTATATGTAACCATAAAAGACCACACGTTGCTTTAACATATTGTCTTTGTCGGGAAGAAAGTAGATTCCTTTGAAATGTGGTGTTGGAGGAGAGTGTTACGGATACCATGGACTGCCAAAAAAACAAATCAGTGGATTATAGATTAAATCAAGCTTGAACTGACCCTAGAAGCTAAAATGATTAAAATGAGGCTGTCGTACCTTAGTCACATTATGAGAAGACAAGAGTCACTGGAAAAGACAATCATGCTAGGAAAAGTTGAAGACAGCAGGAAAAGAGGAAGACTCAACAAGAGATGGATTGACTCTATAAAAGAAGCCACAGCCTGCAAGATCTGAGCAAGGCTGTTAAGGATAGGATGTTTTGGAGGATGTGGATTCATAGGGTCGCCATGAGTCGGAAGCGACTTGATGGCACTTAACACACCCACACTTTGTCAGTGTTCCCTTTACAAGATTTTATCAATTCAACTGTCCCTTTAAAAAAGATATGCCAAAAACTATAAACACAACACACAAAGAGTAAAAAGAAAAAAAATCAAACATGCAGGTCATTAATCAATATCTTATTGAACCTCGTCCAGCCAGTCATTCTTTACAGGCTTTTGCCCAAAAACCATAGCATAATCATTCCACTAAATATCAGTAGGTAAAATACTTTGGCCAAGACTTGTTTGCCAGCATTTTCCATCTAAAGGTATGTCAATTAGGTTGTAGGTAAAAACACATACCTCCAGATTTATGATAATCTCTTGTATATATCTAAAAGTCTCTTTAAGAAGCCTGCACTGTGATTTCTCAAGACAATGTCCTACTTCATTTGGTTTACATAAACTGTTTTGTTTTTGTTTGTTTTTTAGCTATATGAAGGCTCCTCATTTATAAAGGAGCAGTTGTATTTATAAAATGTTGTAAAGGGACCACTGACAAAGACAGTAAGTCAGAACACATTTTGGTCTTTTATAGTTAATGATAAGAATGGTCTTCAGATTATAAATACCTTCTTTGTTTATGAAGGGACATTTAATTTGTTCTGATTAGGAAAGTTTTGAAGAGTAAATTTTGATTTTTTTTTACTTTTATCTTTGTTCCCAGCTTTTTTCTGTTTCAGTTTGGGCAGCATCATTACCCAACTAAATATATACATGGAGGTTCTATCTCCATGACTTTCCTTATCTCACACTGAGGACAGCATGTGCAGATGAGGATGAGACCAGAATGCTGGGTCACACGGCAATATGTTTGGTCCTGCTTCGCTCTATGCATGCCACCTCATACAATGTCACACATGTCACACATATTGACTGTGGACCTTTCTGTATCTTAGTGCTATCTATTAATAAATATAATGAAAATCATTTTCTTTACACATTTAAGTCTATAATCTGGCTCAGGGCAAGATACCCCTACAAGATTGTTTCTATATAACTAGAATATAAAAAAATCAGTACCCCAGATCCAATGAATCCTGGGAAACCCAATTCCCCAGGGAGCCTGAGTCCTAATAATATTTTATTCTCTTTGGTTTAAGAAGTAGAAACATAGAGCTGGAAGGGACCTAAAGAGTCACCTAGTTCAACCCAAATTCACAACCACCTCCCCTCCCCACTCTCCCAATGACCCCTGAGGAAGGGGAAAAACCTCCAGGATCCCTGATCAATTTGGCCTGGGGGGGGGAATTGCTTCCTGACTTGATCTAAACTGTCCTGGGAACATTTTTAGCAAAGGGGTGAAGGTTTTCATTAAACAAAAAACATATAAAATTAATCTTCACAACCAAAGACACACACATCTGAAGGATCATTAGTCTTTTATATAGACCCATGTGAGAACTCCATTTCTCCCCACAATCTCTGCTTCCCATCCCTTATTTTAGGAAAGCTAGATCAGCTATGATCCATGCTGGGGTGACAGCCCAGTGAGATGAAGGCTGTGCCATCTTTGTGCTCCTTCAGGGGAGTTTCTAAATTACAGCTGTTCCAGAGAGCTTTTCACTGACTTTGTTCATTTTGCTGATCTCTCTGATTGTTTCTATGGAAATGTTTAGGTTTGAAATGGATTCTATGGCATATTATATGGGTTTATTGTCTGGAAACTACATTAGGCACCATAAATAAATGCTTTAAATAACTACATTAAAACTTTATGCCACTTACATGAACTACATTTATTTTAATAAAAGTAATCGATGAGATCCAATTTCGTTTCCATGGAGAGTACAACCGATTAAAAATAGGACTAATACACTAGCACAGAATCGTCTATGGAACATGGTGTGTAACGTTCGTGCATTTAAAAAAATGTTCTGCTTGCAAATTTCCCACGCAGTGCAAAATTTCCAGAAATCCACTGAGCAGTATCACTGTTCATGAGATGTACATAGACATCTGGACAGATTTATATTCTACAAACTTCTACTTGTGCCACATTTATTCTGGATCCACTGAAAACACATATTCATCATGCCAATTTCACTATGAAAACTGGCACCTAGATGAGCTGAATATGATTTCCACCCATGTGCAGACTCACTGAGCGGATGTAAGTCCATATCCTTCCGTTCTAGCTTCTACCAAAGCAGATCAGACATAAAATGATGATCTACTTCAGAAAGACTATTCTAATGATCAAAATTGCAGGATTTGGAACCACAAGTACAAATAAAAATGCTTAAACTTACATTAGTTGTTCAGAACTGGTTCACAGGTCCTTGTGCATAATTACATGTCTGCAACATCAAGTGATGTCATGAATGTGTGAACGAGGCCATGAGTATTTAGCCTGACACTACAGATTTGGTTATAAACCATTTTATAAGCTAATGTTTGCACTGTGAGATTTCTGAATACTCACTGCCTACAGTCCATTTACTGCCTGATGTTTCTCCCTGTTACATGCTCACCTTGTTTTTAGAGGAACTTTGGCTCTTGGACCACTAGGGGCCACCAGTGCTTAGCAATCCATCACTCCCAGCAGACTCTCCATGGCAAACTGGTTTAACAGAATACACCGGCCTCTATCAGAGATCCTTGTAGATTTTTTTCCCCATTTTGCGAAGTTTTTTTTTAAGTATTAAAACAATTAGCAGACTGCTCAAGGGAAAAGATTCCATTGCTTCCATCCTCATAGCGAATCCTGACTTTACACTTGCCTTCACAAAATTGTCACTTTGATTCCATCCCCACAATATGTCGGTTAAAATGTTTCACATTATTAGCACGTGCCTTTAAAAAGCCACAGAAGGGAAGAAAGATCTCTGTCCTTGCAGCTGCTTTACAAATATACCTTGTTAGCATTCTGCAGAGTCGGTGCTTGCATCTCTGTTTTGCCTTTTTAGCACTAGAAAAATAATTTAATCTCATTGCAGAATCTGAAAATGCACAGCAAGTTTCTCATTAATCACATGTCGTATGCTATTTCTCTTTTGTGGTGCAGACATTCTTCTACCATAGTCAGTTGGGTAAAAGGACGTGGGGAGATGCCAGTACATATTTCATAGATGTCTTTAGGTTAGATTGCTCTATTCCAGTAAAACGTACACCCAGAATTTCTCCCTCATTGGATTACTCTGGCAGTAGCTTCCCAGTTCAAAGACTAACAATGAACATTGCCTTTTTTAAGCATACTGATAATAGGAAATGAGATAATGTCACTGTATCCAGCTCTTTTATATGCATATGAGCCTACACACTTTTCATTATTACAGAACTAAAGAAGTCTGTACAGAAACTGGTGAGGATGGCTTCTGATTTCTCTATACATTGTCTTTTACAAAGACCGATATTGTATGTCAGCTCACATGCTCTCTCTCTCACACACACACACTGAAGCTATGTCTTTAAAATTTACTCTGAAAAAAACATCATTTTTCCTCCCTTAAGGGAAAATAGAAGGGTTGCCAAAGCAGAGCTGCTGTGACACCTACTTAGAGTTCTGTCTTTATGTTTAGACAAAGCATTGTATTATGATTATTAAAATGTTAACTTTTTACTTTTAGAAACTGCTGAAAGCAGAGAGGATTCTAGAAATACAAAAGAGAAAGGAGACTCCATTTTAGTTAGCTAGCTGAGATTATTGTGATTAGAAGTCTTACAGTGCAGTCCTAAGAGTTATACCCATAAAAACCCTCTGATTTCTAGGGACATCAGGGGACTGTGCTTAGGATGGCACTGTTAAGAAGCTTCTGAAGGCCTGTATTTAGGGTTCCCAACCTCCAGGTACTAGCTGGAGATCTCCAGCTATTATAACTGATCTCCACCAATAGAGATCAGTTCACCTGAAGAAAATGGCTGCTTTGGCAATTGGACTGTGTGGCACTGAAGTCCCTCTCCTTCCCAAACCCCGCCCTTCTCAGGCTCTGCTTCAAGAACCTCCCACCGGTGATGAAGAGGGACCTGGCAACCCTACCTGTGTTGTGTGCTCCTGACCAATTCATGTTTGTGTTTTTGGTTAGTCACTGCAGTCTCTGCCTCATACTGGGACTGCTGTGGACCTGTTCCTGTAAGGTCCAAAAACAGCCAACAGCTATACCCAACACTGAGAGAACAAAATGTGAGATATATGACAAGGAAGGCATGTCAGTGGCACACATCCTTGCTTTTGATGTATTTCCAGCTCCTTGGATTCTCTCCTACCCAATCAAAATCATGACACCATATCAACAAGTTCACTGCTCAAAAATTGCAAAAAGGACTTTTCCTAATCCTTTTCCTTTGTCCTGCTTTCCAGCTTAGCCAAATCACTGGACTCTGGAGATAATGGTAGCTGGCCTATGACCATGAAGGCAACCATGCCAACCTTGTCTCCTTACACTTTAGAACGGACACTGTGGTTACTATGAGTGACGTCTGACAAAACTTCCTCCACTACAGAATGATTTTGTTGCAGTCACCTCAAAGTGGAATTCATAGGCACTGCAAGCTTATGAAGAGTCCAACCCATTTTGGATACTCTGCTCTGTGTTCCTGGAAAGGCATACATTTAAGGAGATTTACAATGCAATCCACACAGAGTTATACCCTTCTAAGTTAATAAACACAAAAGAATGTAATTATGCTTTAGAACTGCACCTTTACTTAAAATAATTTGTGCAGCCCCTTCCTGTTTCCAGAAGGGTGGTAATTTTGCCCATTTCCACCTTTTGCTGTAGACCTCTGATGTACTTATCATGCCATTCCTGGTGCCCCCTGTCCCTCAGGAATAATATTTTGAAAGGTGTTTTGGGATAAAGTGGGAGGGAAATCCTGCTTCACTGATGGAAATCCCTTCCATCAGTACAGAATTACTGTGGGGTCCAACTAATATAACCAAGCAGTGGTGATTAAGGAGCCCTGCGAGTGTAGTGGTGCTCATTCCAAAGAGAAGGAGAAGGAGAAGGAGACTTTTAAGGAGTCTCAAAGTGGCTTACAATTGCTCTCCTTTCCCCTCTCCCACAACAGACATCTAGTGAGGTAAGTGGGGTTGAGAGAGAACCACCAAGATTACTCGTCAGGGTGGCTGCCACTGCTCATATTACTATTAAATATATGTTTAGTATCAAGGATGTGCAAGAGGATGAGTTTCTTTTGGTATTGAAGTAATTTATTTATGCATATACATCACAGTTCTCTAAAGGATGAATACATTTAGGCTGAAATCTTATGTTTATGAACTCATGCCTGGGAGTAAGCAGCATTGAACACAACAATACTTATTTTTAAGCAGTCACGCATAGGATTGCACTGTTCATTACTCTGTTGGCAGTCAATGCTGAAGAATAAATGCAGCATGTCTAGGAGATACTGAGTTGTCACTATAAACAACACAGTACAGAGTGTTGGTTACCAGAGCTTGCACCACCCTTTGTATCACTCTTCCTTTAATGGTTATTATCTTATTAACAAAATCAGCTATAGCCTACCTCATGCTTTAAAGAAAGGTGAGTTGCCAGCTCTGGGTTGGGAAATACCAGGAGATTTTGGGGCAGAGCCTGAGGAGGGTGAGGTTTGGAGAGGGGAGGGACTTCAATGCCATAGAGTCTAATTGCCAAAGCAGCCATTTTCTCCAGGGGAACTGATCTCTATCGGCTGGAGATCAGTTGTAATAATAGGAGATCTCCAGCTACTACCTGGAGGTTGGCAACCCTAAAGGAAAACCATCCACAGGGTTTATTGGAGCCAATTCCTTCCACCAGCATGTCCGCAGGAAAGATAATTGAGCTGCAGGACACCCTCCAAAGCCATACTTCTCCATATTTTAAATCTCAAAGAAAACTATGACAAAATTAAAACAGTTTTATTTACTTTTTAATAATTCATATTTCTAGTTGGAAATTTTTGTGGCTTCCCAGGAAGCTATTGTGCATTCTGCAAACTGTTTCATTTTTAGCAAATGAAGTGCATGGCTTGCTGGTTTTGTGGTGACTACAGGGTTGAATTAAGGACAGAAACATTCATAGTCCTCATCCACATACATGACTGGACTGCCAGCAGCAAGGAAAGAGATCATTTAAATTTGTTATGAAGAATGCACCCAATTTTGTATAGGTGGGATATAATGGACTGGAACCAATTATTACCTTTCACTAAGTTTAATCCAATGACTCCTGTCAGTTAAGTCTTCCTCAAATGTAGAAAGACATACATAGTCACTGGATCCAGTTATTTGCTGAAAATCGTCAGGCTTGCCACAAAGTACAAATCTTGTCCACTCGAGAAGATCTGGGCTAAGTTAACAAATGAAGTCTTTACTTATTTTGTGACCCTTGCAAGTTAGGGTTGTGTGACTATTTATTAGTGTGTCATTGTAACAAGTAATGAATGAATCAAACAATACATTGAAACTACTCATCAAAATAGTTGCGACTAAATCGACGTATGCAATATTGTTTCCGACTGGCTGATGTTGGCATGGAAGTCAGAGAATGCCAAGGCCATGACAATGAATCAAGATGTTCTCGTGGACAGCAACAACAGCAGCCACCAACCATGCCCAAGACGTTTGCTAACCCCATTATTCAAAATCCACTGGGCAATTTACCAGACTTCTCAGACTTGTTCTCAAAAAGAGAAGGCAGAAAAGCCAGCTGGAACTAAGTGACGTCTGAAATCAGCCTGGAGCATTTTATGTTAATGGGATTTTAAACTTCCCATGAATGCAGTTATTACACCTTTACAATGATAGATTTCCAGTCTCCAGCTGACTGGTAAATATCCACATTAAAGCCACGCAGGCAACCTTATAGTAAAAAATCTCCTGAGAAAATAAACACAATTTTGGTGAGGCTGGGTTTTCAGCTATTATAATCATTCTAATTACTTGAGAATGTTTCTCTTTTTCCTTTGGAGCCTCTAGGGCCTTTTTGCCTTCAAATCAGCCATAGAAAAAAAGTAATTTAGCAAACTTTAAAAAACCCGACTTATTAGCACATAACACAGTTTAGCAGAACTAGCAAAACAAGGACATTCCCCTCCTTTTTTTGAAAACAAGTAAAATTGGATGTTTCCAAGGGTTTGTTCACAGTAACTCAACATGTCTAGGGGAAAAAGAAAGGTCTGGGAAGGAGCCGTACAGGTGAATGAATTGAATGCTACCACTCTAGAGGAAGGAAGAAAGCCAATCGTGTCTCTAGAGAGGACACACAGCCGTGGCCTAACAGGAGCCGTGGTCCTCAGGAGGCTTTTTTTTTTTGTTCCAGTGATGGTGGCTTATTATGTTGCTATGCACTACTAAACATGGGAATACCCTAGTTGTCAAGAAGCAATGCTCAAGATACAAGTTTCCAATGCTAAACGGAAAGGGGTTATTCTCTTTCTCTGCTGTTACAGGGATAGAGCTTCTAAAAATATCCCATTGTGCTGACATACTATACTTGAACCAGGGTGGCCAATTTCCAGGTGGGGGCCTGAAGGTCTCCTGAAATTACAACTGATCTCCAGACTACAAAGAACAGTTCCCTGGAGAAAATAGCAGCTTTGGGTGGTGGGCTGTTTGGCATTATAACCTGCTGAGATCCCTCCCCTCCTCACACTCTGTCCATCCAAAGATCCACCCTCAGATCTGCAGGGAGTTGGCAACCCTAATAAAATTAGATGGGGCCTCACATTCAAAGAAGTGGTTGCAAGGGTAGATAGAGATAAAAAAAGTGCAAGACAGCTTGTAAACTTGATAAGAGAAAAGATTTATCAATGGATGACTCAAAATTCTGTTTTTTAGTGGATCTCAGTGGAACTTAATTCCGAAGAAAATGTGTTTAGGACAAACATGTGGGACTCGCATATGAGAAGGCAACCCCCTCATTCACCAACTTTGCAGTCTGCCTGATTTCCATACAAATATCATGGTTGTCGAAGCAAATTGTGCTCTGGCCCACAATGCATTGTGGGAGTTGGAGAAGGGAGTCTTCTTTCAGAACTCAAAGGTATCATACAAGGAAAACAAAGGACTGAAAGAACTCCTTGAGTCAGTTAAGGAAACCATATAAATTTTAGTCAAGTGAATGTCTAAGTCCACATGAAGAAAAAAAACATTTCTGAAGAGAAAGGCAAACCGGGCTGCCTACCGACCACTGTGATTTCAGCAGGATTCAGCAGTGAGTTCAGCAGGACAGCCGGACTGCCTACCAGCCTTCATCACCACTGTTAAGTCCGCATGGGGGAACAGACGAGGGTGGAGACAGAGTTCCAACAGCAACCGCTTTATTGTGCTAACAAGAACAGAACTAACTATTTTTTTGAGAAGTGGATTGCTAATTGCAGCAAGATGAACAATAAGCATTTATTTATCTATATCCAGAGCAGGATACCAGCCAGAAAAGCATTTGGGCCTTTGGATGACCATGGAATAAAATGACTGCTAAAGGAAGATGGGGAGATGGCTGGGAAGCTCAAAGAATTTTTTGCATTTGTGTTCACTGTGGAAAGTATCAGTCAACAGTTATTTTTCATGAGTCTGAAGAACTGAATCTAGTTAAGCTGATGAGAGATGTAATTCTAGAACTACTGGGGAATTTTAAAAAAATCTCCAGGTTGTGGTGGTTTTTATGAAGCTCAAATGTGAAACTGCTGCTCCCCTAACAAGTATAATTATCTGGTCACTAAAATCAGCCAATGAAACATAAAACTGGAGTGTAGTAAATATTACACTATCTTTTTAAAAGGGGTCCAAAGGGGGAACCAGGAAATTATAGGCTACTTAGCTTAACTTTTGTCCCAGGCAAATTAGTGGAAACTGTAATCAAAGAGAGAATTATAGGTACACAGAGGAAGAAAGCCTGCTGAGGAAAAATCAGCATGGCGTCTGCAAAGGAAAGTCCTGCCTCACCAACCTTTTGGAGTTCTTTGAGAAAGGGAACAAACATATAGATAACCATCATCTGGTCGCCATTATATACGTGGACTTTAAAAAACCTTTTGACAAGGTACCTCACCAAAGACTCCTGAGTAAGCTTAGCAGACATGGGGCTGTTTTTATGGATAATCCTTATAACCCTCTCCTTAAAAATTGGTTAATTATGGATTAAAACTGGTTTAACAGGAAGCAGGGAGAAGGAATAGGCAATTCTTGAAATCTAGGGAAATAAGAATGCCCCCCCAAAGGGGCTGATGCTATCTAATTTGTTCATAAATGATCTGGAACTGGTGAGAAGTGCAGAGACCAAGATTGCAGATTACAAAAGACCAATTGTGAAGAATTCCAGTAGGAGGACTGCCACAGATTAAGTGACCGAACAACACTGGGGCTAATGAAGTTCAGTGTAGGTAAGTGTAAGGTTATGCAACTGGAACAAAAAATCCCAACTTAAGTATGTGCTATTGGGGTCTGAACTTACTGATACTGAGAAGGAAAGAGATCTTGGTATCACAGCGCATAGCACAATGAAAATGTCAACCTACTGTGTAGCAGCAGTGAAGAGGTAAACTCCAGGCTGGGGATTATTTGAAAAGGGATTGTAAATAAAACAGCCAATATTATAATGCCCCTGTGAAGTGCGGCCCCATTTGGAATGCTATGCGCCGTTTCGGCCACCATATTTCAAAAAGGTCATTACAGAGCTGGGAAAAGTACTGAGGAGAGCAGCCAAGATGATTAGGGGGTTGGAGCACCTTTCCTATGAAGAAAGGCTGAAGAGTCTGGGACTTTAAATTTAGAAAAGGTCTCTAAGGGGAAAAGACTAAGGGGAGACATAGTAGAGGTTTATAAAACTATGAATGTGGTAGAGAAAGTGGACACAGATACCTTTGTCTCCTAAAATACCAGAACTTGAGGACATCCAATGAAGTTAATAGGCAGTAGATTCAGAATGGACAAAAGGAAATAATTTTTACTCAGTGAGTGATTAAAATGTAGAATTCACTGCCAGAGGATGTAGAGATGGCCACAATCATAGACAGTTTTAAAAGGAATTACACAGATTCATGGAGGATAGGTCTATCAGTGGCTACTAGTCATGGTGACTAAAGGGAACCTCCACGTTCAGTGACAGTAAACCTCTGAATATCAATGCCAGGAGGCAACATCTTGGGAAGGCCTCAGCCTCTGTGCCCTTTTGTTAGCCACTGCATGAGACAGCATGCTGGACTAGATGGACCACTAGTCTGATCCAGCATGACTCTTATGTTCTTATGTTCTTATGATAGAATATTTATTATGACAGACAGAATTTTTACATTGCTACCCTACAGTAAAGTATGTATCACTGCTTTCTGTTTGAATTAATTCCCTGCCACATCCCAAGGTGATCTGTCTAATCACAAGCAGTTTTCTATAATGTAAACTTCAGAGGTGACAACAGTTAAACAGGCCGTTCTCATGTGATAACACGATGTCACAATAATGGCATTACTGTGGGAAAATGTGATCACAGCCAGTATTCCTGGAAGAAATAATGACTGGCTGTCATTAAGAGCACAACAGCTGTCACAAGATCTAGTGGGAAATTGGAAGCAAGCACAGGATGGGATTTCAAATTAATCTGTGGCCATTCATACTGCAATCCAAGTTATATTTCATAACAGTACAAAATATAATTAAATGAAATGGGTGAAGGCTGATTACAGCTCAGAATTTAAGACCATCTCATGTTCAAAGGACTTTAAGCACAAATGAATTATCACAAAACTCTCATGAAACTATTATTCTCATTTTAAATAGAAGAAAGAACTCAGCTAAAGTCACACACTGAATGACATTAGTTTGGGGAGCTGAGCCAGGACTTTGTTATAGAGCATCTGCCTTGTACACAGAAGGTTCCAGGTTCAATCTCCATTATCTCCACTTAAAAGAATCAAGCAGTGGGATGTGTGAAAGACTTTCACCTGGGACCATGGACAGCAGCTGCCAGCCAGAGTAGACAATATTGACCTTGATCAATCAGTGGTCTGACTCAGTTCAAGACAGCTTCATGTAAGACAGTGGCAGACACAACAGGTTTAGAATCAATGCATAGATCCTGCGGGGTTCTAAACTAGTGTGCTTTTACCTCCGTATGAATTCAGTTCAGAAGTTTGACAGTGAGATTGTTAGCATCTCAGCAAACTATCATTCTCAGAATTTATGGAGGGCTGCCTGGACCTTGTGTGTGTGCGTAAAGTGCCATCAAGTCACAGCTGACTTATGGCAAACCAAGCAAGGGATTTTCAAATTAAGTGAGAAGCAGAGGCGGTTTGCCATTGCCTTCCTCTGCAGTCTTCCTTGGTGATCTACCCTCCAAATACTGACCCTGATTAGCTTTCGACATCTGATAAGATTGGGCTATACCATGCCACCTTCCTTCCTCCCTGGATTTTAGAGTGGTATAAAACCAATATGGAGCATAGACAGGGACTAAAGATTTAGGTATTATGCACAACTGAGAGAAAATAACAACACAATAACAAAACCAATCCTTCCAAGTTTCTATTGATGTGTGCAAGCCTGATATTTTTCTCTTGGTAAACCGCAGTGGGGGAGAGAAAGAGGAATGATATACCCTGAGCTCAGATCATGGAAGCAAAGCAAAGTTGGTACTTGGAAGGGAGACCACCAAGGATAACATTGTTGGGGTTGCCATAAGTGGGCTGTGACGTGACAACACTTTACACACATATACAAATGGGTAGGTGGCTGCTAGTCACAACAAACCATGAGATCATGTGACCATTTAACAAAAGCAAGACACATGTGTTAATGCAGTTTAGCAAATCTGCTCTCGTTTGTTTAAGTGGAATTATGATTTAGAGGACTAGGATTGTTACAGGCTGTTTTAGAGTTGCCAACAGAAGAGCTCCAAAATAAGGAAATACACTGTGACACCATAAGAAAATAATGTTCTATGTGTATCAGAACATTTACCATACTTTATTAGAATATATCAGCACAGAAACAACTATTCATACACAGAAGATGCATGGAATTTTCCTACTTTTCTCTCCATTACCACAGCACACCTGACCACTAGAAAGATAATTGGGCTGAAGAGGGAAGGGACAACTCCAGTAGAGCTGCGCTTGTGGAAGAGAAAGTAAGAACAATTTCACCACTGGTCCTTCTTTACTCTAGCTTCCCAACCCATATGGCTAGTCATCTGCGCGGGTTCCACATCCCTGAGAATGATGTTCTGGTGGTCAGAAGGGACTCCAGGAACAAAGAAGAATGTAGGAAAACTCCTTATTCTGTAAATGGTTGAATCTGTGCCACCATCTTTGTAACATATTAAAGTTGTTTTTTGCAGTTATACTGTATATCTTCTTTTCCACAAACATTTCTACTAGTATTAACCATGGAATAGCTGCTTTAAAAAAGAACCAGTGTAAATTCTAGACAATTTACAAAATTAAGTTCGGGGGGTGGGGGTGGGGAGAAAGGCATTGATTCAGGCTTGCTTAAGGTAGCCAACCTACAGGTGTGGCTTGGAGTTCTCTTGGAATTACAACTGATCTCCAAACTATAGAGATCCATTCCCATAGAGAAAATGGCATCATATCTCTTCTGTGTTCCCTCCCCTACTGAAATTCTGCCCTCCTCACTCTCTACCCCCAAATCTCTAGCAGTTTTCCAAACCTGGAGTTGGCAACCCAAGACTTGCCAATTATTGAAAATCCAAAGAAGATTCCTTCAGCCCCCCAACCTTGTGTTACCACCTTTCCCTCCCTAGTCCACCACTTAACCCCATTATAAATGTAACCGACTGGGACTGTGTAAATATTCTCATTCATTCATATCAAATGCCCAAAATAGAAAATCCTTACATTGGTGCATTTTGTGGCTGATGAAGAGGTTCAACAGTTCCCCCTCCCAATGCATAGGACTAGGCTGCCAGTCTTCATTATTTTATTTTCATTGTACATTTGGTATTGCAAAGTTAGATGGCAAGTAAGCTAGAAGTAAGGGGTCGTTTAGATTTAGCATTGTTTTTCTTGCTAATTTGTAAGTGGCTAGGGTCTCACGTTGATTATTGGTTTGCTTAAATGTGAATTAACTGAGGTGGATCCTACCCATATCCTACCATTCCACTGAGCAAAGTTCCTTCTGTTGGAAGAAGAGCTACTTATGTTGGAGGAAAGCTCTTTAATGTCTTTGGGCAATGGCTGGAGCCTGCTCTCTGTATATTATTTTGTATTTTGATAACTGTCACTAATACACTTAAAAGACATTGACTTTTTTTCTGCAAGTGAATTTTGAACACATTCAAGAGCAGTCCTTTGAACCTTGGTGAGCATCTTATCTCAGCAAATCCTAGGGTTGACAACGTACCTGCTGAGATGGGTGGTCTCCCACTGCCACCAGCCAGCCCCTGGTGCTGCTTGAATGAGCAACAAGGGGAAAGTGGTGGAATGTCACTGATGCGTCAACATCACCAGCTAAAAACCAGAGGTGATGTCACTGATGATCTAGGAATTTTTCAATCCTAGAGCATCGGTGGTGTCACTTCTGGGTTTTAGCAAGAAATGACATTGAAGCATCAACAACATTTTATTTCCCCATGTCCTCTCCCCAAAGTCTCCAGGAGGTTCCCGGAATGTCTCTGGCAATCCCAGGTGCCACTTCACTCCAGTCAAATCAACCCGTCTTGTTTCTATTTTATCTAATTTGAACTCCCCTTTAAATTATTAGACAATGGAGTAGGTATAGGCATTACTGCTATTGCCCTACAGAAAAAGCAAAAATTCCATTAGAATACTGCTGTTCCTACGTATGCTTATTCAGATGTAAGTCCCATTTTCTTCAGTGGATATTGCTTTCAAATCAGTCAGTCTAGCTTTATAGTGCCAAAGGTATAACAGATTAGAGTCAGCTTGAAGCTAGATCCAGCATCTTTAACCTTTGGCAGGCAGAATATTTGCTGTCTCTGTCCTGCATTCAGCTTGATTCGTGCAGTGTGTAGTATTGATTGACAGCTGACCAAAGGAGGAGGCAACTGCCCATTCAAAGTATTGTGTGTCCATCTGCCTAACCACAATGTCATACAGAACAAGAAAGCTTGAGTTGTTTTTATTTGGGAAAACAGTTAAATGAAATGCAGAGCTTTTTCTACTCTGCAATATTCATCTTGTTTATGTGTTTGCTTGAAATATTTATAAGTTTGCATTTCTCCCAGAAATGTGGTGCCCAAGGTGAGTAACAATAAACAGTAAAACATAATTAAGATTTATACATTATGTGTTCCAAAAGTCCAGCTTGCCATTAAAATGAGCCCAGCTATAATTCCCCAAATGCCCTTCTGCAGGACTTGGACTTATAGCCTCTCCTGAAGACCATCGATAAAGAAACCTTTCTAACCTGATTCTGGGGACTGTTCCATAGTGGAGGCTGTGTGTTTTGATACATAAAGAGGTAATCTTTCAGGTATGAGGGACATCAATCATGAAGGACTTAAAATGTAATTACAAGCACCCTGAACTAAACCCAGAAACAGCAGACAATGCAATGATAATAAGACTGGGGTAACATGAGCCCTCCAGGCTGCTCCTGCCAGTGCACAATCTGCAGCATTTTGCACTAATTATCACAATATCTAATTCTCAACATCAAGCCTCAGGTTTGCAGAAAAATCCGAAATCTAAAAAAAAATAGAGGTAGGTAAGACCCCTCCAAAATGATAGAAGCAGCATCTGTAGCTTTAATAAATGAATACCCTCTGCAATAGCCATTGTGGTAGTTGCTAAGCAACCCCAACAATACTTCCAGTTATCAAGCCTTAGATTCTGTCAGTAAAAGGCAGGGAGAGGGACAGGCCCATTTCCACTTTGGGCCAGTCACACACTCTCAGCCTAACCTACTTCACAGGGTTGTTGTGAATGAAGGCGAGGAGAATGATATAAGCTGCTTTGTGTCCCCACTGTGAAGAAACATGGGGGTAGATAAAAGGAAGATTGGTTGGTGGGTGGGAAGGATAGAAGGAAGCAGAAAAAGTTGAGGATATGGTGACCACCAGGAGGAGGGAAAGAGAGAAAAAGTGTGGGGAGGGGGATAGAAGGAAAGTGAAGTGCCCCTTGCAAGTCCTGCAGGTTCCCAACCACACACCTGGGCCCAGCCTTACCCTGTGACTGTCACCATGCAACTTTTTCCCACAGAGAGGGCTTCCCAGGAAGGAAAGTAGGGAAGCTGAAGACACATAAGGGTGGGGCTGATAAAAGTAGATTTGCTGGTGGTTGGGAAGGAGAGAAAGAATCATGATAAGGGGGAAAGTTATGGGGACTTTCAGGGGAGGTGTTGGGGGTTAGATAGTGAGCTTCGTTACATGTCAGACAGACAAGGGTTAATATTGATTGTATAGAATGCTGACCAGTTCTAGATGATGATGTAATCTCCAATGTGTTAATTAGCTATTGGTCTGTGAGGGATTCATTGAATACATGCTTGTTGTCACGAACGCAAGTAATTGCATTTTACTGCTTTCCTATTTTCCTTTGTGTAGAAAAGAAAGCAGTACCCAGTTACCTTTTGAATCTCACCCAGAGAAGATGGGACTTTTCTATCTTTTTGAAATGCCATATACTTAAGCTTATGAACTGCCAGGACCTTCCTGGCATGTTTAGGAAACTTAGCTATGTAGAGAGAATTTGTTGTTTTAACCTCCCGTGAACCTTTTCCCTAACTTTAGCAAGCAAAGATTGTTTTTACTAAGACAAAAAGGACTTTGTCTATTCTTGAGTGCATGTGAATTAATTGACTTTTGCTAAGCCATAATCAACAATCCTAAACCTCTGATTAAAGACCTTTTCCATAAGTGGAAGGTCAAAGAACTCAACAGGAGGGAAAGAAGAAATAGCAGTAGAGGAGAAATAAGATGCCCCTGAAAGGACTTGTGGGCACTCCACTTGACGTTTCCAATCTGTCTTCAAAGACAGCCACAGATAGAATGTCTTACAATCCAGCCTCGAGTTTACTGTCGGTTACCTTGCCCCTTTTTCCCACCTTAGTTTATCTGGAGCCATATCTACAACTGAGGTTTTACCAAAGTCTCTGGAATGTTTGAATACAGACAGTATAAGTGGGAACCCACAAGGACTTGGGGGAGGCATCTCATTTCTCCCTCCTCTACTAATTCCTCTTTCCCTTCCCTGAAAGCCCCCATACCCTCTCCCCTTTTTCTGCTTCATTCTCTCCATTTAGTATTGCCAATCTCCAGGTGGGGCATGGAGGTCTCCAGGAATCACAACAGATCTTCCAGTTACAGAGATCAGTTCCTCCTAAGGGTTACCAGCTCCAGGTTGAGAAATTCTACCTCAAAAATCTCCAGGAATTTTTCAACCTGGACCTGGCAACCATAGCCAGCCCCAATACGTCCTCCCTCAAAGATCAAAGCATGTCTTGAAAGAGCTCTGCCCCCTCCATCTTGCTTTTACTGATAGAACAAAGCCTTGGAACGTTGTGGTGGTCTACTAACAGCCACTGAGGGAATTTGTTATCTAAAGCTACAGAAGCTCTTTTTATCCTTTTTTTTTGGGGGGGGGGAGTAACCTCCCTAAAAAAAAAATTTATTTCACATTTTTCTGCAAACCTGGGGGCTTTTTCAGGTTTGTAGAAACATCTGTCTTGCCCATTTACAGCTCCAGTCACCAGATTCAAGTATCCAAAGATCTGGTCAACTTTGCTATTAGAATATAAGATGAGATATTTTCTACTGCAAAATGTAACAAGGCGTCCCATTTAAAGGAGATGAAAAACACATCTGCTATGTATATATCAACAAGCATATTGGACTTGGTAGCTAATATATGTATCATCAAAGTATTATTACTATATTTCTGGTACTTCTGCAGGAATATATAGAAATCTTGCAAAGGTAAATACATCTTGTCGAAGGCTTTCACAGTCAGAGTTCATTGGTTCTTGTAGGTTATCCGGGCTGTGTGACCGTGGACAGTGTTACTCCTCTGAAGATGCCTGCCACAGCTGCTGGCGAAACGTCAGGAAAGAAAATACCAAGACTACGGTCACACATCCCAGATAACCTACAAGAACCAGTAAATACATCTCTTCATACAAAATATTTAATTAATAAAGTGAAATTTTATTTCATGGCTGCCAGCATCCCTGCTGTAAGGATTAGTGATGACCACTACATTATCCAGTGCTGCCTAAGACATTTGTCTATTTTGCAGTCAAGCATACCAAATAGCCGAATACCGTTTCTACACATTCCTGTAATGTTTGATGCATTAGCCTTCACATGAATAATTTAAAACTACAGGGCCCATTTTATTGCCTTTATCAATGAAAAGTTTGCTTTTGTTACAGTCTCACTGAGAGACAATGCACAAAATAAACTTTTGATTCTGTTGACATTGTTATTTGTATTTTATTATGGAGCATTACACAAAAAGACAAAAAAGTATTTGCAGAAAATGGAGAGCAAAAAACTAAATCTATACATTATTTGACTCTTTTCAGAGTTACCCTGCTTAGATTTTTTTTCTAATGATAAAGTTCTTTTGTGCCTCCTTGCATGCAAAATGGTGGGTGAGGGGTGAGGCAGCATTATTTCACAACAAGTTTTTAAAATTGGTTCAGCTGTGACTTCTGGGACCTAGTTTGTTATTAAGTCAAGATTTCTCTCTGTCACACACACATACAGACACACAGAACAAGAGAGAAAACTCCCATGATTCCATAGAAAGAAACAGCTAATTCGGCCTAAATAAATTTTGACCACAGATATAGCTTGAGAAAGGATGAACTATACAAAAATAGGCTACATACAAATTAAACTCAAATTATTAAGTAGTGTCTAAAAAACAACTGACAGGTGCCACAGCATATAGTTTTTTTCTCAGCCAAGTGCATTTTTGCTTGTCTGACCTCATTCTGAAATCCACATTTCCCCTATAACCTAGTCACTAAAGAAGATGAACATGCCATTCAAAAGCCAAGGAAACACACACAGAGCATATAATTTAATGTGTTCATAGTCTTCCCTAATGATGACTGGCAATCAAAATCATCCTCAGCCTTTTTAACCCACAGTGTTCTGTTTGTTGACCTGGAAATCCATGGTTAGAGTTATAGAGCCATAAAGGGTTAGAGTTGGAAAGAACCTTGAAGGTCATCTAGTCCCCTGCTCAGTGCACGGATATGCAAGTACTGCCTCTGATTAAAGACTTCCAGTGAAAGACAGAACCCTACTTCCCCAGACACTCTGTTCCACAGTTTCACAGCGCATTCCTGACCGGAATGCCTGCTCCAGGCTTAGAAGGCAACGCAGTGGCGCTGCCTCCAAAGAAGGTTTTGACCCGGCCGAATCCTCCGCCCGGCGCAAAAAAATGTGCAACACTCATAGGGTTGCACGGGAGATATGCCACCTAAAAGGTGGTGTGTCTCGGGGGGGAGGGGGCATTCCCAAGCCAAAATGGCTCCCGGGATGCTGTGAAGCCCCGGGAAAGCCTCCCAGGACAACGTTGCGGCTTTTGCCAGCGTCCGGAAACTGGCGTCCGGCCCTGCACGCCGGTGCTGGGGCCACAAATGCCGACACATCTCAGGAATGTGCTGTAATAGTTCTTATTGTTAGGAAAGTTCCCCAAATGTTTAATTGAGATCTACTAAATTGTAGCCATTCCTACCTCTGTCTTCTGAAACAAGACAGAACAAACATGCTCCATCCTGTGTGTGGCAACCTTTCAGATACTGGAAGTCTTCTGTTGTCCAAACTAAACATACCTAGCTCTTTCAACCTGTCCTTGTAGGGCTTGATTAGCACCACCACCACCCTGTTCTGGTCACCATCCTTTGGATGATGAAAAAGAAGAAGAGTTGGTTTTTATACCCCACTTTGGATTCTCAAAGTGGCTTACAATCGCCTTCCCTTCCCCCTCACAACAGGCACCTTGTGAGGCAGGTGGAGCTGAGAGAGTTCTGAGAGAACTGTAACTGGCCCATGGTAAGGTCACCCAGCAGGCTGCATGTGGAGGAGCAGGGAATCAAACCCAGTTCTCCAGATTAGAGTCCGCTGCTCTTAACCACTACACCACGCTGGCTCTACACCACGCTGAGCTCCAGTTTTTCAGTGTACTTCGTAAAATGTGATGCCCAGAAATGGACACATGACTCCACATGAGGCCTGATCAATGCAAATCAGACTGGAAGGAACTATTATTTCCCATTATATATCTATCATCTATATATCTATACCTGTTACTCAAGTGTGGGAAGATCTGTGGATACTTAAATCTGCAGATCAGGCCCACACTGATGTTCACCACAATACACTAACGTATTGAAAGACATTAAACTTGTCATTATTAAATAAATTTGTGATTTTACACAAAGACTAAATTTGCCCCTTTGCATTCTGGAAAATTGCCCTGCCCTTGAGCAACTAAATGAGCAAGCTGATGGTGGTAGAAAGGTAAGGAGAGGAGAGCAGCACCTGATCCCAAGCTGGATGACAGACAGGGAGCTGTGCTACTCAGGAACCTGCCTGAGTTAAGGGTTACAGGCAGGAGCTGCTCCAAGAGCTAAATTGCAGTCGAGGTGACTTATCAGTGGTATGGATCATCGTGGCCTAGTCAACTGCCCAAGAATGCTGCCATTCAGATCACAGCCCACGTCATTATTTCTGTATATATTCAGTTTTTGACAAATATCACAGTTGTAGGCTGACTTGATATACTTGGATAAAAGCCAAAGAAAGGAGCACTTCCCTCTTCACATTATAGCAATCATAACTAAAATGGTTAAAATTTATACCAAAACATTCACATTTTTAAAGGTTAATTGTTCCGCCATAACAGTTGCCTGATTTGTTTTGGTAATTAGTCTATCAAACCCGCTGATCATTAAACTTCATTTTTGTTGGACTAATAATGTTAATACTTTAAAATACCTCATTATTTTTGATGTTATTTAACCAGTTAACAGCCCAAATAATTTTTGACTGGTCAAATCACCAGCCCTAGACAACCTTTTGCTTCAGTTATTATGAATCATTTACTCAATCAGCTTTTATTCCTTCAGTGGTTTCCTGTCAGTGATTCTCAGAAGCAGATCTAAAGGGTGGATTAGTGCATTGTAGAGTTATCCCTCCTATCATAAAGAAAGATTTACTTGCTGCCTTTATGCAGTTCACTCAGATATAATTAGGGTTGCCGATCTCCAGGTGGTGGCTGGAGATTGCACACTATTACAACTGATCTCCAGCTGATAGAGATCTGTTCACCTGGAGAAAATGGCTGCTTTCGCAATTGGTCTCTATGGCATTGACGTCCCTCCCCTCTCCAAACCCCGCCCTCCTCAGGCTCCAGCCCCAAAATCTCCAGGTATTTCCCAAGCTGGAACTGGCAACCCTAGGTATAATGCAGATATGCTGCAGTGATTTATTCTTCTAAGCTATGTGACATACATGAAGGCCTAACCTTACCCATTCCTTTGCCTGCATTCAAAGGGGGTGTCAGCCAGAACCTATAATCTGCAGTGCACTATTGCAACTATGGACACTCAAACATGTGTTGGTTACAAACAGGGAGGTTTTTCATTGATCACTTCAGCTGCTCATGAACAGTTTGAACTTGATCATTCGGTTACTTTTCACGTATTCATACAGTACAGTACAGTACAGTACAGAGCAGTTGGCAGTATTTCTCATATATGTATTCTCACACAAGCCAGAGGTAGTCCTATCTTCAAGCCACTTGAAATTGACACAAGGCAAGCCCGTAGGACCCTCCCCCCTAGACACAGAAACAAAGGGGGGGGGGGAAACAGTCCCCAGGAGCCTTCATACACTGGTTCCTGATTTTCCTAGTAAATTCCGAATATTTATGGGATTTTTCGTGGGCATATATCAGAATCTCAATATTTTTTGGGATGCCAAAAGCACCTGGAAAATACCAATAAGGTATTTTTCGAGTATATTTTTGGTTCGGGTGTATCCGAATGCACACCCCTACGGCCAATTGAAACTGATCTGTGTTCATCAGTATCTCTAAGGGTAGAATGTTATTGAAATGCAGCATTCATCGATGACTGATTTACATGAGTTGTGACAAATCTAATTGCCTACTTAAACACTTGCCTGTTGAGTGGAGCAGTTATGCAGCAAGAATGGAGGGGGTAGAATTCAATCAGACAGTGTGAGGTCATGCATGCATGAAAAATCAATTGTGCTGTACTGCATGGTTAGTATGGAACACAGTGAAACAAATCCATGAACAGACTGACAAACTATAAGACCGATTATGAAAAAATCAGGTGCCTGTTTGCAACCACCAAACTGGTGTTTGAGCATCCCTAATTTTTAAGGAAGTCTTACTGCTTGGTGTTTTTTTTAAAGCCTTAGCTACTGAAGTTATATTGTGCATGCACATTTTTGCACATCCTTATGGGAAGCATGCTCCCCCCCCCCCCCGTCACCTGACCTTCCATGACCTTGGATAGAATCACTCATATATTTCATAGATGAAAAAGTTTCATGAGTTAAGGAATGAGTCTACACCACTAAAAGAAAACTAAAATCAACTACCACACTGCAAAGCTTTTCGACGGCCATTCAGGTTGGATGGTGGACAGGCAAACAGATTAAAAGTTTAGCTTATGGATGATCATGAACGTCAAACATGGTATGGTTGCTCATCAAACATGTCTGCAGCAAAGTTTGCAGCATGCTCAACTACAGCCAGAGGAGCTAGCAGGTCTCTGTTCTTATAAGGCAATCAAGAACAGTGGCCTCCAGTAAGTGATGTATGCACCAACAGATACCATCACTGGACCAAACTGGTCAGTAGAGATCACTGCACATGACTCTCCTGTGTGTGCTCAGGGTTGTTTCATATGTGTGGACATCTCTTGATAATTATAACATAACATACTATCATGACTTACATGTCTGAGAAGTGCATGTTTCATGTCACCAACCAAAAGCAAGTTCTACCATAGTGATGATGGATGTCCTATGCCATCTTTATCCAAAGTTTCTCCACCTTTTGCATATTATGCAATTGGGTCATGATTCATTACTTGCTAGGTATGTTTTCCCCATTTTCAGCTCAAATATATTATGAAATCTGGATTCCTTTCTGATACATGTAGCTTTAAGTTCCAGCTGCTAGATTTGATTTGATTTCCAGCAAACAGGAGTTGATTGAGAGTCTGGTGAGCTTCATGTGTGTACCTCTGATGGCACTTTCTGCCTTTCACCAAGAGGACTCATGCAGGCATTCAGCAGAGTAGACTCAACTTGCTGTAAATTGGTTTTGGCAAATAATGCAAAGAAATGAGTTTACATTTTCTAGCAGGCTGGAACAGTTCCCTTAGCTACCTCCCATCATTTCCATTAAGGCTATGAAACTGACATTTTTAGGAAAAATAGTAACAGAGTTTCAAAACATTTGGGAAAACCCATTAAGTGATTTATCATGCATCTGATGAACACATAATTTAACACCGAAGCTCTAAACAGAATTAAAGCAAGCCCCATGTGTTCATATTAACTGTAAAATATTTGACACTGAAAGTTATTGAAACAGCAAACAGTGTGTTCTCTGATTATGGTAATGCAATAGATCACCATTTGGGCAACCATCCTAGCAGGAATCCCTCTGCATGCATATATTGAGGATATTTTATATCACTACTAAATGTTTGTTGCTCAGTGCTGGGTATGCAAAAGGCAATACTCTCGTGAGTTAGATTAAACCTATCTGTATCCAGGACAAATATTTAATCCCCTACAACTTTTTCTCTTTGACGGCTCATGGTATCAGCATCACATGAACACAGAAAAACTTCATTAGGCTGTCTGTTTAAAGCCCATCCATGCAGACACATCCATGAAGCACTGGAGAGAACTCAAATTATTGCTAGCAAATTATCTGTGCAAGCAAGTACTGAAAATTCTGCTTAAGAGCTGAACTCTTACTTTAGCAAAGGTAGTATCTAACAGATCAATCAATCAATAATTTATTGTGGTCATGGACCAGCAGAATATAACATACATTAACAATATGATTATAAGAATATATAAGTATGTAACAAAAGAACTGTATGCTATATATTGAACTCTCTCTCCACCCTTTGACCCCCTATCAGTGCAATCTGTGACATGGAGTGGGAAGAGGGGAAGTTGTCCTATACGTTATTGAGAGGCATGAAGCAGACACCAAAGTCCCATTTTTTTGTTTCAGCCCCATGTTTGTTACAACATATAAATTCATAGAATCATAGAGTCACAGAATCATAGAGTTGGAAGGGACCACCAGGGTCACCTAGTCCAGCTCCCTGCACAATGCAGGGAATTCACAACTACCTCCCCCACACACACCCTGTGACCCCTACTCTATGCCCAGAAAATGGCCAAAATGGCCTCCCTCTCATTATCTGCTTAAGGTCATAGAATCAGCATTGCTGACAGATGGCCACCCTCTCCCCCACCTTCAGATGATTCCTCCAGATTCCCTCCTTCACTCGCAAGAAGCCGCCATCGTGAGTGGGCTCATGGGTAGCTATCATGGGTTGGCAGGTGGGTAGCTATCATGGGTTGGCCGGGTCAACAGGAGGTTTCCCCCCGCCCCCGGCCAGAAAGATGAAACTGGCAATGAAGGCAGGGAAGGAAGGCCAGGAGTTCACAAAGCATGAGGTCGGAGCCGGCAGCAGGGCAACGATCTCGTGCAGGAAGCAATCAGCCTTGTGTTGCACAGACCCTCCCAGGCTGAGACAAGGGCCAATCAGAGGGGGCCCTGGGCCAGATGGTGGGAAGGGCAGGCTGGAGGACAGGGGGGGAGTGCAGCTCTTCGAGCTTAAAATGAGCGCTGTGTGCTCTATCAAGACATTCCGTCCTTGGCTTTGGGATGGAAACAGGAGTAACAGAGCAGACAGGCCTACTAAAAAAAAGGGAGAGAAAGAAAGAGAGAGAGAGAAAGACGAGCATTGGCAGGGAAAGGACTCAAGCGGAGTCTCATCACTGGCCCTCTGGCAATATCCCGGGTGGTCCGGATATTGGCAGCCAAGCCTTGTGTCCTCTTCCAGGGGAACCTTCGGAGGGACAGAGCTCAGCCCGCGGTGGGCAGCTCATTAAAACCACAAGGACATGGCACCCAAGAGTTGTAGCCTGCTGCCAAAGCCCTTGGACCTCCCATGAACCAGGGGAAGGTCTGGAGAACCCAGGCGTTCCTGGGCAGGAATAGCCTCTGGACAGAAGCAAAAAGAAGGCAGCTCGAGCAGAGCTGATGCAGTATTTGCCAGTCAGGGCAGAGTGACTGTTGGCACAAGCAGGGTCAGAGCTCAGAACGAAGGCACGGCAGGTGCAACTGAGGCTCAGGCAGCTGGACCCAGTCAAATGGCAGACTCAAGCGGAGTCCGGGTCCCTGTCACCAGGCTGCAAAGTAGGGCATCCACGTCAAGCTTGACTACAGCCATGACAGCAGCACAACCTCAGGTGGTGCCAGGCTCAAGCAAAGACAGGGCGCAGAGGGCAACTACGGAGCCTGAGGCAGGAGGGAGCACCACCCTCAGGAGATTGACGGAGGTGGTGGCACAGCTGTCTAGCAAGGTCAGCCAACTCAACTCAAGTCGTTCACAGGCAGGGATCGAAGGGGCTGGCCCAAGTCAAGAGGCTATACCCCGAAGAAGCAGGGCCAAAAAGAGGGGTCGGAAAAGAGGTGGTTCTTCACCTGCCAGTTCAACCGATTCCAACCACCGGGCACGAAGAGTACGGAGAGGCAAGAAACCCGCCAAGACAAGGAGACAACAGAGATCAGCAGGACACAGGCCAGCGGCAGTATCGGACAGTTCCAGCTCGGAGGGTGAGAACTCATCAGGGGGGTCATCTTCAGATATAAGGGAAGATTATTGGTTGGCTGCAGCTGAGGTACCTGGGCTACCTTCATGGGCCCTTAGGAGGCGGGCTCTGCAAATCCCTACAAGGGGTGAGGCAGGGCTGGCTGCGGTATGGGGCTCGGATGGGGGAGAGGGTACTAGCGGCCTTCCCCCGGTGTTCAAAGACAATGAGGACCCCCCAAGGATTCACCTGCCCCGTAGAATCAGGGAAGATATTTTAAACGGTTACTACATGGACATCTTTGCCCTGGGGAAGCCAGAAGTAGAAGAAGGGCGTAGTTCTAGGTCTTCAACCAGGGATAAAAAAAAAAGGAGAAGGTTGCAGCAGCCGATAAGACATTGATAAATGGATGACAGGCTATGCTATTTTCCTTGGGGTAGTGGCTTCAGCCTACCCAGTTTGAGGTTGGCATTTGGCTAACCATTTGGGCAACGTCCTCAGGGCTCGTGCACTGGCAGGTGACAGTGCGGCGATTGAATACGATGAGGCTTTCAGAAAAAGAGCCTCACAAAATGAGAGAACACGCTGGGATATTATAAATGATAAGCTTTGGTTAATGAATATTGGTCCTCACATAAAAGGAAAGGGAGACAGTTGGAGAACGGGGCGATGGGTGCCACGACGGGATATGACTTGCAGGGTCTGTTGGGAGTTTGGGCAAGGAAAATGTCAGCGGAAGGTCTGTAGGTTCGAGCACTGCTGCGAAATTTGTTACGGTGCCCATCCCAGGTCCAGTTGCCCGAGGGGGGCCACCAGCATGCTGCCCTTTCGAGGGGGCCGGCCAGCCATGGCCGGGAACAAAAAAGATGGCAGCGGGTCCAGCAACACCATAGTTGGCAAATAAAAACTATGCCTTAAATACGTTGGCTGTTACACCTGTAAAAATTAAAGCTTTACTCCCTTTGTTGGTTAGATATCCGGATAAAAAAGCAGCCCAATTGTTATGGGACGGGTTCAATAAAGGTTTTTGCATACCGTATTTTGCTCCAAGAGTCTCTATGACAGCTGGGAATTTAAAATCAGTGTTGGAGATGCCAGATGTGGTTGCGTTAAAAATTGAGAAGGAGTGTGTAGCAGGTCGAATGGCTGGGCCTTTCTTCATCCCTCCCATACCTAATTTAAGGGTATCCCCATTGGGAGTAGTCCCTAAGAAAACCTCAGGGGAATTTAGGTTAATTCATCACCTTTCCTACCCCAAAGGGGCATCTGTAAACGATGCCATTCCAGCAGAACTATGCACAGTTAGGTATCTCTCCTTTGACCATGCCATCATGATCGTGCGTATCTGCGGATCAGGTGCCAGGTTGGCAAAGGGTGATGTGCAGTCAGCCTTCGGGATGCTCCCAGTTCACCCTGATGACTTTTGCCTACTTGGTCTTCACTTCCAAGGAAAATGGTACATTGATAAAGCCATGCCAATGGGGTGCTCGGTGGCCTGCGCCGTGTTCGAGACTTTTAGCTCCTTCTTGGAGTGGGCAATCAAAGACAGAACTGGTGTACACACTATCACACACTATTTAGACGATTTCTTATTGGCCAGACCCACAGGGAGCAGCAGGTGCGAGGATCTACTAGCAGCCTTCAACAGCCTGGCAAGGGAGTTGGGGGTGCCATTGGCAGGGGACAAACCCGAGGGCCTAGACACGAGACTGGTTTACCTCTGGATCGAAATTGACACGGAGGCTGGTACTTCCCGGTTGCCATTCGAGAAGCTACTGACTCTAAAAACATTGCTCATTAATTCTCTGGGTAAGTCCAAATGCACTCTCCGGGCAATCCAGTCAATTATTGGCCACCTTAATTTCGCCTGCAGGGTGGTAACCCCGGGCCGGGCTTTTTGTTCTCATTTGGCGAGAGCCACAATTGGAGCCTGCTCCCCACATCATCGAATATGACTTACCAGGGCTATAAAAGCTGATCTTAAAATATGGCTTGAGTTTCTGGAAGGTTTCAATGGGATCTCCCTGTGGCAAGATCGCATGTTGGTAGGTCAGGATTTACAGGTACACACAGATGCTGCGGGTAACTCTGGTGTGATAATCAGGCTGTTGTAATGGTGATTAACAAGCAATCATCTAAGTCAGAGAGAGTTATGCGTCTCGTAAGATATTTTGTATTACAATGCTTATCGTCCAATACAACATTTACGGCACAACATGTACCTGGCATAGATAACAATATTGCTGATGCGCTATCCTGATTACAGCTGGAGAAGTTTTGCAGTCTGGCACCTGGAGCGGAGGTCCTTCCCGTACAATGCCCGGAGGAGATGTGGGCATATTTCATTCAGGGCCCATTTGATTCCATCGCCCCGTCCACCTTGTGAGCATATTCAACTGCGGCAGCATGATTCCTGCGCCTCTCAGAAACTACAGGGGGCCAGAACAGATGGCCTATACCTCAGGAATTGGTCTTGCAATATTTGGTGTATTTAAAAGGGTGTGGGTTCTCTCCTAGGACTATCAGGGTGCACTTGGCTGTCATCTCCTTTTTCTCATAGGCCCATGGGTACGGGGATCCCTGTGCTTCCTTTAGGGTATGAAGGACCATTATGGGATGGCGGCGGGAAGCCCCTTTAGTTTCTGATGGCCGTAGACCAGTCAGTCTGGGAGTACTGTCCAAATTAATCAAAGGGCTTGGGAAGGTGTGTTGGTCTCAGTATGAGGAGGCCCTGTTCTCGGCAGCATATACAATCGCCTTCTTTGGGGCCCTCAGGTTGGGCAAGTTGGTCACTAGTTCTGCGTACGATCAGGCAGACAGGGCATTGGCCCTCGGGGACGTGACAATAGCTGGGGATGATTTAACACTGACAGTTAGATGATCAAAAATGGATCAGGCAGGAAGAGGCACCCAGTTGCGGCTCCACGCCATGGGTCCTGGGGGCCTTGCCCAATGCACACTCTGTTTCACTATTTACAATTACATCCAGCACAGAATGACTGGTTGTTTGTGCATGAGAACAGGGCACCTTTGACCCACTACCAATTTATCAGTGTGTTTCACAAGGGTTTGGATGAGGCCGGATTACCATCCAGAGAATTTGGGAGACACTCCTTCATGACTGGGGCAGCCACCACTGCGGCCGGGGCCGGTTTTCAGGTTAATCACATTCAGGCAATCAGCAGGTGGAAATCCTCAGCTTTCAGAAGCTATGTCAGACCTGATTTAGCTATGGTTTAAAATGTTATTATAGTTTCAGGAGGCCTGCGGACAGTTTGGATTCTCGGGCACAGCATTGTGCACTGGGCCGGACGATGTGCAGATGATTCTGGGTGGGGCAGGCAATTGGGCCTGGACCAGCTGTTACGA
This sequence comes from Euleptes europaea, assembly GCF_029931775.1. NCBI lineage: Eukaryota > Metazoa > Chordata > Lepidosauria > Squamata > Sphaerodactylidae > Euleptes > Euleptes europaea. The sequence goes on along the minus strand of NC_079312.1, from coordinate 98,436,053 downwards.
ATATACTGGATTGGACGGCGTGGTATGTTGTGGCCATCATTATGGCCCACCTTCAAGAAAATGGTTGAGAGGTACGGAGCACCACAGGCAATGGTTTTGCAATTGGGGGGAAATGATTTGGGCACCAGAAAAAGCAAGAATTTGTTGATCACAGCATGTCAGGACATCACCAGGATGGCAGCCCTTTGTCCAGCTACCATGATAATATGGTCGGACATGTTAGAACGGCGTCAGTGGAAAGGGACAGCAGATGGAGGACGAATGGACACCACTAGACGAAAGGTTACCAATAGTGTTGGGAAGGCCATAGCTGCAGTCGGTGGCTTCATAATAAGACATTGGGACATTTCACATCAACTGGAGCCTCTCTTCTGTTTCAATGGGGTGCACCTCTCGGAATAGGGAAACGACATTTGGCTTCAAGACCATCAGGGGCGGCCTGTGTCATTGGCTGCAGCTGTAAGCATTGGCACAAGCAGGCCGGATAGGCCTTGTGCTGTTTGTTGGCAGTATAGCATGGGGACTGCTGATAGTTTACTGGGGGAAGGGGCTTGCATGCCCCTTTCTACCGTAGGGGGGATCCCAATAAGGGGTTTTCGGTAAGGCAAAGAAGGTTAGGCCCTGAGGCAAGGGCAAGACAGCCTTTCCCCAAGTGGCGTGGGTATACCAAGTGGCATGCGTCCGGGTATTTACCTTTAAATCGCTATCCCTTGTTTCCCACAGCAGGATCGCTGTGTGATGGCGCATACATTATGTCGCATTGGGGTCGACTTACATACCGGTCATTGTCCCCATGCAACGCCAAGGTTTGGCAGCTGTCGCCAATCAAGTTGTGGCCGCATATTTTGCATAATCTCTAAAGTTCAAATATTTTAAACTGTTAAGTATAGTTATTTGTTTGAATACAGTTCATATATTTAATATTATTAAATAAAAACTATTTGGTTTGAAAGTCAATGTCGCCTGAAGTTTCTCCAAGGTAGGCCATGGGTGGGCAAACACTGTTGTATGCTGCTTCAGTCACGCTACTGCTTGCACAAGAGGACCTGAATTAAGTACATTTCCCTGGCTTCTCACACAGTGCTGGTTCCAAGTCCATGTTTGTCTCCCATACATCTATAAATACATTAAAAGTAGGATTCATTTTGCACAGTTCATCATATAGCAGAAAAGCAGATACATTGGTGACTTGCACTCCCTCTCTTCACTGTCTATTGTCTTGACAACGAAAATGGAACACATACATTTTCCCCTGCAGGTGTGTAGGCTTCCCTGCATCCAGACCCCATGCATCTCCCCGCAAAAAGTAGAGGTAAAACATGCCAAAATTATTTCCCCCAGGATCTAATGGCCTGAATGGTTTCATTTCTTTCATCCCCATCCTATTCAGTGTCATGGTCATGTTAGTGATGCTTCTGGCAATCATTAAATAAAAGAATACTCTCCTAAAGATCGGCCTGTAAGGTCCTTCAAGTTTCCAGGTTGTTAAAAATCAGTTAATTAAACAAAAGCTTTTACATGTGTGAAGTAAAATGTTCTATCCTACTTTAAAAAACAATCTGCTGGGTCCAGAAGTTTCTGGCAAAGGCCATAGGCTGGTTTATGTGATAAAAACTGATTATTGCATCAAAAGCAATTTGGGGAAAAGGGCACTGCTTGAAACTCCCTTTCAGAATTAGGCTGAATATACTCCTGGATCTATCACTGAGCCAGGATCCTCAGCTCATTTCTTTGTGATGAAATGGTTCTGGTCTTTTCAGGGCAAAATCTGATGGCTGTCATTCAGTCTTTCATAGCTCAACTCCATCACTTTTATATATTCTATTATTAACTAGTCATTTGTATATAAAAGGTCTTGCCCACAATAGAGAAGTACCACTTTAGTTATTTTGTCAAGTTAAATTCTGTGTTGCGTTTTCTTATTCTTTATTTGAATATAAAACTTGTCTCTAAGGTGCTACTGGACATGAATCTAGCTGTTCTACTGCAGACCAACACAGCTACCCTCTGAAACTTCCTATGCTTTGTTTCTTTAAGTATTTTTCTCTTTGAATGGAGCTTGGCCCAGAGGGAGAAGAAGACCATAGAGAGATAAGGTTTAGGGAAAGCAGAGTAGCTCCCCTTGCTGGCATAATTCCGTTACTTCATACCCATTCTCCTCACACACTAGGGTTGCCAACTGCCAGGTAGTAGCAGGAGATCTCCTGTTAATACAACTGATCTCCAGCCGATAGAGACCAGATCACCTGGAGAAAAATGGCCACTTTGGCAATTGAACTCGATGGCATTGAAGTCCCTCCCCTCCCCAAAACCCGCCCTCCTCAGGCTCCTGAGGAGGGTGGGGTTTGGGGAGGGGAGGGACTTCAATGCCATGGAGTCCAGTTGACAACATGACCATTTTCTCCAGGGGAACTGGTCTCTATTGGCTGGCGATCAGTTGAAATAGCAGGAGATCTCCTGCTACTACCTGGAGGTTGGAGAGAAAATAGACACCACTGTACTAGTATCTGAAAGATTTGGAAATCAGTACAGGAGTGAAGGATGTTTAAACAAAGTGCAAAATTATTTATAAGCTACCACAATAATGTACAAACAAGACATAGTGTACACAATAAGACATATGACCTACAAAGACAAACAACCAATGTCCAAATATACAATGAAGTCAAAATTTCAAAGAGTCTCTTGTCAGAGTACAATTTCTTTCTTGAAGGCAAATATCATGGAGTTCTGCAGAAGCCAGAACTTTATGGAGGTCTTATTGTGTACACTATGTCTTGTTTGTACATTATTGTGGTAGCTTATAAATAATTTTGCACTTTGTTTAAACATCCTTTGCTCCTGTACTGACTACCTGGTTGGCAACCCTACCACAGAATGTTCCAAAATGTTTGATGGGATGCTTGCAAAATGTGCGCACATGCACATAACTCCTTGTCCTTTCCTGCCATTCCTGTCAGTTTTCTTCATCCCCAAACCTTGCTTTTCGGAAGGGGTTGACTTTTGAAATAGATAATAGGTTCCAGGTTGGAACTTTCATTCCTTTAAGGTATTCTTCTACATCTTTTCCAGCATGGCTTCAGGGTGAAGTATTTATTATTTATTTACTTCATTTGCACCTCACCTTTCTCCTCAATGGGGACCCGAAGTAGCTTACACCATTCTCCATTTTATCCTCACAACAATCCGGTGAGAAAGTGTAACTGGCCCCAGCAAGCTTCCGTGGCAGAGTGGGGATTCCAGCCTGGGTCTCCCAGATCCTAGTTCGATGCTCTGACCACTACACCACACTGTCTACAGGACTAAAAATGTCATCAACCACTGCAATCTAGTAAATTCTGAGGATGCATGAACTACAGTGACTGACCATTTGCCTATGCAGATTATCTTGACTAGTAAATGTCCAACTGCACATCTTTAGTCATCACTCTGAACATGTGATATTTCTCATCAAATCCTATTGCCTTTCTTTCCCCTCTCAGATCCAGCACAAACTGGATCCCTTTATCTCTCTTCTTTCATATTCCAGTCTATGCCTGCTCATCATTTCTGTCCTCCAGCTCCACTACCCTCAACCACCGAAATGTCTCCTCTGGAAAATGAGTGTGCCATCTTCTTTTCTGCCTGCTAGAATACCTATTCTATATCTTTTTCTTCGTTTGTTCAAATCTCTTCTCAAAACCCACCTCTCCCATGAAGCCCCAGCACAACCCCTTCGCTGAAGTCCTTCACAGTCCCTAATGTTGTCTCTCTGGTGTCATATTTCAGATTGTAAACTCCTTTGGGTTGGGATCTGTCTTCTTGTACTCTATAAAGTTTCATGTATATTGACTGTTGAAGGCACAGGGAAGGGACGAAGCTCAGTGGTAGAGCATCTGCTTGGCATGCAGAGGGTCCCAAGTTCAATCCCCGGCATCTCCAGTTAAAGGGACTAGGCAAGTAGGTGATGGGAAAGACCTCAGCCTGAGACCCTGGAGAGCCACTGCCGGTCTGAGTAGATGATACTGACTTTGATGGACCAAGGGGGGGTCTGATTCAGTATAAGGCAGCATCATGTGTTCATGTGATCATGTGACTGACAATCATCATACCTCCATTTCAAATGCCACCATGACATTAGATGCTAATGTTACAGAGAAAGGGGAAGGAAATGCAGGCTTTCTCTTTGGTATCATTGATAGTCAATACCAGTTTTTCCAGAACAGAACCCGAACAGATTGGATGGCTTCACACAAAACCAACGAATACTGATGAAGGACTCCACATAGAACCATACAGTGGAGGACACTGAAAGTTCATCTGCATATATCTAGTTACGTTCACTTAAAAAAACTCCTTTCTCCAAATAATTATACGGCAATTTCTTATTGCTTTCTATTTTATTGGTTCCTACTCTTACTCAAGGCATGCCAATTACTATCTAATTACAGAGCATGGTTCTTTGAGCACTCCAAACTGTTCCAACAAGCAGTAAATTATAGAGCTGCTGTTACCCCAATTATGTAATCAGCCAGGCATAAATATGCAATGAAAATGTAATTACATATTAATAAATGCCATAATACTTGCTTCAGCTTCAGAAAAGAAAAACAGACTTCCCTGAATTTTGGTCATGTTTTTGGAAAGAATATTGCTTGTATTACATAGGTCCATGCCAAAAGAGCAGAGGGACATTTGATGGTTACTTTTTATCTCTTGAGGGAAACAACAGCATGGTTTTCAGGCCCCTCAAAGAATTTTTAATTGGTCTAGAAAAAATAATCTAAATTATTTAAAATGAAATTGATTGATTTTCAGCCTCGCTGAATAGCATATATTTTTTAAAAAAATTGCAAATCAAGCAGCAATGGCTTTCATTGAAGTCATGCAGCTGGACACATAATAAGTTAAATTTCTCTGTTATGCAACCTCCACATTATTACAAAATTAATCAGACTAGGCTACAAAAGGAAAGATCAGAATGGATTCTTAATGTTCTCTCGCACATTTTGGAGGACTTTTTCCTAGGCTATTATAAAAACAGTCCTGAATCCTATAACTGTCTTCCTTTGAAAACTTGTAGCTGGCTGCTCTGCTGTGGGATTGGACACCCTCTTATTCAAGCCGGGCTCCTGCACCAGTACAAGTTGTTTATAGACAGTTGTATGATCGGTAGAGCTGTCCCCTGCATGAGCATGCAGCGACAGGCATAGTGTTGGGAATCAGACAGCGAGTTTTGTCTATGTCAGGACAACAAAAATAGTTAAATGTTTATGTTTGTTTGCATGGTCTCCGGGAACAAATCTGGCCACTTAGCCAGTGTTAATTGGTCAGTTAAGCTGGCATTGGTCATGTGATGTTCAGTCGCATTTCAAGAAGCAGGAGTTAAACTGCCATTTTGTTAAGAGAGACTTGCTATGATTAAACGCTTCTTCCTCAAGTTATGAGCCACGTGACAGCAAGAGTTAAAGAGAAATGAATATAGTAAACATTTGTTATGTTAAAGAAAGCAATGCGTTAAGAGTCTTTGTGTGTGTTTGTGATCCATAATCCACAAGATCACGATCTTTTCGCATTTAATCTCAACACATAGCCCTACTTGTGATTCTGTTAGTCTTTCGGGCAGCTTTCAAAGGCGCAGGAACATTGCTGGGACAAGTGAGTTGGGACAATGTGTTTCCTCTGCCTTGCTTCCAGATCTCAAAGCCTGAAGCTTTTCAGTCAGTGGGTAGACTGTGTCACAGCTATGCCTCTCTTTACTTGGCGCTGGATAGATAGGGATCTGTTCACAAAACCCTGTTTGTTACTCTAATGATAATAATTTAATAATAATTTATTTACAGCTATTTGCCAGATAAAACAGACAAATCTTGCAAAGAGTGAATTTACAAACCAAGACTAATCTCAATATAAAATACCGGGTTATACATTTTCCGTATTCGGGGGAATACTCGGAAGTGACGTTTCTTGAGTGCAACCGCACAATATTGAGCCACCTGACAGGTAACTGGGGAATTATTATCCAACAAAAACCTTTTTTGTCCAATCACCCACTCCTCCAGCACCCATTTTCCCAATGAGGGGGAGAATAATTTTGGAACAGGCTGTCTTGTAAAAAGGGCATCTGAAAAAGAGATGCATAGTAGTCTCCAGTTATGGGTGGCATTTTTCTAGGGCACATACTAATCACACCACAGTGAATGGTTGCTGTGTCCCCGTTGTTCTCTCCATTTTTGTGTTCTTAATCCCCAAACCAAGTTATGGCTTGCATTTCTACATCAGAGCACACAGATGTAGCCAGAAACTTCCAGGAAACTGAACTAAATGGACCTTTGATCTGATACAATATGGCTTTTTAGAAGGAAAAGGAGAAGAAGGAGGAGGAGAAGAAGGAGAAGAGTTGGTTTTTATACCACACTTTTCTCTACCTTTAAGGAATCTCAAAGTGGCTTACAATCGCCTTCCCTTCCCCTCCCCACAGCAGACACCTTGTGAGGTGGGGCTGAGAGAGTTCTGAGAGAGCTGTGACTACCCCAAGGTTACCCAGCAGTCTTCATGCGGAGGAATGGGGAATCAAACCTGGTTCTCCAGATTAGAGTCTGCCGCTCTTAGCCACTACGCCATGCTGAGAGGGAGTCACTACCAATTTTTGCACAAGCACGTTACGCACATCATGAAATGATGAAATATTCCACAATTGTTTTGGATAAAGACTAATGATGTAGAAGAAAAAAACCTCAGCCCTATTCCCTCTAATGAGGCATTTTGTTTCCATTCTTCAATTTTACATTGGGTTGAGGCATTCTCTAGCAAACTGGTTCACTCAGAATGAAGTTCATGCAGAGATGGAATCTACTTCACAGTCCCATCGCTATAAATACTAGATGCCACTGAGAGAACACAGCCACTCAAACCCCACAGTCAAAAGTGCCAAAAGCAATTACTTACTCTCTTTGATCTTTCTTTAAAATGTAACCAGGGACAAAAGGGCTTTGTTTTGACAACGTGCTTGCTTCTTGGCAATATGCGCTTAAAAGGAACAACAATTACTATATCCTCCCTATATCCCCCATTATTTAAACAATAAGACAAGAAATTGACTAAATGTGTCATTTTAGTTGGCAACAAAGGCAATTGAAGGACAAATTTAAAATCCAGGGATACTAAAAAAACCCAGCTAACCCAAGATCTGCTCCTTGGTATAGTCATCAGAAAGCAATCGTAAGCAAGTCTACTCAAGAAAACCCCATTTTATTCAGTGGGAGTAGTAGTAGTTGGTTTTTATACTCTGCTTTTCTCTACCTTAAGAAGACAAAGTCAAATTGAGTTTTCCCACACTTGTAATGGCCACTTCCTTCCTTCCTTCCTTAAGAACTCAATTTCCCATAATGAACAGCAATCTTGCAATGGACCATGAGGGAGGAAGGAAGCAGGCGGCAGCCATTACTGACAACAAGTCTAAAAAGGTCAGTACATTTAAAATTCTCCTAGGGGGGCATTTTTTGAGGTAGACCCCCCCCCCCCGAAATTCACAGTGTAGCTTGAAGGGACTGTTCTTGCACAAACCCCAAAGTTTGGTAAAGATTGGGTCAGGGGGTACAATTTTATGGGATCTGGAAGGGGCTGCCCCTCCTACTCCATTGACAACCATTGCAAGCTTTGCAATGGTTGTCAATGGAGGAGGGGTGATCCCTTCCGAACCCCATCAAATCGGACCCTCTGACCCAAACTTCACCAAACTTTGGGGGTTGTGCAAAAACAGTCCCTTCAAGTTACACTGAATTGGGGGGGGGGGTCTACCTCCAAAAATGACCCCCCCAGGACCCGAAAAAAGCCGAATAATTATTCAGTTTTTTCTGGAATTGCCTATTCGGCTTCAGCTTTCTCCCCAGGTTTGTGCATTCAGTAAACCTGAATTGGAAATTTCGGGTTTATTTTCAGTTCAGGTTTATCGATATGCACACACCTAAACTGTAACTGTGGTGGCCATCTTGAGCACACAAAAGGAAAGGTGGAATACTGATTAAAATAGTAAGCGAATAATAAACAGTGAGAATGAAATGGCTTATAAACTAAAGCCAGAGGTGTTGCATAAGCTTGATATGGGAAATGCATCCATTTCACCTAGCAACAGACTGCTTTCTAATTCACAGAATGCAAGTGCAGATACTACCCTTGGCTTGTCACCAAACTCTCGTACTCTGTGTACTGTTTGAGAGGACCAAGATTTTACAGTTGCCATCAAAAGAAAAATAATGCTCTAAATCTCTTGTTCTGTTTTTTGTGGCGATATCTACTTAACTATGTACGTGTGTGTTTAAAGTGTCGTAAAGCCAGGGACAACTTATGGCAACTCCATAGGGTTTTCAAGGCAAGTGATTAAGCAGAGGTGGTTTGCCATTGAGGCATTGCCTTCATCTGCAAAGTCTTCCTTGGTGGTCTCCCATTCAAGTACTGATCCTGCTTGGCTTCTGAGGTCTGACAAGATTACGCAGTACTATATCATCCCATACCCAGATCTATATACATACAGCCTGCTTAAAAAAAGTGGTAGTAGATAGCATGGTATAGTGGTTAAGAGCTGTAGACTCTAATCTGGAGAACTGGGTTTGATTCCCCACTCCTCCACATGAAGCCTGCTGGGTGACCTTGGGCTAGTCACAGTTCCCTCTGAAATCTCTCACCCTCAACTACCTCACAAGGTGTCTGCCACTTTAATGACCCATTGTGACTATCTAGGGATACCTGTAGGGTTGCCAGCTCTGGGTTGGGAAATACCTGGAGATTTTTGGTGTGGAGCCTGAGGAGGGCGGGGTTTGGAGAGGGGAGGGACTTCAGTGCCATAGAGTCCAATTTCCAAAGCAGCCATTTTTTCCAGGTGAACTGATCTCTATTGGTTGGAGATCAGCTGTAATAGCAGATCTCCAGGTACCACCTGGAGGTTGGCAACTCTAGATTAGAGTTGTGCAAAAGAAATTCAGAAAATTTTGGGTTCGGGTTTATTGGACCTTTTTTTTTTTTTGGTAAACCAGAAATAAACTGAATAACCATACCAATAAATATAGGTATTCAGCGTTATTTCAGGTCCATTATAGTCTATAGAAAAAAATTCAAAGTTCCTGTGGGGGCATTTTTGCAAGTAGAGTTCCCAAATTGTCAGGGTAGTTTCAATTGTTCAGGCCTATTGCAAGCATTCAGGGGAAACTGACTTTTCCCACAATTCTTTGGAGAGGAAGCGGCCATTTAGAGACTTCAAAAAGTAAATACTTCTAAAATTCTCTCTGGGGGGCATTTTTTGAGGTAGAGTCAACAAATTCACAGCATAGCTGCAAGGAACTCTTCTTGCACGAACACCAAAGTGTGGTAAAGTTTAGGACAGAGGGTCCAATTTTATGGGGTCCCGAAGGGGTTGATCCCCTCCTCCATAGAGAAGCATTGAAGGGGCGATCCCTTCAGGACCCTATAAAATTAGATCCCCTGACTCAATTTTCTCCAAACTTTGGAGTTCATGCAAGGAGAGTCCCTTGAAGCTACCCTGAAAATTTGGTAACTCTGCCTCCACAAATGCCTCCCCCAGAGCTCATTAAAAAAAATTCTCATAGGGAAACTACTGGGGAAAACCAAAGCCAAAAAAAAGCCAAATACCTATTTAGCTGATTCAGCTATCAGCTATCCGGCTTCGGTTTTATTCCCAATTTTAATATTAGGCTTTAATTAAACTCAAAAGAAGCTGAAAAGGCTTTTGTCGGGTTTACTTTCAGTTAAGGTTTATCGATATGCACAACCCTACCCTAGATATGTGCCTCTTCCCCAGTGATCAAGAAAATGTAGTTCTCAGACTATGGAATTACAAAAGCAATCATAATCTGCTTTGTTAAATATTTACCAAGGAATGACCTGGGGTTGCCAACCTCCAGGTGGTACCTGGAGATCTCCCACTATTACAGTTTATCTCCAGACAATCAAGATCAGGTCCCCTGGAGAAAATGGCTGCTTTATGGCATTATACCATGCTCAGGTCCCTGCTCTCCCCAAACCCTGCCCTCCCCAGGCTCCACCCCCAACCCAGAACTGGCAACTCTAGCTCCTCCCTTCCCCAACCCAGAACCGGCAACTCTACCTCCTCCCACCCCCGTAACTCAAGTGGCTACTACAGAGGTGCAAAGCTGCTTGGAATAGTGCTTAAGATGAACTACCAACAAAAATACAATGACAATCCAATCAGGAATCTGCTTCATTTGTGATTTTAATGAAGGCATGCTTGCCTAGTGATCCCATTTCTACAGAAATTCTCAGCCTCCCTGTATAACAAAGGATTTACATTGCATTGATAAGAACAGACTGAGCTTAACTGTTGATAAGAATCTAGGTAACTGCTGATAAGAATCTAGCTATGACAGTAATGGTTTGGGGTTTTTTTGTTTTTAAAAAGGGCCATTAGTCCTCCCAGGCTCACAATCTGCAGTCACCTGAGAAGTGTAGTTTTTTTTAATTCAACAGAGTTGAGGCAGTAGACCTGTGTCGATGCTGTACTACTTCATACTACAATTAGGATTCATGTTACTTACAGAACATCGCACAACACAGAAAACTGACGTGTCATGGATAAAGGTTCAAAATGATGGTCTCCCTGACATCAAGCACAATATTTTTATATGAGTGAGAATTCAAGCCTATGAGCCCCCACTTGCAGTATCAAATGGTACAGCCCAGATACAAGTTTACCACTTTTGTGAGAACTAGGGGACAGATGGTGTATTATATGACCAAAAAAGCCTCTCGTGCATTGTTTTTACAGAGCAGCATAACAGTAGATTTTAATTTGAACATTTCTTTTAAAAGAATTGTGCAAAGTCTCATTAATAAATACTTGGTATCTTTTTCACAAACAAGACTGTATCTTCAAGCCACCACAGAATATCATTCTCAAATAACAATGCTAAATTTGAGGGGAGAAAGTAGAATAGACTCATTCTTCCCCATCTCTCAGATAAGCCTCTTTGATTCAGTGGAACCCAGGTGCTACAGACCACAGAGATTGGTCCCTGACATTGAATTCTTACATTTTATTAGCCTGTCACTGATCTTATCTTTGGCCTCGTAATTTAAAGGCAGTTTTTCTTGCAGTGCCAATCAGAATTTATAGTCAAAATATCACAAAAAATGAATACACAATAAAAAAAAGATGGCGTCCAGAGTTTCACCTCCCAGGGTTAGCATTAAATTACTTAGCCTTTATGCATTATTCTTGTTTACACCCTGCATGCAGAGAATATAAATACATCAATGGCAAAGAACAAATCTTTAGTACTTCTTGTAATCTTTTTGCTAGTCACAGCTAGGCCAGTGAAGACTACAACAATCAAGCATTTTATTGCCACCTTTCCCAGAAGAAAATCACAAGATAACCCCATGGTTTGCCACTCAATCAAAGGCAGTGGCAACAAAACACTATGTATGAAATGCATCTTCATGGCTGATATCTGTCATATTCATTGTTGTTGCAACTTTCTAAACTCTCCTTTGGGTCCCAATAAATATAAGTTCACTGCCAATGTGCAAAGAATGACTACCCGAAGGCAGTTATCTCCAAGTAGCATTGAGATCTTGAGTAGTGTCTCACCATGCAGACTGGGTTCCCCCCACCCCCCAAAAAAAAAATTAGTAGTGCCATGGAAAAAAAACTCCTGGTCCATACGACAAATTTGGTGCACTATTAGGGTTGCCAACCTCCAGGTGGTGGCTGGAGATCTCCTGCTATTACAACTGATGTCCAGCCGATAGAGATCAGTTCATCTGGAGAAAATGGCAGCTTTGGCAACTGAACTCTATGGCATTGAAGTCCCTCCCCAATCCTTGCCCTCCTCAGGCTCTGCCCCAAAAACCTCCCACAGGTGGCAAAGAGGGACCTGGCAACCCTATGCACTATAATCTGGTGGTTCATATGGCTGCTGAATCACATCCACCTACAATTTTAGTTTATTGATCCCAAGAATGGAATAAATAGGGATTCAGCTACAAATTGTGATATTTTGTAAGGTTCTTTGCAGAGTAAAATCTCTCTGATCCAGTCCACCCTAGTATTCCCTGTAATGTAGTAAATCACTGTTTAACAGAGGGAGATTTCACCAATCCACTAAAGGAGGCTGTTACTAGACCTTTGTCTAAGAGCCTTCTTTGTCAAAACAAGATCTGAAGTATGGCAGGTCAATATCAAATTTGTCGTCTGAGGTGAAGTGTATTGAGTGAGTGATGGTGGAACAATTCCAGTTTTTTTCTGGATGATATATCTTCCTATAATTATTTTAGTCTGGTTTGGAGCCTGCCTTTGAGACAGAGATGACTTTAGTTGCTTTAGAGGATGATCTCCATGTACAGTTAGATAGGGGTAATCTCTTTGTTGTTTTTGCTAGCTCTAACACCTGCTTTTGATATGGTTGGTCATACTATTGCGTGGTGTCCCAGTGCTTCGTTCTCTCACCCATGCTGTTCAAGATCTATGATAAATAGGGATGCCAACCTCCAGGTACTAGCTGGAGATCTCCTGCTATTACAACTAATCTCCAGCCAATAGAGATCAGTTCACCTGGAGAAAATGGCCACTTTGGCAATTGGATTCTATGGCACTGAAGTCCCTTCCCCTCCCCAAACCCTGACCTCCTCAGGCTCCACCCCCCCAAAAAAAAAATGGTGGCAAAGAGGGACCTGGCAACCCTAATGATAAACCATTAAGTGAAATCATCTGTAGCTTTGGTGTTGTGTTTCATCAGTATGCCAATTACACCCAACATTATGTGTCTTTAAATAAGCCTCCAGAAGCATCAGTCTGTGGTCTGGGTTTGTTTTGATGCTATGGTCAGGTGGCTAAGGGGGAATAAGCGAAAGCTGAATAACATAAAGTAGATAAGATGCAGGTCAGAAATCCTGAAAGTTTGAAGGAAGCTGTGTTACCATGTCAAGAATAGCCATGACATGATGCCCTATGACAACCATGATGTCTTGGCCATTTTGGTTGCTGGCCCTTAAAATTTTCCATTGTAAACATGATAGCCTCATTGAGCATTCCTGACGGAATGGATTGTGCAGTCTGGAGATTATACTGCTTGCCTGCTGAAATTGTTTATGCTAGGCTTTCTGAGTCGGAGTCAAAAATTGTTGTATGTTGCCCTGAGAAGATTCATGGAAAGTTTTCATGAATGTTTAGTTTATAAGAGGAGGAAGAATGAAGGAGAGGGAGTTTGTAGAACGGTTTCCTGAAAGAGACTGTTAACACTTTTTTTTTAATTAATGCCTGTTCCTGCTAAATTATTTTACAATACAACCACAAAAAAGGACACATTGTTTCAGGACCTCTTTATGTTTCTGTTAGGAGACTAATCCTATTAATGGATCCCCCTTTTCTGTGGACCAAGGTTGGCAAGCATGGATAAGTAGCTTTGATGGCTTCCTTGCTTCTGGCCTGACTAGCCTCCCCCAAAAGGGGAGTTGTGACAACTAGGGTTGCCAGGGCAGGGGATCCCCCTCTTTGTGCCCATTCTTGGGTTGCTAACCTCCAGGTGGGGCTTGGAGATCTCCTGCCACTACAATTGATCTCCAGATGACAGAGATCAGTTTCCCTGGAGAAAATAGCTGCTTTGGCAGTTGGACTCTGTCATTGAAGTCCTTCCCCTCTCCAAACCCTGCCCTCCTCAGTCTCCATCCCCGAAAATGGCTGCTTTGGAGGGTGGGCTCTGGCATTATGGCCTCTCCCCAAATCCCACTCTCCCCAGGCTCCACCCCCAAAATCTCCAGGTATTTCCCTACCCAGAGCTGGCAACTCTAGCCCCCTCCCCCCAGTGCCATTCAGCCAGCTGCTGAGGGTCTTACCAAGAGCAAATTGAGGCCTGGTCACTGTTGGTACATTGATGTCACTTTCAAAAGTGATGTCATCCCATCACCGACAATGTGGGAGACGCTCTGGTATTTGGGCAAAACTCTATGGTAAAAGACTAGTATTGCCAACTTCCAGGTACTAGCTGGAGATCTCTTGCTATTACAACTGATCTCCAGCCAATAGAGATCAGTTCACCTGGAGAAAATGGCTGCTTTGGCAATTGGACACTATGGCATTGAAATTCCTTCTCCTGTCCCCAAGCCCGCCCTCCTCAGGCTCTGCCCCAAAAACCTAGTATGGCTATCTTTCAGAAATTCTAGAAGCCTGGTCTTTTGTTGCATTCTAGTCAATAGAACAGTATTTTCTGTCTGCTGCACTTCAGGCTCAGCTCTTTCTTCAGATCTAATTCTGCTTTTAGTCATGCCCTAGCTGTTTCAGTTGCTCCAGAATCTAGAGAGGAGAACACACAGTCCAGGCCTGGATTGGGCTTCTCTGAGCCCTGGCCTTGCCCCAAGACCCAAACATTTCTATGTCACATGCCAAACAAATGATGCTGCTGTAGCTACAGGAATAAAATAATTGTTTGTGGCTTTCACAGCTAAAGTGGATTTATAAGAATGAGATTCTAGCATGTCTGTGGGGGAAAACCCTTCCCATTCTTTTGTAAGTCAATTTCCTGGAACTGAATGCATTCAAAATTAACCTCCAACCTTTGGGAGAACATGCTCAAACTGAGTTGACCTTTTCAGTGATCTAAAATTCATTTTTTAAACCCTAATTAATGCCAAGGGGAAACTGCATTTCTTCCTTTTCAAAATGCTAGGGTAACTGCTGGGTTGAAAAAAACATTAGCCAGATGCTCCAAGAATGTAATTCCAGCTTTGCTGCTAATTTTAATGTGCAGATTTAGGCAAGTCACTTCAGTTTTTTGTGTGAAATCCCGGGCAGTTCACCAGTGAATTCAATTAAAAGGTTTGGCTTTCTAGTTGTTGTTTCCCATCCTCCTCACACAGGGACCATAATTTTAATGTATCTCAAGGGAAAGGTTACTATAATTATAAAATAATACTAACTAAAGAAAAAAATCACAAATTCTTATTCCACAATGGCCAATGACTGATAATAATTAGGGTTGCCAGGTTCCTCTTCACCACGGGTGGGAGATTTTTGGGGCGAAGCCTGAGGAGGACGGGGTTTTGGGAGGGGAGGGACTTCAATGCCATAGAGTCCAATGGCCAAAGCGGCCATTTTCTCCAGGTGAACTGATCTCTGTCGGCTGGAGATTGGTTGTAATAGCAGGAGATCTCCAGCTAGTACCTGGAGGCTGGCAACCCTAATAATAATGAGGGGCAGTCAACAAAACCAGGGTCTGGAGTTAGGGGATGTTTTCAGCAAAATCATTAGCCTATCTGAGCTATTATGATCAGAGATAGGAATCCAAGGAAGAAAGCAAGGATTTTGTGTCAAAAAGAGAAGCTCCTAATAGGAACATCCCTCCATGTGCATGTATAAGAACCATATGCACAGCTGAAATTGTTTTTGACATTTTGACCGCATGTGCTCACATAGCCGACCAGGCTAGTTGATTCTAAGCTGATAACAGGAATTTTCAAAAGGCAGCCTGGTTTCATGCATGGCTGATACCCACATGTTTGCATTGGATTGTAGAATCACACCGCCAAAAGATCCAGGGTGTCTTTTTTGACTCTCAGTGGTTATTTTTCCTTTCTTTATTAGCCACATTCTTACCCTTGGCTTGCATTAATGTTGAAAAATGTTACACATGAAAGCAACAATCCACACAGTATATTCATCATCATTGTGATATTATATCCCAAGTCTAGGTTTATCCATCTTACTCCCAAGTCTGGGGTTTATCCATCTTACTCTTAAGGACCCGGCCCCCAACCCCTGGCTGAATCTGTTAGCGGAAAAACTAAAAGTACTTGGACTCTGACAACCTGGTTCCATCTCATTTAGCAGCAATCTTGAAGAGATTGAAGGAGTTAGATTGGGCCAGTACGGTTGGGAGGGCCAGACGTACTTGCTCCGGTCTGGTCTTGGGACTCCCCCCACCAGAGAAGCTTCCAGAGTTCCACTCTACGGTTTCAATCTTTTCACATCGTCGGGTTCTCCTTTTACCGTATATACTCGCGTATAAGCCGAGTTTTTCAACCCAAAAAAAGGGCTGAAAAAGCCGGCCTCGGCTTATACGCAGGTCAATACGATAGGGTAGGGGAGGGGGGAGGAGGGAGGAGGGAGGAGGGAGGAAGCAACTTACCGCCGCCATCGCTGCCGGGCCCATGCGGCTTCCCCCGGCCAGGAGCGCCCTGTGAGGGCCTCCTGCGGCCGCTGCAAGGCCGCGTGGCCGCCGCCGCCGAACGCACCTGGCTCCCCCCACACTGGAAGGGCCGGGGGAAGCCGGCAGCCGGGCGCACCTGGCTCCCCCCTCCCTGGAAGGGCCGGGGGAAGCCGGCAGCCGAGCGCTCCTGCCTCCCCCCGCCCTGGAAGGGCCGGGGGAAGCCGGCAGCCGGGCGCACCTGGCTCCCCCCGCCCTGGAAGGGCCGGGGGAAGCCGGCAGCCGAGCGCTCCTGCCTCCCCCCGCCCTGGAAGGGCCGGGGGAAGCCGGCAGCCGAGCGCTCCTGGCTACCTCCGCCCTGGAAGGGCCGGGGGAAGCCGGCTGCGGAGCGCTCCTGCCTCCCCCCGCCCTGGAAGCCTCCTGCGGGGGGCCCGCCGCCACCACCACCGCCTTCACCGGGAGCCTGTGAGGTAAGCCTGCGGGGGGGAGGGGTTATAAGCCGACCCTCGGCTTATACGCGGGTGCCTAATTTTTCCCCATTTTTGGGGAGAAATTAGGCACCTCGGCTTATACGCGGGTCGGCTTATACATGGGTATATACGGTAGCTCATTTAAATGCCTTTCCATCCATGGTCATGTTGGGCAGATATACCAGGATACCTTTTCCGGACCGTCTCTGCCCTTGTAACATGGCCGAAATTGAAACGTTGGACCATTTGATGCTCCACTGTCCTCGCTGGTCTCAAGATAGAGATGCTCTGATTGCTCCAATCCTAGCCAGCTTAAACCTCCCTCTACATGCCTGGGTGTTGCCTTTTTTGCTTGGCGACTCAACTAATGGTGCAGCCACATCAAATGTTGCCCGCTTTTTGGCCAGAGTGGCTGCTCTTAAGAAGAACGCCTACCTCTGGCAACTTTTAGTCAGTTCGCTCCGCCCCCAGTCTATTTTAGTCAGGAATTTTACTCATTGGGCTGACGCCTAATTTTTAGCATTGTTAAGATTGTATTATACTATGTATTATGCTTCCCATCCTCCCTCGTCTTCCCCTCCCTTCCTTTCTTCCTCCCTTGGTTCAAGACTGTGGTCATAGACCTAATAATAATAAATTATTTATTTATTATTATTATTAAATATTATTATTATTATTATTATTATATCCCAAGTCTGAAACATCCCCATTCTCAAAAAACACTTGAGGCAATCTGAAATACCTTACCAAGGATAATGCTGTTTCAGGAAACACTGGAAATGCTGCGTTAGGAAGCATAAAATAATATTAATACCTAGACTTCTAGAAAACTGTCTGATGGAGACTATTTTGTGCTGCTTCACTAGACTTATTAAAATGCCCATGTTTTATGGTTGGATGTTGCCTAAGACATGATAGCTCCAGTTTTACTAGTCTGAATTGCAAACACTGCCAGTAATATTTAATAGCGCACATACAAAATGGTCTGTAACAAGTTCACAATACACTTATGAAACAAGACATAAATCAAAGCTTGCGTTGCATAAAAATTCTTGCCTTGTATTGATTATTGTAACATGGTATTCAAGCAGCAACAGGTAAGGGTATGGTGTTTCTTCCTCTTAACGGTTGTGCTATCTGCAGACTTGAGGCAAGAATGGAGAGCAGCAATACAGGCTGCTGTTGGCAAGGTATCTTAAGTTTCATAATGGTTTGGGTGCAGAAAAACTGTTACACACAGTATTACTGTGTTGTTATATCTGAGATTTTAAGGCTACAATACTAAGCACACCTCTCTGGATGTCAGCCCCATTTAAATGGAAAGGGTTTACTTCTGTGTGAGATAAGTGTAGGCCATAGGTCAGCAGCTTCTGCAGAGCAGCTCGAGCATCCCCTAGAAGCCCCAGAAGAAGAAATGTGAAAAGGTCAGCATCTTTATTTCATAGGCTTTTCCTCTGTGATGCTTATGTGACAGCTTCATTGCAGGTGACCTGTCTAGTCTGTGTTCTGTTTCTACGACAAAGCAAAACTTGGTAATATGTCAAGAAGTGGGGAGAGTAGCTTGGGATATTTTTCATTTCTCAGCAGTAGTGCTCATTAAATAAAAGTGTGGTGACCCCTCATTGGCAGCCCATTCCTGGGGCGGGGGGAGATCCATGCTGGCTGGGAGTGGTGCAGCCACACCACCTCCTTAAAAGTTTCCCAGATGCTGCAGAGGAAAAAACCCCTTTTTAAAATTAAAAAAAAAGAAAAAAAGGGGGGAATGCCCCATTACAAACAGCAAGGCTGTACCACTAAAAAAGGTGGCCCAGCCATGCTGAAGCTCAAGGGGGTGTTCCCAGGGCGAAAGGGGTCTGGAAGCTGACTTACATCAGCTCTGCCTCTTGCAATGCCCCAAGAACATCTTCCAATGCTGGTGCAGCCTGCTGCTTCCAGAATTTATGTCCACACTGCTCTGGGGCACCCAAGCGCTGGTGTATGTTCCACCAAAGACAGCGTAAGTGCCCAATGTCCTGGGTTAAACAGGCACTTACACCCGTGCGGGGTATGCCGGCTCCTATGGAGCTTCGCACACACACACACACCTGCAGGAATGCGCTCTTTGACTTTAAGGCTGTGGACATATTGCCACTTAAATGACAATAATTTTCATAGAAACCAGAGAAAATTCAATGAAATCAATTGGGGCATCTGTATGCCTCATTTCATAGTAGTTTTAAATACTTCAAAGGAATTTGATATTCTTTACTGGGTATATTCACATTCATCTCCCTGCAGATCAGTGCCTTACTCACTTGCATCCAGCTCCTCTCCTGGAGAAGTCATACTTGCTTGCTGTCTTTTCAGTTACAGGAGATTTTTTGTTGTTGACAAGTGTGGAAGGAAAGGGCAAAATTACTAAGACATTGGGTACTAGTGACCAGACTAATGATAGGGTAGTGAGCAGTTAGGTGATAAAAGTGAAACATAGATAGGGTTGCTAGGTCCCTCTTTGCCACCGGTGGGAGATTTCTGGAGTGGAGCCTGAGGAGGGTGGGGTTGGGGAGGGACTTCAATGCCATAGAGTCCAGTGGCCAAAGCGGCCATTTTCTCCAGCTGAACGGATCTCTATCAGCTGGAGATCAGTTGTAATAGCAGGAGATCTCCATCTAGTACCTGGAGGTTGGCAACCCTAGACATAGAAGGAAAACACTCTTTGTCATTCTGAGGACAAAGAATAATTAGAATAAGCCCTGAAAGTGTTCCTCAAGCCAATAAACAATAGCTCCATGGATTAAAAAAATGCTGTATTTCTGGCTTAGCTAAGAACTAAATGTAGCCAGTTTTCTTCCATAAGGAAAACCAGTAGCATTCATCAATACTGTGAACACCAGATGAGACATTAACCCACTTCCTGGTGTCATAAAATGTTTAATAATTTCCGTCTCTCACATTTTATACGAACACCACATATATAATAGTGCATAAAGATTTAATTATAATCAGCTAATGAAACCACTTCAAGTTAATAAAAAAAAATCCAGAAGAAGCGCATGCAGATGCAACAAGGAACAATTCTGCATATAAATGAAATGCAAAGACAATGCATATACTCTAGGTAAAATGCTGAATGCCTTTTAAACTAAATTCATGCTGTTAATTAACTCCTACTCAAACAATTATTAAAATGTCTTGCTTTTTTAATTGAGCTCAGAGGTTGCAGAGTAAATGCACTGATGGTTTCATTCCCTGCAGCCAGTTTTTAGCTTTTGTTGTTCCCCCCTAAAAAAAACTCTACAGAATACTTCCATGGCAAACTTGAGTTTCTAAATAATCCTTGTAACTGATTCATTTAATTTGTTTTTAAAAAGTAATAATGACAGCCAAGCTATACTGTGAGATCTTTCTCACTGTTTAATCTCATCCTTCCTCCAAGGTCTGGATGGCACAAATAGCTCTCCCTATTTTATTATTACAACAACCCTGGGACTAAAGTTGCCAACCTCCAGGCGGTGGCTGGAGATCTCCTGCTATTCCAACTAATCTCCAGCCAAAAGAGATCAGTTCACCGGGACAAAATGGCCACTTTGATAATTGGACTATGGCATTGAGGTCCCTCCCTTACTCACTAAACTTATTGATAGAATAGGGATTTGAATCTAAGACTCCCCTTCTTTGACCAGCACTCTGACTTTATTTATACTGTACATGCTATTGATAGGGTTGCCAGGTCCCTCTTCGCTACCGGCGGGAGATTTTTGGGGCGGAGCCTGAGGAGGGCAGGGTTTGGGGAGGGGAGGGACTTCAATGCCATAGAGTTCAATTGCCAAAGTGGCCATTTTCCTCCAGGTGATCTAATCTATATCAGCTGGAGATCAGTTCAATTAGCAGGAGATCTCCTGCTACTACCTGGCAGTTGGCAACCCTAGCTATTGATATAGTATATGGCTACCATCTTCCAGTCTGGATAAGCTCTCTGTTACAATGAGCAGTTGGGAATATTGAAGCATTATGAGCAGTTTGTTATGCTCGAATGGTTCTCAGAACCTGAACATTTGTTCTGGAAACTGTTGTGACATTAAGTATAGCGAGATGGAGCCACATGGTTCCATTCTAGAAAATGATCATTAAAATGTCTTCGGTCACTTCCAGAATCTGTATTATGCTCTTGGTTTCTGTTAAAAGTATGCAGAGTTCTACTACATTTATCATGTGGTTCTGTCATAGGCAGTAATGTAAAACCACCACAGTATTCTGCCATCACGTCTGACAAAAAGTTGTGTCCTGAACACACTTATTTGGACTTCGGTTCCACTGAAATCAATGTAGCTGATAAATCAATGTGTTTGGGATCAGGCTGCAAAGCTGATTATCTCACTGATAGGAAAGTTATTTTTTTAAGCTTGAATGCTAGACAAAGTTCCAGAAAATGTGGCTTATCTAGTATCTGCTTTTACTGTTATGCATGACTGATAATAACTAAAATATCAGAAAATGTGTTTTGAAGTTACGACGCACCCCCTTTTCACCCTCTTTAATACCCCACTCTCTCAGCCTGACTGTGTATGCTGAGGGAAAGCATTAGCCTGAATGTATTTGTGAGGAGATTCTTTTTCTCCTCCTCCAGTCCCACACCAGTATTTACCTCAGAGAGAAGTTTGACACCAGA
The DNA here is from genome assembly GCF_029931775.1 of Euleptes europaea. Taxonomy (NCBI): domain Eukaryota; kingdom Metazoa; phylum Chordata; class Lepidosauria; order Squamata; family Sphaerodactylidae; genus Euleptes; species Euleptes europaea. The sequence goes on along the minus strand of NC_079312.1, from coordinate 98,414,784 downwards.
GGCTTCTTAACTTTAACAAACAGAACAGGGAGATTTATTGAACAGTATTCACAAGATGGATTTTGGGGGAAAGGCAGAACTGGAGGGAAAACTCAACGTTACATATATGCACACAAGATTCTTTCAGGGAGATAGCTTAGTTCAGATGTTACTCAGGTTGTCTTTAGCTTATATGTTTCTCAAGTTAAGTTCCTTCAGTGCTGAGGTTGCAAGCTTAGTTCTGTTCCTCGTAACTCTCTCAGATTTACGGCACTTTCACACAGCCCAAATAATGCACTTTCAGTCCATTTTCAATGCACCTTGAAGGTGGGTTTTACTGTGTGAACTGGCAAAATCCACTTGCAAACGATCATTAAGGTGCACGGACAGTGGATTGGAAGTGCGTTATTCAGCATGTGTGAAAGTGCCTGTTCAGTTCCACAGACTCTTGTTCCCAGCCTAGCTAACAGGAGTGAAGGGACTTTGAATCCCTTTCTCCTCAGAGAACAGAGCGTCCGCTTTCTGGCTCCGCCCACTCTTGGGGCACTTTCACACAGCCCAAATAATGCACTTTCAATCCACTTTCAATGCACTTTGAAGGTGGCTTTTACTGTGTGAACTGGCAAAATCCACCTGCAAACGATCGTTGAGGGGCACCGAAAGTGGATTGAAAGTGCATTGTTTGGGCTGTGTGAAAGTGCCCTTGGTTTCTGTGAGCTTGCTGCAGATTAACCCCTTGTCCGTCACAGTAGTTAATTCGCATAGGTCTTTTAAAAAATAGATTTGCTATGTGGCCTTTATTGTTAACTTCAGGATCAGCTTTTGGGGTCTGTGCTTGGAAGGGGGAAACAAGGAATCCCCATTTCACAAGCCAAAGTTTACTTCTGGATCCCAGTCATCATTTGCCACATATCATTCCTTCATCAGTCATGGTGTCATTGTCTGTGTACCATACGAATGAAAGTATTAATATACCGGTTGCCCAAGAGCACAAAGGTCCTAGTCCAACAGTAGTTTTGATTTATTTCCTTCATTGGTGCCCTGTCTTTAAGTGATATAAGAATTTTTCAGAGGTATTTCATCCTGTCAAAAAATTATCTAGAGATTTGATACTGGAATTTGAATTTTTTTTTTTTAAAGAATAGATTTATGAATCTATATTTATTGCTGTTGAAACTGAAGATTCAAAACTTAGCTCATTGTTTGAGTTATATATTTTCCTTCTGGAACTAGAATATTTAAATAACAATAATTATGGCACAAGTGAAATAAAAAATAGGGTGTTACTTTTCCCTTCTAAATTGCTGGAAGACCAGATTTGCCACATTAAAAAAATAACCGTAAAGATGGCTGGGCAAAAACAGGGATAATCAGCTAGAGGAACAATCAAAATCACTTCAAAAGCAGACACGCATAGCTCAAAGTATGTGCACCTTAGATAACTCATCTGGATAAAATATGACCTTGGGAGGAATAACTTTAATGGAGGTTAGGCAAGCAGAGACAACAGGAAGAATAGATTTAATGAGTTTGGGAGTAGAAGCAAAATAAGATGTTTACCAATCCATAACAATGGAGGATGGCTGTAGCCTCCCAAGAATCCCATTATGTTCACTAAACATGCTCATGTTTTTATAGAATAAATAAACTTTCCTGGGAAATAGATGCATATTTTCAGCATCTTCTAGCCCTCAGATAAACATCCTAAAGCTACTTTAATTTGCAGAATTTTCCAGAGATGCTTATGTCTTTCACATTTCTTAAACAAAACTAACACATGTTGAAACATCTGTGTACATATACGTTTAGCACTGCTGATTTGAGACCATATTTTGTCAAATAAAATCATTGTTAAATACATGTATTTGACTTCCATCACTGTAGACAGAAAGGGAGGCAATATAGGCCTTTTATGCAGGGACACTTCCCCGTGGTCACCTCCGCTGAGTGTTTTGGGGCTTCTTTTTGATTATGCATGACTTTTCCGCCCGTCAGAAGTCACCTTACTCCCCCCATGCATTTTGCCTGTGTTTCCTAAATGCTGTTTTAGCCAGAATCTGGAAAATGTGGGTAAAACGCACAAGGAGAGCGAGGCAACCTCTGATGGGCAGATAAGGCATGCAGAATCAAAAGGAAGCCCGAAGCAATTGGCGGGGGTGACCGCGGGGAAATGTCCCAGAATAAAAGGCCATAATGTCTTCTTGGAGGAAACCTTAATAAAAACTCTACATTGGAAAATGAAAAAAAAATTTTTTTTGGAAAGGATCTAGTTTTGTTTCATGTTTTTCATGTGTATTTTTGCTAGCATGGTATGAATGACTGAACAAGTATGAAAATAGTTTTGAGCACAAATCAACAAAACACATAGAAGGTGGGGATGCCAACACAATATATCAGCATAACAATCTACAACCGTTTTTTTGTTTTGTTTTGTTTTTAAATGTTACCTTCTGGTTCGCTGCTGACTGTGCAAACAGAACTGCTGTTCATATAATCATGCTATTTCTCTGATGAATTTTTACTGGGGAGAGGTTCTGTTTGGTTACCCCAATTCTTTGGCCTAGATCTTATAGGTCAGAGACAGCTGCTTGGTATATATTATTTTGGAACTCTAGCTTTGTAAACCTTTGACAATTCAATCTATTTTCCTGGGCTTTCCAAATACACACATTTTCAATGCTTAAAAATGCTATTGGCCTCAAACTATTAAGGTTTTCTTTAATTGGTTCTTGTAGGTTATCCGGGCTGTGTAACCGTGGTCTTGGAATTTTCTTTCCTGACGTTTCGCCAGCAACTGTGGCAGGCATCTTCAGAGTAGTAACACTGAAGGACAGTGTCCTTCAGTGTTACTACTCTGAAGATGCCTGCCACAGTTGCTGGCGAAACGTCAGGAAAGAAAATTCCAAGACCACGGTTACACAGCCCGGATAACCTACAAGAACCAATGAACTCTGACCGTGAAAGCCTTCGACAATGTTTTCTTTAATATTTTGAAGTGCTTTGAAGAGTTGCCCAGTTTTGAGCATATAGTGATAATTAATAAGGATTGATCTCAAGCCAGAATAGTTATCTTATTTTAACTCAGGTTGAACTTTGTTTTTCTTTTAAGGGAAACTGGAGGCAGATAGGGTTGCCAGTGCTGCTGAAAATTCCTGAAGATTTGGGGTGGTACCTGGGGAGGTAGGAGTTTGTGGAAGGGAAGGAACTCAGCAGGCATATATCACATCACATCCTGTGATGTCATATCCAAGACAAAGGTCAGCTCCTCCAATTCTTCCCCTTTTTGTGAGATCCTCTCACCAAAATTCGGTATTTTAATTTAAATGTCCAGCCTCATATCATTTCCTTCTGCTTTTTGCTTCCACCTTTTAGCGCTTATAGGATTCTGTATGCATGTGGTCTGTATGTCTTACGCAGTTATGTTCCATGCAGCCAAAAAAAACCCTCTCAAAATCCATCTTTAGCTTTTTTTCAGTGTTAGGGAGAAAAATCTATTCTGATGACCCATAGGAGAATGCCAGCTAACACCCTTCCCTTTCTCAATCTCCAGCCAGCCTCTAGTCAATAGCGTTTTTACAGGTGACAATCAGTTTATCCTAATCTAAGTGATACACCATAGAGTCCTAGAGCATCCACCCTCTGTGGTTACTCCAGCACTTCCATTTCTCCTAGACTCTATGATATATCACCTTTCAAAGCTGCCATTACCTCCGGGGGAATTTATATCTGTTGTCTGAAGATCAGCACTATTTCCAGGAGAGCTGCAGACCCCACCTTGAAGTAGATAACCCTAGGGGAGGGCAGAAGCTTGATGGTGATTATTCATCGGTGAGTATAAATGCATTCTGCATATGTACACAGTCACACATTCATTTACAGCAAGTTGCTGCAAAGTGTCTTGCATGGCCCCAGCTACTCCCTATGCAAATTTACCCCTGCCTCACCTCCAAAACTATATAAATCTCACTCCAGTTTTCGGTCCAGTGTTGTCACTATCAACATGAAAAAGAGAGAAATAAACAAAAATGAGCAAAAGGCTCAGGTAGAAAAGTTTATAGAACAAAACAAATAGGAATTAATTTGGTCAGGAAGGGTTTCTGGACAAAACCTGCTTAACATTTTCTTTTATATCGCCACAATGAAAACAGCTAGAGTTTTTTAACAGAAGCTAGGGATTTGGAGGGGGCATAGCATGGCCAACTTCATTATTAGACTATAAGATATAGGCATATGGGAAGGGCAACCCAGATCATTCATTGATGTTGATAGTAGACACACTATTGAATTTAGCGGAACGGCACTGTGTGAATGGTCACTGAAAAGCGGAAACGTTACTAGCTTTTACCATTCCCTGAATTCTGAATTCAGTACATCAGATACACTTTATAGTATTTTACTGAGAGAGAGAGAGAGAGAGAGAGAGAGAGAGAGAGAGAGAGAGAGAGAGAGAGAGAGAGAGAGAGAGAGAGAGATATGGATGGATGGATGGATGGATGGATGGATGCTTGGTTCTTATTTTAGCTGCAGCATCAGAGTAAGCCACACAAATATAATTTAATCCTGTTCATCCACAAAAAAAGAACTTTCAGTTTTAAGCAACTACATATTAGTAATTACTGCCATTTTAAATTAACAGAATAATCTTCAAAAACTGCAGCAAATACCATTACTGAGCAGCATGCTCAAAACAACATTCAGTTCATAATTTATAGAATCTTTTAATCAAATCCAATTTTATCTTTTGCTTCATTAAAATAGACTTAAATTGAGGTCATCTTGTATTTAATCAGCTATCAGAATGGAGTGGTTTATTCTTCCATATCTAATTTTGCCAAATGAGGCTGCAAATCTCAAGTTTTGTGATCTGGAACAGACCTACTGAAATCTCGGAGTTCAGTGGAAAATGGGAAAGTTAGTTTTCTTTTAACAGAACACATTCTATATATTCAAATAGCCTAAATCTGAGGTTAACAAATAGAAGTTCTGGACAGCAGGCATCTGACCCTTTAAGCTGTTAAATTGACGGGGGGGGGGGGGAAGAGAAAACCCATGTGTGACGTGATGACTTCATTGTGTCAGCCCAGGAGATTTCTATGCTTGCCTGGCATGGCCTAAAACATCAGGGATGATTTCAGAATGCACCGATGACTCACAAGAATTTGGTGCAGGTCAGTTATAATACAGGTTCACTTCCCAAGTCACCAATGAATCCTATCCTGAAAAAAACTTTACCACCATCTCTCCAATAGTCTATGTCTGAGCTTTAGTTATTTACTTGAAATTATATTATCTGATTTTAATACCCAAATGGTTTTTAAAAGTAGGTTTGCCAACCTCCAGATCCTAGCTGGAGATCTCCTGTTATTACAACTGATCTCCTGCTGATAGAGATCAATTCACCTAGAGAAAATGGCTTGTTCCTCTAAAGGGAGGTTGCTCCACCACACCTTTCCATGCCCAACCAGTCAGTCCCCTCCTGCTCCTGGCCCCATCCCCACAGTTCTCTATCTGGTTCAGGTAGAGCATTCCACCAGTTCGCCCCCCCTCGACCCAGCTGCATCCATCCCACCACCCTCAAATCGATGCTGCCACTTCTCCCTTCAATGCCCATTGGCCCTGAGAGTCTTCCCACCCCAAGGAGAGGCAGGTCAGGTCTTGTGACCTCCGCCAGCTTGCCCCTGCCAGCTGGCTTCTTTTCTTGCTGCAGGGCCCTGGCTGACAAGAAGGGGGTCAAGGCAAGACTCATTTTGGGCTCCTGTGGCAACGCCTGCATCTGGTGAGCCAAGCTGACCGGTGGCTCCCTTCTTGCCAGCATGTGGCGCTGTGGCTCTCATTTCCACCAGCTTTCCACCCAACACGGCAGCCTCCCCAGGTAAGGGAGAAGGCTGGGTCTGGTTGGGAAGATCTGGGGTGTCTTTCCCCAACAGGGGAGAGAATGGGGAGCAGGTTGGAAGGTCCAGAGATCTGGGTGCACCAGGCATCTGCAGACACATCTCAAATAAATCAACAAAACTAAGTAAAATAACATAGAAACAGACAAACAGTAGTGTAAGGTAAGAGCCACTGTGAGAACTAAAATAGAATCAGCCATCAGCAGCTATAATCATACTCCAATAAAATATATTCTTCTCCTGTTGCCTTAAATGCAGAAGAATTTGATCTAGCCATAGAGTTGTCAGGTCCCTCTTCACCACTAGCGGGAAATTTTGGGGGTGGAGTCTGAGGAGGGGAGGGTTTGGGGAGGGGACTTCAATGCCATAGAGTCCAATTGCCATAGCAGCCATTTTCTCCAGGTGAACTGATCTCTATCTGCTGGAGATCAGTTATAATAATAGGAGGAGATCTCCAGCTACTACCTGGAGGTTGGCTACCCTATCTAGCCAAAGGGATCCAGGGAGGGAGTTCCATAAGTGATACACATGATGGAAAAGGCTTACTTCTGATAACCACTCCCATACACCAGTTTCTGTGCTCCTTTGCAAGCAAAGGGCCAAAGAGGAGCTACAAGGTTAGCACTCATCCTGATCACCTGCCCTTAGTAAGCCTCCTAGCAAATCGGTTATCTTCTGCTTCCCTGAAAACTTGTCTAATTGTGCCTAACTGGAAAAAAAAAATCATAACTTATACATAACTTTATTAGTTGTAATTTTATTAACATGGCCACAGAGGCTTACTTTTGTATGCATATCCAGATCGTTCTCAAGGGCTCTTAGCACCACAATCTTCATACTTTCATCACTGGAAATTGCCTGTCTAATATGTTTCTCCAAACTAGGGCTGTTGGGGGGGGAAATTCGGTAACATTCGGATTCGGCAAAATTCAGCCCGTTTGTATTCGGAAAGTGCCAAAGTCTGAACTCCCCCAGTTGGATTCATGGAATTTGGCATGAAATCCGGCATTCCCGAATAAATTCGGCCGAATAAAGCCATTTAAAGCACATTCGCGGCTTTTCGCAGCTCCAGGGGTGGCATTTTTGGAGGTAGAGGTCCCAAACTTTCAGGGTAGCTTGGAGGGACCCTACTTGCAAGAACCCCCACGTTTGGTGAAGATTGGTTCAGGGGGTCCCACGTTATGGGGTCTGGAAGGGGTTCCCCCCATCCGCCCATTGGAATGAATGGGAGCAGGCAATCCTTAATGTGCATCTAGAAAGTGGCAAATCCAAGGCAAAACCTCCCATTGTTTCTCGTTGGCTATTTATGCATGGGAGGTTTTGCTTTGGATTTTCTGCTTTCTAGATGCACATTTTCCCCAGCCAAATTCTCAAAACTCTGCAGGGGGGCTTATTGTTGAGATTTGAGCATTTGCATGGGGAAAATGTGCATCTAGAGAGTGGCAAATCCAAGGCAAAACCTCCCATTGTTGCAGACTGATAAAAGGCGGCATTGTTTACAATTCGCTCCACTTTACCTTGGGAGCAAAGCCCCACCACGGCTCTTACTTCCAAGTAGGGCTGTCGATTCGGTTCGGCCAAACCAAAAAAACAGCCGAATTTCCCCTGATTCGGGGGTTTTCAGTTCGGATGGAGCCAAACTCAAAAAAAGGCGGGAAAAGGATGTGCCGAATTCAGCGATCGCCAGATAAATTCGGCAGGTTCAGCGTTCCCCGAACCTGCCTTTTCCCGCCTTTAAAGACCCCCCCCACCCGGTTTCCTGGGAGTTCCAGGAAACCGGGCGAGGGGGTCTTTAAACTGTTCTTCGCTGCCTGGGCCGGAGGATCAGGACTGCCCGCCCTTTCCTCTACATTTCGCTTCCTCCTGTCACTGCTTCCTCAGCCCTGGGGGCGCCCAAAAAGCAGGATCTCTCACGATCAGCACAGGATCAGCACAGGAGCGGTAGCAATGGAAGGAATACAGACTCAAGCACACAGACTCTCTGGCCATTTATGCATGGGAGGTTTTGCCTTGGATTTGCCACTCTCTAGATGCACATTTTCCCCATCCAGATTCTCAAAACTCTGCATGGGAGCTTATTGTTGAGTTTTGATAATTTGGATGGGGAAAATGTGCACCTAGAGAGTGACAAATCCCCAGCAAAACCTCCCATGCATAAATGGCCTCTCTCTCCCCCCCCCCAGGCCGCACAGCAACCCGGGACCACACACACGCACCCCCCACACAGGGATCTCTCTTTCACACACACAGACACACTCTGTCTCCACCCCCCAGCTGTGCAGCAACCTGGGACGACACACACACACACACCACGGGGATCTCCCTCTCACACACACAGACACTCTTTCTCTCCCCGGGTCGCGCAGTGGCCGGGCTCACGCACTCATCCGCGACTGATTGGCCAGAATCAGTCTTGGCCAGCTTGGCCACCTATTGGCCGTGGGAGAATGCTGATTCGGGGTCACTGAATTTGTACGAATTTATCCGGCATCCACCCGAACTCGCTGAGTTCGGCTCGTCGTTTTCCCGCCTTTTTTGACTTTGGTTCTGTCCAAACTAGAAACCGCCGAATCGGGGGAAATTCGGCTGTTTTTCAGTTTGGACGGAACTAAATCGACAGCCCTACTCAAAACCTGCTTCTTGATCATTTCCCCCTGAGCATACAAAGTGGAATTAGATAATGTTGCAAAGCACTGAATAGTGTTATTGGAACAGGCTACAAAATGCATTTGTCTATCATTATCTAGGTCACGATGAGTGGGGCAGGGTGAATTTTGTTAAAAGAAGTGCCTTTACTGCACCAATATGAAAATGTGTTTGGAGATGAAAAGAGAAATCTAGGATTTTCTTTTTACTAGAAACATCTTATAAATTCTCCTTTAGCTGGTGGGAATGGTTGTATATTAACCAGAAAGCAGGATGGCAAATGGATATTCTCTGCCTCCAATAGACTGATGAGGAAAAGGAAACACAAAAGAAGCCAGGAGAGCACGAATTATTTGCAGTTCTCACTTTAGGAACTGAAATAAGTACATTCACAGCAGACAGGTGATTACCACTCAAAGGAAGAAACAGTGATAAGAAACAGATAATAAGCAGTCTCAAGAGAAAAGTGTATATTTGGGCACTGTGAACTCACTGTCTTGATTTTCAGTTTCCTAAAAATCTTTAAGGGGTTCTACCTTGAAAATTCAATGACAACATCTTTTAAAATATATACAGATAAGGGTGTTATATATATATAGATAAAGATGATAGCCATCAATCATATTGCCTTTGAACTATACAAAATGCTTTACAACACTTTTCAAAAAAAAACCTATGAAGAAAACTGGTGTTCATTTACTTGGTTTGATTTATAGCCTACTTATCCCCCAAAGAGCCCAAGCATAATTTTGCTGAGCCTTGTACAAACTTGTAATATGTTCCCTTTCCCAACCCATTCCTAAACATATAATATCATGAGTCATGAAATAGAAAAACAACTTTTTTGAATGGATGTAAAAGAGACCACCTCATGATAATAGGGCTGCATTCTAGAATGGGCTATCATAGGCCTCAGTAAAGTATACCCATTCCTCTCACCAATGCTGAGGCCCTGAACCCTACTTGTCTGAGCAGCAAATTAAATGCAATGTTATGTATAGCAACACATTTTAAACACATTTTTAAAATATTCTATGAACATATGCAGAATAGCTATTGCCCTATGGCAATAACTCTGAGAACAGCTGGAGATTGCTGCAGATGGATGACTTACTGAGGCCATTGAGTTAGTTCTGCTTCAAGTAGAGTCATGCCAAAAAAAAAAGAAGAAGGTAAATTTCGGGATTGGGTTTATTGGGCCCGATTTTTTTTAGTAAACATGGAATAAGCTGAATACCCATACCGGTAAAGGAGTATTTTATAAACCTCTGTCATGTCTCCCTTAACCACCTTTTTTCCAAGCTGGACAGCCCTAAGCATTTTAACCACTCCTCATAGGGCAGTTGCTCTAGCCCCCTGATCATTTTGGTTGCTCTTTTCTGTACCTTCTCAAGCTCTGTAATATCCTTTTTTAGGTGTGGTGACCAGAACTGTACACAGTATTCCAAGTGTGGTCTCACCATAGATTTGTACAAGGGCATTATGGATATCAGCAGTTTTATTCTCTATTCCTCGTCTAATTATGGCCAGGATGGAATTTGCCTTTTTCACAGCAGTCGCACACTGGGTTGACATCTTCATTGAGCTATCCACTACCACCCCAAGATCCCTTTCTTGGTCTGTCACTGCCAGTACAGATCCCATCAGTGTATATGTGAAGTTGGGATTTTTTGCCCCAATATGCATCACTTTAGACTTGCTCACATTAAATTTCATTTGCCATTTTAATGCCCATTCCTCCAGTATGGAGAGATCCTTTTGGAGCTCTTCACAGTACAATTTTGTTTTAACTACCCTAAATAATTTGGTGTCATCTGCATACTTGACCACCTCACTGTTCACCCCCAACTACAGGTCACTGATGAACAGGATGAAAAGCCCCGGTCCCAATACAGAGCCCTGAGGGACCCCACTGCTCACATCCCTCCATTATGAGAACTGACCACTGATTCCTACTCTCTGCTTCCTATTTTTCAGCCAGCTTTCAGTCCATAAGAAGACTTGTTCTTTTATCCCATGACTATGAAGTTTGCTTAGCAGTCTTTGGTGGGGGACTTTGTCAAAAGCCTTTTGGAAATCCAAATACACAATGTCCACAGGCTCATTCCTGTCCACATGCTTACTGACACTTTCAAAAAAACTCTAAAAGGTTAGTGAGACAGGACCTACCTTTACAGAAGCCATGTTGGGTTTTGCTCAGCAGGCCTTGCCCTTCTATATGCTTGACAATTCTATCTTTAATAATGCTTTCCATCAATTTACCTGGAACAGACTCACTGGCCTGTAATTTCCTGGGTCCCCCCAGAACAAGTCTATCCATGGGAAATAATTACCCCATTATTTCCTGTAGGTAAACCTGGCCTCTCTACTGCCCACAGGCTATAATGAGCCTAATATTTCCTATGGGCAGTAGACCTGGGAGACCAGATCTATCAGATCAGCTGTTAATCATTATCTCCAGTCTCTTTAAACTTTAAAGGGCTGTTATTTTCTATGGGGGTAGACCTGATCTCCAACTTCAGATCAGCTTCCTCTCTCTCCCTCATTACCTGTGCCTTTACCTGGGGGGCAGGAAGTGAGGGAATGAGGGCTGATTGCTAAAATGGTCCTGAATTTTGGGACCCCCCACAAAAAAAAATACCTACAAAAAAAAAAAAAAAAGGCATGCCTTCCCCAAATCTGGATCTGTAATTAATAAAAAAATCTTTCATGTGTACTCAGGGGCAGCAGTACACATTTTCATCTTGTAGAGAACTGATTCCTCAGTACAATAGATGTATTGAATCATTCATGAAGGCCCACTACATGTATAAATTGTGAATTTTGCTTGAAACAAATACACATAAAGGTGGCCAGTCTTTTCCAGCTCACTGCATTCATGCAATTTGTGTTTAAAAGCAGCAGTTCACACTTGGTTACCTTTCAAATATAATGCTATGCATTTTGCACTTGGAATCTTGTCCTCAACTATATAACAGTATAACAAGTAGAACTCAGTCAAAATTTGTAATGTGGCTAAGCACCTGAACTCAGGATCCTCTGTGATCTCAAATCTCATCTGAGGAAAATAATTGATCTCAAATCTGGAGGAAATAAGATAACTAGCTTTATTTCCCCTCAGAAGTTTCCCTCAAGCAAAACCCTCCAAACTTACCTAAAATTCTAATTTAGATGAAATTTGGTGGGAACTAGCTTGTGGCTTTAATCTTCCTTGTCCTTTTGAGAACTCCAGAAAGAAAGAAAAAGCATACAGCAGCTGTCAGTCAAATTACAGACTGCATATCCGCAGATAAGACACCCCGCTGTCTCCCCATTTTCTGTTTAGACTGGAACAGAGACATGGATGAACCAAGAAATTCTGGTGCCTGGAGCAGAAAATATGAACCTCAACAGCCCAGTGATAAAAACAACAATAAACTCTGAATCCCTTTGGGACAAAGTATTTGCCTTTGGAAAATCTGCTAAAAATTGTGGTCAAGCATCACATATAAAAGAGTGAACAAGTTGATGTTGTGTGGTGGCTAAACTGAGCTGCAGTTCAGTAAGCCCCTGGTTCAAAGCATGCCTTTGCTGTGAACTCACTACATGGCCACAGATAAGCCACTCTCTGTTAGTACAGTCTCTCCATCTACAATACAAGAATGGTAATACTGAACTGGGATGTGGACTGGTATGGCATCTTCTGATCTTGTCAGATCTTGGGGCTAAGCAGGGTTGGTACTTGGATGGGAAATCCCCAAGGAAGAATCTGCAGAGGAAGGCAATGGCAAACCACCTCTGCTTCTCACTTGCCTTGAAAACTGCTTGCTGAAGTTGTCATAAATCGGTTGCAATGTGATGGCATTTACATTCATAATAAGTACCTTTCAAGATTGCAGTAAATTAAATGGTGCCATGAGACAGAATTATTATTATTAAATATCTGAACATTTTCTGTCCTTCTGCTCAAAATTCTTCCACTTGATGTCTTAGTGCTGATGAAAGCTGCCAGGGGTGGCTGCTGATTAAATAAGGGATGAACAGCTGGGATCCTGTCCCTCAGTCTTTGGGCTCAGAAGTTCACTTAAGATGGTTGTTAAAGCCAATAATAAACAATTATCACTAATGTAAGCATTAACATTACAATCATTGTTTGATCTAACTGATCCAGTTTCCATCCTGTGAAATACTGTGCAGTGACATCCACAAAGAGTTCTAATACCTTTAACTCAATGGATTTATCTGCTTAGAATGACACTGTTGTCTTTTTTTTCCAGTATTCATTTTCCCATGGAAAATCTTCCTGACTGCGAACACTTAACTGCACCACAATCATCGGGTCCAAAAAATCTGAAGCCATCCAAGCACATGTACTTGAGGAATGCCTAGTCCAGTTCTATAAATCTTACTCAGTAGCAAGTATCACTTAGTTCAACTGGGCTTTCATTTATTTAATTAATTTAGGTATTCTTTAATCCTCCTTGCTCTCATCAGGACTGTGCATAGGATCATCATCCGTAAGGGCCCAATGCAGTTACTGTTTTGTGCTGGAGGACAGAGAGCATGGTTCAGTCCATTTTAAAATTCTAGTTACAATAAGCACAAAACTTTCAGTGCATCCTAAACAGAGCTACACTCTTCTATGTCCAATTAAGTCAACAGGTTTAGAAGATGGTAACTTTGCTTAGGTTTTCCCTGTTTAGTACCTGAGATAGTTTAGTACCTGAGTACCTCTACAGATATGTAGAGATATATTTGTGTCCTGACCAAGGATCTCTCTTGTATTGGCTTTTGCGGACATTAGCCCTGTTCACAAGTCCCAAGTATGCATAATCCATTAGGGCTGTCAATTCGGTTCGGCCCGAACTGAAAATCAGCCGAATTTCCCTTGATTCGGCGGTTTTTAGTTCGGGAGGAACCGAACTCAAAACTGGTGGGAAACCGGGGGGGGCGATTTTCAGCGAGTTCGGGAGTTCGCGAATAAATTTGGCCAATTCGGGGCCATCAGTAAGCAGCATAACCTTCAGTAAGCAGCATTCTCCTCCCCCGGCCAATCGGTGGCCAAGCTGGGTCTTCTTCTGGCCAATCAGTCAGGATTGAGTACTGGAGGAATCAGCTGATGTGCGGCCGGCTGGGGAAAGAGATAGAGAGAGGGAAATCCTCATGTGTGTGTGAGGGGGTGCTTGTGCACATTCGCTCCTTTCCGTGGCTGCAGGGGGTGCATTTTTTGGGGTACAGACCCCAAACTTTCAGGGGATATTCAGACAAGCCTTCTTAAGAGACCACCCAAGTTTTGTAAACATTGGGTCAGGGGGTCCCGAGATATGGGCTCCCCCTTTTTCTTTCCATGGCTGCAGAGGGCGAATTTTTGGGTGTGCTGACCCCAAACTTTCAGCGGAGCATCAGACAAGGCTTCTTAAGATACCCCCCAAGTTTTGTAAACATTGGGTCAGGGGGTCTCGAGATATGGGCTCCACCCCTTTTTCCTCTCCCCCCTTTTCCATTTTCATGGCTGCAGCGGGCGCTTTTTTGGGGGTGCAGCCCCCAAACTTTTATCATAGCTTCAGACAATCCCTCTTAAGAGACCACCCAAGTTTTGTAAAGATGGGTTCAGTGGGGGCTGAAATATCGGCTCCCCCCTTTTCTCTTTCCGTGGCTGCAGGGGGCGCATTTTTGGGTGTGCCGACCCCAAACTTTCAGCGGAGCTTCAGACAAGGCTTTTTAAGAGACCACCCAAGTTTTGTAAACATTGGGTCAGGGGCCCCCGAGATATGGGCTTTCCCCTTTTCCCTATTGGGATGAATGGATCACCCTTGAGAGATGCATACATATGGATCTTATATTGGATACAAATGGAATCATATTGGATTACCCAGCATCCCAGCCCCTCCTGCTGGAACAGAAGACAGCCACAGTAAGACCCCTTTGGGGGCTTTAATCTATAATTTTTCTTTTCTGTGTGTGTGTGGGGGGGAAGCAGAGTCTGTGTGTGTGGGGGGGGAGGGAGCAGTTTCTGTGGGTGGGGGGGGAAGCCAAAGGGGGCTTTTGCCGGTTCTGCCTGGGGTGTGTGTTCCCCCTCCAGTCTCTCTCTCCCTGGTTTGAGGGGGGGCTTCATTTTTATTCTTCAGGTTTTTCCTCATTCATAAGATCAGTTAGGTTATTTTGATGCTTGCTCAAAACTGGTTTTCAAATGGTGACTTAAAGAATGCATCTGCCTGGTCCCAAGTCCAATGCAAAAGGAGAAATTCCACCCCCTCCTGCTCATTATGCATAGCTAGCTGCCTCTGTCCCTTTCCATGGTATGCAAACTCCCAGGTGTCAGGTGTTGCTTTGCACTGTTGCAAAGGTGTTGCATTGCGTGCTTGTGTTGCTTTGCAGTTGTATTGTTTTGCAAAATTCTTCACACCTGCCCCGCCCTTTGCATGTTTGCAAAGGTGTTGCTTTGCAGTTGTGTTGCTTTGCAAAGTTCTTAGCACCTGCCCCGCCCTTGCTCTCATCAGCTGTTTGTCGGGGCTGGGAGCTTTGTGCGTGGGCGGCAAGCTCTGCTGAGAGATGCACATTAAAGGTGGGGGGACCCCTTTCAGGGCCCATATCTCAGCCCCCCCTGACCCAATCTTTACAAAACTTGGGGAGTCTTTCAATATATGTCCTTTGAAGCTCTGCTGAAAGTTTGGGACCTCTAAGCCCAAAAATGCCCCCCCAGAGCCGCGGAAAGGCGCAATTGTGTTTTTAATGGCTTTATTCGGCCGAATTTTTTTTCCGAACTTTGAATTCCCGCCGAATTGAACGGATCCGAAGTGGGGGAGTTCGGACTTCGGCACGTACTGAACCCACAAGGGCCAAATTCGGCCGAATCCGAACTGTACCGATTTTTTTTTTTTACAGCCCTATAATCCATGTACCGTGTACACTTGGTTTTTTTCTTTATATGTGCATTAAGTAATTCCATGTTACATTCAAGGCATGTACAGCTGCACATATGATTGAAGCCCCTCATTTATCCAGGTACCAGTACTCGGTTTCATTTGTAAAGAGAATGCACGTTGGCTCTTTCTTAACAAACAGATGTATGCGCATACATGCGCTGTGTATGTGTGTGGACAGCAGCTTGTGAATGGGGCTACTACTAAGACAGGTTGTATAAAACAAATAAATAATAGCACTTCTTTAATGCAGCATCTCATTAGGCATACTTGGGGGATATGGGGAAAGGTCTGTACTCATCCTGCATGTCCATGTTTTTATCTCTTTATGCTATACGTCCTAGATTAAGAATTAAAATCAAGGGCATGTAAGAGGGCATTTCCCCCCAGAACTCAGTATCCTGAGATGATGTTATCCTTTCCATACTGAGAAAGGAACAGGAAGTTATATGAAATCTTACTTCTAAAAATAGAATTTCAAATTATATTACTCCAATTCCAGAACACTTATTATACATAGTCATTGAACCCATCCCAGCGTGCTGTAGTGGTTAAGAGCAGTGAACTCTAATCTGGAGAACTGGGTTTGATTCCTCACTCCTCCGCATGAGCAGCAGACTCTAATCTGGTGAACAAGGTTGGTTTCCCCACTTTTACACATGAAGCCAGATGGGAGACCTTGGACTAGTCACAGTTCTCTCTGAACTCTCTTAGCTACACCTACTTCATAAGGTGTCTGTTGTGGGGAGAGGAAGAGAAGAAGATTGTAAACTGGTTTGATTCTCCTTGAAAAGGTGAGAAAGTCAGCATATAAAAACCAACTCTTCTTTTTCTTCCCAAGCCGGATTTTAAATCTTAATTATAATTAAATATTTCCTTTCATGTCCCCATTATGGATAAATATTGTTTAAACAGCCTGTATTTAGAAACATCTTTGAAACTAAATCTAAGGCTTGTCGTGATTTGTATCTTCAGGTGATTTTATGTGGCTAAGCGATATGCTTTTCATATTGCCCAAGTTAATTATTTATAAACTAGAAGGATTTAATTACCACTGCTTGAATATCCTTATGAGATTCATTCCACGTGATGAGTTTATTGACACGTAACACGCATAGAGTACAGCTGAAAATAAGCACGGAGTTAGGAGTTTATTTCTGGTCTTACTGGACTTATTACAATAATAATTAGCATTTACATAATAAGTTTCAAGTGTTCAATGTTCACATACATTTCAGTAATCCTAACATATGCCCTATTTAGGTCCGTTATTATCCTTATATTTCAAGGGAGTCATGGCTGAAGCAATGGACAGAGACTTGACTGCGCACATGGCTGAGGTAAAATTTGAACTGCAGGTTTAATCTGAATAAAGTTTCACCTCCAAAGTTTGAAAAAAAATTTATGCTTCTTTTATCAAAGAGCATGACCATGTACAGGCCCCACACTCCTAAAGTGTATTGTTCTTAAATCCCACTTAAATTAATGGAGCTTAAATTAGTTGTACATTTAGCATTCTATGGATGTTAATTGGAGTTAACTACAACAGTATTCTCTGGATTGGGTTCCTGGGATTATGGGAAGAAAATTGTCATAATTTGATTTCCTCAATGGTTTGCTACCTTGATAAGGAAATTTTAAGCCACAGCATCTGCTAAATAAATGCATGCATAGCTGCTAAAGCCCAGAGTGTTTGCAGCAGTCCTTCATGGGACGCAAGATTCCTTGGTGAGGAAATTATTTTGTTTTTCTTTATTGGAGAAATCTGGAATATTAGAATCTCATCACCTATTAGTAAATAATGACATGGCAAATCACAGGAGAATGGAGCATAATAATAAAATGTCTGATCCATGGGGAAAATATAGCTTGATAATACAAAAATTAGATTTGCAAGACATATGTTGCTAAAAATTGTTCAAAATTGATTCAGAACTATTCATGAGATCATGCCTATCATTATTTGTAGCTATGTAGACAGCCTTTGATTCTTATGACACATTTTCCTAGCTTTTATCACATATTGCACACTAAAAACCTGTGTTTTTCCCATTTGCTATGTGCCAATCATTTTTTATACTCCTGTCAGAAATTTTATCAACCAGTGATCTGAGACAAGATGTTTTGTGAATATGAACTGCATGACGGGCAGATTTCGCTGTTGAGATTTGCTGTAGGAAACACAGGTTCAAATTCCTGCTCAGCCACAAAGCTCCATGAATGTCCTAGGTCAAGTCACTTCCTCACAGTTGAACCTACTTCATTGGGTTGTACTGAAAATACACTAAGATCACTACATGTTCACTGCTCCGAACACTGCCTTGAAGAAAGGAAAAATATAACAATGGTGTCAATTTGCACAGAAGCCTGTGAAGTAGGTTCTGCATGTATAGAATATTATTTTCAGGCAGGGCCAGTGGGAGGGTTATGGGGGCAGCATCGTGGGAGAAATTCTTTTTAAAAAATGCAGCCTCGCGTACTTACCAGAAGTTCTTACAGGAAGTGAAAATGGGTAGCTCTAGGAATTGTATAACTACCCTGGGAGTGACAAAAGGTAGTTCTAGAAATTGCCAGAAACTCTGTGATAAAACCACAGCGTTTTCAGTGATTCCTAGAGCTACGCTTTGTCCCTTTTGGTAAGAACTTGCAGTAAGTACATGAAGCTGCATTAAAAATATTCTCCCAACTGGACCTGGAAGTTGGGTATTCCCCACCCCCATCAGGGATTTGGCAGCCCTAGTTTAGAAGCCTCTATTTGACTGTAACAGGTATTAGCTCTGACAGCCACCACTGCTCTACTCACCCTCCTCAGCAGTGTCTTTAATAGGGTTGTCAGGACCTTCTTCGCCACCAGCAGGAGGTTTTTGGGGCAGAGCCTGAGGAGGGTGGGGTTGGGGGGACTTCAATGCCATAGAGTCCAATTGCCAAAGCGGCCATTTTCTCCAGGTAAACTGATCTCTATCAGCTGGAGATCAGTTGTAATAGCAGGACATCTCCAGCTAGTACCTGGAGGTTGGCAACAGTAGTCTTTAAGCAACCAAGAAAAAGAACAAGAAAGCTCAAGAGGAAGTGCAGTAATTTCCTTGTTCCTCTGTTTTGTTGCCCAAAGAAGACAAGCCATGCCAAGGAGAGTGAATAAGAATGCGGTGGTAACAGGGAGCTGCTGAGAGCACTGACATAGGGTTCTCTTGCAGTTGCTGTGATCTGCAATAGGCATCTGGTGGCTTCTCTATATGGTGGTCTCTCTCTCTCTCTCTCTCTCTCTCTCTCTCTCTCTCTCTCTCTCTCTCTCTCTCTCTCTCTCTCTCTCTCTCCCTCCCTCCCTCCCTCCCTCCCTCCCTCCCTCCCCTGAGTCCCAACCTGTTCTGAAAGTGATAATTTTCATTGCCTCTGGAACATCACTTTCAGCCCAATCCTAAAGTGGGATGGGGGGAGGTAGATATGTGATGGCCGGAACGGTGTAGGTGTGCCACCTCCTGAGAGGCTTCCCACCTGAATAAACATGAAATAAATGCCTGGAATATCAAAAACCTGGGAAAACACAGGGCTACGCCAACTATTTTTCTGGCGTAGCAACACTGCAACATGGAGGAGCATTCCTGGGCTGAAAGGAGCTGGGAAACTGCCTAAAGGCAGTTCCACCCCTGGGAACGTCCCCCCTGGATGCCAGTGGGAGCAGTTTCACCAGGACTATGCTACTGGGGAGGCAGCGTTGACGGCTGAGGCCTGCGCTGCTGCATCGCTCCCCAGGGCCAGCGTAACTGCCCTCCATGTAGGTGGTCATGTCGGCTCCTATGGTGCTTCACACACACACACACACACACACACACACACACACACACACACACTAGGATTGCATGGTTAGGATCTCTTGTGCGACAAATACAGTTGCTAAGAGTGTGACCTCAAGAGGCTGGGAAACAGACAAATGGGTAATGATATGTTTCCCACAACTCAGTACGTACCATCATTATATTTTAAAAATCTGAACATGTTAATGAAGAAAATAAGCCAAATCTGAATAATTTTCTATGCATCTATACTTACTAAAGAATGTGCAGGTTTTCAATCTTGATAAGTTCAGTAAGACAGTGACCATGGTGGGAGAGCTTAAATCTGTATAAATTGGTCTTCTAAACTGTACATTATGAAGATTAATATGCTGTACTTGATTTTCTACTGTATACGTTCTGACATTACCATTGCAGACATTGCAACCATAATACTTGCTGATCCTTTTGATAGAAAACATATCTATGGGTTTTATGCAATAACCAATATTTTAAAAAATCCATTTTTATACCTCTCAAACGTTGTATTTCTTCTGGACACTTACGTTACTGAGGACAGTCAGAAGTTCTTCTCCATTACTGTTGTTGCTGGCCTCCCTATCCTCCCCCCAATCTTGGTTTGGGGGGGGGGTCCACTGCCTGGCCAGTGCCTGTGATTAGTGAAATGAATGCCATCTTGATTCGTTGTTGGAATATATACTTGTTGGAATATATAATTTTAAAGTATGTTTTAACTAATGTTTTCTGAATTTTAATGTTGTAACCCGCTCTGAGCCCAGCTTGCTGGGAATGAGGGCAAGCTATAAATTCAATAAACAAACAAACAAACAAAAATGTTACCAAAATATAGACTAGCAATACATGAAATAAGCATTGGGACAAGAATCAGCAAAATGTCAAGTACCAGCAAGTTGAATGTTTTGATCACTGTTTAAGTACAGTTTTGCTTCTGTTTTCTTCTGCTAGATGACTTGCAAAATCCAAATCCAGTAGTACCAAGAACATGTTATTTCATGTTAGTTTTCCCCAGGAAAAATTATTATCACATTATGCATGAAATCTACATTAATTTATTTATGAATCTCAGACTGTATTCATATATACTCAGTACATCTTCATTTTGAAAAAGACCAAGAAATCAAATTAAGCCCTGTTAGATATGTCAATCCATGGGTGGAAATACTTTGTGGCAGTGGGGCAGTGGGGATCCATTCTGAGATTTGTCAGTATATATAATTCTCAACATGTCCAAAATTATGGATACTTAAATTTAGAGACTGGAGCCATGAACAAACAAGACATCTTTCTACAAACCTGAAACTTCCCCAGGTTTGCAGAAAAACTTGAAATTGAAAAAAAAAATACATTTGGGAGTTAAAAAGCCCCCAAAATAATAGAAGCAGCGCCTGTTGCTTTAAGAAATGAATGTCCTCAGTGGCAGTTGCTAGGCAACCACAACAGTACCTGCCTTCCAGATTTGGTTTCTGTCATTAAAAAGCAGGGGGAGGCGGCAGGGCCCTTTCTTGGACTGTTTTGGCCTTTCAGAAGGCCAAGCCCAGCAGCAACAACTGGGTGATTTGATATCTCCTGACTTGCATGACTCACCCACCCCTGGCTGCTTGCTGCTGTTCAACAGCAGCCACCCCATGAAAGCCGTGTGGTGTAGTAGTTAGAGTTTCAGACTAGGATCTGGGAAACCCAGCTTCAAATCCTTAGTCTGCCATGCAGGCTCACTGGATGAACTTGGGCCAGTCACACACACTTAGCCTAAGCTATCTTTCAGGAGGAGGAGGAAGAGGAAGCGGAAGAAGAAGAGTTGGTTTTTATATGCCAACTTTCTCTACCACCTAAGGAAGAATCAAACCGGCTTACAATCACCTTCACTTCTCCTCCCCACAATGCACACCCTGTGAGGTAGGTGAGGCTGACAGAGTGTGACTACCCCAAGGTCACCCAGCTGGCTTCGTGTGTAGGAGTGGGGAAACAAATCCAGTTCACCAGATTAGCCTCCGCTGCTCATGTGGAGGAGTAGGGAATCAAACCCAGTTCTCCAGATCAGAGTCCACTGCTCCAAACCACCGCTTTTAACCACTACACCATGCTGGCTCTCTTTGGGTCTCCCTTGTGGAGAAAGCTGACAGGGTTGTCCGATCCAGATTGGGAAACTCCTGGAGATTTGGGGATGGAGCCTGGGAAGGACAGGGACCTCAGCGGGGTGCAATGCCATAGAGTCCACCCTCAAAGCATCTGTTTTCTCCAGGGGAACTGATCTCTGAAGTCTGGAGATGAGCTATAATTCCGGGGGATCCCCAGGTCCCACCTGGAGTCCGGCATCCCTAGGTATAAATGAAGTAAATAAGTAATAAATATACCTGAAGAGGGTGCAGATAAAAGGTAGGTTGGTAGGTGGGTGAAAAGGAAGCATGGAAAAGTGAGGGTATGGGGGTTGCCAGAAGTAAGGAAACAATATGGGGAAGGGGATCCAGGGGTCAATGAGGTGTCCCCCACAGGCCCTTCCAGGTTCTCCACTGTGCAGCTGGGCCCAGCACTGCAGTCATCACCGCGTAACAGGGCCACAGTTTTTCTGGGTAGAGGCTGTCAAGGGGAGGAAAGAAGGGAAAGCTACAGATTGTGGGGGGAGATAAAAACTAGGTTGGCTGGTGTGTGGGAAGGAGAGAAGGAAGCAGGAAAAGGGGAGAAAGTATGGGCGAAAACGCGTGGTTGCTTTAGCCTCCTTTATTCCCTGTTTCAGCCAGGATCGAACGCATGCTGAAACAGGGAATAAAGGAGGCTACAGCGACCGTTTGTTTTCGCCCTATGAAGGCTTTCAGGGAAGGGAAAGGCAAAATAGTGGGAAGGGGAAAATGAGATGCCCGCCACAAATCCTTGTGACTCCCCCACTTCTCTGTTTAATAATGCACACGCTGCTGTTAGTAGTCATAACAGTAAGGCAAGTTTATATCAATGTATTTATCTCTGCCTCTTCAGAACTCTGCTCTTTTAGCCCTTTGCCATCTAGTAAGTCCTCTTAATTGAAGGAATTAAATGTCTTCCAAACATGAATCAGGAATCTCTACAACATATACTATTAAATGTGTCATTACCACATTACCTAGAAATAGGGTTGCCAGATGGCAAAGGGGGACCTGGCATCCCCTACCTACAAAGTAGAACTATCCAGCACATGTGGACAGGTCTAAGCCCCTCTTATGCTGACATATTAATATTGCAGTGTGTCTAAGCATATGCAATAACTGATCATACGACATATATACAACATACCTATGGTGGGGGCAGAAAGCTACCTAAAGTAATAGCCACTAATACACCCTCCCTTACTCCACACAAATCACCTGCCAACGCTTGTTTCTGTAGAACCTGACCTTGTGACATACAAGAATTTTATTTTTCATTAACAGTTCAACCCCATTTAGCTTATGCATCAGTGTCAAGAGAGGCCAGAGAGGCCCCATGCTAAGCATCTTCCTACATATTGCTAAAATTGTCTACTGGTTTCGCTGAAATGTATAATACGCTCCCATTTTATTTTTTCAGCATGTGGATCAAATAACTGCTTGGTTTTTAATACTGAGGCTACATTTCAGTGATTTGCATTTAAATGTGTTGTCAGAGAACTTACAGAAATCTTTAATAAAGCCACCAATTTGCATTTTAATGCACACTTAAAAAAATTCTCAAGAACTCTTTTAATGTGACTACAGTGTTATCAGAGCTATGTTCACATTTTGAAGGAAAATGAGAACTGTCGATCTACTGAGGAGAACAATTCAAACAAAATTAGCTTTCTGAGATATCACAGCATTATTGGATTGTGTTTTTTTTTTTTACTAAGTACTGTAGTGAGGCTGCAAGCCATGAGAAAAAAGAAAATGCATCACAAATGTATTAACGTTTTGAGGCCACTGCATCCAAGGATTCAGAGGGGATAATAATAATGCTTTCCACAACAGCTTGCTAAAATACAAAACATCATGTTAAAAATGCTCCTCACCTCTCAAATTGGTTTCACCATGGCCCCCCAAGATGGTATTTCACAAACTGCTGTGCCAGCCATTGTTTGGAATCTAGGGAATATTAGTCCCATAACTGTGGAGTAGTCATCAAGAATGTCCCATGAGCTCTTGCAATATAGACTCTTCCCAGATATGGTATGATCAGAAGCATGCTTTTTCATCTGAAAAATTTACAGAATCGTATGGGAAACGGCGGTGGGGGGGATCACAAAGATGTAATTGTTCAAAGCTATTTAGGATTTTCTGACTCAGCAGTCTACACACTGAATATAATGTGACGAAAACAACAGAACAGTGATGTTCTGTGTTTTTAGACAGCTGAAACATTGTGCACAAGCTTCAGACTTCAAACAGTCTTCAAGGAAAAAAAACTATAAGTTGCCACAGCACTGACAGTATTAGGAAACCAATTAACTAACTCAGCAAACCATCCAGGTATTCTCCTCTGATAAAGTTGGTCATTGCAGTTTCAGTCCAGGCATATTAAATAGTTTAGGAAACTAGGTACTGGCTGCTTTGACCATAGGAAGCAGAACAAAATATCCCCATGTCTTACCTCCCACCATAAGACCTGCAAGCCATCATTATTTCAGTCTTTTCTGGATTCAGCTTCAATTAGCTCACTTGTATGCAGTCCCAAACTACAGCCAGATGGCAAAGCAATAAACTTGGAAACTACCAGCATACTGATGGCACCTGATTAATTCTTCAAATGGTTGTCCAGAGAACATGGAATGAGAACAGGGGCAGC
Organism: Euleptes europaea; assembly: GCF_029931775.1. Lineage (NCBI taxonomy): Eukaryota > Metazoa > Chordata > Lepidosauria > Squamata > Sphaerodactylidae > Euleptes > Euleptes europaea. Next base: position 98,390,790 of record NC_079312.1, on the reverse strand, counting down.
ACAGCCCCACCAGGGAAAGTTCTAGTGAAATGATATCAGCAGATACACAGTTAGAGTACCAAAAATCTCTGGAGAAAAATACATGGACATATTTTAATGGTCCACCTAATTAGAACATTTTCCATCCTGTTCTCATTAATCTTCAATAATTGCAGGAAGTCCTCTATATCCTGTAACACTTGGCTTTGTGCAATTATTAGAGCTATGTGTGGGAGCTGTACCCTGCCTGAATGATCTTTTTCTTTTTCGCTTTGTTTCCTTTTTATGATGGTGCAGGGAGCAAGACAATGAAGGGATTTCTATATTTTGACATCTGATTTCATATGTCACTTCTGTATTATGCTAAGAAAAAAAATCTGTTTCCCTGTGGTTAGGGATCAGTGGTGCAGCAATATGCTGATGTGCTTACTTCCTGTGGGACCTGGTGGCCCTCAGAGAGGTGTAGGGTTGTCAACCTCCAGAAAACAGAGATCAGTTCCCCTGAAGCAAATGGCTGCTTTTTTTGGGGGGGTGACTATCATTTTTTTACCCTGCTGAGGTCCCTTCACCCCCCAAACCCTTCCCTCCCAGCCTCCACCCCCAAAATCTCCAGGTATTTCTTTACCTAGAGCTGGCAACCCTAGAGAGGTACAATACTGTTATGGGGATAAGCATGCAATCCAAGAAGCCAATCTTATCACAAATCGTATAATTTATCACATGTTGAGGAGCATGAGCACAAGGAATGGGTATATTGGTAGCAATAATTACAGACTCATTAATTGCACCTGAAAAAGATTTAAGATATGTCACTGACTGGACCAGCATGTATCAATCAAGAAAACACCCTCCCCATAGATCCACTCCTCTGTTCCAGCCCTTCTGTTCTGCTTGCAGTGAACACGAAGGCAGTTCAGAATAGCATCCCTTTCTCCAACTTCTCATCTTTGGTGGAGAAGCATGCCAGAAGCATTCTAGCAAGTTAGATACGCTATAGTTTTATGTCTGATATTACTAAGCCAGAAGCATGCTAGCAAGTTAGATACGCTATAGTTTTATGTCTGATATTACTAAACCACTTCCCTTTTTAGTAACAATTCTTAGTGAGTCAGTCATCCTGCTCCCATGTCCCTAAATGAAGAGAATGAATGTCTAAAATGTGGAAAGTTGTAGAGATGTCTAAACTAACTAACAGTATCTAAGAAAGGAAGCTTTTTGACTGTCGAGACTTATACCCTGAAAATTTTGTTGGTCTTTTAGGTGGTACAGGACTCAAATCTTGCTTTAAAAAAAACACAAAGTACATCCTGATAGTTTGGGGAGGGTAGCCACGTTGGTCTGCAATAGGAGAGCTAGACTGGAGCTCCCTGTGTGCATAGAAGATATCTGCAGGGAGCACACCACACGATGCATGCACATTTTGTGTGTGCATTTGGGATTCTGCCTGAGTTATAGATCCTGACTGTCTATACAAAGCCTACATATAACCTCTTGTACCTAAACAGTGTTCCCCGTAGATGTTTATCTGCATTTGTGGATCTGGGGGCATCTTGTACCCACTTTCAGCTAAAGAACAGGACTTATGTTCTATTAAAAAAAAGGAAAGGGAAAGATTTCAGCTTCTCTACCAAACTCACGCAGCTGACCTACAGATGTAAACATGATTGCATCCACCTTGCAGATGTCTGAAATTCCCTATTTACATTTCTTATCTTTCAAAACAGTACAACAGCTCCACTGTTTTTATGCTAATTGGAAGCGCGCAGTGTCTTTAAATAAAGAAAAACAGTAATCTGTTTTGCTGACTATCAGCTTGACTTGACTATCAGAGCCTGCATGCAGTTGGCTTCCTAAGGAAACCCATGATGAAAGATGCATTTAATGTCCCGGCTGCTAAGGGGTGGAAGGGTGATCACTTTATCATCACATTTGGAATTCAGTTCTGTGAGTGCTCAATGGAGAGCAAAAAAAAAAGAATGAATTAATTAATGGATAAATAAAAGGGACGTATAAATTATAGCATCTTCTTGGATTCTTATACCCTTTGTTGAGGGAAAACAGTGGTGGAAAGATAATAACCTAGAGGACAGAGTCCTGTACACATTACTTCCAGCACTCTTGCTAAGCATTTTTGTTTTGTTTTTTAATGTCCCTGCCAAAGATATACAGAATGCCACATCTCTACATTTTATTAAGAAGAAAATGTTGATTCTGTCAGTGCCCCCCCAAACAGAAAATAGTTTTTATTTGTCAAAACCAATGGTCATCAAAGATATTTTGCCATTCTTAAGCCCTGTGTTCAACTTCCTTAAGGAGTGGATTTGGAAAATCTAAGAAAGGATATTGTGTTTTACAATAACATTGAATTATTTCACAATGGGTAGCTGTTGTTAGTCTGTCAATAGCAGCAGAAAAGAGCAAGAGTCCAGTAGCACCTTCAAGACTAACAAAAAGGGGGTTACCGCACTTTGTATTCCCAGCGATGTATTAAGAGTTTGAAAATGTTATTTAAAACATCGCTTTAAAAGGGTTTTTGGATACCACGGCTTATAAATGGTTGGAAGACATCTTCACAGCTAAAAGGCCCAAACAAAGTGCGAACAGTATTTTATATAATGTTTTCAAACTCTTAATACATCGGTGGGAATACATAGAAAGTGCGAACAGTATTTTTTATAACATTTTCAAACTCTTAATACATCGCTGGGAATACAAGTGCGGTAACCCCCAAAATTTCTGGCAGGGTATGAGCTTTCTGAAGAATCCGAAGAAGTGAGCTATGGCTCACGAAAGCTCATACCCTGCCAGAAATTTTGTTCATCTTGAAGGTGCTACTGGACTCTTGCTCTTTTCTACTGCTATTGACAGACTAACACAGCTACCCATCATGAAATAATTCAGTGTTATTGTAAAACACAATATCCTGCTGGGTGGAAAGGAAATAGGATTACCAACTCCAGCTTAGGAAATAACTGGAGTTTTTTTTGGGGGGGGGAAGCCTGGGGGTTTGATGGGGGGAGGACTTAAGAAGGGTAGACTCCATTGATTCTATCCTCCAAAGCAGCCATTTCCTCCATTGGAACTAGGGTTTCCAACCTCAAGGTGGGGGCTGGAGATAACTCAGAATTACATCTGATCTCCAAATGACAGCGATCAGTTTCCCTGGAGAACAATAAAAACAATTCTACAAACAAACACACAAATGTATAATAATAGGGGATTTTAAAAAATGAAATACCCCAAGTATATGTTATACTAATTGTGAAAGACATTTTAAAGGGGTTCTACAAAGCAGAAATTGGGGGCAGATGCGACCACAGGTGCTGCTGTCATCTCAATGAGATCAATTCCTGTAGACTTGAAGAAGTGACTTGAAAGACAATGCCAGGGGGATGTAGGACACAGGATGGATGTCTCTTGCCACTAGACAAATGTGAGACAAAGCTGAGGCATTTATCAAAAATAAATGACAAGAGGAAGCCAAGGTGCTTATTTTTAGAAAATGTTCCTTCCTAACAATGTTCCTTTCCCTTCACACTGCCTCGTTTACACCAGCTGATTCATGTAGTTTAACTTCCAATCATTCCTCCTTTGATTGACATCAGCACTCTGGAATGACAGCTACTAGCTGCATCTATGGTTACTGGTCTGTTGTGTTCCCTTTTGACAGTGTCTGTTATATTTGGAGCTCATAAACTCAAATTTAGTTTCCTAAGCAAGAATTAACCCTATAATACCAGCCCTACAAGCTACTGAATTGTTTTCAAGGTGCATTGTGAACATGAAATTACTGATAAGAAACGTGTAGCTCTTTAGAACTTTATGTTTCCAAAGTACACATGTACCCACCCCCAAAACCCACCCTGCCTCTACACTTTAAGTAATAGAAGAAGAAGAGTTGGTTTTTATATGCTGACTTTCTGTACCTTTTAAGGAAGAATCAAACTGGGCTTACAATCACCTTCCCTTCCCCTCCCCACAATAGACACCCTGTGAGGTAGGTGGGGCTGAGGGAGTGTGACTTGTCCAAGGTCACCCAGCTGGCTTCGTGTGTAGGAGTGGGGAAACAAATCCAGTTCAACCAGATTAGCGTTAGCTGCTCATGTGGAGGAGTGGGGAATCAAACCCGGTTCTCCAGATCAGAATCCACCACTCCAAACTACTGCTCTTAACCACTACACCACGCTGGTGTAGTGTACAAACAGAACCAGGGAAGTATTGCTTTCTGTTTGTAAATGTCAAAGTCACTTGGTTTCTTCTGGCTTTGTTTCACGTGAGTTGTCTTGATACATTCCAACAGAAGAAGCCAGTGCAAACACCTTTGCGTTTAATGCAGTGATTTTATCAAATATCTGAAAACACAAACCCAGAAATCAGTTGTTCAAATAGATAATTAAATCATATAAATCAGTCATAAATAAATGCTGTGTTTTAGTAAAATACTCCTCTTCAGTTCATCTGAAGTAGCAAGTGATGATGCTAATGGCTGCTGACTTGTTTGAAGTGGTGATGTCTTTGCATATGCATAGTTCTGCAAAATCCTGATGCAACTCTGTTTGCCAGGCTTCACAGCTATTCAGCAAAGCTAAACAGGATGTGTCCCTGACTTGGATAGCCCAGGATAGCCCGATCTTGTCAGATCTCAGACCTTAAGCAGGATCGAATGGGAGGTAAAGGTAAAGGTAGTCCCCTGTGCAAGCACCGGGTCATTACTGACCCATGGGGTGATGTCACATCATACATTTACTAGGCTGACTATGTTTACGGGGTGGTTTGCCAGTGCCTTCCCCAGTCATCTTCCCTTTACCCCCAGCAAGCTGGGTACTCCTTTTACCAACCTCGGAAGGATGGAAGGCTGAGTCAACCTTGAGCCGGCTACCTGAAACCGACTTCTGTTGGGATCAAAGTCAGGCCATGACCACATGGAATGCAGTACTGCTGTACTGCAGCTTACCTCTCTGTGCCGCAAGGCTCTTATTTGGATGTGAGACTACCAAAAAATACCAGGGTCATGACATGGAGGCAGGCAATGGCAAACCATCTCTGAAAGTCTCTTGCCTTGAAAAAACTATAGGGTCACTGTAAGACATCTGTGACTTGACAGCACATTCCACCACCACACAGGCTGTGTGACTGGCTCACATGCACATGCAAAGCTACTGGTTTGGGGTGCTTCGTTGGCTGAATGCTGACTGCACATTACAAGATCTCATTTAATGTTCCAAGCCAGAGAAGAACTTATGTAGGAAATGGTCCTTCATCTGATCATTATGAGGTGGACCAATTTACATACTGAACCAAGTAATGAGAAATTTCACCAGCATCACTATTTCTGATGCAGTGCCGCCTCCTGACCTTTCAAGCATCATCCTTTTCTTTAGCAGGTATGAAATTGTAAATGGCTACATCGTATTACATATAAGCTTGCACAGTGGTTAGAGAACAGAACAGATAGAAGCAATTCCCACTTTTCTAGTAGGTCTAAAATATTGTTACCAGCCTCACCCTTAAAGCTGTCACAGCAGGCAAATCAAATACCTATTTAAGATACTAAATTATGAATGCCATCCTACAGAAGGAGGAAGCAGATCGTTCTTTCTTGTTATCTATATGACTCATAATTTGAATACGGGTTATGCTGAATTCTTAAAATAATGTTTCCACCCTCTAAAATCAGGCTTCAGCCCAGGTCTATCAATACCATGTTTTGTAAGCCAAACAATGAAGACTAGATGAACGGACTACATGGGTACTGACACCAAACTTATTGGACATGAAGAAGAAATCAAGGAACGTAGATATGGGAGGCATCTTTCATCATCTCCTAATACCATAGGGAAAGACATTCTTGGGTCCATTCCCAGATTTGGGCTACATGCCAAATAGCTATAACAAGTGACGGGCTGCAAAACTTGCTGGGGGGGGGTAATGCCATCTCCCCCTCATGCCAGGTGGGGAGGAATCACCCAGTTGGGTCCAGCTGTCTGTGGTGACAGCAACGCAACTTGAGAGCAGCTCCCAGCATCTGCCACTGTGGCCTAGACTGGCCTGGCCCAGCAGCTGACACAGCCAGGCCCAGCTCTCTGTGGTGACAGCGATCCCCAGAGTGGCCCTTGGAGTCCACCGTGGTGGCACACCCTGGGAGCCACTACCAGTGTCTACAACCACATGGCCTAGTGGTTGACCCAGGCTTTCACTGGCGGCAGCCACCACCATTTTGAAAAAGCGTTGTCTGTGTATGCACAGACAATGCTCTTTCAAAAATTGTGGGGGCCTAACCCCACCCCCCACCCCCAGTTTATATTAATTTCAAGTTTTTTCTGCAGGCATACAGGTTCCCTAAGTCTGCAGAAAAACCTGTTAGGGGTGAGTTGCCCCCTATCTGCGGACTTAAGTATCCACAGGCAGGGGGCACACTTCAGAATTAGATATATAGATGACTCTTCCTAACATTGTTCATAGCATTAATGTTGAACCAGGAAGCATAGTGCCTCGGTAAAGTCTTCCTTGGCATTGGAAGAGTGCTGTCACAGTATGGGTGCAAACAGCTAGCTATGCTGATCTTGTTGCTCTATCTGGACCAACAGCAACAATCACAAGGTTTGGGACTCAACATGTTGGTAAATTGTGTACCACTTCAAAAGTACAGGTAATCCACAAAACCCAATACGTTGGCTCCAAATACTCCCTTCCACCAACTGGAGGCAGTTTTTGGAACCAGTGCTAGTTCTAGAAGAGCGCTTGACCTTTCTCAATTGAACAAAACAATACAATCCTAAACAGAGTCACACCCATCTAAGTCCACTGAAGCCTGTTTAGGATTGCACTGAAAGTTAACTAGGTTGACATGTCCAGTAGGAGAACTCAGTTTGTACGCAAATGGATATGCACAGAGCAGCTCAGTGGAAACACTTGAAAAGCTTTGGCAAGCATGTCTTTGTGAATTTCTCAAGCTTGATGCCTCTTTGAGACGATGTTGTGTCACTAGAGGTTAAAGATAGTACATTAGATTATGGAGTCTGTTATGACAGGCCAATGTACAGAGGATTGTCTCAGGTTGTTGCTTGAATATCTGCTTGCTTAGTGCAGATAAAGGAACACATTTGGGGAATTTTGTTTCTCATTTTTTAATCCACAAGCAAAATATTTGCTGCATCATACCCACATACTACTGGTGTGAAAAAACTATCCCTTTCTTTGGACCCCAATTGTTGTATTTTATTTGCAAATATCCAGGTAGTCTATGTTAATTAGTCATGAATGTTTACCAACCACTGTTATAATATGCTTATTATTTAGTGCAGATTAAAATCCTTACTTCATTCTTATGTGGTGAAAGTGTAGGACAAAACTATGGTTGCCAGCCCTGTGCTGGCAAACTCTGGGAGATATTTGGGCTGATACCTGGGGAGGATACAGTTTCAGGGGATATGACATCTCTTCCAGGTGACACTCTAGAAATCCTTCCAATTTCTATAGTTTTTATCATAGAGACTGGGGAAAATTCCTAAGCATCACCAGTGATGCTACCCCACACACACCTTTTTTTTTCTCTTGCTCTTCAAATAATCAACATTAGGGGAAACTGAGGGAGGTGGTTGGCTGCTGTTAGTAAGCAAATGGCAAGCCTAAGCAAAACTGAAATGTTCACTGTTATTGAACCATGCTGATGTCAGATGAGTTCAGTAAGGCTCAGGAAAATGTCAACTTTATCTAGCCTGCTGTACCACTATCTGTGATCACAGAGAGTTACACACACAGCCAGTAGGGTGCTAAGACTGGAGTATATATATATTGGTATTGCTGTTTTTCCAGGTTCCAAATACCATTTTGGTATTTGGATCTGGGTGTTTTGGGGAGAGGATTCCAATATTATTTGGCTCCATTATTCTCCATGGGGAATATTTCTGGAGGGGCTGGGTTTTTAAAACCGAATTGCGCCAAATTTACAACGGAGCTGCTGATGTCTGTCCTTTAAATAACTCCTAAATTTCAAGTGAATTGGATCAGGAGGTCCAATTCAAAGGGCACTAAACAAGGTGCCCCCAACCATCCTCCATTGTTTGCTATTGGGAGGGGGGATTCCAAGCTTTCCTTAGAGCAATGCCCAGAGACACAAGAGCAAGCAAAGCAACCCCTGGCCAAAAGCCCCTCAAAGCAGACAGAACCAACAAGGCCAAAGAATCAATGCAGAACCAGGGAAACCCGGAAGAACCATGGGACAGATGTGCAACATGAGAATCACACCCAATGTCAAACCAGAGAATTGTTCAAACCAAACGGAATAGGAATGCTGTTGCAAAAGCAACAAATGTAAAATCAGAGAATCTGTACCAATATACCGCCTGAATCCACTGCAAATCCATCACAAACCAGCTGGTACAACGAATACAATGTTGCAAGATCAACAAAATCCATTTAAAAGAACAGACTCCAAGAGAAACCAACACAGCAAGCTGATACCAGGAAGACACAGGCACACAGGGGGGAAAAAACCAGTCCAGGGAACCTTGAAATGCTGGCTCCTGATATTCATGGCTAATCCATAGACAAGAATATATCTGGAAAATATCAATAAGGTATATATTCAGACTGGATATATCTGAATGCACGTCCCCAGTTAGATGTGATCAACTAAAGTTGAAAACATCAACTCAGCCTGGCTTTCAAATCCCCTTGCCAGACTTTGTTCTGCAATTATCTGTCAGCCTGACCTATCTCAAAGAGATTTTCTGACAAAAAAAATTAAATACTTCCATGCAAACCACCCTGAGCCTCCCAAAAAAATTTTTTTTTTAAAAAAAATATATGGTACAAATAAAATAGCTATCTAGCTAATATTCAGTGCATCCACCTGCAACCTCAAACCTGAAGGCTAAAAGTATTCACATTCCAGCACTGTAAGCTGTTCTACCAGCACCATGAAAGCACGTGAGCTCTTTCTTGGGTGTACAAAGTTGGCTCTTCTAAATCCAGGCAATGCTGGTTAGAATCAGGGTTAGAAACTGTTCACACAGATAATCTTGTAGTTTAAAAAAAAAACACAGAGGGCATCTTGGCCGTCTTCTGGGCATGGAGTAGGGGTCACTGGGGGTGGGGGGGGAGGTATTTGTGAATTTCCTGCATTGTGCAGGGGGTTGGACAAGATGATCCTGGTGGTCCCTTCCAACTCGTATGATTCTATGTTTCTACGTAAAAAATATTATTGCCATGAAAAGCTGTAGCAGAGTAGATGCTTTCTGGTTTATCAACAATGTCCTTAATATGCTTTTTTCAATAATTTCAATCCCGTGGGAAGAAGCATATTCAAACAATCAGATTCTTTAAAAAGAAGAAAATGCTTTATAATTGCATTACCAGCTGTTTAAAAAATTTTTCCCATATCATAGTAGAAACTACAGTATAATTGTAAACCTAATCTTAGATCACATATTTAAAATAAGCTTTATTTATTTATTGCATTTTTACCCCACCCTCCCCAACCCAAAGGTCAGGCTTAAAGCGGCTTTAGTCTCTGATTTAGCTAAATCATGGTAACTACAGTTAGGGCAAAGGATCTAAAGCATTTTAAAAAACCGCAAAGATTTTGCCAAGTAGCACCTCATGTTGTGAGTCTGAGAATAGACACAATGAAAGCGATGTCCAGGTAATATGCATCAAAATTTAATGCCAGGTGATAAATATGGAAATATGATGGCCTTCCAAAATATTTGGTAAGGTAAGGTAAAGGTCCCCTGTGCAAGCACCTGGCCATTCCTGACCCATGGGGTGACGTCATATCCCGACGTTTCCAAGGCAGACTTTGTTTGCGGGGTGGTTTGCCAGTGCCTTCCCCAGTCATCTTCCCTTTACCCCCAGCAAGCTGGGTACTCATTTCACCGACCTCGGAAGGATGGAAGGCTGAGTCAACCTTGAGCTGGCTACCTGAAACCAACTTCCGTTGGGATCGAACTCAGGTCGTGAGCAGAGCTTTTGACTGCAGTACTGCAGCTTAACACTCTGCGCAGATTGTCCAAAAAGTGTTCTTTTTGGAAAGAAATAATATGTATAATAAGGCTAAGATGAGAAAGAATTACTGGCCTAAGTTGAGATTCAAGACAGAGTGAGGATTTCAACTCAGGTCTTCCTAGGTCAGAGTCCAGCACTGGAACCACTAACTTGCACTAGCTCTTTACAATATGTTAATTATGGCAAGGACTAAAGTTGTATCGAAAAGGAAAACAACACTTTTATCTGTTGAGAAGTGGTTAAGGAAAACATACAACCCTCAAATGTTTAAATCGAAAGAAAGAAAGAAAGAAAGAAAGAAAGAAAGAAAGAAAGAAAGAAAGAAAGAAAGAAAGAAAGAAAGAAAGAAAGAAAGAAAGAAAGAAAGAAAGAAAGAAAGAAAGCTTTATATGTATATATATTCAGACTTTTGAGAATAGAAATATGGTCAAAGTGAAATTGAGGGAAATTTTCATGTACTGAAACAGTTATTTGAATTAATTACATTGTTTTACTCTTTTTGTAGTCTTTGTTATTTATAATACACCTTTTACTTCGGTTGTATTACTGGTAAACTACTAATACAAAGCTTTACAAAATGAAAAGGAAGCAATAGGGACACACCTACAAGATTTCTTAAATCAGAAGATTAATATTAATGGCAGTTAGAACAACTTCCATCTTTACGTTTCTCTAATTTTATAGAGCATCAAAGTTTATAGTCAAGCACCTTTGGTGAGAGAAATTCACAGATGGGTAGTTAAGGCATCACTCAAGTGTGTGTGTGTATATATAATGACAACATTTTCCTACGGGTTGTGCTGAATGGATTTTTTTTTTAAGCTAGGTACAGCAAGTGCCTCAGGTCAGCCCTATTTATGCACTGTAATTTCACAACTAATGAGCAAATTTAAAAGTCACATTCAGATGCCTGAACACTGACCTGCCCAGAGATACAACAGATGTACAGGTCAAATTAGAAGCATGGGGCTGAAGAAACGCATGCTTTTCCTCCTCATGGTAAATGAACTCACCAGCTGTTCAGAGAAGCCACCCTTATGGACTTCTATCAGCTTGACTGATGGCTGCAAACATTTGTGGTGAATACTTAAACTTGGCATTACGAAGGACCTCAAGTGAAAAAATAAGCAAGATAGATGATATTGAGATCAGAAAGTTCTATTAATGGCAAGGCAAACAGGCTCCAATTGGCGGCCCAAGCTATTAAACTAGATATATATAGTAATATCACAGTATCAGGTAAGCAGTAAAATGTACTGGCACTGATGGGGGTAAGGCCAAAATGGTCATGGGCAAGCAGTTTGCAAAAGCAACACAGCCTAAAAGCACAATCCACAGGCAACGTTGCTTGCCTGAGCCCTGTCTAACTAAAAGGGAGCTGTGTGTGAACAACGCCTATGTTTCGTGTAACTATCATTCAATTAAATAGAGTTTGCACAGAGGACATTCTGTTTGGCTCATGGAACCATTACACTGATCTATGCTTACTCCATGTCTGTGCCGATCAGTAAAAACTGAAGCTATAAAATGCTTTTATAGCACAGCGCTGGGAAATAGAGTTGTGATCATAACATCATAACCAGAGAAGTTTTTTTTTCCCCTCCTTGTGCTTCTTTTTACAAAAAAAGTATAACAAGAACAAGCACATGAAAATTTGGGGGTTTTCCATGTAGATTCATGACAGGCTACATGAACTGAATGAATCAGTGAATTGCCTTCATACATGCTTCTGTCAAGATTAATAATTGATCATACAGCTGCCAGATGTTTTATGGACATCTTTTGTGCTATTTCATGCGTCCTTTTGAAAAGTTTTTATTATATCAAAAAGTGAGCTTGGCTCTACAGAACTAATGGATCACCTCCTTCCCTATTTCACATCACATATGGTCAGAGAACACATCTGTGTGTTACATACGAATGATAGAGCCACATGGCAGGGATCTATATATTATTTTTATATTACTTTTACTGTCATGGTCAGTTGTCCTCACCACCCAAATGTGCTGGAAATTGGAGATGGTACTGAGAATTCAATTAAGAGATCCCTGTTCTTACTCACAGAACAAAAATTCCCAGAGCCAAATACTTAATCCGTAGTGTACAACATACACATAGTAAGGAATTATAAGAGCATAAGAAAGGCCATGCTGGATCAGCCCAAGGTTCATCAAGTCCAGCAGTCTGTTCACACAGTGGCCCAACCAGGTGCCTCTAGGAAGCCCATCATGTTAGTAATCCAGTATACCTCAGGGGCTGTTGAAGGCAGAGCCATGACATAATCTGGGAGCAAGAAACGTTATTTTTTTAAGCAGATTTTATTAGTTGGAGGCTAATGTAGCATGACCTGGCCTGGATGGCCCAGGCTTGTTTAGAATTGCCATCCCCCAGGTGGGGCCTGGACATATCCTGGAATTACAACTTATCCCCTGGAGAAAATGGCTGCTTTGCAAGTTGGAATCTATGGCATTATACCCTTCTGAGGGACCTCCCCTCCCCAAGCTCCACCCCCAAAATTTCCAGGAATTTCCCAACCTGGAGTTGGCAACCCTAGGTTAGCTCGAACTTGTAAAACCAGCTAAGCAAGGTCAGCTCTGGTTAGTACTTGGATGGGAGATTACCAAAGAAGGCAGGCAATGGCAAACCACCCCTGTTCATCTCTTGCCTTGAATACCCTATGGGGTTGCCAAAAGTCAGCTGTGACTTGATGGCACTTTCCACCCCCAATGTAACATACTAGCTAAAAGGCGGTCTCTGGTTCAAATGTCACTTCTGTCAAAAACATACCAGTTGGTAGGGTTGCCAGGTCCCTCTTCTCAACCAGCGGGAGATTTTGGGGGTGGAGCCTGAAGAGGGCGGGGTTTGGGGAGGGGAGGGACTTCAGTGCCATAGAGTTCAATTGCCAAAGCAACCATTTTTCTCCAGGTGATCTGATCTCTATTGGCTGGAAATCAGTTGAATTAGCAGATCTCCTGCTACTACCTGACAGTTGGCAACCCTACCAGTTGGCCATCAACAAGCCACTCTTTATCTTAGAGCTCCCCTACAACACACACACACAACAGGGGGTAATAATACTGGCTGCCATAAGGATTTCAGCAAAATAATTTATATAAATCACCATGAACTTAATAGTTATATAGAGCATTATTAGGTGAAAAATCATGCTCCATCTATAATTCATTTCATTGCACTTTTGGCACATTTCACATGCCTTTAAACCTGTAGCAGGTCACTCCTGAGCCCTAAATTTTAAGATAAGTTTTAAAAAATCAAAATCAAATCAATACATGAAATATTAACATTTGAATAGAAGGGCACTTTCGAAACGAGGCATAAATGAAGCAGCAGCCTTCGCTTCCTTCCAAGGGTAGAGTTCCGTCTGATTGCATCTCCTGGATATCTGAAAAATAAATCAGCCTTCTGCCAGAAGCCCTTTCAACTGACGTTTTACTGCTGGATTGCTACTGGACATAGTTCAGTTTAGTAGTTTCAGGAGGTTTTTCATCGCTGCCTATTGATTCAATGTCTACTGAAGGAACAAACAACAATAATGCAGCTTTCCCATCAATAGAGGGGATTTAATATTTCAACAGAAGTTGGGTGTGTTTTTTGTTTTTGTTTTTTGGTGTGTCTGTGTGTTCATAGGGGGAAACAAAGAAAATCTCCTGTGGGCTGTAAAAACTAGTATATCAAGGGGTTACACATTTGGTGAAGATTACTTTAGCAAATCCACAGAAGGATCTTTAATTAGAAAACAAGTATTTTTAATACCACTTCTCTTTATAAAGCAAGTAGTGTTCGTAATGCACCCATCTACTAAATCGTTCACCAACTTTTACATGATTTGTCTAGTTCATGATTCTCACTGAGACTCAAGGTGGATTATGCAGTATAGATCAAATATAATCAACAGGATGGGACATCCAATAAGCAGTGTAATAGGATTAGGATTACAGGAATCTGAGACAACGCAGAAATCTGAGACAAAACTGAATCAAAGCATAAGTATTAAGAAGACATGTTAAAACATGCAGAAATTACACAGTAGGATAATACATAGCGCAACAGATAGTTTGCACTATACATAGTGGCATAGTCCACAACCCTTTCTCTTGTTTAAAGCATATTCCTGAACCATTCTGTTATAATAAAGCCCTATTACCTTTGTAAGAATGCTCTCCTGAATAATTCAGTTTTGCAGAGTTTGAGGAATGCCAGGAGAGTGGGAGCTGTCCTGATAACATCAGGCATGCCATTCCATAAAGTGGGGGGCTGCAACAGAGACTGCACATGTACAGGAAGATCATGCCCAGATATTGCACATGTACAGAGTTTCCACATGTACAGGAAGACTATGCCCAATTGCAGGGTGGCGCTTGCAGAAGACCCTACTCAGATGTACAAAGCTTGTATGGTGAAACATATGGGGAAAGATAGTCCCACTGATATGAGGGTCCAAGGCGATGAAGGACTTTGTATGTTATACCCTATTGAACCTGGTAAATGATGGGCAGCCAATTAAGTGACTGTAGAATGGGAATAATATCTATGCTCTGCCTAGCTCCTGATAATAGCCAAGAGGTGGCATTCTGCACCGACTGGTGTCTCCTAGTCGATTTCAAGAGGAGGCCTATGTAGAGTGCATTACAGTAGTCTAGTCTCAATGTCACCATGGTGGGGATTATTTCATCTCCTTGTGGAGCAGCTGTGCTGGCACAGGTCCTTCTTATACAATGCAAGGGACCTATACTGAAAGAGAGTTAGAAGACACAATGGGAATAATGATCTATATTTATGGGCATAATGATAATTTCAACAGCTTCAGGAATGACAGGTTGTATGGTGTATACCAGCTGCCTGATGAAGGCACTTCTCTTTTCCTCAACAGCTCCCTACAGTTCCACCATTCTCAGTATGCAAGTAGGACTGTAAGTCAATAACTGCCAAATTCTGTGCTAAGATACATTAGTCTATCATGACAAAATTGCTAGTTGACCATGAGAAATAAAGCAAACGAGGAATTGGAGGAGGGGAGATCCTGTGAAGATACAAGGAATGGGCTCCACTGAGAGAGCTCTTACCCACTCAAAAAACCAATCTTTCAGGATGAAAATATGAAACAGTACATTTAATTTTAATTTAGGGGAAAAGATCCCTCAGGTCTTAGAAGTCTGGGGAAAACAACTCCCAATATATATGGGAACATATTCTCAAGACCACCAGATGAAAATTGAGGAAACAGCCATAAAAATAGTAAAGTGAATTGTCAAGGACAAGTTCAACATATCATATCTTTAACAGTGCTATCCAGGGCTTACACCTCAAATGTCAAACTAAACTTTATCTGCAGTTCATAAAGATGCAGTGGGCACAGTTCAGTTTTACACGTGTTTAGTGGGAGGAAGAGGCACATGTCTGCACCATCCATAAATCACACCAGGGGAAAAAAATGTGCTGCTAATCAGAGATGCCAAAAGCATTATTTTGAATTGCCTGCCTTGTTAGCTTTGCACCACGGAAAACCAGAATTAGGAAGCTGGTACACAGTTATCACTGTATTTCATGAAACAGGAGAGAAGTGATCTTACAGATGGTTCATATGCTTGCTTTTCTCAACCACATTGCCCCCTTCATTTAGTAGGTTCTTTCCAACACAAGCTAAATACTTTTTTTTTTAATCTTTCGGTACACCACTTGAGAAGAAACGCCACTGTCACATGGCTAAGAACAGAAGAAGCTGCAGAAACATTGACCCAGAAAGGTGAAATTTATTATTATACTAAAATGAAAGTAACATGCTTTTTTGACAAGTCTGACAAGCTAACAAGCTGGTTACTGTGATTTTTTTCAGAAGCACACAGCACCTTAACGCAACCTATCTTGTAACCTGTGGAGAAGAAAAAGCGTGGAGCATGCAGCTTCAAAAGTAGCGACCAGCTGAGCAATTAACCTGTGGCGAGAGCACAGTATGCGGAGCAGAATGCAATTAGTACCTCTTATCAATTGAGAGGAACTCTCACAACTCTTCTGACTCTCTATGGGGTATTTTTCACGGTGGATTTTGCTTCGGTTTCGAATAGGAGCAAACAATAAACCGATTTAAATAACTTTTTCATGGCAGCGCAGATTCCCCCCCCCCCATCCCAAGGCATTTTCAATTTTTCACAGGAGAAACAGCGCACTTCTCTGCGCTGCTTACGTCTGCTGCCGCTCATGACTCACCGCTCCAAATCCGCCTAATCCCGCCCTCTCTTCCCATGATCCTGTGTGTGTGCGTTGGGGGGGGGCATCCTGAGAGCGGCAAATCCAAGCCAAAACTCCTGTCACCCTTCTGAAGAGGGGCAGCCAGTCTGCTCTGGGTCCCCCTCCAGCTGGTGCGTTCCTATGTGTGTGTGTGTTGGGGGGCATCCTGAGAGTGGCAAATCTAAGCCAAAACTCCTGTCACCCTTCTGAAGAGGGGCAGCCGGTCTGCTTTGGGTCTGCTGAGGTGAAACAGCCACGGCCCAGCTGCCAGGAGGTCCCGCTGCCCAGCGCCAAGGTTGGGGCAAGGAGTGCCCAGCTTCCCCTCCCTGTTTGTGGTGCCCCCTCCATTGTTTTCCATCCTACGCATGCTTCCCCTGCCAGTGTGATCCTGTGTAAGTGTGTTGGGGGGGGGGGGCAAATCCAAGCCAAAACTCCCGTCACCCTTCTGAAGAGGGGCAGCTAGTCTGCTCTGGGTCTCCCTCCTGCCGGTGCGATCCTGTGTGTGTGTGTGTGTTGGGGGGGGCATCCTGAGAGCAGCAAATCCAAGCCAAAACTCCCGTCACCCTTCTGAACAGGGGCAGTCAGTCTGCTCTGGGTCTCCCTCCTGCCGGTGCGATCCTATGTGTGTGTGTGTGTTGGGGGGGGCATCCCGAGAGCAGCAAATCCAAGCCAAAACTCCCGTCACCCTTCTGAAGAGGGGCAGCCAGTCTGCTCTGGGTCTCCCTCCAGCTGGTGCGATCCTATGTGTGTGTGTGTGTTGGGGGTGGGCATCCTGAGAGCGGCAACTCCACCAGCCAATCACCGTTCTTGGGGGAGGAGAAAGGAGATGTCCCGGGGAGTGAAGCAAACATTTTTTCATGGGCATCAGAGAAACAAAAAGGGCTTCTACTGGAAAGTACAGCTCAGAAGTGGTTTTGTTTGCTGCTGACATAACACGGCTTTTCTACCTCTATCAGGGAAAAGCTGGATCTGGAGTGAATAACCAAAATTTGACTCCGATGCAAATCAGCGTCGAAACAGCAGCAAATCTCCGTGAAGAATACCCCTATGGGAACTTTCCTGACTCTGTTAGAGAAAAAATGGATGTGAAACAAAATAAACACGGTTTTGTTTTGTTTTGAAAGAAAATAAGGTGTTCACAATGACAGGCGAAAAATGTCCATGTGGTCTTTGAAGTGAAAGGTGTTATTACATTTTATGATACAGAATTAGTTAAAAGGAAATCTGTTACAATCCAGTTGCCATTTCTATCACTTTTTTGACTGTTCAGGACAAGGAGCTCAGATTGGCATCCTCTCTCTCTGTATATGTTATCTCTATGGTCATCTGACAACAACTTTATGGGGGTCCCTGGACCTAAGAGTGTGAGGCTGTCCTCGATGAGAGCCAGGGCCTTTTCAGCCCTGGCGCCAGCCTGGTGGAATGCTCTGTCTGGTGACATCAGGGCCCTGCGAGACCTTAAAGAGTTCCGCAGGACCTGCAAGACAGAACTATTCCACCAGGCCTATGGTTAGGCTTACCAGGTCCTGTTGGTCCATGGGCGGGAGGTTTTTTGGAGAGTGCAGTGCACGCGCGCCCCTGGCACAATGCGCCCGCGCGTCTACGTCACTTCCGGTTTACTCGGAAGTGATGTGGATGCTCTATCAATCTCGGCCGAAACTCTATGGAAACCATAGAGTTTCGGCCGAAGTTGCTACAGCATCCACGTCGCTTCCGGGTAAACCCAGAAGCAATGTAGGCTCGTTGTGCATGCGCGCATGCACACAGTGCCCGCTGGCCCTCAGCTGGTCAACGGGAAGTCTGGTGGATTGGTGGGATTTTACCCGCCACCACCAGGCGGGTAAAATTTTACCCACCACTACCTATGGTTGAGGACAGCCGTGAATATCATCTGCTGGCCTCCCTATTCTCCCCCTCCTGTTATATTATTGATGTTAACTGAGGGGTAACCTGCTGCGTATATCTGGCAACATGAGTAGTGTTTAGGTGCCATCTTTAGTTCTGTAGTTTTTAAGTTTTAAATTGGAATATTATTGTTTTAAATTTAGATTCTGTCGTTAATTATATTATTGATGCATTAATGTATCTTGTATGATGTTACCCACCCTGAGCTGGCTTCAGGCGGGGAGGGCGGGCTATAAATCACAAAATAAAATAAATAAAAAATAAATATTAGACTATCCTATACATGCTTATTTAGGAGTAAGACCTGTAGAACTCACAGGAACTGAACAAACATGAGCACAATCAGGCTGCACATTCTCTATTGCTCAGAGCAACCTTCCACTTGAAATGCAGAAGGAGATCAGGCACGTCTGCCTTATAAACAATACTGTGCTAACTAAGAGAGAGCAAACGTTGTGATGAATGGACCACCTGGTCACTTTGAAGCAGTATTTAAAACCAAAACTTCCCCAGGGATATCTGCTTTCAAAGTCTTCCTCCTCTCCCCTGCACCTGCTTCTGCTGTGCATCCCTCCTGTTACACTACCTCATGTTGTGCTTCTCTGCTCACCTGCCCTCCCCCCAAGGGCTCTCCTGCTTTGCTGCACTTTGTCTCTCAGCGTAAAGCGTGGTTTTATTTCCACTTCATGGTCACTTTCTTTCTGCTGCTCTGTTAGGTTGAAGCATTGACGGGATCAAGTAGGAGGAAGAGATTGATGCACCCTATAGTTGCTGAAGCCTGATGGAAATAATAGACGGCTGTATGCAAGAAAAAAAATCGTTGACAAGCTCTGTACAATATGCGGGGCCGATAAAGACACTGTGGTGGAGAATGACTACAGACTGTGGTCAACAAATTGCTGTATTGCTAATTTTTTCAGCCGGAACGCTGCCCAATGAGGAATTCCTGAGCTTCACCAAGTAAGACTGCTTGCCATCTGTAGTCTCATCCAGGACCCCTGTAGGATAGCTAGAAGCTGCCAAGCAAGTTGCATGCAAAATAAATTTTAAGATTAACATTTAATGGTCCTCTTCCATCCTTTTTCATAAAAGGCAAATTGTACCTCTGTGGGCCAAAATTGTTTTTATTCATTCGTTCGTTCGTTAGATTTGTACCCCACCCTCCCCGGCACAGGCAAGCTCAGGATAGCTTCCAACATAATAGAGACAATGTACAATGTATATTTAGCATTAAAATATAACTGAAAACTTTAAAACTATAAACGTATTCTAAAAAAACACATGGCACCTCAACAACAAAACTAGCTCCTGTAAATAGCTGTTCTCAGACAGGGAGGCTGGCCTGAAGGTGACAAAACAGGAATACCAAACAGCTATCCAAGAGGCCCACAGGCCTGAGGAAGAAGGGACAGCAGGGGAATGAGAAAAGGGACTAAAGGGAAGGAAAGGGAAGGGAGGGAGGAAGGGAGGGAGGGAGGGGAAGGAAGGGGTGGAGGCCAGCACCTTACAGCACTTATTCTTGTCCAGTCATGTTGGTTTCAATGAAACTGCTTTAAATAAGGAGGGACAGTACAGCATACAATACATAGATTATGTTGGGTTTTTTTAAAAAGGGGGATTTGGAATTCAATTTCTTAAAACCCAACAGATAATCTTCTTGTTGGTTCCTGGCAGGAGAAAACAAAGGAGATTATCTGCTTGGTTTTTAAGAAAATAGAAATGATAAACACACACTTCGTGCTATAGAGTTTAATTTCAACTAAAAAACAAAATCACTGTTTCTATTGATCCAGATAGGATTACAACTCAGTGCGGCCATATGCTATTTTTATACCATCTGAGTATCTATCACCAGAAAAACCTGGTTCTTGTACACAAAATACTCTGGCTAATTATCAGAAAGCCAGCCTTAATAAAATACCTACTAACCGTGAGATCTATGCAGAGTTTCAGTGGGCTTAGACTGTGACAGTG
This sequence comes from Euleptes europaea, assembly GCF_029931775.1. Lineage (NCBI taxonomy): Eukaryota > Metazoa > Chordata > Lepidosauria > Squamata > Sphaerodactylidae > Euleptes > Euleptes europaea. The sequence goes on along the minus strand of NC_079312.1, from coordinate 98,370,678 downwards.
CAATCCTGAGTTGGGGGTGGGGGTTATGGTGGGCTCAGGGATGGCGCAGCCACACCACCTCCTGAGCAGCTTGCTGCCAAGCTCAGCAAGAGGAAAATGTTAGTTTAAAGAAAACCCCGTGAAACTCTCCATTGAGTTCCATGGGGCTACACCACCCTTTTTGCAGGTGTAACGTTGAGCCTGCAGAAAGGGGCGTTCCTGGGCCGAAAGGGCTTAGGGTTCTGACTAAAGTCAGCTCCACCCCTGGGGATGCCCCCCTTTAGCACCAGTGTGAGCCCCTGCACCGAAGCCTGTGTGAAGTTCCCTTTGCTGATGTAGATGCCAGTTTAGATGGCATTAGTGGCATCTTCGCCAGTGCTGGAGCCACGCTAGCTCCTATGCCTTTTTGTCCCCCCTTCAGGATTGCTCTGCCCACTACTTATTCATTTGTTGGATAAGTATTATACATATATGTATGAAATTCCAATTCACTGTTGTATCCCTTACGCATGTACTGCAGGCCCTACTTCCCTTTAAAGGATGTGAGAGGTGGTGAGAGCCTGCCTTTTCTTCTGTGCATGTGGGGGTATGGCTGTGTAGGTGGTCTGCCCCCTTCCTAGCCTGGCTAATAAAACCTCTGCCAACAACAATTTATCAGGTATTTTTATATCCTTCACTCTCTTCCTTGCAATGGAGGGAAGAGGGCAGTCAAGTTCCATAGGAATCCATATTGGGACTAGTACTATTTAATTTGTTTATAAATTATTGTCATGGGTCAACCTGCTGACACTTCCTCAGATGAAGAGGAGGTGGAGGAAGTCAGTCCCAGGCTCGGGCTGATAACAGAGAAGAAGTCACATGCAGAAGTTATAACAGAGGAACAGTCATAAGCACAAACTGTTGCACCGTGCTCTTGGCCATCCAGCACAGAAACTCAAGCCATGCCTGAAACCCAGCAACCGAGAGCTTTAAGGTCGCCGGTGCTTTTAAAACAAAGGAGGAGGCATTTATGATGAGAACTCCAGGAAAGACGGAGATGTGCCCAATTGCTGGCTCAGCATAGATTAGTCCCTGAAAGCAGTGCTGAGGCAATGTAGGGTTGATGAATTACACCTGGCTTGGAATGGTGAATTAACTGCAGCTGGTTTATCTGTCTCAGCAACATAGTTTCCTATTTAAGCAGCCAACAAAGAGAAGCTAGCATGGGAGCAATGTGTCACCCCCTCCCCTTGTATGCCTGCCTTCATAGCCATGCTGTACTTCAAGCTCTCCACAAACCTGACTCTTCTGGACCGGACCATGCCTTTTGGATTTGCCCTCTCCAGTTTTGATGCTTTGGACATGGAATTATCTGTGTTTGATCTTGGACTGCATTCACTGATTGAATCTCCTGTCTCCTGCCAGCTATCTGACTCTGGACAACTATCTTTGTATGAGTTCCTTAAGGAGGAGTATGAGGCCCCCCCCATACAGAACAACCAGAACACCCACTTAATGATTCTTTGCTCCCCAAGCATCAATATAGCAAAGAGGTGGAGTATACATCGTTGAAATTTGAGAGAGAATGAGAGAATGAGAGGGAGAGGGAGAGATTGTGTTCTGTCTGGATTAAGCCCATTGCTGATATCAGATATTTCTCAAGAAAATCCACTGAGTCACTTGGATCTGATGAAAAGGAAAAATAGAGTACGCTGTCATCAGTATACTGATGATAATATACTTCAAACCCCTGGATGATTTCACCCAGTGACTTCGTATAGATGTTAAATTGTGTGTGTGTGTGTGTGTGTGTGTGTGTGTGGAATAAACTAGTCATCCACTATGGCAGTTTCTATCCAGTAACCAAAACGAACTAATACACTTTAAGGGGATGTTTATACTAGTCATTTAAACACACTTGATTCTCTGCACCTACTGTCTCTACACACAGAGAGAAATAATCCCAGGAAATTACCAGTGCCATCCTAAACAGATACCCTTCTAAATCAATTGAAGTTAATGGGCTTAGAAGGGTGTGACTGCTTAGGGTGACACTGTAAAGGAGCTATTACCACTGATCTCCAACCATACAAATATAATTGCAAAGGATTTTTCAGGGAAACCCTGCCAAACTGGTTTAGTGTGACTGTGTCAATGGTTTGTCCATGGATTTTTGCAGTCTGTGAGGTAAAGAAAGACCCACACAGAATATTTTATTCCTGTATTACAGCAGGCTGCCAAGGGGTGAACTAAATTGTTTTTTAAAAGATGTGTTTCCTGTTTCAGAGAGCAATGTGTTTCATTTCTGTAGGTACTTTTACTCTCCTAGAATAATGCATAAGAATTAATATTTCATAGATTCTTAATCCATTCATTCAGAAACAGAAATGCAGACTTTCAAATATTTATGCTTCAGAGGCAAGACATGGCACATTGAATTAGTGCATTGTGCTTTATCCTCTGCCACTGATTTATGGTTCAGTCTACATCAGGTAACTTTTTTTTAAGTGTTCAACCAGGAGAGGGTACTGAGATGATGATATACATTGTATCTGAATGGTGTACTTTTATCCAAAGAAAGTCTCATTATATGCTCATTCTGTTCATATCTATTTAGCTTATTTAGAAATATTTTATTGAAAGACTGAGGCATATGGCCAGTGGGAGAAACTACAGCAGAATATTTAGCAGGATGTCCACAAAAGTTGGTCTATTTTCCAGAGTAATCTGCCTGTGGCATTAAATAATACTATAACCTTTAAGACAGACATGTTGAGAGAAGAATGAACAGGCTACATTTCCTGTGCACAGGACAGGCCATATTACAAGACATATTGTCATCTCCAAAACACTACACAACCACAGCTAGTGCATGGTAAAGGTTGAATCAATACTATTATGACATACATTTGGAATTGCTAAAGCAATCAAGATTGATGGATGATGGGGAAATGCAAAGATAAGTCATACTTTCATTTAGTCCATTACTGTCAATCACATTCCGTGGGAGATCTCAAAACTAACTTCTTGAGGTCTTAGGCAGAGATTCCCACTAAACCTGCTCTCTGAGATTTTCTGAAGCATGCATTCTAGCCCTATCGAAGTGGCTTCAGTGGATCTAGCCCCTAAGGCTGTTGAAAAAAAAATTCAGTAAAGTTTGGCTTCGGCAAAATTCGGCCCTTTTAAATTCGGGCCATGCCGAAGTCCGAACTCCCCCGCTTTGGATCCCCAAAATTTGGGCAAGATCTGGAGTTCAGGGGAAAATTCGGGCCCCCCGTGGGCCTTCACGGGGCTTCCCTGAAGGAGCACGGGGGGGCCTTTAAACAGATCTGTGCCTAACAGCTGGGAGCTCCCGGCCGGGAGGCATAGATCTGTTCCCCCCCGCGCGCGCCTTCAGGGGGCTTCCCTGAAGCCGGGTGGGGGGCCCTTTAAACAGATCTGCGCCCCCCGCGCACCTTCAGCGAAGCCCCGTGAAGGCGTGTGGGGGGGAGCCAAACCCTGAATTTGCCGAATTTATTCCTTGAACACCCCGAAGTCGGAGAATTCGGCTCCCCCCCGTTTCCCACCTTTTTTGAATTTGGTTCATCCCGAACTGGAAACCGCCGGATCAGGGGAAATTCGGCAGTTTTTCGGTTCGGGACGAACCGAATCAACAGCCCTACTAGCCCCCTCCCCTGACCAGAAGCTGGTGTGTGTGTGTGTGTGTGTAAAGTGCCATCAAGTCTCAGCTGACTTATGGCAACCCTGTAGGGTTTTCAAGACAAGAGATGTTCAGAGGTAGTTTGCCATTGTACAGTGACCCTGGACTTCCTTGGTACTCTCCCATCCAAGTACTAACCAGGGCCGACTCTGCTTAGTTTCCAAGATCTGACAAGATTGGGCTTGCCTGGACAATCCAAGGCAGGGAAGAAGCTTCCATAAAGACCCACAACCTCTCAGAAGTGTGCATTTACATTCACTGAGCAACAGCAGCTGATAGTGGCAGAACCAGCGGGAAATGGGGCGGGAGGAAAGGACTCTCTTGAAATGTCATGTGACCATAGTTTCCCTTTTGTGCTCACTGGGATGCCAACTATCATCACCAGGATCATTGGTATTGAATGTCTTGTTAGTTTCATTTCCCTCTGGCGAGAGAAAAGGTACATCAAGGGCCATATGTGAGAGCTGGACTATGACTTTGTAAATGCTGTAAGCCCACTGACAAGGTGACCCCTTCTTACTTTACCTCTTTTGTGTGTTTTTATACCATAGATTATGGATTTTGTTAGTACACCATCCACTCCACCACTTAAGAGTGAACATGGTATAGTGGCTAGTGTGTCTAGGATCTGGGAGACCCAGGTTCAAATCCCAACTTGACATGAAGTTTGCTGGGTGATCTCAGGTCAGTCATTCTCTCTAAGTCTAACCTAACACACACAGGTTTGCTGTGAGGATAAAATGGACAAAAGCAGAATGATGTACATAACTTGAGGTCCTTGGTGGAAGGGCAGAATAAAAAATGAATTAAATAAATTGAGAGACTTTTTACCTAAACCAATGGAGGCATAGTCAGATCTGGTGTTGAAGACCCTATGCTTTTAGTTCCAAGAGACTTCAGCATCTGCACCATGGTTATCTTGACAGGTATGGCTCAGAATTTCATGCCCTCTATGGTGTTATACCAGAAAATCATGTTTCCCATGTACATTTTAGGTTACACTTTATATTTGGATGTTCTGGGGTGAATAGATGGATGCTAATTTGGTAAACCAATTATTCCACTTTTGAGAACACACTTAGATGTTGCCTAAAATGGTAGGAATCTGAAGACTGAGAAAGCTGCTTCATCGTAATGGCTGTGTTTGATTTTGGAAGACCTTGATTCCAATGTCATATCCTGTGAACTCACAAGCTAATCTCTCACACATTCACATGTGTAGGATGGTGATAATACTCACTTGCTGTATATACCATGTAACTGTAGGTTATTTTCTTCTATGAAACCAAGTTGTGCTATTCAAGAACTAATGGGTGAAAGGGTGGCAACAATACCTTGGTTGTGGTAACAAAAAACTTGAAATGACCCTGGATTGCCCATTGGGGTTAGGACTTAAAGGAACTGAATTCCAGTGGTTCTGTCCTTACTTTGTAGATTGATTCCAGAAGGTGATGTGGGAGAAGGGGGAACTACTGTTCTCTGCCATGATATTTCTATTATTGAGTTCAATGTGCCTGTGCCTTTAAAAGCTTTCAAAGATATCCAACTAGAATATCTGAAGGACTGCCCTCTCGTGTTCTCATCAGCCTTCAGAACATATGTCTACTGGGAATACATCCCTCTCTATTAGGGTTGCCAGATCCAGGTTGGAAAACTCCTTGACATTTGGGGATTGAGCCTGGGGAGGACAGGGACCTCAGTGGGGTACAATACCATAGGGTTCACCCTCCAAAGCATCCATTTTCTCCAGGGGAACTGATCTTTGTAGTCTGGAGATGAGCTAAAATTCCAGGGGATTCCCATGTCCCACCTGAAGGCTGGCATCCCTATTCTCTATGGATGTGTCCCTCTTATGGAATTTCCTGTAGAGATATGCTTGCCTGGGGTTATCCTGGTCATCTTTTGGGAGCCAAGTGATGCTTGTCCTGTTTATCTTTCCTCATGCATGTGTGGTTGTGAGTCTGTTTTACGGAGTTGTTGTTATTGTATCTTAGGTCGTTTATGCATGGGTGCTTTACCCGGAGTTTGTTGCTCACTGGACCCACACTTTCCTGTTGGGAATCCATGCACCAGCAGTCTCCAAGCTCAAATCAAGTCCCCACCCCTTGAAATACTGCTTTGTAATTGGATTACTTTGTAGAGCTTACTGTGAGAGAAAATCCCCCCCAAACCCAACTGATGCATTAAAAAGCATTTTAAGAACAAAAACACACAAACAAAAAACGGAACAATCTGAAAGGAGGGGAGGGGGAGAAATCCAAGCCTCAGTTTTAAAAAGCCTTTCTTCTGCTCAGAAAGAGCTCCAAGGAAGCAGGAAGCATTTGAATCCCCGCCTCTTTACATGCTGATTTGTAATTAGCTGTGAGAGAAACCAAGCTTGCGTGTCCCATGCTTTGCCTGAGCTGAGCTCAGGGGAGAGGGAAGAATCGGGTTAACAGAGGAGTGGGAAGTCCTGGGATTTGTGAGGGCTAGCAGCAAGGTCATATCTAATGGATGGAAAACTCATGCATAACTCCAAGGAACAACCAAGACAGACCAAGGGTAAATGTGAGTGAAAGTGCCCATGCATAAACGACCTTACTGGGCACTGCAGTTTTGTAAAGTGGACTTCAAAATTTCAGTTTTGATTGTTAATGTGACTTTGTATTAAATTTGTTTTTATGTTTTGTAAACCGTTGAGTGCCCCTTGAAAGAGGAAAGTAGCTTATATGTTAAAAATAGATAAATACCACTAAACTGCTAATGCCCAAACTATTCTGAGTTATTGGATATGTCACCTAGAACGTTACAGCTACACAGATTGAAAAGATTTATTTTAATCCTGTCCGTTTGCCTTCACATATCACATCTAAATGGCCACCCAAACAGTGGGCTAAATTAGCTAACATATATTTTCCCTGAGCTCTCTTTATGCAAAATACTCCCATCCGCCATCATTTTCAACATATCAAGCTGTCAGACTAGAATATTCTGTAATAGCCACTCTCTGACCACAGAATTCTCCCAGGAAAATTATTCCTAGCAGTGACAACACTCAGAAGCTGCCCAAACTTTTTTTAAAAAAATTAAATGCATTGCTTACCTAATTGCCTCTGGTGTCAAATGAATAAAACGGTAGAAGATTCTAATTTACAAAAATGTAAAGTAAAAAAGCTTTCATTATCATGTAAATAGATACTTCCAGGCTTTTAAAAATGTGATTATTTACTCAGTTGGCCTTAACAGTCCATTAATAATGCAAATTCATAGCAAGGGAATCTTCCTTTGCTCTTTAACCCAACAATGTTGATGTCGTTCAAGTTTAGAAAGTTTTATCATATGAGTAAGAATTTAGAAAAAAAGAAAGTAATACAGCAAGAAGTTCATAATCTGTGCTAAAAATCAAGATCACAATCCATCCTTCTATTTGTTTCAACTCTTCAATGGAAGAATACACGTGCTTATAATTATTTAATGATTTGGATTTTTATCACTGTAACAAGAACCTTATGGTAATAAGTAAACAAACCAATATGTATCTGAAGCACTCCCACACAGAGCAACAGGACCAGTGTTGTAATAGAAGCCGTGTACACACCACAAACATATAGATGTATGGGCAAAAGATGTAGTAGGGAGTAGTATAATGCCTACTTCCCCCCTCACACACATGTGTTTAGTCTGGTGTCAGCGCAGAGGCATTGTAATGCACATTTATCCAACATAATTTAAATTGGAACAAAAATTAAAGAGCATAATACAGAATTTTGAGACTGGTCAACTATACACACATTGGAAAAAATGGCAATAAATCTACCCTTATAGTATGCTCCAGCATCTGTGATATCTATGTTCAGTTTCAGAAGGGTAGCTACATTGGTCTGCATTGAAGAGCTAGACAAGTCCAGTAGCATCTAAGATACCAACAAGATTTTCAGGGTGTAAGCTTTTGAGAGTCAAACTCTGACAAACCAAGGCATAGTTCTCTCTTCCATTTTATCCCCACTGTGATACCATAGACTGAGAAAATGACTGTCCCACAGTTACCTAGTAATTTTCATGGTTCAGCATCAAAGATTCTGACGTATCTGATAAAGGGAGCTTTGACTGTCAAAAGCTTATACCCCAAATCTTGTTGGTCTCTAAGGTGCTACTGGACTCAAATCTAGCTCATCAATGTTCAGGTTTGGCTAATTATTATTTGATTGATCTTCAATGCTTAGAGTATATCCCTTATGCTGCTCCTGTGTGTTCCTCATCTTCCAAGAGTAGCATTTCATGACTATTTTGAGCTATAGCAGGAGAGAGGAAGCAAGGAAGTTCTGTGCTACTGACAGAAGTCTTTCTGTAAGTGGAATTTTTGATGGGATCCAAGGCATGGTTCTCTCTTCCATTTTATCCCCAGTGCAATAGGTTAGACTGAGAGAGTGACTGTCCCATGATCATCTTCATGGCTGAGTGGAAATTTTAACCAAGATTTCCCTAGTTTTACTGTGGAATCCTTAGCAGAGTTGTTTAGGATTGCATAGCCAGTCTGCTACTTTAAATAATACACCACACAGGCTCCATACCATCAAACAAATATGATAAGATTATGTTGTTCATGCCTCCAATTTTGCATTCAGTCATCTTAGGTCATTTATGCATGGTCGCTTTAACCTCCTTTATTCCCTGTTTCAGCCAGGATCAAATTTTTCAGTATGCACGCTATCTCATTCTTTGGAAGCTCGACGTTGTTTCGACACAAATCGAACCCGGCTTTTCCCATTCCTCTTCTAGCCTGAATTAAACTGTTGATCCTGGCTCATTCTGGAGTCACAGAGAGTGCATACTGCATTAGGGGGAAACACAGAAGATTGGCTTCTCTCACAGCCAATCACAAAGCAGTATGTAAAGAGGCGGAGATTCAAGTGCTTCCTGCTACCTCAGAGCTCTTTCTGAGCGAAAAGAAAGGCTTTTTCAAAACGAGACTTGGATTTCTCCCCCCCCCCTTCTTTCAGATTGCTTCGTTTTTTTGTTTTTTGTGCTTAAAATGCTTTTTTATGCAGCAGTTGGGTTTGGGGGGAAGGAAATCTTCTCTCACAGTAAGCCAATTACAGAGCAGCATTTAAAGGGATGAGACGGGATTTGAGCTTGGGAGACTGCTTTTCTGTATTCTTAGTTCAACTAGCACACCGTTTCATCCCTGATCATTCAAGCCAATGCATACAGTTTTCCCCAACCCGGGTTACTTTAATGTGCAATGAACCCAGGTCCAAGCATTCAAAACCCTGGGCTATTCATTCAAAACCCTGAATCACCTGCTCACAAATCCAAGTCAATTTATGCTAATTCCCACATTAATCCTCTCTACATACTCATCTCAGGTTTTGCATTTAGACAATTTTGACAAGCAATAGAATAATTAAGCTGGGCTTAGACCTAAAATGTTAGCCAACTGCATAAAAGACCTTAGTGAAAGCTACGAGTATATAACTCTAGAATTACTTTAATACAACTGAAGGTATCATTGCACTGGCCAGTGATATCTAGTGAACTCCTAGTGTACTCCTGAAACTAATGCTGGATGAAGCCTGTTGGGTTTGCATCTCACTTACAGGAGATCAACATGCAATAGCAACTGGAACATATAGCTATAATTTTCTGTACTTTCCCCAGGATGCTTGAAAGTGACAGTGAAAACAGTTCAAGAGCAGATTGTTACTACCGTGTTTCCCCGAAAATAAGACATACCCATAAAATAAGCCGTAGCAGCATTTCTAAGCATTTGCTTAATATAAGCCATACCCCGAAAATAAGGCACCCCGGAGCTGGTGTGGAGAAGACCAGGAGGAGCCCAGCTGAGCACATGCAATCTCCCACGGCTGCTTCAAAGGCCCGGCAACCAGCGCGCCCGGGGCTGGGGTGGAAAAGACCAGGAGGAGCCCAGCTCAGCAGAGGCGGTCTCCTGCAGCCGCTTCAAAGGCTCTGCAACCAGCGCGCCTGGGCCTCTGGGGGCGGGGAAGACAGGAGGAGCCCAGCTGAGCAGATGCAGTCTCCCGCGGCCACTTTAAAGGCCCGGCAACCAGCGCGCCTGGGCCTCTGGGGGCGGGACCGGAAGGGGGTGGTAAGGGGAGAACGGGAGCCGAGAATAAGACATCCCCTGAAAATAAGCCATAGTGTGTCTTCTTGAGGAAAAATAAATATAAGACAGTGTCTTATTTTCGGGGAAACACGGTAGTTTGCTTTTCTGTGCAAGAACTCTTATCTTGTAAAAGGCAAACTCCTCCACACCCTACACTTAGATATAGGATGAACACTGCTTTTTTCCCCTAATGCTAAAGACAAAACAGAGATTAACAACCACAATATGCTCTCCACTGTTGCAGTAGTGGAGACTATACACAAGTAAATACTGCTAACATTATTGCTACGGTAACACACTGCTGATTGAAAAAGTCAAAATGAATCTTGATATTAGTGGGAGATCTGAACTCATAAGGGTGGCTTTTCATAAGGCTTGAGACCAGTGAAAAGTCATGGACTTCATCAGTTTTCTTTGATTAACAGGTGATATTTTGTGGTTCTCAAATTTGCTCTGGCCTCCAAATTTAGGCATGACCCACAAGAGTACATCCAGGCTGTTAAACATTACATGGGAAGCACTCCATAATTACCAGTCTTTCTATTTTGCACAATCCCATTCTTCATATACTTTGTCTGGTCCACGGTGTCAAGGAAATATTTCAGAATGTCTGAACATGTGAATTATTCATCTTGGTGACAAAGAGGGGCTAATTCCCCCCAGGGAAAAAAACTGAACATACAGTGTTGACACCTCTGGAGAGTAAAGCAACTGTAATTGTATTTTGGTGGGTTCTCTTTAGCAGCTATCACTGTTAAGGCTTCAAGTAGTGCAGCTATAGGTTAGATGTGAAATTGAAAAATCCTCGGGGGGAAAGGATATCGTAGTGGGCTTGGGGAAGTAGAGAGAGAATAAAATGTAAGTGCATGTGTGTGGGTGAAAACCTTGCATTACCAAATTACTGGGGAGAAGGGAGAAATTGTGGAAGTGCTTGCCATAGATTGACAAGGACAGCAACAATAACAATAATCCTAACGTAATTTTCGCCTAACCTGCTTGAAATAAAAATAACAAGTACATAAGTTCAGCACTCAGGCTCGCTGCATCTCACAAGTGTTAAGCTAAAATCCTGAGACCATCTGTTCAATTGAAATTTCCGTACCGTATTCAATATGCCAAATCACAATTATGCTACCAATGACAGCAGCTTCCTCATTTGCAAAATAACTTGCTATCCTGTTTGAATGAAATGAGGACTCAAGGGTGGCCAAATTGCTGCATAACAACTTGGCAAATTTACTGCTAGTGCTGCTACGACATAAGCAGGGCACACACTGTTGGTAGCACCTAGGTAATAGGCACCCTCAGAGTAAGAATGTATAATTGTCAATTGGTATAGCAAGTCATGAAGATCAAATATAACTGGGATTTTGTGATTAAAACTACAGCTATTACACACACTGAACATGTACATAACACTGGTGGGAGGAGTGTGGGGAACATTTTCCCCTCTGAAGCAAAGTAGGAGGAAAATGCCCCCCTCCCAGATGGGCTCCCTGCCTGTGCCAACTTCCATCTTCTATAGATATGTGCAATGCCACAGATCCATTAAGGTCTCATAATTGCAGCTATAAGCAAGAGTCACCCATGTGGCAGAGGAATGTCAAGCCTGATGTATTTACACCCCCAAACACAAGCAAGTGGATTAGGGTCCAATCATAGTAGGCATCAAGTTGTCAACTGGTTCTTATAAATTAGCACAGGTTTCATGTGAGAATGTTGTCTTTCTTCTTCAGGCACTGATGGTGCATACACACTAGAGGAAACATCATCAAAGGCCTCCAGTTTGATGAATGAGCTCCACCCACTGACTTGTTGGACCACTCAAGAGCTACCAGTTTCTTGAGAAAATGGAAGAAGCAAAAGGTAGAGTTGCCAGATCAAAATGTTCAAAAGTAAGACCCCAAAGAGTTGTGGTGGACTAGGCTCAGTGCCTTCCTTTTTAGGGGCAGAATGCTTGGGGGAGAAATGTTTGACCAAACAATAGGTGATCGAATGGCTGGCTGCAGAGAAGGTTGTTTGATCAAGTTGCCCAAAGCAAGGTATTACTGTTGGTTCTATATATCACCTTGTAAAAAGAAACATGAGGAGGAATGAAGTTAACTCCAGGAAGGATGGAGTTGCCAAGTCAAACTTTCCACCATTACCAATCAAGATTTTCTTTTCATTAAATAGAAATCCTTTCCATAGATAATCTTCTAACTGCAATTAAAGGATAGCATAGTTTGCTCACAAGGGCTACGGATCTACCCGTCCAGACCAACAACATCTCAAAGCCTACTTTAGTTTCTCTCCCCTGTAGCATCTCATGAGAAATTGTTAGCAACTCCAGTCCTGGTACATATACTCCATGTGTTCCTTCGTTCCGAATTTAGTATCTTTTTAATTCCTGATGTCCAGCACCCATTAGTCACAATTTGTTAAGGTCTCTTTGTAACATTACCTTTAGAGTCATTGGAATATATCTTATTCCCTCATCATATGTAATACTGGAAAGAAGAATATGCATTCAAGTCGCAACCAACTCATGACAACTCCACAGGGTGTTCCAGGCAAGACAAAAGTAGGGTGGTTTGCCTTTCTCTGCATAGCAACCCCAGTTTTCCTTGATAGTCTCCCATCCAAGTACTGGCCAAGGCCAATCCTGCTTAGCTCCCAAGCCCCAACAAGCACAGGTTAAGATGGGCTATTCGGGCTGCTCAGCACTGTTTTTAGATATTTTATGAAGAACATTAATAAAAGCTCCAGTAAATTCTGAATTGGTTCAGATCTCAAATCTGAATAATACAAGAGAGACTGAGCAAAGGCATATGGAATTCTGAGACTGTAAGAATGGATATTTCTGCTTAGTGTCATACATTTTTTTTCCTATAACCATTTTTCTCTCTGTAAACAACCACATTTCCTGGTGTATGAAAATGTCAAGGTTCTGACCAACTACTTTTCTTAACACCAAGACCTTATTGCAACCCCTGAGGCAAAGCAGAGGGTCAGAGAGATCACGCATACTCATCCATATCTGCATGAGCTCAGAGACGGGTCACTGAAACGCACAAATAACAGCCCTCCTGTGGGAATGGCGTGAACCTCTAAAACATTCCTGCAAGGGCATTTATCAAGATTATTGGAAGTGTATAAACAAGGTCTAATTTAAATTCTCTGCCTCAAGGAAACCAATGTATATATTTCCTGGTTATTATTTATTTACTCATCATCAGGCAGTATTTTCCTCTTGTGGAGTGACAAGCGGTTCCTAAGTTTCACATTAATTTGCTCAAAGTAATAAAGCAAGTAGCTTTACAAAGTTTGGTCCCCTCAAGAGCTGTTCCTGTCTTTTTTTTTTTTTAAGAAAATCTACATTTTGACAAATGTACTGGATTAAAAATCTATATAAATATGTTTACATTGATTTCAGACCTAATGGCCAATAACAACAAAAATGTTCATATTGCCTGTGGTAGCAGTGCCCTGAATTCTGACAAATGGGCTACAGGGAGGCTTAGATGTGAAGGCCCCACTGGCTGTATAAAAAAGGAGTTTCATCGCCATCTGCTCATACCACTGTTCCATGGGCCACTTTTTTGGGAAACATTTCTGGGCTCTGAAAATGTCTGTCTGAATAACTGCCTCCCCCATCTCATACAATGACTTAAGTTATACATGAACTGAAGTTCAGATATCACTGGTCACCATTTTATCTCAAATAGAGGCAGGGTTGCCAGGTCCCTCCTTGCCACCAGTGGGAGTTTTGGGGGTGGAGCCTGAGGAGGGAGGGGTTTGGGGAGGGGAGGAACTTCAATGCCACAGAGTCCAATTGCCAAAGCTGCCATTTTCTCCAGGTGAACTGATCTCTATCGGCTGGAGATCAGTTGTAATAGCAGGAGATCTCCAGCTAGTACATGGAGGCTGGCAACCCTAAATAGAGGCAGTATGTAAAATCATTCCACTTGCCACCAAACTATCCACATTTCAAAATTCAAGAAGACTACATTGTAAAAACGTTTTCTTAAATTTCTTTCTACATTTACCAGACAAAATGTTTTTGATTTCCCCCCCCCCCAAAGCAGGTAGGAAACCACATCCAACTAGAAGGAGAACACAGAAGCAAACACCAAACAATTTCATGGTTATGTGACACACCCCATAGGAAGGCTGCAGAACATGCACACATCATGCCTCATCCTCTGTAAAATACAAGATTAATATTGCATGCTTTGAAGCAATTTCTGGCATCATTTGGTCTGGTGTTATATGGAAGGGGCGGTGTATGACTCTGGCTTGCGTGGTTTGGACTGCAGGCTTTTTCTTTAATTTGTATGGTTCAACACATAGCAGTAAGGCAGACTGTTGAGTATGCAAATCAGCCTCTCCTTGAATCTTATCTAGGTTGGCCCTCTTACTTGCATATCCAATAGGGTTGCCAGGTTGCTGGAACCGGCAGGCAATTGCCCACCAATCCAGCAGCCAGCTTGGAGTGGCAGCCACACGGGGGTTGGAGTGATAAAGGGCCCCTTCGCGATGCGGCGCTTCTGGAACTAAACCTGGTCATGACGTAAACATGTCGTGTGTGCAACCGCCCGCCCTCCACCCTCAAAAACCTCCCACCAGTGAAGAGGGAGGGCCTGGCAATTCTAAAGTTGACTATATTGAATAGAGTCAACCGTAACTTTTCCATTCAAACCATAGGGTTTCCAAACACAGTAACAGAAAAGGAGTTAGACTGTATTCAAGTAGACTGCCAAAGGCAGTCCTTGCCTAATTGCTAATGGCGCTACATCACTGTAGGTGATTGTTTGTTTGTTTTGATTTTTATCCCACCCTCAATCCCCAGCCAAGGCCAGGCTCAGGGCTGCTAATAACATAATAATTAATACATAAAATGCAGCAAAATACATTAAAATCACAATATAAAAATAAAACAATTTAACCACCCCATAAAATCATCATATTGAAATAATAAACAGATGACGCTCCTTTTTAAGGCATCGGGACCACCGTAGGGCCTGAAAACAAGCAAAACAAAATTAACAAAACAAAATGGTAACTATTAAACATATTAAACATAATGCACTTGCATATTCATGACAATGATGGAAACTAACATGTATTCTACAAAAGCTTTCAGAATGCATCAGTTGCCAGTACCATAGTCAAAATACGTCTCTAAAGGAAAATGCAATAGAATATGAAGTTTAAATGCTGGCAGAACTTCATAAGAGACTAGCCAATATTGTGTAGCACTTAGACTACTGGACTTGGGTAAAACCCATAACACATCCCTCCCCACCTTGGTCAGTTATTCTCTCTGACTGTAGTCTCCTCACAGGGTTGTTGTGACGAACAACGGAGGAGGAGAGAACAATGTATTCCAATCTTTTTATCTTGAAGGAACAATGGGATAAAATACAATAAATAATTGAGCAATTTTTAATTTCTACAATTTATCATTTGCTGGCACGTCATCATCATTTGTTATGGCATAGGAATCTCCCAAAATGATACTGTCAGGTTGTCATGATCCCTCAGACCAGGGATTGGAGCAGCCTGTCAGCTTCACGTCAGCCTTTCCTTCATGCACAGGCTTTAGGCATGGCTGCCAATTTCTCCTCAGGCCTACATTTCCCAAGCACCCCCCAAGCCTGGTGAAAATGGAAGGTCAATAGTGTGGTATACCGTACATACTCGCGTATAAGCTGAGTTTTTCAGCCCAAAAAAAGGGCTGAAAAAGCCCAACTTGGCTTATACGTGGGTCAATACGGTAGGTGGAGGGAGGGGGGAACTTACCGCTGCCGCCTGTCCGCGTGCCTTCCCTGCGGCAGTTTCTTTCCCCCCCACCCCACCCCATCCCAGCGCACCTTCTGCGTGGCGGCGGCAGCTTCTTCCCCCCCCCCACCCCACCCCATCCCAGCGTGCCTTCTGCGCAGCAGCGGCGGTTTCTTTCCACCCCACCCCACCCCATTCCATCCCAGCACGCCTTCTGCGTGGCAGCAGCAGCGGCGGTTTCTTCCCCCCCCCCACTGCGCTGTCCCACAGTTCCCCACGGCCCCGTCTGGCTGGCCAGCCCGGGGGCCAGGGCCGGTCCTCCCGCTCACCAGCTGATCAGCGGGCCTGCTGCGCATCGCCTCTCCCGGTGAGTAGGGGCTCTTGCCCCTCCCCCCGTAGGATGGCGCTGGGGTCGGGGTGGGTCTTGAGGGCCCGGGAGCCCGGGCGGGAGGGCAACCCAGGGCAGGGGCGAGATCGTCCTCCCGCTCTAAAATGGCGGCCGCCATGTTAGAGTGCTGCAGTATTGACCCTCGGCTTATACTCGGGTCAATACAGGTTTCCCTTTTTTGAGGCAAAATTTGGTGACTTGGCTTATACTCGGGTTGGCTTATACTTGAGTATATACGGTACTCCAAAGTGAGAGCTCTCAACTATATTGTCTTCTCTTTGGGACCACAAGAGGCATATCTATATAAAACATAGCTGTACTACAGATACACTGGTTTAATAGCATGCTCTTTCCCAAAGGAACTCTGCTAGTGAATATTCTGTGATCAGTCAGGGGTATTTTTTAACAGTCAACACCCTCGCCAAATTACAATTCTAAAATTTCTTTAGGGAAAGCCGTGAGAGATAAAATGTATGAATGATGTTAAGATTATAGCATAGAAAAGCCTACCGTTAGACAAAAACAGAAGAATCTGTTCTTTGCCAAAGCACTGACATGAGTTGATTGCTAATTGACCACCAGTTTGATACGAGCGTGAATAAAAATTCAGATGATGCCACAGAAGAAGGCCACAATTATAGGCATGTAGAGTGCTCAAAATGTATAATCTGTATCATCTGGTATAAAAACACACACTCATTGTGCTCTTCATACAGGAGGTCAGTGTAATCTTCTAAGCTGGAGGAGTTGGTTTCCAATGTATGCTTTTGTCATAAGCTAATCCAACCCCTTCGAGCAATTCCATATGTGGCTCATCTCCTTTTAGTTTACAAAGAACTCCAAAATCATTTTATATTCATTAACAATGTGCACTGTGAAAATATCAAATGTGTAATAACAAAAACAAGCATATGTTTTTAAGTTCTATATTTTCTTCTAGTTATGCTGTTTTTGCATGGGCAGGAAAAAATTTTTTTAATATGCAAATTTCCTACCCACATATGAATTCATTTGATTTTGTTTCAATATTTCTGGAAGATCAGGAAGAATGTATTGTTTTAGGGTTGCCAGTTCCAGATTGGGAAATACCTGGAGATATAGGGGTGGAGGCTGAGGAGGGAGGAGTTTGAGGAAGGACCTCAGCAGGTATAATGCCTCAGAGTCCACTTTGCAAAGCCACCATTTTCTCCAGGTGAACTAATCCCTGATCATTTCTGTTACTGCGAAGTCTCAGCAATGACAACACTATACTTGAAATCGTTGCAGGGGCATTTGAGGGGGTTGAGAATATTGGCACCTGAAAATCATGTCTTCAAAATGAAATTAAAAGCAGCGCTCCAGCCAGGAGGCAGCAGTGGTGCGGGGGAGGGAGAAAGACCAAGCTGAGCTGCAGCAACCCTCTTAAAACTGTACAGAACCATCAAAGTAGACGTGGCCTTGAGAGGAGTCAATGGGCGCTAAATAGGGTTGCCAGCTCTGGGTTGGGAAATAAATGGAGATTTGGGGGGCAGATCCTGAGGAGGGCAGGATTTAGAGAGTCCAATTGCAAAAGCGGCCATTTCCCCCAGGTGAACTGATCTCTGTCACTTGTAGGTCAGTTGTAATAGTGGGAAATCTCCAGCCACCACATGGAGGTTGGCAACCCTAGTGCTAAACCTGGAATCAGATAGGTCTATGCTTGTTAAAAAACAGTGGTCCTTTAAAGTTTAATGGAAGCAGAGGCAGCAGACTTGAAAAGAGAGAGACAGAGATAGACAGACACACCCAGCAGCTCAGGTGCTGCTGAAGCCCGTTCAAGCCCCTATCAACTTTAAAGATCCACTGTGGTAGATCTGGCCTCCAGAAGGCCACAGCAGCTGGGGCACCTCTTGTCTCCACCTTTCACTGGCATCACCACTCCTGCTGCCTGTCCTGAATTCAAAACACTCTTGAAATTTCAGGAGATAAATTTTCATTACTCCCAGTTTTTATTGGGTAGGGGGGGATAATTTCGGTTGACCTTAAACAGCAACTTTTTGGAAGTAATTTTGGCTTGGGAATATCTGAATGCACACCCCTAGTATCTGAATGCACACATTTGCAGCAACAAAATACACAAAAAGCTTTTATGATTCTGCTGAATGTACCAACTATCTCTGACAATGCAATCCTAAAGGAGTCACATCCTTTTAAATCCATTGAAGTGAATGTGCTTAGAAGGGTGTAACACAGTTTAGGATTGCATTTTAAGTCATCGATTTCATTGTTTAAAGTATACAGAAGCCACCTTGTGATATCTTTGTCAGCCAGAAGTTCAGTACAGCAGCCTAGAGTTTTCAAACGGTATTCAGGGGAACTCTGGAGTATCTTGGAAGTCAATCAGGGGTTAAACTATGAGAAAAATCAGTAGTGGAACACAAGCATCTTGAAATACAGTTTGTCCACAAATCCCGATCTTGCACTAAATGTGTAGGAAAATAGGGCATATTGTTGTGTATATCCATAGTTGATGTGGGACAAGGGTGACACCCAAAGCTTCTAATTAGTCTTAATGTATTTATCATTAATTATTATTGTGATATCAGTGTACATAACTAGGGTTGCCAGGTCCCTCTTCACCATCCACAGGAGGTTTTTGGGGCAGAGCCTGAGGAGGGTGGGATTTGGAGAGGGGCAGGACTTCAGTGCCATAGAGTCCAATTGGCAAAGCAGCCATTTTCTCCAGGTGAACTGATCTCTATCGGCTGGATATCAGTTGTAATAGCAGGAGATCTCCAGTCACCACCTGAAGGGTGACTGTATAAAGAGGCAGCACGTGGCTCAAAATAATAAACATCAATATCAAAAAACAACAATTGTGTTTGTCTTACTGTCAAATGTATTGAAAATAGACCACCAAAACAAATGAAAAGTGTGTCAAAAAACACACACAATAGCCTCGCAGGGCTTAAGGCAGTGCCAAAAGGCTGAAAATATAGGAAAGGCTTTCCTATATTTTCAGCCTTTTGGCACTGCCTTAAGCCCTGCGAGGCTAGCCCTGCGAAGCTATTGTGTGTGTGTTTTGACACACTTTTCATTTGTTTTGGTGGTCTATTTTCAATACATTTGACAGTAAGACAAACACAATTGTTGTTTTTTGATATTGATGTTTATTATTTTGAGCCACGTGCTGCCTCTTTGAACATTTACCACTATTTTCAGCATAGGTTCCTTCTTTCTCCAGACCACCTGGAGGGTGGCAACCCTTTACATAACACTTTACAGAATACAAGAAAGAAGATCCCTGCACTATAATCTAAGATTTGACATAATGTAGATTACATAGGGAGAGAAGGGAGTAGAGATAAAAGAGGAATATTTATTTATTTAGACTATTTATATTCCACTTTTCTCTTGGAGCATAGGACCCAAAGTGGCTTATAAATTTGAAAGTCATAAACAATCTGAAAAAGTATGATAACTACAAATCTTGTATATAATTCCTAACTTCCATATTTAATGTACAGATTGATGCTTATAATTGTGGTTTTCTCTTTTTTTAAAGTCTGAAACTTTGCTGTTTATTAGTGTAATTTTCAAAACCAATAAAAAGTGATGGGAAAAAAGTTTGAAAACTGCTGCTTTAGACTGACATGCTGATTTAGAGCCACAGGGGCTCTTGCCTAACTCATCCAAGCTCCACTGCCAGATAAAATATTAATGTGTTCCCAGCATCACATAAAAATACATGCAATAGAAAACACATAATGGCTGGTTTTTCACACACACGCACTGGCTTGTTGGTTTTGATCCATTTCGACTCTAATGAAAATCACAAGCAGAAAAAGAGCTTTTTAGGTAGGGATTTGAAGCCTTAGACATGACCCACTACTGCCAATAAGGCTCCCATTGGCTTTATTGCAGCAATTATGTGGTTGTGCAGCTTCATAAATCCAGAAACTTCATGTTTAATTTAACACCTCAGTGCCAGTCCTTGAATTGATAGTAGAAAAGAGCAAGAGTCCAGTAGCACCTTAAAGACTAACAAAAATATTTTCTGGCAGGGTATGAGCTTTCGTGAGCCACAGCTCACTTCTTCAGATACGGCTCACAAAAGCTCATACCCTGCCAGAAAATATTTTTGTTAGTCTTTAAGGTGCTACTGGACTCTTGCTCTTTTCTACTACTGCAGACAGACTAACACGGCTACCCACTGTGAATTATCTTGAATTGATAGTCATTCATGAAAGCAGCAAGTAAATGAATAACAAAGCAGTGGGTGTTATAAACTGTCCCTCAAGATACGTTCAAACATATATATGTAGGAAAACCACATGTATATCACAATATGAGAGGAATCTATATGTCTCTTGGGAGGGGAGGGGCTGCGGCTCAGTGGTAGAGCATCTGCTTGACATGCCGAAGGTCCCAGGTTCAATCCCCGGCATCTCCAGTTTAAGGGACTAGGCAAAGTAGATGATGTGAGCAACCTCTGCCTGAGACCCTGGAGAGCTGCTGCCAGTCTGAGTAGATGATACTGACTTTGATGGACCAAGGGTCTGATTCAGTACAAGGCAGCTTCATGTGTTCATGTTTCGTGGGAAGCCATGGTTGGGGGAAGTTCCCACAGTGAAATAGAAAAATGCATGTTTTATCACAAATTACATGCTCTACACTGCAGTAGTGCACGTAGGAAAATCAGTCTGTCATTTTTGGCTCTAGAGACTGAAAGAAAGTAAAGAAATAACAATCGGTGTGGGATACCTACAATTTTGTTCACGGGATTATCTGCTTTGTAACATATGCAATATTTTCATAGTTTGAAAATACCACCCAAAACCATTAACGCCTTTTCATCCCTGGTCCAAGGATCCCTTTGCAAAGCTATTCTTTAAATGTTCACACAGCAAGACAAAAAATCTGCCCATTTTTGATAAGGAATATAGCCTGCATTCATTCCAGATATGAACATTTTATCACAAACACTATTTTGGTTATCATGAATTGCTTAGAAAGGTCTGCGCAATCTCAAAAAAGTCACCTATCATCTCAAACGCTCTGCTTGATCTCACACTGGCCTTTAAACACCCTTGCCCAAGCTGCTTACTACAATGTTCCTGTTCCCTTTGGCACCCTTCTGATGAATGTTGGCTTCACTCACTGTCCATCAAGGTACTCACTCATTTCATTGTGTATGGCTGTATACATGAACAAAACACCTCACAGAAAGATTCTGCTATTTTCCTCTATTTCTATGCACTGCTTCTGGGACTAATTGCAGATAATACTAGATAGCTATGGAACAGATGTAAAGGCTATTAGTCCTAAATATCTTATAGGTAAAGGATTGTAATATTGATTAAAGGATGGAGGAGATTCCTAGGCAGTTAATGGACTACAGAACAAAAAACGAAATGGGTTGATACAGAACTGTAGGAGTTCAGAACTGGACTTTGTCAGATCTCCTCTACTGGCTAGAACTAGTCATAATTAAATGCAAGGACTAGTCATAATTAAATGCATAAAAGATTCTCATATTTTAGCTTGATTTGAGTTCAGCAGCATCTTAAAGACCAACAGGATTTCCAGGGTATAAGCTTTCGAGAGTCAAAGATCCCTTTATCGGATACAGGGGGGATATGTAGGGATTCAGCAGATGGACAGACATTTGTTAGGGATGCTTTAGGCTGATCCTGCATTGAGCAGGGGGTTGGACTAGATGGCCTGTATGGCCCGTTCCAACTCTCTGATTCTATGATCTATCACAAGGGAGTTTTGACTCAAAGCTTATACCCTGGAAATCTTGCTGGTCTTTAAGGTTTTACTAGACCTGAATCTTGCTCTTTTACTGCAGACCAAGATGGCTACTATATTTTAGCTTGGCACTGCATGAAATTGAACTGAATATTCCTCTTTACATTTATCTCATCATTATTCTCCTCCTCCTCCTCTCAGGAGCTCCTGATGACAAGCACGGCTGAAGGTAATCCAATGAAATTCATAGCCCAATTAGAGTTTTAGTCCCAGGCCTAATCCAAAACTTTAATAACCACTACACCACATTGTAGAGGGTAAGAGTTGCTACGATTAATAAGGCTTTCAGTATCAACTCTAACTTTAAATTTATTTTTTTTATTTACTTCATTTGTATTCCACCTTTCTCCCCATTGGGGACCATTCAAATTCAAGGTAAGGAAAATAAATTATGATGGCTATACAGTCTGCCGTAATGAATATAGCCCTTAGTGATCTAAAATAATATAAAATGTTATTTAACTATCTAATTAATAAGAGCAATAATTAATTAATAAGTAACAATATTTTCAATTATGTTCTAAACTTACAAACAAAATGGTTTAGAATTGAAGAGGAAGTAAAAAATGCTGCTACTTTTGTTTGGGACAGGGGGAATCACTCTGCTGATTTTATTTATATTTCATGGTGCCTCGGTGATAGATAGTGGACAATTTTCCATTCAAACCCCTTTACATGCGAACAGAAAATGTGTGCCTGAAGTGAGTGTACACATTTCCATCTGCTCGATCACATCAAGATGCCATTTGTTACGGCTTCGCTGTGAGACTCCTGCTTTTAAAGCTTAGATGTATCTTGTAGTGCTAAGTGCTTTCTTTTCAGGAATGATGGGCAGTCATCTATACACACCATACATTGAACATAGGCTGAGTGAGCTCACAGTTTCAGTCTGTTACAAAAGGGTCTCAGATGCCTGAAGGGAGTTTATTCTGCTCATTTATTTATGTTATTTACTTTATTTCTAGTTGGAGCTGTTGGATTTGAAGTCATTTTTCTAAGGGCTTTTCAGGATGTGTTGCATATATCCATTAACGCCACCACTCCCCACACACATCATTTATGCATTTGATTTATATAGGATTAACCTTCTAGACAAAAAAATAATAAACTTAGCCACCACCACAGTTAATGAGTCAACACCTAAAATTTACCATCCACTTTTTGTGATGGCACAGTCAGCAGAAGCCTTGAGGATCTGGAGGCATGAGTAATTTATGAACCAGCTTCCCCAGGCTGTTTGTCTATTACAGCTGTGCAGTTTTCAAATCACCATTGAGTTTACACATGAAAAGCCACTTATATGACTAACATTCAATGGGAAATTACAAGCAGGATGGATAAAGCACTCAAAGAGAATAATTTATATTCATAGGTATCTCAGCGGTTCACAATAAACCAGTGGTTGAAATCTAAACATTTAAGGTCTTTTAGATGATTACGGTAGTTCCCTTTTAGTATATTCCTATAATGCTACTGTAAGAGTTCTGTTGCTAAATAATCAAAATCCACTCTGTTCAGATGCCCAAACCTGTCTGTTTTGCCTCCTGTCTTTTGCCTTTATCAGTATCTAGGCATCTGGAATTGTAATGAAAGAAAATGAAGCACCTGCTATAGTGTATTTCTAGATTCAAGCTCACAACAGACTTCGGAAATGATAAGGGGAAATTCATTTTGGCTGTCACTAGCCAAAGAGGGTGCAAGAACCCTCTTTAATATCATTTACCAAAATGTGATATGGTCCAACCCCCCCCCCCCCAGGGTCGCCAGCTCCAGCTTGGGAAATACCGGGAGATTTTTGGGGTGGAGCCTGAGGAAGGCGGGGTTTGGGGAGGAGAGTGACTTCAATGCCACAGAGTCCAATTGCCAAAACGGCCATTTTCTCCAGGGGAACTGATCTCTGTCGCCTGGAGAACAGTTGTAATTGCGGAGGTTGTAATACCTGGAGGTTGGCAACCCTACCCACCCCAAGCTTTTTCTTACAGGCTAAGCCATATTCACTCACAGAGGGCCACATTCACAACTACCATCAACTAAATGAGCCACATGGCTGCTGTAGGCCCTGTGCACCATCCCACCAAACACACAGAAAATTAAATATATACCTATTAATATTAAGTATATAGCCTTAAAAATTACCAGATTATTCCTGAGCAGTACCGATGTCTCTCCCAACTACCACTCAGTCAGCATTTGGGTATCTGGAATGAGCAGGTGGTATCCCCTTCTCTGCCTTCTTAGTCTCTTCTGGGCACAAGGATCAGCAGCTCAGGTGAGAGAGTGGAGCTGTCAGGGCTCCCAGAGGAGAGCAAAGCTGAAGAAAGGAGAATAAAACCACCACCACCCGACCATGGTCAGCTTCCTGTTTGCCTGGGTGGCTGTGGTGGTAGCAGTGGTGGTGGTGGGAAGGGGTTGTACTCTTCCTTCTCTGTAGCCAAATTGCTCTCCTCCCAGTAGTTGCTAAAGAGAAGGGTAGGAGCTTGGGGGAGAGGATGGGCCCCTTTACTTCCATCCCTGGCATGAGGGAACTTAGAGTTTACCCCACTCTCCAGTCCCAGCAGCAGTGATGGAAATCACTTGCCTGCCAACTTCAAGTCTCTACCAGGCAATGTCTTTGCTCACTTTCCTGGAACTTGGGGTGGATGCCACACTGGGGAGCAATGCTCAGAAGAGCTACAGTCACCATGGGAAAGAACCACATGTGGCTCCCAAGCCACCCAGCGGGTATCACTGGTCTAAGCAATAATGCTGCCTTAAATCTATCTTCCCCTGGCAGCAGATGGATCTGAATACAGCTGATGAAAAAGAGAGATCCTTTAGCGAAATATTCCTTATATGAAGACTCCACCTGACCCCTTAAGGTTTACCCTAGAGCTCTCTCTTTCCTTACCTTCCCTTTCCTAATAATTCCTAACTCTAAGGACTTAAGATCTAATTCTGGGAAAGGAGGGGAACAGGGAAACTCAAGAGACATAGGACCATTGACCAGTGACAACTGTCCTTGTGCTACAAGGCATGTCAGGTGATTGCTAGGCAACATCCCCACAGATGCTTAATATTACCTCAGAAATAGGCCTCCCTGCTGGCCCTCCACTTTTTTGATAGTAGCAGTGAAAAAGGGAAGGGGTGACAGTAGCAGAGTAGAGTGAGGGAACGAGTGGGGGAGCCAAATTTAGGAGATTATATTCCAGGTAGACTACCACTCCTAAAGACCTCCTACATCACACAAGAAATGATTGCCACTGCTGATTTAATGGGATCCCTGCACACATACAAACCATTGGGTCTATACAGGAATATAAATATGCTTTGAGTACAGCACTTAGTAGTTTCTGAAGAACAAAGTTTCATAATAACCAGTTCAGCCTGTTAAAAAAAAAACTGCCCTGGAATATTTTTCAGTCTTTTGTAGCCCTAATAAAGAAAAAAGAAAAACTCGAGCATTTCAGAATAAAAACATCTATGCTTTTCTTCTGGTTTTTTTTTTTCCTGTGCTCACTTCTCTTAGCCAGAGCTCCATGACAAACAAAACTATTAGAAAGAAACCCTAACACTATTCGAGTGGGAAAAGCATGGAATAACAGACTGTAGTGAGCAGTTGGTTATCCTCAGGGGAGCAGGCAGAATGAGAAGCAGCCATCTCCCTCTCAGATTTCTGTCATTCTCTCAACTTCAAGGTTTCATTGAAACAGAAACCCATGCATCTTCAGAATGTCCACCAATAAGCCTCAGTTTCCAGGATGGAGTTAAGGATCACCGGGGTAATTTATTTTTTATTATTATTTTGCAAACTGAGTGAATGACATTTGAGCATGGGGGGGAAATGGTTTGATAAATCTGACACTGCAGAATACCATGTTTGTTATCCCTTGGTAAATTCCAGATATGCCTAATTAGAAAAGGAGGGGGACGGTTTTCTTTGCTGCCAATCAAGCAAACTCGTTCTTAGAACAGAAAGTCAAGCTGGGTTCTTCACGGCCTATCTTAAATATCAATATTGATACTTTTTAACCATCCTTCCAAGAATCATGATGAGGAAAACAAGATTAACTTGTATAAATCAGGGCAGTGCTCTCTATATAAAAGACTCATCCCTGCCCTTCAAAAAATAACCATGCTTGAAATCAGTGTGAAAACCGGGTGGTGGATAGTATAATATACATGGTCATCCTGTACATGAAATCACTTGCTTTTCACTGAAATGGCAATTATATGACAGGTACATATGGTTACCACCTAGTTGCTTTCAAACATTCCTAAGGGGTCTGTTGGGGAGGTGGTTACTTCCTCATCAATATTCTCCTTTAATAACACTGTTCCACAATGCGTAATTTTAAATTCACCTGTAATTTATTAGACATCCATATGAACACAGGCCAAGAAGGGAGGGGGCATGTTTTGTTCTGGGTAATGTGACAGTCCTATAAAAAAACAAGTTACAGTAAGACAAGACTGGACACACAAATACTAGACAGGAAACAGAATACCATTTATGGTATTTCCTGTTTAACTGCAGAGAAAGATGCATTACTTTTGGGGTTAGGCAATGTCTAGAAGAGGGTTCTGTATGAAACGGGTTGGATAATATTATCATACTTGTATCATGTCCTTGCTCAAAGGGACTCAAGGTAGCATGAACTGAATAATTCCATTTCCCCCTCATAATAGCTCATAAAAGAGGTTAGACTGAAAGATACTGACTTATCCAACGGCATGCATGGAAAGGGAATTGAAACCCAGTGTCCCTGACCAAAATCCCAGTCAGATACACCACCCTGATTCTCTTTCTGTGCTTACAGTCAAAGAATTATAAAAGATCAAAAGGCTATGCATTTATCTTCAATCATCTCCTACAGATGATCCCACATAGTTCACATTAGAATGGAGTGATTCATAAGCTTTCTGTAATGGACTAATCATATACTTTATGGGGATGCATAAATGCTTATATGCCACTCAGTCTGTTTAAAATGTAATATGTGATGTAGGCTGCAGGTAAACATGATCCTCTGCAAAAAGGGGGAAGGTGTGCATCACACAAATGTTAAAACATTGGTATGTTATGTTGTACATAGGCTGGAATCCATAAGCATTCTTTCTTTCCCACCATGCTCACATACACATGAACACATGAAGCTGCCTTATACTGAATCAGACCCTTGGGCCATCAAAGTCAGTATTTACTCAGACCAGCAGTGGCTCTCCAGGGTCTCAGGTAGAGGTCTTTCACATCACCTACTTGCCTAGTCCCTTTAACTGGAGATGCCGGGGACTGAATCTGGGACCTTCTGCATGCCAAGCAGATGCTCTACCACTGAGCCACGGCCTCATCGCTGTTCCACTAAGGGAGAGTCTGTTCCACTTAGTCTGTGACCTGGCTTGGTGTTCCACAGAGAGCAATCGTAAGCATTTCCACTGTGCAGTCAATCTCTTTCTGTTCAATGGAACTTGCTCACAAGAAAGTGTTCTTAGGAATGCAACCACAAGCAAGAAGCAGTTGCTCTGGAGAAAACAGCACACATGTAACTCCTGTACTCAGTTTCACAAGCCAATGGGAAGGCAAACTAAGCAATATGATCTGAGTGAACATTTAATGTAAGCAAAATCTATCCACAGAGCCTTTGCAAGGAAAGTTTAATATCTGCTTAAGAGAATATCTGCCCTCTGGAAGAGGACACTGTTTTGATTCCAACCACTTCCATCCTGTTCACAGTCTGTCTTGCACTCTGGCTCTGCAAAAATCAACAGCATTTGAACTTCCTCCCTCCCACTCTTCCTCTCGCCCACTCTGCACACTTTAGAACTCTCGCTCTCATGAGAGATCATTAAATTTCAGAACAATCAGCAGTTCATTTTATATCTTCCTTGGCGCTGCGCTGTAACTTTTAAAAATGTGCCTTGCCATTAAATAATACTGGGAGCTATTAAAGAAGAGCAGTTTTTAAGCTGCTTCTATCAGGGTTCTAACAATGCAGTAGTGACTGCCACGCAAGGCAGAGCACCGCATAATACGAAGGGAGTTCTTTTGTCAAGAGTTCACACATAATTGAACATCCAGTAACTAACAGATATAAGGTTGGATGCTAATGGCTTCCTTTCATAAAGCGAAGAGCCTTGCTCTGGAAGAGGAGGCCTTCTCTTTCAGAGTAAAACTCTCCACATAATGTTAGGGAATCATAGGATCCAATCCTATATTTCCTGCTTTAGATCTTTAAATAGAAATTTGACATATATAGATATGTGTTATTGGTGTTATTAATGGATGTGTGTGTGTATTTTTTTAAAAACAATGCGCATGGGATGATCAAATAGCACTTCAGACGGCCCCACCTTCATTTGCTCAACTTTTGAATACCTTATTTTTATTACATTTGTAGCTTGGATTATTTATCCTAGTCTTAAAAGGATAAACGTACATCCTAATAGCTGTAAATAGATACTTTCTAATTTGTAAGACTACCTGGGATACACTAACATCAAGCAATTGAGCTGTGCCCCAAAATGGGATAGATCACTGCATAATAATACAAGAGTTACAGTGAATGTGCATGCAATCAGTGCATGGTATATGGGGTACACCTTCATTTTATATGTGTATTGAATAATTCTGACATTACATACGACACATGTATAGTTGTATATATGTTACTGAGACCTCACATTTATCCAGATACTGGTTCCCCTTTTCAACTGTAAAGTGATCATATGTTGGCTCTATCTTACAAGCAAATGTATGGATGTACATGCAGATGTGCAAGCAGGGTGTATATGCATTCACTGTAATAACATTTGAACAGGGCTAAGATTGCTGCTGAATCAGACCAGTGGTCCAGTTACAGCACAATCCTAAACAGAAGGATACCCTTCTAAACTCATTAACTTCAGTGGATTTAATGGATGTAACTGTTTAGGATTGTTGTTAGTCCAGCATTCTGTTTCATACAATGGGCAACAAAGTGGCCAGGGGCCAAGGCCTCCCCTGATGTTGGAGTTCACTCTACTACATTACAATCAGTGCAGCCATTTTAACAAGTGAAGATGAACTATTTGTGCTGTTTATTTCTGCTGTTGAGTAGATGGCCCAAGACAATCTCCCCTCCGCTCAATGACTGTCAAGGTTTTTCACCCTAAATTATGCCCTGGATTAGTCCTGGGTAGGGTTGTGCATACTGATATACCTAAACCAAAAATAAACCCGAAATTAGCCATTTCAGCAATATTTGGGTTTTGGATTTACCAAACGGCAAAACCTGGGGATCTCCCCGAAGCCAAATAGGCAATTCCCAAAAAAGCCAAATAAATATTTTCCTGAGTAGGATTACCAGTCTCCAGGTGAGGGCTGGAGATCTCCCAGAATTTCCAGTGAACTCAAGACTACATACATTGCTTATTATTTTTTATTTATTTAAAACATTTATTCCTCTTCTCCTAGGGAAAATGGCTTCTTTGGAAAGTGGATTACAGGTAGAGCTGCCAGCCTCCAGGTGGTGGCTAGAGATCTCCTGCTATTTCAACTGATCTACAGGCAACAGAGATCAGTTCACCTGAGAAAACGGCCACTTTGGAAGGTGGCCTCTGTGGCATTATACCCCACTGAAGTCCTTCCTCTCCCCAAACCCAACCTCATCAGGCTCCACCCCCAAAATCTCCAGGTATTTCCCAACCCAGAGCTGGCAACCCTAACTGCATGGCATTATGCCCTACCAAGGTCCCTCCCCTCCCTAAACTCCATTCACCCAGGCTCCATCCTCAAATCTCCATGTATTTTTTAACCTGGAGTTGGCAACCCTTGTCCTAGGTAATTAAAAATTAGGAAACAACAGCCTTTGCAGTGAATGAAAGGCCTAAATTTTGAGTTAAAGCAAACTCTGAAACCAAACTAGAAAGCCTTAATGATTACTTATTTAACATGCAATTTAAGAATGAACCTTGCTGGAAGGTAATCCTACCAAAAAGTCAAATAGCCTTAATCTTTATTATAAGTATATTGAAATGTAGGAACACTGCAGTTCTGATGATAAATGGGATCCATCACAGACACCATCAATCCAAACAGAACAGAAATCTGTACTGAATCCTACTGATGTCAATAGGATACAGTCACATCCAGCTCATGCTAAACAGTGTGCCCTTAGTGAAGGCCTGAAAAACATACAGCCTGCAGGAGTGTTTTGAGGACCAGCATTCCCTGGAGAAATTGTAACTTTCCCTTGTTTTGCAGCTCACCTATACCTGGGCTCTTGTTTGTCCCTGTACATTCCAGATGGGCCAGTGCTCAGGTGCAAGCCACACAGTGAACTCTGGCTTAGCATTGCAAGGCATGGATGCGAAGATATTTTAGAAACAGTAAAAGCAGCAGAGAAAAGAGAGAAAGCACTTTGGGCCTTATTGATTTGTTCAGCCTGCCTTTGCAAAAGTATAGGGTTGCCAGGTCCCTCTTCACCACTGGTGGGAGGTTTTTGGGGCGCAGTTTGAGGAGGGCGGGGTTTGGGGAGGAAGGGACTTCAATGCAATAGAGTCTGATTGCCAAAACAACCATTTTCTCCAGGGGAACTGATCTCTATCGGCTGGAGATCAGTTATAATAACAGGAAATCTCCAGCTAGTACCTGGAGGCTGGCAACCCTAGTAGGGTTGCCAGCTCTGGGTTGGGAAATACCTAGAGATTTCGGGGGCAGAGCCTGAGGAAGGTGGTGTTTGGAGAGGGGAGGGACTTCAACGCCATAGAGTCCAATTGCCAAAGCGGCCATTTTCTCCAGGTGAACTGATCTCTATCGGCTGGAGATCAGTTGTAATAGTGGGAGATCTCCAGCCACTACCTAGAGGATGGCACCCCTAACCATGAGGCAAGTGCCAATCTTCACATTACAGTGTCCTCTTTTATGTTGAGAGCAACAGGAGCACAGTATATCAGATATGTGACTTTTGTGCTGCTGAGATGCCTGCCAGATGTTTTCCACAATGTTCAAGGAGATGCAGCTTCAGCTCCCCCTCCCCATGTCATTTTTACATCCGCAGACTGCCCCATGACACCAGTGTTAGCTTCTTGCAAAAATCATATTACTTATGGGGCTTCACATAATTTTCATAATGGAGCCAGCAGTGCAACATGGGAGGAGAAGTAGAAACTGCTTTCCCCAACATGCCATGGTCACAAGTTTAGTACAAAGCTCCCATTGTACAACTCATACCCAGTCTTCATGTCATTTCTCAACAAATATGAAACTTTGCAATGTGAAGATGGGACCAGAGATGCTTCAGTTTCAGGCAGGATCACTTTGTTTGAATAGGAAAGCAGCACTGTTTTCTATTTTTATTTGGCCCCTTCTCTAAGGAGTTCAAGGTTTTTCAAGGGTTTTTCCCCCCTCATCCATTTTAATCTCAAGACGTTGTGAGGTAGGTTAGGTTGAAAGTGTGTGACTGACTCAAGATCACCCTATCAAATTCATGGCTGAGTGAAGATTTAAAGCCAACTCTCCCCAGTACAATGCTCTAACCATTATACCACTGGCTGTCACTAGGGAGACCAGGTCTCATGCTCCCTCCTTTTGTTGCCCACTAGTCCACTAAGGGCCAGCGGAAGATTTTTTTTTTTTAATGGTGCCATGCTGGCAGCACATCACTTCTGGTGAACACCCAAACATAATATCACACCACTGGTGTCACAATGAGTTCTGCTCTAGGATTTAGCAAAACTCATATAGTGTTGCCTCAACATCATGCCAGCAATGTGATGTCACTTCCAGTATTCACTGGAAGTGACATCACATTGCCAGCTCAGCACCATTTCCCCCATTTCCACTTATTTCCCTCTGGTTGCCAGCCAATAGCTGTCACTTTGACAGGCATGCCATGAAAAAAAATGCTTCAGTCCTTTTGATCCTCTCTGTTAAAAAACAAAAACACTCACTTTGATGTTTTGATTTTTCTGTCTGCTTGGAAGAAGAACTAACAGAAAGCAAATG
Organism: Euleptes europaea; assembly: GCF_029931775.1. Taxonomy (NCBI): domain Eukaryota; kingdom Metazoa; phylum Chordata; class Lepidosauria; order Squamata; family Sphaerodactylidae; genus Euleptes; species Euleptes europaea. The sequence goes on along the minus strand of NC_079312.1, from coordinate 98,339,033 downwards.
AAAACTTGAATGGTGGTTTATCCGTTAAGCATGCTCTTAATAAAGAGACTGAAGTCCTACACCCAATTTCCCAGAAATATGCCCCGTTGAATTCAATGGGAATTATTTCCAGGTATGTATGTAGCTGCAAAAAGCAAATATATTTTAAACAATGGTGGTGGGGAGAACTTAATTAATGCAAAGAGGACAGAGGAAAGCACTGTATCAGACAATACTTAGATATCCCTGCTAAATCATTCTTGCTTTGATGTAGAAATGCCATTCTGAAAAAGCTTGTATAATATGGCCACAGGGAAATTTTAAATCTTGACATTTTTCATAAACAGCAAGATTTGTGCAGGAAGCCCTGCTCAATCTCATTATAGCTGCAGTCTATAATATACTCATGAGTATGTCTGAATGGAAGGAAATCCAGTAGGATTTATTTTTGAGAAACATGGACAGGATTGGATTGGCCACGTGGTGGCGGAATGTGCTGTCAAGTTGCAGCTGACTTATGATCCCCCATAGGGTTTTCAAAGCAAGAGTCCAGCAGAAGTAGTTTGCCATTGCCTCCCTCTGTGGAGCAACCCTGGACATCCTCAATGATCTCCCATCTAAGCACTAACCACAGCCAACCTGGCTTAGCTTCCAAAATTTGATGAGACCGGACTAGCCCAGGCCATCCAGGTTGCTCAGGTACTCAAACAACAAATATAAGAGGGGAAAAATGCCTTCCTGCAGTTAACATAGAAGTGTGGCCTACATGAGTTAACCCCAGTGTAAAAGTGACCCTCAGAGCTGTTTTATTCTATTTATTTATTAAGATTCATATCCTGCCCTTCCCATAAAGCTTGGGACAGTCTACAGTACTATGATACAAAAGCCAGTTTCCAGAGCAAACTATAATCAACTGAAACAACAGCAAATTTACCAGAAGAACATGGGAGCTGTGCACTCCTACCTAACAGTGCATTCCTAAGGAGAGTTACTCCAGTCTAAGCCCATTCATTTCAATTGGCATAGACTGCAGTTACTCTCCTTAGGAATGCACTGTAAGTGTGCTAATGGGACTAGGATAGGGTTTCCAGCGGCGCGAGGTTTTTGGAGTGGAGCCCGAGGAGGGTGGAGTTTGGAGAGGGGAGGGACTTCAGTGCCATAGAGTCCAATTGCCAAAGCGGCCATTTTCTCCAGGTGAACTGATCTCTATCGGCTGGAGATTAGTTGAATTAGCAGGAGATCTCCAGCTAGTACCTGGAGGTTGACAACCCTAGACTAGGACATAGTTGATGGGTTGAATTATGTATCTTGCATTTTCTTTGCCCTTTAGCCTCTTTGTTCAATATTGATTTTTTTCTGCATTCTACTTATGTGCTTACACTTCCCGCAGCTGATGTGATAATCTTCACCCTACATGCCACAGCACATTTGCCAGCCTTTTGGATGGCATAGGATTCTTCGTCACATCAATCCACCAACATTATGCCAGTGCTGCAGCAACACTGTGGATGGTATAACAACAAAACAAAGTCTACCTCAGCACGCATTTACTGTTGCCAAGTTTTCTGCTTTGTGATTCCAGTTACGCTGTGCGAATGCAAATGCAAATACACTTACTAATTAAACACTGTCTCAAGCTTTGTACAGATAGAAACGGTGACACATTGTAGTCGGTTAAATTAGTCTTAGGCAAAGTTTGCCATCAGAAACGCCTTGGGATTGCTCTTGCATTTGTTGTTAAAGGTCATAAATCTGAATTCTAAGTAGACACCAATTATTGCACACATTTTCCCAAATATTTTCCACCCAGCAGCATGCACTCATTTAACCACAAATAATTTGATGAGTACCTCATAACTATCTCTTAATATCCATAACAGACTTTAACAGTAGAGTGAATAAATCAAACAGTGTTTTGATTTAAAAAGGGTAAGGTGAAACCGGGGCCACAATCCATAGGGCTGGTATAATGAGTGGAGGCAGCAAATGTCTTGAAGGCACACAAAGCCTGTCAATTAATTTTCTGCCCAGGGTCATTTTGCCATGGCTGTCTCAAAAGTTTCCTTTGAACATTACAGCTGCCCAAGATATTTTATCTGTGTGGTTATGAAGGCAAGGCAAGGCAGGCCTTAAGGAAATGTGCATAATACTCCCCTTCCCCCATTATAAGAGAAACTTTCATACTTGTTCCGACTTTGGAAAACGTCTCTAAGAATAATGGATACATTGATTTGCATATATCTCTGAACTCATTATGTGATTGAGTAGCTCCCTGCTCTAATTTGCTTAACTTGGAAGATTAGCAGCCCTCCAGTTCCCCTTTCATGATGCCATTTTTTTCACTCCCTCGCACATCTGTCTGTTGTTTCTCTTTCCCTTTCCTGAGCCCAGTGAAATTCTAAGTAGCCTAAAAAAAGTTTCCTATGGAAGAGAAACAGTACTTGAGACTTGGGGCCCACGGTCATCTTAAACTGCTTCCTTACATGAAGAACAATTCATATGGGCTCATTCATACCCGGCAAACTTCCTTTCACACGACCACACAGGGCTGGCTCCAGAATGTGGGGGATTGTGGAGAAAAGTTTCTTAACTAGCAAAGGGAATGAAGTAGAGCGTACAGTTTCAGAGCAGATCCTTATGTCACAGAAGGTCAAGCTGCAACTCTTTCCACACAAACACTTTTTTCCTTGGCATTAAAAAGCTAAAGGTCCCCTGTGCAAGCACTGGGTCATTCCTGACCCATGGGGTGACATCACATCCCGACGTTTACCAGGCAGACTTTGTTTACGGGGTGGCTTGCCAGTGCCTTCCCCAGTCATCTTCCCTTTACCCCCATCAAGCTGGGTACTCATTTTACTGACGTCAGAAGGATGGAAGGCTGAGTCAACCTTGAGCCGGCTACCTGAAACCAACTCCCGTTGGGATCGAACTCAGGTCGTAAGCAGAGCTTGGACTGCAGTACTGCAGTTTACCACTCTGCGCCACGGGGCTCTTACTGGCATTCCTTGGCATTCCTGGTCCCAAACAAGACCAGTTCAGGCCACAGACTTACCCTTTTTACAGCAAAATAACAGAAAGCTATCCCTCAAAGCCCTGTCTTAGCTATCAGCTCCTGAGCCAACCTTTGGTTTTCAGCCCTTTACATCACTCGAGATGGAAGGCAACTTCCAGTGGTGTTCTGTACATTTCAAGTCAGTCCAAAGAGGATGAATGGCCCCAGAGAAAACTGTCCCTTTCATCAGCCTTCATTAATTGCTGCCATTCAGTCAAGGGTCTATGGACGATAAGGCTATTGTTGTGTCAGCAACCCACATATTTTAGTTTATCCGCTAAACCACCAGTCTCTGCTTAACTCCCAGCTGAACAGTTTTGCCTACATACCGTCTTTATATTCCCCAAGAAAAACACTGCATATTTTTTCTGAGTATTTACATATGTTAATTACTTTGCAAAAGAGAAAAGAGTGCAGAAAAGAGAGGCGACAAGTCCATTTCTGACAAATAAAATTTGTTCCAGGAAAGGGGTAAATTCTGAAATGATGCAATTTCTGGACAAACGTAAATGTCAAGGCAGTGCCCTTTGGAACTATTGATGAAAGTAGAAGCAAAGATATGTGTTGTTATAGGGTTGCCAGCTCTGGGTTGGGAAATTCCTAGAGATCTGGAAGTGGGGCCTGGAGAGGGCAGGGTTTCAGGAGGGGAGGAGTCCATCCTTCAAAGTAGCCCTTTTCTCCAGGACAATTGATCTCTGTCATCTGGAGATCAGCTGTAATTCTGGGAGATCTCCATGCCTAGCATCACTGCTCCACCCCCAGTCCATCCCAGTCCAGTTTGTATATTGAGAGCCAAGGAAGTAGCCTTATGGGGAAACTGTGTCTGCTAAATATATGCAAAAGACTGTTCTCCCTTCACAGAAAACTGACTAAATGACTGATGATGGATTACACTTGGGACAAAAAACTGATGTGCTACAAAGAATGGATGCGGTATGAATAGGGTTGACAGCTCCGGGTTGGGAAATAGCTGGAGATTTGGGGGGGGGGGGTGGACCCTGAGGAGGGGAGGGTTTGGAGAGGGGAGGGACTTCAATGCCATAGAGACCAATTGCCAAAGCGGCCAATTTCTCCAGGGGAACTGAGCTCTGTCACCTGGAGATCCGTTGTAATAGCGGGAGATCTCCAGCCACTACCTGGAGGTTGGCAACCCTAGGTATGAAAAGGAAAAAGGAGACAGAATGCAGAACAGTAGAAAGAAACGGGAGAGCCCTTATAGAAGGCACATTCATAACTTCTCATCCACATCTCTGAAATTAGCCTTGGGTGTATGAAAAGAGACAGCTAAAAGCCCGAAGGATCAAAAGATAGCTGGAGCCTATGATCCATCTTGAATGGCAACTTATCCTCTGGAGTGGGCGTTCTTTTATTCGTACACACACCATGCAAAATGCCTATAATCCCTGGATCAGTTAAATATAATGGACCCAACGTACACACAGGCACAGCCTGCCTCCCAATTCCCCCTTGTACTGGCCTAGTTTAAAGCTGGAACACAGCCCAGCTGCACTGAAGCTACACATTGCATTGTCATTCACTGTTTTTGTTTTTTTTTTTTGCTCTGCATCCCCTATCCCCCCTTACTCGGCAATACAGAAACAATTTTACGACTCTGCCTCCCTTCTGGAGCTTCTGCAAGTACAAAGTGAAAACAAATTCCCCCAACAGAATTTTGGATGCTTACATATACCAGCCACAAAGAAAGGCAGGATCTATTCTAGACTATTCATCTGTGATATTCTGCTGCCATTAAACTTTGAGGAATGCCCACCTTTCTCCCATATTTTTTTTTCTTTCAATCCATCTGGCAACATTTGAACAGATGCAATATTTTCCTTCTTTGTCTCAGGATTTGAAATACAAATTTCAGCAGATTGTCTCATTACCTTCTTTAAAAATAAAAATAAACATCAGTTCTTTCAACCGCATGCCCAAGCTCCTTGAGCATTTGCACAGAAGGTAGTTAAGCTGATAGGCAAAAGAATATCTTTGCTTGTCGCTAACTAGTTGCTTTAGAATACCTCCCACTGTTTCAGCCCATTAACCCAAGCACAACAGCTTGATGAATTAATGCTTATATAGGCACAGTTGGCAGCTTCTAATTAAATAATTATGGCCATGCAGCTGCAAAGAAGCTGGAACGTCCCGCTGGAAAACCAGATGTCAGTTTTATTGGTCCTAAGAGTTTCTGAAACAGAAATTTTGGATATTTAATGTGACGGGGCTCTGGCCACTGTGGGCATTCTCAATATGGATTTCTTTACATCAGAGTGCTCAAGTAGGGATAATATGCAAACATCCAGATCATCACTGTATCTTAACAAAGATTTATATTGTAATATTACTTGTATGTACGGTTGCCAGCATCCAGGTGGAGCCAGGAGTTCTTAACTTTTTTGGGTCGTGTACCCCTCTGTGAAACTGATGAAAGCTGTAGACTCCCTCCCCAGAAAAATGCACAGAAACAGAAACAAACACACAGTTCATGTCAGCCAATATAATAGGGTTGCCAGGTCCCTTTTTGCCACTTGCGGAAGGTTTTTGGGGCGGAGCCTGGGGAGGGCGGGGTTTGAGGAGGGGAGGGACTTCAATTCCATAGAGTCCAATTGCGAAAGTGGTCATTCTCTCCAGGGGAACTTATCTCTATCAGCTGGAGATCAGTTGTAATAGCAGGAGATCTCCAGCCACTACCTGGAGGCTGGAAACCCTACAACATAAACACAGACAGATGTCCATAACCATAATGCCTGGGTACATTTTTTTCAACAGGAAACGATTCTAGGCTGTCCCCACCACTAGGACCTAGTAAGCGGTACCAAGTCCAGGTTCAAGTCCAGTAGCCAGATTTGAATCCATAAGCAGTTTAAAAACCAACAGATTTCAAGGGGATAAGCTTTCCAGAGTCAAAGCTCCCTTCATGTATCTGATAAAGAGAGCTTTGATTCTTGAAAGCTTATATCCCAAAAATTTGTTAATCTCTAAAGAGGGTACTGTATTTGAATCAAGCTAAATGAAATAAGAAATTCCTCATGGCCCCATAAGTAACAAGCAATGAGATCACAAGCCACTTCCATAGAATTTGGTAGCTCAAATGTCTCACTAAAGCATTTTTGAAACCTTTCAGACAAAATGGACTTTTCCCTTCCACTTCAAAAAGCCATAGATGTACAATTAGATACTACCAAATCTTTGTTCAGTTTATCATATGGATCAAACACTCCAGTAACATAATGTTCAAAATTTCAAGGACTGATAAAATTCTAAAAAAGCAGTTCCCTCAGAAACAGATCAAGGAATCTGGTGTACTATCACACACCCCTCCAAAAAGTATTCCAGGTCTACTATCAAATACTCAGTAAGGAATGTGCATGCAGGGTTTTTTATTATTATTATTATTAAAAAGGACCCATATTAAATAGTTCAAATTGTGGAGTGGGCAAATGCAAGCAGACTGGCAAAAGAGAGAACATGGCTTGCAAGTAAAAGGTATGGAATTAGTCTCAAACAACAACCAAGGATTTTGGTTCTTAACCCAGCCCTAGCACAAGAGAGTCGGAACATCACCATCAATAACAACATGATGGTGGATGAATCAATAAAAGCCTAATCCCCATCTCTGTTTTGTCTGCGACTCTGCCTCTAGCACAACTGGAATTGGAAGAATTCATGGCCCAGCTGAGTTGCAATAACAGGAACGACTGTCGAATCCTGCCAGGAACAGCCTCAGTCTATGGTGAGAAGCCACAAGTCAGTGGCACCCTGTTCTCAAACCAGGAGTAGTTGTGCTGCCACCATCAGTCAGAGAAGCTAGTTTGTTGCACAGCAGTTACCTGGGCCATTTCTCATGTCCAGATACAGCTAGAGTCTGTTAAGCCTTCTGTGCTGGTAACTTGGTAAGGGAGGGAATGGTAACATAGCAAAGAAATTGAGTGGATCATACCTAGAGTGCCACGATGATAACTTTTACCACTTCTTTCTGTAGTGTGTGTGTACATACATATCCGTATGTCAGAGATAGAGGATAGAACTCAACAAAACAATAACTTGGGTATTTCAGAGTAAGAGGGGAAAGGCCATTAATACATTTATCAAGGGTTGTAATCATGAGAACGGTATCACCAGGGCATTTTATACATCATTTACTTGTATTTATTCAGGACTGTATAATTCCTTTGTTGCATTTTATCTCCAGTTCCAACAATTGTATGACCTATGATTAGAGCAGGGAGGAAAAAAACCTAAGAAAAGTTCACATTTTTAAAAAGAGTAGGAATTGTAAGACAAGCTGTAACATTCTTGTTTTTTCTACTTTTAAAAGTATTTTCTTCCTTAACAAAAAATATAGATCAAAGGAAAGTGAAAAACTAATACTTTGCTTTAATTTGGGTAGCATTAACCTAGAAATATCAGCTATTTCTATTTCCTAACCAGCACATGGCTTCATCCTAAGCACCAGGTTAATGAACGAACAAAAAACAACTAAAATGACAGCAGCTTTCTTGATCTTTTCTTCTTACGGTAAACAGACACAGCAATAATCCATCATTTACAAGCTTAGATAACTAGCGTGCAATCCTAAACAGAGTTACACCCTTCTAAGTCCACTGACATCAATTCACTTATAAGGGTAGAACTCGGCTTAGGACTGCACTGTTAAGACATTACTGGTACTTTCCTATTTCCCCCATTGCTTCTACAACAGACAGATTAGTGTGAATTATTCTAGCACTATTTATGAATTAAATTACAGGCATATAGAAAAAATCATCGACATCACACGCAGATGATGCTTCTAAAACAAGAGACTGGACTCCCACTGAAAATATTGCTATTGATCAGGCACCATTTCTCAAATTCTGCAGACTTTCAGATCAAACAAACATTTAAATAGTGAGGAAGAGTGCACTAAGTCAGTAAGAGAAGAAGCAGGTATCTCACATTAGCCTCCACAAAACAGTATCTTCAAAGATGACAGTGAATACTTGGCTGTACTAACAGACTAATTTATCTTTTCCCCTTGGAAATAAACTCAGAATAAAATGCTTCAGCCCAAGACGTGAAGATCAAGTTCTGCTATAGAATAATGGCAATCTAAATCTCCTGGTATTACCATTGTCTGAACTGCCCCCCTCCCAGATAATGCCAAGCTTGGAAAGTTAACAAGGCTGTTGAAGCGATCAGCTGGAAAATTAGTTCAAAAGCAGTGGGTCATCTGATGCAATTGCAACCAGCAGAGAAAATGTATTGAGTTCGGAGCAGCATTTATATCATCATAGTAAAGATAAAGTAGGTTCATTCCTAGATCTAAACAGAGTGTTTTACACAGACCTTGTTTATGAAAACCACCCCTGATGGAAAGCAGCCAGTGAGTAGATTCCCCTTTCCTTTCTGTGCATGTAAGAATTTCAGCTTTGTTGACAGATGGCTCGGCTGACTGTGCGTGATTATTATCAGGCATCTATTACCTTTGTAAACTGAGCCTCGTTTGAAGATCTTCTGTAATTAAAACAGCAGTGTCTTTGTAGAGCTTATATTGCATTGAACAAGCACTCAGAAGATGTGCAAGGTAATCAGATAGTTAACAAAGGTGTGATCACGGCATCCCTGTATGTGTGTGTGTGTGTGTGTGTACTAAGAGTAAAGGCAATGGGGCAATTTTGGCAGCCTGTGCTGCCACCTAGCCAAGATCACACCACTAAGTTCACTGTCAATATCTTTGCAAAAGACTTAAGCTAACATTTCGTTCCTGTTCTTCCAGGATGAAACTACAATTAGCAGCAAAAACTGTGACACGCATTCAAGCTACAAACATAAAAGAAGCACAAAACAGCTTTCCTTCTGCACCCAAACAATTGCCGCACCAGTGTCTCCTGTACTTACGGTAGAAGACGTATTCCGTGTAGCTGGACCAAACCTTGTCATCAGTGTATTGATTGACAAAAGAAGCTGTCACCGAGGAATTACATGCTACCATGTGGAATCCACATTCTGACAACATGTCAAAAGCCCTCTCCAGGTGCCTAAACTTCAGATAGAACCTGGAGGTGTATCTATCTGGAGCCCGGTCTGGGTCTCTGCTCTCATTCAAACTTTCTCCGAAAACTTCTTTGACTAAAGCAATCCTTCCACAAACCAAAATCCTTGGGACTCTCCTGAACTTGGCATCGGCTTGGGTCTCCCTGCCCATGGTGCATGACCCTCTGTAGCCAATGGTAATGAAGCCCCACTTTCGATCCGAAGGTAAGAGTGACGATGGGGCACTTATTCTTGTGTCACTGCTTTGGGAAACCTCCTCATAATCACTATGGCAATAGTCATCGGGGCTTTGCTTGATCTCATCGGGAGTCAGAAGTTTGACCAAGTCTGGGAGCTGAAAGTACTCTGCTTCCCTCTTGAGCCTTCCTCTTTCTGGAAAGTGGTCAGGCAAGACCACCTGCTTGTCCCTGAGATAGTCCAGAATGTAGCGGAAGAGGAAGCCATCTCTGTCGATGAAAATCCTTCCCTTGGAATCCTTTGCTAGATCATTGACTGTCTCTCTCTTGGAGGTGAACATTTTCCAAAGCAAGGAGTGGGGAATGCCTATTAGAGTCGAGTAGCGAGTGAAATAAACCTGGCCGCCCACATTCAGTTCTATTACCTCGGGGAAGGATTGCACAACTGTCCCTTGTTCTCTAGGAGGGAGGTAAGTCCTGCAGTTTCCACTCAAGGCCATGGTACTTTGAAACAAACCAACCACAAGTTGAGGCAGAACTCTCAGTCACATCCAAGGGTTCCAATCAGGATCCTATACCAGTTTCCCCGAGGGGCTCCCAAGTGCTAACATGTACGGTATTGGAATTGGGGGTGGGGTGGAGCATGAAAAGAAGGTTGTGGGGTTTATTTTTCGATTGTCCACAAATGACTATCGCAATAACTGGCAAAGTAGATGATGAATGTTCACGAAATGCAGTTAAAAAATCATATCTTCCAGCAAAGCCCAAAACAGCAGGATCAAGCCAGGTTTATAATTTCTCACAAGCCTATTGAAGACAGGGGAAAGATAAGACAGAATTATTTCCCTCTGCATGAGAAACGAAGAAAGAGTTAAAAGCAGTTGAGTTTTGAACACTCCGAGTGACACTAATTTGAGAATATTTACCTTGTTTAATCTCTTTATTTTTAAAAAAGATTTCTTTTTCTGGCAATAATTAAAGCAGTGGTTGAAAGAGTTAACAAGACACCAAACATTTCAGTCTGCACAAACATCCAATTTAGAATATGCAAAGAAGGGGATCGGAGCCTTGGGTCTTACCGTGGTTACAGCTGATCTATCGCTCTTGCAGAGGGAAGCAACATTTTCTAAGCTACCTCAAAATCAGCACAGAGGCAGGCTGAATCTGGCGAACAGCAAATCCAGAGCAGGAAAAGGACCGAAATGGTAAGGTGAGTCCATTTGGCAATATCCATGCAGAAGTTACAAGTTAAACCCAAGCATAGGAAAGTTAAGCAGAAAGGCAATGAAGAGCAAGGGAGCTCGGCAGCAATAGCTGAGACAGGGGGAGGGGGAGGCAAGAAGAACATAAATCCCAGTCAGGATCCTTTAGGATGAGACAGAATTTCAGGAGGAGGACCTTGGCTTAGACGTCGTGCAAAGTGCCCAGATTCTGAGATAAGCCCTGACACATTTCAGTGGCATCCCACAGTGATACCCTCTCCATCGGTAAGGGCAGAGAGCCTCCCATGTTCCCAGCAAGGTCCACAGGAATACGAGCCTGCAGCAGTTTGAAAGGATGCCCAGGGAAGCAGCTTGTTCTGCTTTTCACTACACAAGCTGCTCCTCTGGTTGCTGAGCTGGGTGGTTCCACAGTTCCCAGTGGCAGTTCAGATGCTGTTGTTTCAGCAGTGCAGCGAAGAAACCATCCAGGGAGATGACTATTACATCATCTTAAAGGAATATGGCTTTGAGAAAGCCAGGCAACCTGGAGGGGGTGGGACTCGTGAGTTCATTTTCCCCCTTCTTCATTTTTTAACGAGTTGCAAGAGGAGAAGTGCAGCATGAAGCTGCCACAGACAGCTCTTCCCAAACCGAGGAGCAATTCTCCAGAAAAGCTTCTCAGCGCTTAATCTGCCGGATGAAAGGATTCGGTCCCTTCCAATTTCTATCTCCGAGCCTGCATTGAAGTTCTTTGTAGTGCTGAACAGAGGTCTTTCCTGTTGCACGAGCCATTTTTACTGCAATGATCAATCGTATCCCTCTGTAATATTGTGCAAAATGGAACCGTACAGATTTATACTGTCCTCCAAAGACACACTGAACAAATAAAACTACATAAACATGTAAATTAAGCTCCCTGTCCACACGTAGGGAAATGTCACCCTTTCCACACCAAATTAACTTATAATGTCAAGCTTATGAAATAAAATTGATGAGGGGAAATGGGGGGGCGAAACAGAAAGGGCCATTTTGCTCTGGTGGTGAATGTTTTGCAAAGTCGGGATGGGAATGTAACTATGTCTCTGAGGCAAAGAATACCCGGTTCCATTTATAAGCAGTGCTTCATTCTTATATAGAACTTTAAAAGCAGCAGTAGCTGCACCAGTTTAAGAATCTGTAATCAGCAAGAATATCCAGAGTTTCATATTGTTCAGTTGCCAAGGGTGGAATCCATACTACTTCTATTTCTGCTGATAGAAACTACAAGGGTTAAATTAAGCTGCTAATTAAGTCACATCACAAAACATTCTTCTTAACCTTCTGGCTCTGACACTAGAGTAACCAAAAGAGGTTAAGGCTGTTTAAGTTTTTCACCATTTAAGCTGAAGTCTGTTCGGATTCTTCAGTATGCTTTAAGACAAGACACACAGAGACTTTTTCCAACTTTGTTACATAATACATACTTGACATATGTCTGACAATTAAGGCGAATGATCTGTGGAATGAGACTTCACAGTGTTTCTATGTGCTCCAACAAATAATATCAACCAGGTATTAATTCACTGGGTACTCTGCAGGATTTCAGCTTGGATGTTTCTTTTTGCCATGCTGATAATATTCCGTTCAGATTTCTAATCTTCACTATCTTAATAGTCTTTCAAGACAGAGGTCTCTAGGTGACCATCCAATTGCAATTTATCATCATATGGCCAAGAGTCTCCAATGTTCATTGTTCATATTTAACGTATCAATAAATATTCAGGTTTTTTTTATTTTACTTGTATTTAACTTGGTTCCTGTTTTTCCTAACGCTAACCTGTTGTGGCCTTGATATTTTTGCCACAGCAAAATACAAATCTATTGCCAGTGTTATTTTGCATGCTTATAGCACCATCTAATGGATCTAAGATATTATGATAGAGTCCTTAAGAACACATGGACAGGTATTTTCAAAAAAGGCAATCATCCTACATATATACTACCGGGGGGCAGTGGGGGGGATGCTCACTATGACATTACAGTTGCCAACTCCAGGTTGGGAAATTCCTGGAGATTTGGATGTGGGTCTTGGAGGGTGGAGTCTGGGGAGGGAAAGGAACTCAGCTGGGATGTAATGCCATAGATTCCACTCTCTGAAGCTGCCATTTTCTCCAGGGGAATGGATCTCAGTAGTCTGGAGATCAGTTGTAATGCTGGGAGAGCTCCAGGCCCCACCTAGAGGATGGCAACCCTATGTGACATCTATGTCAATTTCTTTAATACCATCATTCCTCCAAGGCCAGCATAAGAGGTCTCCCCTCCCATTCTATCTTCACAGCCACCCTGTGAAGAAGGTTAGGCTGAAATAGAGCACCTTTCCCATTGAGAATCATGGCAATGTCAAACCCAGATCTCACCAGTTCTAATCTAACCACTATGTCACACTGGTGTCTACGATCAACATACATATTTTTGTTTAGCCAAAGGTGTACATAATTAGAAGCTCTGCCACTGTGCACATGTAGCAAAACAGACGTGTGTGAAGTTGTCATGCATCACAACATACACAACTTTGCCTACACCGAAATAATATCAATTTTTAACAATGTCATGTGTGAAGCAGCCCTTAGCTTTGACTTGCTTTCAGAAATCCTCCAGGAAACAATGCCACTTTTGGAAAGGAAAGGCCAGAATTTTAAATGTGCCTGGGCCTCACTTGGTGCAATTCAGTTAGAGCAATTATGTCATAATTGTTGTGATATCACATCCCAAATACTTCTACTCTTATCCAGAAATAATCTGGCCATGAATGTTCATGAGCTGGAGACAAGTGCAAACTATACTACAAACATTCAGCAATATAGGCAGGAGCAGAATTGCCATTAACCTGCCAGGAAAATTCCCAGTAGGCCAGTCTTGGGAGGAGTGGGACACTGGTAGCTCCTGTGGGGCCTGCAATGCCACAAGGATCACTTGGCTTGGACCTGGGCTGTGGTAAGAAAGAGGCTAACTGGAAATACTGGAGGGCCTCAATAGGGAGGAACCCATTTGGGCTGCTGCTGTGGGGACTGCCCAGTTTTCAAACACAAGCAGCCAGTGGCACGTCGGGATGGTTCCTCAAGAGCCAGGAGCATGGCAAGCCTGCTGAAGCAACCAGTTTGGCCCCCAACCTCCTACAAGGCTTGGTCCCTTGACTGTCCAAACTGGCCATCACTGCAACCTTGCCATTGCTGGCGTGGTGTAGTAGTTAAGAGCGGTGGACTCTAATCTGGAGAACTGTGTTTGATTCCCCACTCCTCCACATGAGCAGCAGACTCTAGTCTGGTGAACTGGGTTTGTTTCCCCACTCCTCCACATGAAGCCTGCTGGGTGACCTTGGGCCAGTCACAGTTCTCTCAGAACTCTCTCAGTCCCACCTACCTCACAAGGTGTCAGTTGTGGGGAGGGGAAGAGAAGGCGATTGTAAGCCAGTTTGAGACTCCTTAAAGGTAGGAAAATTGGGGTATAAAAACCCAACTCTTCTTCTTCTCTTCCCGGGTGGCCACTCCAACCAAATGGAAGTGTCTGCCATCCCTAAACAATGTCAACTGAATATTGTCGAAGGCTTTCACGGTCAGAGTTCATTGGTTCTTGTAGGTTATCCGGGCTGTGTAACTGTGGTCTTGGAATTTTCTTTCCTGACGTTTTGCCAGCAACTGTGGCAGGCATCTTCAGAGTAGTAACACTGAAGGACAGTGTCTCTCAGTGTCAAGGGTGTAAGAAGAGTAATATATAGTCAGAAAGGGGTTGGGTTTGAGCTGAGTATTGTCCTGCAAAAGTAATGTGCTAATCATTGTCCTGTAAGTTTCTACCGGAAACCAACTCACACAGATCGCTACTTACACAAAAACTCCAACCACCACCCCCGACAGAAAAGAGGAATAATCAAAACATTAATGGATCGTGCAAGACGGATCTGTGAACCACAGTTTCTCAAGGAAGAAACTAATCATCTAAATCACGCACTGCTAGCAAACGGCTACTCCAAGAATGAAATCAGAAGGGCCATTAAACCAAACAAAAATCAGAAAACTCAGGAAAAACAGTCTCCCATAGGAAAGGTATTCTTGCCATTTATTAAAGGAGTCACTGATAGGATGGAGAAACTTTTGAAAAAACATAACCTACAAACAGTGTTTAAACCCACCAAGAAAATACAACAAATGCTACGATCAGCAAAAGACAAAAGAGACCCCCTCACCTCTGCAGGAGTATATCGTATACCTTGCAGCTGTGGAGACGTTTACATCGGGACCACAAAAGGCAGCATACAAACAAGGATAAAAGAACATGAAAGATACTGCAGACTTGGCCAACCTGAGAAATCAGAAGGCTGAACATGGACTGACGCAAACAGGACACAGGGTCTTATTCCAAGACACTGAAAGACTGGACAATTCTACCAACTATTTTGTCAGATTGCACAGAGAAGCCATTGAAATTCATAAACATCAGCAACACTTTAACAGAAAAGAGGAGAGTTTAAGAATGAATAAGGCTTGGCTTCTTGTTCTAAAAAACCTCCAGACTAACAAAGACAACATTCAATAGCCATGCAGATTAGCTTTGGATTACACACATTAACAGATCACTTCAGGATACAATGGTTCCGTATTAACATACCATACCATCATTAGCACATTATCTTGATACTTACAGGACAATGATTAGCACATTACTTTTGCAGGACAATACTCAGCTCAAACCCAACCCCTTTCTGACTATATATTACTCTTCCTACACCCTTGACACTGAGAGACACTGTCCTTCAGTGTTACTACTCTGAAGATGCCTGCCACAGTTGCTGGCGAAACGTCAGGAAAGAAAATTCCAAGACCACGGTTACACAGCCGAATAACCTACAAGAACCAATGTCAACTGAGTTCAATTATTATGATAGGGCTACAGGCACAACAGTGATAGGGGTTGTCAGCCTGCAAAGGGCCTAATGAAAACAGGAAAGATACACTGGCCTTGCACTTAAAGTGTTTCAGAACACCCTTGGCAAGCAGGGTGCAAGGCCTGCAGAGCTGGCATGGAGAATAGGGCTGTTGATTCGGTTTGGCCCGAACTGAAAATCAGCCGAATTTCCCTTGATTCGGTGGTTTTTAGTTCGGGATGAACCGAACTCAAAAATGGTGGGCAACCGGGGGGGCCGAATTCAGCGAGTTCGGGAGTTCACAAATAAATCCAGCCAATTCGGGGCCGTCAGTAAGCAGCATAACTTTCAGTAAGCAGCATTCTCCTCCCCCGGCCAATCGGTGGCCAAGCTGGGTCTTCTTCTAGCCAATCAGTCAGGATTGAGTACTGGAGGAATCAGCTGATGTGCGGCCCCACCGGGGAAAGAGAGAGAGAGGGGGAAATCCTCGTGTGTGTGTGCGGGGGTGCTTGTGCACATTCGTTCCTTCCCGTGGCTGCAGGGGGTGCATTTTTTGGGGTACAAACCCCAAACTTTCAGGGGATATTCAGACAAGCCTTCTTAAGAGACCACCCAAGTTTTGTAAACATTGGGTCAGGGGGTCCCGAGATATGGGCTCCACCCCTTTTTTCTCTCCCCCCTTTTCCATTTCCGTGGCTGCAGGGGGCGCTTTTTTGGGGGTGCAGCCCCCAAACTTTTATCATAGCTTCAGACAATCCTTCTTAAGAGACCACCCAAGTTTTGTAAAGATGGGTTCAGTGGGGGCAGAAATATCAGCTCCCCCCTTTTCTCTTTCCGTGGCTGCAGGGGGCGTATTTTTGGGTGTGCCGACCCCAAACTTTCAGCGGAGCTTCAG
This sequence comes from Euleptes europaea, assembly GCF_029931775.1. Classification (NCBI taxonomy): domain Eukaryota; kingdom Metazoa; phylum Chordata; class Lepidosauria; order Squamata; family Sphaerodactylidae; genus Euleptes; species Euleptes europaea. Next base: position 98,322,796 of record NC_079312.1, on the reverse strand, counting down.
ACAAGGCTTCTTAAGAGACCACCCAAGTTTTCTAAACATTGGGTCGGGGCCCCCGAGATATGGGCTTTCCCCTTTTCCCTATTGGGATGAATGGATCACCCTCGAGAGATGCATACATATGGATCTCATATTGGATACAAATGGAATCATATTGGATTACCCAGCCTCCCAGCCCCTCCTGATGGAACAGAAGACAGCCACAGTAAGACCCCTTTGGGGGCTTTAATCTATAATTTATCTTTTCTGTGTTTGTGTGTGGGGGGAAAGCAGAGTCTGTGTGTGTGTGGGGAGGGAGCAGTTTCTGTGGGTGGGGGGGGAAGCCAAAGGGGGCTTTTGCCGGTTCTGCCTGGGGTGTGTGTTCCCCCTCCAGTCTCTCTCTCCCTGGTTTGAGGGGGGGGGGTTCATTTTTATGTCTTCAGGTTTTCCCTCATTCATAAGACCAGTTAGGTTATTTTGATGCTTGCTCAAAACTGGTTTTCAAATGGTGACTTAAAGAATGCATCTGCCTGGTCCCAAGTCCAATGCAAAAGGAGCAATTCCACCCCCTCCTGCTCATTATGCATAGCTAGCTGCCTCTGTCCCTTTCCATGGTTTGCAAACTCCCAGGTGTCAGGTGTTGCTTTGCACTGTTGCAAAGGTGTTGCATTGCGTGCTTGTGTTGCTTTGCAGTTGTATTGTTTTGCAAAATTCTTCACACCTGTCCCGCCCTTTGCATGTTTGCAAAGGTGTTGCTTTGCAGTTGTGTTGCTTTGCAAAGTTCTTAGCACCTGCCCCGCCCTTGCTCTCATCAGCTGTTTGTTGGGGCTGGGAGCTTTGTGCGTGGGCGGCAAGCTCTGCTCAGAGATGCACATTAAGGGTGGGGGGACCCCTTTCAGGGCCCATATCTCAGCCCCTCCTGACCCAATCTTTACAAAACTTGGGGGGTCTGGCAAGAAGGGTCCTTTGAAGCTCCTCTGAAAGTTTGGGACCTCTACCCCCAAAAATGCCCCCCCAGAACCGCAGAAAGGGGCGATTGTGTTTTTAATGGCTTTATTCGGCCGAATTTTTTTCCCGAACTTTTAATTCCCGCCGAATTACACAGACCCGAAGTGGGGGAGTTCGGACTTCGGCATATCCCGAATCTAAACGGGCCGAATTCAGCCGAATCCGAACTATACCGAATTTTTTTTAATTCAACAGCCCTAATGGAGAACTGCATGGAGCTACAAGTGGGTGCCAGAGCAGAGAGGAGGCCTCTCTGTCTTGCCCCCTTGTAGCCCACAGATGGGTCCTTCTGGCCAAGAAGCAGCACCTCAGAGAAGCAGCAGGCCAACCATGCTAGTGTGCTTGCAATGGCAGCAAAGCCCTGCCAAAGCCCATTGCTCCCATCTCCTTGCTCTGCCCCTAGGGTTGCCAACCTCCAGGTAGTAGCTAGAGATCTCCTGCTGTTACCACTGATCTCCAGCCAATAGAGATCAGTTCACCTGGAGAAAATGGCCACTCTGGTAATTGAACTCTATGGCATTGAACCCCCTCATGAACACATGAAGCTGCCTTAGATTGAATCAGACCCTTGGTCCATCAAAGTCAGTATTGTCTACTCCTCATGTGGAGGAGTGGGGAATCAAACCCGGTTCCCCAGATCAGAGTCCACTGCTCCAAACCACTGCTGTTATCCACTACACCACGCTGGCTCTCATACATAACAAAGAAAGCAAAAATGCTCAGAAATATAATTCATATTCAGGCTGCTCAAGGAATACTAAGCAATGAACAAGCCACTTAGGTTTTGGCACAGTTTATTTATCCCCACTTTACAGCCCCACAACTATTGCTAAAACACTCTGAATGGGCCCATATTTATATTTAGAATTTGTGCCTGGTCCATGACAAGTTTGGTTAAGCTCCACTCTGAAGTTGCCAAGCTCTTTACCACAAGTCAGGACAGAAACTGTAGGGAACACTGCATTGTACTCTGTGTGTGTGTGTTAGGTGCCATCAAGTCACTTCCAGCTCTTGGTGACCCTATGAATTAATGACCTCCAAAATGTCCTATCATTAATAGCCTTGCTCAGGCCTTGCACACTGAGGGCCCTGGCTTCCTTTATAGAGTCAATCCATCTCATGGTGGGTCTTCTTCTTTTCCTGCTGCCTTCCACTTTTCCTAGCATTATTGTCATTTCAAGTTACTCTTGTCTTCTCATAATGTGACCAAAGTACAATAGCCTCAGTTTAGTTATTTAGCTTTAAGAAGAATTCAGGCTTGATTTGATCTAGAACCCACTTACTTGTTTTTTTTGGTGGTTCACAGTATCTGTAAAACTCTCCTCTAACACCACATTTCAAAGAAATCAACTTTCTTCCTGTCAGCTTTTTAATTGTCCAACTTTCACACCCATACATAATAATAGGGAATAATATGGCATGAATTAACTTGATCTTGGTCACCAGTGACACATCCTTACACTTAAGAATCTGTTCTAGCTCATGGCTGAGTTTCCCAGTCTCAACCTCCTTCTGATTTCTTGGTTGCAGTCTCCCTTTTGATTGATGATGGAGCCAAGGAATAAAAGAACAATTTCTATTTCCTCATTTTCAACCTTAAAGTGAGTAATTCCCCAGTAGTCATTACTTTCATCTTCTTAAAGTACAGCTGTAGTCCTGCTTTGTCACATTATGCTTTAACCTTTATCAGTAGTCATTTCACATCTTTGCTATTGTCTGCCAGTTAAAATTATTAATGTCCCTTCCATCAATTTTTACTCCACCTTCATCTAAATCTAATCCAGCTTTCTTTATGATATCTTCGCATATAGATTTAAGAGGTAGGGAGGTAAAATACATCCTTGTCTAACACTTTTGCCAATTGGAAACCATTCAGTTTCTCCGTATTCTGTCCTACCAGTAGTCTCTTGTCCAGAGTACAGGTTGTGCATCAAAAGATTGAGATACTGTGGCACACCCATTTCCTTTAACACCAACCATACCTTTCATGATTCACACACTGTATTAATAGATTAATTAATTAAAGGCCAGAGAATGTATCATTTGGGAGATCTCTCAACCTTATTATTTTTCCTTAAAACAGTCACAGGAGGACTCCAAATCTGATGAGAGTACTTATGAAGGAGGAAACGTTTCCCTCATGCTGTTTTTCCAAGCTAAATTTCCTCTCTAGTACAAGGTGAAACTACATGTATTATTTCTCCCCTGGTTAGGATGAGGGTTATTTCGATCTGGGAAAGGTTAAATATCTCTGCCATTGGGGCTGGTGTCAGCTTACCCTGAGATGGGGCAGTTGTCAACCCCCCACTTTCCCCATTTGCACACCCCTCCTACACCCGCTTGCTTGTGATCACATTGGTAACCTTGCCCAAGGATGTGCATGCTGCCCAGCACTGCTGGGGAAAGACATGCAGGTGGAACATGGTGGTAGCAGCACTCCTGGCATTCATAGCGGTGGAACTCCCAGCAGCACACAACACCCAGTACCACTGGGGAAAGGACATGCAGGCAGCTGTGAGCACAGGCAATGGGAGAGATGGTGAGCTAGCTGGGAAAAGATGTACAGGCAGGTGGGGGAACATTGGTGGGGGATGGAAAGGGAGGTGCAAACGGGTCCTGGTGTTAGGCAGGGGAGGTGGGCTCCTGATCACTTCGCTGGGGCCCTTCAAAACCTGGAGCTGGTCCTATCTGCTCCAATCAAATGCAGAGCCCTTCACAGATGCTTTTAAATTATTAGAAAAATGGTGGGAGAGCCAATCAAAAATCTCCTGTGTAAATGAAATAAGTCGCTTGGAATTGTTTTCTGTGTTGTTGCTGTTTTTTAATTTAAAAAATTGGTTTCCCAACACTCAACATTTTTTACATCACTGAAAGAGCTTTGGAAAGTGACAGAGAAGAACTCACAGCTCTCAAAGCCTGACAAGTAACAGTATAAGCAATCTGTTGAAACAACAGGCTGCCCATTGATATAGTGGTATGAATTACAAGTGGTGGAAGCTCATTTTCTTACATGCAGCCACCCATATAAATGAGAAATCCTAATGAAACAATCTTTCACATCATTTAATGGCAGGCGTTAGCTCTGAACAGGCACCTACCACTGAAACAGCTTGACTGCAGTAAAATATAATCCATTTTAGTAACATATAGTGTGGTCTTACGTAATTTTGTCTCCAAATTGTTTGTACACTAAGTACATAATGCTTGTCTCTTTCAAAAGAAAGAATGACTTCCATAGTTACTCAGCATGTAGGAAAAGGGCAAAAAGAAGTCAACAGTTCCAACACAGGAGGTTAAGAAAAACAATGGTGCTAGAGTATTTTCACAGTGCAAAGTAGAAGAGACATGTGTGGTTTGGGCAGTGAAAAGTGCACAGTTTCCATCTTTGAGCTGCAATTGTAAAAGCAAATGTCCTAAACAAAAAAGAGATTTACAGAACAGGGGCATCATAAGCTGATTTTGACTGTCAAGTTGGTGTTTCTAGCAGGGTTTTCAAGGCAAGAGACGTTCAAAGGTGGTTTGCCATTGCCTACCTCTGCACAGCAACACTGGACTTGCTTGGTGGTCTCCCATCCAAATACTAACCATGGCTGACCCTGCTTTGCTTCCAAGATCTAATGAGATTGAGCTAGCCTAGGTCATCCAGGTCAGGACTCACAGTGCTTAATATAGCAATAAAATCACTCTGAAAATGCATTATGATAACATTTCAAGTAGCCCACTCAATCGGGGAGGGAAAAATGTCTTTTAATAAAGTCTTGGCAAAAACAACCATCAGTGGTGGAGCTACACACTACAGCAGCTGGACATTCCATAGCAACTATATCTGCATTATGGCAGCAACACCCATGCCTTCCTGATTCTTACATCTGGAAAGAAAGGGAGATGGAACAAAACAGCTACTATATATCAATGGAAATAGAAAGGTGCATACGTAAACACTTCCTGTTGGGCAGCTTTTGGCCAGTGGATGCTTGTTCTTGTGTGTTTTGCTATTGACTTCTTTGCCCTGGAGAAAGTATGGATTCCCCCCCCCCCATAGGAAACAATGAAGACTAGTAGGATGGCGGACCCCTTGATTGTTGTATCATTTACTTGTAAAACAGCTAGTCTAGCCACCACCACCCCAGGGGGGAATTAATATAGGCAATAATGGACCCAAAACATTTTCCAAATTTTTCTTTTGCGCAACCCTGGCCATGGCAGAATAGGGATTCAACCTGGGTTCCCTGGATCCTAGTCCAGCACTCTAATCATACCCACATTTCTCTTCCTCTCTGTATACACACACAAACAGAGAGGCCATTTCCCCCCTGCTGGCCATTCACCCATTCTCCATACCACCAGTTTGCTGGTCAGCCTGCAGCCCCCCCACCTGCCTGGCTCATGTGGCATGGTATAGCATTATGTGACCTCAGTTTCTCCACCTGTACATTAACTATTTTATTTTATTTTGGAATTTTGTGCAAACCTGGGGGCTCACCCAGCTTTGTACAAACATCCTCCTACTCTGTACCTGAAGCCAGTGTACAGACTGAATGATTCACATGTCAAGTTCCCAGTTCAGAATTAGATCAGGTTGTGATCCATCGCACAGAAGCAGCCCACTAGCCACTTATGGTGGGTTAGAGAAAATCAATAAACTTTGCTGTTGACTTGAGACTTCAAAACTAGGGTGTTCTCATTCACCTGGTAGGCAACAATATATGGCCCATACACTGCATCTGACTTATTTGGGGCAGGCTTGAGATAAACATGGACTTTTACCCCCAGATTTAGATTTTTGAGTCATCTTGCAGTGAATATCCACATGATATGCAAACATGGGAAGAAGTTCAAAAGTGTTATGCAATCTTTGAACCAATTATTGCAAACGTAAATTGTCGGTTCTCCCTAAAATTACCTTTATATTTCTGAATCAATGCAGTTAAGATGCTAGTGCTACCGATACTGATTTTTCCCCCTGCAGAATACCCCAATTAATATACCTAAGCTTTTTTAAAAGTAGCAGAAGTTATTGTTAGATTTTATACGGGAGCATAAAAAGTCCAGAATCAAATGGAGTTCTACCGGGGAGCGGCGCTTTAGCGCCATGCATGGACACCAGTGCAGCTGCGGCAACAGTATACCTCAAGTGCAGAGGCTTGTGCTGGCACCAAAAGGGCATTCCCAGGGTCAGGGCTGACTTTAGTCAGCTCCCTGAGCCCTTTCACCCTGGGAACTCGCACCTGCAAAAATGGCGTTGCAGCCCCATGAAACCACATAGAGCAGTTTCATGGGGGTTGGGGGAGCTTCCATTTTCAGCTTGCCAGCCACAGCACAACAAGCTGCTCAGGAGGCAGCTAGGCTGCACTGTGGCTGTGTCATCCAAGGCCGCACTACAACTACTCTCCCCTCAGGATTGTTCTTCCCACCTATTATCACATGGCTGCCAAGAAACTCTGGTTGTCAGAGTGCTTTGGCACTACTTTAAATCCAGTAATTGGGCATACTGAGCAATCATTTGTCGGAATTCAGTTAAGGGACTGGTTATGCTTGAAAACGAAATCTTTTGTTACCGATAATTTGTTCATAACCTGAGACAAGATACATCATAGATTAGTCCCTGGGAGTTCTCTGCTAGCTTCAGCTGTGATTGAGATTGCTCTGGGTGGTCCAGAGCTCTTTGTAATCTTTGGCAAAGAGCAAGGTTATATTACTATTTTGACTGAATAAAAGATTTTTTAAAATTATGTCTTTTGAGGGGGTACTGCAAAAAAGTAATGGTACCATTCTTCCCTTCTATTACTTACAAATGAAAAATTTTATACCTGAAAAGCTGCATAACGGGTAAGTTAAAGGATAACATGAATAAAGTTGAAGCTTTTTTAAAAAAGAAGGTAGTTATGGCTGTAAAATTTCTGTCGTTATTGGAGATCAATAGTAGACCCATCTCAAGTTATGTTTTGAAGAGGAGAAAATCCTTGGGCTATGATGTTGGCCCTTTCTAATATCCCATGACTCTACTTTTTCAGTTATTGTAGTCGTTAGAGAAAACATTTGCAAAATGTTGTACCAGTGGCATTTAAATTCTTTGAGATTAGCACAAATTTATAGATATAGTTCCAGTTGTTGATGGTTCTGTGGGGAATACAAAACTGATTTCTTGGCACATGTGGTGGAAATGAGTGAGAGCTAATAGTTTTTGGACAATGGTGAAAAGATCTACGTTATTTGCTTTTGGCATTGGCATGCAATCCTCTATAAAATATATCTATTACATTATGTTATTTTTAATCCTAAAAAATGTTTCAGAAGATTGCTGCGTATCTAATTATTACAGCAAGATCAACCTTGCCAAGTGCTGAAAATCAAATTTATCCTAAAAAATAAGGCTGGTTAAGTAGATCAAAGGAGGTTTTTGTGTTATACAAGTTAACTGCTTTGGAGAAAGTTTGGGATATCAAAGAGTCATCAATAAAACAGAAATTGCTACATTTGATGCTTAATTTGTTATCAGATTGAATGAATTTTGTTTTTGGGTTATATGATTTTGAGGTGTTATAGTCTTTAAAATTCTGACTGGTTGCTTTGTAATTTAAAGTTTTATGAATTATTCATTCTATGTATCATTGTGTTAAAATATTTTTGAGTGTTAGTCTCACAAACCAATAGGGAGATACCTGAGATCTGCTATATGAATTATGGCAGCATAATCCAATGAACTATGAACCTGTTCATATCACATTTTACAAGGATCGCCACCAAAATGTAATTAGAAATAAATTGAATTCATGGGGTTGAAAAAAACTGGCCTAAACATTTTTAACAGGTAGCGTACAAAACATCAAATACTAGACATTTAAATATAATCATTTTTGCTAATCTCCTGGTACTTCATTCCAATTTTTGAAAAAAGTGTTCTTCAAACAAAGTACTTATAATTCCCCCAAACTCAGCAAATGATGTTATTTTCCATAATATTCCCACATCCTGAAAGTGTCAATATACACTGCTGAAATTCCAAAAATAAAGTTTTGCAATAAATGCATACAAAGAGTAATATTTCATCAATGGACAAAATGTGTGGTTCCAGACAAAGTGCTATGATATGGTTATTGACAGGCTGGTGTATAAAAACGAACAAGAGACAGGGTGATTTAATTTTACTAGATATATAAATCTTGGCAACTAGGGATTCAAAACTCATCTTCTGACAGACAAAAGAAGATTTAAACATGCAGTAAAACCAAGCAAGACATATTGATCAAAGGACATCTTGCAATATCCATCATCTTCTATAATAATAAAAGACTCAGTCCATCCATCTGTCCATCTGTGGCAGGCATAACTCATCCAAAAATAAAACTACAAGCCTCAAAATTGGCTTGAGGATGATCATGGAAGTTGCAGTGACAAACATGAAAGGAATCAGAACATCCTGCCCATGCAATCACCAGACACCCCCATCCCCCTGCTTTTTTGCGTTGGAAGCAATGGTTGTCTGTGGGAGGCATTACTCATCTGAAACTAAAGCTAGGAGCCACAAAATTGGCCTCTAGCTTTAGGATGATGACAGGAGTTGCTGTGTCTAAAATAAAGAGCATATGACATCCTCATCAGGATAAATAATAAATAATAAATAAATAACTCATCAGAAAATAATGACAGGTGTCTCAAACTTGGCCACCTGCTTCAGGATGATAGTGGGACTTATAGTGCCAAAACTGAAAGGAATCATAACATAGGTAATCTCTTGCTGGGATGGCCTTGAGCCAGTCTGACACAGTCATCTTAATCAATCTCACAGAGTAGTTGTTGTGAGGATAAAACAGATGACAAGAGAATAGTGTAAGCTACTGTGGGTCTACACTGGGGAGAAAGGCAGGGTATAAATTAATTAAATCTGGAATAATACAAGGATGCACCTGTCTTGATTTGCAAAACTCTTACTTTGCACAGGCGACTTTATGGAGGCTACTCAAGATGGAAGGAGACTAGGGTTGCCAGGTCCCTCTTCACAATCAGTGGGAGGTTTTTGGGTCGGAGCCTGAGGAGGATGGGGATTGGGGAGGGACTTCAATGCCATAGAGTCCAATAGCCAAAGCAGCCAGTTGTAATAGCAGGAGATCTCCAGCTATTACCTGGTGGCTGAGAAAACAATAGTACAAGGCTCACAACATCAATTGCAAAAACATGTATTAGACAAGTACAATAGTGAAAGTGCTGAAAAGGAATTCTACTCTTTCACGTGATTATGAGCAGGCAGCTAGGAACCTACATTCAGATCTTACTCAAAGAGGCTACCCAGATAGAATTATATGAGAGGCGAAACAAAAAGCAGATTTAAGAACTCGAGAGTCCATGCTTCTTACTTCTAAGACTAACACCAGAGAAGGTATTTTCTGTTCCCTTACACATAGTCGCCACTCTCATTCCATACAGCGGATTATCAGAAACCGCTGACACATTCTATCCAGCATTCCAGGCTGTGCCGCTCCTCCCCCTTTTGGTTTAAGGAGGAATGCATCTATCAGGGACAAGTTGATCCACTCCGACATTTTACCACGACATGCTCTTCCTCCGGTCGTCGGTCATTTCCCCTGTGGTTCCTGCTCCTTCTGCCCGCTGAGCCTACAGCTTAAGGAGTTTAGCTCAACCAGTTCTAACTTTAGGTTTAAACTCAACCATTTTTCCAACTGCTCCACGAGCAGATGCGTGTATGGCGTCACGTGCAAATGTGGGAAATTGTACGTAGGCAGCACATGTCGCCCCTTAAAAATAAGGATAGATGAACACAAATCCAGAATTAGATCACGGAACTTTGACGCCCCTCTAACTTTTCATTTTGTTGACCAGAAACACGATGAGAATGACATCAGATTTTTTGTCATTTGGGTTTATAAGGGGAATTCTTTTGATGCCGACAATGTCCAAAAGATTTTACTTAGACAGGAACTGCGCTTTATTTATTTGTTTAAATCTTATTACCCTTATGGCCTGAATAATGAAGTAGATTTTTCTTGCTTTTTGTAATTACACTATTGTCTTTACCACCTGCTTAATCAGTCACAGCTGCGACCTTAGTGAAGCCCTACCTGTTGAGCTTTTAAACGGTAACACCTGCGCTTTGGCTATCATGCATTTTCATTGAGCAACCCTGTTGGGAGCAAGAAGAGTCTGTTTGAGAACTTTGTGTGTAAGAACTTGTTGTACAAGAATATAAGGTATGGTTTTGTATCTATGCTGTTTTCTGTCTCTAAAAAAGTTAAAATATACATATTTTTTTAAAAAATGGCAAAAAAAATTTTTTTAATGCTAAATTGCATATTGTAGATTATTAATCATGAGAGAATTAGTTTTGAGAGGTTTTTTGTACATATTTATTGCACTTGCAGGAGCATTGTTTCTAGCGTGAACGGAGAGCTGAAGAAGCCGCCCGCGGGGGCGGCGAAAACGCAAAGCATCCGGACGGCGTTCCGTCATCTCCCGTCTCTCAGTCTTCTGTTGTCTATTTTGACACAAGCAAAGGACACGTTATATACATGAACTGTAGTAGAGTCCTCCTGACCATATTTTGAGACATATTTATAGACTTGTATTTATTAGTTTTATGCTTGTTGAGGGCAAATATATTTATAAGTTTCCTTTCTAGCACTTTTTTGCACTTTCACTATTGTACTTGTCTAATACATGTTTTTGCAATTGATGTTGTGAGCCTTGTGCTATTGTTTTCTCAGCCAGACTTTTGTTAGTACTAGTGCATCTTTATCTCAAGCATTACCTGGTGGTTGGCAACCCTAAAGAAAACTATTTGCATAGCTCCTCATGGTAGTATAATCAATATACAATAACAAAGCCTTACTAATTGTCACAACCAGGTTAACTCTTACTCTGAGAGAAAAGGGGAAGAGCTGGTATGGCACAGCCTAGTGTCCTGACCCTTGGGTGAAAAGGTTGAGTCTTGAGCACCCCATATTATCATAATCCCAGGGAGGCAGCGCTACAGGTGCAGGACAGTGGTATGGGCGCAGGGCAGAGAGAAGAGCAAGGCAGGTCTATGATGTAGCTAAAGAACACACAGGGATACTGACAGCCAGCACTAGCTCCCTGTGGAGGAAAGGCCACTCTTCTGCTGTAGAAGTCTCCTTGGGAGACAAGGTCCCAGTGAAGGCAGGCAGGAATTGGGAGTGGCCAGGAGAAGGGGGATAAAAGACCCCAGCAGGAGGAAGGGACTGAGAGACACAAGCAGGATGCTGCAAGTACATCAGCCAGTAAGGATGGGAGTCTTTGAGGAAGGGAACCTCAGTGAGACCTGGGAGGTAGTAACCCTGCCCTGGAATACAACATGCAGCACCTCCTGATAGTCCAGACACCTCAAGGCTTAACTCTGCAGGAAGGTTGCAGCAGCCTGAAGCTGTGTCTAAAAGGACCTCAGGAAGGATCCATGCCTAAAGCAGATGGGTTGAAGCAGATGGAGGAGATAATGGGCCTTCTTGCTGAAGCATGATTGTTAATGGCATGAGTTTGCTGTTATATGTGAGAGAGAAGTTAAAGTAGTATCACAGTAATTACTGGTTATAGGATTGTCTGTGCTGGAGATGTGAGAGGATAGGATACCATGTTGGGGCTGTAGCCCTTGGCCCTGAGGTGTTTACACTATCATAAATAACTATTCTGCTCTTTCATTTCCATAGGGAATTATTTTATTAATTGTAATCTAGTTTCTTATTAGTTATTATAATTCTTTACTACATATGTAAAGATGTAAGATGTTGTATATAATTATTATGTAAATCAACAAAATGTTAATTACCCACAATGTATAACGTTTCAGCTAATTAACATGCAAATGTTGCATGTTGCTAAATTCAGGTATTTTAGTTTCTATTATTCTAGAGTGGTTAGTCTGAGGCCATTTATGAATGAGATTTTTACCTTGGGTCTGACACTCTCTCTCTTTTTTTTTTTTTTTTTGTATAACTGAAGGGGTACAGGAAAAAAAGGGGAGGGATAATACGTTATAAGTATAAAACAATACAATGTTAAAAAAACCAAAAAAAAACCCAAAAAACTCAGTTGTATATTATGAGATATTTTCTATACAGTAAAAAAGTTGTTACAAAGTGTCATTCATTATTCTACTTATATTGATATTCTATTGTATGAAGGTCTAAAATTTACTTGACAGTTGTTTAAAACAAGTTAGATAGTACAAAACCAACGTATTTCATTCAGTTAGCCAAGGTTCATGTAAGTATAGAATGGCACCCACTTATCGTCAAATTGCTCTATGGATTCACTAGATTTTAAGTTTATCTCGAAAGTCATCTTGGCCATACTAGCATATTCCAATAGTTTTTCTTTCCAATCTTCAATTTGTTTCCAGGTTCTTGCAAGAACTGTTCTAGCTGCAGTAGTAGCATATTTAAAAACGTCCTGAAATTTCAAAGGCAAGTCTGGTGGCACAATGCTGAGTAGATAGAATTTAGGATCAAATGTCAACTTAATATTTAACATCAGCTGAAGTTCTTGATGAATTCTTTTCCAATAAGTTTGTAACTTTGAGCATGTCCACCATTCATGAAAATAGGAACCGTCCGTGTCTTGACATTTCCAGCAGGCACCTCTTTTTCCGGGAGTAGTCATCTGAGAGAGCATATTAGGAGTTAGATACCATCTGTAAAATGTTTTATACCAATTCTCTTTCACTTCTTGGGACACGGTATATTTCATTTCTGAAGTACAATGTTTTTCCCATAAGTCCATATTAATCATTTCTCCAAAGTTTTGCATCCATTTTATCATGTTAGTTTTCACTTGTTCTTCTTCCGTTTCGTATTTCAAAAGAAGCTTGTAGATTTTTCCTAATAAGTGTGAATCGTTTTTAGATGTTATCTGCTCAAATTCTGTTAATTCACGAAATGGCTGGGGATAGAAGCAGTCTTTTTGTAAATTAGACCTCAGTTGTAAATAAGTCAGCCAGTTCAATTTTTGAAATTTTTCTTGAAGATTGGTCAGGGTCTTAATTTCTCCTGTAGGCTCAATCATTTGATTGTAAGTAAGATGGACACCCGGTTTTAATTTAACGTTATCATGATAAGCTTCGACTGGCGACATTATGGATGGTGGAGAAGGACTTATTCTCTTTTTATATTTTTTCCATACTTTCAATAGCGCTATTTTAACATCGCAATCTTCTGGTACTTTGTCCTTTTGAGTTTTAGATGTAGAGTCCCACAGAACTTTGTGAAAACCTTGTCCAAGGTCTACTCGTTCTAGAATAACATGTCTGGCTTTAGGGTATTTTATCCATTCTGTAATCCAAGTTAGACAGGCGGCATGGTAATATAATTTGATATTAGGTAATGCTAGTCCTCTTTTTTTTTTCGTCTTGTAACACTTTAAATCTAATTCTCGGTTTCTTCCCATTCCAAACGAATCGGTTGATTTGTTTTTGCCAACTTTCTATTATTCTGTCTGGAATATCAATCGGCAAAGGTCTGACACTCTCTTGACCCCCACTTTTCTGATTCAAATTCTCAAAATCCTATGGATAATGGTTGTTTGCCCTGAAGAAAGTCCTGGAGTATCAGGAGTAAGTTTTTTTTACTGCAGAATCATCAGCAAAAATCCGTATCATCTGAGTCCCTGCCCCTTGAAAACACAGCTTTGTAATTGGCTGTGGTGTATTGTTAGAAAAACACCACCATCACCCCCACCGGCTCCCCTCTGCCCCCAGCAAGTTGGAACTCTGAAATGCCTCCAAAAAGGGGGGGGGAGCCAGCGCTGCAGCCTGGGGCCCAGCTGCCCATCCCGTGATTTCCTGGGAATAAGCCCCATAGAATAACATGGGGATTACTAACAAGTAGACCACTTCCAAGTCTTAACAGGGACTGGAGAAATAAGCAGCCGTATGGCTGCTTACTTCTCAGGCCATCCTCTGCCAGTTTTTTATTTTCTTTGGAAATGCTAATTTATCACTAAATATATAAATAAAAATGAAGAGAGAGTCCCTCAAGGGAAAGATCCTGCAAACACTCGTTACTGAAACTGACTAGAGAAGATGCTGGGAGGAGGGGGGAATCAGGTGGCTACTTTGGTTCCTGCATAGGCAAACACTCACTTTCTCCCCGCCCCTTTCCTCCTGGCCCCATGGCTCCCACGCACTGCACTGGCTGGAGGAGGAGGGGAAAATAGCGAATACCTTATGCACACAAAAGGGTACAATTTGAGCCGAGTTGATCTTGGAGCAGACTTTAAATCCATGGCAAAACAACATCGAGAAAACCAAAGAAAAGTGTGGGGTGAGAGCGAAGTGAACTCTGAGGGATGAAAAAATCATGCATAACTCCAAGGAAGAACCGAATCAGTCCAGGGGCGAACGTGAGTCAAAGTACCCATGCATATATCACCTGAGTGTCAGACTAGGATCTCAGAGACCCAGGTTTGAATCTGTGCTATGAAAGCTTGCTGGGTGACCTTGAGCCTGTCACACGCTCTCAGCCGACTCTGCCTCACAGGGTTGTTGTGAGGACACAATGGAGGGAAGGAGAACAAAGTAAGTTCCTCTGGGTCCCCATTAGAGAGAAAGGCAACATATAAGTGAAATAAATAAACAGGATAAAAATATGGCCAAATGTTGCATTTGGGGTTAGACTGTGGAATGGACAGAGGAAGAACCTCTATGAAACAATAGTGTGAGTGCAGCTAGCTACAGGACTGGTGAATGGGGGAGGAGACTTCTACTACAGCATGAAAAATGTCCACAATCAGTTTGAAACTTAAGAGATTATTGTATTTGTATTAGCTCCAAAGCACTAACTGCAAGTTTAACTTAAAATTAGAGTTCCACAAACCTGCTTACCAATGACCGACACCTCTCTGCCTTTGGACAGCTCCCCTCCCCTGAGTTCTCCATGGTCTCTAAAGAATATGGGGGAGTGTGAAAATCAGTTCTCCTTTATTTGACTTTGTGGAAAACTGAGGCAACGTGAGAGATTTGTGCTGTGACACCCTTCTCCAGAAGCCCTGCTCAAAATGAAGCAACAACCAGCCCCAGCTTTCTAGCACTTTCACGGGGCTCTGGAGAAGATTGACAAATTTTGCAGTTGTTTCTTGTGCCTCATTCTCAAATACCTCTACAGAGATTGGGAAAGGGCAGAGAAGAAAAACAAGCTACTGCTTATATTTTCTGTGGGAGGTGAAAGAAGAGTCCACTCCTCCCCTCAAGTGCTTTCTATGTTAGGGGAACTGAGAGGAGGGGCTAGGTCTTGCTTCATTCCTAAAGGGGGCTGCACAGAATGCAGAAGTAGCCCCATATATAAAAGGAACAAGACCTATACAAAGTTACTCCAGTCTAAGGCCACTGACTTGAATAACAGTGTAGGATTGCACTGTTAGCCCTTCTATCACTTTAGTTGAACAACTGCCTATGACTTCTAGTGTTATTAAAAATTGTTTCAACAATGAAAATCTTATTCTATGTATGCAGTTTGTAGCTTTTGGAGAAATAATTGTGTTTTTTGAACTTTGGTCCGAATTTTTTTCTTTCCAGTATGGTTTACAAAGGAACTGCGACTTTAAAAAAACATTAAAACTGGTTGTTATTAATTCCACAAATTAAGCAATGCCAACAAGTAATGTCTCTTACTGGGCTGGCTTCTGTTGATGGAAAAGCAGAAGCTTTTAAACTGCACATAATTTTCCCCCAGTTGTAAGGCACCTAATTCTCACTTATATGCAACAATCCTTTATTTGCAATAATACACCCAACTGCATTCTTATGCATCAAATATAAGTGCCAAGATCCTTCTTTTCTTATAGCAATATAATACTTGAGCCAAACAATCGCTCAATGTTGTGCAACACTGCACACGTGTATTGCCTGGTAAGCTCCACCGTTTCTTGCATACCTGCACAACTTTTGGAACTGGGCCATTAAGATACTTCATGCAGGTTGATTTCTAATGTAAAACACCTGGGAAATCAATACTGCCAAAAATACACTTTGTAATGTTACAGTATTGCGATGTTGGAACAATGTTTTGTGCTAACGAGATACCAAATGAGAAAAAATTGAGATTTACTCATCCTTTTGCTACATTTCCATTAGAATAATGAACTTAGACCGCAACGCTATGCATACTTACAGTGGGAATAAGTTCTAATGAACACAGTGGAACCTACTACAGAGTAAATTAACTACAATGTAATGAAATACTCCAAAGAGTTTGGGGTGGGGAGGGAAAGAGTTCTCCCTGTACAGCTTCCATAATCGAAACTCAGTCCCTCATTGATTTCAACGCTTCCAAACAGGAATACATAAAAGTGCGATCCGTGTGTCCCTTGCATGAATAAGCGCTTCAAAGGCAATAGTACTAACTTCCATGTAAACTTGCGACAATGGTCGTTATACAGAAACAAGAGATATCTAGGGTTGCCAACCTCCAGGTACTAGCTGGAGATCTGCTATTACAACTGATCTCCAGCCAATAGAGCTCAGTTCCCCTTGAGAAAATAGCCGCTTTGGCCATTGGACGCTATGGCACTGAAGTCCCTCTCCTCAGGCTCCGCCCCAAAAACCTCCCGCTGGTGGCGAAGAGGGACCTGGCAACCCTAAAGATATCACTAGCCGACTTTTTGCTGTTTCATATCGAGCAGGAACGTCTCTCCTTTTCTTCTAATGTAATTTCTCTACTCAGAACCAAACTTCTCCGGAACTTTTGCAAACCACCCGTCACGCCACTCCACTCGACGCATGCTCACACGACAAAAGACGGCCAGTCCCCGGCTAAACCCGCGACGCATGCGCGCGTCCTCTTTACCCCGGGAGAGCGGCGACGCTTGGTTCGCCGTTGATCATAGAGAAAACGAAAGGAGCGGCTGGCGCCGGGGGCGCGCGAGAGTCTCAGTGCGCATGCTCCGCGGTGTTTCTTTGTCCCGGAAGTGCTTCGCTGCGGGTGTTTGACACGTAGCGTCCAAGTAAGCGGAGCTGTGGGGTTTGGGGGAGTCCTTCGGGGCTGGTGTCCGCCGAGTGCGGGGTGGGGGAGAGGGTCTTGTGACGGAGGGGCTCCAGGTGCGTCCCCGAGAGTGCAGAGGCCCGCTCCTGATTGTGGCGCGGGCGGCCTTTCCATCTCTAGCAGCTGAGCGTTGGCAGGGAGAGGAAAGCAAGGAAGGCGCACACCCCCCCCCCCGCCGGTGCAGGCCCGAGTCTTTCTCAGCTTTCTAGGCCTCGTTGGACGGTTTCGTATTTTCCATGCAGCTCTTTGCTGTTGTCCCTGCTTTTTTTTTAGACGGGAGGCTTCGTGCCTGGGGAGGGGGGGGGTCCTGTTTTGCTGGACGGGGGGGGTGTTGAGGGAGCTCTAAGGGGCAAGGCGTCGGTCGTTTCGGGTGTGAAATGGGAGCGTGTGAAAGATTGGGGCAGGCTGTGACATCGCCCTCCCTCCAGCGCACGCAGTCTTCTTGCATGGTCGTTGAGCCTGGCTGTGGCCGTTTCTTAGCGGTCTGCTCTTAAAAGCCAGGCGCTTTGAAACAGTAGCGTTCTGGCTGCTGTGATGTGAGGGTTGAAAGGACGGGTATGTTGAGTGCTGTTCAGATAGGGATTTTCATTGATAAGTTGACCGTGACAAGTAAATGTCCTGAGCTATCTGATCGTTCCTATCAATAACTTTAATGGGTCCTTGACACTTCCTTTGTTCTGCGTTTGGCATGTCTGTCCCTTTACCCCCTTGCTTATACATATATGTGAACTAGAGTTCATTAAGAACTGGATAGCACTGGATCCTGTTTTTTCTGGGAAGGTGAACAATGAATGGATAAACTGCTCAGCGCAGTGATGGAGTAATAGGACCTTCCCATGGGTCTAGGCTACCACCGTTATTCTGTGATGTCCAAATAATTAATATCAAAACAGTGTAAACTCGTGCAGGACATTCAGAAGGCCCTAGGATAATTTTCTAGCCTCCATAGTTAAAAGGAGCTCAAGTGGTTGGGCTGTTAGAAACAAAGACCTTTCCTTGACTCTCTAGAGAGTCATAGCTAGCCAGAATGGATAATACTGGACTAGATGAACCAATGGTTGGACTTGGCTGTCTTATTTGCATGTTGATGTACCTATTTAATATTTCATTTAAGTTTTTTTTGGGAGGGTGTTCCCAAAACACCTTAGGTTTGCCATGCCTGTTGTTAGTTTTTTGTTTGATTGCACACATTGTGTTGTGACTTCTCACCACTTAATGTGGTGTGTTTTTCTTTTATAAAGGCATTACATTTGTTTAATTACAAGATTATTTATATTTTTATGTGTGCGTTAAGGTTTTTAAACACCTGTACTGACACATGGATTCTTTAAATTCAGGTGGGCAGCTGTATTAGTATGTAGTATCAGAATAAAGTTTGAGTCTAGTAGCATCTTTAAAGATCAACAACATTTTCCAGAATGTAAGGTATTGTGAGTCAAAGCTTACTTAGTATCTGATGAAGTTTGCTTTGACTCATGAAATAATTTTGCAGGTCTTTAAGGTGTTACTGGACACAAATGTTGTGTGTTCTTGTTATTCTTGATAGGGGCTGTGTATGTTCTGAAGTGGTAAAAACATTGGTTTTTGACATGGAAAGAGCAGTAGAATGCTAGTCAATATCATGCTACGTTAAACTATCCTTTGCTTTACAGAGAGAGAGCGATGTCTGGGTTTGACAACTTGAATACAGACTTCTACCAAACAAGTTACAGTATTGATGATCAAGCACAGTCTTATGACTATGGAGGAGGAACATACAGCAAGTAACTTGGAGTTCTTTTATTGTTTGCATAATCAGACTATACTATAATATATCCTTGACTGAAGTGCCGGGAATTTTAAAAAATTTAGCTTCTTGTGTAATATTCTAGCATACGGTGTGAAACTGCGCTTAAGATGTTTTTGCATATATAAGGGCATCTTTGGATCCAACTCATTGATTATTTACATTAAAAGTGCAGCGGGTTAGCCCTTCTGCCTGTTTATGTATCTGTATGTTCATATGTTTTAGTTGTTGAAATACTATATATATATATATACACACACACACACATATGTCTGTATACATAAAATTTTAATTCTTCATTGCCTTGTGGGATCTGGCATACAGATGTTTTAAATTAAATATATACAATAATGTTCATTTTAAATTTAACTCCAATGCATATTGAACTAAAGTGCCTTTTTAGTCCAAAACATACTGCACAATTTTAGTTGAACATATGCGAAGAGCCCAACATGTGTACCACTACCCATCTAGGATTGGATTCTTATATTTCTGTACGGTGTTTCTCATTTTCATTTGTGTAATAAAAGCTGTGTCGTGTGTTGAGAAAAAACCAGCTGCCATAAAATAATGGTATAGAAAAATTGTTTTCTTCTGGATGCTTTTCTTGTTATTGTGTGTTCCCTTCATGTAGTCTACATCTGTCAGAGGCCTCCAAGGCAGTTTGTTTACAAGTCGAGAAAAAAAGATACTAATTCTATAGCAACTTCTCATCCTAAGGGCCAGTTGTAATGGGATGTGTCATAATATGTATGTGGTCATTGTAGATGTCACAGCTGTTGAAGCAAGTGCTAGCATTGGCATTATGCTTTAACTGTTTTATGAAGAAGGATGTAGCAATAACAGTCATGGTAATGTATTTGTTTTGAGTGTACTATGGGATTGGCTGGTAGGTGACCATTCAAAAAAAGATAAATGAGAACAGCTTAGTATTTTGGTCACTATAGAAATGATGTTTTAAAAACAAAAGCAGTTTTAAGATGACTGATCTTGTTAAATAGTTATAATAAAATCCAAACCCCTCAACTTCAGGTAAATGTTAGCAGAGTTTTTTCTGCTTTTGTCTTGTTTAGTTGTAGTGTGTTTCAGAAGTCTGCGGGGTGTAATTTTGTGTATGGGTGGCAGCACAGAAGGGTCTGTACCTGAATAGAAACATTTGGGAAGTCGGGGGGCATTTCAGTTTGTAAAACTAGCATCCTGTATATTGTCAGGAAAGGTGATGTGTTCACCAGACTAATGTGATTTTGCTTTCTGCAGACAATATGGTGGCTATGACTATTCTCAGTCAAGTGGATATGTCCCTCCAGAGATGATGCAGCAACCACAACCTTACACTGGTCAGATATTTCAGCCATCCCCAACGTACACTCCATCCTCACCACAGTCTTTCTATGGAAGCAATTTTGAAGATGAGCCACCATTACTAGAAGGTTTGGAATTATATGTGTTGCAAACTGCAAGATAATTTAACACAGGCAGTGCCAAATATAGAAGAGCAGTATCTGCTGAGTGTCCAAGTATTTGTGTTTAGCATTGGAAGAACAGCTGCTGTTGTGCTTCTTTATCGGTTTCTGTAGACCATAATTTTCCTTCTGTTTATTTAATAATCTTCAACCAAACTGTTCTTAAGCAAAGTAAACCTCCAAGGAGGAAAATGCAATAGTTATACTCTGTAGCTTAGCAAGTAGTTTGGAGTCTGCTGGTGGTTTGGGTCCACTGAACAGTTAGATTTCATATTCATGCAGTGTTCAAATGACCTCTTAATTAATATTTTCCCACAGATAACACATTGGTAAAATATTGTTTTTTCTTGGATCTGTAGAACTGGGGATCAATTTTGACCATATTTGGCAGAAGACCCTAACAGTACTGCACCCTTTAAAAATAGCAGATGGCAGCATCATGAATGAAACAGACTTGGCGGGACCAATGGTGTTTTGCCTAGCCTTTGGTGCAACCTTATTACTGGTAAGATGGCAATGGTTGTGTGTGTGAGAGAGCATGGTCATGCATTTATGTTCCCCTCAATTTAAAGAACCTAAGATGACTGAACAACTGGCTGTAAACTAAGGATTTTCTAACAAGTATGTGTCAATACTTAGATAAAACTGCCAAAGAATGTGTTGTGTTAATGTGGTACAATGGGTATCTCGGGCCAAGAATGTATTCTTGGCATACCCAAAGGCATGGACATTCTGACACTTTTTCTGTTGAACAACAGATGCCCCTTTCCATATTATAAATTACTTTTGAAAAGTATTTTTTATTTCATAAGACAGTTGTTATGCGTGAGGAAATGGGCTTTGAGAAATAAAAGTTCTTAACCACTTTGGGCATGTAGAACTAGTCTTATTGTTCTTTGGTTTCAGGCCAAAGAGGCTTCAGTCCCTGTGAAGATCAAGCTTTTCTTTTAAATAAAAACTCACATTCTAATCTAATCTGAACAGTGCTTCCTCCCTCCCATTAAAATTCTGTGGGGGGGCAGCATTTTCTGTTTTGGAGAAGTCTGTGTAAAGTTGGCTTGGCTCCCTCTGCTCACGTCTTGTTTAGGCCCATCATGTTGCCCACTCCTTAAACACCCCTCTTGAATAACAGTACAAATTTGTGTAGGATTTGAATTTGTTACAGACATGCAGAGGCATGAAAAAAAAATTCTTGTCCTTCCTCTGAGAAATTCAAGGTTTAAAAGACAAGCTCGATTACATTTGTTTTTATTTTTCACCCTGGGAAATGACTCAAGGCAGTGTGTGGATATAGGATGATGTCCTTGTAAAAGAGTGTGTGTGGAACTTAAATGTATCTGTTCTCTCTTCCAGGCTGGCAAAATTCAGTTCGGCTACGTGTATGGGATTAGTGCAATTGGGTGCTTAGGGATGTTCTGTCTCCTGAATTTAATGAGCATGACGGGCGTTTCGTTTGGCTGTGTGGCCAGTGTCCTAGGATACTGTCTCCTTCCTATGATCATACTTTCCAGCTTTGCAGTAATATTTTCTTTACAGTAAGTATGGTTAACAAAATGTAGTTAGCATGTAAATGCTATTATATTGTACGCTTCAGCTGATACAGAGAACTGTGTTTCCATTAGTAGATTCCAGTGGTGGGGATTATAGGCAGGTACATAGGATGAACATAGTTTGTATTCACAACATTCTTTAACTGAATGTGTCTGTGTTTTTTAGTTTATAAGATATATTAAAATTGTACAAATCTGAAAGACTTTCTGTCTTTGTGTAGTAGAAGATATCTGGATGTTTTGCACTACAAAGTATCTTTCCCCCAACATAACCGTTCTGTCTCTGTTCCTGAAGTCCTTGCCTTAAACATGCTTAGATATCATGGCTCCTTAGGGTATAACTGTTTAACTTCCTGGTAATTACAGGAATTTCCTGCTATTTAATCTGGGTTAATTCAGTTCTGGAGGTTGCAACTTCCTTTAGGAAATTCTATATTTGGCTGGGGGGAGGCAGATTTAATTGGCTGAAAATTTTAGTTAACTGCTTGCATACTCTTTTGGTAGTAGAAACTCCTTGCTTTATCTGCCTTGAGGATCTCGTTCTGTGACATTATTCCTCTTCACTCTGGAGCCTATCGACTCCGTAATTAGTGAGAACTGAGCAATATACCTGCTTAGAAGACAGAGCCAGGATACAGGATGATCTTGACAGGCTGGAGAAATTGGCTAAAACTAATAAAATGCACTTCAACAAAAATAAATGTAAAGTTCTGCATTTAGGTAGGAAAAATCAAATGCATAATTATAGAATAGGGGAGACTTGTCTTAGCAGTAATGTGTGCGAAAAGGATCTTGGGGTCTTTGTAGACCAAACACTGAGCATGAGTCAGCAGTGTGATGCAGTAGCTAAAAAGGCAAATGCGATCTTGGGCTGTATCAACAGAAGTATAGTGTCCAGATCATGCGAAGTGATGGTATCATTTTACTCTGTTCTGGTTAGATCTCGCCTAGAGTATTGTGTTCAATTTTGGCACCACAATTTAAGAAGGATGTAGACAAGCTGGAACGTGTCCAGAGGAGGGCAACAAAGATGGTGAGGGGTCTGGAGACCAAGTCCTATGACAGTGGTGGCGAACCTATGGCACGAGTGCCAGAGGTGGCACTCAGAGCCCTCTTTGTGGGCACGCGAGCCGTCGCCCCAGCACAGAGTTTGCCTGAGTTCATTCTCCCGGCTGAGGAGGCTGGGGACCAGTGGTACCTTCCCGGCTCCTCTGGGAAGTGCCGGGCTCCTTCCCAGTGCCTTCTCCGCAGTCGTCGGCTGCGCGCTCCAGAAGTGAAGACAATGACGAGCCTTCTGCCGAGGACTGGAAGAGGCAGAGCCGGGACAGGGCTGGACCGGGAGTGGGACGCCTGGGCGGCCGTGTGCGGCTGGCTAGTTAGTGACTGCAGGGCAGGGGGTTGGCGGTGAGGGCCAAACCGGGGCCCTCCTGGCGTTTGTGCTGGAGCCAAGCCCTTCACTTAGCTCGGGTTTCCACTCTGCTCATACATGCAACCGAAGGTGCCTCTGAGCGCGTGCAGAGGGCTGTCCCCACCATCAGCCCCCCCCCCCCCGCATAAGTCTCCATGAGATGGGTTGTATAGTTGATGTATAAAACCTCCAGGTAGTAGCAGGAGATCTGCTATTTCAATTCACCTGGAGAAAATTGCCGCTTTGGCAATTGGACTCTATGGCATTGAAGTCCCTCCCCAAACCTCTCCCTCCTCAGGCTCCGCCCCAAAAACCTCCCGCAGGTGGCAAAGAGGGACCTGGCAACCCCTAGCCCCATGTGGACTTCTAGCTGTGTTGGCACTTTGCGATAAATAAGTGGGTTTTGGGTTGCAGTTTGGGCACTCGGTCTCTAAAAGGTTTGCCATCACTGTCCTATGAGGAAAGGTTGAAGGAGCTGGGTATGTTTAGCCTGCAGAGGAGAAGACTGAGAGGGGATATGATAACTATCTTCAAGTATTTGAAGGGCTGTCGTATAGAGGATGGTGCTGAGTTTTCTGTATGTACAGTTCAATGTGTGATTAAAACCCTACATGTTATCCAGGCACTGGTCCCCCATTTAATTTGTAAAACTGCTTGTTGCCTCTTCCTTACAAGCAGATGTTCGCATATACAGGTAAAATGTACATGTGTTCACTGTAACATGTGAAAGGGCTTATATCCCCCTCTACCATTCTGAAACAGGAACTAAGACAGTCAGGAGCAAGTTAATTGTTGCAGTTTATTAAAATGCAAAGACAAACCTGGTTTCCAGGTTGCAAGAGATGACCCTGTTAATGCTGTTTAATGTTTAAGAATGATTACATAAAAGCAAATAATTGTATAAACTTGCATGTGGGTTTTTTCCATGTGCCATTAAAGTGTGCTTTTAAAAAGGTAAAAAATATACAATAAAATCTAGAGACTGATAACTCATGTGTTGCCAGAAGTTGTTATATATTAGCAGGTGTTGGCCCGCATATCGGTTTGTTTGCCCAAAAGCTATAATGTTTGAACAGCACCCAGTAGCTGTCTTCAGCTTTAATTAGCTGTAAGCTTTAAGTAAATCCTGTTGCATTG
Organism: Euleptes europaea; assembly: GCF_029931775.1. Lineage (NCBI taxonomy): Eukaryota > Metazoa > Chordata > Lepidosauria > Squamata > Sphaerodactylidae > Euleptes > Euleptes europaea. The sequence continues at coordinate 98,298,467 of NC_079312.1, read as the reverse complement.
AACTGAGTAAATTAAAAATTGTTGGGTATGTCACCACAAAATCTTCCCACCTTCTTTCCCTCCCCCCCCCACCCAAAAAGTACACTTCTGGCAATAACATCTGATAAACACAGAAGCGGTTGCGCATAAAGGTCAGAAGCTGATACCTGATGTTTTAATTTTGTTTTTCAGGGGAATGATGGGGATAATTCTCGCTGCTGGAATTATTAGCTGGTGTAGTTTATCAGCTTCTAAAATCTTCATATCCGCCTTAGCAATGGAAGGACAGCAGCTTTTAGTGGCCTATCCGTGTGCTTTATTATATGGAGTCTTTGCCCTCATTTCTGTGTTTTGAGCGTGGTGTCATTATTTACTGGACTGAAGTGGGCCAAACTGAAAAGCCTCCACTTGGGACCCTTTGCTTGGGACCGGAAAGCAGCTTGTTGGAATTGCTATCATGAAAGGTTATTGCTCGAATTGTCTTATAGGAGCCACAGATACGAACATGTCTTTTCTGTTCCTTTTTATGGGATTCTTGAATGCAGTTTTGAATCAAGCTGTAATGTCTATAGCTGTAATACAAGTTCATCCTTAGACTGTATAAAATGTAAAGTTTTTCCCCCACTTCTCAAGTCTCTGGCAACATATTCTTGTTATGAAAACTTTTATAGTTTGTAAGTTTTTATAGATAAGGATAAATGAAATGCTAAACTTTGCTTTGGCTGAGCCCTTGTTTCCGCACAACAAAGGATCCTAAACAAAAAATCCTAAACAAAGGATATACATTCCCTTTTTTCTACAGGGTTAGCAGACTGAAAACTTGACTCAGTACTACTTCCATCATAAAGCAAAGCAGAACGATCCTAGATACATCTTTCCGAAGTTTACAAGACCCACTTAGATTTCTCAGTTTACAGTGAAAGGTCCAAAGGGCTTTCCATGCTCAAAGTTTGACTATGTTTAATTATTTCAATTTCTGTGTATTTTGTAAATAGTTCTGTCATGTATAAAGCGGAGAAGATCTTGTTCCGATGCTACAGATCGAGGGTTGGCATTCAAAAGCAACCTGTGTGGCAAATTACAAATTTGTCAATATTGTAGTCTGATAAAGAACGCACAGATTACATTTCAGAATCTGTTGGAAATGCTTGACTCTTAATAATCCATCTTTCCTTGCATTGTGCCCCACCTTGAAAAACGATATGGGGTTTGTGGGGCTTGTTCCCATTGGAGAAACATTACATTTAAATAAATAATGGAGGGAGAGAGTTCAGTAGCATTTGCAAAGCTTCAAAATCCTGACCAAAATAAGTCACATTTTAAAAACATTGTTAATTAGTTTCCATGTGAAAACCTTGCTTGCCAAAGTAATTATTTGCTGTCCTTGTTTATTAAAGTAATGAAACAGAGGAGCAAACCCTAAAGATCATTGTTGCAGACTGGTATAAATAACTGGCTATCCCTATTGGACTATATACATGAACCAGTGTAACTTGTGAACAAATGCTTAATCGTATTCATCTGTTTTTCTCCCCTTGTACTTCTTCATGCTTCCCCATACAACCTGTTGTCATGTACTCAGCAGTTGCTGGCTAAACTCTTTAATAAATGACTTGCAGGAAATTCAGACAAGTCTGCACATTCAAATGTCAGTCTTCACTAATCAAAAACGTTCAGCAGCCCTCTTACAAATATTACATCTTCCAATATAGTTTTAGCACAGTAAGGATCAGACACCTTATGGTCAAGCAGTCTTATGTACATTTTTCTGTCTCGCTGAAACTTAGCTGACTATTTCTTCAGTTGACTAAAGTCTGTAAAAGGGGATTGCTAAAAGCATAAGGATAAAATGGCTACTGGTCTGATTCTTATAAGTTTTTATTTGGAGGACTGAATTGAACTCCTCACTCCCCTGCTCGCTCTGACTCCTCTCCCTCTGAAACCTTCTCCACTGCAGTGCTGGCTCTAGCTTCTCAAACACGCACACACGTGGTGACTACTGCTGTACAATTAGGCACTATTTGGGATTTCTGCATTTCTTAATGGGGGGAGGTAGCTTCTTTATGAAGCAGGGGGTTCCCTAAGGTTGGCAAAGCTATACATTGTAGCTTTGTGTGTGTGGTTGTTTTGGTAATCCTTTAACTATTAGATTTTAAGACCATAATAAGGATTCCTGCTCTTGATGCAATCTAATAAGGAGCTTTGCTGGTGCAGGTTCCACAGCTGGTGAGGCAAGCAAAGGTTCATTTAGCAGGGCTTTGTCTTGCTAGCTCTGGAAAGTGCAGCAGCAAGCCCTAGTGTGAAAGCTGTTCCTGTACCTCTTTAACACACAACTTTGGATTTAACACACAACTGCAAAAAGGGAATCACACGGAGAACCATGATAAAAGTTCTGAAGATTAATACTGGTAAAGTGAGGTGTTGACATGTATGTGGTTAACACCTTTCCATTTGAAGAAACAAACTACGAGAGGTTAGATTACAATATGGTATTTTCTAAACTGGCAGAGCTGCTTAAAGTCTAAGGCCACCACCGCTTTGGTTCTGAGTACATTTAAATGGAAATAATGTTGCAGGGATTTCAATTAGCTCACCAAATTTAGACAAATGTTTTTAAGTCCTGTCTTGGAATCCAAGGAGTCCATTTTAGAGTGTAAGTAGAAATCTGTTTTTTTCCCGTTCAGGTTCCACTAAATTTCTGTCATGAGTTTGTCCCGCTGTTGGGTATTAGTTGCATTTCTGATAGTGAAGCTCTAGTAGTTCCTCAGTAATCCAGTACTTAATCCCTTGTACATGAATTTCAATGGTCCTTAAATATGTATGATTATAGGATATTTTTGGCCAGTAGATACCTTTTGTAAGTATTAACATTGTGTTTACCACCATTGTGTAAAAAGACCCTGCACTACACAGGAATGTTTAATTATTCTAAAAACATTAATTTCAACTTCTACCTAGGTCTATGATTAAGGCTTTGTAATCTTGATCCTCTTCGTCATGGTGTTTTATTACTAAAATCTGCAGTTGTGAAGAGCAGGTATCTAGCTGGAAACAGTTTTTAAAAAATACTTTTCACCTTCTCTTTTGATTATCACAGTGCGCCTGGTTCTTACTCTGTTTTAATGAAAAACATTATCTGCTCAGAATGTCCTGTTTAGTTGCACAAATTAAAATAATTTTTCAAATGAGAACTAATTATTCAGATCTGTTCTAATAAATATGAAAGCTCAAATTCTTTCTTGAGCACATTAGGTTCTAATAGACTAGGATATTTTTGTGAGCTACGCTCATCACCTCTACTTTGGATGTTTTTTGGATAATTCGCCTAACTTGCAGCTAACTTGTGTGTGTAAAGTGCTGTCAAATCACAGCTGACTTGTGGCGACCCAGTAGGGTTTTCAAGGTGAGAGACTAAGAAGAAGAAGAGTTGGTTTTTATATGCCAACTTGCTCTACCACTTAAGGGAGACTCAAACTGGCTTACAATCACCTTCCCTTCCCCTCCCCACAACAGACACCCTGTGAGGTAGGTGGACCTGAGAGAATGTGACTAGCCCAAGGACACCCAGCTGGTTTAATGTGTAGGAGTGGGGAAACAGATCCAGTTCACCAGCTTAGCCTCTGCCACTCATGTGGAGGGGTGGGGAATCAAACCCAGATCAGTCCACCACTCCAAACCACTGCTCTTAACCACTACACCACACTGGCTAACAGAGGTGGTTTGCCATTGCCTTCCTCTGCATCGTGACCCTGGTATTCCTTGGTGGTTTCCTATCCAGGTCAGGGCATGGTGAGCTTATGGATGTTAAAAACTGGATGTTAAGAAACATTGTTTGAGATATAACACTTGTACTGGCGAAAAATATTTGTAAAGGAAATGCATTCCTTTCTGAATATTTGAACATACTGTAGCTGGGGTTAGAGCAGTCCTGCGCAGAGTTACTCTAGTTTATTTCCCTTGGTATCAGTCTTCAGGATCAACAGTAGAATAAAGTGCTGAGACTACTGTGCCATTAAAGCTGTTCTTTAAAAGCTTTTTACTTAATGCACATAAAAACAGCGTATCCCAACAACCAAAGGTACGTGAAGCTGAATATCATTAACAAGGAGCATTCCCATGACTGAGAGTAAGTCTGCGGGGAAAGGTATAAGAAAGGAACATTAGGAACCCAACCAGGTAAATCAAATTCACCCAATGGAGCAGGATTTGGGAGCAAAGAGGCACCTTGGCTCCAGCCTTAACACACCCCGCGAGAGCCTGGCCCCCTCCTGGAGCACCCAATGCTGCCGCCGTCTCCTCCTCCCCTCACAGCTTCCCTACCGAGCTGCCCACATCCCTGGCTCCCCATGTTGCTGAATTGGATACAGAAGGAGCTAAGTGATCTGCAACGTTACCTGACCCACCTGCGCACTGTTCCGCAGGACCTGTTGGAGATGACTTGCTCCACTGGCAGGAAACTATTATGGGATCTCCTGACAGTGCATATCAAAGGGGGGGGGGTCTTTTTTCTCACTGGGTGCAGGATTTGCACCAGGAGTTTTGTATTGGAAAATGGGAATACCCCTTCCAATTAGCAAAAATAGTAAAAATGTATTTTAACTTTAGAATTATAGAATGAGTCTTCAACACAAGCTTAACATTCTCCTGTTGAAAATGATGTAACTTTAGCATTTTTATATCTGGCTGGATCTCATACTTAATTCTTTTAAGCATTTATAAATTGCCTTTCCATGAATTCCAAGTGCCTTGGGCAAAGGTAGAAAGAATAATGATTGTTCATAAAAATTCGCACAGACTTTTCTATATTTAGTCCCTTATTTGCAAAGTGCTTCCAGTTCTGGCTAAGCATTATGCTAATTTAGATATCCGCTGTGTGTCTTCCAGACACTTGAAATATGTAGGTGTTATTTCTGTAGTTTTTTTGCATGCCTTTAGCCAAGGTGTAAAAAAAATTCTCAATTCTCTGAGTGGGAAAAAGTAAGGGGGGGAAGGATGTGTAAACAGACAGCTGAGCTGCTTGGCACAAGAGAAAAACAGTAGCAGACAACCAGTAGAAAATGAATTTACTAAAGGTAGATTCTAAACTGTTATCCACAGTGTAAAGACACATTATAGGAATTGAAAGGAGGGCACTAAAGTTGTGAGAATCCAAACCTTAGTCAGATTGTATTGATTTTAAGCCACTGACCTGAGTAAGGATTTTTTAAAGGCCATATTATAAAGACTTGGATCCTTCTTTCATTTCTACAGGGCCATGCTGTCAGTATTACAGAGACAGTGCACCATTGCAGAGCGCATTAGCCCAGTGCTAGCCGCTTTCAGCTTACAGCATCTTACAGTGAGCAAAAAGCACCCAATTCCAAAGGAAATCCATCCACAACAGAGCACTGCCTCCCCAATGGAAGGCAACATTATGGAAATGAAGGGAAGTTTTTGATCCAAGCCAAAGAAATCCATAGCTGAGCTCAGTAGCTAGCAGCAGAAATCAAAACACCACAGCAAAGCCAGGTCAAGGGTTGCAGTTGTCTGAACAGTCATGGTGGAGGGGTGGCTCTTCATGCCATGGTGACCTTCCTTCCTAGAGACATCTTGCTAGCTGCAGCTGGAAATGGGAAGCAAAGAATGACACCTGAGTCACAGGAAGGTTCTGGTATATAATATACAAGGCAGTAATGTAGACACTATCCTATAGTGGGACATGTAGAGCACAAAATGACTTGTTATGCAAGCAATCTAGCCAGCCCATCAGGAAGGTGGAGTAACACAGCCACAAGACTAAAAGCAAGCTTGCTGAATCCTGGATGAATTACTTCCTGCTGGCATCATTATAATGATGTTTGGGCTCATGTTTCATATTTTTGAAAGAATCTCCTTGAAGATGTACATGTTTTGCATGTCCAGTTGTGAAATGTCCTAAACATCAGCATCATAGTTGGGAAAATGCCCATGACTTGGCAGGCAGAAGGTCCCAGGTTCAATCCCTGACATCTCTAGTTAAAAGGATCAGGCAGCGGGTGATGTAAAAGGCCTCTCCCTGAGAGCCTGGTGAGCCACTGCCAGTCTGCGTAGACAATACTGATCTTGATGGGCCAATGGTCTGTTTCAGTATAAGGCAGCTTCATATGCAATAATGAAATTCAGAAATATGTTTTTTCAATATGCCATCTGGTATTTAAGCCTGAACTGACCCTAGAAGCTAAAATGACTAAACTGAGGCTATTGTATTTTGGTCACATCATGAGACGACAAGAGTCACTAGAAAAGACAGTCATGCTAGGAAAAGTTGAGGGCAGCAGGAAAACAGGAGGACCCAACAAGAGATGGATTGACTCAATAAAGAAAGCCACAGCTCTCAGTTTGCAAGATCTGAGCAAGGCTGTCAAAGATAGGACATTTTGGAGGACTTTCATTCATAGGGTCGCCATGAGTCGGAAGCGACTTGACGGCACTTAACACACACACACACACTAAAGTGATTCTGCCCCCACCCCAAGCAGTGATCCACTGATGGGCATTCCATCTGCTGCTCTCCAACAATGGAGAGATTGTGATTAACAAGAGTTGAATTGAGCATAAATACCAGTGACTATATAGACTCCCATGAGGCATAGGCAATGCATACAAAATTACTGCAAAAATGTAAACACAAAAAGATTACATATTTCCTGGCCACAATGCATAGTATCAGAGAGATAGGAGGCCAAGCAGAATATCCACTTGGATTATATGTAGGTGTTGGGTTATAATGGATTATATGTAGATGTTGAGTCTGTGTAGCATCTCAATACATTTTTGATAGTGGATATTTTGCTTGGCATCCTATCCTTTTTTCATATGTAGCATTCTGTTTGGTACAGAGGTATTCCGTTGTTGTTTTGCTATTCTGGTATCAGAGAGATGCCGGACAACGCAGAAACGGAATCCATTGCATCCACTAGTCCTCCTTTCACTGGAGATTGCGTGTTGCATTCAAAGGTCATTTTCTGCCAATGAACAGCATTTCTGTCAGTGGAGCAGAATTTCTAAGGGCTTCCTAAAATGCTGTTGGGGGCTCTCAGGTGAAGTATGGGTCTGTTGCAGAATAGGGAATCAACAATAATCACAGCATTTTCCTTTTCTGAATAAGCAACAAGTGTCCCTGCTGGCATGCTACACAAAGGCCAGGTGACAAGAACATCTGAAATCTGTTTTCACACATACATGATTAGTAGCACCTCTTCCACTGCTGTAAAAGAACATTTGGATTCAACCCTATATGTATCATCTGATCAACATATGAAATAACCAATTCACATGCTTGAGCATCGCTTGAATTTTATGCATATTTGACTGGGCAACACCAAGAATTCCCTGTTTGAACACATTCTTAATGCTTCCAAATGAATGTACATAATCACCAGTGTTTATTGCCTGGTTTTCAATCAACTCATACTAACCCTGAACATAATCCATATTAGAAATCCCCCCTTGAAATTCATATGCTCTATAATGCATATTTCAGCATCTTATTCTCACTTATCAGGTTACTTTAGGGTTGCCAACCTCCAGGTACTAGCTAGAGATCTCCTGCTGTTACAACTGATCTCCAGCCGATAGAGATCAGTTCACCTGGAGAAAATAGCCGCTTTGGTAATTGGACTCTATGGCATTGAAGTCCCTCCCCAAGCCCCACCCTCCTCAGGCTCCACCCCAAAAACCTCCCGCCGGTGGTGAAGAGGAACCTGGCAATCCTAGGTTACTTCATGTAGTAAAGTTTCTTCTGCATTATCCTATAACCTGTGACTTTCTACCACTTATCACTTCAGCGTTGGAAGCACTAGGCAACAGCTTGGGGCACTAATGGTCAGAGAGGTAGAGCTTTGAGTGTCCACAGTTACATCAAGAATGACCGAATCTGATGTCCACTGTTGCTAAGGCTGCATATCAATGGCAGCTTTCCAAAAGGCCAATTTAGCTCTGCTCTTCACCACACAGACATATGCATTCCAGTGAGGAGATCGCATTTATTTTTAATAACACATTTTCCATTATAGAATAAGCAACAAGCATCCCTGCTGGTGTGCTACACAAAGGGCAGGTGACAAAAATAGACCTGGAATCTGTTTCCACACATGCAAGATTAGTAGCATCATCCAACAGAAGGGAAAAAAAACAGGCACATGAAACCATGCTGAAATGTAGCTGTGGGTGTGGGTTTATTGTTCAAAATGCAAATAGTCTACATAATGAGTTGATGTTTGCCTAATGCCATGCCTAATGAAGGACTACTTCATTTCCCCCCATCAAAAATATTTACAGACATTAATGGCTATTGCCAATTAGATGCTTGATTAGCTATAATGCCAGTTCCAGCTAATCAAATATTTAATAACCCATGGTTAAAGGGAAAACAGCATCTTCCAGTTTCAAAACACTGCATAAGTTTTAGCTCAAACAAGAAGGACGATGAGAACGAAAGACTTTCCTGGTAGTTTTTCTAATTATTCTGTAAAATAAGTTTTACAGAATGTTTATTGACTTCCTCTTCTGAAAATCCCAGTTGTATGGGTGTGCAGAGAATGAAGCAATCACTTTCAAGCCTTTGACCCTAGCCTGTAATATTTTGGACCTCCCTGTGTATACAGTTTTAAACAATGCTACTTGAGCAGTTAATAAACAACTGGATGAACTTCAGCTGTCCAAAATCCAGACTGAATTGTCATCCAATTATCATAGCTTCAAGCAAGTGACAGCTACAAGTTTCGATATACCAAAGAAGACAGAATGCTGTAGCCAAGATCCAAAGGAATATTTCAGATGTATCTATGGTTGGTCATGTGAGTAGAATCTTTTTTTTTTCCTTCTCAGAACACCAGACACACCTTCTCACAAACTGCTTAGGAATTCCACTCATGCTGACAGCAAGTAGAAAAAATCCTCAGAGCTGTTGAGAAACCTTCTGAATCTAACAAAATCTGAGAGTAAACCATGAGAACTGGTCCCCAGTCACTGCTGAAAGGCAGATCCACCAAAGGTCTGAACCAGATAGTGATCTGTCCGTGACAAAAGCACCATTGAAACCACCTCCATTCCCTAGACCACTAGGGTTGCCAGGTCCCTCTTCACCACAGGGGAGGTTTTTGGGGCGGAGCCTGAGGAGGGCGAGGTTTAGGGAGGGGAGGGACTTCAATGCTATAGAGTCCAATTGCCAAAGCAGCCATTTTCTCCAGGTGCACTGATCTCTGTCTGCTGGAGATCAGTTGTAATAGCAGACAATCTCCAGCTAGAACCTGGAGGTTAAGGAATCAAAACGGACCTCGTGCTAAAGTAGTAGTTACCAAAAAAGCAAAAAAAGCACAGATGGCTAACTAGTAAGTATATTATCCACAAAAATGGATGAAAGAATAAGGCAATAATGTATGCAATTACAAACATGAAACCTGTAAATCCCAAAATGAAAAATCCAGGATTTTTTAGGACTGTAGCCCAAACAGAGCGCTAACCATTTGTAGCACAATCCTATGCTCCGGGTACGCTGATGTTTACCCGAGCTGTGCGTTCCTGAACGAAGATGCCCAATTTCGCTGTAACTTGAGATAAAGGCTGGATCATGCAACTGTGATCAAAGATGTTAATCCCTGAGAAGGGAACCCGGTACAAATCCCATTTCGCCGATGCTTTATCTATCGGGAATTCTCAGTTGCAATAGATGAATGTCTATCATATTACAGAGTGAAACTTCACAATAATTCAAGTGCAGCCCATCGGCAAAATGGGATTTGTACCGGGTTCCCATCTCGGGGATTAACAGCTTTGATCACAGTTCCATGATCCAGCCCTTATCTCAAGTTACAGCGAGATGGGGCATCTTCGTTCAGGAACGCACAGCTCGGGTAAACATCAGCGTACCCAGAGCATAGGATTATGCTACAAATGGTTAGAGCTCTGTTTGGGCTACGGTCCTAAAAATCCTGGACGTTTCATTTTGGGACTTACAAGTTTAATGTTTGTAATTGCATACATTATTGCCTTATTGTTTCATCCATTTTGTGGATAATATACTTACCAGTTAGCCATCAGTGTTTGTTTTGCTTTTTTAGTACCTGGAGGTTGGCAACCCTATAGACCACCCATATTTTGTCCATTTGAAAACACTGAATTTCTGAATATATGTTTCATCCAGTGCTTTTGGGTATCTCCATAGTTGTCATTGAAGCTATGAAAAGTCCTGCTAGAGGGGCCTAGCATGGATACCAAAGCTCATGGGACTAAAAGCTTATGGGTTCTGTCTAACAGAACTGAGACCACTTATACCAGCTTCAGTAGACAGTCTGTTAGAGAACTGGGATAGACAGAACACTAACAGGATCCCTATTTTGTCTTGAGTATTCAATACTGGTATGAATTGGGGTTCTGGCATACAGAAAACCTACTGAAAGAGTCTGATTTCTGATGAACTACAGTAATGTTCTCCTCCCTAGCCACTGAGAATTTGCTGAGGCTGTACTGAGAAAATCCAGCTGGGTTTAGGTGGAGGAAAAATGATGTTATCTCTAGAGCTCAGTTAGGTCTTAGTGACGCAATCCATTTCAGCACCCTTATACAGGATTAAATCTTGGTCAATGTAATGTAAAACAATGGCCCTCTCAATCCGCAGGAGCACAACAAAGATTGATAGTATACTTATCTGCTTGAAACGAATACCTCCTGAAAACAGATAACTTCCTTACACCTTATTTCCTTTAAGCCTCTATGCTCACACTCCTAATGTGTATAAGGGCCGCTTAAGTGTAAGGATGGTAGCGATCTTGAAAAATCCACCCTCTGCCATGGCTAGATGAGGCAAATTGGTTGAATGTAAAACATTACCACTTTGGAGAAGGGGGAATAACAGTTGTTACTTATTCCTGTTTCAACCAGAAATGTTCCTATTATAAAAACTAGTTAAGTCTTTCAATGGAAGCTGTCATGCCACAAATTTAAACACTTGCTCTTTTAAAAAAAATCCATAGGGTTTTTTTTTTTAAACCAATGCTATAGTACATCTATTAAGGCTATAGCCTTGAGTGATATTCCAACCACTAGCCACATCTCTGAAACTTTACATGTATTTACAGGACAATGATTATCACATTACCTTTGATACTTTTTTCAGGACAATGATTCAGCTTAAACCCAACCCCTTTCTGACTATATATTACTCTTTCTACACACTTGACACTGAGAGACACTGTCCTTCAGTGTTACTCCTCTGAAAATGCCTGCCACAGCTGCTGGCGAAACGTCAGGAAAGAAAATACCAAGACCACGGTCACACAGCCCGAATAACCTATAAGAACCAATTTACATGTTCATTTGGACATGTGAATTCAGCCTGCTAAGTAGATCCTAATCATGCTTTCTGCTAGCAGAAGACCAGGGCCAGGCCAAGAATTTTTGGTCCCCTAGGCAAATTATAACTTTGGTGTCTCCCCCACCCCCCACCCCCACCCCCATGTTCGATAGAGAGAAAACTGTGATGATTAGCATGTGCCCAGTGGTGCCCAGCTCCACTCTGCTGGTCTGAGAATGGAGTGGGTAGTGGAGTGGAGAACAACAGTGCCTGGCTTCTCCCTATGAGGAGGGGCATGAGTTTACTGGTGCCCGGCTTTGCCCTGATAGGAGGAGAATGGAGTGTCCAGTGGAGTGGAGAATAGTGGCACTCCGCTTCACCCTGTGAGGAGGAGCATTAACAATGATGCTAGTTTTGCCATGCAAGGAAGAACACAGGCATGGTGTCAGCTGGCTTTGCCCTGCTGCTCTGAGCATGGAGTGAAGAATGGTGTTGCCCAGCTTAGGCCTGCAAAGAAGAGCATGGGCACAGTGGCGCCTGGCTTTGCCCTGTGTAGGTATGGTGATTTCCAGCTCAACCCTGCTGGTCAGAGCATGGAGTGACAAGTGGGGAGGAGACTGGAAGTGCCCAGCTTTGCCCTGTGAAGAAGACCGTTGGCACAGTGGTGACTGGCTTCAGTCTTCTATAGGACTAGGGTGGCCAACCTCCAGGTACTAGCTGGAGAGCTCCTGCTATTACAGCTGATCTCCAGCCGATAGAGATCAATTCACCTGGAGAAAATGGCCGCTTTGGTAATTGGACTCTATGGGATTGAAGTTCCTCCCCTCCCAAACCCCACCCCCTGAGGCTCTGCCCCTAAAATCTCTTGCCGGTTGCCAAGAGGGACCTGACAACCCTACTCTTCTAGTTAGATGGCCATCTGTCAGCAATGCTGATTCTGTGACCTTAGGCAGATGATGAGAGGGAGGGCATCTTGGCCATCTTCTGGTCACTAGGGATGTGTGGGCGGGGGAGGTAGTTGTGAAATTCCTGCATTGTGCAGTGGGTTGGACTTGATGACCCTGGTGGTCCCTTCCACTCTATGATTCTATTCTATGATTCTAGTTTGAGTATGGAGTGGATAGTGAGGTGGAGAATTTACATCTGGATGTACATCCATGGATTTACATCCATGCAGAATTTGGACTTTCAGTGGGCTTATATTCCTGACCGGCAGCTTCCCATTTCTGCTCCCTGACTTTCAGTTCCCATTCCACATTTTTGCAAAAAAAAAAAACCATGTCTGTCTGTCTCTCTCTCTCTCTCTCTCTTACACACTCTCACACACAATATCCACAGATGTGTCACAAAGCCAGCTTTAACCCCAAATAAAGATTTCTGCAATAAGGATTTCTGCAAAACACATTTTGTGTTTAAAAAAATTACTCCATCCATTTCACTTGTCATGTTCTCATTCTCCACTGGGTGGGCCTATAGCACACCTAACAGAGCCTGCTGTATAATGTATTCATTCACAAGATGAATCCAGAGTAACCACAGCTGATGCTAGAGACGATTTATATTCTTCTTTCATTCTAAGACTATCAATAGGAATTTAGCAACTGAGCCACTAAACTCACTACTTCAGCAATCCAGGCCTTCTGAGTCCAGCAAAACACAAGGGATCTGTTTTAATCATGGCCTTTCAAAGCAACACAGATGCCGCTGCAAGCCTGAGTGAGCTGAGTAACCCTGGTGATGGACAAGAAAGCATTGCTACTTCATGGTATTTGCTTAATGCGCCAGTTTGGCTGTCCAAACCAATCTTCACTGTTTTACAAAGTCAGTTTCTATTAGAAGAATAGATTGAAAAATGAATTTTTCTTGTCTCCTTCCATTCAATGTTTTCTACCCATGTGATCTAAATCTAGATCACTCTGTTTTCTCATTTTACTGCAATAAACAGAGGATTGTCTTTGTACTACTCGTGATATTTATACAGTGGGTTTTCCCTCGTATTAACAGTTGCCACACAAAAATATTAAAACACCCATTCTCATGCCAAGCCAACCTCCCAGTCCTTATGAAAAGGCAGGACTTGTCTCACCCATCCATGCCATCCCCTTCTTCTACATCTAGGGTTGCCAGGTCCCTCTTTGCCACCAGCGGGAGATTTTTGGGGAGGAGAGGGACTTCAATGCCATAGAGTCCAGTTGCCAAAGCGGTAGGGCTGCCAGGTCCCTCTTTGCCACTGGCGGGAGATTTTTGGGGTGGAGCCTGAGGAGGGTGGGGTTTGTGGAGGGGAGGGACTTCAGTGCCATAGAGTCCAATTGCCAAAGCAGCCATTTTTCTCCAGTTGATCTGATCTCTACTGGCTGGAGATCAGTTGTAAAAGCAGGAGATCTCCGGCTAGTACCTGGAGGTTTAGGCAAAAAGTAACACCTATGCTGCATAATGTACTAGAACAAGAACAAGAAAAAAACACACAGCACGGGGCTCACTGATATAGAAGAAATAATCAATGCTTATATATATGTGATTACAACTACTCACTCCATAAATCATATAATATACAATTAATCACATTTGTTATATGAATTGTATACTATATGGTTTATGAAGTGAGTGATTGTAATCACATATATGAATTGTATACTATGAATTGTATGCTATATGATTTACGAAGTGAGTGATTGTAATCACATATAAATAAGCATTGATTATTTCTTCTATATCAGTGAGCCCCGTGCTGTGTGTTTTTTTCTTGTTCTAGTACCTGGAGGTTGGCAACCCTATCTACATCGTGCTCTTCAGCAACTAAAAACTAAAGTCTCTCCCCCACCTGCAAACTGATCTCAAAATATTTGAGACCCACAACAACAGAAAGGTGGCCCTTTAGAGCTGCACGTGTCTGTCGCCAAAGGGCACTGTCAGGATCTTGGGGTTGGTAAACATAGTTAGGCCTTAGGCACTGGCTTCCCAAAAAATAACTCTTTTCTTTTCAGATCCAAACAAAACAGTAATCTTTAATATGTAACAGCCACTTGGTAAGAATAGAAACCTGAAGAACTGTCCTTGGTAATTTCAAATTTACAATATTCTGAGGCTTTTCTGCCTGCGTTCTCTTTTTTTTTTCCATAAAATGTTTATTATTTTTAAAATATTTTACTGTCTGGTACTTTTCAACAACACATTCATTTCATAAATCATACAATAAAAAACTTTAACAGCGCCATCGAAAAGCATATTCATCTATTAATGAAAAGATATTCAAATAAGAGACTTCCCCCTCACCTTCCTCCATCTTGTTATAAATTTATCTATTCTTTTGCAAAGAAGTTCTAATCCAGAAAAATACATCAAGCTTGATTACTAAGTTAATTCTAAATTATTCAATTCATTTACAATTAGTCCGTGTTTATTATTGATTTCATATATAGTAACAGATTTTATTTCAAAACCGTTCTTAAGATAAAAGGATTAGATCAGTAAATACAAAATTCCCTAGTCATCATTTAAATCCCTGTTTAGCCCTCTGTTTCTCTCTATCACCCATAAACTGCATGTTTCCTTTTAGTTTTGTTCTTGCTGTGAATTTTTGTTTTTCCAACACTTCTGTTATTTTTGATGTCCTGTCTTTTTTGTCCAGATGTCAAGGCCAACTCCTTTTTCTCCTCTTCTTGTTGATGTTGTGGCTCCTGGTTAAGGCCAGCTAGATCTTTTTCATAATTCTTCAAAAAGTTTTTTTACTTCCTCCTGTGAAGTGATAGTAAATCTGACCTCTTTGTAGGTAAAAGTGACTCCCTGTGGGAAGATCCAGGAGAATCTTATTCCATTCTTCTTCAATGTCCCAGTAAATTCTTTGTACATATTTCTCTTCATCATCAAATGTCATGGGATATCCTTAAGAGTGATAAGAGGATTTCCATTCACAGACAAAGGATTATCATAGAGGGTTTGCATAATATAATCTTTCATCCTTATATCATAAAAGGAAATCATAATATCTCTTGCCTTTGTCTTCTCCAAACTGGTGGGTAAAGGAATTCTATATACTTTGTTTATTGCATAATCCAGATCTTGTTCACTTATATGAATCAGGTCAGCCAATGATTTTATGATAGTTATTCTGGTACATCCCATTGCTTCTGGAAAATTGCGAAGACGTACGTTCGATTGTCTTAATTTTAACTCCATAGTAGCCAGTTGGTCTAAAACATTTTCTTGTTGGAAATGTATAGCTTGAATTTGATTACCTTGAAGTATCTGTTTATTTTTAATATCTTTCTGTTCTTCAATTGCCTTTTTAATTGAAGTATCCATTTTTCCCATGTCAGTTTTCATTGTAGATATTTGAGATTTCATATTTGTAATTTCGCTTGCCAAAATGTCCAATTTCTGACTAGTCTGATTGGTAGTTTGAGTTAGACTAGTCAATATGTTGGTTAGCTGAGCCAGACGTTGAGATTGTTGCTCATATTGTTTAGTAAAGGCATCCATGAGTTTTGTTAACATTTCCTGTATTTTCTCGTCGGCCTTTCCCATGTTTATTTCTGAAAGTAGTTCTAATATTTCACCAATACCAAGAAGTGCTGTTTTAAATATGTTGGCAGGGTCCAAGACCTTGTAGTGGTTCTATTCATCAATTATACAGGTCCCGGGATTAAATGGCTGCAAATTCTTCTCTCCGCTGTAAAACAATTAGTGTTGTTGTAAAGGGCCATCAAATTTTATTGACACTGCTCGATTGTAAAAGAAGGGGGTGAGCTGGGCATTATTTAAATCGCGGACCTTCGGCTGTCTTGTTTTCCAGTAGTAGGAATATATTGCGTGTTGCACAATAAAGACACACTTCAAGCCCTGCGATTTTCCTGTATGATCTTTCCCTTTCAGTCTCGATGGTTTTCTTTGATGAATCGGAAAGACGTCATCTCCAGAGGAATTTAGCCCATTCGCTCCCACCCCTTTTAACACCTCAGCTTCTAATTGGTAGCTAGAGTGTCTGTCAGCCGTCCCGTTTGTTATGCCAAAGTGGAGATCGAATAGATAAGGCTCCTGCCGTTCAACTATAGTCTTTTTAAACAAACAAAGTCACTTATATTCTGGACAGAGAGATGCAGATTGCATTGATGATTGTTACGATCTTCCAGAGCTTCAATTTCAAGGTAAAGACAAAAGAATTCTTGCAACTTACTCAGATGTTGGATGATAAGGTTACGGTGATGATAATTTTCTTAGATGGTGATTGAAGGGGGAGGACTGAATCTTGATTACCCATGAAATGTTCCGGCGATGACTTTCCCTCTGCCCGCAGGACCGGCATCAAAACTTCCGAGGGGCTTAGAAGCCTCCCTCGGAGAGTTCTGGAGGTCAAACCGCATAAGTGGCTGCAGGGAATTCCTGCTTCCCAAGTTCACTGTTTAGGACCGGGTTGAGGTGCTGTTTAGCACCCCAATTTGAACATTTCTTGGATCTTTCCTGGAGAGTCCAGGAAACATGGCGCTCAGCCCAGCTGCCCCAGCAGGAAGTCTCTGCCTGCGTTCTCAGGGGGAGGGGAATCTCCTCTTCTTCCCTGCACGCCAACATAGCAGCTCCCTTTGTGGACTCCTTTGAGACTGGCTGTAGTCAGGCTGCTGGGGCCCAGCTATCTCCACAGCTATTCTGCCCTCCCTGGTCTACAGCTTCCTTAGTTCTCAGGCTCCTTCCACGTCCTAAGGGATTTCTCTGCTCTAGGTATCTAGATTTCAGCTCTGTCTTTGGAAGTCCTCCAGATCTCTTCCTCTGAGTCTCCCTTCTGAGTTTCTGTGT
The DNA here is from genome assembly GCF_029931775.1 of Euleptes europaea. Classification (NCBI taxonomy): domain Eukaryota; kingdom Metazoa; phylum Chordata; class Lepidosauria; order Squamata; family Sphaerodactylidae; genus Euleptes; species Euleptes europaea. The sequence goes on along the minus strand of NC_079312.1, from coordinate 98,281,390 downwards.
GTGTTTGCTAGGTCCCTCTTCACCATCGGCGGGAGGTTTTGGGGGCGGAGCCTGAAGAGGGCGGGGTTTGGGAAGGGACTTCAATGCCATAGATTCCAATTGCCAAAGCGGCCATTTTCTCCAGGTGAACTGATCTCTATTGGCTGGAGATCAGTTGTAATAGTGGGAGATCTCCAGCTACTGCTGAGTTGGCAACCCTAGTGTGTGCTCAGTCTACTTATAAATTGAAGGAGGATTGAAACCTCTCCTTTTGATTGGTCTTTTTAGCAGACTTGGATAAGAGCCAGTCACATGCTATATTGTCACTGCTGTCTGATTGGTTCTTTTCTTATCCAGCTAAGGACCAAGACCACAGATCTATTTTTCCCTCCATCTTCTTCGATAGGTTAACTTTTTTAAATTTCACATTTCAAACACCTTTACTGGCATAGTACAGTTTACAAGGTTAACTTTACAAGCCCTTAATTTGCATGGCTGTTATGTTTTCCCTTACATAACCAGATATTAAATTCATTCTAATACACATACATGGTTATTTGCAACTACAAATATACAAATAGACGCATGGGGTTTTTGATTTCCTCACAGGCACTAATGATGATAAAAGAAGACGTCTAAGTCACAAATACTCAAGGGGGAGGGGAAATCCTATCTTGCCATCAGCTACCACTTCCTCACCTCTTGTTCTTCTTCCTCTCCAACCATCCCCGTAAGCCAGCTTGAGGGGGAGGGGAGACTTAGCACTAACATAATGTGCTTTTGACCTCTACCCCAACTTCCATACATAACCAGTCATTTTTTATATGTTTAGTTTTTGTTGTTGTTGTTTGCAAACCTGGAGATTTCCCAAGTGGCCCCATTTTTTGAGGCACCCACTGGGACCAAGTTGGGAATTAGATATATGATATTTACTCTTATGGTATTGTCAATAACACTGGAGCCACTCAAACGCATAATTGTTAAGCAGTTAATAATTTATAAGAAAGCCACGTTGGGCCCCATGGGGAAGAAAGGCGGGCTATAAATGAAATGAAATGAAACGAAACTGAATGAATCGAATACATGAATGAAAAAAAAAACCAAATCATGTCTTTTTTTTAGAAAAAAACCCACAGATTAAAAAGATATTTTCTACAAATGTATTTTCCTCCATTTTTACATTTGTTTTTCTTCTCTATTCCTTTGCGGTCATTACCTTCACAACATTTTGTTTCATCTAAAGAATCCACCGAGTTTCTGTAAAAAGGAGAATGTACCCAGAACAACAGTGAGCTTGGTGTTCTTTGGCTGTGGTTGCACATATATTTTAGAGCCATTAGCAGTGAAAACCTCCCAGATTAACAGCAATTATTTCTGAAATGCACTTCTAAAGTGAACAGATGTCATTGGGAACACGTATCATGTGGAAATTATATCAAATCATTTTACCAATACAGGATTTATAACTGATGTGCTGACCAAACTCCCTTGGACTTTGGCAGGCATATGTATTCTTTGGCAGGCGCATAGATTTTCCACAGAGTACAAAGGGATGGTCTCCTTAAAATGAGGAAATTTAAATTAGTTTGCTTTAATTTAAATCAAGCAATCAAATATAACACTCTTTGTTTTACTCATAAGGAAAGTATTATGTCAAGTCTTTTGGTCAACATCACATAATTAAGGAAGCCATGAATTTTGCGGCAAATACTTTCAGCAGTCAGACTTGCCATATTCAGCTGTGGCATTAGACACGAGCCAATCATTGGGTCTCCAAACAACTCAAACATCTGCCAAGCAGTTTTGCACTGGGGTCATTCAAAACAACGCATGAGCAAAAATGCCACTGATCTAAACAGATCAGCAGCCATTAATCTCCCTAAGGACTACTTAGACAGACATGAACACAACATTTATTTGTAACTGATTCATATGATTTGTGACTAATTTAGCTGTCTGTTTAAACAATTGCCTGTTAAGCAGCACAGCAAGGATGGGGGTGGGGCGGGGAGAGAGCAGAACTCATTTGGCAATGTAGGAATGTACATGCATGAAAAGCATGTCTTGCACTGTTAAGAAGAAATACAGTGAAGCAACCTGCAGGACAGTCATAAACATTTCAGTGAACCATCAATCAAAAAAATTCTGAACACTTCTCAAGGGCAGCCCCATGTGGACAACATTGCAGTAATCTAATTTAGATGTAACCAGGGCATGCATCACAGTGGCCAAACATTTTCTGCCCAGACAAGGGCACAGCTGGCTACCCAATCAAAGCTGGTAAAAGGCACTCCTGGCCATAGCTGCCTCCTGCTTATCCAGCAGTAGGCCTGGGTCCAAGAGCACCCCCATACTATGGACCTGTTTCTTCAAGGCTGACACTTTAAATCACATCCAGAATGGGTGACATCTTAAATTCCAGGTCAGACCTTCCGCCCACCTGTAGCACTTCCATCTTGTCTGATTAAGCTTCAATTTACTAACCTTTATCCACTCCAAAAGTGCCTCCAAGCACTGGTTCAGGTTTTCTACAGCCTCCCTGGAATTGGCTGGAAGCATCTGAGTATCATCTGCATATTGGTGAAAGCTCAGCCCAAATCTTCAGATGACCTCAGTCATCAGTTTCATGTAGATGTTAAACAACATATGAGACAGGATATAACTACATGGGACCCCGCAGACCAAAGGTCAAGAGGCAGAGCAGCAGTCTCCCAGCCCCACCTTTTGAAACCTACCCTCCAGGTGGGACTGAAACTACCACAAAACCATGTGGTTAGCACAATCACTCCCAAGTGCCCTTTCTCAAGTGTTAGAGCCTAGGTAGCTCTTTGGTCTATTGAGAGACTTTAGGCTATGAAAAGACAAGCAAGAAATCTTAAAATCAGATTTTTTATTACTACAATAAAGGACTGTTCACAAGATGTCATTTGCCACCAAAAGAAATGTTTTCCATGCCTTATTTTTCTTGCATTTAAGCCTTTTCCCTCAGTTTGGAAGCCAATTTACATGGACATCATGCTATGCACCCCAGATACGAAAGGAGCCCCCAGACTTTGAGGTGCCAGCCTGCCAATCGGCTCTTTCCGTCAGTCCTCGGCAACTCTGAACTTCTGAACCTGAAAACCAATGGACAGCCTGGAGGATGGGGGTGACTCCTTTCTAGGCCCATAAAATTGAACTTACTGTCCCAAAGTTCACCAACTTCGGTGACCATCTAAGGAGAGTCTCTTGCAGCCACGCTGCAAATTTGGTGACTACCTCTAAAAATGCCCCCACAGGAGCTTCGAAAAAAATCCCCATAGACTATAATGTACCCGAATTTTTCAGTAAACCCAGAAATAAAGCTGAAATACACCTTTATTGGTATGGGTGTGCAGGTTATTCTGGGTTTACTGAAAAAAATCAGGCCCAATAAACCCAAACCTGAAATTTACCCAAAGATTTTTTGCACAACCCTAATACATATATACATACTGAAGTCTGTTGAGAACCTGAATGAGATCAATACCTTTTGCTTTGTTATTTCATTTACATATCATTAAAACAAAACAATCATCTGATATCTTTTTGGAGAAGGGGGGAGTTGCTTCTAATATTGTCAGTCAGAACTTTATTGGATCACAGTTGTAAACATTTAACTTTAGTTTCATTTTCTTGTTCTGTGATATTTATCCTAACTGGAAATTCTTGGTTCAGACAAGGTTAGAAGAGGTAAAGTGTGGAGCACTGACATTCAGTAACAGCCAGCAACAGATGTCACATTTCCCCCTACACATCAGAGTGGCTCTATTCCCAGATTCAATTTATAGCCTTTAGGCAAGCAACTAATTTAGCTTCCATTCACAAGAGGTCCAGGCTGATCCTTGAAGGTTCCAAACATACATATCTCCCTCATTAGAAGGCAATAAGATCTAAGCAAATAAGCTCACCCCATTATCCCTGGTCTTCTCGTACATCAAAATCTCATTAAGACCATCAAGAAAATGGAACATGGCAAAACAGCCTTTTGCTATCCATCATGGAAGCTAAATTGAGGAGGGCAACAAAGATGGTGAGGGGTCTGGAGACCAAGTCCTATGAGGAAAGGTTGAAGGAGCTGGGGATGTTTCGCCTGAAGAGGAGAAGACTGAGAGGGGATATGATAACCATGTTCAAGCACTTGAGGGGCTGTCATATAGAGGAGGGTGCCGAGTTGTTTTCTGTTGCCCAAGAAGGTTGGACCAGAACCAACGGGTTGAAATTAAATCAAAAGAGTTTCCGTCTAGACATAGGAAGAATTTTCTAACAGAGCGGTTCCTCAGTGGAACAGGCTTCCTCAGGAGGTGGTAAGCTCTCCTTCCCTGGAGGTTTTTAAGAAGAGGTTAGATGGCCATCTGTCAGCAATGCTGATTCTGTGACCTTAGGCAGATGATGAGAGGGAGGGCATCTTGGCCATCTTCTGGTCACTAGGGGTGTGGAGGAGGAGGTAGTTGTGAATTGCCTGCATTGTGCAGGGGGTTGGACTTGATGACCCTGGTGGTCCCTTCCAACTCTATGATTCTATGATTCTATCACTTCTTAGTTGATACTGATTTTTAGCTCAAGAGTCTTGATGGATTTAAACTGTCTTAATTGTGATCTCAAAATTTTCATCCTTGCTGTTCCAGTCCCCAAATCACCATTAATCAATTTTGTTTCTCTATTGCATAAATTGAATGCATTATTATTTTGCCCCATTGTTTTTTCACACCACACTTTCCCTGTAAAATGTATTAATTTTTCAACATTGTTTAACAAATTAATGTAAGATGTGTTTTATTCATATAAATGAAGCACAGCATATATATCTATACATACCATGTAAATTGCATACAAAAACTATTCAACATGCTTACCTAGTATAAACAAATCTACAAAAGCAAGACTGAAAATCAGAGAAGCAAAGCTGATAAAAATATATGCAAATATAAATTGAAACAAAAACAAAACAGTCATTCCTATTATACATATACGTAGTACAAATTACATGAAACACTAATTAACAATGATTTCATCTCTTAAGTCTTAAAAGGAGCTTTCTAAGTACACAAAAGGAATGTCACTCAATTTGACTTCCTCCCAGAAAAGTGTCCTTAGGATTGCACTGCAAGTGCTTTCCAGTAAATTTTCTCTCAATTAATTTTTATCATATACAGAAAAAAATGCCAAAATGTATTTCCCTAGTTCCCACATATTATTAAAATGTAAAAGGAGTTTCCCAGATGTATGCATAACTGCCATTGCATACATACATTCACTTCCATGGTACTTTTACTACTAGTTATTGCTACATTCTGGTTTTTCTACAAATGAGATTTTATGTGTATAAACAACAATGATCACAGTATATACGCAATTAGATGTGCTGTTAGATAAGAGTTTCATATCACAATAATAATGTTTTCCATCTGGAAAGTTCATCTGTGCAATGCTTTTTACAACTGAAAAAGACATTTATTTTAGACCACTAGTGAAACATTTTTCAGTGTCTTCCATGAGGAAGGGTTTCCTACATCTTGGGCTACTTCCATGAGTTCATGTGGCTATTTGCCATATTAACTTCCCCCCAGGAAAGTTGAATCACAGAGTTGCAAGACTAATAGTCATGGGCTTCACTCAAGAGAGGTAAGAGGACAAAGTTACCTCTTCTCTCTCTTCTGTCGGTGAAGCTGAACTTGCAGAGAAGAGACGAATGAGTCATTTTGCCCCCTACCCACTCCTTGGTGCAGGTCCCAACCAATGAGGCTAGCAGTTGATATAGGTCTTATGATCCTAGGAATCTCATTTCATGGAAGGGACTGCTGGGCAAAGGGGAATGCAGCAAAGATCCCCACACTTTGTACCGATGGATTGTTGCATCCAACCCCATGAGTTCCATGGAAAATATAATAGAGCACACCACTGGAGTGGTCATCTTTAGAGAGGGATCAATTTCAGTTTTCAGCACCATGTTATCATATACAGTTAAAAAGATAAGCAACACTAATGTTTGGAAGCCCCTTTGCTGGGGCTCCTAGTTATATAAAACATAAAGGATTTTGGGGTCCATTCTGAACATCACAACAGCAAGACTGTCCATCACAATTCTGGTTATTTAATCTTAAGCACACTTGCAAGGAAGTATCATTGAACTCCACAGGGCTTACTTCTAAGCAAACATGCTCAAGATTATGCTGCATATGTCACGGGTTTTCTTGCTACCACTAATCTTCACAATTTACGATATTTACTAGCTCACAGACTGTAATGTACTATAAATGGAATTTTCAAATTACAGAAGTAGTTACACAGCATAAGAAAGTGAATTCTGTATGTGAAACAAACAAATGTTTCAAAATGAGGATTACTGAACCTAAAGGCAGTACAGGGAACACTATTGGTTCAGTACTTTGAAGATAAAACATCTACTTTACACACAGATTTATGACTCTCCTAGATTAGACATTGAGAGATCCATGATGGGACCTCCCATTTAAAAAAAAAAACACCATAGCAGCCATATCAGATTGAGGAAGTGGTGTTTTGGAAGAGGGGGTTAATTGTATATTCCAAAGCCACTTTCATAGAGTGAATCCCCCACAAAGTAGCTATTTGCCCTACTGAGGAATACTTATAGGTATGCTTTGCCACTGGGGATGACATATACATATGCTCAGGTATTTCTACCTGAGAGCAAATAAAAGTGGGAAATTAGGAAAAGAAGAAGAATGTGTTATTTGTAATGGAGCTCATTTCTAAATTGTTGCAGGATTGTGGACTCTCAGTGTTCATTGACATTGTTCAACAGCTTTAAGAAGTATCCCCATACTCACAGAGTTGTGGGTTAGATACTAACTGTTCATAAAACAAAAAGCCCATTTTCTTCAATACTTTATCATACTGGATCTGAATGAAATGAGCATAATGTAAAGTTGATAGCATTAGTTAATATTCAGATTGCTTTGTGATTCTGGTGCCTGATTGTGTATTGTAGAATTTGGGGAAGTCAGAGGGAGAGGGGAGAAGAGACAATCCAACGGACATGCAACGTTTCCTTCTTCCAACTTTTCCTTATTGTATTAGTTGATAATGTTTTCTATAATCCTCCAACTGTTATTATTTTATTGATTATTTCATATCCTTTTCAGATTTTCATGTTTCTCACCTATCCCATGTAATTTACTCAACTGTTCTGTAAGGTAGGTTAGGCTAAGGGAAAGTGACTGGATCAGGGTCACCCACTGAGTTTTATGAGTGGAATTTTTAACAAGTGTCCCTCCAATCGTTTTTTGACTTGCTAAACACCACATTATGATGGCTGTCAAGTCTGGGGATTCCTTACTTATATACTAATTGGAATGGGTATTTGAAGAAATTAACAATGGCTTCAAGCTTATGCAACAATATAGAGGTGTCCAAAGCATGGAACTCCAGATTGAAACAACATGAAGCAGTTCTTTTCAGTTGAATCCCTCTTACGTTTTAAATGTCTCTGCTTTGTACTTGGTCATTACTGTTTTCTGGTCTGAAAATATCTGGCACGTTCCTACAGAAGAAGCACTGCCAGTGGGCACTGATGATCTTGGAGCATCCCTGATTTCCCCTACCTCCAGGAGTCCCTTCCAACCTCAGGAGGAGCATTGGTTCCCAGGATAATGGGGTTCATCTGAAGCAATAGCCCTGCAGGTCAATGGACCACGGTGAAGAAAAGGAAGGGGAAGAAATTGTTTTCCACATATCTTCTGTCAGTGGTGCTGCAATGAAGAAAGAGGTAGGTAGGACTGTTTTTTCTCACTTCCCTTCCTCTATGCAGACCAATGACCCACATAATGATTACTACACTCACGTTCTATGACCTTTAGAATAAACATTCCAGGGACTGGGAGGGACTACTGGGGGTGGAATCATGGAAGATCTATAATCTTGATTCAAGTAGAACACTAGATCTAATCCACTGTATCGGCTGGCACCACTGAATATATAGCATGGGGGATTATTTATAAATGTATTCACTAAGAACATACGAATGTAAGAAGAGCCCTGCTGGATCAGACCAGTGGTCCATCTAGTCCAGCATCCTGCCTCACATAGTGGACTACCAGTAACCAAAAACAGGGCATAGAGAGCCAACAACAGGACATAGATGCTGAAGCCTTCCCATGACATTACTTCATAGCACTGGTATTCAGACGTTTATCGCCTACCCTCCATGAATCTGTCTAACCATGCCTTATTTGTCTCTTTTCTAAACTGAAAAGTCCCAGACTCTCCATCCACTCCTCATAGGAAAGGTACTCTAGTCCCTTAATCATCTCTTTTGTACTTTTTCCAGCTCTGCAATGTCCTTTTTTGAGACACAGTAAGTAGAACCACACACGTTATTACAAGTGAGGTTACACTGTAGATCTATAGATGGTCATTATAATATTAACTATTTTGTTGTCTATCCCTTTTCTAATAATCCCCATCAAAGAGTTTGCCGTTCTCACTGCTGCAGCACACTGGGTTGACACTTTCATTGAGCTATCATGTCTCCAGGTTAGGGATATACATGCAGGTAAATCTGAACCAAAAATATACCTGAAAAATACCAAATTGTTATTTTTCAGGTATTTTTAGCAACCCAAAAATACCTGGAAATCTTTGGGGAATACCAAAAAAATGGTCCCCCAAAATCCCGGAAATACTCAAAATTAACCAGGAAGAGAAAAAACAATCCTGGGAGCCAGCATTTGAAGGCTCCCAGGATTGTTTTTTCTCTCTCCTCTAATTTTCTGTGTATGTTACTTTTTGTTTCTGTGTCTCCTGGGGTTTCTACTGGCTTGCTAGACTGCTTCTGTCTATTTTAAGTCTGTTTGTCGGTTTCAATATTTTTTTTCTTTGCCAGAGTTGCTGGGATTTGCTCTGCTATGGTTCTCCAATTTGACATTACTTCTGTTGCGATTGAACTGCCACGGTGGCACTGGGTTCTGCTCAGTATCTGTACACTGTCATTAGTTCTGCTGGGCTTGCAAAAGTCCCCGCCCCCACCTTCAGTTTCTAATGGAGAGATTCTCTAGTTTGACATTGGTTCTGTTGGGCTTGCACTGCCACAATGGCTATGGGTTCAGCTGGGCTTCTGCACATTGCCATTGGTTCTGTTAGGCTTGCAAAAGTGCCCCCTCCCCCGCCGCCTGGATTTTCCACGGCAGATTCTCTGGTTTGATTTTGGTTCTGTTTGGCTTGGCAGATTGGCTTGTGGTTCCACTAGGATTACTGGGTTCTGAAATGGTCCTGTTGGGCTTGTTGTGTGTGGGTTCTACCATGGGAGACTTTGACCAGAGATTGATGTTTGTATGGCTTTTGCCCTGGATGCAGCTTGAAGGGGTATTTTTTTCACCTCCATAAGAAATAATGGAGGATGGTGGTGCACCCAGTTCAGGGGCCCATAGAATTGGATCCATTGGTCCAATCTACTTGAAATCTGGAGTGTATTTAAAGGATAGGCACTAAAAGGTCTCCTGCAATTTTGGAGCCTGTCCATTTTAAAACACCCTCTCCAGTCACCCATAAAGTTTCCCCTTAAGGAATAACAGACCCAGAACTGGAAAAATCCTGAATCCAAATACCATACTAGTATTTGCTATTTGGGAATATCAAGAATACTGATATTTTTCAGGTCCAATATACCCAAACCTGGAAAATACCATTTTTTTTATTTTTATTTTTTTGCACACTCCTATTCCAGGGTCTCTTTTCCTCTCACTCTCACCAAGTCCAGACTCCACTAGTATATATTTGAGGTTGTGATTTTTTATTCCAGTGTGCACCACCTTGCACTTCCCTGCCTTGAACTTCATCTGCCACATTGTTGCCCACTCACCTAATTTGGGGAGATCCTCCTGGAGCTCTTCACAGTAAGCCCTGGTTTTCACCATCCTGAATAATTTGTGGCATCTGTTGTTTAGAAAATTTGTATATTGCTTCTCCAGATCTGCTTGAGAAGGCTAACAACAATAACGCAACCAAATCTACAGTAAAAACAATAAAACAAATGGTAACAGTTAAAACACATAATACAACAATCCAGACAGTAAAAATAATACAAATCCCAATGAAAACCACCACTAAAAGCAAGCCAAGGCTTAAAAGCACATAGAACAGAGCAGTCTAAAATAACATTTATAAAATTGACAGGCTAGGAGCAGACCATAAAACAGTTTAAAAGGACCATAAACAGCTTTGAAAAACCCTTAGTTAAAGCCTAGGTAAAGAGAGATGTTTTGGCCTGGACTCTAAAGGTCAGTAAAGTAAGTGCAAGATGAGCCTCAAGGGAGACAGCATTCCAAGGGAAGGTGCCACCACCAAAAAATCCCTGTCTATGCCACCACCTCCCCTTGAAAGATGAGGGCACAGAGACCAGGACTCGAGAAGAGGATCTCAGCTGATGGGCTGGACAATATGGCAGGAGGTGGTCCTTCAAGTACCCTGCCCCCAAGCTATTTAAGGCCTTATAGGTAAAAACCAGTTCTTTGAACTATGCTCAGAAGCAGATGGGAAGCCAATATAGTTCTTTCAACACAGGGGTGATATCATCCCTGTGGTCTGCCCCTGACAAAAGCTTGGCTTCGATATTCTGTTCAAGCTGATGTTTCCAAACATTTTTCAAAGGCAGACCCACATAGAAACATCACCTTTCACTCAGCCTTATCCCCTTTTTATTGTTCTTATACTTTATTTCAAACTTCTACAACTTTGGGAAACATATGGAAAAAGAAAACTTTTTGCACGTGTTCTTTTTTTTTAATCACAGAAAATTCTCCAAGGTTCACAATGAGGTAAATATTTCAGAATGTCTAATCAATCAAAATGAAAAACAAAGATGAAGAAAGAATAAAACTAACAATAATTACATTGTCTCACTAGGAGGATGTGTTTAGTCCAATAATGCATTTCAGGAGGGAATATATTTCCTTGGCTACCCTGCATATAGATAAATCACTATACTGTATGAAAAATGAACCAAAGATATGTCAGTAAATATATCCCAGAAGGCGTTGGTCCTTGGCAGTGTTCTGTCCCAACACTGCATAGGCAAATTAGCTCATTCCTGCATTGTGGGATAGAAGTGCATATATATATTTTTTTTCAAATTCAGCTGTTCAACATGAACATTTAACTAAATATCCCAATATAAATTGTCAACCCCCCAAAAATATTCTAGTTATCTTTAGGCACTTATAGTGTCACTCTAAGCAGAGAAACACCCATCTAAATCCACTGAAGTCAATGGACTTAGAAACATATAACTCTGCTTAGTATTGTGCTATCAGCTACAGATTCTTTAACATATTTTATAACATATTCCCTCCTGAAAAGCGATTCCACCTAAACATTAGGAAGAACTTTCTGGTGGCTGTTCAATGGTGGAATGCACTGCCTTGGAGGGTGGTGGAGTCCCCATCTTTGGAGGTCTTTAAGCAGAGGCTGGATGGTCATCTGTTGGGAGTGCTTTGATTGTGGGATCCTGCATGGCGGGGGGAGGGTTGAGCTCACTGGGCATGTGGGGGGGGAGGTAGTTGTTAATTTCCTGCATTGTGCAGGGGTTGGACTAGATGACCCTGGTGATCCCTTCCAACTCTATGATTCTATGCCTACAAACATGTATCTTTATCAATAAGTGCTGGAATGCATTGGACCAATTGCTCCCCACTCCTACAGATGAAGCCTTCTGGGTGACCTTGGGCTAGCCTCAGCTCTTAGAGCTCTCTCAGCCCCACCTACCTCACAAGGTGTCTGTTGTGGGGAAGGGAAGGTGATTATAAGCTGATTTGATTCTCCCTTATGTGGTAGAGTCAGCATATAAAACCAGCTTAGAGCCAGCATGGGGTAGTGGTTAAGAACGGAGGTTTGGAGCTGTAGAGTCTGATCTGGAGAATCGGGTAAGATTCCCCACTCCTCCACATGAGCGGCAGAGGCTAATCTGGTGGACTGGATTGGTTTCCCCACTCCTACACACGAAGCCAGGTGGGTGGCCTTGGGCTAGTTGCACTCTCTCAGCCTCACCTACCTCACAGGGTGTCTGTTGTGGGGAGGGGAAGGGAAGGTGATTGTAAGCCGGTTTGATTCTCCCTTAAGTGGCAGAGAAAGTTGGCATATAAAAACCAACTCCAACTCCTCCTCCTCCTCCTTCTGCTCCTCCTCCTCCTCACCACCACATTTGGAATAAACTTTGCCACATAAGTGACCATACCTACACATATTTGCAAGTTAGCCTTGTTCTTTGGACTTTTTGTTTACTGTCTCTGTTCTAGTTATTTTTGTTAAGATCAATCCTAGGACTTCTATTTCTAACACAAAAAACTGGCACTTCCCTTTATTTGGTTTTGGTACTACTTTCAACACTTTTTCTGGAACTTTTCATTATGTCCTTGTCTGATATTTCCCCATACCAAACTATCATCTATATACCATATGCCGCTATCAACACCTTCAAATATCTATTACCCCTGGTACACTACTGAAGCTGAAACAATATCAAATTGTAATCTTGTACACCTGTACCTGCCAAAAGTATATTGAATGTACACAGTGAGGGCTTCTTCTTACTAGCCATTTAGTCTGGAATTGTCATTATTTGTTCACCAATTTTTTACAGGCAATACATATGACATTGTTGGCAACCCACTGCATTCCATTGTTTTCTGTGTCATTTTTCATTTCTGATTTGATGTGGGGGGTTAGTTTTAAAAAATTTCAGTGCCAAGTGATTCCATGCAGACAGACAAAGTGTGTTTGAAATTTTGCAGGATTACTGTCCCTTTAAATTTTCCTCCATAAGGGAAGGATTGAGAATTGTGTGTGTGTTTAGTTTGTTTTTTGTAGGCAGTCCAGGCCTCTTTTACTTTATTTTATCGTAGCTGGTATTTTGCCGTTGCACAAAACTGGATTCTTTAACAACATAATTAAGGCTAGTCATATTAAACAATGAATGTAACGGTTGGTTCAATGGGAAACACTTTTCTGGCTGTAACTTCTCCATCTATATATGGTAATTGAATCTATCAGGTTTTGTATTCATTATCCAAGGGATCTTCCCTCCCTTATTTCAGGCAGGTAGGAGGAAGTATCCTTGTTTTATACGCAATTTGCAGAATGAAATCCTCAAGCAAAGGAGCACATGGGCACATGCCTCACTGCGCTCTGTGGTTTGAATAATATTTTCTCCGAGCCAGGCTCCAGTACCTGAACTTAGCTGGACTCAAAAGAAATAGCATGTCATGAAGTAACATGCAGGAGGGGACAGTAAGTGTAAGTGTGTGTGTGTGTGTGTGTGTGAGAGAGAGAGAGAGAGAGAGAGAGAGAGAGAGAGAGAGTGAGAGAGAGAATCTAACTCCCGTTTGAGCATCCCAGGAAAGAAGGGCCCTTTTCTATACTATTCCATTCTTATGCCAATACTATGCCTTTCTGTGCCCCCTCTACAAGAGAATACTGTATTTGCCTCTCTAGAAGAAGAACGCTTGATCCTCTCTCTGAAATTGGGAGGTAGAGTCCCTTCGGTGAAAGATATAATCCCAAAGAATTTCATCCCAATTTGGAGTTAATTATTTCATGAAACCCTGGTGAAATTATCAGATTGATAATTTCAGATTGATAATTATCAGATTGATAATTTCAGATTTAAACTAGATTTAACAGTGATATAAAAGAGCATGGTTCATTGATGTAAATGGTTTTAGAACGGGAGTTAATGTGAATGGAATTGTACAGGAATTTTCAGAGGCTTGGGTGAGCCATTTTCTTTCCTCCTCTTTTAATTTTGGTTTTTTTTTTCTTTTGATAGCATACAATACTTTCTACTGTAAACTTTATCAAAATCTAATGTGACAAACAAACTACTTAACAAGTCAACTGTTACTACAAGTAATCTCAAAAGAACTTTTCAGTTCTCTGATGCTGCTCCCCAGAATTGCTTCCTTGCACCCACTCACATTATATTGTTTCCCGTTGGAAAGGGCCTGGTCACCTTTCAGATGATGCATTCCCCAGTCCTTGCACAAAAGCAGTAATCCTTCTTATCATGCTGAAATGGTCCCTTAGTGTGCCTACTTGGAAACCTCACCAAGACATGTCTCTGCCCTGAGCAACATCCCTTCTGCTTGTTGTATTTAATTGCAATTTATCCCTTTAAAATGTCTGCTGAAAGCTCAAAATGCCGATCTTCGTTTTTCCTTCATGTAGTAAGAGAGCAAGAAGTACGCTTTGAAAGCATATTTTCCATGGAAACTGACAGCATAATCCTGCGTATAGGTCCTTCCATAATACATACAGAGTCAATGTCTGCTATCAAGCAGCTGTGTTAGTTTGGTTGCTATGGTCATGCTCTCTGCTGTCTCCCAAGCTTTGATTAAAACAACATCATTGAAGAAAAACATTTTGGCAAGCAGGGTTTCAGGATCTGAAACTGCCATAGGGAATACACTGGCTAGCTAATGGCAGGCTTGTTTCAGACTGAGTCAGCTTTCATGTATTTAAGCTATTGGTAGCATTGTTCCCTGCACAAATGCTACTGCTAGAGTCCTGCGCTCTCCCCAATTTACACCAAATTCACAGACTTGTAACACCTTGGTACATACAATAATTTAAATAATTTTGTGGTTCTAAAAACAAGGGAAAAAGCCTCAGCCCTGATTCCCCAAATACATCATGTAGTTCCAATAGGGTTGCCAGGTCCCTTTTTACCACTGGAAGGAGGTTTTTGGGGCAGAGCCTGAGGAGGGCAGGGTTTGGCGAAGGGAGGGACTTCAATGCCATAGAGTCCAATTGCCAAAGCAGCCATTTTCTCTAGGTGATCTCTATTGACTGGGTATCAGTTGTAATAGCAGGAGATCAGTTGTAATAGCAGGAGATCTCCTGGAGGTTTGCAACCCTAACTCCCAACATTGCCCCATGGCGCAGAGAGGTAAACTGCAGTACTGTAGTCAAAAGTAGGGCTGTTGGGAAAAAAATTCGGTAAAATTTGGATTTGGCAAAATTTGGCCCGTTTTAATTTGGGAAATGTCGAAGTCTGAACACCCCCTGATTCGGATCCATGGAATTTGGCACCCAGTTCCGAGTTCGGGGAAAAATTTGGCCGAATAAAGCCATTAAAAACACATTCGTGCCTTTCTGTGGCTTGGGGGGCATTTTTTTGGGTAGAGGTCCTAAACCTTCAGGGTAGCTTGAGGGGACCCTTCTTGCAAGAACCCCCAAGTTTTGTGAAGATTGGATCAGAGGGTCCTGAGATATGGGGCCCGGAAGGGGTCGCCCCCCCCAAATCACCCACAGGAATAAAGCCACTTAAAGCACATTGGTGGCATTCCGTGGCTCTGGGGGGGCATTTTTGGAGGTAGACATTCCAAACCATCTGGGTAGCTTGAGGGGACCCTTCCTGCAAGAACCCCCAAGTTTTGTTAAGATTGGATCTGAGGGTCCCAAGATATGGGGCCCGGAATGGGTCGCCCCCCCAAATCGCCCACAGGAATAAAGACATTAAAAACACATTCGTGCCTTTCTGTGGCTTCGGGGGGGCATTTTTGGGGGTAGAGGTCCCAAACTTTCAGGGTAGCTTGAGGGGACCCTTCTTGCAAGAACCCCCAAGTTTTGTGAAGATTGGATCAGAGGGTCCCGAGATATGGGGCCCAGAAGGGGTCCCCCCACCCATCTGCCCAGCCGGGGGTCTGGCTGCCTCGGCAGTTGGGCTGTACCATTACCCCGGCCCGGGGGAATAAAGCCATTAAAAGGGATGTACTAAAAGGAATGACAAGTCAGCCCATTGGAAACAATGGGAGAGGCTGCCCAGCCCATTGAAGATAATGGGAGAGGGAATGTCAGTTGACTTGCATTGACTCCACTGAAATACATTACAGGGGATGTACTAAAACGAATGACAGGCTAGCCCACTGGAAACAACAGGAGTGGCTGCACAGCCCACTGGAAACAATAGGAACCAGCCAGAGAGAGACTCACTGACCCACAGTTAACTCCACACGAAGTTGGCAACCGGTGAAAACAGGAGAAAGCACAATCCCACACAGAGGCAATCAAACCCACCCCACTTTGGCTCCCCCACACACACACACAGTAGAAGCCAGTCTGTGGCTTCTAAGAGCCGATGTAACTACGCAAAAAGTGCATCCAACAGCGCTCAAAGCGTAAGTAAACAGCGTAACTAGGATGGGATGCACTAAAAGGAATGACAAGTCAGCCCATTGGAAACAATGGGAGAGGCTGCTCAGCCCATTGAAGATAATGGGAGAGGGGAATGTCAATTGACTTACATTGACTCCATTGAAAATACATTACAGGGGATGCACTAAAACAAATGACAGGCTAGCCCATTAGAAACAACAGGAGCGGCTGCACAGCCCATTGGAAACAATAGGAGCCAGCCAGAGAGAGACTCACTGACCCACAGTTAACTCCAGACGAAGTTGGCAACTGATGAAAACAGGAGAAAGCACAGTCCCACACAGAGGCAATCAAACCCACCCCACTTTGGCTTCCCCCCTCACACGCACACACAGAATCTGCTTTCCCCCACACACACACACACACAGGAAAAAAGTTATAGATAAAAGCCCCAAAATGGGTCAAACTGTGGATGTCTTCTATTCCAGCAGAAGCAGGGCAGTAGCAGCTGCTCAGGATCTCTCACGACTCTCTGGCCATTTATGCATGGGAGGTTTTGCCTTGGATTTGCCGCTCTGTAGAGATGCACATTCAGCATCGCCTGATCCCATTCATCCCAATGGGCAGTTGGGAGGGGCATATCTCGGGACCCTCTGATCCAATCTTCACAAAGCTTGGGGGTTCTTGCGAGAAAGGTCCCCTCAAGCTACCCTGAAAGTTTGGGACGTCTACCTCCAAAAATGCCCCCCCGGAGCCGCAGAATGCCGCCAATGTGCTTTAAGTGGCTTTATTCCAGTGGGTGATTGAGGGGGCGACCCCTTCCAGGCCCCATATCTCGGAACCCTCTGATCCAATCTTCACAAAACTTGGGGGTTCTTGCAAGAAGGGTCCCCTCAAGCTACCCTGAAAGTTTGGGACGTCTACCTCCAAAAATGCCCCCCGGAGCCGCGGAAAGCCGCAAATATGCATATGCACACACCCCACGGGGATCTATCTCACACACAAACAGATGCTCTCTCTTTCTCTCCCCAGGCCATGCAGCAGCTGGGCTCACGCACTCAACCGCAACTGATTGGCCAGAAGAAGACCCAGCTTGGCCACCGATTGGCCGCAGGAGAATGCTGCTAGTTGCTTACTAACTGAAGGTTATGCTGCTGATTCGGAGCCCCCGAATTTGCCGAATTTATTCAGTGATTGCCCCGAACTCGTGGAATTGTGCTCTTCGTTTTCCCGCCCTTTTTGAATTCGGATCCATCCGAACTGATAACCCCCTAATCAGGGAAAATTCGGCTGTTTTTTCAGTTCGGACGAACCAAATCGACAGCCCTAGTCAAAAGCTCTGCTCACAATCTGAGTTCAATTCCAATGGAAGTCAGGTAGCCGGCTCAAGGTTTACTCAGCCCTCTGTCCTTCCAAGGTTAGTAAAATAAGTACGCATGCTTGCTGGGGGTTAAGCGTAGACTGGGGAAGGCAATGGTAAACCACCCCATAAACATAGTCTGCCTAGTAAACGTTGGAGTGTGATGTCACCCCATGGGTCAGTAATGCACATGAACAAGCAGTTGTCATTCTTAGCCATTTGTAAGGTGGCAACTTTAGAAGGCTTTGCTCAAATGAGCAAAACTGTGATGGCAGAGCATAGCAGGACAGGTGGTTCTGCAGGTATGTGGGTCCAAGGCCATTAAAGACTTTGAGGTGATGACCACCACCTTCAATTGAGCCTGGTAACTGATTTACAATGGAAAATGGGGCAAAACTGTAAATTCATACATGATATTACAATGAGTGGCACCTGGTTGGGCCACTGTATGAACAGACTGCTGGACTTGACAGACCTTGATCTGATTCAGCATGGCCTTTCTTATGTTTTTATGTTCTTAATGCTAATAAGATCCAATATTTTAGCAAGCAAATCTGACTATTCTCTATAAAGTAGATGAAGGTCAATTAGTCCTTCTTCATAGATCAGGTACTTGAAATATGAAAATGAAGGAAGAGAGACAGATTTGTTCTCAGAACATGCAGGTTGTTTGTGTACATGCCAGGATTAACATCCAGTAAGTCCACAGACTGTTCTGTTGTGCCACACTCTCTTCTTCATTTTTCTAAAATTAAATAATATAATTAACTAAAGGTGGCTTTGTCTGATAAACAGAACTATTGCATCATTACAAAAAATGAGAAAGTAACATCAGAGTACAAAGGCAGCCTGACCCACAAACCAATTAAGTCCAAGTCTTTGGCTTGAAACCGATTTAATACAATGGCTTCAGTGCTTGCAAATCAGAGTAAATATACTCAAAATTCATGCAGATATTCAAATCTGCCAAAAAACATGTGAAGAATCATTAATACTAGAACAGAATCGACAACAAGAAACATCTGACTCTTTAGAACCAAGGGTACATTCTTTAATGGAACGAATTAAATTCATTTTTAAATTCATTTTTAAATTTGAGGGTGGGGGATGGAGATTTGTTGGCCAAAATTTCCTCAAGTAAGAATGAAGAATGGGAAATAGGTTATGGCAACTTTTTCCCCATGTAAGTTTCATTTAACTCAAGTCAATATTATGGTCCTGTCACATAGAAGCAGTTCCTTGCAGGAACAAGATCCAGCTGGGGATTTTGGCCCCCATTCCTTTAGGATTGGGGTGGCTACCACGACCGCAGTGTTGGGCTTGCCCGAGCCCAGGATTAAGGCTATAGGCCAGTTGCAGTCTTTGGCATATAAAACATACATCAGGCCATAGGGTGGCTCTCTTTAACATTTGTGCTTGAGTTGCAGCACTGCCTCAGAAGAGGGTCTGGATCTGCAGGCATAGCATCGTGCACTGGGCAGGGATCTATGCAGCAAGCTATGGTTGGGGAAGACATCTGTTGTTGGAGGAGTGGCTGGAAGTCTCCTGGTTTGGCGTTCATGGCATGCGCTAGGAGTCCCTTACATCGATGGTACAGCACAGGGTACAGCAGCTCGGCCCCCCGGACGTCCTGGTTGTGCAGTTGGGCGAGAACGACCTGGGCAAGAGAAACGGCAGCGAATTGCAAAGTGCAGCAGTGGCAGATTTGTGGGCCTTGGAGGAGTGGCTGCCTGGCGTGACCTTCGTGTGGTCTGACATGCTGAAGCGGCTGTCGTGGCGAGGGGTGGCATGCCCTGAGAAGGTGGATCAGGCCAGGCAGTAAGCCACAGGGGCCATTGTCAAGGTGGCTGTTGTGCTAGGAGGGGTGGTGATCCCCCACCCAGAAATTTCCTGATGTGTACCAGCGTTGTTTCACCAAGATGGAGTGCACCTCTCATCATGGGGGATGGACATTTGGCTCCAGGATGTCTGGTGCGGCTTGAGACATTGGTTGCAGTTTTAGCCGTTGGTGTGGAGGGTCCCAGCCATCTCTTGTGGCGGTTTGGACATGGGGTGGAGGGGCTGGCCTCCTCCCAAGTGGCAGTGGACCACACAGCTGGCTTCTGTCCAAGTGGGTCCTGCATACTGCCAACCCAGGCTACACTCAGCAAGCGGGCTGGGTTGTAGGATGACTTCAGTTGGCAGACGGGTCAGCTGAAGCCTGGATCCCGCCCCTATGCTACGCCAATGCCTAGGCTGTAATCAATAAAGCGGTGGCCAGTTTTCTTCCAACAAAAGACTCTGTGTGTTATTTAATAGCCATAGGACTCTGGTTTGGGAATTTGCATCGGAGTACCATGGGGTTGTGGGGTGCCGCTGGCTCCGGGCTCACCACCTAAGCACTGGGCCAGCAAGGGAGGGTTTTCCTAATTTAAGGAGCTCATTTTAGGAGAAACTTTGACACCTGCCAGATACACTGGAGTAAACAGAGAAGCTTGTTCATGGAGGAGAGATATGGTTTCCAAGAGAAGCTACAGAGCTTTGGTTTGGGGGCTTAAGGCTTAACTAGATATGATCCATAATCAGGATTTCCTGTGACATTCTTAAAACACCTAAGCAGCATGGGATTGGTTTTTTTGGTTTTGTTTTTTGTTTTTTAGCAAATTTGATAAAGCAGTACACCTATCTTTTTTATTTATATGATCTGTGAGTGACCTAATTGTCTCTTTAAACAATTGCCTCCTTAGCAAAGCAGCTTTGCAGCAAAAGTGGGGGGAGGCAGAACTCAGTCAGGCTGTGTGAGAATGCACATGCTCAAAAAGCCAATGAAAATGTGCTGCATGGTTAGTAAGGAATACAGTGAAACAACCTGTCAAACACCCTCGAACAGATTGACCAACTATTGAACTGATTGTCAAAAAATCAAATCTCTGTTTGTAATCAATGAACAGGGTGCAAGCCGAATCAATGGGTGTTTGTGCATCCATAGGTATAAATAAATAAATGCGGTAGTCTTATTAGGCTGCAATGTGTGTAGCTTCTGCATATTTCCCGGGAAGTAAATTCCTTTGAGCAGAATAGCTTTACTTCAAAACAAATGGACATGGGATAGCGGCCTTGGTAGACTGATCATGTCTCAGTTAAAGAATCATGGTTCTCAGTTTTGATCAAAGATGGCACGTTTGGCACGCCCTACCCATCTCAGAATGGGAGATGCAAAAAGGGCAACATTGGACTTAAGGTGAGTAAATGTAGTTACATAAACTGAGGATTTGTTTAGGTTGCAAATTGGTTCTGGAAGATTAAACAAAATTTTATCCCATGGTTTCTATAAGAGAGGAAAAGTAAAGTTAAAATTTTATGAAGTGACACAACATAACTCTTTTCACTTAAAACATTTTCACACCATTTTGCTGACACAAGCTCCGTCACTGGAAACCTTTTTTCACTTTCCTGTCTAAACCAAAGGGGGGGGGGGACTGAAGAACTTTGTAAAAAATGGTTAGCACATTGACATTTTGAGGAATCTTTTATCCTGCTGTCCATCTCAGGAACTCAGAGTGGTGTCCATGTTTCTCTTCCTCCATTTTGCCCTCATACCTTTGCTTAGGCTGACAGAATGATGGGCTGAAGATTACCAAGTGAGCATCATGGGTGATGGGAGATTTGAAAATGAACACACTAGCTGCTATATTACACTATCTTAGGTTTACAAACCATGTGTGATGTACTGGTTAGGTTCTTCCTCTTACTAAGAGTGATCTATGTGAGCTGATGGAATATTGATGAGATAGACAACTGAAAAGAGCTGCTAGTTCTGTGGAGAGAGAGTCAGACTGGCTGAGTGAAGCTGTGGCAGAAAAGTGGCTTAATGTTGACTGGAAAAAGGAAAACTTTGTAACCTCTACCTGATTCCTTCCAATGTTATGTTCAAACCATAAATGAAATCTCACTCCTTTATTTAACCCTGTGGGCTGGTCGTTTATGGTCTCAGGGAAAGAAGCACACGCACACACAAGCTAAGACCTTACCCTATAAATAAATAAATATTAGGATATGAAGAAATGGTGGCAGCATGTGAATTAAGCTCTGTGCAGCGTCTGAGTGTGGGGTGACTATTCAAAAGGCTACACTGTCTGATTATTCTCTGTGAGTGAGAGAGAGGACCTGGGGTGTGAAATGGACCTGGGTCTCTCTGTGTTTTAAAAGAGGCAATACAGGTGGTGAACAGTGACTGCCTGGCCTATCTGTAACCCTGAACCGGTGGGACAGAGGTTGTGAAAGGTGGTACAGATTCTGAGTGAGTGAAAAAGGCATCACACCATGTTTTAAAATATACTCTATAAATGTGTTTGTGTGTTTTGTGTTGTTATATTTTCAGTGCATGTCCCTTATTTCCTCTTCCCTTCTGACTGGGAATTTTTAAAGACTAGCAATGTCTGGCTAGACAAGCACTATCTGCTCTCCTTCTCCTTCAGCTTGTATTTTTGTTAACAGATACTGCATTGCATTATACAAGGCTATGGGATGGATCTTGCAATCCATTGGTGGAAGGCATTGATGGTCATGGATTCCCCCCCCCCCCCACATTACCCTCCACTCAGCAATCCTTTTCTACCATGGGGAAACTTTATTCGGGTGGGGGGTTGTGTTACCTATGGAATTTGTATAATAACCATGTGGGTTGAGGGGAAGCACTGGGGAAGGGAGACAGGATGGAATTGCTCTTCATGCTTCTTCCATTGGTGCAGCTCTTACTACTGACAGAAGAAAAAGAAGA
Organism: Euleptes europaea; assembly: GCF_029931775.1. Taxonomy (NCBI): domain Eukaryota; kingdom Metazoa; phylum Chordata; class Lepidosauria; order Squamata; family Sphaerodactylidae; genus Euleptes; species Euleptes europaea. The sequence continues at coordinate 98,259,146 of NC_079312.1, read as the reverse complement.
CAGCATTTTCACCCCCTCCCTACTGCAGCCTCTCAACCCAGGTGGCTATTAATTTATGCAAGTCCTGTAACTCTGGGAACACTCTTTTCTGGGGTGGGAAACAACTGCTGAAGAGAAAGGAATGAGACAAAGATCCATGATACCTGCAGCTAGCCTTATATTCTCTTCTCATAAACCAACTGACCCTGTAAAAAATTGCCCTGAAACCTCCTACTTCTTAGGGAAGTGTGAAATGTGAATCAGTAGTACCATTCAAGACTGGTAGTGAGATTCAGAGCCAGTTTCAACATAGTATTTTATAACAAGATGCAAATTCCACTGATTAACAAATTTAAGAGCAATCAGTGACATCTTTGAATCTCATTTCTATCCACCTACCATCTTTAAGGATGTAGCAGCTAGCTTACTTAGGTAGGGGCTCATAGTGAGCCATAGTGAACAGAAGGTTCTAAGTCCATTCCCTGTTAACTCCAGTTAAAAGGTTTACAACTAGCTGCTATTAAGAGAAACTTACTTGCAGGTGACCCTGGAGAGTCACACCCAGTCAGCACGAACCACATCAGTTATCTGACTTGATATAAAACTGCTATATATGTTCACTTAGGTGTCTCATTCTTGATGGTGGTTTTGGTACTATCTCTGAAAGCTTTCTTGGGGAATTAGGGCTGCTCTCTTGAGTTAGCTGGAATATTCACCCCATCAAACCACTCACCACACCAGCTAAAACGTATTTTAAAACCATCCTTATTTTACTGCTGATTATCTGTATGACATTAGGTATCTCTGGAAATATCACATGCAGAGGTTTCAGCCAGTCTAGAATTTCAGAGGGTACATTGATCTTAATGCCTTGCCATCTCTTCCAATGCAAAATTAGAATTGATTCCACTGATTCTACTTTTACTTGGCTAACTGATTCAAGAAGTTGGAGTTGGAGGGTTGTTGCTTGGTCCTGTGACATTTATGCTATGGGGTCCCATAGGGATCCATCTTGTCCTCAGCAGGGTATAATACCGTAGAGTCCTCCCTCCAAAGCAGCCATTTTCTCCAGGGGAATTGATGTCTGTGGTCCCGAGATCAGCTGTAATTCTGGAAGATCTCCAGGTCCCACCTGGAGGATGGCAACCCTATTCACAAGGCCTACTTTACATGCTCCTTTTGACAAAGATGAGCTGGATGGCTTTTTCAGTGAAGGCTTTTGCCTTTGGAAAGCTCTACTCTTTGAAGGTCACCTAGCACCTATTATACTCTCCCTCATGTGTCAGGCAAAAACTTTTTTTTCCTTTTCTTTTTTTACCTAAGTTTTAACTGTGGTTCTGTCTTTTATAGCTGTTTTCATGGTCTGCTTCTAGCTGGAAGACAGTTTTATGGATACCATTTTAGGCTGCTAAATGATTTATGCTTGTTTAAATATTGTTAATTCTTATGTTGGGTTTATGATTTTATTGTATTTTTTTGTGAGTTGCCTCAAGCAGGTCTCTGAGAGACAGCATATAAATTACATACTAAATAAATAGATACTTAAATAAGTTGTGTTATCAGGAAGGTTTGCATGTATCTATTTTGTTTCCATAATTTATATCTTCAGCAAAATCTAGGATTTTAATATGTTTATCATGTTACAGTTTCAGGGCCTACATCTAAATAAGACAAGCAAAAGAAGCAAAGAGGAAAGGAGGAAATCATTTCATGACAAGAGACATTCTCCTTCTTAGTCATCAGATGCATTTTGAAGATAAAGGTCATGAGAAACTTTATAAACCACATCACCAATTTTGAGGGCAGAAGCACAAAATATTGCCTCAGTAGCCAGTTTAAATGATTCCTTGTCTGGGTCATATCTGTTGGTTAAACAGTTTTGACTTACATTAGGCTGGCTTGACAAGAATTTTTAGCAGCTCCCCCCCCCTCCCGCCCCTCAAGATGTATGTCATACTGATAGCATTAGACAAGACAAAGAAATGAAATCCCGTCAGTACAGACTCTAACTAGGCAGATCTATCAAGTTATGTGTTGTGGCAAAGAACATAGTCCATGTTTTACAGGTGGGAGGCACAGTCGAGGTACAGGAACATTAAGATTCACTGCGGCAATGAAACCCAACTTAGAGGGAACACTGTAGTTTTGATATCGGTTTACAATCTCCTGTTAGGCAATGCTTCTGCTACCCTAAATTTTTATAAGATTTCTACCTCAAAGTACCCCAAAGTACATAAAAACTAAACAACAATAATTGTATATATCCTAGAGTCTTTCTGATTAAGGGAGACTTAGCAGCAAGAACAGAATTTCCACAGAACATTTCAAGCATTGCCATATTCTCATTTCAGGAGCTGGGGGCTGAGGAGCTTTGCCATGAATCTGTGGTGGAGGCTTGAACTGAGGATTTCCCAGATCACATTCATATGGCGCAAACTTAAACAGGGATACACCCCTCTAAGTCCACTGACATCAATGGGCGTAGAAGCATTTAACTGTTGAGGATTGCTCTATTAGTCATTATCCTACTTCAAGTTAATCTATTATTTAGTGAGTGAAGAAAACCATCTGTTTAATGGGATACAGAATAATATAATGAGATAAATGTGTGCTAATACTCAAGAGCAGACTTCATTTCCTGAACTTTCTGCCTATCTTTCATTTCTTACTGTGAAGATCAGTCATTTTTACTGGTGCAGAACCACAGTGCATTGGCAGGGGAAATGTAAATTCTCTTGAAATTACTTTCTAAGGTCTCTGATGTCGATAAGTGGCATTTCAGATTCACAGTGTCATCATGACAAGGAAGTAAAAGCAGTCTATTGACAACTCACCTTTTCCTGGCATAAAACCAAGACTATTTTTGTTTCCTTTTGGCTGCCTCTACTTTTATTAAAACTGACCAAGACAAATTGCCGTTCAGTGATTTCCAGGAAATATTGCAAGTGTAGTCATAGGATTATTTTGACTGAGGAGTGAGCATTGTTGTTGTTTTTAATTCTACAGTTATTTTTACACACTTTCTGATGGATATCCTTTCATTAATTGCAGAATGGAAATCACTCTTTTGGCTAGTGGCTCCTCTTCCAAAACAAAACAAAAAAAATGGTTAGTGAAGGAGACTATGGTCATTTATTCATGGCTGTTTGCTGCGGTTTCAATGCTTTGTTGCTCCAGACCTTATATTTGATTTTTCACAGCTGCCGCGAAGTGGCCCATAAAATTCACAGCATCCCAGCAGCAACTCAAACCTGTGTTGCTACGATCTTTCCCTTTGCCTCACCCTTTCTGCCAGAGGGTCCCATGAAAATCTCCCTGGAGTCGGATTTCTTCTCCCCACCCATCCCGGCAAATGTGTCCTCCCTCTCCTATGTCTCCCCACCCACAGGGTGGCTATTGGCCAAAGGTTCTTTTTTTTTCCGACCAGAAGCCCGCCCCTTTTCGTGCGCTTTGCGCGGCCACTAGATCCACGCTTGAGTGCCATACCAAATCCAAATCTCTACAGCAAGATTACAAGAGATGGGTGGCCTCCCATGCAGAAATGGCCCTGGGTGCTTTGGATGCTGCACTAATGAAGAAATAAAAAATAAGGGGGAAACAAAGAGGGGGAGGTGAAGAAAAAAAAGGTGTGCAAGCGTAAATCACGAGGGGAGAAGTGAAAAGAACTATTCCAAAGGGGGACGCAGCAACAAGTCAGGACACACCATCAAAAAGGGGGGGGGGACTAAGAAACAAGGAAAGCGGACAGAAGCAGAAAACAGAAGTCAACGGGAAAACTAATCCAAAGCTGAACGGGAAGGGGGGGAACCGTGCCGAGTCAAAGCAGAAAGGGAGACAAGGGCTGTTTACGCAGGGGAGGTTTTGCCTTGGATTTGCCGCTCTCACTAGATGCACATTTTCCCCATCCAAATTCTGAAAACTCTGCATTGGGGGCTTATTGTTGAGTTTTGAGAATTCGGATGGGGAAAATGTGCATCCAGAGAGCGGCAAATCCAAGGCAGAACTCCCCATGCATTCAGTTCATTGAAAGTGGAGTAGAGCGGTTTGGAGCCCGATAGGACTTCTCCTTCCCCCTCTCCTTCGAATGCCTCCCCTCTACAGAGCTGCGATGGGCGGAGTTCTGACGGAGGTGGGGGTGGGCCTCAACAGTGAGCTTGTCGGCAGGAGGAGGGCTGAAAGGTCAGGGGCAGACACAACCGCTGTCAAATGCTACGGCCTTTTTCTCATGAGTAATCCAAGCTACATTGGGATTTATGAATTCGATTTGATTCCATGAATAACCTTTTAAGTTTGGGGTATTTTTTGCTCCGCCTCAAAAGAGCAGCAATTTTTTGAGTGAATAATTGACCTATGAGTGCAATTCCAAACAAATTAACTTGTGAAAAAGTCTCTCATGAACCTGTGTAGAAAGGAAGGATGCTCACTGTATTTTTGGCACTAATAGTCAAGTAATTACATTGGATTAGACAACTTTATTTATTTATATTTATTTATATTTTAGATTTATATCCCACCCCTCCCCCACTACAGCGGGGCTTGGGGCAGGTAACAAGAAATCCGATACACATTTTAAAACAGAAACAATTAGAATAGATTAAAATCCATAAAATACAAATAAGATGGCACCCTAAGCTCCCAACAGAGCCGACTCCCAAGAATAACAGACCCTCTACAAAGTAAGTGGGTAGGGGGACTGGGAGGAGCATTTAGAAGAGCGGGGCTCTGCCTGGTAACTGGTGTATGTAATAGAGCAGCCGAAAGTCCCCTGGTGGAACATCTCCCTCTTGTAGGCCTTATGGAACTGGGCCAGATCCTTCAGGGCCCTGGTCTCCTCAGTCAGAGAGTTATGCCAAGCAGAGAGTTATACCAAACAGGTCCCATAGCTGAAAAGGTCCTGACCCTGGTCGAGGACAATCGGACTGCTCTCAGGCCAGGGACTTCCAGTACATTTTTAGGACTAGAATCAAGCATCTTTGGAGGGAACTTGCGGGAGAGGTGGTCCCACAAGTATGAGGGTCCCAGACCGTTAAGGGTCTGGGACTACAACACATAACAAAAGTCCATACTAGGGATGCACACCCCCCCCCCCGAAAATTCAGATACAGTTATATTGAAACTCAAAATTTCTGAATTCCCTTACTGGCATGCTTTTTTTGGGGGGGGGGGGTTGGGAATATGAAAAAAAAATCAGCTCCATTATAACCTGTGGGAAATCTTTCTGGGGTTCTGGGGGAGCGTTTTTTTTTTTTTTTTAAGGTAGAGGTACCACATATTCAGCACAACTGCTGGTGACTCCTCTTAGAAGAACCGCAAGTTTGGTAAAGATTTGGTCAAATGTGCATTTTTTCTCCATTGTTTCCAATAGAGGATGGATGGGACCACCCTCTTTGGGGGCCCATAAAATTGGACCCCCTGACCAAATCTTTACCAAGCTTGGAGGTACTTTTAAATAGAGTCAACAGCAGCCATGCCAAAAATTTAGTGCCTTTACATTAAACAACAGTCCCCCCTGAGCCCTGGAAATATTTCTTATAGGCTACCATGGAGGCAAAAGAGGGGGGGACTTAAACTTTAAAGCCCTACAACCCAGCACAAATAAACCAATCAAAGTGGGTTTTTTTCTTTTTAAAGGTATCGCTTCCCTTTCTACTGCTGTAGCTGTGGTTCCCGAATTGATCCCCCCAAAAAGTTTTTTTTTCAACCTTTTTGGGGGGTCAGGATTGCTGGCTAAAACTTAAACTGCCACATTTTTTTCAGCCCCCCAAAAAAGCCAAAAAATACCAGTAAGGAATTTTTTTGGCTTTTTCCCAGTTTGGTATGATTGAATGCACACCCTAGCCATGCATTCCCAAGGCTAGAAAGACTGATTATTGAGCTGAATTAGATAACATACACAAGGAACCACATCCCTACACTATTGCAAACAATTTTCTCTGTTCCTTGCAGGAGCAAGTAAAATTTGCCATTCAAAGGAAGTATCTCCAGTTCACAGACAATTTAGAAAAACAAGCTAGATAACTCATACAAGCAAACCAAGCCCTGAAAAGCAGAACTGGGATCCTCAGCTGAACTTGTGACCATGTGAGTTAAAAACAACAACACATCTATTAGGAGAAGTCTCCAAGGAACCAATCAATATTTACTGGTTTTGCTGCATGACTTGGGCTACAGAAAGAGAGGAGATGTGGGGAGACACTGGGTGATGGGTGACGTTTCCTTGATGGGCCACATGTTTTTTTTCTTTCTTTTAATTTTACAAAATGTATAGCCTGCCCATCTGCCCTCATAAGGGCCACTAATAGGGTTGCCAGCCTCCAGGTACTGCAGGAGAGCCTGGCAAAAAACAACTGACAGAACTAGTGATATAACAAGGTGTATTAAGTGCACTACAAAACAACAATAAGGACTAACAAGGCTATGTACAAAACATATACGAATTCTTTTCAATAGTCCACAAAGGTACAAATATCCAAAGGATGCTATGTTGGTGATGCAGTAAGAACTTTCATCATATAGCGAATAGGAAGACGATCGTTTCTTTTTCTTCTTCAGTTCCGTTCCTGTATATAAAAATTACTTAAATATAGCACATTCCTTAATTTATGGGAAAAGTTAACATAGAAAATAAATATTACTTACAGTTAGAATTTCCAATACATGCACAAAAGCAGACAAGAAGGCTACTCCACTGAAGGGGAATCCTACAGTGACTCAGCAGCTAGTTCTAATTCTAGTCGTGGCTATGGTCTGCGCCCTAAAAATTATAGACCTACTTTTTCCGACAAACGCTCGTACAACAGGAAAAAGAATGCCTAGTTGTTAATCTATCTTCTAGAATACTCACACCTGTAGAAATATCGGTATTAAATTTGGGTTTAGGTTTTGTATTAACACCATCCTATTCTTCATTTCAAACGGAAGTAGATATGTATAAAATGATGTGCATTATTAAATTGAAAGATCATTTCAAAACTCCGTTTCAGAATGATAATCCTTTCCGTCCAAAATCTAGGTTCAATCCTTCCACCAACAACCCCATGATCACCGCTTTTCACACAGTGGTAATGAGAGATATAAAATCGGTGGAAAAAAGTAAAATCCCTAAAAAATACAACCTCACCAAAGAGCAACAACAAGCCTTAGATAATTTAGCTAATGACCCTTCTGTAATTATCAAGCCTGCTGACAAGGGCGGAGCTACGGTGCTCCAGGACCGGGAACAATATGTAAATGAGGTAATGCAGCAACTTAATCAACATCAATATTATCAGCCGCTATTACGTGATCCAACTAGTCAAGCTATGCAGTCTCTTGAGACTATCATACTGGAAGCCCTCAATAACAAAATCATTGATCAATCCACTGCCGAATTTCTGATCAATAGGTATCAACATATGCCCATTTTATACATGCTTCCTAAAATTCATAAACCAGGTCCTATCCCCCCTGGTCATCCGATAGTATCAGCATCTGACAGCCTACTTGAACCGGTAGCTAAATATCTTGATTATTATTTACGCCAATTTTCTGTTGACACTCCATCAATTTTACAAGATACTAGAGACTTTATTAGATATGTGGAAAATCTAGACATCAGTCAAAATTGCATTATAGTTACTATTGACATTACGTCACTATATACAAACGTGCCGTTAGATGACACACTGGCTATTATTCATTCATTGTTAAATTCCAGACTTGACCAAAATCCACCTACTGACTTTTTGATACAATTAATCAAACTGTTATTTTTCAATAATTTCTTTCGTTTTGAAGATAAAATCTACTTGCAAAAATATGGCATTGCCATGGGGTCAGGAATTGCATCCACAATTGCAAATATTTTTATGGCAGAATTTGAAAGGGCACACATATACAACAATAACCCTTACTTCAATCAAATATTGGGGTATAGGAGATATATTGATGATATGATTTATTTTGTAACAGTTGACTTTGATTTTGATTCGTTTTTAAATTGGTTGAACACACGCTCTTCAATTCGCTTCACTGGACAATGCGATCCTATACAATTACCATTTTTAGATACCATCATTTACCGAAGTGCTTCTAACAAACTCAGTGTTAAACCTTACAAAAAACCATCAGACTGCAATGCATTATTACACTATAATTCGCATCACCCAAAACATCTTAGGGATAATTTGCCATACAGCCAATTCATTAGGTTAAAAAGGAATAACACCTCCGCGGAAGACTTCACCAAGGCGGCACAGACTTTGATGTCATCTCTGAGAGACAGGGGCTACCCGGCTCGCATTATACAGCAAGCTAGAAATAAAACAGACACCAGGGACAGAAAAGATTTTCTTTATTGCAATAAAACCACAGACAAGGTTATAGAACATCCACTTACCTTTGCATTTCGCTTTAACCACCTTTCTAGTCACATTACAGCTATTATACGATGCCATTGGCATTTACTTTCCAATGTTCCCGGTTGTCAGCAGACTCCTAAAATAGGTTACAACAGAACCACGTCCATTCATGATAAATTAATTCATACAGATCTACTTACTGATACTGAAATACATAGTGGAATTAAAGGCCATTATGGATGTCATAAATGCCTAGCATGTAGTTTGGCTCTCGAGGTAAAAGAATTCAAATGGTTAGATAGTGATTTTGTGTTTAGGCTCAATGATTTTTCAAATTGCAATACGAGATTCTGCGTTTATTGCTTAATTTGCCCTTGCCAAAAAAATTATATTGGTTTTTGTACATGCCCTATAAAAACTAGAATTCTGGAACACAGATCTAGAATAAGGGCGGGCATTTGTTCAGCTCCCGTTGTGGAGCATTTTCTAAAATCACGCCATAATGAGAATGATCTTCGTTTCTTTGTATTTGGCATTTAAAGGGTAAATTATTTGACAAAAGAAACAGTGAACACCTTCTCAGACAAAAAGAAGCTTATTTTATTCATTTATTTCAATCTCTGGAACCTTTTGGATTGAACGTGAATAATGACTTATCTTGCTTTATTTGAACATGTCCCTTTAAGAAGCCTGAGTCCGCATACGCCACCTGTAGCTTATTTATCTCCATGAGTCTGCAGCCTGTTAATTACTTGCTTTACCCTGCTTGGGAACAGTCAACCTAGAAGAATACATCTGTGCAACTATGTATCTGATATGATGTATCCTGTATTGGAAATAGATTACTTGGAGTTGACATAGTTGTTTTCTCATCCCTATGGGAGAAAGGAATCAAACTTGGATGTGCTTTTGTGCATGTATTGAAAATTCTAACTGTAAGTAATATTTATTTTCTATGTTAACTTTTCCCATAAATTAAGGAATGTGCTATATTTAAGTAATTTTTATATACAGGAACGGAACTGAAGAAGAAAAAGAAACGATCGTCTTCCTATTCGCCATATGATGAAAGTTCTTACTGCATCACCAACATAGCATCCTTTGGATATTTGTACCTTTGTGGACTATTGAAAAGAATTCGTATATGTTTTGTACATAGCCTTGTTAGTCCTTATTGTTGTTTTGTAGTGCACTTAATACACCTTGTTATATCACTAGTTCTGTCAGTTGTTTTTTGCCAGGCTCTCCTGCACTAACTTTCTTACCTTTGGTACTGGTGCAGAGGAGTTTATTTTGGTTGCTCAGCCTCCAGGTACTAGCTGGAGATCTCCTGCTATTGCAACTGATCTCCAGCCAATAGAGATCGGTTCACATGTGGGAATGAGTAGCAAAATGCCTTGATACTAAACTGAGACTGGTACTAAAGTGAAGCCCAAAGCAGCCTGGGATCGAGGAACTTAACAGACAACCTTTTCCCATATCAGCCTGCCCATAAACTGAGGTCCAAGCCACAAGCTTCAGTCTGTAAGCGAGTGGCACCTTGCTTCTGGGAATCCTCTCCACACAGATATTCAACTGGCAATGTGTCTGTTAAGTTCTAAGCACCAAGTAAATACATTCTTCTTTTTTTAATCTTGGCTTTTTCTTGAGATTTCTCCCTCATTCTCTAACTTAATGATTCTACACTAATGCCGTTTAACCTGATTTTAATGTTAATTGGTTTTTAATTTATTTATTACTGCTTTTAAATGGCTTTTGAATTATTTATATGCTGCCCCTTTTAGGTTATTGGTTCCTATTTAATGCAACTGGCTATTTTAGTACTGTGAATATTTAGAGTTTTGCTGCATTTTTTAAAAAAATGATTGCGTCATGGTTAAGCTCAAGACCTTTGGTCAAAGAAGCTAGTAAATAAATGGAATGGAAAAAATGATTGCTTTTACGACATTATGAGGGATTTATGGTGCCCCACTGTAGGCTTCTGTAAGAGTTGTGGACTAAGAGAGCAAAAAATATATATCGTAAATAAAATACAGATTTGATTCTGATATTGGTAATTCAACGTTACTCATCAAAACCATGGGTTGAGGAAATAAACAGGCATGTTTGGTGAGGAAGAGAGGAAATGGTAGAACATGGATAAAAAATGTCACCATGTCTTCTGTTTGTCCAACTATTTCAAAGGTGCAAGAATGTATATCAAAAAATAGGGGTGTATTGTAAACTGCAAATTGAAACCACTGCATGAACCCACAATATGAGAAAAATCAAATTACTTCACAGGGCTGTTCTGAGAATAAAATGGAAGGAGGAAGAATGGCGTAAGCCTCTTTGGGTCCCAGTTGGAGAGAAATTCATGGTATAAATATCTAAATAAAATAGACCTTTTCCACAACTAAATGGAGATCACCCACCAAGGCCACTAACATCACACACATATATTTTACTCTCAAAACATTAGATTTGAGACAAGTATAATTTGATGCATCTTTTCATTCAAGGAAGGCTTTTTATTAATGGGTGGATAATTGCCTCTATGACAGCCTTGGGAAACACCTGTTGTATCAAGATGCTATTAATTAATGGCTCTCTCACTTTGCCCGACAAGATTTTATCAGCCAGGATGGACAAGTATCAAACACAGTTGTTGATCTACACTGTAGACCTTTCAGTAGTAAGTGCATTCACATGTGCATTCCAGGGATAGAGGTCAACCTGGCTGCTGATGTATCCATTTAAAATTTTTATATACCCCGCCTTTCTCCTTACAGGACCCAAGGCCTAAGCAACACAGATGCATTCCCTCTTCCCACCATATCTACTCCTTATATAAAGATTATGAAGAAAAATACCCCAAGGGGGGCTCATTTGACTGGGGCTGAAATTTTTTGCAAGAGACACACACTTCCAGAAGCTCTAAAATGACCTACTTGTGAGTCTGTGACTTTTTTAAATGGTGGATAACCACAGCATCATGAATTTCAGGCCTGATAAAAGGGAACTTACTATAAGGAAGTATTTGATTTAAATTAATCACAAAGGTAGCTCCAATTCCCAAGTATTTTTAGGAAGTGATCTCAGAGTTATTCTGACAATTTCTTGAACAGAGTCCAAGGCTTTTAGAGTATAGAAAGGAAGAAAGTGAAGGATAATCCCCTCGGGCACTGTTACCACAAAACTGCTGGACAAAATGGTTATATTAAAGATAAATGCCAAAATATATTAGATTAATGGAGAAAGCTGGACTCACAGGAGAAATGGAAAATAAGTATAGTCTGGTTGTTAGGAAAGTGGTTGCATTTGAGTGCACTAATATTTGTGCTCAGCACTGGGTGCCAAAATGAAAGTTTAACTTAGGTTTCATGGACTAGTCATTTGCAATGGTACTATAATGTAGGAAGGGTTTTTTTTTTTTTTAAGGTCCTTGGGGTGGTCTTATGTCCACAACTGTTGAATTAAACTCTGCTGGTGTGCCTATTTGGATGTGTACTTACTGGGAAGCAAGCACTGTTAAGTTTGCAGAAGTATTCATTTTTCCTGTATAAATATATGACAAGTTATATCATGGGTTATTATTCAGCCTTGGATCTTTTTCAAAAAGAGATCCGGCTTCACTAGAAATTCATTGAACATTTGAATGACATTTTGTGTTTTGAATTGCTGCGTACTTAATACTGGTTTGAGATTGTTTGCATTCAGTATGTATTTACAAATGGGGTACCTGCAAGGACTTGCAGGGGCATATCATTTTCCCTTTCCCCAATTTTTCTTTTTCCCTTCCCTGAAAACCCTCATAGTTCCTCCCCTTTTCCTGCTTCTTTCCTACCCACCTACTAACCTACCCTTATTTGTCCTCATCTTGAGCTTTCCCTCCTTCCCTCCCTCTGGTAGACTCTACATGGGAGAGCTATGGTTCAATTTGTGGCCCACAAGATTGGAGGGGGGAACACCTCGTTATCTCCTGTATTCTCTTCCCCACATTATTTCTTCCTTCCCTCCTCCTCGCAAATCCCATATCCTCACATTTCCCTGCTTCTTTCTTTCATTCCTATGAACCCACCTTTTATCTGCGCCCTCTATATTATTTCTTTCTTTCATTTGTACGTTCTTTTTTCTACAATGGATACCTGAAGCAGCATACATCATTCCCCTCTCCTCCTTTTTATCTTCATAACAACCATGGAAGATGAGTTAGGCTGAGAATGCATAACTGGCCCAAGTTCATCCAGTGGTGATGTGAACTTGGGTCTCCTAGATCCTAATCTGAAGCTGTAACTGCTACACCACACTGTTTTCATAGGGTGGCTGCTGTTGAACAGTAGCAAGCAGCCAGGCCTGGGAGAATCATACAAATAACATGGTTGCAAGTTGCCTGGTGGGTGCTGCCAAACCTGGACCAACGAGTCCTCCCTCAAAAGCCAAAACAGCCCCCCTCCCTGCCTTTTTCTGACAGAAAACAAGGCTTGAAGGCTGGCAATACTGTGGGGTTGCCTAGCAATGACCCCTGATGGTGTTTGTTTCTTAAAGTTACAGGAGCTTCTATTAATTGGAGGATTTTTTAAAAAAAAAGATTTTTAAAAAATTTAAGATTTTTCTGAAAACCATGGGTATTTTCAGGTTTATAGAAAGATCTGTCTTGTCTGTTAATTGCTCCAGTCTCTGGATTTGAGTATCCATAGAAGGGGCCATATTGAGAATTAGATGCACTAATTTTATAAACAATTATCTAAAATTATATTTTGCTTTAGTCCTTCCCATTTTGTTTTTATGTTGCTAATGTCAGGACATCCACCTGCTCTCTGTACAATTCAATGTCATAAATCTTCTTTGGATGTGTATATTTCTCTATTGGCATCTAGAACTGTGGCTGGATAATCACAACAGTAAGAATCCCATGATGCTGTCAGTAGTTAACTCTTTCAGTTAATGATACTGTAGGCGCATATAGAATTTTGATAAACATAAACAGATCTTATTAATGTTTAATGCTGGAGTTCAGTTTTGTAATGCTGCATCTGGACCATAAAAGCTAAAATAGGAAAACAGTGACATACCTGGAGATTTTGGGGATGGAGCCTGAGGACAGCAGGTTTGGAGAGGGGAGGGACTTCAGTGGGGTATAATAAAATTCAGCCCACCTTCTAAAGTGGGCATTTTCTCCAGGTGAACTGATCTCTATCACCTGGAGATCTTTTATAATAGTGGGAGATCTCCAGCCACCACCTGGAGGTTTGCAACCGTATTCATAATTCTAAACCATCAACTTGTAATGAATGATAAAAGGCCACACAGGTCTCCATCATTGAGTATAGCCAAGGAAAGGCAAACAGCTCTGAACTCTTGCAAGGGTTACTTAGAAAAATGTGTTTTGGAGCTAGATATTATGTGCTGATCTGGGATTGGATCTGGGATTGGATTAGTGGGGTTTGGGGGGGGGGATGAATGCCTGCTTTCAGATATATATTTTTTTCTGTATAATTTCCAGATTGCTCTTACTTCATCTTCCAATCCAGCTCCATAAATAATTTGTGAGAGAAGTTTAACTTCAAAGAGCCACACAGTCCGAAAAACAAGATCACTCCCTTTAAACCTCATAAAACAATAAACTGCTCATTGCAATTATGGATTTGGATTTTACACCCTCAGCACATTTGTTCCATCCATATCTGTATGAAAAATTTATGCCTAGATACGGGAAGCATTTAACTTGTGCAGTCTTATGCCTGGCTAGGTTCCAGTTAAACTCTGGGAAGAGAAGGCCTCCACCTCCCCCACCCCAGCATGGCTTACCCTATCCATTCATGCCCTGCTTCTCTAATGATAGTCATGGAAGGAATCTGATACCTGTCTGAACTCTGCCTGAAGTGAAGGCAAAACATCTCTGTGCTAGGGTTACCAAGTCCCTCTTTGCCATCGGCGGGAAGTTTTTTGGGCGGAGCCTTAAGAAGGCAGGGTTTGGGGAGGGGAGGGACTTCAATACCATAGTGTCCAATTGCCCAAGCGGCCATTTTCTCCAGGCGAACTGATCTGTATCGGCTGGAGATTAGTTGTAATAGCGAGAGATCTCCAGCTACTACCTGGAGGTTGGCAACCCTACTCCATGCCCAGTGTACATCAAGACTCATTGCCTCCACCATCCGTTACACTGGCATACGTGTGTATGTACCCCATAGATGAAGCACTGCTAGGGTTGCCAGGTCCTTCTATGCCACCGGTGGGAGGTATTTGGGGCAGAGCCTGAGGAGGGTGGGGTTTGGGGAGGGGAGGGACTTCAACGCCATAGAGTCCAATTGCCAAAGCAGCCATTTTCTCCAGGTGAACTAATCTCTATTGGCTGGAGATCAGTTGTAATAGAAGGAGATCTCCAGCTAGTACCTGGAGGTTGGCAACCCTATGCACTGCACAGACCCTCTAATGTGATCAACAATATATAAAACAAACTCCATTAAACCCGTTATCCATTGATTAGGAGTTATTACTCAGCCTGTAAACTCGGGCTTCAGAAACTGCAATTTTCGGTGGCACTGTGAAATGGAAGCAATATTCACTGGCAGTATATATTGATTCGTTGAACAATCTTTACAGCATTTTAAGAGAAGGAGTAAAGTCTTCTGCTTCCTTATTTGCTTCTATTCTATGCAGTATGAAGATCAATATTTTGCATATCTTTTTCAAACTACTTGGTTGCTGTGATCCCAAAATGGGGCCCAAACATTCTAATAAATGCACTTTATATATATATATATATATATATATATATATATATATATATATATATATATATATATATATATATATATATATATATATATAATGTGTTCCCTCAACTATGCTGCTGTCACTGTTGTAGGCTTCTGATTTAGGTTTGTACACCAGAAATTCCACTTTTTACAGGTTCTTTTCTTAATCCAGGTAACAGGTGTTTTGCTTTCTAACTAAGCTCTTGCTTCCATTATCCACTCCATTTAATTCCCCTGAGAGCAGTTCTGTGTATATTAGGTCTTGACAGAAGGATTACATTTAATTTTTTTTATTACCAACAGCCTTAGGCACCTTGGAAATAATTTCAGTTCATTCTACTACCAGTCTGCTAAAACTCTTAGAAATGATTACATAGTAGAACACCACAAGAGCAGAAAATGA
The DNA here is from genome assembly GCF_029931775.1 of Euleptes europaea. NCBI lineage: Eukaryota > Metazoa > Chordata > Lepidosauria > Squamata > Sphaerodactylidae > Euleptes > Euleptes europaea. The sequence continues at coordinate 98,243,685 of NC_079312.1, read as the reverse complement.
AAACCACATGTTCCAGAATTGTATGTCCTAGTCATGTGCCATATCTTCAGGGAGGGTTTCTGCAGCTCTATGTATCACAGCAGTGAAAGGAAAAGCAGGGCAGAAAGAAAGAATATACACAGGCTTCACTAGACAGCAAATTAGCACAGTTTTCTCTCTTTTATTATCATTGGCTCTACAACTTCAGCTGTCTGCAGAAAATCATACCAGAACATTAGAAAATTGTCTGGAAATGTATGGTATTTTTTCCTTCTATAAGCAGTTTACTTTTTTTGGTTGTTGCTTATAAACTGGAGATTGGATTTTATGCAATGCGAGAAAGCTCTGCCATTAGTAGAAGAATATGGTTGGAAGATTCAGCCTAGCCTAGGACACCGCACATGCAGCTCCTGAATATGTGCAAAGATCTAACCAGTGATAGTCCTTATTAAGGGAAATCCTGAAATTAGTCCTACCCGTGTAACTGTTGATCAGCACAGGAACAGCTGCATGCTCTGGATATTTGTTGTGTAGACTACTGTGCTTGCTCCTTTGGGTGCTAAATGTGAGCATTTTAAGAGTCTCCTCTGGGAAGGGAATGCCTAGATGGCAAAACAGGTAGCCAAATTGTGTGCAATAGCATATAAAGTTTGACCCCTAATGTTGGGCAATTGCAATTAGATTAAATCATAATTTGATCAATTTTAGTTGATTGGAAATTTTAATCAGGAATGTTTTTTGGTTGAACTGCTGTAATTTTTTTACCTTTTGTATAAATGACACATGTGTTTTTACTGGCTTATGCTGTATTAATAATAAATCTGAAATGTGAGCATTTCTCCCTCTAGAGTACTCTTTTGTATGCACAAGATTGCATCCAGATATTTGAAACTTGTTTCCATGAATGAACACCTTGCTCAATCAATCTTGCACACCTTGCCTATTGGATGATTACATTCTTGCATAATTTCATAAGTACATTTTATTCTTGTTCTTTATGGTTTCTTTAGGACTTCCCATTGATCAATGCATAGAAAGGCAAAGACATAGCTAGAGTGCAACCTAGGTAGGACTGAAGGTTCATAAAGCAGCAGTATGTAGGAACTGCACAAACATTTCCCTTTAAAATGGCAAATAAAGTAGTCGAAGCAGAACACATGGCAAAAACTCACTACTCATGATAGTAGGGAAATAATATCAAGGAAAAGCAATATTAGGGGGAAGATTGGGAAAAAGCAAGTAGAGGAAAATCTTTGCCAGATGCATAACATCTTTGTTGAGGATTGTGCTTTCCTTTCTGTCTCAAATACCTTATTATGCTTGGGCATGGCCAGATGCAGGAAAGGAGTAAATGGGGGAGCATTTTTGCTGAAGATTGCTTTTCTCTTTCCCATCTCAGGTACCCTATAAATAGGGTTGCCAACCTCCAGGTCCTTGCCGGAGATCTCCTGCTATTACAACTGATCTCCAGCCGATAGATATCAGTTCACCTGGAGAAAATGGCCGCTTTGGCCATTATACTCTATGGCATTGAAGTCCCTTCCCTCACCCCGCCCTCCTCTAGCTCTGCCCCCAAAATTTCCAGGTATTTCCCAACCCAGAGCTGGCAACCCTACCTATAAAGCTTGGCGTGTGGGCCTTTAGGTGTGAACCAGGCCTTGCAGTCTCTATCTTCCATCAAGCTAGGCAATGAATCCAGGACTGGCCTAAGATGCATTAGTTTTGCTTTGTTTGTTTACTGCGCACTGGTTTATTTATGCAAACTGCTTTGAGTCCTTTTTGGAGAAAAGTGGGATAGAAACACCAATAAATAAATAAAATATTTATCGCAAAGAGTTTTTTTTTTTAAGCTGAAGAATTCATGACTCTAAACCAACTACTTGTAATGAATGATAAAGACACAGGTCTCCATCATTGAGTATAGCCAAGGAAAGGCAAACGGCTCTGAACTCTTGCAAGGGTTACTTAGAAAAATGTGTTTTGGAACTAGATATTATGTGCTCATCTGGGACTGGATCTCTCTATTTTTAATTTGAATTTTAAAGCCTCTGGTTGGAGTGGAGCTCTGACATGGAGCAGCGTTACTGGGCAAGGAGTTTTAAGCTCTTTCTCCCATGACATTTCCAGAACTAACAGTGCAATTAACAGGCTTAGGACACACAGACACAAAAATTATTATGAAATCCTCTTTTACAAAGAGGAAAATAAACTTACTCCTGAATAAAAAAACATAGTTGTGAAGAAATTTAAGCTAATTTTACATACAAATTCTGTACAACAAATCCATAAAGCCAATTACATATATAATAAATAGACATAAGAGAACTGTTGTAAATGCTATAAGTTATGGTAGTCTGCATTGAGTGTAAACTTACTTGATCGTGTTAAAAAAGAGGGAAACTATCTATCTGAAGAAGTGAGCTGTGACTCACGAAAGCTCATACTCTGCCACAAATTTTGTTAGTCTTTAAGGTGCTACTGGACACTTGCTCTTTTCTGCTGCTACAGACAGACAGACACGGTTGTCCATTGTGATCTGTCCTTCACCTAATCACATCAATTGCATAGGTGACCTAGAGTTGCATCATACCCATTTTTATAGTTCCAAGACTGTTGCCATTTAAACTGGCAGAGTACCAATAATGCTGAAAAATATGGCTCAGTGACAATGGGAATTTGCATGTACTGCCACTGATAAAGGTTAAGTTATTGGAAGGTACCCCCTTGTTTTCAGACAACAGGGGTTCATCTTCTTTCATTTGAAGTGATTATGAGCATTTAAGAAAAAAATGCATGAGATATGAGCTATATGTGACTTCCTTGACAGAATACTATCACAAGTGGGTGATTCCATGAGGCTTGCACATTAAAAAAAAACATGTCTGTATTACAATTGCTGAACCCCCGTAGTTCCTATGTGAAACCCGTTTTGGAGTTGCTAAACTTTTTGACGGGTAATGAGTAGGGGCAGGCTGAACAACCACCACATTTATGTTGACCTCAGACTGTGTCCTGTATGTCACCACATGTACTATCAGTGTGGACCAGTCTATCACATAAAGATGTTGTTTTTCTCAGACCCAGCCTCGGCGGTGAGCTGCAGCCCGGTATGGAACGTACCAGGTGCCAATGTTTATTGATAATTCTTTTTATGTCCATAGATAGACATGTGTATTGTAAGGAGGAAGTCAGGAATGTGCTGTCAGATTTTTTTGTATTCTCAAACAGTTGGGACCTTTCTACTTTATGCGCCCTCCTCTTCGTGCTGTCAATGTTTGTATCAGGATGATAACCCTTGAAACATAGGGACTTAGTTAATGCCACCATCAATTTCATATAATCATGAGGGGAAGAAAAATTCCTTTTTAGGCAGAGGAACTGACTGTACTGTAAGTTACAGTGTCCTCTTTAGGGTTGCCAACCTCCAGGTACTAGCTGGAGATCTTCTGCTATTACAACTGATCTCCAGCCAATTGGGATCCGTTCACCTGGAGAAAAGGGCCACTTTGGCAATTGGACTCTATGGCATTGAAGTCCCTCCCCCCCCAAACCCCACCCTCCTCAGGCTCCACCCCAAAAACCTCCTGCTGGTGGTGAGGAGGGACCTGGCAACCCTACAGAAATAGTATGGTATCCTTTGTCATCTTCTGTTATGGGAGGAATCCATAAAGACAGTTCGAACAGAACACAATGACTCATATAAAGAAGAAAATGAAAGGAGATCCAGATTCCATTATTATTTGATATTCACTGTCGCATGCCTGAACTAAAAAATGTGGTTGATCTTACAGAAAATGGGAGATTTCAGCAGACTTTCTGAATTAGCAGGATGGCAATCTTACATTTGAAACAAATGAACATTGTCACTTTAGTGGGAAGTATTGGAGACAGAGTCTTTGTTTCTGTTTGGGGGATTAATTATAAAAAGCAAAATAGCAGCATGCAGTCTTTGTCTTGGAAGAGCAGGCTGATGTACTATAAGCAAACAGCTGTAAGGCACAATGTTCCTTCATTATAGAATAAATATCCAAGAGTGTAAGCAGCTGAAGATCTGGGGAAGGCCTATGCCTATTGTTATATAATTCTGTATCTCTGAATTTGTTGTCTAATTCTCCCTTTTCTTTTTAATTGAGTTACCATCAAATGAGATCAGTGGTGGTGACAGCAAGGGAACATTAGAAAAAAAAATGCCTATTGACATACTTCAAACCCCTGGTAAATTTAGTAGCATTAGCACTAATTATGGGGTTTTGGCATAAAGCTTTAGTGTCCATAGAAAAGTGTGGTCATGAATAGAGTTGCCAGTTCCAGGTTGGAAAATACCTGGAGATTTTGGGGGTGGAGCCTGATGATGGTGAGGTTTGTGGAGGGGAGGGATTTTGATGGGGGATAATGCCATAGAGTCCATCTTCTAAAGTGACCATTTTTTCCAGGTGAACTGATCTCTGTCACCTGGAGATCAGTTGTAATAGTGGGAGATCTCCAGCCACCACCTGGAGGTCAGCAACCCTAATATGTAGGGTTGCCAGGTCCCTCTTTGCCACCAGCGGGAGGTATTGGGGGTGGAGCCTGAGGAGGGGAGGGTTTAGGGAGGGGAGGGACTTCAATGCCATAGAGTCCAATTGCCATAGAGTCCAAGTGGCCATTTTCGCCACGTGAACTGATCTCTATCAGCTGGAGGTCAGTTGTAATAGCAGGAGATCTCCAGCTAGTACCTGGAGGTTTGTGATCCTGCTAATATGAAATTCAGTATAACCATGGACTGGCATGCATGGGAGGATGAGCTGTTACCGCTTTTTAACAGCAGTGATAGCTGGAATGACTCAGGATATCAAAAATTGTTTCTGGTGAGACATCACTGGATTTCTCTGAGGCCCATCAGCTTTCACTGGCCTCTCTGAGACTGCATTAGTTAGGGTTCTATGAAAAAACACACATGAAAAAAGCCCACATAAATGAGCACAAGAAAAAGTTTTTTTTCCGTGTGGGTTTTTTTCTTGTGTGCATTAATGACAGTGGGGTTTTTTTCTGTGAGCAATTTTCATGTGGGCATTTTTTATGTGCGTTTTTTTCTGGTCACCATTAGTTAGATGGAAAAAAAGATACCTTTATATATCCCGCACAGAGACACACATAAAGCTGCCTTACAGTGAGTCCGACATTTAGTCTATCAAGGTATACACTGTCTACTCTGATTGGAAGTAGATTTCCTCGAGTGAAAGTATTTCACATTACCAGTTACTTGATCCTTGTAAATGGAGGTAGCAAAGATGGAACATGGGATCTTCTGTATGCCCAACAGATGTTCTACCATGCTGAGCCATGGGCTCCTCCCTAAATTTCGTCTGTCATCCATTTCATCAGATTGGCCTTTTCAGCATGCCTGAGCCCTTTAGTTGACTGTAGAGTTTCTATACTGAAAGAGCAGCATTACCAACAAACATAAGGAATTGGCTTGCACACACACACACACACACACACACACACACACACAGAGAGAGAGAGAGAGAGAGAGAGAGAGAGAGAGAGAGAGAGAGAGAGAGAGAGAGTTATCTGTTACAGAGTGAATTATTCTTTTCTGAGATTTTAAAAATATCTGTTGCTGAAATATGGATGTGAGTACATCCAGTAGCCACAATCTAGCCAGAGCAAGTGATGGAGAAAACCATTGAACTAAATGGCCTTAATCATGCATCTGTATTGGATGATGGCCAACCTGGCTATAAACTCAGAATCAATAACACTTGAATCACTCAGTGATGTGTTTTTTTAGCGACACCTTCTTGATGCTTTTCCATAGCATTCTGTCATTCATGTAGGGGTTTTTTTTGTTTGTGTGTGCATATTGGTTCAACTAAAAAAGCTTGTGCTAGAACTGATGATTTTTAATCTAGGAGTTTTCAGTGATTCTTATGTTTGTGAGCAACTAGGAAGCATTTTCAGATAGCACTTAGTTTCTCATTTAAAGGCACCCAAATCAGGCAATTATTCATTAAGACTCATAGCCCAGAAAGGGTGCATAGGACTGCATTCACCATTGCACAGTATTTACACAACTCTTTTTTCATATATCTACTCCTCCTACATAAATTGTCTTCATAGTAAGGATCTGCTCATAGCATTTGTAGAATGGGCTGCACTCCATAAAAGCTTATGCTGGGATAAAATTTTGTTAGTCTTGAAGGTGCCACAAGACTTATTTTTTGCTGTAACAGTCTTGCTAACCCTCTGGAATTTAAAAAAAAAAATCTGAACATTTCTGAATTCAACTAAATAGAGAACGTACTTTTTCAGTGCATATTCTTGAATGAGCAGAAAAGCTTTAAGACTGACTTATTAAGAGCAGAAACAATGAAACAAATCCATTGCTTTTAAAAAATGATTAATTTGTGGTAAAGGATAAAGAGATATTTCACGCCTTCCATCATTTTATAAGCATTGCAACATACTGTAAGGCCTCCGTTTCAGAGGTTTTACTGTTAGGAAACGAATAACTACCGAAAAAAGCCATAAAATCTGCAGCTTATTTTGGTCCCTTGCTATTATTGTTCTAATGTCATATAAGACTGTATGTCTCGTCCAGCGCCTGGAGCTCGGCCCCCAGGCCCCTTTTGAGTAGTGACAACAGAACTCTTAATGTCCAAAATATTACAATCTGGAATCCACTGGCTGTCCTCCCCACACTGTATTTCAACCATTTATAAATGTTTCATAAGGAAAATATACAATATTCAAGTGGGGGCCCTGTGAGGACTTGTGGGGGCCATCCCCGTTTTTTCTGTATCTACTCTCCCACTATTTTCTTTCCCTTCCACGGCAGCACCCATAGCCTCTCCCGTTTTCCTGCTTCCTTTTCTCCTTCCCTACATCAGCCAACCTACCTTTATGTATCCCCCTGAACCTCTTTCCTTCCTTCATGACCCCTGACAGCCTTTCCTTGCCAAAAGTCAGACAATGTTGGGTGGTGCCTGCCAGTTAGGGTTGCCAGGTGGGTGGTATTGGTGGAGCCGCTCTGAAGCGGTGGCCACGGGCATGCACGGGCATGCTTACGTGATGACAGCACCTTCGATTTTACTTCCGGAAGCTCCGCATTGCCATGGCTGCTTTAACACTGGTTTGACTGTTAAATCGACCACACCAGTATGGCACTTCCGGAAGAATCCTGGAAGTGCTGTCATCACATAAGCATGTCTGTGCACACCAGCAGCCACCACTCCAGAGCGGCTGGATGGACTGGCAAGCATTTGCCTGCCAATGCCACCTGCCTGACAACCCTAACTGGCAGGCACCACCCAACATGGTCAGACTTTTCCCAGCCCTGCCCCCCCAAAAGCTACCGCTGATCGAGAGGGGTCCTGGCAACCCTACTGCCAGTGCAGTTCCAGGACCAGTTGTATGGTAGCCTCTAGCACTGGGCTGGTCCCAGCAGTGCTAAAGCCACTAGTGCTGGACCAGGTGACTGCTGCTGCAGGGCTAGGCCAGGTCCTGTGGTGCAGCGGAGACCACTGCAGGCGAAGCTAGGCCTGGTGGTGCATTGGCCGCTGCTGGGCCTTTTTTCATTCCTCGTCCTTGAACAAACCTTCCTTTATTGGCCACTGTGGTTTCAGCTTTCCCTCCTTCCCTGACTCCTAAAAAGTCTGTCCAGGCTGAGTGGCAGCTACTGATGGGTTGTATGGTGGCTTGGGCCCAGTTGTGCAATGGCTGATGCCCTGCTGGGCAGGGCTGAGTTGCATGGTGGCACTGGCCACCATTGCCGGATCAGGATGAGATGAGTTGCAATGGCCGTGAGATTCCAGTAGCTGCTGCTGGGCCTATCCCTAGCAAGTCCTCCTCCATCAGCGGACATGACAGTTCAGGGTAGGGTTGCTGGAACTGGTGGGCAATTCAGCAGGCTGCTTAGAGTGGTAACCACGCTTGATGTGCTTACATCACTTCACATGCTTACATCACTTACTCCCAGAAGTGCCGCATCATGCCAGGATGCCTTACCATTCAAACCCCAAGGGTTTGAATGGTAAAGCGTCCCGTTGCAACATGGCGCTTCTGGGAGTAAACTTGGCAGTAATGTAAGCACATCACGCATGGCCACGCGCATGCGTGTCTGCCCAATCTCACCCCAAAAAATCTCCCGCTGGTGGAGAGGGAGGATACCTGGCAACCCCAGTGGGGGGCTATTTTCCAGGGCTGTTTGGGCCTATCAATCCACTCCTGTCCATTCATGGTAGGTCTTTCTTTCTTTCTTTCTTTCTTTCTTTCTTTCTTTCTTTCTTTCTTTCTTTCTTTCTTTCTTTCTTTCTTTCTTTCTTTCTTTCTTTCTTTCACAATCCAATGATCCAATAAGCCAATCTTACAAATACCATCCTGTCATAGAAGCCACTGCTGCCAGAAATTTAGCCACAGCAAAAGTACAACTAGGGTCCGTACTGGTTAACAAGGAAGGCATAGAAACAAAGGAAACCTTGGAAACTATCACTGGCTGTATCCACATATCTCTCAAAGGGGCAGTCAACACACAATCAAAGAAAATATGGTTGCCGTAGGCATGGCCTTGCTGTACAGAAACCAAGGCTTGGAAGGCTTGGTAGTATGGTTGTGGGTACCTAACAATCCCCAACAGTCTCTAAGATTTCCTGGAGTATTCTTTCCTTAAAGCTGCAGTCATTGTTCCTGTTATTTTGGAGAGTTTTTATCCATTATTTATTTATTTGTTTAAAGGTCCAGTCCAGTTTGGTACCAGAACACATAAAGGGTGTGCTTGCTGAAATATAAAATGTGGAATTTGCTGCCAAAGGATGTAGTTATAGCCATAGGTACAGATGGCTTTTAAAGACAGATTCATGGAGGAGCGGTCCATCCGTGGTGGCTACTAACCATGGTGACTCAATGGAACCTCAACATTCAGAAACAGTAAGCCTCTGAATAGTTGTGCTAGGAGGCAACATCAGGGAAGGCTTCAGTCCCTATGCCCTGTTGTTGGACCTCCAGAGGAACAGGTTGGCCACTGCTTGAGACAGACTGCTGGACTAGATGAACCACTGGTCTGATTTATTGATGATTTTTCTACAGTACTTGGTAGTAAACCACAACTAAAGTTTTTTGGGGTGAAGAAGTGGGGTATTAATCTTTTAAAAACATGTTTTCCATATTCAAATTCTGCATTTCGAAAAGCTATTTTTTCAGAGTTTGCAGGATACCTCATTCTCCCTATTAGACAATCAAAAACATAGTATAGAATATTGTCGAAGGCTTTCATGGTCAGAGTTCATTGGTTCTTGTAGGTTATCTGGGCTGTGTGACCAAGACCACAGTCACACAGCCCGGATAACCTACAAGAACCAATAGTATAGAATGTTCAAAAACTACAGAACATTATTTTAATAGACAAAATCTACTATCCTTTCCAGCTGTGGCAGCTTTTCTCCAACACTTCTATTATGCGTGGAAGTCTCTTGAAGAAAAGTTGGTGGTATTTATCAGCATATTTAATTAAAACATATCTGAGAAATATTAAATCTGTTCCACATTAAAATGTTGGTGTCAGCCAGTGCAATGGCTTAACAATAATTAAAAATAGTGAGGAGTACATTTTGTACCTGCAGATTCTGCTGCTTTGAGTAATCTTTCAGCAAAACATACCTGAATATTCATACTCACTCAGAATGCAAGTTGACTCTGCGAGTTCAACAAATAATTTACATTGAAATCAAACTTCTCTAATCATTTAAAAATAGCCATTTATTTTACAGTATCATAATAGGCTGCCATGGGTAAAAATGCTTCTCACCTTGTGATCTGAGAAGATGTCTTGATTTAAAGTGGTCTGAATAAAGCTACTTATGGTTATTTGCAACTGCCACTACTACAACCAGCATCTTTTTATAATTGAAATTCATGTAACACCATTTTACAATGGAGAAAGATTATTATAATGGGTTTAATCTGGAATAGTGCAATCCTAAACACAATCAAACCATTCTAAACCCATTGACTTCAATGGGTTTAGAAAGGTCTAGCTATGCTTAGCATTGAACTAGTAGTTAATGTTTGTATTCCTCATTCTCAGAGGACAGGATCTACTCATGTTCCTGGGTGCTAATAATTAGGTTCCACCCCTCTTTTTAAACAATATTTATTTTCTGGAACAATTCACATGACATCAATATCTAATTAAATTATTGACTATCTTTTCTACATATGCTTGGTTAGGCTGGATCATACTGTCATTTTTAGGACAATTTAAAAGCAATTGAAAGCAATTTAATCAAAGCTCCACCTTTCGTATTTTTGTTCTCATTGTCACCATGTGTCAAACAAGTTTTGAAAGTAATACAAAAACCTATCAAACCTTTCAGTAGAGGGGAAAAGTGAATCATCCTTCTTTCAAAGCGCCTTTAATTTCCGGGGGGTGGGGTGTTGAGAATTGTCTAATTCAACAGTTTTCTGTGCAGAAAGATATTGACATAAGAAAGCAACTCCTGGATCCAATCCTGAAACAGAGTGGCTCTGGAAAGCAAATTTGCACACTGAAAAAGGTTTCAAATACAAAAGATAGGGGGTTATATTTATACCACTGCTCAGATTTATTTATATCATGTTTTTCTTCCGACGTCATTCTTGCCTTCTCCATTTTATCCTCAGAATAATCCCCATGTAAGGTAGGCTAGGCTAAGGGAGAGTAACTAACCCAAGGTTTAGAGTTGCCAACCTCCAGGTGGTGGCTGGAGATCTCCTGCTATTACGACTGATCTCCAACCGATAGAGATCAGTTCCTCTGGAGAAATTGGCCGCTTTGGCAATTGGCCTCTATGGCATTGAAATCCCTCCCCTCTCCAAACCCCGCCCTCCTCAGGCTCTGCCCCCAAAATCTCCAGATATTTCCCAACCCGGAGCTGGCAACCCTACCAAGGTTACCGAGTGAGCTTCTATGGAAAAGTGGGGAGCAAAACCTGAGTCTCCCAGATCATATTCCAATATGCTAACTACTATACTGCACAGGTTTACTTCTTTCACTGCTGCTTAAGGGACATTTGATAAATCCAGAACTCTCTCAATCCTTTCAGGAAGAAAACTGGGAAAGCTGAATGGAAATATTCAGTGTAAAGAGGGTGGATGTAAACTGGCAACTATAGTGATCAGTTCTGCTTTTTGCTACAATTCACCCAATCCACCTGAGGGTTCATACGTTACTGAGGACAGTATTTGGCCCAAGGTATCAACATCATCTCTTTAAGAAACCAGGTTGAATAACCTGTGCTGTCTGACTGCTGCAAAAGCAATAAAGCATTGAGTATGAAATAAATAACAAGTTAATGTCTTCCCCCCTCCAGGAGGCTTGAGTAGAGAACAGATGGTGCTAAGATGCGGTTGCATCTCAATGTCACCTCAAATAATCCTTCTTAAAAGTTTTCAGGTTCCTCAGAAATAGCCTCTTGCCAACTTCCTCCGCTAATGCAGAGATGAAATTCTACTTCAGCAGAAGAGACTTTGGTAGGAGGGAAAATCCATTATTGTGATTTCTGACAAATCACACTGGAAGTCTGCTCAAGATTAGCTCATTATTAAAAATAAATATTCACAGGACCTTAGAGGGGCTGTTACTTCTGTGGTACAAGGGAAAAGAGAGTGTATGAGGGATACTTTGTTTTTGTGACCAAGATACAATATATTTTCTCCTTGTATATTAGTGATATACAATAACACTTTACTATTATAGCAGTTGTAAGCCTGCACATATCTCCCAGGAGGCAAAATCACATTTGGATTTGGTAAGACTTGTTTCTGAATACACGTTTTCAGGATCAGACTGTAAGTAGTCCGCGTATGAAAATGCTGTCATGACTGAGCAATGTTCTGTGTGAGGGGAAAGCTATTAAAAGAGATAATCTATAATGTATGTGTAAGATTTATATCCCACCTTTCTGCCCTCACAAGGGCCACCATGGCTAACAAAAAAACAAACAAACATGCATCATAAAACCACATTTTAAATCCATTTAAAACCAACACCCAACACAAAAACAAACATCGTTAAAACAATTAAAACCAGAGCTCAAATACATAAAGACATAAACACTGCAATTAAAACATTGGTGAGGAAAAAGGGATCAGTCAGGGGATGCCAAATGAAACAAGAAAACAGCAACAGAAGGGGACAGATGACTCTCCCTGGGGAGGGGGTTCCAGAGTTTTTGTGCCACAACTGAGAAGGCCCTCTTCCAGGTTGCCACCCACCTTTGGATGCACCCAAAGTAGAGCCTCCAAAGATAACCGTAGTGCTTGGGTGGGTTCATAAAGGGGTGAGTGGTTCATCAGGTGTTTTGGTACAAAACCATATAAGGCTTTGAAGTCAAGACCAGCACCTTGAATTATGCCTGGATGCAAATGAGAAACCAACGTAGACTGGCCAGGTCTGGAGTGATAGGTTCCCTATGACCTGCTCCAGTTGACATCCTGGTATGCAGCATTCTGTACCAATTGAAGTTTCCAAACACTTTTCAAGGGCAACCCCACATGCAGCACATCGCAGTAATCTAGTTTGGATGTGACAAACATATTCCTTTGGTAAAATGAACAGCAGGTTGTCTCTTCAAATGTAGAAGTTGCCCCCCCTGTAAAATAGGTCCGAGGTGGACACATGGTTCCTATTTCTAATGGTGTTTCTACATCACTCCTTCAGACTGTGGCCATAGTTATATAGGATTTGGGTTGAGAGTCTAAAGGGTAAATATAGGTTATCTTCTGTAGTCATGACTCAAGCATGGAGCAACACAATACTGGGATGGTTATGGTAGCATGAATTGTATGGAACACTCACTTCCCTAGTTTGTTTCAGGGCAAGCTTAATGAAATATATAGTGCACAATTCAAGTTATTTAACCAGCTATTTCACTAAAACAAAGAAGCTTCAGACTCTGTCAGCCACAAGAGATATACAGTATTTCTTGGAAATAAGGTTACTAGCTCTGGGTTGGGAAATTCCCAGAGATTTTGGGGGTGAAGCCTGGGGAGAGTAGGGTTTGGAGAGGGGAGATTCAGCAAGGTATAATGCCATAGAGATCAACTTCCAAAGTGGCCATTTTCTCCAGGGGAACTGCTCTCTGTGGTCTGGAGACCAGTTATAATTCTGGGAGATCTCCATCCACCACCTGGAGGTTCCAGAAAAAAGCAAGGCTCTGTGCTGTAAAGTAAGTAATCAAGATAAGAGACAGCACAATAAACAAACTGTGCCAGTGAATAAAATGGTGTCAAAACATGCAAAAATATAATTTACGAACACGTAAAACCACAGACAATATATACATTACATTAATCAAATGCACAAAGGTAGCAGCTAATAATTCATGATGAAATTGACATGAAATGAGATGTCCGTTCAAAGGTAAGCAAAGGTTTGACAAAAAGTCATAAAAGTATGGACATATATTTTTGTTTTCCCATAGGAAATAACCGAAGAACTGAGAACAGAACTCCGATCAATCCTCAGCTGCAACAGCAGTTCAAAGGACGTGTCGTCTAGATCATGTGACCACGTTTCGCTATGGGCTTCATCAGCTGTACAACCATAAAAGACAATTCAAAAAAACCCCAATGGGTAATATCTTGCACTAGACCCGAAGGTTCCTTTCAAAGATCTCTTCAAGCTGCTGTTGCAGCTGTGGCTGTGTCACTGGCACAGTTTGTTTATTGTGCTGTCTCTTATCTTGATTACCACCTGGAGGTTGGCAACCCTACTTGGAAATCAAGCACACAGACTTAAAGAGCTGGTTCCCCTCTGTCAAAAACATTAGTTGTGGTTTTGGAAATGTTTGTCTAGAACCTAGGAAGTACAGCCAAGTGAGAACTGACTGGAGTAGTATCTAGAGTATCTAGTTCATTGAAAAGTAGTCCATGCACAGATGCGGCTTGTAGAATACCGTTGCTTTGTACACACTGCCATTTTATATTCATTCCTTGGCAGCCTGCAAATGTTGTAAATACTTTCACAGCCTCTGATTTTCACAAAGACACCACTGAGACTGCAGGGCTCTCCCCTCAGAAGCAAAGTTACCGTAGAAAGGCGGCATTAAATTTCTCACTATTCAGGAAATAAGGAGCAGAATATCCTATTTACCCATATTAGTACCCTATTTAAAGTAAGGGAATGCTTATTGTTATACATGTTGGAGGCAAGGCCTCCATAGAAGAACTGCAGCCACAAATTGTTCCCTCGTTATGAAAAGCTGAGTAAGCTAAATGTGTCTTTACAGCTGAAGAATCTCCTCAGTACATCAGCTTCAACATAAAATATAACTCAAAATCCGTATAAATGCCACTTTCAGTCACTTCCACTGACTGCATTTTACTTTTTCATGTACTGTTTTTGACTGATATTCCACCTCCCATTAATCACAGATTTGTGAGGAAAATCTAATAAAAAAAACTTTAGAGATTATTTCTGTATGGCTATACTGATCCCTTAGGAGCCCCGAGGCGCAGAGTGGTAAGCTGCAGTCCTGCAGCCAAGCTCTGCTCACTACCTGTGTTCGATCCCAATGGAAGTCGGTTTCAGGTAGCCGGCTCAAGGTTGACTCAGCCTTCCATCCTTCCGAGGTTGGTAAAATGAGTGCTCAGCTTGCTGGGGGTAAAGGGAGGATGACTGGGGAAGGCACTGGCAAACCACCCAGTAAACAAAGTCTGCCTAGTAAACGTCAGGATGTGACATCACCCCATGGGTCAGGAATGACCTGGTGCTTGCACAGGGGACCTTTATCTTTTTATACTGATCCCTTATCCAGGTAAGTCCGGTTTCTTTGGCCATATGAAACTGTAAGCAATCAGAAGAGCAATTGTCATTTCAGAGAGAACATAAAATGCTAAATACATCATAAAGAAATAAGAATAAATCAGTGATATGTCCTTCCTCATGGCACTTAGTGTTTCATCTAATGCACCTTGGCACCATTTTCTGCACATAGCAAGAACTGCAGTTATCTAATTTGTCATGCACTTTCTGATATGTAGAATGTCTTGGATGGCTGTTCACAGACACAAATAATGGAAGTTCCCTGAAAGATCAGGTTCATAATCCTGGATCTAGCTCTTCATTTGGGGAAACAGAATTCAGAGGTGGCCAGGTGCATCTTTTGCCAGCTGGTGTTGGTTTGCCAGTTGAGGCCAGTGCTGGAGAAAGCAGTCCTAGCTACTGTAGGTTTGGCCAAACAGTACTTCTCAGGTTTGCTTCAGGTCAGGCAAATGGCATGAGGGGAAGGCTGAAGCCCCTTCTGCACCATAGTCATGATCTGAACCAGGCACCAAATGCGCAGGAACTGAGAAGAAAAGAATGTAGACTTAATATCTGACTGTGTACTCAATAGGGTTGCCAGGTCCCCCCGGCATCGGCTGGGGATGGGGGGTAGGGTTGCCAGATCCAAGTTGGGAAACTCCTGGAGATTTGGGGGTGGAGCCTGGGGAGGACAGGGACCTCAGTGGGGTATTCTGCCATAGAGTCCACCCTCCAAAGCATCCGTTTTCTCCAGGGGAACTGATCTCTGCAGTCTGAAGACAAATTGTAATTCCAGGGGATCCCCAGGTCCCACCTGGAAACTGATATCCCTAGTACTCATTATGATACAACATGCTCTACCGAATGAGGCGGCTTTTGAAAAATATCTAGTTGGTACAGAACGTGGCTGCATGTAACTTAAGCAATGTAGCACCTTCACTGGTTGCAAATTCGATTCTGAAACCAATTAACCTTTTAAAGTCTTAAAAGACAGGAGAAGAGTACATGATGTGGACAATTAGTAAGCCTCTGCCTGATAAACATACCCATGATCTGACATCTTTAAGTGATCCCTGGTCTAGGGGTCATATGACAGGGTAAGATTTGTGGGTATGAATGGCAGGGTCTTTTCAGTCATTGCATCCAGGCTGTGGAACTTTTTGCCCCATGAACCTCTCATTTCTCACCTTTCACTGTTCAACAAAGACATTTATATTCCAGAAGGCTTTTGTTGTTGGTACTACCTGTTTTTTTTTAATTGATTACTGTTTTTCTCTCTTTATGAGTTGCAAATAACCCGCAGGAGATCCTGAGACCCTGGAGAGGTCTGAGTAGACAATACTGATTTTGATGGACCAAGGGTCTGATTCAGTATAGGGCAGCTTCATGTGTGTTCATGAGTGTGTGAGATGGGGAGATGGGGATATGATTGGTGCCCGCAGTGTGATGGCACAACTTCTGGTGCAGCCTCCTGGGCCAATACTGTAGCATTCACTCAAAACTCTAAGGTTTAACCATAGAGCTTGGGGCAAATGCTAGAGTGTCCCTCAACAGTCATTTACAGGTCACACAGGAAGTTGCATCATTACACCAAGGATGCGAATTTCTGCCATTTTCCTCCTGGCACCCAACTGAGTGGTGGTGGGCAGCCGCAGCAGTGGGGGGTAGGGAACAGGAGAGATGTCCTGCGGGGAATGTGGCAATCCTAATTGAAAACATTAAAGTCGATGTGTACATTTTATATTATATGTGTTTGATAGCTTAGCAGTTACATCTTTTGTTTAAACACTTGTTCTTTACCAGGGTTTATTGTCACCACTTTGCTGACATGCATCAAATGAATTCTTATGTTTGGCGTTAAAGTGGTAGAGATCATACTGTTACTTATGTCTATTAAACATTCCACTTATGAGATTTTGTCTACTAAGAAAGTACAGAGTTAAGCTCATGCACATATGGGCCAGCCCTTGTGCTGAGCAGAAAAGGACTGGTTGGAGACATTTTAAGTGTAAGGGTGGTCCCCCTAACTCCCTTCTAGGCTTCTGTAGTTACCTATGCACAGCCGCTAAGGCTATATGCAGCTGTATGCAGTACTTGGTTGGGGGGGAGTTGTTTATTCATTTATTTATTTATTATTTATTAAGGAAATTTCTTAATATATTACAAGAGTAAAGCACCCCACTTCCCTCCCTCTTATTTAGTGCCCACCCTCCACCCCGTGTAACTTCCAGAAAAAGTAACACTCAGGTTATCATATATTTTCTAACAATTAAATTATTATAAATAACAAAACAAAAACAAAAACATTTTTTCAGCTCCTTCACGGTTTCTGTTAAATCCATCTTTGCTGTATTCTTTCAATATACATAGGCCTTCTGCCAGTCATTTTTAAACTCTTCCATATCTTTGCCCTGTAGGCCATTGGTTAATTTGGCCATCTGTACAGATGAGAGCTGTTTATTCATAAAGAGGCACCCATATGAACAAATGGAGATTGTGCCCAAAGAAAAAATATTCTTCAGTTTTTGGTGGGCCCTAGCTATTAGGCTTGCCAAAACTATGTCATTTTATTTCTTCACATAACGCACAGTTAAATTGTGGAACTCCCTGCCCCAGGATGTGGTGATGGCTGCTGACTTGGAAGGCTTTAAGAGGAGAGTGGACATGTTCATGAAGGAGAGGGCTATTCATGGCTACTAGTTAAAATGGATACTAGTCATAATGCATACCTATTCTCTCCAGGATCAGAGGAGCATCCCTATTATATTAAGTGCTATGAAACACAGGCGGGATGCTGCTGCAGTTGTCTTGTTTGTGAGTTTCCTAGAGGCACCAGATTGGCCACTGTGTAAACAGACTGCTGGACTTGATGGACCTTGGTCTGATCCAGCATGGCTTTTCTTATGTTCTTACACATATAACTCTAAAGAAAGCTGCAATCCTAATTTTAAAGAAATGCCACTGAACTCAGTAGAGTTTACATGAGAGTCACTATGCTTACAATCTGGCTGTAAATCATATTGAAACTGAAAAGTATGTTTAACTATGTGCTAGATTATGACATACAGTAACTATTGGGTTTTGCAGCCTATCAAATATAGCTGTGTAAACTATCGTCTGTCAGTTTACTGTATGTGAAGGATACCAGTGCCACAGTGGTGGAAACAAAATATATGCTGCAGTTTCTGCCAAAGTATTTAATGCAAACCAGATGATGTTACAGCTGCCAAAGTCAACTGTTAAAATTAATTTAAGCCAAAGCTCTCAAAGGATTTAAATTCTAATTTGGGCATTTATCAATGGAAAAACACACACAATCTGATCTATGAAAGTGAAAACACTGCTTGCTCCTCTAAAATTTGTTGTCATTTACTTTTAACTCATTCATGCCATATCAGAATCCCAATTTTTTTTTTACTATTTTTGTAGGGATGCTTGAACACTTGCTGGTTTGGCTCTCATCCTGTTTGCTGGTTGTGAACGGGGACCTGGTTTTTTGATGATTGGTTTGATCAGCTACTGCACTGCTTGTCAGTGTTCAACAGGTTGCTTCATGGTATTCCGTCCTAACTGTACAATGCAATTGGCTTTTTGTGCATGCATGTTCTCACAGTGGAAATGCCTGCTGAACACAGGCTTCAGATATCTAGCTTTGCTGTGTTTCTGCCTTCCCTAAACAAAGGTGTTTTTTTTTAAAACCCCTTTTTCCAGGAGTGGGCTTTTAATCCACCTTCCATCACTATGCTGTGGGAGGGACTGGGTAAAAGAGTCACAGCTAGATGAATTTAAATGGATTCTCATGAATGCATAGGATTTTTACATGGATACAAACCAAAACTGTCATTGTATCTTGTCTTGATATAATGGCAGCACCATAAAAATCATGGATCTTCATGGTTTTTTACATGGAGTTACCCAAAACACACTGGAAGATCACATGTCATATCCATGTCACACATTTCACACTAAAAACATGGCTTTGTGCTCTCTAGGACTGGGCTTCTAATCCACTCCCCCAATTGCTGTGTCTGGAGAAGGTTGAACTACAGCAAAGCTAAAGTTCGGACCCCTTCTGAACACTGATTTTGGGGAAGGCTGAAACGCACCAAAGCTGGAGACTAAAGGATTCAGATCTTTAACTCTGCTGAAGTTCAGCCTTCCTCAAACACAGCAATTTGGAGGGAGAATTAAAAACTCATTACTAGAGTGAGTTTCTAATCCACTCCCCATGATGCTAATGGCTGCCAATCAGTCTGAATCAGCAGTGTCTTTGAACATGGGCAGCTTTGTGAAAACACAATGCAAACCAGTTCAGCAGGCATTCATGGCCCTTTAGTATGAGCCAAACAGAGTAGGTGATCAAATCGCATCTGCTTGACACCTTCAAACATAAGTTCAACTGTTGAACATGTTAGTTGTTTAATTCATAGCATTCCTAGTGGGTTTTGTTTTGTTTTGTTAGTCTCTTCCTCCATGATGCAATAACTTCAAAGTGTTCCAGCAACCATTAAACATACAAAGAAATGGCCTCAGCAGGATGTGGTTCATAGCTGAACATCCTCTACCACAGAGGTAGCAGAATGTTCAAAATGAATTTGCTAGCAGTACTCCACCACTTACTGTTTTAAATCATTCCCAGAAGCTAACACAAGTGTAATCTTCAGATAAAATACGGGCATCTCTATGTATAACTGGAAACACGGTGATGCGTACAGTAACTTGCATTATTATTTTTCTTTAAACTTCCAAACAGATTTTTCTGCTTGAGATAAAGTGTTAATCCCCTCCTGTCAGCTGCAATTCGGCCATTTGTCAAACATGGAGGAGCTAATGGCAGAAGATGGGAGGGGCTGGTTGCCATGCTTGATTTCACCTCCTGTCGTGGTGCAGGCGAGGAGCGAGGGCTGTAAGCGTAGTCTGAAGAACAGTCCAAGGTCATTCACAGTGAAGGTAGAGTCCGAGATAGCAATACAGGCAAGGGAAGTCCAAGGCGTTAGTCAGCCAGTCCGAGAAGAATCCAACGGATAGCAGGGAAACAAGGCCGGTACACAAAGAGGTTGGTGACAAGTTGCTTGCACAACAGCCAAGCCTAACTGATGCCTTAAATCCCTTCCCCTGCTGCTGTAGCAGAGCCAGCTGATGCTGATGAGGCTGAGTTCACAGGTGGTGCTTCAGCCCTGCTCTTCCTCATCACTGCTACTGGGAAGGTTCCACTGTAAAGCCTTCAGTCTAGCACTCTGCCGTCTCTGCTGCATTGCCAGACGAACCTGTTTTCTTCTCTGCTCCAGTGGCCTTGGCGAGGCCTCTGGAGACAGTGCATGTTGCAAGGTGTCAGGTCCAACTGGAGTCCTTGAGCTAGCAGGCTGCAGGCATGGTGAGTCATCTCCTGACTTTGGCTGATCCTCTACTCTGGCAGGCTGTAGACCCTATGGTTGTTCCTGTGGGACTTCTGCCTGAGGATGTCCCTCTGTTCTGGCAGAAGGCAAGATGTGGGCCACGGTTGTACAGTGCTGTAGAGTTGTGACACATAAACATACAGTGGAATCACAAGCCGGCAATGTTTGTTTCCACTGTTGCTCTTATTTTCCAGACTACGTAGTCTCCTTGCCATTTCTGTACCACAGAGCAGTTTTGTACTATGTGGTTTAATTATAATGGCAATATTACCAACCCACACTCCTGGGCCTGGTTCGCGCCATGCAGTATACCATGTGCACTTATATCAATCTGTCCTGGCATGGTAAGCCATACCGCAGTTTCCTGGGATGAAAAGGAGCCTACATTTTTCATTGGTTTAAAAGTGAAAGAATCTTACCATGAGATTACCCATCATGGCACGAAAGAACATAAAAGCAAAATTTTAAACCACTTTTCTAATTGGCAGTGAATCAACTGAAACAACTTGGCTCCGTGAAATATTTGATTATGAATCTGGAACATTTGTGTGTGTTGATTTGCAATGTAAATAATAAAAATACTTCCAAATGTTTTATAGAATGGATATAAAAGAACAAAAACTAAAAAAATATAATGGTACATTGTGATATCATGATAACATCATTATTGGAGATTCATTGGATTATATCCTACAGATGTGTAAGTTTAAAGACCTCGCATGAGAGGACCTCTTCATCTTTTCCATTCCCTTCCACCAGCAGCCTTTGCTCACCTGACCCGAGCAGCATCCTCTGCACAACTTGCACAGCTTGGCAAGGCCTGGCAGAGGCTATCACACAACTTGTCTGAGTGACTTGCTATTGTACCACATTTGCAACTTGGCCAGACTGCTGCCGGGGTGGGGGGGAGGGAAGGCCTAGAGACAGTGTAGAGTAGTGGTTAGATGTCCAACTAGGATCTGGGACACCCAGGTTCAAATCCCCATAGCTTGCTGGGTGACCTAAGGCCAGTTACTCTCTCTCAGCTTAATATACCTCACAGGGATGTAGTGAGGATAAAATGGAGTAGCTGAAAATGATATAAGATGCAATTGGTCCTCCTTTGGGGTAAAACTGGGGTATAAATAAATAAATAAAGTTATTATGATTTTGGGTAACCAGGCTTGTTTAGAACTGTAAACTTTCCCTCAGTTACAAGATATTATTAGGGTTGCAAGGAGGGTTGCCAGCTCCGGGTTGAGAAATAACTGGAGATTTTGGGGGCAGAGCCTGAAGAAGATAGGGTTTGGAGAGGGGAGGGACTTCAATGCCATAGAGTACAATTGCCAAAGAAGCCATTATCTCCAGGGGAACTGATCTCTATTGGCTGGAGATCAGTTGTAATAGCAGATCTCCTGGAGATCAGTTGTAATAGCGGAAAGTCTCCAGTCATCACCTGAAGGTTGGCAACCCTATTCTCTAAGAATAACAGCGCAATCCTCAAGGGTGAGGGGGCAATGGTCTTGGAGTCTGTATGACCCCTGTGCCAGTGTTAGTGCTATGTGTGCTGGCTAAGTGGGCAGTAACGCCAGCACGGGGCAACTTACACCAGCTCCGGGGAGCAGCATTTCCCTGGTACTGAAGAAAGCATTCCTGGGGCATTTCACCCTGGGAATATCCCGTTGCAGGTGTGAACTCATGCCTGCAAAACTCGTGGTGTAGCCCCATGAAACTCAATGGAGGAGTTTGACGGGGCTTGGGGGGAGGATATTAATTTTTCATTGCGCTGATGCAAGTCCCCGGGTGCTCCCTAACTGCCTGCCCCCTTCAGGTTTGCTCCGTAAAGCTAGATCTGAGCTGTTCTAAACAACTGTTGGAAAGTGAATTTATTACTGAAGGAAACATATGTAGTACGTGAATACCAGTGCCCATTATTAACATTTAATTTTATAAAGACTTTAGTAGATGTATGTAGTTAAGACAATATAGGACAAATAAACATTTTAAAAAAATATCAGTGTGAGATAATCTGCCACAATCCTTAAACAGGAAGCATTAGCTAATTTTGTCTCTGCTACTCTGCTGGCAAGGTCTCGACAGCAAATGGTTAGCACAATCCACTCTGCCCTTTTGCTGGCAAATTCATAGAAATTTCAGACACTAGCCTCCAGCGGGGAACAAGATAATAGAATCATAGAGTTGCAAGGGGCCATACAAGCCATCTAGTCCAACTCCCTGCTCAAGGTAGGATTAGCCTAAAGCATCCCTGACAACTGTTTGTCCAGCTGCTGCTTGAAGACTGCCAGTAAGGCGAAGCTCACCATCTCCATAGGCAGCTGATTCCACTGCTGAAAAACTATTACTGTAAAAATATCCAACCTTTCCACCAGTAATTTATACCCATTATTGTGAGTCCTATCCTCTGCTGCCAACAGAAACAGCTTCCTGCCCTCTTAAGTGACAGCCTTTCAAATACTTAGAGAGCAATCATGTTCCCCCCGAACCTCCTCTTCTCTAGACTGAACATTGCCAGGTCTCTCAGCCTTTCCTCATATGGCTTGGTCTCCAGGCCTCTGATCATCCTTGTTGCTGTCCTCTGCACCCGCTCTATTCTGTCTGCATCCTTTTTGAAATGAGGCCTCCAGACTGCACACAGTACTCCAGCTGTGGCCTGACCAATGTGGTGTACACCCCAAGACCGCATTAGCCTTTTTTGACACTGCATCACACTGACTGCTCATATCTAGTTTACAGTCCTTTTCTTTAAAGAGACCGGGACTGCTCACCTTCCCCTTCTTATGAGCAGCCTTCAAATAAGCTGCTAAGGTTCAGGATATAGAATCATAGGATTGGAAGGGGCCATACTGGCCATGTAGTCAATGCAGGATCAGCCTACCTAGAGCATCCCTGGCAATTTTTTGTCCTTGCTCTGCTTAAAGACTGCCAGTGGGGGGAAGCTCACCACCTCCCTAGGTATCTGATTCCACTGTTGAACAACGCTTACTGTAAAAAAAATTCCTAATATCCAGCTGGTACCTCTCCACCCACAATTAAAACCCATTATTGTGAGTCCTATCATTTGCTGCCAACAGGATCAGCTCCCTTCCATCCTCTAAGTGAAAGCCGTTCAAATACAAAATATGCTCAGGATTGATGTGGATGCAGTGCCGGGGACTGCAGGGGAAAAGGAGAACTGGCAAATATATCCCTTTCTCTCTTCTTTGAA
Organism: Euleptes europaea; assembly: GCF_029931775.1. Lineage (NCBI taxonomy): Eukaryota > Metazoa > Chordata > Lepidosauria > Squamata > Sphaerodactylidae > Euleptes > Euleptes europaea. Next base: position 98,220,344 of record NC_079312.1, on the reverse strand, counting down.
AGAGGGGGTATATGCAGTGGAACTCTAGATCCAGCTCCATGTCTGAAAACACAAACCATGAATTCTTGTAGGTTATCCGGGCTGTGTAACCGTGGTCTTGGTATTTTCTTTCCTTTCGCCCACAGCTGTGGCAGGCATCTTCAGAGGAGTAACACTGAAGGAGAGACACTGTCCTTCAGTGTTACTCCTCTGAAGATGCCTGCCACAGCTGTGGGCGAAACGTCAGGAAAGAAAATACCAAGACCACGGTTACACAGCCCGGATAACCTACAAGAACCAATGAACTCTGACCGTGAAAGCCTTCGACAATATTTTACAGACCATGAACTTTGCTCAAATACATTAACACGTAATTGGGTAGCCTTTACAATTATGCCTTAGAAAATAATGTTAAGAAGACAATTATCAGATTGTTTCCCCCTTTTAGAGATCCAGGCAAGGCATATAACAAGATTAGGATACCACCATATACACTAGAGCATTGTGAGTTACCGGTCTCAAAGGGATACACATGGAAACTCTACAGAGCACCCTTTTCAATACAAAATGAAACATTCTGTATTATAACCATTCAAACACAGCTGTTATCGCATCAGTTAACAGGTCACATAATTAATCAGTATTGCAATTCTGCAAGTTTCAATCACTTCTAAAGACTTTGCTGAAGTAGATCGCAACAGGAGGGGAGCAGGGGAAAAGACCTAGCAAGAAATTTGGTAGGTCTGATCCTTGAAAACCACGTACATTCAGCTTCCAGTCCATTAGCACAGCAAATGCAGCAATAGTAGGAGCTAGGGACTACTATTTCTAGAAGGCAACAGTAGCATACATTTCTTGTATAATTAGTTCCGTGCTAAAAGTCCTAAAGAGATTGCAGAAGAAATTCTAATGAATTTGAAAATGTTGAGAGTCCAGAGTTGGGAAGCTTGACTCCACCTAGCATAGGGCACTGTCTCTACCCCAGGGTACCTTTTGATATGTCTTGCTGCCTTTATTACCAAACTCGTACCAATTAACTCCATGCTTCTTTTGTAGTTTGTAGCTATTGGGATCAGATGCTCATTCATTTAGATCTTAAACTGGGACTCATTCTTCAGCTGGCCATGTGGAACTATTAAAGGATAAAACACGAGCAAACTCCCATTAAGGTCTAGGAGCAGCAATTGCATTTGTAGCTATTTGTTCTTGCACAGAGCAATATACTTAGTAGTTCTCTTTCCTCGCACAGAAACTCCTCCTCCTACATGCATGGAGATAATGTGCAGCCATACCTGCTTTCAACTCCCCCCCCCAAAAAAAAAGAAATATAGAAGTATTTGAATTTAACATATGTAGAAAGTTTAGCTTTTGACATACTTTTATTTTTAAGGTTTTGTCAGACAATAGGTTGAGAACTGAAAATTGACTGGCTTCCCTTCCCATTAGGGCTGTTGATTCGGTTCGGCCCGAACTGAAAATCAGCCGAATTTCCCCTGATTCGGTGGTTTTTAGTTCGGGAGGAACCGAACTCAAAACTGGCGGGCAACCGGGGGGGCCGAATTCAGCGAGTTCGGGAGTTCGTGAATAAATTCGGCAAATTCAGGGCTGTCAGTAAGCAGCATAACCGTCAGTAAGCAGCATTCTCCTCCCCCGGCCAATCGGTGGCCAAGCTGGGTCTTCTTCTGGCCAATCAGTCAGGATTGAGTACTGGAGGAATCAGCTGATGTGTGGCCCGGAAAGGGAGAGAGAGAGAGAGAGCGAAATCCTCGTGTGTGTGTGGGGGGGTGCTTGTGCACATTTGCTGCTTTCTGTGGCTGCAGGGGGCGTATTTTTTGGGGTACAGACCCCAAACTTTCAGTGGAGCTTCAGATGAAGCTTCTTAAGATACCCCCAAGTTTTGTAAACATTGGGTCAGGGGGTCTCGAGATATGGGCTCTCCTCCTTTTCCCTCCCCCCTTTTTCCATTTATGTGGCTGCAGGGGGCGCTTTTTTGGGGATATAGCCCCCAAACTTTCAGCATAGCTTCAGACAATTATTCTTAAGATGCTACCCAAGTTTTGTAAAGATGGGTTCAGTGGGGGCAGAAATATCGCCTCCCCCCTTTTCTCTTTCCATGGCTGCAGGGGGCGCATTTTTGGGGGTGCAGATCCCAAACTTTGAGCGGAGTTTCAGACCAGTGTTCTTAAGAGACCACCCAAGTTTTGTGAACATTGGGTCAGGGGGTCCCGAGATATGGGCTTTCCCCTTTTCCCTATTGGGATGAATGGATCAGCCGATCCTGTGTGCATCTCCAGAGCAAAACGTCCCGTGCCTAATTGGAATCATCTTGGATTACAAGTCCTCCCCAGCCCCTCCTGATGGAACAGAAGACAGCCACAGTAAGACCCCTTTGGGGGCTTTAATCTATAATTTTTCTCCTGTGTATGTGTGTGTGTGGGGGGGGGAAAGCAGAGTCTGTGTGTGTGGGGAGGGAGCAGTTTCTGTGGGTGGGGGGGGAGTCAAAGGGGGCTTTCGTCGGTTCTGCCTGGGGTGTGTGTTCCCCCTCGAGTTTCTCGCTCCCTGGTTTGAGGGGGGAGGTTTCAGTTGTGTGTTGCAAAGGTGTTGTTTTACAAGGTTGTGTTGTTTTGCAGTTGTTTTGCAGTTGCTTTGCAAATTTCTCAGCTGTTGTCGGGGCTGGGAGCTTTGTGCGTGGGCGGCAAGCTCTGCTGAGAGATGCACATTAAGGGTGGGGGGACCCCTTTCAGAGCCCATATCTCAACCCCCCCTGACCCAATCTTTACAAAACTTGGGGAGTCTTTCAATAAACGTCCTTTGAAGCTCTGCTGAAAGTTTGGGACCTCTAACCCCAAAAATGCCCTCCCAGAGCCGCGGAAAGGCGCGATTGTGTTTTTAATGGCTTTATTCGGCCGAATTTTTTTTCCGAACTTTGAATTCCCGCCGAATTGAACGGATCCGAAGTGGGGGAGTTCGGACTTCGGCATATCCCGAATCTAAACGTGCTGAATTCGGCTGAATCCGAACTATACCGAATTTTTTTAAATTCAACAGCCCTACTTCCCATGAAGCTTACATGCATTACTTCTGTCCCACAGTTATCTATATGAAGCAAGTCTTGCAGGTTACTGCAATACAAAATCTGTGAAGTCTGCTTGCCAGAGGCAACAATGGAATACATGTTCAAACCATGAAGGGCAAGACAACCCTTCAACCTTCCCCCAAATCTCCAATCTGTGTCAAGCCTTAAAGCCAGCCTCAAAAACTAGAAGACCACCTCTGTCCATGGCCCCCCTCTCTGTTACATGCCCTGTGCTCACTACCTCTACAGGCATGGCCAGCTACTCCAGAAAGTGGAGGAGACTGCAGCTGGAGCCTGTGGAAATTACACCCCATTTACTAGAAGAAGGCACAGAGTTCAATCCAACTAAGTGTCTATTGTGCTCATTTTTATTTTACTGCATGTTAAAATAAGTTTCCAATAAGGTTTTAAGGCATCATTTGTAATCCTTTTGTATATGCTGTTTTCATATGTGCTAGGTTTGTGTACACAGTTTCTCTTTAATGGAAAATGAAATATGCTATTTTCCAATAAAAAACACATGCAGACGTCATTAACTTACCATAAACACTCACTCATCTACTTCCCATCTATTTTGCTTAGGATCAACGAAGTACACATATATTACGGAAGAGTAACTGGAAATCAACTAATTAAAATCCAAACCAGATCATCTGTATTCTTTAATATATTGAATAAAACTAATCTAAATTCTAAAAGTAATGAAAGTCAGCAATTTCTGGACCTCTTTTCTAGGCATTATGAATTTTCTTAGATACAAACTGGTTACAAAACTATGGACGTTTTAATCTCAAACCATTAAACCATTCAAAACTTGGTCTATGAATTGTTTTTCCAGAGAACTTTTAGCCTAGTGGGAATATTAGCTAACCAAGTAACTTGAAAATGGCTGCTAGGTAGTAGAACAAAACAACAAAATACTGGGTCTTACCTGAGGTCCGTAAAGAAATGCAAAACCCAACATCTGCTAGCAATTCTTTCTTTATAGCTGTTCTATGTAAGAGCTCTTCCATACAACTATGCTAAAACTACTGTTCAGTTGCCCAAGGAAACAGGCTCTTAAACATAACTGTGGTCATTAACAATATTCCAGGCACTGAAGGAAAAACATGATCCGGAAGGAGGAAAATTCACAGTATTTGCAGTTTCAGAATATGCTGCTACTAGTTTGAGAAGTGGTTTGTATTCAGTAGAAATCGAAGAAACAACTGGTTCAAGGGAAATGATACTTTAACAAGTTTTGTAACAAAACTTATTAAAGTATCATTTCCTTTGCACCAATTGTTTCTTGGCCTTCATTTTGCTTTGGTGTGACCCCCCCCCCTTCTTCATTGTATTCAATAGATACATGGTCAGATATTGCATCTTTAGGAGTTCATTAACTGGAAACAAAATGTCTTTGCTCTGTACTATCTTCCATGGCAATTCACTGCTTTGAGTCCAATGAGATAAGGTAGGAGAGAGATATGTAAAATAAAAAGAAATTGTGGAAGATACATACCTTCTGTGATTCCCATTAACTTTGGTATGTCATAGAATTCAAGAAGCCCAGTTCCCCTCCCAACAGTGGAAGCCAATTTCCCCCCCCCCACCACCACCCCTTTATAAGAGTGAAGATGACAGCTGTTGAAGGGGGGCAGGAAAGTGGCCGGCTGCCTCATGTCCAGTCAATTAGAGAGGTGTTCAGGATTCCTATTTAAGGTGATTGCATCCCTTTGTCACCTGTTTTTGATGGCACAGCTGCCCCATCTGCCCACTTATAGCAGCAATGTAGGATCAGCCAATTGTTTAACGGCTGAGCAGGAAATAGATAGCCTTTACTAAAGGGATAGGGAAAGTTAATAAGGTATGAGGTTCATTTTTTAAAATAACTTAATTTAACTCTCTTATATATCTCTAGTGTTTATTTTTAATGTGGATGGAAATCTACCTTCCTCTCAATGGCCACACATCATTTTCCCATGCCAAATTTCATATCAGTAGAGCACTATTACAGATAACAAGGTTCAATATCTTGATTCTGGTTCACAGTTACTTTATGACTGTACAAGAGACAATTGAATTTTATTATTGTATCATCTTTAAAAACTGCTCTCAAAGGAGATGCACTTCTGATCTGCGTGTCGCCACACAGCTATGTTGCTATGCTACAAATGAACTAGCCATTTTTAGTAGAATGGCAGTTGTGGGTCTCAGTATCTATAAAATTTAAACTATTATAACTAATCCATTGTTCAAAAGACATTTTACCTCTGCTTTTTTCAGTATGCAGGATTATGATGATGATTGCAACAAAGGATGCAATCAATACTCTCCAAGATATGTGAATGTAGTACATTCAGCCCAATAAATCTTCCTGCATGACGCACATTCTAAGGGAGATGACTTGATAAGCATGAATCATCTTCTGTGTTTATTACAACAGAGGGAGAAGAAATAATGTGCTCATGTTTTAAGGCTGCTTCCAATTGGGGTTAATAAAGCAGCGACAGCTAGCATCAGAGAGCTTAAACGCTAACATTAGAGGGAGCACTTAAACCTCTGCATAGTGAAGTTTATCTAAGCAACTCCATAAATGCGTATTTTTGTTTTAGGATATCATCCAGTTTCTTGTTTCTGTATTATGTTTTACTGCATTGCAGTGTGAAATGCAAAAAATCTCAAAGATCATCATGGCAGCTCTCAGTTTTATGTCCGTAACAACAGTGGGGAATGAGTGGTTTTATTATACTGGTTGTTATAGTGCAGCAGCAGCTTATAAAGTGGTTCATTGTAGGTCTCCCAGTTTGTGCAAATAAGTGTCAATATGTGGACTGAAATAGGACCTGAACCCAGAGGATGTCTTGAGATGGTGGCGGAGGAATGGAGGCCGCTTCACACTTTACAGGGATGGGGATACTTAGTGTATCAGCAGTGGCAAACACAAGCGTAATCACTGGCTTGTGCTGGGTACTGTACTGCTGGTCACTCAGCAGCTGCCTACCTACATGCAACTGAGCTAGCAGCCCTCAGGCCTTTGTCACCACCTCATGATCCCCACTAATAAAAGTCTCCGTCACACAATGACAAAACTGGTAATCCTCCACCAGACCATTTCACCAGTTATGAACGACATATTATATGATGGCAGCTTCTCAGAGCCAGGATAAAATATGACCCAAGACACTTTTTTGCTGATCTTATCAAAACTCTTTGGCTTCAATTAAAATTCTTTAGCTTTTCCATCGAAGGAGAAACATAACAAATCATTGCATAATTTGCCTTAGGGGTACAAACTGGTGACTATCTAGGGGTATGAAGATTTTTTTTCCCAGCCCCTTGAAAATTCTGCAAGTCCCACTAAAACGTTTAGGCTTCTCTCAAAATCGCTCAGATATTTCACATAAGGAAAGTAATAGGGCTATAACAGAATGGTTCAGGAAGGTGCTTTATAAAGGGAAAGGGACTGTGGAATATACCACTGTGTGTAAGATGTATTACCTGTTTGCTGCACATATTACTTTGATGTCACTGCATTGTTTTCACTGCATTATACTTGCAGCCTGTATCATGCATAATATGCTATGCTTATTCAAATTTATCTAATCCTACTCCTACTATGTTGCTTATTAGATGTCTCTTCATATTGATTGCATCAGTGTACACTGTGTAATCTGCTTTGAGTCTCAGTAAGAAAGGTGGACTATAAATATAGTGAGTAAATAAATAAATAAATAAATTCCTGGGGAATGCTCTACATTTGCAAAAATTTGCTTCATAAATTGAAAAGCGAACAATATTCCCCTCTCAATATCCTCAAGAAGACCGAGTCTTATCCTTGGAATAGTGACATCAATTGACGGACAGTTAAAGAGTGAAAATACAGACAGGCCTGGGGAAATTGGCCAGCTCAAGCCCATAAGAGTTTATAGTATCTTAGTTGAGAGATCTTAGTTGAGAGAATTTTCAGACCATTTATTCCTAATGTAGCACTTACAATTTTACTCTCCATTAAATGTATCCCAGACTACTGGACCATTCTTAAACCCATGGTGTCTGTGTCTTACAGCCTATTCCGGAGGGGAGGTAGAAGTGGATATGCAATGGCCAGGAGCAGCGCAGCCACACAGCCTCCTGTTTTTGTTCAGTGTAACATTTCTTTTAAAATTCTCCTGTGTTGAATTGCTCTTTATAAATTGTAACAGGTCTTTTTGTAATTTCCCCCAAGATTTGTGTAGCTCAGTATCAATCAGTGATACTCTCCAGCACCACAAGTTTAGGCACTGGATCCAGCAATCTAAGCAGCTACACTGAGTTTCCTGAAGCTAATCCTGGATTTACAGGGATTGGGGTACCATACTGACATTTCAGGTTCAGTGATTCTGCACTGACTTTTCCTCAACTATTTCTCAACTAACACTAGGTAAGAATGCAAAGGCTTGAGAGATTAGTAAAAGAAGTTTATGTTGCATCCTTTTATCTAGGGTTGTGCAAAAAAAAATTGACAAATTTTGGGCTTGTTTTTTATTTTTTATTTTATTTTATTTATTTTGTAAAGCCAGAATAAGATGACTACTCATACCAGTAAATTTGTATTTTGGCTTTATTTCCGAGTTTACCCCCCCAAAATTGGGTCCATTATAGACTATGGGGATTTTTCCCCCGAAGCGCCTGTGGGGGTATTTTTCGAGGTAGCATCCCCACATTTTCAGGATAGCTTCAAGGGACTCTCTTTGCATGAACCCCGAAGTCTTGTGAAGACTGGGTCAGGAGGTCCGATTTTATGGGGTCCAGAAGGGTTTACAATGTAAAGTTTACAATGCTTCTCTATGAAGGAGGGGGGAGACCCCTTCTGGACCCCATAAAATTGGACCCCTGACCCAATCTTCTTCAAACGTAGGGGTCCATGCAAGGAGAGTCCCTTGAAGCTACCCTGAAAACCTGGGAACTCTGCCTCCAAAAATGCCTCCCCCAGAGCTCATTTTAAAAAATTCCCAAAGGGAAAAGCCTGGGGAAAGCTGAAGCTGGAAAAGCTGAATACTGATTTGTTTTTGGGGGGAATCACCTATTCAGTTTTGGGGAGATCCCCAGGTTTTGGCATTTGGTAAAACTGAAACCTGAATGTTGCAGAAACTGCTAATTTCAGGTTTATTTTTGGTTTGGGTTTATTGATATGCACAACCCTACTTCTATCCAAAGGAGAAAAATGCATTTTTAATAAATGGATTTTAAACATTTTCAAAATGACATCTCTGGAAGTACTCTGGTAAACCTAGCTGAACAGAGCCAGTTCTGACACTGCCAAAGGCTTGAAACATTACCAAAATAAAAGAGGTCACTTTAAACCCATCTTTTTATGACTGTGAAATTAATCCAAAATGAAAATTGCCCTGTTGGCCTAATGTCATTGTGATACATCACCTCATACTTGCAGAGTTATTTGTCAATTGATGAACTGGCCTACGTATTGCCACCTAGATTTTACCTAACTAATTAGGACTGAAATCAATAAGATAATGAAAATGTAATAATGAATTGCAAGTTGTGAATAATGAATGAATGATTCATTAATAATGGACCTATCAAAGAATCATAGAGTTGGAAGGGACCACCAGGGTCATCTAGTCTAACCCCTGCACAATGCAGGAAACTAACAACTACCTCCCCCCACATCCACAGTGACCCCAGCCCTCCCCCCGCCATGCAGGATCCCACAATCAAAGCACTCCCAACAGATGGCCATCTAGCCTCTGCTTAAAGACCTCCAAAGATGGGGACTCCACCACCCTCCGAGGCAGCATATTCCACCATCGAACAGCCTTCACCGACAGAAAGTTTTTCCTAATGTTTAGGTGGAATCGCTTTTCTATTAGTTTAAATCCATTACTCCGTGTCCTAGTCTCTGGAGCAACAGAGAACAAGCTAGTTCTCTCATCAACATGACATCCCTTCAAATATTTAAACATGGCTATCATGTCTCCCCTCAACCTTCTCTTCTCCAAACTAAACAAACCCAACTCCCTAAGTCTCTCCTCATAAGGCATGGATTCCAGACCTCTGATCATTCTGGTCGCCTTCCTCTGGACACGCTCCAACTTGTCAACATCCTTCTTAAATTGTGGAGGCCAAAACTGGACACAGTATTCCAAGTGAGGTCTGACCAATGCAGAATACAGAGGTAGTATTACTTCCCTTGATCTAGACACAATACTCCTATTAATGCAGCCCAGAATTGCATTGGCCTTCTTAGCCGCCATATCACACTGTTGACTCATGTTCAGTTTGTGGTCCACTAAGACTCCCAGATCTCTTTCACATGTACTGTTGTCAAGCCAACTCTCTCCCATCTGTACTTGTGCCTTATGTTTAGGGCTGTCGATTCGGTTCGTCCGAAACCGAAAAACAGCCGAATTCCCCCTGATTCGGCGGTTTTTAGTTTGGATGGAACCGAACTCAAAAAAGGCAGGAAAATGGGGAGCCAAATTTAGTGAGTTCGGGGTGTTCGGTGAATAAATTCAGCAAATTCGGGGTTCAGCGCAGCAGCATAACCATCAGTTAGTAAGCAGCATTCTCCCCCGGCCAATCGGTGGCCAAGCTGGGTCGTCTTCTGGCCAATCAGTCGCAATTGAGTGCATGAGCCCAGCTGCTGTGCGGCCTGGCTGGGGAGAGAAAGAGAGAGTATCTGTTTGTGTGAGAGAGAAATCCCTGTGGGGAGGTGCTTGTGCACATTCGCCGAATACAGCCATTAAAATCACAAATGCACCTTTCCGTGGCTCCAGGGGAGCATTTTTTGGGGTAGAGGTCCCAAACTTTCAGCATAGCTTCAAAGGACCCTTATTGCAATAACCCCCAAGTTTTGTAAAGATTGGATCAGCAGGGGCTGAGATATGGGCCCCGAAAGGGGTCCCCCCTCCTTAATGTGCATTTGCATTAGCAGAGCTTGCCGCCCACTCGAAGCTCCCAGCCCCGACAAACAGCTGAGCTACGGGGAGCAAGAGCGGGGTAGGTGCGAAGAAGTTTGAAAACCATGCAAAGCAACACAACCATGCAAACCATCACGTTTGCAACCATGCAAAGCAACACCTGACGCCTGGGAGTTTGCAAACCATGGAAAGAGACAGAAGAAGTTTGCAAACCATGCAAAGCAACACAACCATGCAAAGCAACACGTTTGCAACCATGCAACGCAACACCTGACGCCTGGGAGTTTGCAAACCATGGAAAGGGACAGAGGCATGCTAGCTAAGCATCAGGAGCAGGAGGGGGTGGAATTTCCCCTTTTGCATCGGACTTGGGACCAGGCAAATGCATTCTTTAAGTCACAATTTGAAAACTATTTTTGAGCAAGCATCAAAATAGACCTAACCGATCTTATGAATGAGGGAAAACCTGAGGACACACAACTGAAGCCCCCCCCTCAAACCAGGGAGAGAGAGACTCGAGGGGGGACACGCCCCCAGACAGAATGGGCAAAAGCCCCCTTTGGCTCCCCCCCACCCACAGAAACTGCTCCCTCCCCACACACACACAGACTCTGCTTCCCCCCCCAACACACACACACACACAGGAGAAAAATTATAGATTAAAGCCCCAAAAGGGGTCTTACTGTAGATGTCTTCTGTTCCATCAAGAGGGACTTGGAGGACTGGGTAATCCAATATGGTTCCATTTAAGCATGGGAGGTTTTGCCTTGGATGTGCCACTGTCGAGATGCACATAGGATTGGCTGATTCCATTCATCCCAATAGGGAAAAGGGGGGCCATATCTCAGCCCCCGCTGATCCAATTTTTACGAAACTTGGGGATTCTTTCAAGAAGGTTCCTCTGAAGCTACGCTGAAAGTTTGGGGGCTGTACCCCCAAAAATGCGCCCCCTGCAGCCACGGAAAGGAGCGAATGTGTGTTGTAAATGGAATAAAAATGCACATTAAGGGGGGACCCCTTTCGGGGCCCATATCTCAGCCCCCCCTGATCCCATCTTTACAAAACTTGGGGATTCTTTCAAGAAGGCTCCTCTGAAGCTATGCCGAAGGTTTGGGGGCTGTACTCCCCAAAATGCACCCCCTGCAGCCACGGAAAGGTGGATTTGTTATTTTAATGGCTGTATTCGGCTGAAATTTCCCCCGAACTCCAGACCTCATGCCGAATTGCACGGACCCAAAGTGGGGGAGTTCAGACTTCGGCATTTCCTGAATAAAAAAGGGCCAAATTTTGCTGAATCCAAATTTTACCGAATTTTTTTTTCAACAGCCCTACTTATGTTGTTTCTGCCTAGGTGAAGTACTTTACATTTCTCCCTATTGAAATCCATTTTATTGCTTATGGCCCAGCTCTCCAGTCTATCGAGGTCATTCTGAACTCTGACCCTACCCTCCGGGGTATTAACTACCCCTCCTAACTTGGTGTCATCTACAAATCTGATTAGCATGCTCTCTATTCCATCATCCAAGTCATTTATAACAATATTAAATAGTACCGGTCCCAGGACAGACCCCTGTGGTACCCCACTGGTCACTCCTCTCCAGGATGAATTTGTGCCATTAATGAGCACCCTTTGGGTTCGGTTGGTCAACCACCATCCCGAGGGAGAGGCTATGGTTGAAACTATCAAATTCTACTATGGATAGGAGGTTACTATGGCTTATTCAGCAATTTAATACTGACCTCACAGTTCAGGTTCGCTGTGGCAACCAAGGAGAACTAACCGAGCCCTTTGAACTGGTCAAGGGAGTTAGACAAGGTTGCCTCCTTGCTCCTCTCTTGTTGAAACTATACCTGAATGATATGGCAACCAATTTCTCAGAGGTTTGCAAACCCCCAAAGATTGCAAGTCATCCCACCCCAATTCTACTCTATGCTGACGATGCAGTTCTCCTGTCCCGCACAAGAATTGGTTTGAAAAGATCTTTGCAAACCTTTTCTGAGTACTGCTCTAGGGAAGGTCTTAAAATAAACCATCATAAATCTAAGATTATGATTGTCTTGGGCCCTGCCTTGGGAGCTGAGGACTCGGAGGACTCTGAAGCTGAAGTGGAGGAACAGGTTCCCTCTGGGCCCTCAGTACCTCCATTGCAGCCAGTAGCACAGGAGCCTGAAACAACTCAGCAGGAACCACAGCTAGGCAGAGAGATGGAACAAGTGCAGACAGAAGCTACTCTTCCCCCAACCCCTGCAGTGGAAGCTGAGAATGGCAGCCCTCCAAGCTCACCTGAACCTGATAGGACTCGGCAGCGTGTGGTTCTGCAAGGTAGAAGAAGTGCTCACTTGGAGAGACTAAGCAGACAGAGAACTGGTGCTGAGTCGTTTCAGGATGAAGCCTAGCTTGGAAGTGCACTGACTGATAAAGGCAGTGCAAGCATGCTTTCACTTTGCGGAAGCAACCGTGCAGTTTCTCTGTGTTCCCGCTACTGCTCATGATTGATCTCTCCGGCCGTTGACTCCTGCCTGCTTTGATGACACCTCCGACTTCTGACCTTGGTAGATAGCATAATCTTTGTCGCCTGCTCCAAAAGGGGCTAGATACGTCCCGCACGTCTGAGGACTGCGGGCACCCCCCGGCCCTTGGCCTACGCCGGCACAATGATCTTCACTAAGAGGAGAAAAATGCCTCTTTTTCGCTGGGTATTAGATGGCTTTGAGGTTGACCAAGTCAAGGAGTTTGTTTACCTTGGCATTCTTTTTTCCCATAACCTAAATTGGAATGCCCATTAAAAAGCAGTGTCCAACAAAATTAAACCTGGGGTTGGTGCTATTGTGAACTTTTTTCACACCAAAGGTGGCAAATATATTCCAGGGGCTATTCAGGTTTTTAATCTGAAAATTACCCCAATTATCCTCTTTGGTGTTGCCATCTGGATAACAGTCATCAATGAATCTATAGATCGTCCACTGCTTCAGTTCTTACAAAAACTCCTAAATGCCCCTCGATGTGTTGCTGGCGTTATTCATTCCGAGTTTGGCCAAATGTCACTTGAAGCTAGGGCGTAGTTGGCCGCCTTTAAACTACACCTTAAACTGTGCTTTAGCACTGAGGGGTTCCTAGCTTCTCTGAAGCATGACCCTTTTAAATCCTCATGGCAAAAAATCTTAGATGAGAAACTGTGGTTGTTGGGCTTCTTGCAGGATATGTTATTAGATCTTGGGAAAACTGAAGCTTTTACCAAAATTAAAAAGCGCATTAAAGAGCTCGATTATAACAGCACTACTTTTCGTGCTCGTCGCGTCTGTTCATCCCAGTTCTTCAGAATACCCCCACCACGTGGTCTGCCTGCTTATACATATTATCTGACAACTCGTCTTTTTGCTTGGCTAGATTGAATGCTAACCCTTCTATGGTAATGCAGGGCAGAATTCTGAATATACCATACTCAGACAGGATCTGCCCTTGCTCTTCTGGCTCTATTGACTCATTAGCTCATGCCCTTTTGGAATGCCGCTTTTACGAGGAACTTCGATTGAACTATATTTCCCCCCTTTTAACATACAAATCCAATGCCTCTGTGACTGACATAATGCCTTTTTTACTAAGTGATAGGGACCCCAAGGCTACATTGTCAGTGGCAAGATTTTTTTCAGTCCTTATATCCCTCCAACACTAGATATATGCTGCTCAAGATCAATTGATCAAGGAGCTTCTAAGGGACAAAAGGAAAAGAAAGGAAAGGTTGGTCAACCAATTACCAATCTACCTAACAGTAGCAGTGTCCAGCCCACATTTTACTAGCTTTGTTTCAAGAAGATCATGGGGGACTTCAGTGTTACTCCTCTGAAGATGCCTGCCACAGCTGCTGGCGAAACATCAGGAAAGAAAATACCAAGACCATGGTTACACAGCCCAGATAACCTACAAGAACCAAAGATCATGGGGGACTTTATCAAAGGCTTTACTGAAATCAAGGTAAGTACATCTACAGCATTCCCTTCATCTACCATACTTGTCACTCTTTCAAAAAAAGATATGAGATTAGTTTGGCATGACCTGTTTTTGAGAAACCCATGTTGACTGTCAGTGAGCAGGTCATTTATTTCTAAGTGCTTACAGGCCGTCTGTTTAATTATCTGCTCTAGTATTTTACCTGGTATTGATGTCAGGCTGACTGGGCGATAATTGTTTTGGGTTTCTTTTTCCCTCTTTTTAAAGATGGGGACCACATTTGCCCTCCTCCAGTCTGCTGGAACTTCTCCTGTTCTCCATGAATTCTCAAAGATTATTGCCAGTGGTTCTGAAATAACTTCAGCCAGTTCTTTTAACACCCTTGGATGCAGTTCGTCCGGCCCTGGAGACTTGAATTCATTAAGAGTAGCCAGGTATTCCTGTACTATCTCAGTGTCTATACTAGACACGATACTATCAGAACTAATTACTCTCCAATGCAAAATTGAATCGTGGCATTTACAAATTCAAAGAGAACTCTTACGAATTTGTTAAGCATAACAAGTTACAATCTTGTTATCCATTCTGGTGCTAACTGACTATGAAGGGTCTAATCCTAATACACTTCTTCCCGCTCCAAGTGATACATTCCCCATGGACATATTGCATGCCTTAGGTGAGGGCAGCCTCACCAGTACCCATTCTTTTCAGACCAATAACTTTATTAGGTGTTTAGACATACAGAGTTCTTATTGTGTTAGCCAAACTATACTGGTTCAGAGAATTTAAGCCACAAATGCAATTTGCACTGATAACAAGAGACATAAGGGCATCAGTGACATGTACCTATGTAAAGAGCCTTCCTCCAACTGTAGTGGCTTTCTCATTGGAGGAGTCATTTTTGTTAGAGGGAAGCCCCTTAGGCTGGAGAAAAGCTTCAGTTTGCTCAAAGGATCAGTAGGATACAAGTTATTATATACAGGCAATTTAGAGAACAGAAAAAAACTGAACATCATTCAAATTTTTCTGTGCTGCTTTGCACAGATACCGTATATACTTGTATATAAGCCGAGTTTTTCAGCTCAAAAAAAGGGCTGAGAAAGCCCAACTCGCCTTATACGTGGGTCAATACGGTACTTAGAAGGGAGGGGGGAACTTACCGCCGCCGCTGCCTGCCCGCTCGCCTTCCCTGTGGCCTGGGAGCAGCCCGTGGGGCCTCCTGCGTGCAGAGAGGGGGCCGCCAGCCCGCGTGCCTTCCCTGCAGCCTGGGAGCAGCCCGCGGGGCCTCCTGCGTGCAGGGAGGGGGCGCCGCCGCCTGCCCGCGTGCCTTCCCTGCGGCCTGGGAGCGGCCAGCGGGGCCTCCTGCGCGCAGGGAGGGGGCCGCCGCCACCGCTGCCTGCCCACGTGCCTTCCCTGTGGCCTGGGAGTGGCCCGCGGGGCCTCTTGCGCGCAGGGAGGGGGCTGCCGCCACCGCCTGCCTGCGCACCTGGAGCCCGGTCAGGTAAGCCTGCGGGGGGGAGGGGGTGCATTTCCCCCTCGGCTTATACGTGGGTGCCTAATTTTTCCCCATTTTTGGGGTGAAATTAGGCACCTCGGCTTATACTCGGGTCAGCTTATACCCGAGTATATACGGTAATAATTTTTGCTGAGCCTACATTTTATACTCAGAAAAGTTCCTCTTTTACAGGGCATATTGGGGAAGCAAAATTTTGCATTGGAATTGAAGATGTGGAAATGGTCCATAAGAAATTTAGCTAGGAATATGGCCATTCCAGCATGTGATTAGTTACTAAAAGACCTAGGAAAGTAATAATATACCTGTCTGTAGTTTCCCCCCCTCCTCAATGTTTGCTAAATCAGAACGCTTTCCATTCTTTGGCATCATCAGATAGATAAGGTATCTATCGCATTTAAAGCGACATTAGATCTCTTCATACCCATTCCCTGACACTCCTGCTGTTTCATGCTATGGTATATTCTTAAGGTATTAATTCAGTTTATGAGTTATTTTTGATATATAGATTGCTAGAATCTTCAAACGTATCCTCAAAGAGTTTCTTTAATTTAGGTATCTTGGAGCCTTCCCTACCAAATATTTTATCTCACCTGCCCTCAGGCAGCTGCCTTTTCCATGGATCTCCCATCTCAAAAGTCATAGGGCATAAGCAGCTCTGTCTCAGCCAACTCGCACAGAGCCTGACATGCCAACATGCATTTAATATAACCCAGTTAAAATGGGCTTTGTGGCCACTCAACTATCAGTACCATATAGGTGGGCTACTCCACTAACTATGGCTAATTAGGATTCATCAAACAGACCCTGAAGTTAATTAGCTAAAGCCCGCCCAAACTATGGTTCTGTGTGATGCAGACATCATGAGTTAATGCTTGCTTGTGTATACTCCCCGGCCACAGAGATTCCTAGGCAGAGCAACAGAGGCATGAACGAACAGTTGTCAAGGCAAACCAGGAACAGAGTGATTGTTCACACAAACCAAATCCTGGTTTTACAAGGCTACAATAATTAAAATAAACCAAGGGTTTATGATATGTCTGAACTGAGCTAGTATAGAGCAGAGTTGGTGCTATACCTTCTATGTGCGTTCAGAAGTAGTTTCTCTAGGTCATCAGGCCAGCAAACACCTCCATTACACACAGCTCATTACTGCAAAGTATGAGAAAAATGCCAGTCTGCTCAAAATAACAGGTCTGGCTTTTTAAGATACCCAAGTAGGCCCCATGGCTTTATTTGTCAGCTTATTTATCAATGACTTAAATGCATATGCATGTGTTAGTAAGCCGCTAAACCACAGGGATTGGAATCATGGAAATAGTTGTTGCTGTTATTATTTACAAACATTTCATAGCATCCTTGGCCCATGGCTCTAGGTTTCACATGCTAGCAGTCGGCTATTTTCAGCCCAAGCAGCAGCAAATGAATAGCTCATCAGAAAGTGAGTGAAGATTTGTTGAAACACAGCTGTGGTCTGTTCTGGTTTCTTTCACTGGTCTGAAGTTTGCATTTATGAGGAAGTCATCAATCATTATTAGATTTATTGAAAGCAATCATAGGTAAATTTACTGAATTTACTGAAATATTACAGCTATTGGTACCATAAATGCACCTGGTGAAATTAAGAAAATAACATCTCTTAATATATTGTGCGTATGGGGGAAATTGATCTCATTTCAATAAAGGAAATAATTTTGAAATTATGGAAAACATCAGAATTGGCTCACCTGGTAAAAAAGAACATGTGAGGTTAGAATAGCTGTCCAATGTTTTCACACAAAATTGAATATATTTGCTAATTAATGAAATCAATTCATAGGATGTGAAGATCTTTTTTTATTTTCCCTTTGGCTTTGACTTTTATTATAGTTATGAAGAAAAAATATTTGTTGTATATTTTGAAAAAAATATTGAATACTTTGTCACAAATATTTATAACTTTGATATGATCACAATTACTGCAAATATGTTTCTTTTTTGTGTTACAATGTATTGCAATAAAATTTTGGATAAAGGCTGGAGCTTATTCTTACCTGTCAAAAAAAATCTGTTCCCCTGGTTCCATTCTGCATTTGCTTCAGCATTTGGTAAGCTTCTTAATTACGAATATCTAATGCTTTATTCAACATTCAGTTTTCCAAATGAAATAAATGATCTGTTTGCATGCATCAGTAGACCATCTGGTTCCATATGAGGCTTTGACAAAGAATCTATTAATTGTTGGTCATGTTTATTCAGCAGCCTTAATTCACAATCCTTATAAATGATTAAATCACAGCATCCTTAGCAAATAGCCATCTCTTTGAAGGTCCAACTTCCATACCTGAAATAAAATTAGGATTTCACCTTAATGCAGCAAACTCTACTTATACTGTACGAGTTAGAGAGGAATTGGAAATAATTATTAATTAAAATGCTTGCACTGTCCTCCCTTTACACTGAAGAAAATTACCCCATTTCAGCAGTTCATTTAAGGATGTTGTCTGCCTACCAGAGAAATCTCATGGAAAAATCAACTCTCTCGACACAAAGCGACATGTGTTCATAGCCAACCTACCATTGAGGCACATGGGGAAGCCCAAATGTGAGAGTTCTGTTTGCGTGCACAGGGTCAACATGAAGCTCTGTACCCACAATCTATGTCCTCATATAAAACACAGGTACCCCATCTCTAAAAAGTAACCACTTTCATTTGGGCCTTCAGTTAACCACAACAAAATTAAAAAATAACATCTGCAGTCACGTGGGAAGAATCCATGCCACAATTAATTCCTGCACCAGAACTCCCTCCCCCCCCCCCGATTGGAGCGTCCCTAATATGAGAAGGAGATGTGACATGGAGTTCTCCCATGTGATTGTGATCTTCAATTGAAAGAGCACCATGGTGCTACAGGTAACATCGGAAAGATCACTAATTGTCATATTTTAATAGTATGTAAAACATGACACCAAACAAATGCTGAACGTGAAAAGATCCTTAAGAAATTCTAAAAGACAGGATCTACCTGGTAGAGTTGCCAGGTGCCCAGTTTTGAACTGGACAATCCAGTGTTTTCCCTTTCTGTCCAGTAAATAAACTGAGAAAATACTGGACATATAAATGCCCAATAAGTAAGCCTGGCCAAGCTCCATGCCGAGCTTTTTCTTTCCCCTGCAGCTTGATCAAGTGGCAACACCTTCACCCCCTTGTTCATTATTGCAGCTGGGAAAGTTTGAAAAGAACCAAATCTACCATTCAGCAGTCAGTCAGGACACTCCTGAAGAAATCCTATTGGCTCAACTAAAGAAAGCTGGAAAGAGCCAACCAATTGCCTTCCTACGTTGGTTCAAGCTTACTGTGGGGGAGATAGTGGCAGGATTGAATTTTCTAAAGAAAAGTGAAACAGAAATTTTATTTGGGGGAGTCATGGCCTGAAAAAAAAAGTCTGCAGAGTTTGGGGGCAGAAAGTCCCTTGGAGAGCAATATGTGGAAAGGGTGTCTGTCTTGCATTTTTATTTTTTGCACGGCCTTTTTTTTTTAACTATTAAGCAGTTTAAGGATGCAGGATTATGTACATTTACCAGCAAGTAAGCCCCATTGAGTTCATTGGATAACTTCTGCGTAAACATGGTTAGGATTCCATGGTAATTCTTCTATATATTTCAGTGGGACAGTTAATCATATGTTGTTTCCCTTTCAGGACAATGGGGATTTTAAAATGCTCAGGTTTCAGTGGATTGTCTCTTTTATACTGCATAAAATATAATTGGCTAGATTATCTGTAAATTATATATCTGTAAATTTGTAAATTACCTGTATATCTGAAAATCTGCAGATTTACTCCTTTCTAATTAGTTCATTGATTTTAGTGGGCTTAGACTGAAAGTAACTACATATGATTGCACTGTATATTATGTTAAATATAATCATGATATTAGAAATGTTAGATTTTTAAAATTTAGAAATGTGTAACTACAAAGCTACAATCAATTTGTTAGGCTACAGGACTCTCTGGCCTAGTTCTCACAGATATGGAAAACGTGTTTTTGGACTGCAGCAATTTCAGATTCGACCAAGGCAACCTCTTCTGAAGGAGATTGCTCAACTGCGTGGGTGAGGGAGTCTTCTTCAGAAGCCTGATCAGCAGCTGTTAAAGCCGGTGCTTTTAATTGGAAAGTATATCCCTCCAGGCGCTGACCTGGATGGCCCAGGCTAGCCTGATCTTGTCAGATCTCAGAAGCTAAGCAGGGTCAGCCCTGGTTAGTATTTGGATGGGATACCACCAAGGAAGACCAGGGTTGCTGTGCAGAGGAAGGCACTGGCAAACCACCTCTGTTAGTCTCTTGCCATGAAAACCCCAAAAGGGGTCGCCATAAATCAGCTGCGCCTTGACAGTACTTTACACACACACATATCCCTCCAGACAGGATTGGGTGAGCCCTCTCTTTTAAATGATTCTTCTGCTTCGCAGATTAGTCTTCTGTTGGGTGATGTACCTGAAAGTTGGTCAGACCAAGTTGGCTCCAATTACACAATCCCTACCTCAAAAGGGCCCCAACTATGGGGTCCTAATAAACCCAGTCAAAGATAGGAAAATGGCACAGAGCCATGCATCTGAGCAAAGGCAAATAGCTGAAACCTGAAAAAGCCAAATATCTGTTTGGATTTTTGGAAATCGCCTATTCAGCTTTGAGCAGATTCCCAGGTTTTGGTATTCAGCCAAAAATAAACCTGAATATTGCCGAAACGGCTAGTTTCAGGTTTATTTTCGGTTTGGCTTTACCAATATGTACAGCCCGAGTAGGCACAGGGTAGTAATGGAAGGTAACACTAGAGAGGATGTATCATAGACAACGGCATTGACACTTCAGCTAACCTGGTTAGTACTGCGCAGGAGGCAATGGTAAACCACTTCGGATCATCTCATACCTTAAATGCCCTATGATGAGACAATCCAAAATGACCCCAGGTCAGATAGCACTCCATAAGCTACAGGGGATGAGCAGAGGACGAGGACGAGTAGCACTATTCTTAATGACACAACTGGCCTAGAGCCAAAAGGATGTTCAGATGTTGATGTGAATGGATGCAAAAGGAAAGACCAAAGCTGTTTGATGCATATGATAGGACCATGGAACATGAGAAGTACCAATCAAGGTGAACTGGAAATCATAAACCAAAAAATTGGAAGCTTAAATATTGCAGCCCTGGGAGTGAGTGGACTAAAGTGAGCTGGATTAGGACATAAAATCCAAGAGGAATTTACTATGCATAAGGAAGAACATGCAATATAGGGGAAAATATGGCTCGTTGTAAAGATGCAGATAAATCAGACTCTTGAGCTGTCATTGGTGATGGAGAGGGTGGGCTCATGTAGTGATCATGTACATGTGAGAGCAAGAGTTGTGACAAATAGAAGATGGAATGTTTACCTTTGATACAGTGACTGTATGAGCGTCAGTGTAGTAATCCATCATGGTGTGTCATGGATAGAGGTATGGATAATGAATATTATCTTAGTGGCTGCATTTGGAAGAACTGACAGAACATGAGAAGTGATACAACAATGACAATATGATCAGAAACTAATTTCTTCCAGCCCGATTCTATGCATGTTTAGGAGTAATTACAGCTAAGCTGAATGTGGCTTACCTCAGGGCAAGTACAGCTTAAAAACAAAAAGGAGTCTTGTGAGCACTTTAAAAACAGGTTTATTGATGTATAAGCTCACTTAATCAGATGCATGAAGTGATCCCTCAGTAGAAATATGTGCAAAGGAAGGGGAGGGGTATTGTGAAGGGTGGGCTAAAGGCTATTAAATACCAGAAGTTTACTTTGTGATTTTCAAAGTAAAACTCAAAATATGCACAGTAACCATTTACAGCAGTGGTAAAAGAAAATGGTTACTGTGCTTACACTGTATATATTTTTTTTGGGGGGGGGGATGTGCACCAGAACCAAAATTCAGATTGGGACCCTTCAGATTTAGAATTGAGATTTTTTTTAAAATCAGGAATTTTCAAATTTTTGGATTTCTGTTAAGCGCCAAAGAAAATAGCCATTTGTTCCAGTACCCCAAATAGACTCGAGACAACATCATGGGTTTAACTAGTTTATTTAAAGCAGCTGATCTATGCCATCAATTAAATTATGCTAATATTTTAATTGAGGGTGGGCTGCGCTAGGCAGCCTATCCAATGGCTGTCTCTTTTTCTGGCAAATTCACCCTGGCTTGGTTTATCCTGGCCCACACTTAGTGCTGAGAGGGGTCCAGACTCAGCCCCCTACCCTGATGTGGTGGAAAGCTGCTACCAGGTTCAAGGAGATGTTGCTCAGCACCAAAGGCGCTCCTTCACAAGCCCCCATCCCACCAGAAAGCCAGTGATGGTCTGATCAGGTCACACCCTCCATCACGTCTGATGTCTCAGGGTACTTGCTGCTTATCCCTGCCTAACCTAAGAAATATGCCTTATCTCTGCTAACTAATTGTGGCCTAAACAGTCAGAGACCAGGGCTAATTATTATCATCATTCTTTGTACATTAACATTATAATTACCACCAACTTAACCATCATGAAGCAGGCGAAAAAAGGGCTCTGCCCCCCTTGCCAATCAAGGGAAACCCCCCCCCAATCCTATTTGGCCCCAAATGGCAACTGGCTAATCCCATGATATTCTAAGATGGACGGGTGGGTTGACAGCAGGCATCAAAGCTGAAATGTGAGTGTGATGCAGCAAATTAATAACTTCTGCCTGCTGCTCCCCCATTGGCTGACTGTTTCACCCACCCACCCCCAGCCAAACTGGCCTTGAGCTTCATTTGAAGCTGGATTGGGGCAAATGAATCCATGGCACAACAGCCATGAATGCGTCTTCCTGCTAAAAACAAAGCAGACTTTCTGTTTAATGGCTTTCCTCTGAGGGCCAAACTACACAATATTTTTTGGCAAGTCTGCCTTCTAGCAGTAATAAATACATTGAATAGTGTCCTAAGCTGCTGCTGTCTTCACTAGAAATTAGATTTTTTTTTAAAAAAATCTTTAAAACATGTTCAAGGAAATTGCTAGATTCTGCTTTCGCTTCCCAGTCTCTCCTCACCTCTACTTTCTGCTGCGATCTATTGATTCTGTCACCGGCCCTCAAGTACCTCCACCTCCTTTTTCACCTTCCTTAGCCCTCCTTGCTTCAGCCCTGCTTTCTCTGCCTTCTGGACTTGCACTGCTGTTGGCATAGTCCCTTCAGTGCTGGCAAAACTGCTGAAGTGTGACTTGCTCCCAGCCAGTGGCAGGAAGGGAGGAGACAATGGGTTATTGCCTTCCAGATCCATGTCTTTGTTATGTTGAGAGCAAGATCAGTAGGCTTCCAGCCAATAGCGGGAATGTGTTCCACTGGCTAAGTTCAAGTTGAACTGGGCCCACGCTGAACCCCCATGTTGTTTTCCCCAAATGTCTTGGTCTGAATACCGCTTGAAGGTTCTCCACAGACCAACAGCAGTTCACAGATCAGTTTAAAGACCTGGACCTGGCCAGTGGACCTGCTTTTTAGTGATACTAGGAACATGAGAAGTATGGTTTACCTAGATGTCCCCAACACATTACAGTGCTTACTGTAGTATCTAGGTTCTGGGAACTATGGGAACTATGTTTCCTTGATTCTCAGCAGCCCTGAGGCCTAACTAATGAGGAAATTCTCTTAAGATTGAGGTATGGAGGCTTCAGGGAGGGAAGGAAGCATGTTATAGCCTGACTTCATCAGATCTCAGAAGCTAAGCAGGGTCGGTACTTGATGGGAAACCACCAAGAAAGGCTATGGCAACCCATCTCTTCTTCTCACTTGCCTTGAAAGGCTCTGCAAAGGTCATCATAAGTCGACTGTGACTCGACGGCACTACAAACACACACTCTTGGAGGTTTCCCTATCCTTTTTCCAAAATAAAGGGAAGGAATGGGCCAGCATCCAACTCAGGTACCAGAAGGGTGTGATCCTAAATGGATCTAGAAGTCAAATCCATGAAATCAATTGTTTCAGTCTCTTTTCTTTTACTAATTCTGCTATCTTTAATGTTTAGAATACGTCCCCTTTCCCTTCTAGCTCTTATTTGGACATATAATGTGCCTAGGCTTGGAGACTCAGAGGAGACTTAGATCTAGTTTCCAAATGAACTCTGATTTTTCATTTTCTTGCAAAAGAATATTTTGGTATATAATAGAGCATGAAATGGTTGGGTACTGACTGGTAGCAAAAGAACTGGGGTCATCCATTATTTGTCCACGTCTGAGTTTTAATTACACTTGCTTTGCTTGATATATATTGTAAATCATTGTTCTTTCAAGGACAATGTTTTTAGAGTTCTACATGCCATGGTTTCAGCTTCCACCTGCCCAGATTTGTCTAATCTGACTTCAGCTTTTCAGATGAGATGCATAAAAGTGTCCTTGGAAATGGTACAGCTATTTTAATAAGGTGCTGATCATTTATCTGACGTTCCTCTAGAAGACTGTTTGTCAGACCAAAAATCAGTGACTAATAGCATGGAAGATAAGGTCTCCTTGGCAAATTGTTATTTCATTAATAACCTTGCCACTGATAGCAAAAGAAAGCAGAGGTAGCTACAGGAACTCTTTTGCCTTTCATTCATCGCCACTTAGAACTCCGCAAATCTGGGAGAACTACTAGAGTTGCGGGGTGGGGGGAGGAAATCAAATTTTATTTAACGATGGGATTAAAAATATCCAAAATGTAACAGGAAAGTCAAATGAATTGAATCAAAGCATCCAATGATATGGGAGTCTGAACAAGGCACCCCCAGCCATCCTACTTCTCTTCATTGTTTCCAGTGTGAGTGAATGTTTGTGTGGGGAGGGGGAATCCATGCTTTCTCCAGAGCAAAGAAGCCAGTAGCCAAACACTCTAGAGCAACTACTGGCTAAAAGCCTCCAAATGTGAACAGAACCAAGAAGCCCTACAGAACCAATGACAAATCAGAGAATCCCAGCAAAACCACAGGTCCATGTGGCAAGCCCAACGCAACCAATGTCAAACCCGAGGCTAAAGTGGGACTCCCACACACATACACAAAACAACAAATCACAAATCCTTTAAAATTAAAATTCAAAGCAGTTAAAAATGCTAAAACAAGCCAAGAGAAAAAAACCCAACAAAACTGTACAAACCTTTTCAACCCTTTTGAAAACAGAACAAAACAATGCAAAGAAGAACTAGTTTTAAAAGATCCAGAAAGAAAACAAGGACAATGTTACCCCCCCCCAACTACAGCCCCCAGCCAAAAAACAAAAGCACAGAAAAACTTGAAATAACATTTCAAATAATATTTTAAAACAAAGGGCAAAAAAGCCCCAGCACAGAACAAGAAGACCTTCCTAGCAGGCAGCAGTAAACAGCAGAATTAATCCAAGGCACAGACAGCTACCAGAGCAGCAGGGGCACACCAACCTCGCAAACCTCACCCCAAAATGAAGTCAAACAGCAGACAGGCCTACTTTTTTATCCTGTTTGCCCATATTCCCACCATGGAAGGCTATGAAAGAATTGTCAGGACTGGACAGACAGTTCTACAGCTCCTCCTAACATCTGATCTCATTGCCTGGGAAAGCTGCTTCCCTCTCCCCCCCCCCCTTCTATTGCTGGGGAAGCCTGTAAAGTGGAAGAAAGTCTTGGGCATCTTAAAATGCCATCCCTGGATATTCCTGAGTAATCACAAATACTTCCAGAAATTCTCAGCTTACTGATATCCAGGTTTTGAATACTTCCAGAAAGATTCAGGACTTGTATATCAGTAATCTGAGAATCCCAAATACCACTCTAGATACCTGGATATACCGCCAAAATACTGATAAGGGGTTATTTAAATAAGGGGTTATTTTATACATACACACACATACACAGATGTCTATTTCTCCTAGCTCCATCTAGGTCGGCAAACTCATTAGTCAACAGAGCCAAATATCAACAGTACAATGATTGAGATTTCTTTTGAGAGCCACCTAAACAAATAAAGGGAGAAGAAAGAGGGGGCAGGAAATCAGCTTGCTTTCCCCATCATTTCCCTCACCCTGCAGTTATTTATGGAGCCTTCAGCTCGCTTTTATTAAGTCCCATCAACATAAATAACACCATTAGGGTCGGCCAACTCCTGCAACTGAAATTTTGCTACATGGAAGCCCCGTGAAGGCACACGGGGGTCTCTTTAAAGAGATCTGTGCCTCCCGGCAGGGAGGCGCAAATCTGCCCCCCCCCCCCCGCGCACGACCTTCATGGAAGCCTCGTGAAGGCCTGAAGGGGGGACGAATTTTCCCCCGAACTCCTGATCTCGCGCCGAAGTTCACGGATCCGAAGCGGGGGAGTTCGGACTTCGGCACGTCCCAAATTTAAACGGGCCACATTTTGCCGAAGCTGAACTTTCCCGAATTTTTTTTTCAACAGCCCTATGGAAAACCTTGGAGAAAAACGTTTGTGCAAACATATTACAAAAGCATATACCAATTTCTAGTTTATCCTTTTCAGGTCTTGCTCCTCCTGTGTCTTCTATACGTAAACAGCAAACTGAGAAAAGTCTGTCTCTCATTCATCATATGTTTTATTGGTTGGGCAAGTCTTTTTTGGGACAAAAAAGAAAATGAGAAATTGAAATGTTTCGTAACTTTAAGCCTAACATCTTTTTTTTCTTTTTTAAAGAATAAAGGCTTGGAATCTAACTACATTTTCCACTAACAGAAGGAACTTCTGCCAGAAGAAGGGGGGAGCAATTTCCACCATTTCTTCTTTTGCACTGCACACCCCTACTTTGCTCCAGTCGCTTTTAGTCCACTGACACTCCCATGGGGACAAAATGGGGTACATCATAGGCTTCAGTAGGAGGAGAAAGGGAGCAAAGTTCTGTTCTGCAAACCCTCACAAGCATAGTATCCAAGGTATAGCTAAGAAATGTGTGCTTTCATTTTGATTCATGTTAGATAAATGGATATGCCATCAATCAGCATCAACAAAATTTACGCTGTCTACCCTGGAAAACCCCTATTTCAAATAACAGAGATCTGTAGTCTTGTTTTGACTAGTCAGTAGTGGCTGGATGGGAATGAAGGAACTCTATCTATGGGTAAAGCACTTTGGCTTTTATTTTCAATATTCAAGTTCCAGGGCTGAGCCCTGGAAAAATGGTAATAATGCTAAACCCTGACCTCAGAAAAAGAAAAAAAAAACTGTGTTAAGGAAAAATGTTTAAAGGGGAGGAGGGGGACAAAAGAAGGGAAATGGTGCAAACTTTCATGCCTCAAGCACACAAGTAAAATCTGATTCCATTCTCACTCCCCCCAATTTATTTCTAAAATGAATTAAGGGAATTGTCTAGAGCATCTACCCTTCTTTCACCTTATCATTAAAAGTGCTTACAATGGGAAAGCCATGAGAGTTCTTTCCCCCTCTCCCCTTCCCATGCCTCAGGGAACAGATGCTATTAACACCACTGAAGACACTGGCTTGAAGGAAACCTGGAGCAGAGTTTATAGACCACAAAAAGATTTATGCAACTGCTGGAATGGAAACTAGCATGCACACGCCTGCAATTATCATTCAGCCATATATTTACTGGAGTCAGATTTTTCTTCTCTTGAGCAGTGGCTTTAGAGCATTGAACAATACTTAATTTCCTTATTTTAGGAATGCATCTGTATGTCAGATAGAGGCAGGACCGAGAAGAGAAGATGGAGAAGAGGAGGAATCGATTCAGCCAGACCACAAAAGGCTGCATTTCTGTATAGATTGGGCTACAATGTTACTGTATCTTTCGTCACTGCAAACAGAAGTAATGGGAAACATTGATTTTTATAGGATGCATCTAAAAGGTGAAGATGTATTTTTAAACTTCATTCTCTATGTTCTTTATGTTATTTTTTTAAGTTAATTGGTCACATAGAGTAACTATAGTTACATGAATAGGTCCCCTAGAGGACAGCTGCCTAAATGAAAACATCAATGCAGCTGTGTCCTAAACAAAGGTTTACAGATGTCAAATATAAGGGAAATGAGCAAAGTCAGTGTGGTGCCAAGCAAAACGCCAAGAATATACAGAGCTGATTTGAAAAGCAAAAGATTTAACATAAGACAAAAATGAGACTAATCAAAGGTAGTGTGTTGATTCATGATCAATCTATCTGGTGCAGCATTCTTAAAAGAAAATTTGCATTATTATATTAAAATGGTTCGAGAAGAGGGTTGATTTAATATGTATCCATGCCGGCTATAAATATCAAAGTCTTTAGCATAGCATTGTTTATATAGTCTGCATCACCAATATCAATATATGCTGACAAGTTTCCAAAAGTGTGGAAAAGCATAGTGAATGAAAACTGTTTTTTCAAGGATCTTGCTGATGTCATTCCAGAGAGCCAAGCCATAATGGAGATGCTTGCACAGACCCTGCTTATGACATTGAAATGAATATGGAAGCCTTTGTCCATATGTGCCTAGGCAGGAACAGGCAGCTGTCCAATTAGTAGTGCCCAAGAATAGGAAGAAGATGGGTACATTACACATGATCAAGGGCTGGAGATCCAGGATGGCCTGGCCCAGGCTACAAGCCCATTACCATTCTATTTATGTCATTTCAGAGTTAAAATAGAAAGGATAATATATATTGGGTGGTAGCAGACAATTGTTTCTGGCCATGGTGAATTGTGACTAGTCAATACAGATGTTATGATTTTACAATCCCTTCTTGGATCTCACAATTGTTTATTTAAGGCTCTAAAGGAATCATAGCACATGCATGTGCGAAAGACACACGGTCAGAGTTGAATCAGGTCCACCATGTGTGGGAGGGGAGATTTAACCCCTTGTCTCCCATGCCATTGCCCAAAAGATGCTTTTTAGTTTTGGTAGGGGAAAAGGCGCCCATCAGAACACAACAAGAGCCCCGTGGCCCATCTAGTCCAGCATCCTGTCTCACACAGTGGCCAACCAGTTATTCTAGAGGACAAACAACAGGGCATAAGGGCTGAGGCCACTTCTTTAGGCAAAAGATCCCGGTTTTCTGTGCCCTGTGCAAACATGCAAACTAATCCCCCATGTGAATCTGAATGTATGTTCACGTGTTCATGGGGGTGCAGTAACAGTTGCCCTCTTCTGCAGTATCCCTATTGAGATATGGTGACTGGAACTGCACACTGTACTCCAGATGAGGCTGCCCCATAGATCTATACAGGGCCATTATAATATTGGGTGTTTTATTTTTAATCAATTGAAAACTCCATTGGATAGATGGGGCACCTCCTTTGGGGCCCCATAAAATTGGACCTCCTAACCCAAACTTCACCAAACTTAGGGGTTCTTCTAAGAAGAGTCACCTGCAGCTAAGCTGCAAATTTGGTGCCTCTGCCTTGAAAAACAACCTCCCCCCCCCCAAGAGCCCTGAAAAAATCCCCATAGACTTTAATGGAGCCAAAAATTTCTGGATATCTGAAAAAAGCCACACACAAAAACCCATTTACCAGTATGGGTATTCAGGTTTTTAAGGCTTTTCTGAAAATTTTCAGGTCCAATAAACCCTTAGAGCCCAGCATTTCCACAGATATTGCTTCCTTCAGCACCTTTGTTACCACACATGGTCCTCCGCCATCCTATTCTCACTCCCAAATTTTATTGTGATCCTACCCCTTGGTGCAGAGTGGTAAGCTGCAGTACTGCAGTCCAAACTCTGCTCACGACCTGAGTTTGATCCCAAAAGAAGTTGGTTTTAAGTAGCCGGCTCAAGGTTGAGTCAGACTTCCATCCTTCCAAGGTCAGTAAAATGAGTACCCAGCTTGCTGGGGGTAAAGGGAAGATGACTGGGGAAGGCACTGGCAAACCACCCCGCAAACAAAGTCTGCCTAGTAAACGTCGGGATGTGATGTCACCCCATGGGTCAGGAATGACCTGGTGCTTGCACAGGAGACCTTTACCTTTACCTTTTTACCAGTATTATCCTGAGTGTTTACACTATTGTCCTTTTGGACTGAGGTGTCTCAAACCAGAGGCTCCCCAGCTCCTGTTGGCTTTCCCGCTGGGATTAATTTGAAAGCTGTCTTGCCACCTTTTTGATATTAATTGCCAGCAGCCTGGTTCCATTTTGGTTCAAGTGAATCTTTTGTACAGATTTGGCTTCTCCTAGAAAGTTGTCCAGTGCCCAACAAATCTAAACCCTTCCTCCCAGCACCACTTTTTCATCCACACATCGAGACTCCTAATCTGTGCCCATCTAGCTGGCCCTGCGCATAGAAACATTAGCAATTCTGAGAATGCTACCTTTGATGTCCTGGACTTTAATTTTCTACCTGTACCCTGATTTTTTTCTCCAGGACCACAGGACTACATTTCTCGATGTTATTGGTAGGGCTGTTGAAAGAAAGAAAAATTCAGTAAAATTCAGATTCAGCAAAATTCGGCCCATTTTGATTCAGGAAATGCTGAAGTTCGAACTCCCCGATTCGGATCCATGCAATTCGGCACTAAGTTTGGAGTTTGGGAAAAAATTCGGCCGAATAAAGCCATTAAAAACACATTCGCGCCTTTCCACGGCTCCGGGGAGGCACTTTTGGAGGTAGAGGCCCCAAAATTTCAGTGTACCTTCAGGGGACCCCTCTTGCAAGAACTCCCAAGTTTTGTTAAGATTGGGTCAGGGGGTCCCGAGATATGGGGTCCGGAAGGGGTCCCCCCATGATAAGCCCATTGGAATGAATAGAAATAAATAGACCATTTGGACTTGGAGTTTGCAAAACCATGCAAAGCAACACGTGACACGACCTTGGGAGTTTGCAAACCATGGAAAGGGACAGAGGTGCGCTAGCTATGCATAAGGAGCAGGTGGGGGTGGAATTTCCCCTTTTGCATTGGACTCAAGAGTCAGGAGTCTTGGGACCGGGCAAATGCATTGTTTAAGTTACAATTTGAAAACCAGTTTTGAGCAAGCATCAAAATAGACCTAACTGATCTTATGAATGAGGGAAAACCTGAGGACACACAACCGAAGCACCCCCCCCCCTCAAACCAGGGAGAGAGAGACGCAAGCAGGCACACATACCCCCAGGCAGAATGGGTGAAAAAAAACCCCTCAAACCAGTACAATTCAGCCCCAAACGGGAAAAAAAACAAGAGGAGGAGGCGCGGCCCGGGTGCCGAGTGGAGAGAGACTCGCTAGCCACCGCACAGACTCAACTTTACACTTTACAACTTTAAAAGCAGAACACACACTCCCGCAGAGGCTACTGATTGGCCAGAAGAAGACCCAGCTTGGCCACCGATTGGCCCTGGGAGAATTCTTACTAATTTACTAAGAATGCTTACTAACTGACAGTTATGCTGCTGATTCGGAGCCCCCGAATTTGCTGAATTTATTTGGCGATCGCCCCAACTCGCCGAATTCGGCTCTTCATTTTCCTACCTTTTTTTGAATTCAGTTCCATCCGAACTAAAAATTGCCGAATCGGGGGAAATTTGGCTGTTTTTCGGTTTGGGACGAACCGAATTGACACCCGTAGTTATTGGTGCCAAAATTCACCACAACCACTGACTCTTCCCTAGCTGTATTTATCAATAGGGCTGTCAATTCGGTTCGGCCCGAACTGAAAATCAACCGAATTCTCCTCGATTTGGCGCTTTTCTGTTTGGACGGATCCGAACTCCAAAATTAGAGAAATCTGGGAGCCCGAACTCTTCATGTTCGGCGTGTTCGGGGAGTAAATTCAGCGAATTCGGTGGTTCGGCGGAGACGCATGCGCAGGAGCTGATCCGCCCGTTGGTAATCTGCTTTCTTCCACTGCCAATGGTAGCCCAGCAGATTCTTCTCCTGGCCAATCAGAGCATTGATTTGAAGTTTTGAACTGGCCAAGAGAAAGTTTAAAACGACTGCCGTCCATCCCTCCCTTCCCCAGTGTTTGCCATTTTGGTGGCGAGAGATCCAGCCAGCAGAATTGTTGCAGTTGAGAGATCCACCCGAGTTCATCAATCGGAACTGGTTTGAGGGTGTTTGGTGGTGTTTTTGTTGTGTGGGTGGTTGGTTTGTTTGGGGTTCCACAGTCCAGCCGAGCCCCCCCCAGGTTGGCTTGAGAAGGGCGAGGGGTCTCCGTGCGGAGGTGCGAGGACCCTCTCGCCGCCGGGGCTTGTGCGTCCCCATCCCACCCCATCCCCCGTGCTTGGGTGCCACCTGAGTTCATCCAGCACATTTGGCTCTTGGTTGTCTTGGGGTCTTTGAGTTGTGCGGGTGGTCGCTTTGCTTGGGGTCCCACGGTTCAGCCGAGCCCCCCCCAGGTTGGCTTGAGAAGGGCGAGGGATCTCCGTGCGGAGGTGCGAGGACCCTCTCGCTGCCGGGGCTTGTGCGGCCCCATCCCACCTCATCCCCCGTGCTTGGGTGCCACCTGAGTTCATCCAGCACATTTGGCTCTTGGTTGTCTTGGGGTCTTTGAGTTGTGCGGGTGGTCGCTTTGCTTGGGGTCCCACAGTCCAGCCGAGGCCCCCCCCCAGGTTGGCTTGAGAAGGGCGAGGGGTCTCCGTGCGGAGGTGCGAGGACCCTCTCGCCGCCGAGGCTTGTGCGTCCCCATCCCACCCCATCCCCCGTGCTTGGGTGCCACCTGAGTTCATCCAGCACATTTGGCTCTTGGTTGTCTTGGGGTCTTTGAGTTGTGCGGGTGGTCGCTTTGCTTGGAGTCCCATGGTTCAGCCGAGCCCCCCCCCCCAGGTTGGCTTGAGAAGGGCGAGGGGTCTCCGTGCGGAGGTGCGAGGACCCTCTCGCCGCCGAGGCTTGTGCGTCCTCATCCCACCCCATCCCCCGTGCTTGGGTGCCACCTGAGTTCATCCAGCACATTTGGCTCTTGGTTGTCTTGGGGTCTTTGAGTTGTGTGGGTGGTCGCTTTGCTTGGGGTCCCACGGTCCAGCCGAGCCCCCCCCCAGGTTGGCTTGAGAAGGGCGAGGGGGCCTAGTCCCTTTTCCTCCCTCTGCCACCCTTGCCTGGTGTGTGTCAACTCACCATTCACTGGTTTAAAGGTTGGGGTTCAGGTGTGTCTCCTCACTGGCTTTCTGGCATTAATAAGAGACTTTAGGCATTGTCTGGCCTAGGGCCCTCGCCAAGCTACCATAGCAGCAGAGCCGGTCAGCCTCTTAGTAGACTAGGGCCAGCCAACATTTGAAAAGTGGCAAGGGGTCTCTTTTAAGTAGACTGCAACTAGGTTAAACTGGTGTTGGCTAGCGCCTACGCTGTCTTGTGGATGGCTGCTACCACTAGACCTGGTCAAAGGTGAGGGGGTAGTGTCCATTGCTGCAGGGAGAACATTCCTCCTGGTTCCTGAGGGAACCATTGTTGGTGTTCAGATTTAGATAGGGTGCAACTCTTTAAAGCCACTAACTTTCCCCCTATAAAAAGGTTTCCAAACCCATCTCCAGGGCTAGGCAAGACAGTTCTCTAGAGTGTCCCCAGCTTCTCATTCTCACATTGCAGCAGTTCTTCCGGTGAAGCAAGGTTAGGGCCGGACCACTTTTGCTCAGGTATATATCTTGGGGGAGGGTTAATAAAAGTAGTGATCAGGTGAGGTACAGGGAGTTAGACAGTTAACCTTTCCCACAGTTAGCGTACCAGTTTTGCCAAGGGGAAAGATGAGTGGCAGGCGTGCAGGAAACAGGGGCCCTGGGGGGAAAGCGCTGCAGAAGACCAGAGGGGTGGAGGGGAGGGGGAGGGGGAGGGCTTCGGCTCACCCCCGCCCTGTGCGGAGATCAGCTTCGGTGGCACCCTCCAGGGTACAGTGGCGGATCGACTTTTCAGAGGGTGCCTCGGCAGCTGCCACACCTGCACAGGTGAAGACAGGTGATGCTGGCACTGGGCGAGGGACTGCTGCTGCTGTCCAGACCGTACCTCCTCCTGTTCCTCCTATTGCTGCCGTGGAGGAGCCTGTCCCGCAGCAGCGGGAGGACGAGGAGGGGGTGCTGTCTGGGGAGGAATTGGGGATTGAATGCTTTGATGCCGATGCATTGAGGTATCTCACCCCCACTTCAAGAAAGGTGGTGGAGGAGTTTGCATGGTCGATGGACAGCCCGTCGACTTTGCCTGCTTCTCCAACTCCCAGCAGCAGTTTGGAAACAAGGGAATGTGAGGAGAGGGTGGAGGAGTCGCAAGAGGAAGAGTTTGTGTTGGTGCTGGAGCCATCTCAACCCCTTCCCCCGCCGTCCCCTCCCCACAAGGTCCCTAGACACCACGTGTCTGCCCCGAGCACCTCCAGGCAGGTTGCTCCTGCGGCAACCTCCGCGGACAAGCCGCATGGGAGCCACTTCACATCCTCGGCCTGGAAGCATTTCCAGGTGGCAGAGGATGATCCCCGCATTGCCGAGTGCCAGCTCTGCAGGGCGTGGGTGAGTCGAGGGAAAGATCTCAAGCATCTCTCAACCACCGCACTCCGGAACCATCTCCAGAAGCACCACAACGCGGTGCTGCTCCAGGAGGAGAGACAGGCTGGTACTTCGCTGGCAAAGGGGCCCGCGGCCAGTACACCGCCATCGTCTGGTGCTCTCCCCGTCGCGCCCCGTGCTGCGACACCCATAGAAAAGAGCCGCCAAACCACTCTTTCAGAGATGTTTGGTGTGGGGGATGGCGTCTGTAGGATGCCGAGAGGTGGGGTCAGAGCAGCCACTCGGCAAAATGATTGCCGTGGACCATCTGCCCTATCGTGTTGTAGAGAAGGTTGGCTTCCGGAGACTGATCCAATTCTTTGCGCCCTGGTACAAGTTACCTTCTCGCAATACTATGGCAACATCCATTGTGCCATCGTTGTACGAGGGCGCAAGGGCGCATGTGAGGGCGCAGCTGTCGCGCGCTTCCGGCGGGACTGTGCACTTCACATCCGACATTTGGACAAGTCTGAATGTGGAATCTTTCATCTCCCTCACCGCGCATTGGTGGCAACCACAGGACCTCGTGGGTGGGATGGGGTGGGCAGCGTTAGGCAGGGAGACTGGCGCCGGGCCGGCTATTGCAAGGCCATGCTACACGCGGAGGAGTTCGCGGAGGCGCACACGGCGGCCAACATAGTCGCCGTCCTGAAGCCACACATACAGAATTGGTTAGGCAGGGAACTCACCATGGGATTCATGGTGACAGATGGCGGCGGCAACATCAGGGCGGCGGCAGGGCAATTGGGCGTTGAGGCACGGATCTACTGTGCGGCCCACCTTCTCCACCTCGTGGTGAAAGATGCCCTGGGCCTGGGATCCCAACCGGAATCCAAGCAGGATGAGCAGACCCGCGACTTCCGGAAGCTCATGGTGAAATGCCGGCAGCTTGCGAGTCACTTCTCACA
Source organism: Euleptes europaea (assembly GCF_029931775.1). NCBI lineage: Eukaryota > Metazoa > Chordata > Lepidosauria > Squamata > Sphaerodactylidae > Euleptes > Euleptes europaea. The sequence goes on along the minus strand of NC_079312.1, from coordinate 98,185,614 downwards.
CAGTCCAAAGGACAACTACGCACTGCGTGAGATGCAGGTCCGAGAAGGCGTGCCCAAGCACCGTGTGAAGGGTGACATCGACACGCGCTGGAACTCCACTCATGCCATGCTCTAGCGTTTGGTGGAGCAGAAGAGGGCCCTCAGGGCACTGTTTCTCGAAACAGATTCCGTGGGGTCTGATCGGCAGCTCAACCAACGTGAGTGGCAGACTATCGCTCAGACTGTGGAAGTGCTTGAGCCCTTCAAGCATTGCACAGAGATGCTCTCGTCTGACACGGCGACGCTGGCTCTATTCACCCCCATGGCCCACAGGCTCCATGCGAGGATGAGCGCCTTTCTGCAGCAGGACGAGCAACGTGGAGATGATCTGACAGTCTTGCCTGGGCTAGTGAAGAGGCTTCTGGACGGTGTGTCCAACCGTCTGCTGCCTGTCGCTCAGGAGCCGGTCTACATGTTGGCGAGCATGTGCGACCCGCGCATCAAGGGCAGCATTGCCGAGCGTTCCAGTGAGCTTCTGCGCTGGAGAGACGAGCTGTCCGAGCGTGTGGAGCGATTGCGGGCCCAACGGGGGATTGCCACTGAGGAGGTGGAGAGGTGGGAAGACTCCCTTGTCGCCCATCCCCCGCCTTCATCATCTCGTGCCGTCCCCCTGCGGGCCACCACCTCGATGGCGATGGAGATGGACGTCATCGGGTGGGCAGTTGGCCCCTCCGAGGCGTTGTCTAGGCGCAGGAGACAGGACACGGGAGAAGCAATGGTGAGGGAGTATCTTTCAGAGCCCTACGAGTCGCAGATGACGTGTCCGCTGAGCTACTGGGCCGCCAAACAGTCGGTCTGGCCGGACCTCGCTCTCGTGGCCCAGACGCTCCTGTCCTGCCCTCCAACGAGCGTCCAGAGTGAGCGCCTTTTTTCACATTTGGGTGAAGTTCTTCGCCCACAACGCGCAAGCCTGGCACCCTGGCACGCAGAGCAGTTGGCATTCCTAAAGGTGAACCTGCCCCTGTTTGGCTTCCCCGACCTGGACACTGAGGAAGCATGAGGTGAGCACAAGCGTGTTGTGACTGCATGTCCTCGTGGACAGTGTCGGTGGGGTTTGGGTGAAGCGCTCTTTCCCGATTAAAACATGGCAGGATAGAGCATCAGTTCCCCTCTCCAGACTTATTTGACCCCTGACACCCCAAAATGAGGTCTAAATCAACAGTAATGACTCAAACTCATAAAGCTCTCTCACCTCTCTAATCACCTTCTCTGTATGGTTTTTTGCAACCCTGATGAGCTCTGGTGTTTCTTTCTGCTGGGTGCCATCCTGGAGGCTTCTACTCCACCCGAGCTTCAGGCACAGAAAGGTGAAACTTTATCAGAGTCCTGCCCTCCCCCGCCTGTTTTCTCCCCCAACAGTCATGTGTCAGGTCAGGAATTCTCTCCACACTTTCTAACAACACGGAGCATAAGGGGGACCCCTTCACGTGCACTGCTCCTGACTTGCTAATTTACTTTTGGGGAGTGGGCTGAGGAGGGATGAACGTCTGTGTAAGAATTAGGCCTGCAGCCACTTCTGGTCTGCTCCCCACCACTGTTCCTGATTCAAGTCCAGAAGCTTGCATCACGCATCGTCCCCGATCTGATTTTGCAGGAGGAGAAAAACGTCTCATTACTAAAGGACTAATTTCTGCAGACTTGGGGCTGTTTGGCAATCAGTGTCCCTTCTTCATGTGCCCTTTTTTTTGTTTCCTTCACAGGTCAGATTTTCCTTTCTGGCGTGAGCCATCCTGGAAGCCTCCACCGTCACTGAGCGCCATCTAATTGAAGTGTGGGCCTGATCTTTTGCGTGAGCTTCCACGCCTCTCATGACCCATAAGTTCCAAAGGCACACGTTCCCTGTTTTCCCCCCAGCTCCCAAGGCCCCACAGCATGATGTGGGCCGTACCCATCAACGTTCACCATGCTTCTGGGGGTGGGGGGTGGGTCCCTGAACAGGAAGGCCAGTGATGACACCGTGGGCACGCACACTGAAAAGCTCCGCCGTCTGCACGCTGCTTGTTGATGTATTGCGGAGAGGGCTGCCCTGGACACAGGCGCAATAAAACCCCTCCCCCCATTGCTCTGAGGCCTTCCCTTAATGGTTTCAACGTGGGTGTTTGTTGGCCCCCCTGGTCTGATCACCATCTCATGGTGGACTAGTCAAGTTTAGCTCTCAATCTTGAAAACCCCACATTGGATTACTGTTATAAATAAAACGCTTTATAGAGCTGCCCAAGCAAAGAGGCTAAACTTTGAGGCTTCTCACCTTTTTTTTCACAAACAGGACACATTGGGAAAATGTCTGTAACCTAATCTGTCATAATCAGCAAATGTGTTAAATGCAAATGATTAAATTTTTCTTTATTAGAACTCAACAATTTAAAAAACCTCATGATCACAACAGTTTAACCCAGACATTTAGAAACATAAAAATAATTTTTCACTTTGTGTTCTCAGTTTCCCCGTGGCTCTGGTTGCCGCCGCTCCTCCTCCAGGTGCACCACGCGTTGCTCTAGGTTTTCCACTGCAGAGGGGGGGGGAAAGACAGTAGTGTTTACATGTCAGGTCACTACTTGACTATGTTGGAAGGGGGGGCACGCAATGCCAGTCACAATCCTTCCGTGGGCAACGCGTTGGCTGCCCTGAGCTGCCACCAAAATCCCAGCGCTCCTCAGGTCACAGCTCGCCATGTAGCTTAAAAATTCTTAGAAATAGAAACCTTTGAAAGCGTACAGGATCAACTGTTAAGCTATGCTTCTGTGGCTGGTCACGTGCGGGTGAGGGGGGGAATTTTAGATTAGGAGAAGAGAACACAGATAGTGGTAGCCTGGCCTCTTCTAAGTGGGTTAAGCAATGTGGGCTACAATCGTGGTCCCTCTTAATCTAGAATGATAGGTCAAAGCACTGAAAGGACTCACCGGAGGCACGCAGTTCTCCCACCACCTCCCAGAATTTGCAATCCGGCCCATGGCCATGGTCTCTGTAACAGGAAAACCTTGTTAAGTGAGATTTTTCACAGGGGGCAGCCGCGTTAGTCTTCTTGTGGCAGTCAAAAAGGGCAATAGTCCAGTAGCACCTTAAAGCCTTACAAAAATAAGTGATGGGAGGGTATGAGCTTTCGTGAGCCACGGCTCACTGTTTTATCTGAAGAAGTGAGCAGTGGCTCACGAAAGCTCATACCCTCCCATCACTTATTTTTGTTAGGCTTTAAGGTGCTACTGGACTCTTGGCCTTGTTAATGGATCAACACTTTCAATTGACATAAAGACCAGACTATGACATTGCGACATGAAGAAGCGGCCATTCATGGGGGAAGCATGCTGTGTGGGCAGACGCTCATAGGCTCACTGTGTCTCCGTTATCTGCAGGGCAGGACACAGTTCGAGACACACACTGTGTATTTAAAGCCGCGGGAGGGTCGGAGGGAGATGGAAAGGGGCACAGAAAGTGGGCCTTTAAGGTATTTGAAATGATGCCAAACAGGGGGATGGTAACATTTCATATAACGGTTCTACCCAGCGTAACCTCCATACTCACCGTTCGTGGAGCCACTGATAAATGCCCTGGTGTCCCGCCATGGCTCTTCGGTGTTCCTCCTCTGTGGGGAGATGGAGAGAGAGAAGGAGCATGGTTACTATAATGCAAGTTCACCCAGAAATTGCACTCAGTGCCGCTCTTTGAGTTCCTCTCCGGATGTGCGAGTTAGCGTTGTGTTGCTGCCCGCTTTGACGAGTTGTAATGGTGGCTTGCAACCCCTGTTAATTTATCCAATTCCAGACATTGGCTCAAACTGTTTAGTAATGTGGCATTCTCATTGGAAAGTTCAGCAGGTAGGTTAGTCTGTCCCTGCTGAATCCTTTGATGTTGATTCACTCATTATGATGCGCTCTGCTGGAAGCATGCTGGTTCATTAAATCATTGCTCCAAGCAGGGATCATTTTGGGCAGAGACAATCAACACTTCACAACACTGGGGGAGCAGTGGTAAGGGGAGGGATTTAAGTGGCCGTCCCAATTGAGTCCCCACCCACCCCTCAAAATGCCAAATTTTCCATTGAGGGTATGATGTCTGCATCCCGGGTCAGGAGATCAACACTCGGCATTGATGGGCAAATGCTCATGATATGAGAAGGGGCATTAAATGCGAGAGATCCCAAGTTGAGGGAAACATTGTACCCCGCCTTGTGCATTAAAATTGGCCAGGAATGTGATGCCGCCTGAAAAAAAGTAAATAACTCTTGTATATGCTTCCCTGTGGTGTCCTCATACCTGGCCCATGATACAAAGCACTGTTTTGACACATTCACCTTCTTTGGTTCATACCATGCACTCACTTGGAGAGTGCAAACATTTCAGAAGGAAGAAACCAAATCTTTCTAGGTTATCAGGAAGACCAGAGCTCATCTGACACAATAATCAACAGGCATGCTGCACAAAAACCAGGAAGTGGTAACTTCCAGAAAATTATTCCACAAGGCTTGGATGGAGCTGGGAGGAGAAGCTTGGACCTTCTCTGTCCATGATGCAGGGGCAAAAATAAAACCAATTAATTCCTTGCATCATTGGCCAGCGACCACGATGGGAAGTATATGAAATTGTCCTCCCTTCACGGCGCTGCTTGAGTGCCTGTGAATCTGATGCTTAGGAATGGAAGAAGGTAGGAACATGATAGAATCTCCTGTGCAGAGTTGAGGTTGGGATGAGAAGGTGACACAGCGGTGGCAAGTGGCCAGGAGTTCTGATGGTGCAGGGTCTGGTTTGAAGAGTGCTTGGGTTATCCATCTTCAAGGCGGTAGCTGGAGATATCACATTTGATCTCCAGCACACTGAGAAAAAAGCAACTGTGAAAGGTCTTCTCAATGGCACCTTAACCCAAGGAATGCCCATCCACCCCAAACCCCACCCTCCTCATGCTCCACCCCTAATTCTCCAGGGAAACCCTAACCTGCACATGGAAACCCTAACCGTGGTTTTGCCAAGGTGACTGAGGTTCACCAGAATGCAGAGAAGGGGAAGTTAGAGTTGGGAATTCCACAAAAGAAAATGCCCTGAAAGGGAGAATGAAGGAGGGCGAGGTCATTCAATTGCATTCCATAAGCACCTTGAAGACCAACCAGATTTGCAGAGTGTCATGTCTTAAGATCCCCTTGGTCTGAGGGTGGGAGCTTGGACTCTTGAAAGCTTACACCCCGGGATATGTCAAAGGGCTTTCAAATGCAAATCCAAAACTGAGAGGGGAGAAGTGACTCAACCTGGAACTGCAAGGTAACCGCGAAGGTGGAATAAAAGCCTGAGGCAGGACCAGATGTTCCCATTTAACTGTGTAAACGTGCGTTATTGGTCCCTAATGTGTCATTAGTCCAACAAAACAAGCCCATTACTTCAAAACAAAAGATCTAGGTAAAGCGACCGACTCACCCACACGAACGTCAATCTCCGCGTAAGACGCATCGCGAACCTCCTTCAGCCTTTCGTAGTGGGGTGGTCTTGTCACCCCTCCATCTTGTATCTGATGAGGGAGTTGTAGAGCAGGTTGAACTTGCGGTGGCAGGCGGCCGCGCTCCTCCGCGCGTATCCGGAGCGAGCGAGAAGTCTCGCCACCCTCGTAAACAAGGGGCGTTGGGGGAGGTCGCTGAGGGTTACCTTCAAGGCCAGTCCACGTCGGACAATAATTTTTAACATCTCCTCCACCTCAACGCCCCTCCACTGCATGGCGCATCTTGCTCTCGCCGCCATTTTCTTGCACGAGGACCAGTGCTGGGGCGGAGCTATGCGCGGCGTGTAGGGGTGGGGATGGGGAATGACGGGAGTTGCCGGGAGGGAGATTTGAAAGTCTAAAGCACACTGAGAAAACACTTCCTCAGAGGGGGAGAGGGAGAGGGAGAGGGAGGTGGGGAGCAAAGCTTTCCGTTCTCCCCTTCTTCCTTTCCCAAAACCGTTTCTCAGAGATTGGGGCGCTGGGGTTAGTGACTGACAGCTGGCCTGGCTGAGCTTCCGTTTCACCCCGCCACAAGGACAATTGTTATCACGGTCTAACATTATTCTGCTACTGCAACTCCTTGGGGAGGTGTAGGGTACTTCTGCCTCGCCAGTCGCCACAGACAGAACTGTCACGAACACCGGTCTGCACCGGAGGGTTTGGCACATGTCAATTTCACGGCCGGGAGCATGATCGGTCTCTGACCGCGGCCGGCGATTTGACAGCTGTCAAACAAGGTTGCTTTCACTTAAGCGGATGGTACCTGGTTTTCTGAATTAAAAAGAAGGTTGGCCTTTGAGTCGAATGTCCGTCTTTTGCGGGAGGGGACTATCACCTTACAGTGATGTTTCCGAAGCCCCCACCACCACTTGGGGCGGGCAGCTTCTTCACTCAGTTAGTAGGCTGTCCGTAATGTGGACAGCGAGCTGGAGCGCAGCGCTTGCAGCCTGTGATCCATCTTCTCCATCAAACGGCTTAGGCAACCACGGACCTCATTCGGAAAGGCAAGGGATGTCGTGTTTACTGGTCGTGAATCCCGTGTTACTTTCACCCCCGACCCCCTCCAATCTTTGTGCAACCGGGGCTTGCCAAAAGCCGCTGGGCAGCGGCCACAACTCAAAGTGGAAGATATAGACAGGAGAAAACACAGAGAAAAAAGGAAGGGGGGCAAATGTATTTCCCTTCCTTCAACCACTTTTAGTCGTGCAATGCTTATCTTTCGCGCCTCACCCCGGGATGCAGTCTGTGAATTGCGTGGGCTCTCTGAGTCCAATGTGTTGCATTGCATCATTTGTTCTAACTTGAAAATGCAGCCGAGTCACGGACGGTCTATTCTATGCTTTTCGATGGGCAATGGGGGGGGGTTCGGGGATCCATATCTCGCCTCCCTAGGAACCCATCGTCACCAAAATTGGCGGTCCTTTCAGTGAGGTTCAAAATAAGCAATGATGAAAGTTTTGGACGTCCCGCTCAAAATATGCCCCTCCCCCCGCAGCCACCGCCCGAGACTCATTGTTTTGACTTTAAATGGCAATATTCGGCCGAATATTTTCCCAAACTTTAATTTCTCGCCGAATTTAACGGATCCGAATCGGGTGAGTTCGGACTTCGGCACGTACCGAACCCACAAGGGCCAAATTCGGCCGAATCCGAACTGTACCGAATTTTTTTTTGACAGCCCTATTTATCAACCTATCAAGACAGTGCATGATGTCTGCAACCTTCACACAAGCAAGCCACCATGCAGTCAAAACACCTGTCACAGATCCTGTTGTCTGTATTCCTAATAATCAAATCATCCACTACTAAAAGCCCACCTCCCGGCAACCCCAGAGAGGTACTGCCCATATGAGAGGATATTGGTTTGCCATCTGAAGCAGGAGTCCTATCTAAGGGATGTAGCTATGTGGCAATGAAGAAAAAGATTTAAAAGCCTACCTGGCACTGCAGACCTTTTCCAGATTAGGCTCTTCCCCTTCCATGGCCACTCAAAAAAAATGTCAGGAGATTCAATCACTACGCTCTAATATAATGTATAATTTAACTCTGAGTCTCAACGAGATTCATTTTATACTCTGATGAACTAGATTTCCATGGACGATTCAATAAGGCCGCTGTTTGGAAGATAATTTGATAATTATGGGTGCTTGTGACTAAATTAATAGAACTTCTGTGATCTTTAACTCATTTGACCCCCAGTTTTGTTGATAAATCTGCTTAAACATTGTTTAGCTTGAGTTGTGTAATCAGACTGCATATTCAAGTTTGGTTAGTTCCGCCCTTCACAAGGAATAATAAAAGGCTAAAATCATCTAAGCTTCTTTGATGATTCTTCACCATGTGTGCAGTAAGAAAGGATGAATATAGAAGCTGTGATCACATAATACAAGAAGAGGCCTGTTGGATCAGATCAAAGGTCCTTTTTTAAGATTTGAGGCCGGGGGATGAATGCTCTTTTGAGCCCCCTCTTCCTTTTCTCTGTACCCTGTGTTAATATATTTTTTCTTTCAGCTGGAAAGGAATGGATAACTGTGTGATCATTTGAAAAACATACATAGTTGACATAATTTAATTCAGCAGCATATTAAGTTTTTATGGCTTGAAAACTGAAAGACAAAAACTGTCTTGGGTGATGAAGCCATTGCGCTATCTTCCTAGCTGTTGGTCTGCAGGGGGTTGGGTTAAGGAAGAGGAAAGGTCTGCTCAGGAGTTTGCAGGAGAGGAGAAGGAAAGGAGTAAATCCAATAGGACAGGTAAGATTAGGTCACTCTTCTGAAGTTAAGAACATAAGAAAAGCCATGCTGGATCAGACCAAGAACTATCAAGTCCAACAGTCAGTTCATACAGTGGCCAACCAAGTTAGTTGCCTACTCAACTGAGGGGCTTCCAAAACTACTGAAATTATTGTGCTCCCAGGATTATATTTTCGCTGATGTACAATTTATTAATGTTTATATAGACCCCTTCATGTGTGCACCCCATTGCCTTCTCTTAAAAAGGCCCTGAAAAAGGTACCTCTTATCCAGCAACCTTGTTGTCTCAGTGGGTAACCAGAAGTCATACCGCCCCAAAACTAGTATTAAGGGGCATGATGCCTCTGAACCCAACGTTCCATTTAGCTGCTGAGGCTTATAGCCATTTGTAGATATCTCTTACATGCATTTGTTTAAAGCCATCTAAGCTTTTGGTCCCATGTTGTGGCAAGTTACTTAGCTGTTGAGTGAATATGTCTCCAATCAGTTTAAGCCAAGTTCTGATTTTATGAGAGACGGAGGGAAAAAAACAGAATTATCTACTTTCTCTACACCATGCATAAGTGTTTATAAAATTCTCTCATGCCTCTGGCCTTGCTCATTTTTTTTGAAACCCAGTAGACTAAATGCTTTAATTTTTCTTCCTAGGGAAGATTTTCCAACATATCGAACATTTGGGTTGCCCTTTCTGCTCTATGATATCCTTTTTTTTTTAGAATTGTGCATCGTATCCAAATGCAGATGTATCATGCATTTGTATAAAAGATTTATGACACTAACAGTTTCATTTTAAAAATGTTCCCCAAGCAACGTTTGCCTATCAGGCAATGGAAGATACATTCCATAGTATATGGAGCACCTTTCCTAGAACACTATGCATACTAAAGAAGCAGAAAACTACTACCCTCTTTCTCTTTCTTTTCTAAAGGTTTTCTTAATCTAATATTTAAAGAAATTCCCAAAACTGAATAAAAATCTTAATAAAAAAGAAGACTTTTCTGCCGATGCACACTGAATTAACATTTTCTTTGAGTTATTAGGATCCCGAGTTCTCTTTCCCTTTCAGTCTTCATTGGTTCAGACTCCATTGTGTGTGTAAAGTGCCGTCAAGTTGCAGCCGGCTTATGGCAACCCTTTTTTGGGGGGTTTCATGGCAAGAGACTAACAGAGGTGGTTTGCCAGTGCCTTCCTCAGCACAACAACCTTGGTATTCCTTGGTGGTCTCCCATCCAAATACTAACCAGGGCTGACCCTGCTTAGCTTCTGAGGTCTGATGAGATCAGGCTAGCCTGGGCCATCCAGGTCAGGGCTCAGACTCCATTAGCACATGTTGAAAGACAGCATTATTTTGCCCCAATGTGAATCAATTGACATTTACCCACATTGAATCTCATTTGCAATTGTGTTGCCCATTCATTCGGTTTAGAAAAGATACTTTTGGAGTTCTTTACATTGACTTGGAGCATAAGGTACTGTTCTGTTGGCCCAGCATCAGCTCCTATCATGGACTGGCTTTTCCATCTTTGTATGAAGGGGAGTCCACTGACTCACAAGAACAAAATTTCAGCTATTGTGAAAAGGGTTGGGGAGGTTGCTTTCCTCTAGCATGACTTCGCTCACACTGCCAAGGATCCAATCTGCTGTGCCTTCACAATCCTGAATAAACTGGTACAATCTGTAAACTTGGATTCTTTACAGCTCCCCGGGGAATCCTGTTTCAAAGGTCATTTGATGGTGGCAGGATGATGGATCATGTAATTTGGTGGACCAGCTTAGCTAAGAATCCTGTATGTTAAAAAACAAACCTGAGCAAGTTACTACATAGAGTGCACAGACAAAGGTAAGACAAGGATTACAGATGGATAAAATAAAATACTTTTAGAATAAGAGTAGGACCAGAAGTGACACACTGACTTTCAGTAGCCATGCTCAGGTTGATCAAAGCACATACATTCTAGGTACATGAGAGAACAAAACTGTGCATGCTAGTTCCCCCGACAGACACACATAGAGGTGTACACATTTGTCCAGATGATCTAAACACTGCTTTTTGCAGCATTCTCATTCAAACATACAACATACATTGGCTTGAACCCTACAGTAAATCTCCACAAACTGAGGCATTTTGATCAGTGGAACAGAACTTCCTCCCTTCCTCTCTCTCACTCCAGTCACAGGAACAACAGCGACAGCAAATAGGACATCTACAGGCAGAGAAGGAATCAGAGAAAATCCCTTGATTTATGTTGGCAGAAATATGCTATGGGTACCAAGCCATACTTTTGTTCAGAGGTAGAGTGCACTGTAGACATAGACGGCAGTCTGTATGGACTAATATCTGGGGCTGCAGCTAGCTGGTATGATGCATAAAATGCACATGCCCCTTTCTACATGGATATAGTATGAATGTGTTATATCAACAGGGCTCTTGTGTACAGGACTGAATGGGGAGACCCCAAGGCCATGCTAAGTCACAACGGTATGGGTTGTGGCCTTATGCAGCTGGTAACATCCTCAAAAATGACTGATAGCATTTTCAAATACATTCCATCACATCCGTTATTTAAAAAAATATAGGGTTTATATATAAACCAGGTTGCCCTGACCTGGATAGCTCCAGGCTAGCATGGTCTCGTCAGATCTCAGAAGCTACGCAGGGTCAGCCCTGGTTAGTATTGGGATGGCAATCTCCAAGGAATACCAGGGTCGTGACCCAGAGGCAGGCAATGGCAAACCACCTCTGAATGTCTCTTGCCTTGAAAACCCTATACCATAAGTCAGCTGTGAATTGATGGCAAAGTATATATTGATGGCCTTACTATCCCACTGTCAGATAGATATGCTAAAATGCATTGTCTTACCCAAATCTTCCTTCACCATAATATAGTGAGAGGGTGAAATTTTACTTTCTGCATAACTTCTAAAGGTACAAAACATCAATACATCCATTCAAAGGTATGACTGAACAGAATTTTAAGTTGTGCCTCCCACATCCAAGGCTAAGATTTTAATCCACCAATTCTCTATAAGGAATGACTTTTTAAGGCCTAGATAGATACACGACAAGTATTTACAGAATGTGGCTTTAGACAGTGGCCATTTTCCAGAAGAGGGGTTCTGTTCTTTTGAGAGCTAGAAATCCAGTCCATATTCAGTCTGGTGTAGTTTTCCTGCGATCACAATATTATAATGAGGAAAAGTAACATCTGTGGTGTTTCTGTTTTATTCAGAGAGTTTAAACAGAAAGAAACCCTGTTGTTCTTTTTGCCATATGGTTACCTTAATGCCAGAGATTCTTATCATTTTAAAGAGAGAAGCATACATGTTTTAATCTCCACCAACTATCTGGGAGGGAGGGAAGGCAGCATGGTATAGCCCAATCTCATCAGATCTCAGAAGCTAAGCAGGGACAGTACTTGGAAAGGAAACCTCCATGGAAGACTCTGTAGAGAGAGGCAATACTGAACTACCTCTGCTTCTCATGGTGTAGTGGTTAAGAGCAGTGGACTCTGATCTGAAGAACTGGGTTTAATTCCCCACTCCTCCACATGAGCGGTGGATGCTAATCTGGTGAACCGGGTTGGTTTCCCCACTCCTACACATGAAGCCAGCTGGGTGACCTTGGGCTAGTCACAGTTCTCTTAATGCTCTCTCAGCCCCACCTCCCTCACAAGGTGTCTGTTGTGGGAAGAGGAAGGGAAGGTGATTGTAAGCCTGTTTGATTCTTTCTTAAGTGGTAGGGAAAGTTGGAATATAAAAACCAACTCTTCTTCTTGTTTTATTTATTTGATTTACAGCCATGGGTGTGAAAAGCTCTGGAGGGTCACATAAACAGCCTTGATTAACGTTCTCCTGAATTATTTTGGCAGTGAGGCTACTTCCTAGCTTAATTGAGAGATCCTACTTTAATATCAAACTAGATGGATTTCATCCATGCCTCTGACTGCTAAAGGCCAGAGGAACTTGGAGTGCAAAGAGGCAGGAATCTCAGTAGAGGGACTCTATGTAACTCAAGGTGGCTATGAAAGATACGATACAATACAATACAATACAATAAAAGCCATTAACCCTCCCACAACTAAACAGCTGGAACTCAAATTCCATTAAAAGCCCTAATAAATAGAACAGACTTGCAGTGCCTCCTAAAAACTTTTAAGGATGGAAAAAAAAACCCTCAAATGTCTGCACCTAGTGCTGAGCAGTGGAGACAGCATAACTATTCTGTTGGTATCCACCCTACTGCTCAGTGATCTCCTTACTTGATAGGGTTGCCAACCTCCATGTGGTGGCTGAAGATCTCCCGCTATCACAACTGATCTCTAGGTGATAGAGATCAGTTCCTCTGTAGAAAATGGCCGCTTTGGCTATTGGAGTTTTTGGCATTGAAGTCCCTCCCCTCCCCAAACCCCGCCCTCCTCAGGTTCCACCTTCAGAATCTCCAGGTAATTCCCAACCAGGAGCTGGTAACTTGAGCTTATGGGGATGGTCTTTGTTGTGGCAGTGCAGCCCCCTGGGATGTTAATTCCCACAGACTTCAATGCTCATGCATGGTGGCTTCTTATGGGTCGCTCAGAACTGCATGGCTATTATGGCAATTACAGGGTTATCAGAAACTCACTGGCCCAAAGCATGTGGCAGTTCATACACTTGATTTGGCTTTTCTCTGTGGAACAAAGGGATGCTGATCAGAAGATGGAGGAGATGTCAGCTTCTCTTTTGTCAGGGACAGATCATTATGTGATGAAACTTAGACTTTTGGGGACTTCTACAAAGATAGGGACCAGGTTGAAAAGAGCAATATTTATCCTACCTTAATGTTTGTTTTTGCTTTGCCCTTCACTGTTAATTTTTTTTTTATATACAGGCCTCTTTAAAAATGTTATGGCAATTTGACCTTCTTTTTTGTTATCTCTCTATATCAGTTTTTCAGCAGAAATATGTAATGCTTAGCTAGATATTGGCCTCTCATTTTTTTAGAAACACCTTTGCATTCCAAGGAGGTGACATATGTTTGCTTTGTAGGCAACTTGGAGTTTTCGGTCTTCAGATGCAGCTCTGTGCAAACATAATATGCTAACTTTTGAAAAAGATAAATACAGTAATTGCCTACAATGAATACAGTGGGAAATTTACAGAAATCCTGTGTTCGTGATATGAAGACTAAACAAATTCATTCTCATTAACATTGGTACACTATATGTTACTGAGGTGAAAAATGAGCAGGTGATTTTTTGCAGGGGTTGTAAGATCCATAAAAAACTACTTATTCTGTTAAGAAAATAATTCCATGAGAATTAAAAAAAAAAAAACCTGGGATGATTAAGAGTAATCATATTGCTATACTTTAAGCAGTGGTCTTTAAAAATTAAAAGACATGGGTCTCATATTTAACTCCTGAGTGTAGGGTTGCCAGGTCCCTCTTCGCCACCAGCGGGAGATTTTTGGGGCGGAGCCTGAGGAAGGTGGGGTGAGGGGAGGGGAGGGACTTCAATACCATAGAGTCCAATTGCCAAAACGGCCATTTTCTCCAGGTGAACCGATCTCTATCGGCTGGAGATCAGTTGTAATAGCAGGAGATCTTCTGCTACCACCTGGAGGTTGGCATTGGCAACCCTACCTAAGTGGTACTATAGGACCCACTGAGCCTCAAGCATGTGACAGGAATGTAACTGGAAGAGGAGGAACCAGGTTTATGACTTCACTGGTATTGAGGACTCTGGTAACAGACCAAAACAACCAGAGACAAAAGCAGTACCTGAGCACCAGGAAGTATACTATCGTGAGTGATAAGGCAAGCAGTTTCAGAGATCACCTTCCTCATCAATAGGATTGCCAACTGCCAGGTAGTAGCAGGGGATCTCCTGCTAATTCAACTCATCTCCAGCCAATAGATGATCACCTGGAGAATACGGCCGCTTTGGCAACTGGACTCTATGGCATTGAAGTCCCTCCCCTCCCCAAACCCCGCCCTCCTCAGGCTCCACCCCAAAAATCTCTCACCGGTGGCGAAGAGGGACCTGGCAACCCTACTCGTAAAAGCCTTGACTTCTCTCTCTCACGCTCTCTGTTTGCTTGGCATAGCCCAGCCATGCTCTCACCCCCACATTCACCAAGTGCTGGTGGTGCACAGTTCCCGTATCTGTGAAATGTCAGATTTCTCTGGAACAGAGAGCTCTGGGCTGCAAGCACATGCCACTGAAAGCTTGACCAGAAAGGGAGGGTGATGGCTGGTTCAGGCCATGCTGGCTGGGGAGAGAGAATAGGATAGTTTTCATGAGGAAGGGGATCCATGCCACAAGCAAGTCTGCAGAGCATCGGAAATAGGGTTGCCAGCCTCCAGGTACTAGCTGGAGATCCCCTGCTGTTACAACTGATCTCCAGCTGATAGAGATCAGTTCACCTGGAGAAAATGGCTGCTATGGCTATTGGACTCTATGGCATTTAAGTCCCTCCCCTCCCAAACCCAACCCTACTCAGGCCCTGCCCCAAAATCTCCCGCCGATAGCGAAGAGGGGCCTGGCAACCCTAATCAGAAAGCTGGAGAGATGGGGGTGGCTAGGCCTTGCTGCAGAGGCAAGAGAGAGAAGACAAAGGAAAACTTTCACAGGGAGAGGAGGCTTCACGTTGCAAGTGTAGGCATGGAACACTGGAAGACTGACTGGCAAGTGTCTGTATGGTGGTGGGGGTATAACCAGGCCAGGCTGTTTTGGGCAGGGAAAGAAAGAGAAGGCCATGAAGACCTTTTGTGGGGGGACTCTGAACTATTTCTAAAAAGAATCCTGTCCAGTGATGAATGACTTTTCACCATTCCGAGACTTCTCTATATATGCGTGCAAACAGAGTCAGAAGGCAAGGTGCCCACGGTCTGTACATACGCACACTAGCAAAAAGCAGACAAAAGGCATCAGGTGACTCACTCATGGGTTGAAGTTCACTAAGGAAGATATTTCATTTCCTTTGTGTCCTATTACAAGCTCATAGAGCAACCAATGACTCATTTGTTATGGAGGATCCAGATGTCACATTTTCTCATGCTGTTGTAACTCAGACCTTTGTCATTAAGGAAAATATTTTCTGTATCACTATAACAAAATTTTGTAAGTCTGTTGCTATCGGAATGCAAATGCTATAGATCCACTAGATACTGCGGGGAACACCATTAGTAAAAAGCCACAGTACCTGCACCCATAAAACTACCTCCAAAATGTTAGGGGATTCTTTGAAGGTACATTCTATAAGGTGCAACATGATTTCCCCCCTTGACTAATCAAAAACCAAAAGTTTTTATTTTATTCAGAAATCATATTACAATACCGTATTGTTTTTATAATGTTAACATTTACCCCTTTCCTTTTTTCCTTTCCTGTACCCCTTAAAGATAAAAAGAAAATAAAAAAAACCAAAAAAAAAAAACACCAAAAGTTCAATTCTGAAATGTGCTACAGAGCACCCACTGCAAAGCATAGGATTAGGATTCTCTCCAGAGGACAACTTCTCTCTGCTGGAGAAGATACTTCGGCCCTTCTTTACATAACATTTCCCAAGACAGTTCTCCAATAATATCAAAGTGGCATTTCTTCCATTATGCATAGCATCTGGTATTCTAACCAAACAGCCATATTCCAAAGGACGTTCAATATACATAAATTCCACTGAAATTAGGGAAGAAAATGTCAAACAATTCAATATAATTGAACTGACCATGAGTTATTTTTCTCTGATTTACATTAAAAATTATGCTCCCCTATGATGGAAAGGGATTTCATTATGAAAATGAATAGACAGTATGGACATATGGACCCTTTACTGGATTCATGTGCCCTTTTCTAAATAAAACTGCTTGATACTGAGCAGAGATGCCTTTGCTGACTCCAGAAGTCCTTCCTGTTCATTAGGCATTTATCTAGTCCTACATAACTAGAAACATGTAACAAAAGATATAAGGATAAAGATCAGAAGCTAACTTTCTCACATTAATTAAATGTGAAGCAGACAGATAAGCTGTATTAATAGGCAGGGAACGCAAGTAAGTGATGCCTCCACCTACAGAGGTAATAGCTAGTGGATCTCTCCTGTGAAAAGTAAGGATCGTTTTTAATACTATTCACTGATTAATCTTTAATATATCATGACATCTTTCCTAAGGCTTTGGTGGGGACTAATGGATATGCAATTTGCATATACGAAATAAATTGCCTTAGATACAAGCATCCCATAGATCCAGTTATTTTACTATAGTCCTTATTTTGTACAGTGCTTTAATCAAAACCCCCATAAATGAACTAAGTAGATCAAATTATTCAGCTATTCTTTATTCCCACTATCCCACATAATTACTTGGAAGCAGAACATAAAAGTTAGAAAGTAAACTACTTTTCACAGCACACATCATGTACAAATGTCAGAACAAGATGGGTATCCTTGAGGACTTGGTGGGGGAGGGGAATAATATGATAGTATGATTGGATTTTTATTATGTATTATTATTCTTATTATTTGTATTCTATATCTTTTCTTTTCTTTTGTATTCTATTTCTATGGAGTGAGATTTCAGCTGATTTTAATGAACTAACAATGTAGTCCCAAGTAGACTCATGTAAGACTCCTATAAGCCCAATGTCTTCAATGAAATTAGAAGGGTGTGATTCTGTTTAGGATTGCGCTGTTTTTCAGTTACCTGAAAAATCTGTGCCCAGTCTTTAAGGCAAAATGTTAAATATCTGTCAGGGCTTTGGCCTGGTCTTGCTTCCCAGAGCCTCTCTGGTGTTTGTGCTTTCGGTTTAGCCCGGCCAAGCACCTGGGCCATGTTGAGTCTTCAATCGTGGGAATCCTTATCTCCGTCGTTGCCGGGCAGCAGCTAGCGGCTAGCTGGATGGTCCAGCTTTATGACTTAAGGTCCCGGGTGCTGCTCACCTGTACTTTGGGTGGTGACTGACCATTTTTCTAAGCAAGTCCATCTGGTCCCATGTACTGGCCTTCCTACAGCTCAAAAATTGGCACGTCTGTTTGTTTCTCATATATTTAGGTTGAATTCTTTCCCGCACAAAATAATCACAGACTGTGAATGCCAATTTGTAGCCAAATTCTGGAAGGCGTTCTTGAAACCGGTGGGGGTAGAACAGGGAGTGTCCAGTGCTTATCACCCCCAAATGGATGGACAAACAGAACGTGTCAACTCAGTTCTGGAATGCTATTTACGCTGTTATGTGAATTATCACCAAAATAATTGGGTGGACCTCCTCCCTTTCGCTGAGTACGCATACAATGCCTGTCACATGTCTACTGGGTTTAGTCCTTTCCATGTAGTGTATGGCAGGGACTTCGGCCAATTGGGTACGGTTAACTTCTTGGGAGGGGAGGGTGGAACCGAGGTTGCAGACTTGGCAGAAATTGTGCAAACCACCTGGCCCTGGTTACAAAAAAATCTGGAATGGGCTAAACTGTACTACAAGAAACAGGCTGACAAACATCGAGCCCCGGGGTGGGAAATGAAAGTGGGGGACAAGGTGGTGTATCTGTCTACCAAGAACCTTTGTTCCCCCCACCCTTGTAAGAAACTCAGTGACAAGTATGTGGGGCCTTTTAAGGTCTCTCGTTCGATTAACGAAGTTACGGTGGAATTGGAGCTCCCTAAGTCCTTAAAGGGAATCCACCCTGTTTTTCATGTCAGCCTGCTGAAGAAATATGTTGCTGCTCCTGAATGGCACCCAGAGCCCCCACCCCCACCAGTGTCTCCTATTTTGGTCCAAGGAGAAAAACATTTTGAACTTTCTAAGATTTTAGACTCTCGAGTTCGTAAAGGGCCCTCGGTGCGATGGAAACATTTGGGTCCTGGGCACAATGAGTGGGTTGCAGAACATCATGTGGCCGCCCCACATTTAGTACGGTCATTCCATGAAGCCTACCCCGTAAAGCCTCGACCTTTGGTGGGAAAGGGAGGGTTTTAAGGGGGGCAGAATGTCAGGGCTTTGGCCTGGTCTTGCTTTCCAGGGCCTCTCTGGTGTTTGTGCTTTTGGTTTAGCCCGGCCAAGCACCTGGGCCATGTTGAGTCTTCAATCGTGGGAATCCTTATCTCCATTGTTGCCGGGCAACGCCGGCCCGGGACCCCAGAAGAAGTGCTTATAGACTAGTCAGCTTTCCTGGGAAAGTATTGCCTGCTTTGCTATGCCTGTGAGCAGTCAAATCTTAGTCTTAGCCTGCTTGTCTTTGAATAAAGTGTTTTACTTCAGACCACACTTGTCTGAGTGAGTCCTTTGCATAGATCGAGAGGTGGAGACCTGAGCTTGACAATATCTATGAAATGGGAAACTTTTTCTCTATCTGCCTGAAATTTAGCATATCTCCTGGTGATACAGTACAGGTAGGGTTGCCAGCTCTGGGTTGGGAAAAACCTATAGATTTTGGGGGTGGAGCCTGGAGGGTGGGGCTTGGGGAGGGGAGAGACTTCAATGGGGTATAATGCCATAGAGTCCACCTTCCAAAGCAGCCATTTTCTCCAGGTGAACTGATCTCTGTCGCTTGGAGATCAGTTGTAATAGTGGGAGATCTCCAGACACCACCTGGAGGCTGGCAACCCTAAGTACAGGCCTGAATCTCTCCCTGGCTGCTACAGTTAAATGGCTAAGAGTGAACACATTGAAACTAAACCCTGGAAAGACAGAAGTAATTCTGGTTGGGAAGGCAGAGATCTTGAAGGACATTGCGCTCCCCACTTATGATGTTCAGTTGCCCCTTGCTGACTCAGTTGAGAACCTTGGGGTTATAATCGATCCTGCATTATTTCTGGAGAAGCAAGTTAGACAAGCTGCAAATTGCCTTTTTCCAACTCAGTCTATCCCAGACGATGGCCCCCTACCTTGATATGGCCAATCTGACCACCTAAATCCATGCCACAGTAACATGAAAACTAGACTACTGTGATACATTTTACTTAAGTCTCCCCTGAAAATCAACTCAGAGACTCCAGCTAGTGCAGAACACGGCAGCTTGGCTATTATCAAGAGCTAGACAGACCATGCATATTACTCAGATTCTGCAGTGACTCCATTGGCTTCCCATCAGTTACACCATGACAATTTCTCTCATCTAAGCAGAGCCTTCTGCAGGTGCCACCCTGCAAATGGGCAAAATCAACAACTTCCCATACACATGCATTCTCTATTGTGGCCCCCATCTGATGGTATGGCCTGACTGATTAGGTCAGGAAGACTCTGACTTTCCTGGCTTTCCATAAACTATGCAAAACTGAATTATTTAAGAGGGCTTTTCTACACAGGTAATAGGGCTGAACAGTTCAGAAAGATACTTGCAGAAAAGATTAGTGACTATGGCCTGTACTACTATGTACAGTTCATACTGCCTGTTGCTGTAAATAGGATCCTAATATGTAACTTTTGTATTGTTTTACACGTCATGTTAATTCTTATGCTTTGCTGTAGTTCTGTTTTCAGATTTTTACCATCCAAATCCTGTGGTATTGTTTGTTGGATGTCCCATCCTCATGATTGTATTCATTTACTGTATGTAATTGACCTTTAAGTCTCAGAGAAAAAGATGGACTGTAGTGCCGGGATCGTGGAAAGGGGCAAGGTGTCTTTAATGGGGGCGCAGGGAAGCCCAGCTGGGGACAATAGACCAATCATGCGGGTGTGGCTGGAAGGTCACCAGCTGGGAAGAGGCTGGCTTTTAGGGGCTGGAGCCGCAAAGCTGGGAGAGGGCCTGCCTTTTGGGTGGAGAAGCCAAAGAGCAGGGCACGAGCAAGGACTTCCCCCAGCCCCCCCCCCCAGATGCTGAGATGGGGCTGGGGGAAGATTTAAGGGCAGCCACAGAGAGGAGTTGGGTGGCAGAAGGTGGTAGTGATGCATGTGCCTGAGATTGGGAAAGTCAGCTATGTGAGCATGGTAAAGGTAGGAGCTTGAGGTGGCCAGGGAAAGGAAGTGCCAACAACTGCCATAGGGACTCCTGCCTGCTGTGAAGCTTGTGGATAAAGCTTTTGTTGCTGAAACCTGTGCTGAATCCATGATACCTTTTTGAGGGGAATGGAGGGTCAACCTCAACCAAGCTTTCTAAAACCAGCTGCACTGGCCTTGCAAGCTTGGAACGAGACCTGGAGACTACATGGATGACAGACAGACAGACAGACAGACAGACAGATGCTTTGGTTTAGGAGTTCAGTTCTTGAGAATTGACTGGTATTTTAAAGAGACTGAATCACAAGAACCCTGTAAGGTAGGTTAGACTGAGACATCAAGGTCACTTAGTGGACTTCAGGTCTGAGCAGGGATTTGAACTTAAACTTCCCTGATTTTAGTCTAACCACTATACCGCATTTCTCTCCACTGTTAATGTAAAACTGGACATTATTATTCTGTACACATTGCATCAAGCTCTTCCCAGGAGGGGTGGGGGGTAGACGCAAAACAAATGTATCACTGGCTATTGTAACACTGAGCTGTCACATGGTATGAAGAAGCCACTCCTAGTAATGTAAGATTACGAGCACCCACGAGATGGTACTGTCTTTCAAGAAAGCCATAAGAGCTAAACTGACAATGATATATCTAATCAGTATTTATTTTAAGTTTCTGGCAAAGAATGTCATAAAATTTAACAAGGCCAAACTTGCTTTGAAGTTAAGAATCACTTGGGGTGTCTGCCTTATTACAGTGGCTTTGTTAAAAAACAGAGGATTTGGGGATTCATAATTTTCTAAAGCAAGTTTATCTTGCTGGTCATGAAGTTATTTCTTCATGAAATAACTACAGGGTGAAGTGAGGACTCTGTAGGTGAGTGTCATCGGGAGTAGCCTGGCAAATGTGCAGAGTCTGCATTTTACCAGCAATGATCTTATTGGACTGCAGTTTACCCGCAGGCAATTCACAGAAGATTTTAACCCTTAGTGTACTTGTACTTTCTAGCCTCCAACATGACAATTTTGCCATAATTTACTACCTTCTTTGAACAGGCACTACTGCATTAATTTATAAGTCAATGGTGTGAGTCTCTCTCTCAGAACTGCTTTGTTTCCAAAAAAGAATTTTATTGCACATTGAACCAACAACAAAACTGTTCAAGATAAACCCACTTCTCAGATGACTCAAAAAAATCTGTTTCAGATTCAATGTAGGATCTGAACTTGTGAATATGGTCAATATAGTAGATAAGCTTATTCATTCTAAAGTCCAACCATTAGCAATTTAACTATTTCATTCAAATGATAGGGTAGTTAGTTTTCTGTTCCTGTATACACATGTATATTAGGGCTAGTTCACACCCATGTGTGCATCACTTGATTACTGCATACTGTCCACATGTTACCATGAATAGATGCACAATATACACTTGAGTTTTCATTATACATGTGTTGGGTAAGTTGCATGTTATATTCAGTGCAAGTACAGATCAACATGTGATTTATACTCCATATTTATTCGAGTACTAGCCCCCAGTTTATTAAGTGATAATGTGTTGGCTCTGTTCACACATTACACTGAAATGCTCTACATCCTTAATTTACATCTGTTTGCAGGAAAGAGCCAACATGTGTTCATTTTACAAATGAAATCAGGGACCAGTACCAACATGAACGTGGCATTTACATCACTCATTGAGCTGTACATTCATGGAGCATAACATGAGAAACACCGTACATATAAAGAAAAATAAATGAACACAGTCAACAAATTGCATATACGTTCATTGTAACATGTGACTAGGGCTGTGATGACTGGTAGTTGACTCTATGAACTTGCTCAAATGCAAAACACTGGGATAGATTCTATTAAGCATAAACATAAGATATTTATGGAGGCCATTTTCTAGGGGTGTGCATTATGAAATTTCTGAGCTAAAATATACATAGAAATTCCTGGTTTGGGTCATCATCATGATTTTCAGGACCAGTAAAACAAATATGGGATTCTTAGGTATTACAAAGACTCCCTCCCCAAACAATCTTTGTTTTTTTGTTGTTGTTATTTGTTTGACTTTGTGTATTGCTAGCCAGCTACAGAATGTGCTTGTGTTTTTCTTTGATTCTACTGATTTCCTGGACAATGGTATTTGTCCCTTCCAATTGGATCCTTGAAAGGGAGGAGCACAGAGTGCTTCTAGCCAATCACCTTTGGAGACGAGCTGCAGAGACACAGTTCTCTTTCCCTCTCTGCTTTGTGGGTGTGGGGCTCTTTTGTCCTTTGCAAGAACTATGGCTTAGGGGCACCTTGTTGAGGGGCCCATAGAATTTGACCCCTTGGTCCAATTCACTTGAAACATGAAGGTTCTTTAGTGAATGGGAAGTACTCAATTGACTACAATTTTAGTGTCATTTGGTTAAACAACAGCTGCTCAAACAACCCTGAAAATTCCTCCATAGGAAATAATGGAAGTATAAAATCAAACCCCTTGGTTCAATCTGCTTGAAACGTAGGGGGTATTTAGATTAGAGGGTGGACTGTGTTCTATGCAGATTTGGTGCCATTATCTTTACCAACAGCTGCCCCAGACCCTCATATACATTCCCCATTGAAAATATTGACCCTGAACTCTGAAGCCCCCAAAACCGCATGGATTTGAATACTGAACTAGTAATGTCCTACCCAAAAATAAGCAGTGTTGGTAACCTCCTGCCCCACCCCACCCCCGGATCCCAGATCCAAAATTATAAGAAAATTTATCTTGGCACACACCTCTACCACCTCCCTCTTTCATAGACTTGCCACTTGCCCCCCAGCAACTGGTAAACCCCATCCTTGAGGAATTGAGGAGTGGGAGAAAAAATGACCATAAAATGGCCTCCATAATGGCACTCTAGGAATTTTCTCAAGTTTCTATGCTCTTTCCCATGGTGATTAGGGAAAATTCTTAGATCATCTCCTGGATGTGACATCACATCTTCCCCAAACAGTACCCTCTAGGCACTGACCTCAAAATCTCTCAGAAGCCCCATTTTTTTCCTATAAAGTCAGCGCCCACTTATGGTGACCCCATATGGTTTCAATGCAAGAGATGTTCAGAGGTGGTTTGCCATAGCCTGCCTCTGCATAATGAACCTGGTATTCCTTGCTGGTCTCCCATCCAAATACTGACCAGGGCTGACCCTGCTTAGTGTCTGAGATCTGACAAGATCAGATTAGCCAGCCCAGGACTATCCAGGTCAGTGCAGCAGCACCTTAAGACACCTGAAAAGCCACTTATGGGGGTTGAAGGAGCCTTCTCATCAAAATGATATGAGACATGAGAGGCCGAGTTGAGTAGGGAAAATACAGCAAAATCATTCAAAACTCCTTCCACCAATGAAACAAGTTTTATGTTGGCACAACAAAGAGAAGGAAATCAGGTGATTCCCCCTTCTCAGTGCATCCCTTTGTGCCTTTTGTCGGTGCCCACAGCATTAGCAGGGAGGGAGTATTAGGGGTCACCTGGAGGAAAGGGAAGGGAAAGAAAAATCTGCCTCTGTGAGCACCTTGTTTTCACCCATCATAGGATCCATCCCACTGTGTTTTAGACAACCTTTGCTTCCTCCACTCTCTCCCAGATTCTCAGTCTCTCACTCTTCCTTTCTCTTGCCACTCCTTTTCTTACGCTCTATTTTCTCCATGCCTGTCCCTTTCTCTCTCTGCCACCACCCTATCACTCTTTCTTTCTGCCTCCCATCACCCTCCAGGTCTCCCACGTGCTTCCTCTGCCCCTACCACAGCAGCAGTGGTGGCAGTGGTGCTCCCAGCCACCCGCCTGCTTCCTCCCCCCACCCAGTATCAGTAGCAGCAGTGGCTTGCCAAAAATCACCACAGATCTCCCAGCTACAGAGATCAGTCCCCCTTAGAATTGCCAGCTCCAGGTTGGGAAATTCCTGGAGCTTTGTTGGTGGAGTCTTGGGAGGGTGAGGTTTGGGGAGGGAAGCAACCTCAGCAGGGTATAATGTCATAGAGTCCATCCTCCAAAGCAGCCATTTTCTCCAGGGGGAACTGATTTCTGTCCGTTGTAATTCTGGGTGATCTCCAGCCCTCACCTGGAGGTTGAAGATGAGGGCAGCACGAGGCTCAAAATAACTTAAAGATACAAATAAGCCTTCGCTGGTTTAAAGAAATATTTCATTCATGAAACAAACTAAAAAACAAACAAACAGAGGAACCTCTTAAAGGGAGAAATATGAGTTAAATCACACCAATATGCCTCACAGGGCTTAAAACATATAAAGCATGTATGCCTCACCAGGCAAATAATGTTGAAATACTGTACCCCTTAGAGGCTGAACTCCTATGTACTATCTATTTGCCTGGTGAGGCATAAATGCTTTATATGTTTTAAGCCCTGCAAGGCATATTGGTGTGATTTAACACATATTTCTCTCTTTAAGAGGTTCCTCAGTTTGTTTGTTTTTTAGTTTGTTTGATGAATGAAATATTTCTTTAAATCGACTAAGGCTTATTTGTATCTTTAAGTTATTTTGAGCCTCGTGCTGCCCTCATCTTCAGTCCCACCTGGAGGTTGGCAACCCTAGTTCCCCAGGAGAAAATGGCCGGTTTGGAGGGTGGAGTCTATGGCATTATACCCTTCTGATGTCCCTCCCCTCCTCAAACGCCACCTTCCCCAGGCTCCACCCCTCAGAGCTTCAGAAATTTCCCAACCTGGAGTTGGCAACCCTATCTCTTTCCCACCCAACTGCCAACCAACTTTTATCTGCCCCTCTGTCTTAAGTTTTCCGTCTCCTCCCCTGCTGCAGCCTCTAACTTGGAAAACTAGTCTTTCTCCACAGTGGTGACCAAAGTAGTCTACATTAGTCTCGTCTCATACTTTTTTATCCACACAACAACCCTGTTAGGTAGGTTAGGCTGAAAGTATGTGCATGTCCCAGTGAGCTTCCACAGGAAGATGGGGTATTTGAGTCTGGGTCTCTCAGACCCTGTTCTGAAGCTCTAACAGCTAAACCACACTGGTTTTCCTAGAGTGGCT
The DNA here is from genome assembly GCF_029931775.1 of Euleptes europaea. Taxonomy (NCBI): domain Eukaryota; kingdom Metazoa; phylum Chordata; class Lepidosauria; order Squamata; family Sphaerodactylidae; genus Euleptes; species Euleptes europaea. Next base: position 98,160,412 of record NC_079312.1, on the reverse strand, counting down.
GCTGCTGAACAACAGCAAGCAGCCAGGCCTAGTTGAGTCATGCAAGTCAGGTGGTATCAAGTCACCCAGAGGTTGCTGCCAGGCCTAGGGTAGGACCTGGAGATCCCCCGGAATTACAACTGAACTCCAGACGACAGAGATCGGTCTCCCTGGAGCAAATGGCTGTTTTGGAGGGTGGATTCTATGGCATTGTACCCTGCTGAGGCCTCTTTCCTCCCCAAATCCCCTGCCTCTTCCCTCCGCAGACTTCACCACAAATCCTCCGGGAAATTCACAAGCTGCAGCATGCCGCTCTAGGCCTGGCCCCAGTGAGTCCTCCCTCAAAGTCTAAAATAGGCCTGGAAAGGGCCCTCCCCCGCTGTCTTTTATTCACAGAACTTGAAGCCTGGAATGCTGTGGTTGCCTAGCAACAGCCACTGAGGGAATCAGTTGCTTAAAGCTACAGGTGCTCCTTTTACAATTTTCTTGCGATGTTGTTTTTCACATCTTTCTACAAACCCAGGGCCCTTTTCAGGTTTGTAGTCTTGCTTGTTCACAACTCCAGTCACCAGATTTAAGTATCCAAAGATTTAGCTGACTTTGCTAAGGTGATACGTAAGTTTTATTAGTGGTGTTAGATCTGTCATGGCCAATTCACATATGCACATCTGAAATTGAGGGTTGCTAGCCCATTTGACTGCATTCTATATTCTATTATCTTTTTTTGTTTTGTTTTATTCTGTATTATGATGGCTATTTTTGCAAAATCATAAAACTGACTAAATCTCTGACAGACATTCAAGTGTGAATCAGCCTTTGAACATGAAATGGGAAATATGTTATTTCTAAAGATACAAAAAATGTTAGTATTTGAATATGTGCAAGTGCATTTGCAGAAAAAAATATTGTTAATGGTATGTTTCTTATCTTTGTTTTTTTAACTTTTCCATTCTCTTCTGATATCTACTTGTATTGATACAAGTCTGCTCTTGTTTCTCCTGTTCTGAAGAAACCTGTTTTGACCTTTTCTTTCTCTGGTCATTGTCCTATCTATCTTTTAATTTCCACTTTGAAAGTTCTTGAACATTTTGTTCTTACTCAATGTCCCAATTTCCTTTCACTAATTCACTTAGGTCCCTTTCAACCTGGTTTTTGTTGTTATCACACAACTGATTTGCATACTTCCAGTGATCTTATATTTGCTAAAATAATTGATCAGTCTTCTGTTTACATGATTTATCTTCAACTTCCCATAAAAATGATCATTCTACTATTTTCTACACTCTCTGCATTTTGGTGGACATGTGATTTTCTAGTTTCATTCATAACTTTCTTACTGCCCTTTTCTTTTCCAATTCTTTCAACTCTTCCCTTTTCCCCTGGATTCTCATAAATCCTGGTCTGTCTTTTCTATTCCTTTTTACTACTTACTTTTGGCACTATTATTAATTCTCATAACATCACTTTTATGTTGAAGGCCTTACACTTCTATTCTTTTTCTGATCTAGGGTCTGATTAGACTAGTGGTCGGCAAACTCATTAGTCAACAGAGCCAAATATCAACAGTACAACAATTGAGATTTCTTTTGAGAGTCAAATTTCTTAAACTTAAATTATATAGGTAGGTACACTGTTTATTAACTTAATAAACTTTAATTAAAGTTTTAAATCTTAATTAAACTATAGGTACACTGAATAAAACTTGATATCATACTTAATAATGATCTTATTTATTGATAAAAATTAAATTGTAAGTAAGGTATCCATAAAATTAAATCATGACAATGACTGACAAACACTTAATGTGAACAATGGCCTTGCATCTCCCTGACCCCCACTGACCTCTCAGTGGCCACCCTGGTGCATCCCAGCTGCCTCGGCCTCCCACGCTCGCCTCTCAGCCTCCTCGTTGCCGCCTGGGCTCTTTCCTTCCTTCCCTCCCCGGCTGGCCTGCTGACCGCCCCTCCTCAGCGCCTCGGCCTCCAAGGAGGAGGAGGAAGAAGAGGAGGAGGAAGGCGGAGGGGTGTCCTTCCCCCCCTCCCCTCTCGCTGGCGTTCTCCAGCGGCGGAAGGGAAGGGCAGGCCACGAGGGCGACGCGCTGGAGCTTGCAGGGGAGGGTGTGTGTGTGCTGGATCGGGGCCTCCCTCCCTCTCCCCAGTGCTCGGGCCAGCACGCTGCAAAGCTCCGCCCCCCTAGGAGTGGTGGCGGCAGCGGCTCTGGGCTGGCGGAAAGGCGGAGAACTTTTGCGGGACTTCTGCATGCGCGCAGAGCCCGGCCGGGGCAGAGAAGGGACGCCAGGCTCTCTGCTGCAACGTGCAGCCCGATCCTCCACCAAAAGAAGCCAGCCCCCCCACCGCGCCCTCCGCGCCCGGGGAAGGTGGCTTCCCTTAGGTGGGCGGCCGTGATCCTGCAGCCCAGAGCCGCACTCAAGGGGCCAAACGGCCGCAGTTTGCCTACCCCTGGATTAGACGATACATTTTTGTCCCACTGCCACTTCCACGTGTCTATTGGTCAGGCAAGTGTAACTGGCAGTGGGACAAACAGTCTTCCTTCCACAGCCATTTCCTTCTAGCAAAAGCACTTGGTTTGGAAAGGAGGGAATGCTGAATCCTCTCCTGCCACCATGATATGCTCGAGAACCTATCCCCCCTCCATACTATTTGTGTGGTGAGTTCTAGATCACACATTAAATTTGAGCTGGGCTGGGGTTTCCCACATCCCAACTTGTATTGTATTAATGTATTGTCTAATCATTGTCTAATATTGTCTAATAATGTATTGTCTAATCAGACCTTTTGTCCTTCCTTTCTAATATGTATATTTGTTACTATCCTTACTGGTTATCACCTCATTAATTTAAGCCTAACACCCAAAATTAGCCTACTGGCAGTCCTTCTCCTACATATTTCCCTCTACCTTTTCTTTCATGCCGCAAAATGATTCTACCCTCTGCAAACACATGAACTTGGATCCACCTCTTTCAGTTTCTTCTTTTATTCAAGATATTGTTTTATTCAAGAGCCAGCATGGCATAGTGGTTAAAGTGTCAGTCTAGGATCAGATAAATCCAGGTTCAAATACTCACTTGTGCCATGGAAGCTTCCTGGGTGACCTTGGGCCAGTCACATACTCTCAGCTTAGCCTTCCTCACAGGGTTGTTGTGAGGATAAAACAAAGGAGAGGAGAATGATTTAAGCCACTTTGGGTCCCCATTGGAGTCAAATTTGGGATATAAATAAAGTAAATAAGTAAACAAAATAAAACGCTTGCCTTTCCAAATTTTAAATATTACTAAAGATTTTTTAAAAAACTCATCCTTCTGCATATAAACTGACTTAAGCTCCTTATACACATTACAAAACCCTCTTGTTCCTTGGGACCCTAACAGCCCCCAGTCCCAATTTGCTGCCCCCAGGAAGTTGAGGAGGTTGAGAAAAATGGCTTCCACATAGTGACACTCTAGGAATTTATCCTAGTCTCTATTGTAAAAACTATGGAGACTAGGGGAGGCAGCCTAGGGTGTCATCTGAAAGTGATATAACATTCTCCCACAAACTTTGCCCTTCCCAGACACCTAGGGTTGCCAACTGCCAGGTAGTAGCAGGAGATCTCCTGCTAATTTAACTGATCTCCAGCCGATAGAGATCAGATCACCTGGAGAAAAATGGCCGCTTTGGCAATTGAACTCTATGGTATTGAAGTCCCTTCCCTCCCCAAACCCCGCCCTCCTCAGGCTCCGCCCCAAAAATCTCCCGCCGGTGGCCAAGAGGGACCTGGCAACCCTACAGACGCCCTCCCCCCCCCATATTTACTGGCATTTGGTGAGGCAGTGTTGAGGACCCTAGTGCGATGGGAGTTCTGTGTCTTTCAGATCCACAAACAAAGCAGGCACGGAGAAAAAGCTTCAGCCACCCCCCCCCCCCGCCCTGCTGTTTTCATGTTTGCTTATTGCCCTATTGCAGTTGAGACCCTATTGGCTCTGTTGTAAAAGCATAGTATTTGCATGGCTACATGTAAATTTCACAATGGATCCAACAGCAGTTCCACAGGTAGTGGTTTGCAGATGTGAAAACACCAGCTGGGAGAGGCTAAAGCTGCTTCTCCCTGCTTTGTTTTGGTTGCAAACTGTAAAGAGCTAGAGTGTATTGGGAAGGCACAAAACTCCCATTGCATGTCTGATTCAAAGTCCTTGTGTTGTTCCTCACCAAAAACAAGGTTTTGTTATGTGAAGATGGAGGTTTATTCTCTTACTGTTTCCTGTTTTTACTATGATAATCCCTTTCTTTTATAGTTTATCTTTTTCTCACCCTCTTTTTTCCATTTTGCTGTTTCTCTTTTTTCACTCCTTTCATTGATTTTAATGCCCTTTTCGGTTCTTTGCTGCTAGGCTCTTTGTCATCTCACATTTCTCACTCTTTAGTTGCTTTCTTGACATCTTCAGACAGCTCATACTTGCTAATATTTTCCTCTTAGGGTCATTTCTTCTATTTTTTTTATGCAGCCTTCTTTTTATCTCTTGGGAATTCACTGCCTCCTACCTTCACACCCTGTCCCTTCTTGCAACTATTCAAATGGCATTGGAAAAGATACTTCTTCTCCCAAGCTTTTGATACCTAATCTCTGCCTTTCTGTCTCCTTTCCTTTTCCTTTTGTGATCTTTTCCCTTTCCTTATGGTCTTGTCTTTTTACACTCTAAGCCTGTGGGCAGGATGTGTTCTTTTCAATATAACCATTGTACAGCGCCCACCTTTTGAGATGTTGTTTACAACTGCAACAGCCATCTTCAGCATCATCATCTCGGAAGGAAGGAAGGAAGGAAGGAAGGAAGGAAGGAAGGAAGGAAGGAAGGAAGGAAGGAAGGAAGGAAGGAAGGAAGGAAGGAAGGAAGGCCTGTGTTAATATTTCCAAGGAAAATAACTAAAAACTTGTTTGCTTGTAAGATAATCTTTTCCTGCTGACACTGATTTTGTAAAGAAAATAAATGTGAACGATGGAAAATTAAACTGTCCATCTATCTGTCATAAAAGTGGGACTGGCATCTTTTGAATTCCACTAAATGGCTGAGCCGTATCACCATGCAGAACACAAAGCCATTCTTAAGTGGTTACTAAGAGCTACCCAATTAAATAAGATGCAAATCCACGTCCCTGTTAAAAATAATAGGTCAGATAAACCTGGCCCTCAGGGTATAAATTGAAGATTACCCCTTTACCTTTAAGTCTGTTGCTGGATCAGAAGATGAAGCAGCTACAGCTCTTCCCACCAAGTGTTCCATGATCAGGTCCTCTTGTTCCCACCCCCATTTGCTTTATGGTACATTTTGTTGGATCCTGGCTATTAAAGATGCTAGAGGGTAAACTAGTGGTGTAGGCCATAGCTGCTTCATCTCTAAATTGAGCAGAAGATTTAAAGGTAAAATGGGGGAGAGAAAATGCTCCCTTACAGAGGATCCAGGTCTCAGGTAATGTGAGAAAACTCCTGTCTGAAACCTTAGAGAACCACTGCCTTTCAGTATGCAGTACTCAGCTAGGTGCTTCAGTGACCTCTTTCAGCACAAGTCTGGTTCATGTGTGGAATCTCCAGGTCACAACTTGGCAGTGGGGCTGTGCAAAATATATATATAGTCCAGTAAATTTCAAGTTTGGGTTTATGGGATCCAATTTTGAGGAGGGAAACCCAAAATAAGCCAAATACAAATACCGGTAAATGGGTATTTCAGCTTTATTTCCAGGTCCCCCCCCCCAAAAAAAAAATATCAGGTCCATTGTAGTATATATGGATTTTTTTTAGGAGCCGGGGGGGGGGGGGTTGAGGTACAGTCACCACACTTTCAGGGTAGCTGCAAGGAACTCTCCTTGCATGAACCCTGAAGATTGGTAACATTTGGGAAGGGGGTCCAGTTTTATGGGCCCCCAAAGGAGTTGTCCCCTCTACTGTAGAAAAGCATTGCAAACTGTACAATGTTTTCCTAGGGAGAATGGGGGCGACCCCCTTGGGGCCCATAAAATTGGACCCCCTGACCCAAACTTTACTGAACTTTGGGGTTCATGCAACGAGAGTCCCTTGCAGCTACCCTGAAAATTTGATAACTCTCTCAAAAAATACCCCCTCCAGAACTCCTGAAAAAAATTCCTAAAGGGAAAAACCTGGGGGAAATTGAAGCCGAAAAAAGCAAAAAACCTATTCGACTTTTTTGGCGATTGGCTATCCACCTTAGGCTTGATTCCCAGTTTTAATATTCGGCCAAAATTAAACCCGAAAGAAGCTGAAAAGACCTTTTTCGGGTTTATTTTCGGTTCGGTAAACCTGAGAACTACCTGGCAGCCATGAGACCTAGTAACCTAATCCAGCTCCTAGTGAAACAAATGGAAGGTTTTTTGTGGCTTTTAAAAGGCGGTGCATGACCTTTTTGAGTGTTTAAATGAGTTCTGGATGCATGTAAGAACACTGCTGGAAGAGGGTGAATTGACATCTTGTTATTACAGAGCACTGGAATAATCAGAATACCATTCCTGCACGGTCTGAGGAAAAGGATGATGAATGCTTCTCTCTGTAATCTGCAGTTTAATTTTTTTCTAGTTTTGCAAATGTTGACTGTGAAGCTTCACTTATACCATGACTAATGCGTATGTCATGATGAGTCCTCACACAGGGCTGAACTAGACATTATGGGCCAGTTTCATCTGATTTTTGCCAGCAACCTTTGTTGTTGTTGTTCACTGAAAGCAAATACAGTTAGCTACTATTCAGAACAGAGAAATGGCAAGGAATTGCCTTAACCCTTTGTCCCAATTATCTGCTGTCCCCCATTTTTCATCTCCTATGGGAGATAAGAAAAGAGTAGGCAATGCTTGCTCTGATTTGGCTTTGAGACATCTTGTGTCCAAGTGAGGGTGATACCCTCATCATATCTTGTGTGTGTAAAGTGCCGTGAAGATGCAGCTGACATTTGGCGACCTGATAGGGTTTTCAAGACAAGGAACTAACAAAGATGGTTTGCCATTGCCTGTCTCTGTATCACAACCCTGGAATTCCTTGGTCGTCTCCCATCCAAATACTAACCAGGACAAACCTTGCTTAGTTTGCGAGATCTGCCAAAATTGGGTTAGCCTGGACCATCCAGGTCAGGGTTATTATATCTTAAATAGGCTAGAATTGCTTCTCATGGGGTTGTCAATTCCAGGTTGGGAAATTCCTGGAGATCTGAGGATGGAGCATGGGAAGGATGAGGTTTGGGAAGGAGCCTCAGCAGGGTATAAGGCCATAGAGTTCACTCTCCAAAGCAGCCATTTTTAAAACAAAATAATTGATCTCTGTATTCTATTCTGGATCTCTGTATTCCTCTGGAGATCTATTCCATCTCCAGAAGACTCCCCTCTGTATTCTATTCTGTATCTCTGTATTCTTCTGGAGATCTATTCCACCTCCAGAAGATTCCCCTCTTTTCAGTTTCAAATAGCTCAAGAGCTGCAGATCATGGAAATAAAGATCTGTGAACAGGTGAGAAAAAGCTGAGAAATATAAGCAAGGGTTTTGTGAGCAGCTCTTTTTTCCACCCACACATCTTTAAATCCAAATTTCCTGCATGAAAACTTGGAAAAACCCTACAGGGCCAATCAGAGGGGCCCCAGAACAGCCATTCGACCTGGGCTTCAAGCTCAAAGCAGCACTCATATTTTAAACATTTGCTAATTTTTGGCATTTTATAAGCTCTACAGCTCATCGTTATGCACAGCATATGTTGTCATTTTTAGTTTTTATTATGGCTAGGGACTTCAAAAACTGGAAGTGGCCCAGGCGTCTTGGAACTTCTGAGAAGGGCTTCACCCCAGCTATTCAACTTTTTTTTAAATTGTTGGATCATGACAATATACATTTTAGCACTTTATGCAACTAGAAAGTGGTATTCCTCCATCAAAACTTAATCAGTACACCTGACTTCAAAATAAATCAGTTTAGTGTAATTATGCTCTCCTGGTTTGTGAATCTCATCGTTTAACTTTTGAGCTTAAATTTCTGGACTGCGGAGAAGAGAGACAGGGAAAGAAATAGTTATCATGAATTAAATTTAGCTGGCAAGCCAGAATAATCGTGCATGCTTGATTTCTCACACTGACGTCTTGAACAGGATATTCATACTTGCTAAGAAAGCAATGATGAAAGCTGATAGGAAGAAAGTAGATTCCTTTGAAATGTGGTGTTGGAGGAGAGTGTTATGGATACCGTGGGCTGCCCCCCAAAAATCAGTGGGTTATAGATCAAATCAAGCCTGAACTGACCCTAGAAGCTAAAACGACTAAACTGAGGCTATCGTACTTTGGTCACATTATGAGAAGACAAGAGACACTGGAAAAGACAATCATGCTAGTGGACAGCAGCAGGAAAAGGGGAAGACCCAACAAGAGGTGGTTCAAAATATTGTCGAAGGCTTTCACGGTCAGAGTTCATTGGTTCTTGTAGGTTATCCGGGCTGTGTAACCGTGGTCTTGGAATTTTCTTTCCTGACGTTTCGCCAGCAACTGTGGCAGGCATCTTCAGAGTAGTAACACTGAAGGACAGTGTCTCTCAGTGTCAAGGGTGTAGGAAGAGTAATATATAGTCAGAAAGGGGTTGGGTTTGAGCTGAGTATTGTCCTGCAAAAGTATTGTCCTGTAAGTATCAAGATAATGTGCTAATGAGGGTATGGTATGTTAATATGGAACCATTGTATCCTGAAGTGATCTGTTAATGTGTGTAATCCAAAACTAATCTGTATGGCTATTGTTGAATGTTGTCTTTTCTGGAGGTTTTTCAGGGCAGGAAGCCAAGCCTTATTCATTCTTAAACTCTCCTCTTTTCTGTTAAAGTTGTGCTGATGTTTATGAATTTCAATGGCTTCTCTGTGCAATCTGACAAAATAGTTGGTAGAATTGTCCAGTCTTTCAGTGTCTTGGAATAAGACCCTGTGTCCTGTTTGTGTCAGTCCATGTTCAGCCACTGCTGATTTCTCAGGTTGGCCAAGTCTGCAGTATCTTTCATGTTCTTTTATCCTTGTTTGTATGCTGCGTTTTGTGGTCCCGATGTAAACTTCTCCACAGCTGCAAGGTATACGATATACTCCTGCAGAGGTGAGGGGGTCTCTTTTGTCTTTTGCTGATCGTAGCATTTGTTGTATTTTCTTGGTGGGTTTAAACACTGTTTGTAGGTTATGTTTTTTCAAAAGTTTCTCCATCCTATCAGTGACTCCTTTAATAAATGGCAAGAATACCTTTCCTATGGGAGACTGTTTTTCTTGAGTTTTCTGATTTTTGTTTGGTTCAATGGCCCTTCTGATTTCATTCTTGGAGTAGCCGTTTGCTAGCAGTGCGTGATTTAGATGGTTAGTTTCTTCCTTGAGAAACTGTGGTTCACAGATCCGTCTTGCACGGTCCATTAATGTTTTGATTATTCCTCTTTTCTGTCGGGGGTGGTGGTTGGAGTTTTTGTGTAAGTAGCGATCTGTGTGAGTTGGTTTCCGGTAGACCTTGTGACCTAACTGAAGGTTTGATTTACGGATGACAAGGGTATCAAGAAATGGGAGTTTACCCTCAATTTCCTTTTCCATGGTAAACTGAATGTTTGGATGGATATTATTAAGATGGTTTAGAAAGTCCGTTAATTTTTCTTCACCATGGCTCCAAATGGTTTTACATCTAGTGGCCAAGGATGCAAATTAAGCTAATTAATGAGGTAATTAGGAGCCCTATATACCACTGATGCTATGCTACAGAAACTCTTCTGTGCCTTTAACACCAGCTGACTATCTCTTCTGCCTCTCAAAAAACTGATATAACGGGACCATTTGGTTATCAGCCAAAGATAATGGTGGATATAATTCAAAAATTGCCTTTACTTACATTTGCTGCAAAGCCTGCCAAAGAAAGAGTGATTCAATTAATGTCCTCACTTCTGCCAGGGAAGAATCCCCTAAAGAATGTGCAATGGGGTGGTAAGCTCTGTTGAAATGCAACAATACCTCCACATTCCTTTGACCCACTGATGAAATAATGGCCTGCATGAGAGAATGAGCAGACTGGTCAAAAGAAGTCTACAGTTTGCTAGCAGGCAAGTGAGACCACTGGATAACGCATTCTTTCCTTATGGCATGCACTATACTCATAAGAACATAAGAAAAGCCATGCTGGATCAGACCCAGGTCCGTCAAGTCCAGCATTCTGTTCACACAGTGGACAACCAGGTGCCTCTAGGAAGCCCACGACAGAAGTGGTACTCCAAGACAGAAGTTCCACAGTATGAAGATGCAAAACCTATATACAAAAAGGCCTACATCGCACAGTCACCATTTCCCACAAACCTTCTGAAACAGCCATTTACAAGCCAGACTTGAAGCAACTGTACTTGATTCAAGTTAAATTCAAGACACTATTTCTTATTGCCCTTCTTTATCTCATACTTAAAGATTGCCTCTTCCTGTACCAACCCGCACACCAACACAGATCCTCCAATCAGCTGCTGCTGGTGTCTCCATTCCTTAAGTATGGTCCCCCAAAATAGAACTCCACAGTGGTGGCCCCTGCATTGTGGGAAATCCTTCTAGGTGAGGTTCATATGGCATCTTTTTTGCAGCCTTTCATAAACTCTGCAAGGTGGTCTTTTTTCAAAGGGCTTTCTTTGCCAGGTAGATTGTGTGGCCCTGCAAGTTGATTTTGCTTGGCTATGCAGTGCACAGCTGGGCTATGCTGAACATTAGTTCTTAGAATTACTGTACAGCTGTTATTGAATGTCAAATTTCCGCCCTATTTCACGTTTTGTTTTATATTGTAAAATGCTGTGATCAATGTAAGAAGTGGGATATAATACATATATGTTATTATAAAGCATAGGGGTTTGGTTTGTTCCTTTACGCTTAGAAGCTTGACCCATTAGAGCTCCCAAAACTTTGGGCATCAGGACTAGATTTCCTACTAACTCTACGGGAGAAAGTGGAGGGAAAAAATCCAAAGAGAACAATGAAGAAAAGGCAGTGGCTATAGAAAAGGACACCATAATAAACTAACTTTCTGTGCGAGTGTTTCAGAATCAGCATACTGTGTTTTCCTTGCCTGAAGTAATAATCTAGCAAGAAATTCTTGTCGTCTGCTTAATTGATACAATTCTATCTACCTTGTAATCTGAAAGTGGTGGTATTTTGTCTTGCTCCAGCTGCAGAGCATGAACACTTGCTGTTGCGCTAATTAAATTAAAAGACTGTTTGGAAATTAGTCTTAGGCACAGGAAACAAAATATCATGCTCACTCCAAAGAAGAAAATACAATGTATGCTTTCAATTTTGAAGCCCTTTCTTAATGTCATTTGACTTGTCCAAGATTCAAGCTTAGAAACCAACTGGAACCAACTAGATAAATCCATAGTCACAAAGGCAGATGTTTCCTAGTGGAATAGCCACAGGTTTGTGAATGACTGAGATGGGCTAGATTGAGGAGTAAAAAAATGAACACTTAAAAGTGGAATTACACGTGATGCTGGTAATTCACCGAATAAGCTCTTAAGCAAGCACGTTGGACCCCAATCCAAATTGGGACTGCAGCACAGGAAAAGGGCAGTTGAAGCCTCTGCTCCCACACTATTTTTCCTACTGGCTGTGGAGTTGCTATTCATTCAGTTGGGGCAAAAACATAGATCCTGATTAGGACCTGTATAAGGACCTGTAAGCCCTGACCTGGATAGCCCAAGCTACCCCAATTTTGTCAGATCTCGGAAGCTAAGCAGGGTTGGCCCTAGTCAGTATTTGGATGGGAGACCACCAAGGAATACCAGGGTTGCTATGCAGAGACAGGCAGTGGCAAACCACCTCTATTAGTCTCTTGCCTTGAAAACCCTGTAGAGTTGCTATAAGTTAGCTGTGACTTTACGGCAAAAAAGGGGTGCTGTATGGTTACCCCAATGATGCAAATAACTGATTTGAAGGGCTGTTTTAAGCAGGGAAAGCTGCATAGTGGGGAGTCTTAACCCGCCTCCTCTGTGCTATGATTTCAATCTAAAATATCTTGTTTGATTTGGCACCAATACTTTGTTGTTTGAATTACAAAGCAAAAACCCAGAGAATATGGCCTCTCTCACAAGGCAACATGGGAATTGCTCTCCAGTGGTGCAATCACATGTGCTTTCAGCAGGTTGTGGCACATGGGTAAAGATGATGGGGGGATCTGTTGGGCTAAATTGCCACCCTACCTGCAAAGGCAGGGATAAATAGGTAGGAAAAACCCATGCGATTAGCCCTGGCAACAACGTTCTGGTGGGAAAGCTCCACAGGGAATTAGCGCTCATGTAGCTGTGGTAGGGTTGCTAACCTCCAGGTAGTAGCTGGAGTTCTCCTGCTATTACAACTGATCTCCAGCCGACAGAGATCAGTTCACCTGGAGAAAATGGCTGCTTTGGCAATTGGACTCTATAGCATTTAAGTCCCTCCCCTCCCCAAACCCCACCCGCCTCAGGCTCCTCACCAAAAATCTCCCACCGGTGGTGAAAACAAACCTGGCAACCCTGAGCTGTGGATGAATGTCAAAAGAGCTAGTACAGGATAGACACCGCGAAACTCCCCCAGCCAATCACCGTTCTTGGGGGAGGAGAAAGGAGACGTCCCGGGGAGCGAAGCAAACATTTTTTCATGGGCATCCGAGCAACAAAACGCGCTTCTACTAGAAAGTATGGCTCAGAAGTGGTTTGGTTTGCCGCTGACATAACGCGGCTTTTAAACCTCTATCAGGGAAAAGCCAGATCTGCAGTGAATAACCAAAATTTGACTCTGACACAAATCAGCGTTGAAACAGCAGCAAATCTCCGTGAAAAATTCCCCACTGTTTGTGCTGCTTGTGTACTTTCCTGTCACATTTATATGTTTCTTCTTTTAGAACACACAATTGGCTTTCTGATTTGGGATGGCTCATTATAACCCTGTCCTTGAACAAGGAGCTATAATTGCTTTGCTGACATAAGACTCTAAGTGGAGCAAAGCAGCCAAACTAGAAGGGGAGCAGATAGCAATTGCAAATCATAGCTTTCAATACATATGGCAAAACTATGGGTGCATTTCTCAAGGAAGGGGGTAGGAGGATGTCACTTCTAGTTTGGCTAACCGGTAAGACAGTAGTAAATAAACTCTTGGAAATACAGAAGACTGTGTGACCCACCAGATGTAATGGTAATTATGTGGAGCAAGTACTGAAAACGTGGGGTTTCTTTGTTCCATTCCCTGCACTGAATAGAATTTACTTTTTTTTGTTCCACATTTCCATTCCCCATCTCTACATCTTTGGCTTCCAGTGGGTGAGGAAACATAAAGCTATGGTGCCCATTTTCAGAATAACCATGTATTTACTATATCTGCTCTCTTAGTGCTTTCAAGATAGCAACATGTTTACTCAATTAGTTTCAAAAGTTTCTCCTAAAATTTACTGTCAGTAGACTAGAAGATTTATATTGGATGACAAATGTTAATATTGTTTCTACCTGCTTATGAAATGAACTAAAATAGAACTAAAATAGATTCTCCATGGAAGCTAATGCAATTTCTGTTAGTAGCAATTAAAATTCAAATGTTCTTTGTAGGATGGTAATAGCAGTCTTGTCGTTCAACCTTCTTGGGATTTGGTTTGTTTTGTATAATTTTAAATAATTATCACTGTCTTTTACTCTGATTCACAATTTACTTAATCACTCAAATAAGTGAAAGGATGTTCTGCATATGTTACTACTTTAATGGAAGAATTTGATTTGTTTGAGCTTGAATGAGATATGACAAGTTTTTTATGCTCAGCTTTCCTTGGTTTAAATGACAATACTTCCTAATTATATACACCATAAGCAAAAAATATGCTGTTGCAAACCTAAACAACGTCATGTTCCTTCCCCCTAGCAGTCCCTTCTAACCCTGGCAAAGTTGATTTCTGGAGTAACAGGCCCCACATGAACAGTGAGGGGAAGAACAGGGTGAAGTTTCCCCTTCTCCCACTTCCGTCAGTGGAGATGTGATGATGGAAGTGGGAGACATGAGGGGTTATTTTGTCTCCTTCCCCCAAATCACTGTAGCCCCTCACCCACGTAGCTATTGGTCCCTGTGAGTCTTACAACTCTAGAAATCAATTTTTCCAAGTTCAGAGGGACTTCTGGGTAGAGGTTGATGTGGCAGTTAAATATCCTATGAGCATGCATTTCTTCTGCCATCAGCTAGGTTGTCTCACCAATGGATTTATTATCAATCTGTTCCTCTCCTTAGCACAGCCAGGGCATTCCTTGCTTTTACCCAATTCATTGAGTTTTAGGTACTATTATGACACCAACCTACTTTTCATAGCCTTTTGCTTCGCACTAGACCTTTTCATTTGGTTTCAAGATTTTAGACAAAAACCTCTGAAGCTGCTCTCAATGCAATTTTGGGAACCTAAGAGTTGTGATGGGATATCTTCTATATGGGCAGAGTAATCCTGAGGGCTGCCAGCATCATGGCAGCTGGCCACAGCTCAATTATGGCACTGCCGGACCACACCCTATGAGGAAAAGTGACCTAGCAGCCAGCAGAAAAAATTGCAGGTTTTGTAGGCTATCTTTGGACACAACTGTGCCAGCATCCCCAGTAACTGCTGGACCGGGCAGCCAGAACTAATCGAGGTCATGAGGCACAGGGGTTGAGCCAAGCTCAGGGGCAGAAAGAGGTGCATCCAGGAATGCTAGCTGGCTGTCAGCGGCACACCCACACACACATACTTAAAGGGACAAAGTCCTTCCAGAAGTCCCTGGGACTTCTGCCAGAGTTGGCAAGGGCCCCATGAACACCCTAAGCAGGCCCCCTGCACATTGAGCACAAGTGGGTACAGGAGCGCATCTGACTGCCCAGGCTTATTAGGCTGCCGGCTCCCTTGCCAACACCTCAGCTTGCCCACCCACAACAAGCTCATCGAATTACTGGCCCCCTCACCACCACCTTGGCTTGCCCATCTGCAATCAGCTGGTTAGGCTCTCTTGCTGCTGCCCCAGTTCACCTACTCACAGTGGCGCCCAGGTGTAGCGCCCAAGTGTGCTCTAGGGAATGTACCATAAGGTAGCAAGGCAATCACTAGCTGCTTGTTTGATCTGAGGCTTGCTTATTTGGGGCCTTCTGATTGGTCTGATGCTGGATCTCCAGAATTCTGGCATGCAGATTTTTTTAAAAAAATGAATCACTGCCCACCCTGCCCAAAATGGCAAAATGGGTGGAGAACTGTATAACAGCACAGGCATTTCAGACTGCCCAAAAACCTGATTTCAGAAAATCAGGGACAGGGGGACAGATTTCAGATAAAGCAGGGGGGAAATGTAGAAAGACCAGGACAACATGGGATTGCTAACAAAGCTGTGTGGAAACAAGGGGGAAGACAGTAACAAAGGGAAATGAAACTGGGACATTAAGGCTGGTGGAGACCTCTGTTGTATTATTTAAAAGCCAAAATGACTTGGATTGACATGGACTAGTCCCACCAAAAACAACCTGTCTAAGCACCAGCCTATACATTATTGTTGTCTTTGAACAGTTCTGGCCATGGCACGGAGGCTCTCCATGTGAAAAGGGATGATCCATATATCTAGGTGCACCATCTGGTGTATTTGCCATGTACAGCCATAACTGATAGGTAGAGGCATTTTCAAGTGGCCTTCCACACTAATTGTAAAGTTTTGACCCAACCAGAATCAAACTAAATTAGGTTTTATGTGATTTTTGAACAGTAGTTTCAGTCAGCTAACCTAGGACTATACCTGATGCAAAGGACACTTCATGGCCACTTGTTTTAAGCATGCAGTTTTATGCACAGCAACAATTTGCCAAGGCTGTCGGGAAACTTATAATCAGATAGTTTAAATAAGAAATGTAATTGCGTCAAAAATGAATAACAGATATTGGATCTCATGACAGTGACTTGCCCTAGGAAGGAGAGATTTGAAATGCCTGCCTTCTTCCCTTTCTCTCCCTCCTTTCCTTCTTCTTAGAGCATCCAGAGGTCAATTTTAACTGAATTTAACTAAGCTGTGCATGACTATGGCTTGTTGCTAGGCTTACACATGTATCTCCTGCTTCTCTCTTTTCCTTCTCCTATCTCAAGCACAGAATCCTTCTTAGAAACCCTCTGTCTGCCCAGGCATGTAGGTTAACAGGGCTTAGTTTAACACCCCCACCCCACACAAGCCAGGATTCTAAATTTGGTTCAGACTCGACAGGAGAATCCTGGTTTGGTGGGTGGGGGAGTAACTGTGGTTGACCTACATGCCTGCATTTCTATGTCATGGGTAGCCAGAGTTAATTTCTAACTAGGATTCTCTGTACAAGAAAGAGAGGAGCAAGGTTCACGGGCAAACCCAGAGGGAAGCTGAGGGTTTGTATACACGCTGGCTTAACGTCAGATAAAAGTGACATCTGAATGCCGTCTCAGTGTTATGTCAGTCTTCGAAACTCTGTGAATTGCTGTTTGGCTTATTCCTACTGTTTCTGCTCCAAAACATCTCTGTGCAGAAAAGTAAACAACCAGCACTTCCACAGTTCACCGTAGAGCCCAAGCAGGCTTGAATACGAGAAGCTAAAGTATCAGGCTGTCTTGAACAATCTTTAGGATGATTTTTTTTTAAAGCTCTAGCCAAGCCATATGCCCATTTCAATTTATAAGAAAAGCAAACACTGGCATCACCTCAGCACTTAGAAGTTTGATTCTGGTTTCTCGTTTTTCTTGCAGAGAGAGAGAGAGAGATATACCCAAATGATCCAAGAGGAATGGGAAGACATTTCCATATCTAAATTTGTTTTTCTTTGGCCTGAGCTCCATTGGCTTTCATTCAGAGCAATTAATCACTTGCTGGGCTTCCTCTCTCCCTCACCCACCCACCCCAAATCCAACTTACATGCTCTAACTTGGAGAGTCATTGAAGTTTGTCCTATTTTTCTCCTTACTCAGTTCTTTTTTTTTTTTTTTTAATGCTATTCTTTGTTTGGTTCTGTAGTGTAAACTTACCCTGGAAATTGGCAAAGCATTACACCGTCAGGAAATTCAATTCACATGGATTGAAAAGTAGGATTTAGCAGCAGCAATGAGGAAATTTAACATGACCGTATCATGTAACTTGGTGGGAACGCTGTGCATTCCAAAGAAAGGGGCAGCCTTTTCATTACATTCTACTGCTATTAATGCCTCAGCTGCCAGAGTCCTGCATGGTTAACCAGATCAGATATGTTTACCACGCAATGATCCCCAGATTAAGCTACATTTCCCCCTCACCATTCTCTAGTAAATAATAGGCACCTGGTTCAACCACTCACCTGGTTGCTGACTCCTCTTTATGCGAGCATATAAAACTGTATTATACTGAATCTGACCATCAGTGCCTGGAGACAGTTTTGCAGTGGGTGCAGCCTACTAAACTGAAGCTTAATCCTGACAAGATGGAAGTGCTGCTGGTGAGCGAAACTTCTGACCCAAAAACGTACAAAGTCATCAGTCCTGGATGGCGTTGCACTCCCCTTGAAGGAATAGGTCCCTAGATCGAGAGTGCTCTTTTACCAGCTTCAACTGGCTGCAGCCTTTCCTGGTCATAAAAGATCTGGCCACTAAGGTGAATGCCCTGGTTACATCTAAATTAGAGTGCAATGCACTCTATGTGGGACTGCCATTGAAAAGTGTTTGGGAAATTCAATTGGTGCAGAATGCTGGTACTATGATGTTTACTGGAGTAGGTTGTAGGGGCTATATCACTCCAGGATTAGCCCATCTACACTGGCTCCCAGTCTCTTTCTGGTTACAATTCTAGATGTAGATATTTACCTTTACAGCCCCATATGGCTTGGGATCAGCACAGCTACTCCCTTAAGAACCTACCTGGCCCTACAGTCATCTTCTGAGGCTCTGCTTTGGGTGCCCCTACCTTCAGAGATCAGGTGGGTGGCAACCTGGGAAAGGGCATTCTCAGTCATAGCACCAAAACTCTGGAACTCTGTCCGCCAAGAAACCTGTTCCCTTTGGTTGACATCATTGGCCAGTGGGTGAAGCCTTTTTGTTGTTGTTGTTGATTCATTTAGTATTCCCTTGGTTATTATTTCCTTCTTACCCTATGCTTTAATTGTTTTCATGTTTTTATTTGTATTTTAGGTTGATTTTAATTGTTTTCATGATGTATTTTTGTTTCTTTTTAATGGTTTTTAAGATGTGGTTTTATTATGTATGTTTTTAATATATAAGTTGCTCTGGTGGCCCTGTTGAGGGCAGAAAGGCTGGGTATAACTTCTGTAAATAAATAAATATCTAGCCCAGTATTATTTACTCTGAGTGACAGTGGCTCTCCAGACATTTAGGTGCAATCTTTTCCAGTCCTACTACTTGAGATTCTTTCAACGGGAAGTGCTATACACTGAATCTAGGACTGTATGCATACAATGCATGTCTCTCTACTAATGAGTAGGACATGTCCCTCATTGCCCACACATAAGGACATAGGTTCTGCACATATCATTGATAGGTCCATAGGAGAATCAGGTCTCCCACCCCTAGCCTCTGGTTCCCTGCTTTTGCCCGAAGGTATAAAACCATTGAGTTTTTGGGATTGCTAGACCATTGCAGCAATGAGAAGTGATGTTGTACCATTGCATGTCATCACACAATGCCTGGCCCAGCCCACAGAAGCCCCCAGGGGTTGCCATCCCTCAGGTGGCAACACTATGGATCTAATTCTTTCACCTCAAGAAAGGGACAAAGATTGAACCTGTATATGTATAGTGAAACTGGTGTCACATTATTTAAGGGTACATTCTGAAATCAAGGGAGCACATATTCCTGAAAAGAGGGATCATAGCTGGATAGGTGCATGAACCACTCCATAGCTTTGTCAAGAACGTACGCGTTCTTTGAGACAATTTTGTTCTCTTATTACTTTTTTATTTCTAGAATGCCTATAGTAACCACACCCCGTATACCCTGCTCAGGCTTAGAGTCTAATGAATAGACTGGAGACACAAGAAAAAGGGCTGAAAGGAAAAGGCACTGGACTTCCTCTCCAGTTCTTTCCCCATTGCCAGGTCTTGTAATTTTTCACTAGTAAGGTAGCACATGGAGGTTACGTCTAGTGGTACACAAAATGGAAAACTGGCATATTTGGATCTTTGAGAACTTCATGCAGCTCATATGGGCAGAAGAAAGAGGAGATGGGCTAGAGAGAGGTGGTGTCATCTGGCTCTGTCTCACTACCTAGTTAAATCCTCTGAGTTAGAAACACTTGTGAAGGTAAGGGTAATTTTCAGGTCCCAACCTTGAAAATGTCCTTTTAATTTATTAACAGAATGCATGTGTCTTTAATGACTGGGAGATATATCGGTTGTGTACTTGCCAACACTTGGAAAGGCTCTCTCAATTCATCTTCTGGCTATGTTTATTCATTTAAATTAGACTGAGTTTACTGAAGGGTCATTACCTCGCTTCAGATGTATCGTAGAAATATAGATCTGGAAGGTACCTCAAGGGTCATCTCGTCCAACCCCCTGCACAACGCAGGACATGCACAACTACCTCCCCCACCCAATTCCCTCATTGACCCTGCTCTATGCCCAGAGGAAGGCAACTATTCCAATGAGACTAGTTTGTAATTTACAAGTCGAGAACCTTAAAAAAAAATATTATGCCTGCAACAATTTCTTTGCACTTCTACAGGCATTTCCTAGAAGTCTGACTCTGATGCCCCTTCCAATAACTTGTTAAATTTTGGAGGATTTTAAAGAAATCAGTAAAACAGCAACACTGAATAAAATCAGAAGCAATTAAAGCAGTTATTTAAAAAATAAAGCTATAGCAAAGAAAGCAGGAGCAATGAACAAGCAATGAACAAAACTGGCAAAAAGAATAAGAACAGCAAAAGCAGTATAAGGCAGCAAAAAACAAATACTTAAACAAAAATGTATTAAGTTGGTGCAGGAAGGCCATCAAATTAGGTGCCAGGAAAGGATTACAGAGAAGGTATTCTACAATTAAGAGGCTCAAACAGAGAAGGACTTGTCCTTAAACGGTCACCTATCACACTTTCAAAGATGACAGCATATACAGCAGGACCTTCAATGAATATCATAGGCATCAGGCAGGTTCATACGTGAGACTCTTTCTTTTTCCTCAGTTCCAGACTATTTAAGGCTTTAGAAATGCAGTCCTAGGCCGAGTTATGCCCATCTGTTTAGCAGGCTGTAACCGCACTTTGGATTACATTATACTTTGAACAGAGCTTGGAATTGGCAGATGGTAGAGTTATTTAATCCTCTGTAATTAGTACATGGAAGCAGCTTTTCTTCTTCATTTTGGATTAACTTACATTTCTGGTCTGTCTTTTGAAACTGTCCCATGTAGATCATATTTCCACATCAGAGTAATATAATGAATAAAACATAGATACATGTGGTCAGGTCTCACATTTTAAGTAAGAGCAGCAACTGGCAAACTAGTTTGTAGCTGGTTAAAGGTGCTATGCACTAGAGAGGAAACGTGGATATCCATCTGCAGATAACTATCTAAAATGTGTGAACCAAATCCTTCCAAGGGAGTGCAAGCCTATACAGAATCGGCTGAATATCAGTTGTGTGATTAGCATGACTACCTTCAGTTTCATATGGTTCCTTATTTTTTTTACCAAGAATGCTGCTCAGAATCACTTCATGGTTGGGACTTTGTTAATTTGTGTTGAGTGCTCTTGAGTGCTTACATTGTCTTTCATAACACTCATTGCAAGAACCCTACCAACCATTAGGTGGTTTGCCTGAATGTGACCATAAAAACATAAGAAAAGCCCTGCTGAATCAGACCAGTGGCCCATCGAGTTAAGTATCTTGTTTCACAACTGGCCTTCCTCACTAGCTGAGGCTGCCATATTCTCAGCTGAGCTTCATAGAAAGAGTGGAGAATCAGAGGTTTCTCCATGACCAACAGAAACTTCTAGAAGCCTTTTGCCAAGCCCAAGTATCTCATTGTAATTAAACATGTATGAATTGTGTGGGGCATACTGGTCTCAGATGTGGAATCAGGAGCTGAGGCACCCTCCAGCTCCTCCCTTCCAGGCTTCAGTCCAAAGAGGGGAGCGGATTGAGCACACTTGGTTCCTCCTCCTCCTCGTCTACCAGCTCTCCCGTTCATGGCTATTGCTGGCCAGAGAGATGGAGCTAGTCCTCTTTGGCTATTGTCAGGGCCCCTAATGAAGGTTGTGCTGGGACTGTACCACTCCCTCTGCCCCCCTGGTCTGCCACCCATGCCCACAGGCATGACAGTAATACCATTCTGATGACAGTATTGGACAATCAGCTATATCTAAATGACAGGTCAATACGAAAATTTTGCTATGATCTACAAAACAATTGGCAAAGAGGAAAGCAGCATGCTTGCAAAAGATATTGTCTGCCAAAATGCTTTGGCTCCTTTTTTGCTGCTACATATTTGTTTTACTGTTTCTAGAAACAATATATTTAACTCTTTATGCTTACAGGAAGAATTCTACTTAAAAATCAATTGGGGAAAAAATTCCTAATTAAATGAATCTTCATAATTGTTTAGTAACACATTAATTTGCATGGTCAGCTGGGGTGTTATCAATATGCTGTTACCCAGGAAATGGGTTATATATGTAGGCCTCCTTTCACATGCACCTCCTCAACGCTGGTGTAGGCATCTTGAGTCTATGCATACACTGGGGTGTGGCTGGAATGATATTTAAGAAGCAAGCTAGAAAACACTTCTAAGCAACCAGGTCAACATTCTTGACTACAAAATGGGATAGAAAGGGAGAAAGGCAATGATAATTAAAACTGCAGTTTAAAACACAGCAGCCTTAAAACAATCCTTGTGGCAGTAATTACAATATGCAGATGTTTCTCACCCACAGCTGGTCCAAAAATAGAACCCAGCCATGTATGGGTGTACATTGTCCCTAACAAGAAAAAGAAGAAGTTGTGAGTAAGGGGAAGGCTGGATGGTGATAAGGAAAATCAAGCTGACTGGGATTTAGAAGGAAGGGAATGACAAAGAAGGGTGGATTAGGAAATCAATTTGAACATATGAACATAAGCAGCTGCCTTACATTGAGTCAGACCATTGGTCTGTCTCAGTCAGTATTCTTTACTCTGACTGGCAGCAGTTCTCCAGGTCTCAGGTAGAGATCTTTCACATCACCTACTACCTGACCCTTTTAACTAGGATTTGAGAGAAAGGAGTATGTGTGTTGAATCAAATGTCACCTGTTCCTGAGGCATGAGCATAGTAAGTACTCATGGTGATGGAGGACAGTTCTGAGGTAGGAACTGAACCTAACCTGCCAGTCAAAAAGCGTGTCTATTTAACCCCTAAATTTATGTTCTTCTGGATCTTGTGGTAATTGCAGAGGATCAAAAATAATCTCTTCAGGCATTTCTTTTGGGGGCAATGCTAACTGTGTGAGGAGGAGACACTCCTATCTTTGCTGAGGAAGGTAGCTTGATTGCTCTCTCTGATGGCTTGGCATTATTTTGGGAATTTGTTAAAAGGATGCTGAAATGTTTGTAAATATCACTCAAGTACCAGTAATCCTGTCAGTTTGTTTTTTATGGGTTTTCCACAGCAGTTTCCCACAGTAACCTTGTTGCCTCAACATGAGATAGCATTTTATTGCACTTATTTCTCAGGGGTTAGGTGGTTACAAAGCCTAGACTTTATAATAAGCACAATAAAGAGAAAATTAATTTTCTCTTTCCTCCAAGTCCAGCTCTGTAAATCATAGGCAGGGCTGCAGGGTCAGCAAGTGCATGCCAGAAAAATTATTATATGTTTGAAAAGCTACACTGCCCCCAAGGAGAGCAAAGTAGTGGGCATATTCTCCCCTCCTCCCTGTTATCTTCATAACCCCTGAGGTATGAGGCACAAAGAGAATGTCTTGGCCAAAGACTTTCAGCATGTCATGACGGAATGGGAATTTGAACCTCAGTCCCATCCAATCTTAAATCCTTGTTAAGCATTGTAGTTTAACCATCACAATGGCTTTCTAGTCCTTTGTTTTGTCTCTACCTTCTGCTTCTAAGCAGCAAAGCATCAGTGGCAGAAGTGGAGGGTGGTTGGAGTCACAGCTATGGAATATGGGGATAAACTTTCAGTATTTTTCCTTATAATTTCTCAGATTACACGCATGCAACTTTGCTCACACATGAGCAGTGTCTCAATTTTTTCTGCTTCGCGTGATTCACAGGTGCAGTATATATGCTGTTGAAATAAAATAACTTTATTCAGCTGAAGAAGGAGGCATCTCCACTCATGACACAAAGGAACTGTATGAAATGATTCAGAACACATCAAATGATTGTTGGAGGATCCTGAGAAGAGTATATCCAGTCCTGCCAACATTTCTGCATTAATCACTCCCCGCCACACACATACACGCCGAATTCTTTCAAATTTTCATTATTGCTTGTGGTACCATTAGTCTTGTGATACCATTAGTCTTAGGAGCCTGTGGTGTAGTGGTTATGAGTGGCGGTTTGGCGTGGTGGAATCTGATCTGGAGAACCAGGTTTGATTCCCCATTCCTCCACATGAACAGCAGATGCTAATATGGTGAACCGGGTTGGTTTCCCCACTCCTACACATGAAGCCAGTGGAGTGACCTTGGGCTAGTCACAGCTCTCTTAAATCTCTCTCAGTTCCACCTACCTCACAGGGTGGGTGTCTGTTGTGGGGAGGGGAAGGGAAGGTGATTTTAAGCTGGTTTGATTCTTCCTTAAGTGGTAGAAAAAGTCGGCATATAAAAACTCAAATAAATATTTTTTAAAAACCCAACTCTTCTTCTTCTCCTCCTTCTTGAAAAGACATAGGTAGTGATTACTGGGATGCTCTCCCAGACATAGTTCTCCTGAAGAGCAGGAGAAAAGCTGTACCTGTATGTGGAGTGGTGCACTACACAAAGATGTTATGCACACAGAAAAACTGGCATGTTTGACCTCAGAGTATAGCAGGGGTATCAGCCTTCTCAATTTAGATCTTTTAAAAGGCTAGACCTTGGGGGAGGCAAAAATCTTTCTAATTAGTAATCAAGATGTTCACTCTTGCTTCATAATAAAAAAAAAGTTCTGTAAATACTTGTGTGTGTGTGTGTGTGTGTGTGTGTGTGTGTTAAGTGCCATCAACTCGCTTCCGACTCATGGCGACCCTATGAATTAAAGTCCTCCAAAATGTCCTGTCTTAGACAGCCTTGCTATGAACTTGCAAATTGAAGTCTGTGGCTTCCTTTATTGAGTCAATCCATCTCTTGTTGGGTCTTCCTCTTTTCCTGCTGCCCTCAACCTTTCCTAGCATGACTGTCTTTTCCAGTGACTCTTGTATTCTCATAATGTGACCAAAACACGATAGCCTCAGTTTAGTCATTTTAGCTTCTAGGGTCAGTTCAGGCTTGATTTGATCTATAACCCACTGATTTGTTTTTTTGGCAGTCCACGGAATCCGTAACACTCTCCTCCAACACCACATTTCAAAGGAATCTATTTACTTATATGATGGGATATCCAGACTATTCTTATGTAAGTGTAGTTTTTTTCTGGCATCATCATTAATCATGAAGGAGAACCTCAAAGCGATAATGTGCTCACATGCTGCACACTCTTGGCACATGATAGGAACCTTCAAGAATTCCCCTTCTCTGCCATATAGCCTTGGGTTTCTCTGCGTTATTATTAGACAGAAGTGTGATTTATGGCTTAAGAAAATTACACCGGACTAGCATGAAATTACAGGAAGATAGAGCAGCCATAAAGTTAGCAGAGCAGGATATTTGAATTTATAACTTCCCAGAAAATACCATTTAGTATTTTTACTATGGGTGATGCCAAAGAAGCGGCTATGCAAACAGTAGCATCACATGTAATGTGACCTTTCAGTAAACTAAGCATTAATATTCTATCAAGAATATAATGCTCTTGAGCTTTCTGTACTGAAAGATTCTATTCCTATTCTTGAAGATGCTGAACTAAAGCACATGCAATATATCTAAGAGTTAAAGAACCTAAATGGTACTCCAGATAGTTCTCCTTCATTTTGTTTATTGTGTTTATTTATTTAAGCATTTAGGTTGTTTGCATGCTGCTTCTCTATAGATGTAGAACTCAGTGATTAACTGTGCAATCCTGAAGTGGGGGAGCTGAAATGGGTGAGGAGGTAGTGTGACCCAAACGGTGGCATAAGCACCACTTACACTGTCCAAACTGGCATGGACACTGGCACAGGGGAACATACATTGCTGAAGGGGAGCTGCGCAGCAGTGTGAGCCATGGGCGCCCAGGCAACCTCACCAGCAGCGTATCTGTGGCTCAAGGGCACAAGGGCTTGCACCAGCACCAAAGGGGGCATTCCTGGGGGAAGAGCTGCCTTTAGGAAGCTTCCAAAGCCCTTTCAGCCTGGGAACACCCGTTTTTGCAGGCACCAAGTTATGTCTGCAAAAGGCAGGAGTAGCCCTGTGAAACTATTTGAGCTAGGTCCCTTCAAGTTATGAGACAGATTCGTTGGAATGGCCTTTCAGAGACGGTTCAGAGGGTACATTCATTCATCATTTTAGGATGGCGTGAATTTTTGGACAGTCTGCTGACTGAGGACCACACTGAGATTTAATGAGTTTATCATTGGCTGGCAATATGTATATTCATGTTGATGATGTTTGGTTTTCTTGTTTTTTTCTGCCATATTGGTATTGTTTGTGTCTTTGGAGAAAGGCAGGGTATCAACAGTATCATAAAACAAACAAATAGTGTCACTAGCATAGACTGGCTGCAAGCAGAGGGCAGGGAGAAGGGGATATGGACAGGCAAAGAAGAGAACTGTATTGACCTTCCTAATGGGAAAAAAAAAACCACAAATGGATAAAGTGGACCATTGACAGTGGCAGAAATCCCTCTTAGCATCTGACTGACTCCACGGGGCTTGAATATGGTTGCCACTTACCAGGTTCTGCCTGGGGACCTCCCAGTGATGCTCTCTGTCCCCCACCATTGCTCAATGGAATGGAGGAAGAGAAATGTGGGGAAACAGGGTTGGGAAATCACTTCCTGTTTCAGAACAGGAAGTGACATCAGTGGGCTCTAGGAATTTTCAAATTTTATCATAGAAACATGAAAATTCCTAAAGGTTCTGATGTCACTTCCTGTTCAGAAGTTCTCCCCCCCCGATGAAAATTCCTAAAGTTTCTGATGTCACTTCCTGTTCAGAAGTTCTCTTCCCCCCCCCCCCGATGCTCTGGGGATTGCCTGCCATAGCTGGCATCCCTAGGCTTGAGAGGGATGAAGAGACTGCTGGTATAAGGATGATTTCTGCTTTTTCTAAGATTTATAAAACAGGAATAACTGTAGCTACCTGAATAAAGAGGACTTAAGAGCCCCGTGAAACAGAGTGATAAGCTGCAGTACTGCAGTCCAAGCTCTGCTCATGACCTGAGTTCAATCCCCATGGAAGTTGGTTTCAGGTAGCCGGCTCAAGGTTAACTCAGCCTTCCATCCTTCTGAAGTTGGTAAAATGAGTTCCCCAACTTGCTGGGGATAAAGTGTATATGACTGGGGAAGGCAATGGCAAACCACCCCATAAACATAGTCTGCCTAGTAAATATCATGATGTGACACCACCCTATAGGTCAGTAATGACCCAGTGCTTGCCAGAGGATTAACTTTACCTTAATTCAGACAGAGTTTTACAGAGTAGTCCTAAGGAGAGTTGCTCCAGTCTAATACCATTCATATCAATGGGCTTAGACTAAAGTAACTCTGCATAGGAGTGCATTGTTAATTGCTTAAACGGTGCTTTTTTCAATGTGGCCGTACTAGCCCTGTTCATAAGTTACAGTGAATGAATGTACAATCTTATGTTCATAAGTTACAGTGAATGAATGTACAATCTGTGTTCAATATACACTTGATTTTTCTTTATATGTGCATTGAGTAATGCTTATATTACACACACATGTACAGTTCAATGTGTGATTGAAACCACACATTTATCCAGGGACGAATCCTTAATTTTGTTTATATAGTGAATGCATATTGGCTTTTTCTTAGGAACAGAAATGCACACATATATGCAGGATGGACATAGGTGATCTATAATATGTGGGTTAGTATGAAAACTGGATTGGGGGGCTTGTGATGTCCCTATACTAAATTTTCAATGAAACTAAGTTTTTTTTAAAACTAAGTTTAAAAAAAAAAAACCTAGCCAACTCTTAGCTAGATTCTTTTATTGGGATGAAATATTATTTCCTGAAGCTAGTTCAACATGAAAAATATTGCCTAATGTTCTGCTGCTTTGTTAATTACTTAGAGAGACAATATTTTGCATGTTAAACTAATTTTTGTGGGAAAGGAGGTGGTATTAATTTCAGGCAATCAGTGGCTCAACGTAATTGGCTTTGATTTTTATTAGCTAATTATGTTGTTTAGCTATGATCAAAGTATTTGAGAAAGTAAAGGAATACAAAATAGCAAAAAAATTAACTTGCTGTGATATGTAACATCCTTTTAGCTACTAAGTAATAAAATGAATTTACTTGTTGATTGCTTTATTCACTCCTTAAGCAAATATCTGTGAAGTGTTCAGCAGTAATCCTGAAAGGAAAAGAATATAGATTAAACTCTGTGCTGGACATTTGTATTACTTTATTATATTCCTTGGCATGCTCTCCATGCAAATAATTATCCAATAGACTAAACCTTATCATGATGCAATTTTTGACATTTTTAAAAGGAAGACTGGACTTCTGCAGAAAAAAAACAAAATCCCATTATTTTGTCTCAACAGAATTGTATTCCTTTGTTTTATTTTTATGTGTTTTCCCCCAAAGAGTTCAGGCTTCACAAAAATCCTGTAAGGAATATTAAGATGAAGAAATCACAATTTGCCCAATACATCTTTGCCTTTAATAGCTAAGCATGTGGCAATCATGTTTGTTGACCATTCATCAATGTTTCCCACAGGAAGCATGTGGAAAAGAGTGGACGTTAGACACATTTATTTAAAACCTCATATGCATACCTGAGTGCTTAGAGAGGTACCAGGTATGCACTAGTTGCATGTTGATCATCGACACTTTACATGTATGCTGTGGGAACCACCAGTGTGTCTGCATATGCTGTTGAATTTTATTCATGTTGTTTGGAATCTAGGGTATTGGAACCTAGGGTATTAATTCATGAGTACTGGAACTTAGACAGCCAATATTTTGTGAGTATTTGTTAATGCCCTGCATTTCTTGTGCAGTTCTCCTAAAATACATCTTGGCTCGTTCAAGTAAATCAATTTTACACAGTCAAGTTACTTCTTTGCTTAGGATAAATGGAAACAATGCATTGAATTAATTTTACTTGTTATATTTACATCCCGCTTTTCCCCAATGTAATTCAAAGTGGTATCCATAGTACTCCCAGGCAGTCTTCTCTCCAGACCCAGACCTGTTTCGCTTCAGCAAGGCCACTGCATTACGTGCCTCTAGACCAAAAGTTGGGTTCCATGCATCTGTTCCACTAGCAGAGAAGCCACTGTAAGAAATCTTCTTCTGATGCTACAGGCTCTTCCGCTGGTGGAAGAGCATCTTGCATCGGGGGAGGCTCTTTACACTGGAGGAAAGCACCACCACTAGTAGAATGGACCTGTGGCATCCAAACACACATCTGCTATGTGTGTGTGGGGGAGAACAGAATGCCATGAGGGTAGAAAAGTAAATTATGGGCATGAATAAAAAGGAGGAACTTAAGCAGTGTTTTCTAAAACATTTTGAGGTTTACCAAACAGCTGTGTAAACATTGTTTTTTTTAATAACAGGAAGTGGTGTTGCCAATGTAGGACAAGTAATAAAGGAGAAAATGGTATCCATATCAGAAAAACAACAACAACAAAATCATGAACAGAGAAAAATTCAGATGTTCATTTAATGCTGTTCTGGAAACCACTGAAGTAGAAGAAAAACTGTACAATGAAATACCTGAGGGTGAAAATATATGATACAAAATCCATGTGTCAGGTTCCCAACCTGACTCACAGTTATACGTTCAAGAAGTTATAACTTTAAAAATCTCTCTGTTTTTCCATTTGGGTGCAAACAGGGCCTGGGGGAGGGAGAAGCTTCAGACTTCCCTCCCACTGCATTATCACCACTGGAATTGGCACCGAGGCACCACTTGTCCCTTCCTCTGGCAACACGTGTCTATCCCCGGGGCACATTTGCCACTAAATGCAGAGTTTTCTAAATGTGAATCCTTACTTGACAAATGGGTTTCATATCAGGAACACATGAAGCTGTGTTATACTCAATCAGACCACAGACCATTGGTCCATCAAGGTCAGTATTGTTTACTCAGACTAGCAGCCATCCTCCAGGGTCTCAGGGTCTTTCATATCACCTACTACCAGCTACTTTTAACTGGAGATGCCAGGGATTGAACCTGGGACCTTCTACATGCCACAGAAAGCTAAAATATAGGCCTCCCCATGTATTTTGGCCCTGAGAGACAGTTTGTTGAAGAGCACTTGGACATACAAGAGTAGCATTACTTTTTTTCTGCAGTTTTTCACAAACAAAATTGGCAATGACTATTGTGGTTACCCTGCAATGAGGGCATTTGTTTCTTAAAGCTATAGGTGCTGCTTCTAATACTGGGGGGGGGGGGCTATTTAACCCTCAGTGTGGGGCTGGGTTTTTTTTTATTATTTCAGATTTTTCTGCAACTCTGGGGCTTTTTCAAGTTTGTAGAAAGATCTGTCTTGTCTGTTCATGGCTCTAGTCTCTGAATTTAAGTATCCAGATTTAGACATGAGGAAAATTAGCTATATTGATGATGTAGAGTTTGCTTCCCCCACAATTCTCCAGAAAATGTTGGGTATGAAGAAGTCAAGATATAAAGATATTCCACCAGCATTAGGCAAGACGGCACAAACCACACATTTCATTTGCTCAAGTTGTAGGAGAAAAATAATCAAAGACATTCCTTTACCATATAAGTGTAGGTTACAATAATGTGCACCTTTTCTATACTCAACTGTTCCCTTTCAGTGATCTCTCTTTAATGACCTTCCTGCTATTGCCTTTGTTCTTCTCACTAATTGCATTTCCATTTCATGGTACAAAACCGCAGAAGATAAAAATAGGAATAATAAAAAAATGCAATCTAATTGCTAATACCATGTCCATTTTACTGCCTATTATTTGTATAATTTCTATCATTATTGCCTTGAAAATGATGAAGGCAAAAGGAAAATTAAAGATAATATGCCTATAAGTATGGAAGCTGTCTGAAAATAGGTTATCCATAGCTGCTGACTACATGAACACAGAGTCCTTCATAGCCAGAATATTTATACCACTGGGGCATATGCATGTAGGCTGAGGGGTTTAGGATGCCAACTAAGTCATGCTCCTTCCTCAGCATGCTCCTCTGTCCATCCATTTTTGTCTCCATATGCCAACATACTATTAGATATAAGAACACAAGAAAAGCCATGATGGATCAGACCAAGGTCCATCAAGTCCAGGAGTCTGTTCACACAGTGGCCAACCAGGTGCCTCTAGGAAGCCCCCAAACAAACAACTGCAGCAGCATCCTGCCTTTGTTTCACAGCACCTAATATAATAGGTATACTAGAGAGAATAGGTATGTATCATGACTAGTATTCATTTTGACTAACAGCCATGGATAGCCCTATCCTCCATGAACATGTCCACTCCCCCCTAAAGCCTTCCAAGTTGGCAGCCATCCCCACATCCTGGGGCAGGGAGTTTCACAATTTAACTATGCATTGTGTGAAGAAATACTTCCTTTTATCTGTTTTGAATCTCTCACCCTCCAGCTTCAGCAGATGACCCCACACACTAGTATTATGGGAGAGGGAGAAAAGCTTCTCCTTGTCCACTCTCTCCATACCATAGATAATTTTATAGACCTTAACCGCCTTCTTTCCAATCTAAACAGCTCTAAGTGTTTTAACCACTCCTTATAGGGCAGTTGCTCTACCCCCCTGATCATTTTGGTTGCTCTTTTCTGCACCTTCATACTGTTAGATGCTTCAGTTAAGTGTCCTTGCCACATGCTGTAGGAAATAATACACACTGCCATGACAGGAGTCTCTTTCCACTACCAAAATCATAACTGAAACATAAACACTGAAGTAAAAAAAATGACCACCCACATTTCCACTCCAAGGATCCACCAAAAAGTTTGCAGGAATGTCCTTCTTCATTTTAATACTTTGTTGCAATCTTTCATTCTACTAATGTGGTTTACAGAAATATTTAGAACACAACAGATCTATTTCTTCTTGAGCCATGATTATCCCAACTGTCAGTCCTCTGCTATTTTAACCACACTATTGCTGCTATGCTGTGTCCAATAAATAAATAAATAAGCAAACAAACAAACAAAATAAACAAATCCCCAATTGATATGAGATTCTAAGGGAAAGAGGAGAAAGCTCCCTCAGAATTAGGAAAATTCTTCTCTCTTCCACTGGTGCTGAGATTAACAGGTTAGGTTAAAGTTTTTAGCTAAACATACATGAATTTCTTCTGAGAATTTATTCAAAACGACTTATGTCACTAGGACCCATCCTGGTGGAAGACTACAGTCCCCTGGAATTCATCCCTCAGGCAAACAAAGCAATCTAGTCAGATCACATTTTTATCAGTTTGAGTATTTTAACTTGATTCTGATAGCTGGGGACATTGCTGTAAATCACAAAATGAAAATGTCAAAATCTCTGGTGGTTTGTTTATGATTTTGGGCTCTGAGGGAGCAACAAAGATCAAAGGGGCAACTCAGCAAAAGAAGGGAATACAGAAAGCAAAAAAGGGATAAAAGGAAACTTTACAGTCTGACCCGATAGAGGAGGAAAGGCAAACGAAAGAGGGCTAAACAGATGAGAAAGGGCTGTGAAAAGAGGCTCAGAAAGTTAACCTTTTAACAAACCAAGTAAAAGATTCAGAGCAACAACTTGGGGAGGGGGTTAAAGAGAGGGAAGGGCTAAGAAATTTGGTTATGAATTTTAAAGGGGCAACAACCTTGAGAAGAGAATGTGATGGAGGGAAAGTACTAGAAAATGTAAAAACTTGGAACAAAAAAAGGGGACTTCTCAAGCAGCCAGGAGGAAGGCAGAGGAGGACGGGGAGGGGGGGGACAAGATCAAGGAGCTAAGGAAGGGAATGTTGCATGTGGGTAAAGAAAACAAATAGGGAATGGGAGGATAACCATAGGATAGTTAATCAGCAAGGCAATTCCTTGGGGCAGGTATATTATGAGTATACTACAAGCTGACCCTTTAAAAGTTTATATCCTTAAAGTGGAATTGGGGAGGGGAAGAGGAAAAGCAGCTGAAATTTTTTTTAGAGGTGGCTCGGAAAAAGAATAATATCGATAGTTTACAGATGGTAGGGCCAGGCTTCCCCCAAAAAACAAAGGCTAGCAGTGGGTCAACAGCAATGTAACTGAAAGATTGGACAAGCTGGAAAGTGAGGGCACACCTCTTTGGCCCAATAGTAGTCAGAAGAAGCCAGGCAAAAGAGGGTGCCAGACTGGAGTTGGCCAACAAGGGGCACAGGGCAGTCCCATGCCTCTTCCTGGAGAGGGAGAAAACACATGGGATTGGATTACTCCCCCACCAACCAGGGAAAGGGGGAGGGACTTGCATGGGATTGTGATGAGGCATTTAAGCTCTTCCAGCCAAGAGCAGAAGAGGACATGGTGGGGGCTGCTCCTTTCTCCCCACAGGTAGCACAAAGACAGTGGCAGGAGAGCAGATGCAGAACCCCAACAGGAGGAGATGGATGAGGGTGACCATTCAACCCCCTCTCCTCCCAGTCTGAGGCTCTGCAAGTCCTCCCTCTAGTGGCCCCAAGGATGAAGGGATCTTCAGATAGCCATCACTGTGTATCACTAGCACAAACCCACCTCCTCACAAAACTTAAGGACTGGCGCCCAGCAAGTAACTCATTAGTAGTAAAGCAAAATTACAGGAGCAACAATTGGGAATAATCCAGTTCACCAGTTTTGCTACCAATCTGTGGGAAGATTTCTTATAGGTTATGTTGCTGGAAGCCATACCAATGGGATAGTTCAAGGTTGCCTACCTGGGGGAACAAGGTCACCAATGGGTTTTAAAAGTTGTGAGAAAAACTATGAATTTCCATAGACTCCTGTAAACTGCCTTTTCAGAAATGTAGTCTAGTGATACTACAGAAAATAGGAAGTCCTCATCTGAGGAATGACTCAGCTCTAGTGAAATCTTAACTAAAAAGTTATTCTGAGGTAGAAAACTGCTGAACCCAGGGAAATGAGTATGGATTTCTGGGCAATAACAGACATCACAAAAATCACTCATTTAACTGCCGACTTGTTAAGCTTCAGTTTGCTTTGGGACAATGAGGGGAAGGCGGTGGGAAATCTTTCATCATCCAATCATTTCAGTGATCAGAATCAGGCTGCCTATGTCAGCTCCCATAGCCCCTCCCCTTTTCTTTCCTCCTCTTCTTCTCACCCACCAACCAACCTACCTTTATCTGCTTCCCTATCTTCAGCTTTCTCTCCTTCTCTCCATGTCAGGCTGCTGGCTCTCTTGTGGACAGGAGGGCCACAGGGACTGTTTCCAAGACAACTCTTAGTGACCTGACATTTCTGGAAGCAGTAACAGGGGCAATCGCAGGGGTGCCTGTCCAGAAGGCACAGCCGAAGATGCTCCAAACCATGCAACAAGGGAGGGAACAAAGCTTGAATCAGTATGAGCTAAGCAGCCTGAGTTGAAGGCAACGAGCCAGGAAACCTCAATAGGGACTGATCCTTCAGCTGCTGGCTTTATCTCCCCCATGCAGGGTTGCCAACCTCCAGGTATGGCATTGAACGTGGAGCCCAGGTGAACTTCCCCTGGGAGGTAGAGTTGCCAAACTCCAAGTACTAGCTGGACATCTCCTGCTATTACAACTGATCTCCAGACAATAGAGATCAGTTCACCTGGAGAAAATGGCCACTTTGGCCATTGGACTCTATGGCATTGAAGTCCCTCCCTGAACCCCACCCTCCTCAGGCTCTGCCCCAAAAATTTCCCACCAGTGGCGAAGAGGGACCTGGCAACCCTACCCCCATGGGTGGCAGGGCTAGGGATCCTCACAAGAAGGGAAGAGTGACCACTAGGCTTGCACAAGATGCATAATCCTATTTAGTGGACTGAGGGGAGGCTTGGCCAAAGCAAAAGGGCACCATGGACCTGTTCCCTAGTGCAAGGGCAGGATGCCCAGGAGAGGAGCAGGAGTAGGGTGCTGTATACCCATCCCCTCTTCATCTGAAGTTTCAGGAAGGAGGGTGTTGTTGTAGCAGTCTCGACCAGGACATGATGGGGAGTGACAGCTCCACATACACACCCTTACTCCTAACCACGCAGCAGTCCAGGCCACACACCCCTTGGCAGTCTTTTCCTAGGAAACGTCTGCCTGAGTTAGGTCGTGGCCACCACTGAGGTTCGGCCAGGTAAATCAAGTTGCACAGTGGCCACCAAGTAGAATAGGAAGTGAGTTTCCAGTGGTCACCGCAGCAGAAGGGGACAGGATCTTTTCAAAGGATTTTTTTGGTCTCAAAGTCCACCCCTGACTCATGACTCTGTTTTACCAAGGCTTGGAAAGCTCAGCAATATTGTTGTGATTGCGTAGAATCCCTTAAATGGTGACTGAGAGCTCATTGGCCAATTTTTTCTTAAAGCGACAGCCATTGTTTCTATTATTTGGAGGAGTTTTCATCATCTGATTTGTTTATTTTTTAGATTTCAGGTTTTTCTGCAAACTTGAGACTTCCTTCAGGTTTCCAGAGAAATTTCCTTTCTCTTTCCCTAGCTCCATTTTGTGATCCGCACTTCTATGGCTCACTTTGGAATTAGATATATCAGCTAGCATACTTTTCCAATAAAAGATGCACCAAAATTGCCTAATATAACTAATACATTACAAGGATGGTATGTTCCAATAGCATACTGTTAATATTCTGACAAAAGTCATTTCCTTATGGTTTCCCATAACAGTGTTCCTTATTTTGGAGCTCTTCAAGTAGTAACCCTGTTCAAATACTGGCAGTGCTGTTATCTTTTGCAACTCTTTCTAAAAAAAACGCCTTGCAGGCTCTATGACGGATGTCTGTGTGATCTATTGTCAGCATGAGGTAATTCAACATAGGCACTCAGCAAATGGCACTCACAATTATTAATAGGTGCAAAAGTGAAGGTTAGTTGGACCGGAGGCCTCAATACTCACTGTTGCTTGCCTTGCTCATTTCTAACACATTGCATGTAATAGTCTTAACATTCTTGTGAAATGATTTTTTTTAAAAAAATTGAGCATATATTAGCAAGGGTAAAGAAAGGTTAAAAATGAAATCAATAGCTCCTTTCAATGGCTGGGAGGAAGAGGTCTTTAAAACCTTTTATCAAATGGCAAACGCCTCCAATTAGACGGCTGATAGGAAGCGGACAAAAGGTCAAACTTTTTTTCCACTGAAGATGCTTATGGTAATGTGTGATTGACCATTCTAATCATTTTGTCAGTCTCCTACTCCTTAAGAGAGAGTGCCCTCACTCCTAAAGTCTGCTGAATTCAGCAATACCCAGGCCGCATCAACCTTTTAAAGAGGAGGATGTCTGGATTAATAATGCATGGTGACAGATTATGATTTAAGAATGCAAGGTCACATGTAAAAGTGTAATGAATTTTCAGCATACTGATCTAATATAATCCATTCCATCCAGTGACTTTGACTAAGGAAAAACTGTAGCTTTTCCAGTACAATACATTACAGTCAAGCCATTTTGAATCACAGTAAATCAGTAAAAGCCTTTAAAAAAAGGTATTGTTGAAAGTGTAAAGCAAATAATTTGCTTTTTTAAAAGATATTAGGTAGACAATAGAACCAATAATGGCAGTTTTGCTGGTGAACAAAAAGCATTTATTATTTGGCCATTGGACTCCATGGCATTGAAGTCCCTCCCCTCCCCAAACCCCGCCCTCCTCAGGCTCCACCAGTGGTGAAGACGGACCTGACAATCCTATGCGCAAGAGTTCTGCTCAGCAGGAAATTATTTAAATAGATAAACTGATTTACTCATAAATCATATAAACCAGTCAAAAATAAATGCTGTGCTTCAATAAAATCCTACCCTTTAATGTTCCTTTAAGTAGTCCTTAGTGACACTAATGACCGCCAATCAGTTTGAATGATCAGCAGCTTGGTGGGTGCAGAGTTCTGTGAAAACTCAATGTAAACCAGTTTGGTAGGCATTTGTGGCTGCTCCGTGTGAAAGGAACAGATGGCTGACCAACACATCTGATCAACACAGTAAGCTTGACTGAAAAATTCATTCATGACAAAATTCACAGCATCCCTCTTGTCTTGTAGCCACCTGATCCTTCTCCAATGCTTTGCTGAACTCTTCCACCATCCACGACTCCTGTAACTACTTTATACTAATGACCCCTGAAGCTCTTTAAGCCTGGAGAACTAATGTTCTGTTCAACATAGCTAATAATTTCACTGACATTTCCTCCTATACACTTTGCTTAAATTGTTGCCCACAGCTTGTAATTCTGGTTTAACTCTTGCTTGCTGGTCAGTTCAGAATGCCCCTGCTAAATCATGTTTCTCTCTGAAGTCCTTGCACTGGCCCCATAGTTCATAGCAACATCAAGTCTTTTAGCCTTTACTTTCACTCTATCCCCTGACTGGATCTCTGATTTCCTTCTCACACATTTTTACTCATTTCTTCTGTACTGCACAGGTGCATCCAATGCTGGTCTTCTTTCAGAGCAATGCTAAGCAGAGTTACAACCTTCTAAAGTAGAAGGAGGAGGAGGAGGAGTTGGTTTTTATATGCCGACTTTCTCTACCACTTCAGGAAAAATCAAGTCAGCTTACAATCACCTTTCCTTCCCCTCCCCACAACAGACACCCACCCTGTGAGGTAAGTGGGGCTGAGAGAGCTCTAAGAGAGCTGTGACTAGCCAATTGTCACCCAGCTGGCTTCATGTGTAGGAGTAAGGAAACCAAACCGGATCACCAGATTAGAGTCCACAGCTCATGTGGACGAGTGGGGAAACAAACCCAGTTCTCCAGATTAGAGTCCGCTTCTCTTAACCACCGCACCATGCTGGCTCTGACTGCAATGTCTTTAGAAGTAGGGTTGCCAGCTCTGGGTTGGGAAATACCTGGAAATTTTGGGGGTGGAGATTGAGGAAGGCAGGGTTTGGAGAGGGGAGGGACTTCAATGCCATAGAGTCCAATTGCCAGAGTGGCCATTTTCTCCAGGGGAACTGATTTCTATCTCCTGAAGATGGAGATCAGTTGTAATAGTGGGTGATCTCCAGCCATCACCTGAAGGTTGGCAAATCTATTCTAAAGTCATTGCAATCAGTGGGCTTAGAAGGGTGTAACTGTGCTTAGGATGGCATTAGTAGAAAAGAGCAAGAGTCCAGTAGCACCTTACAGACTAACAAAAATATTTTCTGGCAGGGTATGAGCTTTTCGTTTTCAGCTGTGGCTCACGAAAGCTCCTACCCTGCCAGAAATATTTTTGTTAGTCTTTAAGGTGCTACTGGACTCTTGTTCTTTTCTACTACTGCAGACAGACTAACACGGCGACCCACTGTGAATTAGGATGGCATTGTGAGTTTCTTTCTCTGCCTGCAGTCACTTGCAGCCTATTATGCCGCTCATATGCCTGAAACAGCAGCCCTCTCCTTAACTGTCCTTTACCAGCTTTGGTAAAGGTAGTGCAAGCACCGGGTCATTCCTGACCCATGGGGTGATGTCACATCCCAACATTTCCTAGGCAGACTTTGTTTATGGGGTGGTTTGCCATTGCCTTCCCCAGTTATCTACACTTTACCTCCAGCAAGCTGGATACTCATTTTACTGACCTCAGAAGGATGGAAGGCTGAGTCGACCTTGAGCAGGTTACCTGAACCCGACTTTCGTCGGGATCGAACTCAGGTGGTGAGCAGAGCTTTTGACTGCAGGACTGCAGCTTACCACTTTGCACCACGGGGCTACCAGCTTTTGAAGTGCCTATAAACTTCATTTATAGGAAAACATATATTCTTTCATATGTATAAACATTCATAGGTTCATGAGGTGCTATGCTCAAGAATAGAGCATAGCATCAGGCAGATATATTCTACCCACACATGGAAACTTTGGGAACGTTGGCATCCATAACTATAAGAGGCCAGCAGAACACATTGCCTGGTACAGGCTTTCCCCTGTAGAGAAAAACAGTGTCTTACCTTCACTGTTAGGAATGTGAATCACAAGACCAAGTGCTTGCTTAGAGACAGCTTCTACCAATCTCTATATACTATGTTAATTAAAGAAAGGCAGACAACCAATGTTTAGTAAGTCGACGTAATTGGAACATCCCTAACCAGAAGTTATAACTGGGGTAGCAATCCTTTGTTCGGTATGAAGACTGTCCTGCGCATTAGGGCAGTTTTATCCGGTATGTATATTGAGCTCAATAAACTGCTGCTTTGAACTATCAACCTCCCACTGTGTTATATTGATTCGAAATTAACATTATAACACAGGCTTTACACTTTGAGTCCCTTCTAAAGGCCTGTCAGCAAAGCTTTTATTATGAACACCTAATTCACCTTCTCCTCTAGGCTGGCAATCCACAAACATCTCCCACCACCACCACCACTGAATCAAAAAACATCATTTGTGTAATGCATTTTTATTAGGAGCAAGCAGCGATCATAAAATAGTGCACAAGCTTTGGAGTACCCCAAGACTCAAGCTGGATATTTAGCACAACAACTGCATTTTGGAGTGAGACAAAACAGCCTGCAGTTTGAAGTGTCTTAAAATGAAATAATGCATTAAGGGCTATTGGGACAGAGAAGAAGAAAATAGCCACTCTCCCTTAGAGGACATAAGCGCTAGCAGTGAATCAAGATGTCTCCCCAACACTAATCAGAATGCACCGGTGGTAAATCTTTTATCTCTCCCCACTCCCTCTCTGTTTTCAGGAGAATTTTGTCTGACACATTGCCTGGAATGTGTTTCTTTCAAGGTGAACCATGAGACCTTTCTAGGATTGTGAATGAGTCAGATAAAAGAAAAAACAAACATGGCCTTCATCTGATGGAGTGTCATTATTTTACATTAAAATGTGTAGAGTGTTCACTTGTCCCATTTAGTTAGCTGCGTCAAGAATACATGAATAGCTGATACGTGTTCCTAGATAATGTTACTGACATTGTTGTTTTAATGCTTTTAGTCTCTTTGGTTTTCACAATTTTGTTTTATAAACATGGTGTGACGAATGACTAATAAAGGTGATGATGTTGATGATGATGATAGTCCCATTTAGTTGAAGGTACAGAAATAAAAACGTGTGGTGAAATGATCAGGCATGAGGCAAATCCTCATCTTTGTCACAAAAAGGCTCAAGTTATGTTATGTTATGTTAATAGGTGTTTTATATAAAGGGGTACAGATCTATATCTGAATGGATCAAGGTTGCATGTACCTGCTATTTCTTTTACTTGTATTTATTATGTAATCAATATATATAAATAAATGTGCATTATGTAATAAATAAATGCTATGTTCTGCTGTAGAGAGCCGGCGTGGTATAGTGGTTAAGAGCAGTAGACTCTAATCTGGACAACTGGGTTCAATTCCCCAGTCCTCCACATGAAGCCTGCTGGGTGACCTTGGGCCAGTCACAGTTCTCTCAGTACTCTCTAAGCCCATGCAGAGGCAGGCAATGGCAAAACTGCCCCCGAATGTCTCTTGCCTTGAAAACCCCACAGGGTTGCCCTAAGTCAGATTTCAATATGCCTCTCTTATTTTTAGGAAAACTGCTGTGTTTTCTCACCTTGATCTCAAAGCGAAGCTAATCGAGACAATTCCTGTGAATAGTGTTAGCTTCGGGTTTCTTTTTTCCTCTCACCCATTCCCGCTTGTTCCTTCTCCTTCAAACCCTTCCCCCTTGAAGCCCCTTGAAGCTTTCGCCTGCTTGTCTCCGAAGAAAGGAAATGGCTCCTAGGCATTGGTCATGGTGGGTTTTTTTACTGATAATTTTTTTTAATTATTATTATTTCTCCTGATGATCTTGCCATTGCAGCTTTCCCTCGGGGCCACTCGCTGGGGCCCAAGCATTCACCAGCTCCATCTCTCGGGTTCCACTAGCAGCCAGCTCTGGACTTGGACCTCTTTTTCCAAAAGGGTCTGCAGTTATTCGCTTGCACTAAACAGGGACTAGATCTTGAGCCCCGTGCTCTGCGGGCAGGAGCTGCACAGAAGCTGCTGGTGGTGGTGGTGGAAAGCCACCCAGGAAAGCCACAATCACCATGTTCTCATTTAATTCCCAGCTGCTTTGAGCTGGTTGGCCAGTGAGGCAGAAGGAAGTGGAGGAAGCCCCCTTCCCTTGGGCTTTGAGAATGGGTTGTT
Organism: Euleptes europaea; assembly: GCF_029931775.1. Lineage (NCBI taxonomy): Eukaryota > Metazoa > Chordata > Lepidosauria > Squamata > Sphaerodactylidae > Euleptes > Euleptes europaea. The sequence continues at coordinate 98,119,950 of NC_079312.1, read as the reverse complement.
CCTGGTGGATCGGGCGCACTGGGTGCTGGTGAGCATTCAACAAAAGAAAGAAACCCAACGGGAGGGCCATTAGGCAAAAAGAAGCCGGAGGAAGTCACCCCAGGGGTCAGAGACCTGTAGCCCACTTTTCATTACCGGACTGTTAATGCAGTTCCCCTGCCCTCCCCCAATTACAAAGCAGCATTTTCCAGGGAAGGGACTTGGGAGCTCCACATTGTTGCTGGGTATGCATGATGTATGTATGGGTATTGCTGGGTATGTATGATCACAAGGCATTCTTGGAATTTATTTGGGTCAAAAATCCCCCATGCATAGAGTTTTGAGAATTTGGATCAGAAAACTGAGCATCTAGAGAGTAGCAAACCCAACACAAATTTCCTCCGCATAAATGGCCTACATTAGTGGTAGGGAGTCAGGTGGAATCCCATGGTAAATTTCTACTAATGGAAAGGGATTGATATTTTGTTGATTCACCTGTCCCACTGCAGATCTCTGATTCACCGCTTATGCTGTTCCTGGGGGTCCCCCATCCCACAAGAGCAGCATTTCAGAGAACACTTTGGATTTTAGCTGGAAGGGGTAGGTGAAGAAGAGTGTTTCCATTATTTTGCTGGCAGAAAAATCTTCCATTACTGGAGATTTACTGCCGGGTCCAATCTGTAGGAGCCAACCCCAGTAAGTTATATTTCAATGTTTATATTATTTTTTGTTAATTAAGTCTTTTAATTTGTAATTATAAAAAAGTAAAGGTAGACCCCTGTGCAAGCACTGGGTCATTACTGACCCCATAGGGTGATGTCACATCCCGACGTTTAATAGGCAGACGATAGGCAGACAAACCATGGTGGTTTGTCATTGCCTTCCCCAGTCAACTTCACTGGCAAAATGGAAGCAGGGCCTCCCACCCAAAATAATCAAATCACCCCCTCAAACTAGCAACCCCTCCCCGCATCACCACAAACCAACAGGCCAGGCCTGCTGGCTTCTAGCAAAATTTAGAAAATAAGTCCCCAATACAACAACTTGTTTAAAAGGAAAACGATATCTCAAACCCTTCTATGTCTTCTCCTCCAGGTAGCAGGCAGTAAGTAATCCAACCAAAGCAGCAGGTTATAATCCAGCAGGTCAGGATGAGGCCCCAGGATCGCAGAGGAAGAATCAGGCAACAAGAGCTAAAGCCAAGCTATGCCAGAAAACTCTCTCAAACTGCCTGGTGTAGGAACCAGACCTGCTTTTATAGTATTTGGTCAAACACAGAAAAGTTTGAAAATAATTCCAGCCAAAAGACACCTTCTGTGATTGGTGAAAGAGCACTGTTCTTCCTTACCTGGGTTCCTATTGGCCACTGAGAATTCCTGGCGCTCCTCCCTCCTCCTCTCTAGGTTGTCCTCTGTTGCAATCCAGGTAGATTGCAACAGCTGGCTTTACAGCAATGTTAAATGCATTGCTGCCACTGGCCACATGGGAAGCTCCAGTGAGCCTTCCTATTGGCCACTCCAACATGCCTGCTTCCTCCCTCCTGCTGCCCTGGAAACCAGCCAGGGGGCAGGGATATGAAGAAAGGAGATAGCTCGCCTTTAAACACAACAAGGGCCACAAAATGGAGTCTCCACAGAAGGTGAATAGCTGAAACCCGAAAAGCCAAATATCTATTCGGCTTTTTTGGGAATCACCTCTTTAACTCTGGGCAGATTCCCATGTTTTGGTATTCGGTCGACCCAAGACCCGAATATTGCCGAAACAGATAATTTTGGGTTTATTTTCAGTTCTGGTATATTGATATGCACAACCCTAATGCTAGAGTCATGATCCAAACCAGGCAGCACACACATGGAGAAATTGAGGAGAACTCGTAACTAATTTCTGTTACACAGGACCCAGCTTGTGGACCCCAAACCTAACCTGTAGACTCTGTAATGTGTAACAGGCATGCCTTCATACATCTGATTTATTCTTCCATAAGGAATAACACTTGGAAGCCACACAAATTCAGGAGTACTAAAGATGAACATCCTGATGCATACACAAAATCCAGATATGAAGTATACTTCTAAGACTTACTGGGGTAAGAAGCTTTGTGCAAGATTTTGGCTGGTGCTTGAAATGTCTCAGTTCTTTATTTTTTAAAAAGGGAAACAACCCTGTAAAGATTTTACTGTAAATACTGATTATATAAATTAGAAATAAAGGATCCATGTTGTATATTTTTCTTTTCTTTTTTAATTTACAAGGAGAAAAATATAGATGTATTTACCATTTATTTTTCCCCACGTCACTTGTATAATAAAAGAAGAGTTTTTTAAGCCATCAAAATAATTCATTGGAAGGAAAAAAAAACTCCTCTCATTACTGTTGTTGGAAACAGGAGGCATGAAACCACACAGGAAGCATAGTGAAAATTTAATAGACTGCCAGCATGCTGGGAAAAGGTACTGTCAGAAACCAGAAACTATGTGCGCTGGAAATATATGGCTATACTGCACATGATGAGTGGTTACTTGCTACTCCAAAAGAAATTAAACTAGTATTTCACTGTCATGCTTTATGTGGGGCACTTCGAAGTCCATGCATAAATAATTTCCACATTGATCTCTTTATCCATAAAGGCAGAACAGATTAAATTAATGATTAATGACAAATCGGTGCATCTCCTCATACAATAGTGGTGCAAAGTTCCACCTCTGAAAACATCTCTTTGACCAGAGGAATGCCATGGATCACTATTTGGTCTGCTGTTTCCATCCAAGAGGAGTTAAATGAACATTTCACACCCATACACTTGTTGACATTCTAGCATCTATCCATGTCACAAACATTGGGTTGAATCCTACCACTCTGCTCACCTAATTGGTGCAAGGAGCCTTCCTCTAATGCAAGAGAATCTTTGGCAAAGCTTTTTCTAGACATTGATATAATCAAGCCCATATTGTGTTAAAATGGTACCCTTCTGTATCTTATCACCATAGTCTGTGAGAGAAGCCAATCTTTTTGTGGCCCTGTATTGCCATCTGCATGGAGATTTCAGCTGGGCTGAGCTCAGGTTAGAGGGAAAAGGCAGATTAATAGAGGAATGGGAAGACCCGGACATTGCGAGAACTGACAGTGAAGTCATTTCTAATGGACGGAGAACTCGTGCAGAGCTCTAAGGAACAACCGAGTCAGACCTGGGCTGAATGTGAGTCCAAATGCCCATGCAGAAATGACCCAAGTCTCTTCTTCTTCCCAACTAACATTGTATACAAGCAAAGCCTTTGTCCCTATCTAGCAAGTGGTAGAAACAGCTCTAGAGAAAGAAAAGACTCACACAACGATGGCCATGCTTATACAGAATTGGAGAGCGCTTGGGACACAACTGCAGTTATGGGCTGAAGGTTTATGTACAGAAACAACCATCAGAACTATTGTATTTGGTAAGCAAACCAGCTTATTTTTTAATCGATGGTATCGCTGTGTCTGGGGCTGGTAAAGCTCTTCCTGCACTTACCCTTGGCTCTGGGGGCTGGATATGAGATTGCAGCAATGTCAGGGCTAGAGGACCCCCTCCCGCAACAACAGTGCCAGGACAAGGCTGGCCGGCTGCAGCAACATCAGCACACCAGGAAAAGCCCTCTCCACACCCATGTAGCCCAGCTGAACAGCACTGGAGGTCCACTTCAGCAGCAAAGCGGCAGAAGCAGCCAGGGAAGGCAGGCAGGTTGAGCCAAAGCAGACTCACCTGCCAGGAGCATCATGGGGGGAGCAGGAAGGAGGCCTTGTCAGCACACCCAGGGGCCACTGGCCAGGTTGACACAGCCATCACAGGCCAAGGGGGCTGAAGCAGGCCAGGGGCAGGAGCCACAGGAGGGACCTGGAGACAGGCAGGGGGTAGTGACGTCTTGGGAGCAGCCCTGGACAGCAGAGGGTTGGGTGGGGCTGATGATGGAGAGAAGCGCAGAGGGAGGGTGTCGCGAATAGAGGGGAAGAACGAAATCTTTCAACGGAATTATGTCTGTCAAAAATTTGACCCACAGAGCATGGTGAGGTAAAAGTCCAAAACAACCGATTTTATTAATATCAGCAACATAGGATGAGGATTTTAAACAGGCAAACTTGGTTTCATAACGGTAATAGGTTGGTCATAAAGCAATAAAGAGTAGGCACTTCACACTTAAATATATGTGCAAGAGAGGATTGGTTGTTTTCAGATGGTAACACTACATTCACTTCAAAATGCTGGATACTTGTTTTCACTTAGAGGCTTGCTTTAGTTTATCTGGAGTAAGGAACTACATGAATCATTTTACCAGTTTAATCCCTAAACTGGACTGGGCTCACTCTGGACTCTACAGAATAATTCTCCTAACCCCTTAGGGATCCCTCAATAAACTTGAGTTGACTTCCCTCTCCCTGGTTTTGAGAACTCTCTTTCCCTCAGAGCTGTCTCCCAATTTCAGTACCAAGATGCACGCTATACACTCAGAGTTAACATCCTTATGAACCAGTTGCTGACCCCCTGTCCTTTGATTTTAACTCCTGAGGGCAAATCCTCCTCTGACAGCCCACAGCTCTCACTAGCTGCTTAAAGCTCTGTCCGTACTGAACTCCAGTGCTGAACTGACCCTTATCTCTCTCTCAGAGTTCTGCATTATTACCATTTCATTGGCCACTCCCAGAATTCCTTAGCTGTCAATACGGCTGTCGATTCAGTTCGGCCCGAACTGAAAAACAGCCGAAAACAGGGGAGCCGAATTCAGCGAGTTTGGGAGTTCACAAATAAATTCAGCAAATTCGGGGTGCAGCAGCATAACCATCAGTAAGCAGCATTCTCCCCGGCCAATTGGTGGCCAAGCTGGGTCTTCTTCTGACCAATCAGTCAGGATTGAGTACTGGAGGAATCAGCTGCTGTGTGGCCCGGCCAGGGAGAGAAAGAGAGAGAAATCTTTGTGGGGGGGTGCGTGTGCACATTCGCTCCTTTCTGTGGCTGCAGGGGGCGCATTTTTGGGGGTACAGCCCCCAAACTTTCAGGACAGCTTCAGACGAGCCTTCTTAAGAGACCCCCCCCCAAGTTTTGTAAAGATGGGTTCAGTGGGGGCAGAAATATAGGCTCCCCCCTTTTTTCTTTCTGTGGCTGCAGGGGGCGCTTTTTGGGGGGTGCAGCCCCCAAACTTTCAGCATAGCTTCAGACGAGCCTTCTTAAGAGACCCCCCAAGTTTTGTAAACATTGGGTCAGGGGGTCCCGAGATATGGGCTCCACCCCTTTTCCCTCCCCCCTTTTCCATTTCCGTGGCTGCAGGGGGCGCTTTTTTGGGGGTGCAGCCCCAAAACTTTCAGCATAGCTTCAGATGAGCCTTCTTAAGAGACCCCCCCAAGTTTTGTAAACATTGGGTCAGGGGGTACCGAGATATGGGCTCCCCCCTTTTCCCTCCCCCCTTTTCAATTTCCCCTTTTCCCTATCGGGATGAATGGATCACCCAATCCTGTATGCATCTCCAGAGCAGCAAATCCAAGGCAAACCCTCCCGTGCTTAAATAGAATCGTATTGGATTACCCAGTCCTCCCAGCCCCTCCTGATGGAACAGAAGACAGCCACAGTAAGACCCCTTTGGGGGCTTTAATCTATAATTTTTCTCCTGTGTGTGTGTGGGGGGGGAAGCAGAGTCTGTGTGTGTGTGGGGAGGGAGCAGTTTCTGTGGGGGGGGAAGCCAAAGGGGGCTTTCACCCGTTCTACCTGGGGTGTGTGTGCCCCCTCGAGTCTCTCTCTCCCTGGTTTGAGGGGGGGCTTCAGTTGTGTGTCCTCAGGTTTCCCCTCATTCATAAGATCGGTTAGGTCTATTTTGATGCTTGCTCAAAACTGGTTTTCAAATGGTGACTTAAAGAATGCATTTTCCTGGTCCCAAGTCCGATGCAAAAGGGGAAATTCCACCCCCTCCTGCTCATTATGCATAGCTAGCTGCCTCTGTCCCTTTCCATGGTTTGCAAACTCCCAGGTGTCAGGTGTTGCTTTGCATGGTTGCAAACGTGTTGCTTTGCAGTTGTGTTGCTTTGCAGTTGTGTTGCTTTGCAAACTTCTTCGCACCTGCCCCGCCCTTGCTCCCTGCAGCTCAGCTGTTTGTCGGGGCTGGGAGCTTTGTGCGTGGGTGGCAAGCTCTGCTCAGAGATGCACATTAAGGGGGGAGACCCCTTTCGGGGCCCATATCTCAGCCCCCCCCCGACCCAATCTTTACAAAACTTGGGGGGTCTTGCAAGAAGGGTCCTTTGAAGCTCCGCTGAAAGTTTGGGACCTCTACCCCCAAAAATGCCCCCCAGAGCCACGGAAAGGCGCTGTTTTGTTTTTAATGGCTTTATTCGGCCGAATTTTTTTCCCGAACTTTGAATTCGCACCAAATTGCACGGACCCGAAGTGGGGGAGTTCGGACTTCGGCATATCCCAAATCCAGACGGGCTGAATCCGGCTGAATCTGAACGATACCAATTTTTTTTTATTTCAACAGCCCTAGCTGTCAATCAACCGGCTCCTAAGCCAGAACAGCTTCCTGGATTCTTGCATCACTGGCCCAGAAACTGGCCATGAATCAGACCCTACCTGTAATTGGAGGGCAGAGGCAGAGGCCAGGGTGGCCCCACCTCCAGGTGGGCTTGTATTAGGCATTACCCCAAGGCACTCTAGGAGGACAGGCCCAGCCATACCTAAGCAATCAGAGGGTGGAATAAGATTTGGGGAGAGAGGGCTGAGGGTATTGTAAACTGCCTACTCCCTTTCTGCTGAGATGCATGTGGAGTATACTAAACAAAGGAGGATGCTGGAGAATGTGTCCACCCCAGACTCTGACCACCCTAGGAGGCAGAGTCTCAGACACTGAGTTAATTTATCCTCTTCTGTCCAAGAAAATGAACACTGTCCAAGAAAATGAAATCAGACAGCGAGATACCAGATTAACTGCCAAATGAAAAGACTTCCAACCTTTTGTTTGCAAAATCACATATAACTACTCCATTGCTTGTTCACTACTTTTTAATGTAGGAGAAATGATGTGATTTCTTGCAATATGAATGGTCAGCATTCCGATAGTCGGGGGGGGGGTGCGGTTTGTACCTTGGGGGAATCTTCACGCTACTGAGCAAGTCCTGTTGGCTCTTTCTACACAATGCCCCTCTCCTTTCCATTCAGTCTGGTAGATCTATTAATTCAACAACGAAGATAAAGGGAACAGACAAGAGGATGGGGAGGCTTTCGTTCTAAGAGGTACTTGACTGTAGAGCAGAAATGATCAGCAAGATTTAAAGCAAAAAAGGGACTCCTGATCTCTAAGAAGGCCCAAGCATCATTTTTTCTGAAATGGTACAAAATACCACCTTCTTATTCCTGTCGAACACATTCAATAACATTATGAAATAAAAATTAAATAAAAATTCTGGTTTGTTTCTGAAATGTCATAGATGGATTTGCAAGGTAATGGGTTTGCAGCCAAGGCAGAGCCTCCTGGACGTCCTGGGTCCCCATAATCTTCATTGGGCCCTGTCTGCCTCTCATTTCCTATGATTCCTCTAGATAGCAATGCTTAATGTAGTTCAGTCTCTGAAAAAAGATAATATGATAGCTGAAGCTATGCTTCAAAGAACCATATTAGAATCCCATGTTGCTTCTCTTGATATAGCTGAAAGATTCCAAGTGATAAGTGGATGGAGTCACACACATAAACTAAGAGCATGAAATCTCCAGAAGGAGCATTGATTAAATGTGCCAATGCTACACAAAGGAAGAGAGCTATGCTCTGAAATTTAAAGGGATCATGAAAAATTCATATGTTAAGTATACCTGATAACATAAATGGAACTCAGCTAACTGATGAGATTTCCGGTTAGTGATCTCAGAGTACAGCTATTCCTATATCGACCTCCAACATATTATTTTAAATATTTCATTGAATCACTATTGAATTCGCCCTCAAATAGATTGCTGCAGAATGCTTCTTTGTGTTTTAAAACAATATTAATGATTTCTATATTGACTACTTCAGATTTGTACTCTCAGTTTGCTGGGGTTACTGCTTACCCTCCAGTACTAAAACTCCACTTAGTCAATACTGCTACATTACAGAATTTTGTCCCATGATATAACAATATGCTTATTGTAATTCAAGAAGAGGCAATTTGTGTGTGGGTGGGGGGAATTAAGGAAGAAAAGAATCTGTGCTGATGTGAGATTCTCTGTGATGGATTTTTGTATGCCACTGAAATGTTGAGTTGGTGTCACTATATTGCCATCTGCAGAATGGGTGAAACAATTAGGGCTGTCAAAAAAAAAAATTCGGTACAGTTCGGATTCGGACGAATTTGGCCCTTGTGGGTTCGGTACGTGCCGAAGTCTGAACTCCCCCACTTCGGATCCGTTCAATTCGGCGGGAATTCAAAGTTCGGGAAAAAAATTCGGCCGAATAAAGCCATTAAAAACACAACCGCGCCTTTGCGCGGCTCTGGGGGGGGGGCATTTTTGGGCTTAGAGGTCCCAAACTTTCAGCAGAGCTTCAAAGGACGTATATTGAAAGACTCCCCAAGTTTTGTAAAGATTGGGTCAGGGGGGGCTGAGATATGGGCCCTGAAAGGGGTCCCCCCCACCCTTAATGTGGATCTCTCCGCAGAGCTTGCCGCCCACTCACAAAGCTCCCGGCCCGACAAACAGCTGATGAGAGCAAGGGCGGGGCAGGTGCTAAGAACTTTGCAAAGCAACACAACTGCAGAGCAACCCCTTTGCAAATATGCAAAGGGCGGGGCAGGTGTGAAGAATTTTGCAAAACAATACAACTGCAAAGCAACACAAGCACCCAATGCAAAACCTTTGCAACAGTGCATAGCAACACCTGACACCTGGGAGTTTGCATACCATGGAAAGGGACAGAGGCAGCTAGCTATGCATAATGAGCAGGAGGGGGTGGAATGTCTCCTTTTGCATTGGACTTGGGACCAGGCAGATGCATTCTTTAAGTCACCATTTGAAAACCAGTTTTGAGCAAGCATCAATAACCTAACTGATCTTATGAATGAGGAAAAACCTGAAGAATAAAAATGAAGCCCCCCCTCAAACCAGGGAGAGAGAGACTGGAGGGGGAACACACACCCCAGGCAGAACCGGCAAAAGCCCCCTTTGGCTCCCCCCCCACCCACAGAAACTGCTCCCTCCCCACACACACACACAGACTCTGCTTTCCCCCCACACACACACACAGAAAAGAAAAAATATAGATTAAAGCCCCCAAAGGGGTCTTACTGTGGCTGTCTTCTGTTCCAGCAGGAGGGGCTGGGAGGCTGGGTAATCCAATATGATTCCATTTGTATCCAATATAAGATCCATATGTATGCATCTCTCGAGGGTGATCCATTCATCCCAATAGGGGAAAGGGGAAAGCCCATATCTCGGGGGGCCCTGACCCAATGTTTACAAAACTTGGGTGGTCTCTTAAAAAGCCTTGACTGAAGCTCCGCCGAAAGTCTGGGATCGGCACACCCAAAAATGCGCCCCCTGCAGCCATGGAAAGAGAAAAGGGGGGGAGCCAATATTTCAGCCCCCACTGAACCCATCTTTACAAAACTTGGGTGGTCTCTTAAGAGGGATTCTCTGAAGCTATGACAAACGTTTGGGGGCTGAACCCCCAAAAAAGCACCCCCTGCAGCCACGAAAATGGAAAAGGGGGGAGAGGAAAAAGGGGTGGAGCCCATATCTCGGGGGCCCCTGACCCAATGTTTACAAAACTTGGGGGGTATCTTAAGAAGCCTAGTCTGATGCTCCGCTGAAAGTTTGGGGTCGGCACACCCAAAAATGCGCCCTCTGCAGCCATGGAAAGAAAAAAGGGGGGAGCCCATATCTCGGGACCCCCTGACCCAATGTTTACAAAACTTGGGTGGTCTCTTAAAAAAACCTGTCTGAATATCCCCTGAAAGTTTGGGGTCGGTACCCCAAAAAATGCGCCCCCTGCAGCCACGGAAAGGAGCGAATGTGCACAAGCACCCCCTCACACACACATGAGGATTTCCCTCTCTCTCTCTCTTTCCCCGGCCGGCCGCACATCAGCTGATTCCTCCAGCACTCAATCCTGACTGATTGGCCAGAAGAAGACCCAGCTTGGCCACCGATTGGCCGGGGGAGGAGAATGCTGCTTACTGACGATTATGCTGCTTACTGACGGCCGAATTGGCCGAATTTATTCGCCGAACTCCCGAACTCGCTGAATTCGGCCCCATCCCGGTTGCCCGCCAGTTTTGAGTTCGGATCCGTCCGAACTAAAAACCGCCGAATCAAGGGAAATTCGGCTGATTTTCAGTTCGGGCCGAACCGAATTGACAGCCCTAGAAACAATTCCAATGTTGGGTCTTATGCAACAGCACACCATTATACCATGACCCTTCTTCTTGGTTCATTCAGTAGGAGATTCAGACCCAGACATGGAATGGTAAAAACGTTGTGTATTGTCCTGCATCATGCTTCATAGGCCACAGCCTAAAACCATGACAGCAGTAGTGTGGTAAGAATAATAACATAGTTATTTTCAAGCAGTCCATTGAAGGTTGCTGTGATCCAACTTACTGTCTGGGCTGGGTACGTTACACAAGGAAGAGGGCAACTGTGGGGGGGATTGCAAGGAAAAACCATAGAAGAAAAAGCCTACATTTAATTGCTCTTGTTAAAAGAAGAGCTAGTTTGGAGCTAATGCAAAGAGCTAGAAGAATTATGTGAATGGCAGTATAATCTGATCTCATCCTCTTAATGGCTTCCAGAAAAAAAGATGCCCAGGTTTAACTCACTGAATGCTTTTCTAATACATTATCTGAATCAAACTACAGATTTAGACTGCAATCACTTTTTTTCATTTTCCACTGTGAGGAATCACATTCATAATGTAAAAGGGAAGAAAGGGGTTAAAAAAGATCTCCTTGTCCAGACATGTAACTAAAAATATGCTACAATTAGATAATTTCAATGGCTGGGAGACATGGCCAATTTGACATCAATATGAACAAAGACTGCATTCTCCAGCTCTCTTATCCAACTGTTTGACATTATGCACAAAGATCTTTTCTCTCTCCATCTTCCATTTCAGCAGGCAGTCTTTTAAAACATTTAATTCATGAGACTTCTGGCTCTGATCATCCCTTCAATGAAGACTGTCAGAATTTAAAAAAAGACGAATCCATGCAGACACAATATGGATTCGGTTTGGGTTTCAAACTCTTCTGCCTTTTAAAAAACAGTTTCTGTACAAGGTTTTTATATGTCAGATTTGTTCTGGAAAAAATAAATGAAAAAAAAGCAATGATGTCCACCTTGTTTATCAAGATGTATCAGATTTGTTTGTTTTTTAATCACTCTTCATTCAAATGATCATTCTCCATAAAATTAAATAGTCAGCAAAGAAATGGTGTCTCATGTGTCTCAGGTGCAGCTATTGGGAGATAGGAGGGGTAGTAACGAAATGTGTGGGCATAAAAAGCACTCCTATGCATGCAAAATACATATAACCAAACTACATATAAAGAGAGCCAGCGTGATGTCGTGAGTAAGAGCAGTGGTTTTGGAGCAATAGACTCTGATCTGGAGAACCGGGTTTGATTCCCCACTCCTCCACATGAGTGGTGGAGGCTAATCTGGTGAACCGGATTTGTTTCCCCATTCCTACACATGAAGCCAGCTGGGTGACCTTGGGCAAATCACTCTTTCTCAGCCCCACCTACCTCACAGGGTATCTGTTGTGGGGAGGGGAAGGGAAGGTGATTATAAGCCAGTTTGATTCTTTCTTAAGTGGTAGAGAAAGTCAGCATATAAAAACCAACTCCTACTCCTTTTTACCTTTTAGATCCTGATTAGTAAGTAGTCAATAAGAAGAGAGCAGCATCAAAGCTCTTGGGGCAAAAAAATAGGCAAGCCTCCACATTGTACTAAACTCGATGATTCTGAAAAGTCTAGTAACATTTTTAACAGCTTGACATGTCTCAAGGCGAGGCCTCTTTAGACACCACTAAAGAGAAGAAAGAGAAGAAACGGAGTTGCTTTAATAGTGAGGCAAGATGTAGCAAAGGCAGTCAGGAGCTATAATGCAAAGTCTGACCGAATAATATCAATCAGACTTCAGGGAAAGCCTATCAACATAAGTATCATTCAAGTTTATGCCCCAACTACAGATGCTGATGAGGAAGAAATTGAAAGTTTTTATGCCAGTGTTCAGGAAGAAATTGATCAGACACCTAAACAAGATATGCTGATAATCATAGGTGATTGGAACGCAAAAGTAGGAAACAAAGCAGAATCAAATGTTGTTGGCAGATTTGGGCTAGGAGCACAGAATGAAGCAGGAGAACGCCTCGTAGAATTCTGTGAAGACAACAATCTGTTCATTGCAAACACATGTTTCAGGCAACCAAATAGACGATTGTATACATGGACATCACCAGATGGCCAGTATAGAAATCAAATAGATTATATAATTGGAAGCAGAAGATGGAAAAGCTCTATTTTCTCGGCCAAAACAAGACCAGGAGCCGACTGCGGTACAGATCATGAATTGTTAATATCGAAAATCCAGATAAAGCTTAAGAAAAATACCAAAACATTCATAGCACCGAAATACAATCTAAGCAATATTCCGGAAGAGTTTAAAGACCATGTAAGGAACAGATTTGCATTACTGAGTTCAAGTGAATGTAAACCTGAAGAACTATGGGTGGTAACTAGAGATATTATCAAGGAAGAATGTGCAAAGACTATTCCTGTAGCCAAAAGAAAAACCTCGATGGATGTCTGAGGAAACTCTTAAAGTTGCCAGAGATAGACGAGAAGCAAAAGTAGAAGGTGACAGAAATAGAATCAAAAGTCTAAGTGCAACGTTCCAGCGACTCACACGTAGAGACAAAGAGACCTATTATAATAACCAGTGTAAAGAAATAGAAGAGAACAACAAAAAAGGAAGAACAAGAGATCGGTTCCACAAGATCCAAGAAATCAAAGGGAAATTTAAAGCAAGGTTAGGCATGCTGAAAGATCAGCATGGAAATACATTAACTGAACAGGACAAAATAAAGAAAAGTGGGAACAATACACTGAAGAACTACACTAAAGAGATGAAAGGATAAAAGATTCTTTCCAAGAAGAATCTTTTGAAGAAGAACCTACAGTTTTAGAAAGTGAAGTGAAAGCTGCATTGAGAGCAATCGGGAGAAACAAATCACCAGGAGCAGATGGGATATCAATAGAGCTATTCCAAGCCACAGAAACAGAGTCCATCAAAATCTTGACAAAAATATGCCAACAGATATGGAAAACAAAACAATGGCCTACAGACTGGAAACGATCCATTTACATTCCAATTCCCAAGAAAGGAGACATCAAAGATTGCAGCAACTGTCAGGCCATCGCATTAATTTCTCATGAAAGTAAAGTGATGCTCAAAATCTTACAGCAAAGGCTATTACTATTTATGGAACGAGAAATGCCTGATGTTCAAGCTGGTTTCAGAAAAGGAAGAGGCACTAGAGATCATATTGCAAATATACGCTGGTTACTGGAGCATACGAGAGAATTTCAGAAGAAAATCAGCTTGTGTTTCATAGATTACAGCAAAGCTTTTGACTGTGTGGATCATGAAAAGCTATGGCTGGTTTTAAAGGAAATGGGTGTGCCACTACATCTGATCGTTTTAATGCGCAACCTGTACTCTGGACAAGAGGCCACAGTTAAAACAGAATATGGAGAAACTGAATGGTTTCCAATTGGCAAAGGTGTCAGACAAGGATGTATTTTATCTTCCTATCTCTTCAATCTATATGCAGAACATATAATTAGGAAAGCAGGATTAGATTTAGATGAAGGTGGGGTGAAAACTGGAGGGAGGAACATTAATAATTTGAGATATGCTGATGACACTACATTATTGGCAGAAAATAGTGAAGATTTGAAACGACTACTGCTAAAAGTTAAAAGAGAAAGTGCCAAAGCAGGACTACAGCTGAACATCAAGAAAACAAAAGTAATGACTACAGGAGAATTACACGACTTTAAGGTTGACAATGAGGAAATTGAAATTGTTCAAGACTTTCTATTCCTTGGCTCCACCATCAACCAAAAGGGAGACTGCAGCCCAGAAATCAGAAGGAGATTGAGACTGGGAAGGGCAGCCATGAAGGAGCTAGAAAATATTTTGAAGTGAAAGGATGTGTCACTGGCCACCAAGACTAGATTAATTCATGCCATTGTATTCCCTATTACTATGTATGGGTGTGAAAGCTGGACAGTGAAGAAAGCTGATAGGAAGGTAATAGATTCCTTTGAAATGTGGTGTTGGAGGAGAGTGTTACGGATTCCGTGGACTGCCAAAAAAACAAATCAGTGGGTTATAGATCAAATCAAGCCTTAACTGACCCTAGAAGCTAAAATGACTAAACTGAGGCTGTCATATTTTGGTCACGTCATGAGACGACAAGAGTCACTGGAAAAGACAGTCATGCTACGAAAAGTTGAGGGCAGCAGGAAAAGCGGAAGATCCAACAAGAGATGGATTGACTCAATAAAGGAAGCCATGGCCTTCAATTTGCAGGATCTGAGCAGGGCTGTCAAAGATAGGACATTTTGGAGGACTTTCATTCATAGGGTCGCCATTAGTCGGAAGCAACTTGACGGCACTTAACACACACAATGCATATATAAATAAGAGCCCCGTGGTGCAGAGTGTTAAGCTGCAGTACGTGCAGTCTGCTCACGACCTGAATTCGATCCCAACAGAAGTTGGTTTCAGGTAGCCGGCTCAAGGTTGACTCAGCCTTCCATCCTTCCGAGGTCGGTAAAATGAGTACCCAGCTTGCTGGGGGTAAAGGGAAGATGACTGGGGAAGGCTCTGGCAAACTACCCCGCAAACAAAGTCTGCTTTGGAAACGTCAGGATGTGACGTTACCCCATGGGTCAGGAATGACCCGGTGCTTGCACAGGGGACCTTTACCTTAGAATGCATATATAAACATTAAAATTGCCAGTAAACTGTGGTGGATCAGCCTTCCCCAAACTAAACGAATATTCAGTGCATGTTCAAAATCTCATTTTACTTCCCAAGCTGTAGAAGAGCTTCTGAGGGACATCTGATTATTAATACATATAAGCATCATGAGCTAGGAAAATGTGTATGTAAAGTGCCACCAAGTAGCAGCTGACTTAGGCAACCCAGTAGGGTTTTCAAGGCAAGAAACTAACAGAGGTGGTTTATCATTGCCTTCCTCTGCATAGCAACCCTGGTATTTCTTGGTGGTCTCCCATCCAAGTATTAACCAGGGCTGACCCTGCTTAGCTTCTTAAATCTGACGAGATCAGACTAGTCTGGGCCATCCAGGTCAGGCCAGCTAGACAAATGGGTATTCTGAATCAGTTGATTACAAACTCTGGCAACAGCACAACAATAAACGGATTTTTACTATATAATAAATAATATTTGTCATGCATATAGCACTTCTGAATATTCACCTGCATTATCTGGTGGCATATTTTACAAGCACCCCATAACAAAGATTGTTTAAATTGTTGTACTGGGCTTTTCTGGGTTGACTTTGGTTCTTCTGGGCTTGCAAAAGTGGCCCTCTTTGCTTAAGATTGTTCTGTTGGACTTCTATGGATTGCCCTTGGTTCTGGGGGAAAAACACCTGCTGGGATTCTCCTGTTTGACATTGGTTCTGTTGGGTTTAGACTACCACATTGGCCCTGGATTCTGCTGGGCTTTCCAGATTTTACATTGGTTCTGTTGTGCTTGCAAAAGTATCCCCCCCCCACTTGAATTTGTTCTGCTGTCCTTCTTTGGTTTGACATTGGTTCTGTTGTGACTGCCACATTGGGCTGTTGTTGGGCTGGTACCCCTGGGTTCTGCATTGGTTCTGTTGAGCTTATTGTTGGTTCTTGCATGGAAGTCATTGACTAGTGGTTGCTGCAGCATGCCTCTTTGCTTTTGCCCTGGAGAAAGCAATACTTTTTTTTTCCTCATTGGAAATAATGGAAGATGGATGGGAGTACCTTGTTTGGGGGCCTATATAATTGGACCCCTTGACCCAATCTTCTTCAGATTTGGGCGTTCTTCTGTGGACAGGCACCAGCAGGGTTGGAGCAATTTTGGTGCACCTAGCTTAACAAAAAATAGCTCTGTGATAGTTTCCCCATAGGCTATCATGGAATCGAATAATTTTGGATTCCCGAATAAACCCCTGAAAAATCCGGGAAAAAAATGGGAATACCAATATTTTTGGGTCCAGTATATCAGAATCTGAGAAAATAATGATTTTTTAATGCACACCCCTACTCACAAAGCATCAAACCACTCTCTTTGTGATATTTTATTCAACATATTTAGGACTAGTAACGTATGCCAAAATTTTAAATAGCAAAGGGCACAATAGTCAAAAATATTGTACTGATGTCACTTTACCCTCTGTGCAGCTTAAAATGGTCAGTCAGTTATATTGAGGGATAGTAACATGCCCAAAGCCCCCAAGGTCCTGAAGCAAACTTAATGACTGATTTCAAACTGGGAGTCACAGATACCAACCCAAGGCTGTATCCACTTCTTTATACTGAATGTCATATTCACAAAGATCTTTATTCTGTAAGCTGCAGTACTGCAGTCCAAGTTCTGTTCATGACCTGAGTTCGATCCTGAAGGAAGTCAGTTTCAGGTAGCCGGCTCAAGGTTGACTCAGCCTTCCATCCTTCCAAGGTCGGTAAAAGGAGTACCCAGGTTGCTGGGGGTAAAGTGTAGATGACTGGGGAAGGCACTGGCAAACCACCCTGTAAACATAGTCTGCCTAGGAAACATTGGGATGTGACGTCACCCCATGGGTCAGTAATGACCTGGTGCTTGCACCTTAACCTTTACCATTTACTTACAATAATAACATGAACAATTGGCCTAAGAAACTGGCTTCTTTAATGATTTTGGGAGTGGGGATTGAATAGTAAACAATATAAGAATTATAAACTGGTAACCATTGTCATTCTGACAGGAATCTTGTGCCCTTACCTAGTGCCCCTCAGAAAGAAATCAAACATTTCCTGTTATCGAGGGAATATCTACATGAGACTAATCTTGCACTAGCATACAGGTATTGAACATGTGTGTGTAGGTTTAACAGATTCATTTATTCATGCAGTGTTTGCTGCCCTATTTCAGATTGTTTCTTCACTGAAACAATCATATGTACATTTATTTAGAAGCAAGTCCCATCAGGTTCAATTAGGGCTTGCTTCCAACAAAGCATGGATAGGATTTAAAACTAAGACAACAAGCCTAAGTAGGTCTACTCAGACTACAACTGAGGTTGATTCAATAAGGTTTACTCACAGGAAAGTGTTCTGCAGCAATTCCATCCTGGTTCTTATTCTTTAGTAGATTTAGCATCTACCTTCTCATTGTGAGCATCTTTCAGAGTGCAATTCATGTCAGAGAAACACTTTGTAATGGATAACTTAATATCAAACACAGCATTGCTACCAAGAAATATGTGGAATTAATTGTATGAAGTCGTTGTAGCAAGCCAACAATTCTTTTTTTCCTAATGAATAAACAATGCTCACTGAATTCTAATTAGCTTCAATATTGTTAACCCCAGATAAATACTGGTAACAGTAAATGCAAACTGCATGACTTTATAAAACAACTGCTTTCCAACTCAAGCCGGCTTTGCAAATAGAACTGCAGATCAATTACATCTTGCCCTATTGCAGAAGACGTCTGTGGCTAGCTTTTTCACAACAGCCAAGACAACTGCAAGGATACTAAAGCAGTGAGTCATGGTCACAGAATAAGTTATCTTCTTAGGGTGCAGAAAGGTTGACTGAGGATATTATCTGTACTTGAATTTCAATCATCTACTAAAATATGAGAGAGGGTTGTGTGTGCCTTTTTTTTTTTTTTTTTTACTATGCAGTGTACTGTAGTAAGACACTGAGTCTGTAATCCGATGCACATTTTCCTGGGAGTAAACGCCATTGTGCATAAGCTTACACAGTTGGACATCTTTAGTACTTTCAAGCTCTCTTTGACATTTTAAATTTAGTTTTCCTGACACTGGAAAAAATATGGACATTGGGACTGTAATCCATTCCCTCCTTCAAACACATTTATGTATTGATGAGAGATCCTCATAGGGCTCAATGGAGCCCTTTACCCGCCTTGTTCCCTTCCTAGGCCCAGATGCATGTGATGTTGACTGCAGTTTGCAATCAGTATAATCATTACTAAGACTGAAGGCCCAACAATGCCACCTGTAATGACATCTAAGAGCTTGGCTTTGTGCTTGAAGCACAAGTCTCTTGAACACATGAAGCTGCCTTATAATCAGACCCTTGGTCCATCAAAGTCAGTATTGTCTAAGTCAGTAGGGTCTCAGGCAGAGAGGTCTTTCACATCACCTGCTTGTCTAGTCCCTTTAACTGGAGATTTCGGGGATTGAACCTGGGACCTTCTGCATGTCGAGCAGATGCTCTACCACTGATCCACGGCCCCCTCTCTTCCATGGAGAAGCATGACTGCTCTACACACACATGCCCTTCCTGTTGCATCAGTCTGGTGGGGGTAGAAGAGACACCCACCATGGTTCAAACTGTTAGAAAAAGAAGTACTGTTTAGAAGTGGTGAAAGCAAGGTAGATGGTGTTTGGGGAGACAGCATGAAAAACATGACTGGGCATGTTGCAGTCATTCAACACTATGTACTGGAAGAGAAAAGGAATTAACAGATTCCAACAAGCCCTAAGAAAAACCCTCTTTTCTGCTTACGAGGAAGCGCATGGATTGCACCCATAATTTTGTTCACTCTGCTCATTTTTTTAAATTAGAATGACTAGAGTCTATTTCTGAGTAATCTGTATACAATCGATACAGAGACATCTAAGTCTCTGTAAATTAATCTCAACTTTAAAATTAGTTGTCTTTCTCAAGCTCAAACATACCTTATAAGGGAAAGAAAATGGAGCAGATGAGATTAAAAAGCGTGGGATACGGCAAATATTGCTGGAACCCATCAGATGATTGCTCCTTTAAAGTCTACTGATGAATACAAAAGAGGCTTACTCTTAGTATTTGATTAATTCTCAATGGCATATTACTTCCCCTGTGCCAAACGTAAGATTTCATTATAGTCTCTTTGGGTTTCCCAGAGAATAGAATTTAAGAACAATGTCATTCTACATTTGTCAGGAAGCCATATTCTTTCAGACAATTCCTCTAAACCCTGTATTTTTGGCTTTTGGTCAGAGGTTAGCATTATTAAAACCAAATTTGTCTCTTCATGAATGCAAAACAAGACGATGATTACATTAGCATTTTTCTTCTATTGTAAGTTTTAACTCCGTGCCTTTTTTGATGTTTAAAATCTTTGACTCTTCTGAAAATATTCTGATTTTATCCTGAGTAACAAAACACATGCCTTCACCTTTAGGAATGTCCAGATATCTGACAAAGTGGCTAAGAAAAACTGATGTCACAATAAACCTGTTAGCCTTTAAGACTCTTTATTGTTTAGGCTGCAACAGACTAATAGAGCTTCCCCTCTGAAATTACCAGGCTTTCATTTCTTCGTAGCTTTCATTGTTTGAATTCAAAGAGACAGCATCCTGGAAGTGCATACATGACATGGGAATATGGATATGACATATGGCCCAGACTAGCCCTATCTCGTCAGACCTCAGAAGTTAAGCAGGGTCAGCCCTAGTTAGTATTTGGATGGGAGACCACCAAGGAAGTCCGAGTTGTGACGCAGAGGCAGGCAATGACAAACCACCTCTGTTAGTCTGTTGCTTTGAAAAACATACGGGGGCACTGTAAATTGGCTGCGACTTGATGGCACTTTCTGCCACCAAAATATATACAACCGAATACTATTCAGATTATACCTAGCATGCTAGACTATACCTGTGTTTGCTTTGCACAAAACTGACAGAGTCCAGTGACACCCTAAAGACTAACAACTTTATTGAAAGCATAATCTTTCAGTACTAGAAATCATTTTGTCAGATACTGATGGGTACAGGTAAAAATATTTTGTAAACAGTTGGCACCAAAGGGCTAACAAATCAAAGGCTAGCAGTAGGTGACATTTCTCAACAGCAGTCACTATCATGCTACAGTAATTTAATGCCACTAGTAGTAAATGAACAGTCACAGAGGATTCAAGAATTACATGTTCTTTGCTTTTTGAAGATCTTTCCACCTTTCCATGTGTTGGCACTGCATATTTTGGGGGCATATCCTCAGAAGTGATTCTGTTTTTCTTTTCTTTTTTCTTTCTTTTTTTGCAAAGATGGTGCAAATTCCTGTTGCAAATCAAATGCATATTGCTTTCCACCAGTGGGTATTGTGGGTCACATTCAATAGCACAAAGAACAAAATTAGGGCTGTGCATCACATCGAAAGGCTTGACCTGAAGCAGCTGCTTAATACTGCAGCAAACTGGCCTTAAATCTCTAGCTGGCAACTAATTATTATAATGCCCATACCCCGTTCTGAGTTTATTGAGCCCCTCATACTGAGAATGGGACCCAACAGGGAAAGAGAAAAGACAGAAAAGCTCATACAAGGAGATAATCCCTCAATCACCTCTCAGGTAGCAAAATTTTGTACGGCTGCAATGAAAATTCGTTGCCACAGAGTAGTCTCTTAGTCCAAATGGCAGAAGTAACTTGGACGTTATTTATTTTAAAAAAGAAAGAAAATTCCAAGACCACGGTTACACAGCCCGGATAACCTACAAGAACCTATTTTATTATTTATTTATTTTATTTTATTTTTAAATTGATTTAAGACTTGGACTGTAAACCTTTGTCGGTAAGACCGTTTTAGTCCATGTATCTTGTTTTATCTGGCCAAGGGCCGCAAATAAACAATCTGATCTATTATAATGCCCATATTTTCAACTGAGCGAAGGCTAATGGGCCAGCAATGCTGGTTCCTTCCAACGACTCGCTCCCACATAATCCAAGACACAGGCAAAGGGTTTTTCTTTTACTTCTCTCTGTTCATGTGAACAGCAACAAAGTTTGGCTGGCATTTTTTTTTTTTTTTAGGCACTCCTTCTGTCTTAGCTTGGACATTGGAATGAACAGCCAATACTTTAATAAGAACAGGGCTGTGTCAAAGCCTCCCACAATGTTCCTGCTGTTCAGTGCAGCTTACTCAGAGGTAGTAGCACAGTCTTGCACACAACTCAATCCACACATAATCAAATATTAAGGTATTGTCATGATTCGCCTCTGGGATTTTCCTTTCCTGTCTTGTAGGGCATTAGAACAGAATAGACTTAATTACAACTCCACATAGGGACCCTTTACCATAAAGTTGTATGGCTAGAACTGAACATCTGGTTCCTAGGCAAGGAGCAGCAGGGAGGAAAGGTGGGGTCATGGGTTAGATCCATGAGAGGGTGCAGATGTTTTTTTGTCAGCTCCTGTGTGTTAAGTTGGAAAGTGCCGTCAGGTCACAGCTGACTTACAGCAAGCCCATAGGGTTTTCAAGGCAAGAGACTTACAGTGGTGGTTTGCCATTGCCTTCCTCTGCATAGTGTCCCTGGAATTCTTTGGCGGTCTTCAATTAGGGTTGCCAACTCTGGGTTGGGACATACCTAGAGATTTTGGGGGTGGAGCCTAAAGAGAGCAGGGTTTGGAGAGGGAAGGGACTTAAATAGGGTTTAATGCCATACAGTCTACCTTCCAAAGCAGCCATTTTTTCCAGGTGAACTGATCTCTGTCACCTGGAGATCAGTTGTAATAGCAGGAGATCTCCAGCCACCACATGGAGGTTGGCAACCCTATCTCCAATCCAAATACTTTCCAGGGTCGACCTTGCATAGCTTCTGAGATTTGATGAGATCGGGCTAGTAAGCCTCCCAGGTCTGGGCTTGTGTGTTATGGGTGTTGCTTAATGCAGTGAGAGGCTTCATTTCTAATGTTATCACCTTTCTCATTTCTATCCAGACTTCTTATTGTCAGCAGGACACTCAAAAGGTAGTGCCTTGCAGTTAATTCAGTGTTTTCAAGTGCTGAGGCTCAAACCCAAATTTCCTGTGTCCCTCTTGCAACCCTCTTTCCCCCTGAGCTACCAAGAACCAGGCTACAGTATCACCTCCTGTGTAAATTTCTGTAAAAAGGAATGGAATTTATTCTAATGGATATCGCTAAGTGTGTGTGTAAAGTACTGTCAAGTCACTGTCAACTTATGGCGACCCCAGCAAGGGGCTTTCAAGGCAAGTGAGAAGCAGAGGTGGTTTGCCATGGCCTGCCTCTGCAGAGTCTTCCTTGGAGGTCTTCCTTCCATGTACTGACCCTGATTAGCTTCTGAGATCTGATGAGCGGGCCATACCATGCCGCCTTCCCTATCACTATAGGAAGCAGTAATTCTACTACCGGACAGTCCAATTTTGAATGAACCCCCATGGCTACCATTTTTAATTGGAATCAATTAGCATGAGGTACCACTTAGCTTAGGGTTGCCAGACACAGCCTGGCAACTGGCAAGAGTCCAGGTGGCGGGGACATGGGGGTGCCATTACTGAAGATGTGGCATCACTTCTGGGGAAAACCCAGAAGTGACATCACACCTCTCTGGGAATTTCAGAAACTCTATGATCAAAGCCTTCGACAATATCTATGATCAAACTTACAGTGATCTTTAGTGTATTCTTCTCCCGCCACTACTCCAAGGGGCAGCTGGTAAAGTGGAAGACCTAGCATATCCTGATTTAGCTCCAAACTTCAAAAAGACTCAACTGCTGATTTTTATGCATCAAAATCTATGAAAAACGCATGAACAGGCTAGGATAGTGGGAGGGGGGAGAGTTGGCTATTGAGAATCACTACAGGTCCAGACAAAATTGTTCCTACCCCCTTCATACCACCCAGTCATATGATACTATAAAAGTTTATTGTTTGTGGACAAAAGCCATCACAATCTGTCATACAAAACCATATCATAAAAAATAACATTAAAACAGTCTGACCAAAAAAAAAAAAAGTAGTAATTAAATGCATTAAACACCCTGATTAAAAACAGCTTCAGCCCAGACTTTCTTGGCTGCTAAAGCAAAAAGTGACATTCTATGGGAGATAACTGGATCAGCATCTGAGAAGAGAAAGAGCAGTTTCTCTAAATCTGAAAAAAAGATTTAGGCCCTTTAGAAACGCTGTGAGAAAGTTAGATCTGGGCTCTGTATAAAGAGGACAGAATAAAGTAGAATGCATTAGGTCCTCTGGAACTCACACATACATAGACGAGAGGCCCATGGTTTTGGGGAGTAACATCCAGCTTACAAAGGCATTGGCATAGTTTGAAACTGGAATGATGTAAAAGATATTCTGAGGTTGTGGAAGGGGATACTGACCAGGTATGAAGCTCTGACATGATCCCTTTTAAATTGTTTAAACCATGGTGACAATGTAGACTTGGAAATTGATTGCCTGTCTGATACAGCATCACACTTACACACCCAATCACGAATGTTGGTACCTGCTATGGGTGTCATACGATATGGAGTAGCAATGCAGGATGTTGTTACAGCAGACTAGCTTGGCAGCATCATTTTGCATCATTAGTTTAAAACATTGCCTGAGATGAACATTGGGGGTGTCCAAAAGCTTACAGGGCTATATGTACATGGGCCCTGATTAAGGACAAACTGAGTTCTGCTTGCATCAAGGCTGCAGGGGTGCCTCTGGGTAAAGTCTTTGCAAAGCTGTGGCTTTGATTGACACACCATAAATACCCACACAGCCACGTCAAGCAGTCATTCTAGAACTCTTTTAAAACAGTTCATCAGGAAAGTATTACATTTTATCTTCAGAATAAAAATGCATTCATACAAAAATCCTGTGAAACTCTTAATCACATTTATATACTGCTTTCCATGTACAGCTTCACCTATATTATTGCATTGTAATCTTTACAACAGCCCTGTAAGGTATTATTATCATCCCAATACTACAGGCTTCTGGTGAGGCCAAGCAAGAGTAGTTTGCCGAAGACCATCAAGGGCAGGGGTACCCCACATGGTGCCGGCGGGTGGTGGCCATTTTGTGGTTGTGCCCACCCCCCTGTGTGAGAGTCACAAAGGTGCCCACAGGCTCAAAAAAGGTTGGGGACCCTTGATCGAGAGTTCACATGCACTGAAGAATCTCCAAGATTACAGCTAACACCACTCTACACTGTACCAGTGCCCAGATTTTTTCCCCATGTTACAGAGATACTCCACACAGCAGTGTTATTATTTTATTGCAATGCTTTCAGAGATACAAAAAGCAGTAGTTTTACCTTTAAAATTCCATGGAAGCATATAATAGCCTTGACATGTTGCTTGAATCAGCAACCACACTAATAATGTGACTACAGAGTCAATACATCCACTGAGAAATCCTTGTAAAATTGTTATAAGCAGTAGTTAAATCAAAGTTCCTTGCACAAGAGGCCCTAAACACCTACCATAAAATGGCATTCAGCTAGGATTACATGTGGTTGAGCTAACTCATTCCATTTGTGTGCATTGCGGCTCATTTCTCATGCCAACGATGTCTAATGCAAAACAGGGGTTAGCAGGTTTGTTTCAAGTAGCTATTGAGACAGAGAAACGAAATGTCGTGTGCAAGTCCACTGAATGCTACAGGGGCAAATGAGGGGGGGCATAACATTGCTAGAAATAAGAGGAATATGAACAGTTGTCAAGATCCAAACTATACCCAGAACTAGAGATGGTGGTGAGCTCTCCACAGCACACTTTGGATTCCAGGTCGAAGAAACTAAGCTATTGGAGACTAAAGCATCAAACGTCTAATTCAATCAAGTTGGAATCTGAGCTCTCTGAGATGTTGGGAACTTATGCTGCACCTGGAGCTGTTATCACAAGCACAGTTGGGTCTAGGAGCAACCCTAAATTTTCCCTCTCCTTTTCCACCCCACCCCAATGTATTTGCTCTGCTGCTGGGAGGCGATGCAGGCAAGCAATGGCAAAGAAGGGGGGAAAGTTCATGCAGCTGTCCCTCCCGCTGTCTTTCTCCCGCCCTGTTCTTTGTCCTCAAGTGCATTCTGGGATTTGTAGTGCCCAGAGAATCTTATGTGGCATTCTGGGACTACGTGGGGAAGAGGGAGAGGATGTGCAGGAATAAAGAAAGATGGAGACATGACATGGCAACTATTTTCAGTCCTTGCCGCTGCCTCCCTCTGACACCACATCACTCCCCATAAAAAGGATCAGATAAACAGATGCGGGAAAGGGGGGAGGGAATTCTTTGGTGGCTCAGATTTACCATCCAATGCAGGAAGGAATGCAGCAGCAGGGAAGTTCATATGATCTTGAAGACAGAGAGCTTTTCAAGCTGTTGAAGCTGGTACTCAGAGCCAAAGAGTATGAACTTCATTAGCATCTCTCCCCAGAACAAATCTGAATCCTCTATAAGAGGACAATCAGGGTGCTGTTGAAGGCACAGAATCAAGGCCAGTGTAAAAAATATAATTTCACTGCTAAGAAATGTCATGCCCCTCTGCTCATGCTGGGTTTCATTAGCCACTCACTAGCTGGGTGCCTGCATGGGGCTGCAGCTGTGGCCCTGGAAACCCTATCAGTGACTCTCAACACCTACAGACAAAGTCCCTCTCTCCTTCTTCGCTGATGCTTCGTGGTGGGGACTGGGATATTTCTTGTGACACACCCTGGAAGATGAAGTGAGCCTGACTTGCAAAAGTTTCTACTAAAATAAATGTTAAGGTCTACCAGTTTTATTTTTCTAGCTTTGGATGCTGGTTTCTGAGGCACATGTTTTTGCTATAGTTGGTAAACTTGGAACTGGGATGCTCAAAGACACACCAGTTTAACTGGTGGTTTGCTGGCTGCAAACAGAGAGACGATTTTTCGACAATTTGTTTGGCTGCTTGTGAGCAGATGGAGCCTGCTCTTCAAGTTACTTTTCACATGTTCAGACAGTACAGTATAGTGCAGTGCAGGAGCCCCATGGCGCAGAGTGTTAAGCTGCAGTACTGCAGTCAAAAGCTCTGCTCACTACCTGAGTTCGATCCCTACGGAAGTTGGTTTCAGGTAGCCGGCTCAAGGTTGACTCAGCCTTCCATCCTTCCGAGGTTGGTGAAATGAGTACCCAGCTTGCTGGGGGTAAAGGGAAGACGACTGGGGAAGACGACTGTTCCAGCCAGGATTCAGCCGGATCGAACGCACGTTCGTGCATTCGATCCTGGCTGAATCCTGGCTGGAACAGGGAAGAAAGGAGGCTAAAGCGACCGTGCGTTTTTGCCCAAAGTCTGCCTTGGAAACTTCGGGATGTGACATCACCCCATGGGTCAGGAATGACCCAGTGCTTGCACAGGGAACCTTTACCTTTACAGTACAGGGCAATTGGCAGTGGTTCAGATATGCTTACTCTTACACAAACCTATGGGAGCCCAACATCCTCCATGATTCACAAACCTGTTGTAACTGCATACCTCTCGGCAGCCAATCAGGATTTTTCATTTTAAGAAAACCCAGTGTAGTCCTTGAATCTTTATAAGTCTTGGCACAAGGCAGGTGTGGACAGAGGGGCTTCGTAATCCTTTCACCTGACACCATTTTGCATTGAAATTCTGTTTTCAAGTTGCTTTTACCCCTGCTTTGGAGGATGATATGCATTCCTGTCTTTACTTCAGCAGAAGTAAAAGCAGCCAGGGAGGTTGATTTTCAGTGAAAAAGCAACAGAAGAAGTGCTGAAGAAGTCCTTCTTGCTTATGTTGGTATTCAGATTATAGCCTCAGTGGCTACAAAGTGTTAAAATAAAAGTTCAAAAAAAAAATCCCAGAATTACACCTAATGTGCAGTTCCATCCTAAAACATACTCTTTGAGGGCGTGCAACTAGTTCTACCAGCTTTTCCTTTCAAAAGTGTCTATATTAATAACTCTGTTCTTTTGCATGTTTGTTCTTATGCATGTTTACATTAAAAAGAAAAGAAATTCAATTATGTTTCAACCAGCAAAGCAGTAGAGCTTGAGGAAGCATGAAGAATGAGGTGCCACCTTTGCTAGAAATGGCCAGGGGTGTTTTTCAGGGACACTTCCTAAAAAGGGACCTCATAGTGTCGCGATTTTAAATGGCTACAGGGTTTTCTCTCTCTTTTGTTTTTGCCTCCACTATACTTACCTGTGGAAGATGAAGCCCAGAGCTTCATGAACTGATGGCTTCTCCAGGCTTTACACAGAGCTCTCTACTTTTGAAGCATCTAAACTAGTGACACCTAAACATTAGAAATTTTGATCCCACAACTATTCACTAAGATGGAGACATTGGCCTAAAATGTATTTTGATGCATTTGGGGTTTAATCTTATGCTCAGATGCAACTTGCTACTAAATTCTAAATTAGGGTTAGCCAACCTCCAGGTAATGGGAGAGGAAAAAAGACACCTCTGTACAAATATCAGGGGGATAAGAAAACCAGTACAGGAGCAAATATTATTAGAAATCAACCAATTCTATTACAACTATACACATATTTACAAAAGTAGTCTCGTTGACCATCAACATACAAAAAGCAACATATATCCGACACAAAAGGTGAGTAATAAATAGGGTGAGTACACTTCAGTCAACAATCTTTCTATGTTTCTTTTTCCACAGGAGCAGGTTTGTATGGTCAACGAGACTACTTTTGTAAATATGTGTATAGTTGCAATAGAATTGGTTGATTTCTAATAATATTCACTCCTGTACTGATTTTCTTAACCTCCAGGTAATAGCAGAAGATCTCCTGCTATTACAACTGATCTCCAACCAATAGAGAACAGTTCACCTGGAGAAAATGGCCGCTTTGGCAATTAGACTCTATGGCACTGAAGTCCCTCCCCTCCCCAAACCCCAACCTCCTCAGGATCCACCCCAAAAACCTCCTGCCAATAGCAAAGAGGGACCTGGCAACTCTATTCTAAATGTATGGAAAGGTGGCAGCTACTTAGAGCTGATGAGGCCATAGCAAGCTGAACATTCTCATAAGTACTCTTCTTCCTATTCCTTTTCACAGCCTTGCTATTGAAAACAGACTTCTAGCTTAAACACTAATATGGTCTTAGCATCAAAAAAAAAATAAGGAGCAGAAAATAGATGGAGAAATTGCCTATAATGACCAGGGATGGGAGCAGAAGAGAAACTGTTCTTTGTGAAAAGTGGAGATGGATTTTAAAGAGAAATTATAGATATCTGTTCTTTTCCATTGTGACCAGCAGGGGAAGGCTGTTGCCTCCAATTCAGTAAGTATGGTAAAGGAAAAAGGAATTAATTTATGGTGTTTGTATTTGATTATAAATGTTTTCATTATTATTTTTTAGGTTGATGCCTTGATAAAGATTATTGAAACTTTACCCAGTCTCGGGAAATAAAGTTGGCATGGCATGTCATATGGCACAGCATAGATTGTAAGGGCAAGTAATGCTCATAAATTTGCAATTACAAGAAAAATTGGCAATTACAGTAGATTTGGAAAAATTACAAGGGCATATTTTGACTGTGTATTCAGATATGTAAATCTGTATGTATGTGTATGAGATAAGCCATATGACTGTAAGTTTGTATGAAGTATATACAACATCCAGTAAAAGCAAACAAGATTTAGTTGTAATAAATTTTGTTCATTATTTTGGTATTTTGCCATACGGAACACAGCAATAACTATATACCGATTAGCACTGGTTACCAACCTCCAGGTGGTAGCTGGAGATCTCCTGCTATTACAACTGATCTCCAGCCGATAGAGAAAATGGCCGCTTTGGCAATTGGACTCTATGGCATTGAAGTCCCTCCCCTCCCCAAACCCCACCCTCCTCAGGCTCCGTCCCAAAACCTCCCACCAGTGGTGAAGAGGGACCTGGCAACCCTAGATCAATGCTTAATTTCTGAAGAGAGAAGTGCTGAAGTTTTAATCTGTGGAGAAGTTATTCCATCATGCTTTAAAGTCTGCCTCTTAATTCTAAGTGTGTGGAGGGAAGAGAGACTGCAGCTGCTCACTGCTGAGCAAAACATTCTTTATGTACTCAGTGGTACTTCCTTTATTATACCTTGTAATTCCTGCTTAAGAATTCTGAACCAGAGATGCCCTGGCTGATTTGGGGCATTTCTGTGTTCCTCAGCAATACACACAGAGACACACAATGCAGTGTGTATGGTGTTTGTGGGCAACAGGGACTTCCTGGTTCATAATTCAGTCTCTTAAAGAAGTTTTACAGTATAGGTATGCTTTTGGAGCTTTTAAACTGTTCACAGGATTAATAATAATCCTTACAGTAAAAAGGTAAAGGTCCCCTGTGCAAGCACTGGGTCATTCCTGACCCATGGGGTGACGTCACATCCCGACGTTTACTAGGCAGACTTTGTTTGCAGGGTGGTTGACCAGTGCCTTCCCCAGTCATCTTCCCTTTACCCCCAGCAAGCTGGGTACTCATTTCACCAACCTTGGAAGACTGGAAGGCTGAGTCAACCTTGAGCAGGCTACTGAAACTGACTTCTGTTAGGATCTAACTCAGGTCGTGAGCAGAGCTTTTGACTGTAGTACTGCAGCTTAACACTCTGCGCCATGGGGCTCTTATAATCCTTACAGTAGGCCAAAAGTATTACCTCAGAAGGTAGCTGACATTGAGACAATATTGAGTTGCTCTAAGCCACTGCCTTCACCAAATTCCACCCCAGGCTCTGCCCCCAAATCACCAGGAATTTCCCACCCCAGAGTTGGCAATCCCAGATACCTCCATATTACTCTATGTGACCATTCATGCTGGGATGAAATGGAGGGTGCGTCAAAGTCACTAATCAACTTTTCCAGGTTATTAAAGAGGAGTGGCCATGGCTCAGTTGTAAAAATCTGCTTTGCATGCAGAAAGCCCCAGGTTCAATCCCTGCCGTTTCCAATTAAAAGAATCAGTAGAAGGTGATTTGAAAGACCACTACCTGGGACCCTGGAGAGCTGCTGCCAATCTTCATATACAATAGTGACCTTGATGGTTCCATATGAGGCAGCTTCATGTGTTCCTGTGTATTCCTTGTCTTTGTAAGCAAATTGAAGATTGTTAATTTTGAGTAAATAATCCGGTAAGTGCCTTAATGTTTCCTGGCTTGCTAGTTGTCCTTGAATCAATATAAGTTTAAATCAAGTGTTGGACTTGAGTGCATACATTTTGAGTGCATGGCTAAAATTGTGAGACCCTGGTGATCTAGAAAACTGTTCTATTGTAGAAGCTGTGTGTGATATGAATACACCCTTGTTCAGATCCCAGAGCCCCTGTCAATTCATGTAATGGTCTTGGCCAAGACATTCTTTCTCACATTCACACTGCAATATGTGCATAATACTGACTGACTTTACGTTCCAAGAAACAATCGGTTATTTTCCATGGAAGCAAAATTATACCCTCTATGGAATGACAAAAGTCTTTGCAACTGCCTGAGTGATACTCCCAAGTAAATATATACATTTTTGTAGTTTGTAGTTTGTAGCCTTTGAAATGTACTGTTGTTTCATGTATAGGGCACTGTATGTCATCTAGAACTCATATCTGGAAAGTGTATATATTTCTGGAGTTTAAGGTATAGGCGTGCATTTTTTTGCCTTGGCTAGAAATGGAATTAAGCAGTTCTAAAATCAGTGTATACCAGAATCAGTTCCTTCCACCAGGAAACAGTGTTAACTGAAACAAAAGCATTTCCAAGCAATCAATTTACATGTTCAAGTGGTGGTAAGATGGTTTTAACAAATCTAGTTTTTAACAAATCCAGTTTCCCACTGGAACAGTACAAGGCAGTATTGATTACTGAGATGAAAAAGCAAACGCATTATACATAACTCATACCCGCCCCCAGTTTCACATAGCAAAATATTGACACTTCTATGTATGAATAGGCAGGGCTATAGGGTGGATTCCAGTGGCCTGGCATACTATGGCCAAGCCAACACAATCCAGACTGAAATGTGCCACAAGCAGAAAGTGGAAACTAGAAGTTCATGCAAGAAGATGGCTCCAGAGAACAAAAGGCAAGGCAGGGCACTGATGAATACATACCTTAAGCTACAGTTACACAATTGACAGGACATTGATCTCCTTTTACATCTAGTTTTCTGTGTGTAGTGGGGTTTTTTTATGAAGGGGCATTCAATCATATGACTATCTGCTGAGCTTCCATCTGCTGTCTGAAATAGGACAGCCTAGTCACAGGAATTCTACCTTATGGCCAAACTAAATGAGATGCTGGAAGATTTGTAAATAAATATGCCAAACGTTTTTATTGCTAAACAGCAGCTGTGAGGAGCCCTGTTTAGATCAGAGCCATGGTGTGGGAATTTTTAAAAAAAATCCCTTTCCTCTTGTGCTATTTTCACAACCTTAAAGGCCTCCCTCAAGCTGCTATGTATCTTGTTGGAGAAAACATAGAGATCCTTGCCATATTCCCTGTGTGTTTTCTCCATCAAGGCAAACGGTGGTTCTGCAGGTAGTTGGAGGTCAAGAAAATGGTACAGGTGGGGGAAGGGTTAAAATAAAAATCCAATCCCACCCCATGGCCCAGTTCCGAATGTTTAAATTAAAGTGACAAATTCTGGGAAGTTCTATTCGCAGCATCTCTAGCACTGGCCTCAGTAAGAACAAGCCTAGTTCAACTAGGATATAGGTCCCACCCACCATCCACCCCCTGCCAGTAGGGTTGCCAGTAAGGTTGCCAACCTCCAGGTACTTGGAGGAGGAAAAAAGACACCTCTGTACAAATATCCAGGGGATAAGAAAATCAGTACAGGAGCGAATATTATTAGAAATCAACAAATTCTTATTGTGACTACACACATATATATTACAAAAATAGTCACGTTGACCATCAACATACAAAACGCATCAGACACAAAAGGTGGGTAATAAATAGGGTGAGTACACTGCCGTCAATAATCTTTCTGTTTCTTTTTCCACAGGAGCAGGTTTGTATGGACGAAAGGATGTCAATGGACACAAGTTCATCAAGAGGATACGATCATTTCGAAATCTCAAAATTCAAATCTTCATCAGTCCTTCATAACAGAAGTCTCATAAATTCCTATGTTATCATCCATGTTGCACAATCCCCTTAGGGTAAGGTTGCCAAAGTATTGCAATATCAAAATATCCCAAGCAGGGTAAAATTCAAAGTTCCTTCCTCTAAGGGTAAGGTCAGAAAAAGGCTACCAGAAAAAGGAGCCTGAGGAGGGCATGGTTTGAGTAGGGGAGGGACTTCAATGGGGTATAATGCCATAAAGTCCACTTTCCAAAGCGGCCATTTTCTCCAAGTGAATTGATCTCTGTTGCTGGAGATCAGTTATAATAGCGGGAGATCTCCAGCCACCAGATGGAGTTGGCAACCCTACCCACCAGCCTGACATGAAATACTATTACAGAGATCTACGGGTGAAACAGCAGCAAAATGGCAAAGAAATGGAGCATTGAAGCAGCTAGTCTATAAAAAGCAGAAAATAACTAGTAGAGAAAAGCCAGCAGACCATCAGTGAATGTTTGTGTTTTTAAAGCACATTCCCACATTACCCAGCCAAACGTACTTTCCTCCTCTCAAAATCAGATAGAAAAAAATGCAAGAGAATGTTCCAGTTTAAGAATTCATATTCACAAACTTTCAAAAGCCTTTAGAATGTTGGAGAAGAGATTTACAGCGGCAGCCAGAAATGTATTTATGGTTGAAAAAAATGCAAGTTGTACTTAACTACAATTCTGTAAAAAATGTTAACTGCCTGGTAGTTTGCATAATTCATAAAACACTGCAGATAGTAAGTGTGCAAAAAGAATTCTGCAAAGCCAACATTTGCTACTGGTTTTATATTTAGTAGTTTAGAGTGCAGCCTCATATTCGAAGCCTCAAACACATCCAAAAACATATAATTAAGATAATCAGGTGTTTAGATAAATAAAATTGCTACTTATAAAGAGGATTAAAGAAACACACAAGAGCAAATGGGAACTGCAATATAAGAATAATTATCCAATTACCAGATATATTTATATTAATTATTCCATAATTGTTATGTAGATACATAATCTCTCATACACTGAACTAATATAACACATGGTTAATTTTGGGTAGTTATCTGTATTTTCTCAAAAAAACAACCCGAATGTCTTTGATGGTTTTGTGTGTGTATGTGTAATATTTTTCTGGCTCTGTTTTTATTTTTATAACCTTTTTATTTAAAATATTTATAATCTGCCTTTCTCCAAAAATAGGAGTGAAGGAAGTTAATGGTATATTCTTAAAAACACCAAATACTTTAAAACAACATCCAAATGCAAGGACATTAAAAACTAGTCTAAAGATATTTTAAAACACTAACCAATGGTTCAAGAAGAAGAGTTGGTTTTTACACCCTGATTTTCTCTACCGAAAACCAGCTTATTATCAACTCCCACTGATCTCCAGGCGACAGAGATCAGTTTCCCTGGAGGAAATGGCTGCTTTCGCAATTGGACTCAATGGCATTGAAGCTCCTCCCCTCTCCAAACCCCACCCTCCTCAGACTCCACCCCACAAATCTCCAGGTATTTCCCAACCCGGAGCTGGCGACCCTACTAGCCCATGGAAGGTTTCGTCAGATACAGGCATTTATACAGGCATTTCCCATATGTTTCTTATTCCCTCCCACCACCACCTCCAACAACAACAACCACAATGTGGAATTAGCAGGTGACCTTGGAGATGGGCAACTTTTTTATTTTGAGTCTCCTTCAAATTAGCATTGAAAAGGGTTTGTTTTTTTAAATGTGCTTCATGCTAGGGCACAATTAAAATAGATAGCCCTGGTCTTTGTGACTGGTATTTTGACCATTACAAGTGATGGCAAGAATAGTGGAGTTGGCTGGAACATGTGTGTGTAAAGTGCCGTCAAGTGGCAGCCAACTTATGGCGACCCCTTTTGGGGTTTTCATGGCAAGAGACTAACAGAGGTGGTTTGCCAGTGCCTTCCTCTGCACAGCAACCCTGGACTTCCTTGGTGGTCTCCCATCCAAATACTAACCAGGGCTGACCCTACTTAGCTTCTGAGATCAGACAAAATCAGGCTAGCCTGGGCCATCCAGGTCAGGGCTGGCTGGAACATAGGTAGGGATAATTGGCAAGCACCTGGAGGCATCTAGCATAAAGGGCCATTTCCAAGCCAGCCCATTACTGGCTTGTGCATCCAGGTGGAGAGGTGGAGAGCCAGCGTGGTGTAGTGGTTAAGAGCAGTGGTTTGGAGTGGTGGAGTCTGGAGAACCAGGTTTGATTCCCCACTCCTCCACATGAGTGGCGGAGGCTAATCTGGTGAACTGGATTTGTTTCCCCACTCCTGCACACTACGCCAGCTGGGTGACCTTGGGCTAGTCACAGCTCTGTTAGAGCTCTCTCAGCCTCACCTACTTCACAGGGTGTCTGTTGTGGGGAGGGCCGGTTTGAGTCTCCCTTAAGTGGTAGAGAAAGTTGGCATATAAAAACCAAGTCTTCTTCTACTACTCCCTTGTTGCTAAGCAGCATCCACCAACCCCTTAGATTCTTGAGTAAAACACTGGGGAAATGGGGATGAGGCTTAGCACTTCTCCGCACACTCTGATGTGGTGCATGGTTTTTGGTTCCTCACATTGCTCTTTTTCAATAATATGAAAGTACATGACTCAGATGAATGCTCACAAGTGTCTGCATCTACCATGCGTTGAAGACGGTGATCCACACAGGCCAGGGCTGCACAATCTGTGACTCACTCACCTAGGTAAATATAGTTTACCAGTCATGTATGGTGTCACTGGAGAGACTCATTAAACCTCGTAATTTTGCTTTTGGCCTGGAAATGGGGAAAAAAGTGTTTGTAGAGGAGGGGGAGTCCAGCTATAATACATGGCAAAGAGACTACTTAATAAGTGGGGCCGGCAGGTCCCCCGAAGGCACCAGCGGGTCATGTCTGTCGGGGGGGACGGGACAATCCACATATGTGTGGCACAATGACATAACTTCTGGGTTTAACCCAGAAGCACCGGCATCACGCGGGATGCTCTAGCTTATTTCTCCAAAAACTCTACAGAAACCACAGTTTTGGGGAGAGAGTGCTAGAGTGTCACCGGCATTGTGTTGGCATTGCGCAGATCGCCGCCCCCCCCCCCAGTTGGCCTACTTCTGCCCGCCAGCCAGCTGAGGGCCAGTGGGCAGACTGGTGAGTTGGCAGGCAATTGCCCATCACCACTGGACAGTTGGGAACCCTATTAATATGTGTTGGTGATTCAATAGCTGTGGAAGCCTGATGCATTGATGCCTTGTGGTTTTCAAGGACAGGTGCTGTGATCATGACCCCACTCTCGCTTTTCTCCAAGGGCAACATGACTTGTTAAAGTAATTGAAGCCATTCAGTTGAAGAAATGGGCATAGAACGGTGTGTGTGGGTGACACAACTTATAAGTCGTTGGCTAGACAGGCAAGAATTGAGCTGGGGAGTCATTACAAACAGAATGATTCTCTTTATAGACACTTCCCTGCCAATTTTATTTTTAGCAAGTTTCCTTACTAGCTTTGCCAAATGACTTTGCAGCCCTTTCAACCAATTTTTTTTGCTAGAGAAAGACATCATTTTAGCAGTTCATATTTAAGACTGCTTTTCTCGCAGAGAGCACATTCTGGGCAGATCTAATTGTAATATCGTGAATAGTAATTTAACAGTTCCTAGTTACGTAATTTGCCCATGTACAATACATATGTGTGAATCTAGGCTCCGTATGACCTATATTGCTAAAAGAGCAGAAATATGTCTGTGAAATGCTTTGCTGAGTAGACATAAAACTGTGTTTTAAAATATATAGAGTACTAGACTGACAAACTACCAGAGACAGAGTACAGAAGGTATGGCATTTGCAGTGCTTTCTGGCTGATGAGGCCTCATTAGTAGGGTTGTCAACCTCCAGGTACTCCTGCTATTACAACTGATCTCCAGCCAATAGAGATCAGTTCACCTGGAGAAAGTGGCACCTATGGCAATTGGACTCTATGGCATTGAAGTCCCTCCCCTCCCCAAACCTCACCCTCCTTAGGCTCTGCCCCAAAAACCTCCAGGTATTTTCCAACCCAAAGCTGGCCACCCTATTAGGTTCCAAAAAAAACCCACAGCACAATGGCCCAAGTGGTTCTACTATGTAATCATAATGTTCACAAATGACAAATTACAATACACAAGTTATATTGCATACATACATAAGAAAATGATTGTTTGAAGTCCCACACATACAAAAACAATTGTTCAAAGTCCGCTGTTTTCAGTCTTGATAAACTGAAGAGGGCCATCGCAACAGTTCCAGTTTTGCAATATTTCAGTCCCAGAGAACAACTAGATGTCCAGGCTGATGTATCAAAGAATGGGATGGGGGCGTGTCTGTTCCAAAAAGAGAAACCAATAGCATATGCATAGCCAAGGCAGAACAAAACTACAAACAAGTAGCTAAGGAGTTTCTGGCAACTGTGTTTGCAATGTCCAAGTTACACCAGTATGTCTTTGGTGCCCCAGTCCAACCCAACCGTAAGCCATTAGAAGCTATTTTCAGACCAACTGGATCAGCCTCAGGGAAATTGCAGAGAATGTTATTACAGCTGCAGAAGTATGACATTCAGATCCAGTACAAAAAAGACAAAGATGTTTATGGATGACAAACTTTCAAGGGGCACCATAGACACCACTTCTGCTGATGTGGAACCCTTGATGGAGGAAAAGGTGATTTCTGTCTTGTGCAGCACAACTCCACTCAGTGATGACATGCTTAAACAGTTGCAGGATTTCACTGCAGCAGAAACAGACATGCGAGCCTGAAAGACCATACACATCAGTGGCTAGCTCAGGAGGTACAAGCAGGGCAGGCCAGAGCTCCATCCCTACTGGCCACTCCAAGGCAACATTAGACGTGAAAATGACCTGTTGATAAGTCCCAAAGATCATCATACTGCAGGGTGCTAGAGAAAGCATGTTGAAACTTCTGCATGTACCACACCAAGGAGTCAACAGATCCAAAACACATGCTAGAGCACTGATGTACTGACCAAACCTGAATGCAAAGATAGGGCATTGGGCTAACAACTGCCAGCCATGCCAAGAACTCCAGCCAGCCAATCATAGAAAACCAATGATTCCACATGAGATTCCAGTGATTCCGGACATATCGTGGCTGAAAGTAGCAACTGACATATTTGAGCTACAAGGACACAATTACCTGGTAGTTGTAGACTACTTTTCCAAGTTCCCAGAAGTTCTTCGCCTAGCTGACGATGGCCATGACTGTAGTAGCAAAGCTGAAGGCAATATGGCATACCAAAAGAAATCATCTGCGTCCATATGTCATTCGCCAGTAAGATGATGAAGGATTTTGCAACAAACTGGAGTATTGCCTTGATGCATTAGAGTCCAGGATACCCCTAGTCAAATGGACAGGAAGGAGCAAGGTGAGAAAATGTGAGAAAGATACTACCATATATGTCCTACATTCTGTTTCCAACGTCAGCTTAAAAACTGGATATTGCTGTATGCAGAGTTGCTAAATTC
This sequence comes from Euleptes europaea, assembly GCF_029931775.1. Taxonomy (NCBI): domain Eukaryota; kingdom Metazoa; phylum Chordata; class Lepidosauria; order Squamata; family Sphaerodactylidae; genus Euleptes; species Euleptes europaea. The sequence continues at coordinate 98,082,387 of NC_079312.1, read as the reverse complement.
CAGTTCCCAGAATTTAGGCAGCCTGAACAAAACTGTTCATAACATTTTGTATTTATTAATCATATCACTAATTTTGCAACTCAAGCACTGGAGGGTTATCTTTTGCCTGACTATTTTTTCATGCCAGAATTTTTTTTTTCAGATGACAGCAATCCTTTCATAGCAAGCACACCAATCACAGCTGTGATTTTTCTTACAGACTAACACAATGATATGAGCCAGCTTGTTTCTCACTTTTTGCCTAATATATCTTGTTTTACAAGGGCTGGAGACTTAGTTTTGTAAACAAGGAAAGCTGGGAATCTGGACTAGCATGGCCCAGTGTACTAGTTGGCATGCCTACAATCCCCTAGAAACTGGGCCATATGGCAGTCCTGTATGTGTTGCCATTTCTCTTTGGGAAAGAAAGTTAAAATAGCTCTCCATACACAAGAAAGTGTGCCTCTGTTATGTTGCATAAAGACATTACAGGAATAAGATAAGGTAAGCTCAGCTATGATACTTAATTTCTTAAGTAGACAGCATTGTGCTAGAGAAAAGCAGGATCCCTTAATACTAAGGGAAACCCTGATGTCAGAGAAAAGGGAACTATAAACTTCTAAAATTGCAGGCTTCCTGAATTCATGTGTCTCGAGGATGTTTGTGAAGCTCTGTTGGGCGTGGAGACCTATTGTGCTGTTTTTAAGGATGCATGAGAATGAGGAGGGAAGGAGAGCTGGGTGCTGTGGCTCCTGTGGGGAGGCAATAGAAGCAAAATTGCTTCATTCAGAGGTGGCAACGCTACTAAGAAATCTCATTGTGTTTATTGCGCATATGTGATACTGTAAGTTTTCTAGACAGAGTTCTCAGCATTTTTTAAAAAAATTGGGATCTACTATGAATGCACAACATAGGATACACAATAGGTCAAATAGTCGCTCCCTATGACTGTTCAGGTTTGGAAAATGGCCCCTCACACCATGGCCCCATTCTAAATTAATGCCACAACAATTAAAATTAAATCTAGGAGCTCGGTCACATAAGAAGGACCCTGCTGGATCAGACCAGTGGTCCATCTAATCCAGCATCATGTTTTGCAGATGACACCAAATTATTTAGGGTGGTTTAAACAAAATCGGACTGTGAAGAGCTCCAGAAGGATCTCTGCATGCTGGAAGAATGGTCATTAAAATGGCAAATGAGATTCAGTGTGAGTAAGTGTAAAGTGATGCATATTGGGACAAAAAATCCCAACTTCACATATACACTGATGGGATCTGTGCTGGCAGCAACAGACCAAGAAAGGGATCTTGGGGTGGTAGTGGATAGCTCAGTGAAGATGTCAACCCAGTGTGCGGCTGCTGTAAAAATGGTAAATTCCATGCTGGCCATAATTAGACGAGGAATAGAGAATAAAACTACTGATATCATACTGCCCTTGTACAAATCTATGGTGAGACCACACTTGGAATACTGTGTACAGTTCTGGTCACCACACCTAAAAAAGGATATTACAGAGCTTGAGAAGGTGCAGAAAAGAGCAACCAAAATGATTAGGGGACTAGAGCAACTGTCCTATGGGGAGCGGTTAAGACGCTTAGGGCTGTTTAGCTTGGAAAGAAGGCGGCTGAGGGGAGACATGTTAGAGGTTATAAAATTATGCATGGTTTGGAGAGAGTGGACAGGAAGAGGTTTTTCTCCCTCTCCCATAATGCTAGAACGCTGGGTCATCTGCTGAAGCTGGAGGGTGAGAGATTCAAACAGATAAAAGGAAGTATTTTTTCACACAACGCATAGTTAAATTGTGGAACTCCCTGCCCCAGGATGTGGTGATGGCTGCCAGCTTGGAGGGCTTTAAGAGGGGAGTGGACATATTCATGGAGAAGAGGGGTATTCATGGCTGTTAGTTAGAATGGATACTAGTCATGCTGCATACCTATTCTCTCTGGTATCAGAGGAGCATGCCTATTATTTTGGGTGCGGTGGAACCCAGGCAGGATGGTGCTGCTGCAGTAGTCTTGTTTGTGGCTTCCTAGAGGCACCTGGTTGGCCACTGTGTGAACAGACTGCTGGACTTGATGGGCCTTGCTCTGATCCAGCAGGGCCTTTCTTATGTTCTTATGTCTCACACCATGGCCAGCAACAAAGCATAGAGACTGAGGCTGTCCTTTGATGTTGCCTCCTGGCACTGGTATTCAGAGGTTTACTGCCTCTGAGGTTCCCTTTAGTCACTATGTCTAGTAGCCACTGATAGACCTATCCGCCATGAATTTTCTAATCCCCTTTTAAAGTTGTCTAAGCCTGTGGCCATCACTACATCCTCTGGCAGTGAATTCCACATTTTGATCACTCACCATGTAAAGTAGGGCTGTCAAAAAAAAAAAGTAGGTACAGTTCGGATTCGGCCGAATTTGGCCCTTGTGGGTTCGGTACGTGCCGAAGTCCGAACTCCCCCACTTCGGATCCGTTCAATTCGGCGGGAATTCAAAGTTCGGAAACAAATTCGGCCGAATAAAGCCATTAAAAACACAACCGCGCCTTTCCGCGGCTCTGGGGGGGGCATTTTTGGGCTTAGAGGTCCCAAACTTTTGGCAGAGCTTCAAAGGACGTTTATTGAAAGACTCCCCAAGTTTTGTAAAGATTGGGTCAGGGGGGGCTGAGATATGGGCCCTGAAAGGGGTCCCCCCCCACCCTTAATGTTGTGCATCTCTCAGCAGAGCTTGCCGCTCACGCACAAAGCTCCCAGCCCGACAACAGCGGAGAAATTAGAAAAACAACTGCAAACACAACCTTGTTAAACAACACCTTTGCAACACACAACTGAAACCTCCCCCCTCAAACCAGGGAGCGAGAGACTCGAGGGGGAACACACACCCCAGGCAGAACCGACGAAAGCCCCCTTTGGTTTCCCCCCCACCCACAGAAACTGCTCCCTCCCCACACACACACAGACTCTGCTTTCCGCCCCACATACACACATACACAGGAGAAAAATTATAGATTAAAGCCCCCAAACGGGTCTTACTGTGGCTGTCTTCTGTTCCATCAGGATGGGCTGTAATCCAAGATGATTCCAATTAGGCACAGAACGTTTTGCTCTGGAGAGATGCACACAGGATCGGATCGGCTGCCCCATTCATCCCAATAGGGGAAAGGGGAAAGCCCATATCTCGGGACCCCCTGACCCAATGTTCACAAAACTTGGGGGGTTCCTTAAGAAGCTTAATCTAAAGTTCCAGTGAAAGTTTTGTGTCTGCACCCCCAAAAATGCGCCCCCTGCAGCCATGGAAAGAGAAAAGGGGGGGAGGCGATATTTCTGCCCCCACTGAACCCATCTTTACAAAACTTGGGTAGTATCTTAAGAATAATTCACTGAAGCTATGCTAAACGTTTGGGGGCTATATCCCCAAAAAAGCGCCCCCTGCAGCCACATAAATGGAAAAGGGGGGAGGGAAAAGGGGGAGAGCCCATATCTCGAGACCCCCTGACCCAATGTTTACAAAACTTGGGGGGTATCTTAAGAACACTGGTCTGAAACTCCGCTCAAAGTTTGGGATTTGTACCCCCAAAAATGCGCCCCCTGCAGCCATGGAAAGAAAAAGGGGGGAGCCCATATCTCGGGACCCCCTGACCCAATGTTTACAAAACTTGGGGGGTACCTTAAGAAGCTTCATCTGAAGTTCCAGTGAAAGTTTTGTGTGTGCACCCCAAAAAATGCGCCCCCTGCAGCCACAGAAAGGAGCGAATGTGCACAAGCACCCCCCACACACACACGAGGATTTCGCTCTCTCTCTCTCTCTCCCTGGCACATCAGCTGATTCCTCCAGTACTCAATCCTGACTGATTGGCCAGAAGAAGACCCAGCTTGCCCACCGATTGGCCGGGGGAGGAGAATGCTGCTTACTGACGGTTATGCTGCTTACTGACGGCCGAATTGGCCGAATTTATTCGCGAACTCCCGAACTCGCTGAATTCGCCCCCCCCCCCGGTTGCCCGCCAGTTTTGAGTTCGGATCCGTCCGAACAGAAAAGCAACGAATCAGGGGAAATTCGGTTGATTTTCAGTTCGGACCGAACCGAATTGACAGCCCTAATGTAAAGAAGTATTTCCTTTTTTCAGTCCTGAATCTACTGCTCATCAGCTTCATTGGATGCCCTTGAGTTTTAGTATTTGGGGAGAGAGAGAGAAAGGTCTCTGTCAACTTTGTCCACCCTGTGCATAGTATTATAAACCTCTATGATGTCCAACCCCCTAAGTCATCTCTTTTCTAAACTGAAAAGTCCCAGACTCTTCAGCCTTTTTTCATAGGGAAGGTGCTCCAGCCATAATAATCACAGCATAACATGTTGCTGAGCCCTTAATTTTATGCTTGAAGTATTTTTTCTCCCAGACAGACTCTGATACAGGACGACAGCCAGGATGAGAGAAAATGGGGGGGGGGGGAATAGAGTGTAGTGAGGTAGGCCTCATTAACATCCTATTGGGTTGACATTCTCAGATATTGTACCCATTACCCACATCACACATCACACCTAATCCAATCATGCCTGCTAATGTCATTTCCCTTCTATTGAAATTTACAAGCTATTGCCATTGGGTGTCTGAATTCACTCTTCTCTACTTAAGGATAGATGGACTCACATTCTAGCAGTATCTGAAGAAGTGAGATGTGACTCACAAAAGCTCATACCCAGCCAGAAATTTGGTTAGTCTTTAAGGTGCTACTGGACTTTTGCTCTTTTCTACTGCTACAGACAGACTAACCTGGCTACCCATTGTTATCCATTACCCACATGTTCCATTTAAAATAAACAGACCCTTTTCACATGCACATATATCAGTTGAGGCTCCGAGGACAAGAGGTAAAATCTCACTCAAGTGTAATTCACACTTGCCTGTGCCTACTCTGCAAGACAGAATTTAAATTGTTATACCAGAACAGGGATGTTTTCTCCTATTTAACTGAAATATGGAAGGGAGGATCCCTTAGGTGAGGGATATAATCTGTGAAGTTTTTGACTCATAGGAGGTGATGTACCTCCTGGAATCAATGGTTGAATTGATTTCCTGATACTACTCATTTCAATTAAAATTTTAAAGAATCTGACTCAAATTGTAAAATTACATATGAGATGCCCCACTCTTACTCCGTTTTTTACAACCACATTTGAAGCTGAGAATTGCTGTTGAGGAATGGAGCACTCTCGATTTGTACTTTATATTGATGTAAGCTTACTCCAGCTCCAGAACTGATCACCATTAAGAGGAAGGATACTGGGCTTCAGAGATCTCTTTCTGTACTCTTATTTGGTATTTGGAAGAAGAGGGCTTCAAACGCTAGGGGCGAGAGGAAAATGGGCTTGGTCCCAATGGTTTAAGAAATACTAGCGTTCCCTTTATAGTTCTGACTGAACACAATGACTGAAGCTTGAGATAACTTGATTACTTGGCAGCCCAAAATGTTTCCTGAGTTTATAATTTTACAAAATAACAAAGGTAGCTGTCTCCTTCCCCCCAGTGGTACAGTGTGGTTGGCACTGATGGATGCATCCTCCTTACACAGAGACTGAACGTTTAGGGTATGTTTTCATAAAGCTGATTTCTCAGGTAGATCTGTGGTCCAATGTGTTATTCCTACCCATCCCCAGACTATTATAAACACACTTTGTAAACTACAGCTGAAGGATGATGATCTTTAAACATGCTGTGTTTACTTGCTGGGCTGATTGTCTGTGCCCACAAAAATCAACTGTTTGGCTTTCCCCCACATTTCTTTAAAAAATAATGATCCACAAAAATTCTTTTTTTTTTTTTTTTTACCAGAAAGCAATATCCTGGTCACATCATAGTTTTAAGACAGCCCTTTTGCTAATAGCAGTCAGCTATTTCCACCTTTTTTTTAAGTCAGGAAACATATTCCTTTGCAGCAATCTGCTTATTTTGATTACAGGATTTTCTGTTTGTTAACTTGGCAGAGACCATGTTGTTCGCTGGAATTTAACAAGCGGAGGATTAACAGGGCTATATTAAAAGTTTCTTAATCTTAGCCTGTTAAATTCCATTGAATTACATGGTCTCTGCTAAATTCTCAGCAGTGACTAATTCTAATCTTCATTTGTCACAAAATCCCGGGGAACAAACATTGTTTGGGAAAGCACTATAATAAGTCAGAGAGAGCAAAAAAAAAGTTGGAAAAGCTGCAATTTAAATCCAAGGTTCCTAACCTTCAAGTTATTTGTTTTTCAAACAGGGGGTGCTTGAAATTCCAGCAAAGCACTTGTAAAACTTGTGCTGTATTCCCACAGTGCTGCGTGAATTAACTTACTTTAAAACATTCACATAGAAATCAATTGCTCAAAATTAATAAGGCTTGGATGAGATTTTCTGACTCTTTTGAACATAAGCTGTACAAGTTATTGCACATCTTACTGATGTTATAATTTTTTTTTACTTATGCAACTGCTTGACATTTGTTATTGTAATGTTACCATAAACAGGTTTGACCCTGGTGCTGTTGAGCCAATAACAACACCACAGGGGTGAAAGGAATTAAAGTTTATTTCTGTGTATACAAATAAGCCCCCCCCCTCAGCTCAAGGGGCTGTTGAAGAAGCACACCGTCACTTACAATCACAAACAGTATATAGCATCTCATTTCCTCCTTCCATTATACATATTTGGAAAGCATGTTATTAATTGGCACATTACTCATTATTATTCAAGCATGTATGCAGCTTACTATCTTATAGAATTAAACTCCCGCTGCAATTGCACAGCCATCCTTGGAAGAGGACCACTTTCTAACAAGAGGTGTGTTCTGGCCACATTTACGTCACTAAGAAACACCCGGTCACTTTACAAGGTCGACCTGAGCTTGTTGTGATCTTAGCAGTATTGATGAAACTCCAGATGTTCCTCTTGTTATCTGTGAACGCTAGACACATCCAAATGTTACTACAGTCAGGCCTTTTTGCTATGCGCTTTTGAGCTTAATGAAACCTTCATCCAATATGAGGGTCTGAATCTTTATTCAGAACCTGGGTCTCTTAGACCTGAGTATCGGTAATAACCCATGCCTTTTTTTCCATTCATAGAATAATAGATTTGGATGGGCTCAAAAACTAGCTATGTCAACAACCACATCCCTCCCTTCCATCCCAAATCAACTTGCACAATTACAAGCAGATAAGTGCTCTGCAATTAAGATACCTGGCTAAGGCTGCAATCCTAAAGGGGAGGAGGACTCCATAGACGTCTGCGTGACCCTGCAGTGGCGTAAGTGCCCATTTAACCCGGGATAAGGTGCACTCACACTGTCACGGGTGGCAACCAAAATCTTCCAGGATCCCTGGTCAATCTGGCCTGGAAGAAAATTGCTTCCTGGCCCCAAAGTGGCAATCAGCAATTTCCCTGAGAGCCAAACACTGATGCAACCCAGTGAAGATAACACTATCCACATAAAGCCAACAGAGGTGTCAGCTGAATGCTGCAGGACTAACAGTACAGAAATGTGGACAAGATCCTTGAAGAATTGCATCCAACCATTTGCCCGCTCAATCCCTGTCCCTTTGGACTTTTGAAAGCCACTCAGAAACTATTGCAGTTAATAACATCTACCATGAGCTCTGCACTGGAACAAGATGAGACGCCAGCAGCATTAGCAAAGTCTATATATGACCCATAGTAAATAAAATAAAATAGCTGTGAAGAATTTGGAAAAGTATAGACCTTTGAAAGAACATTGGTTGATCGGTCAATGGAAGTACAGCTCCAGTGGTTCTCGGATGTAATCAACTGAAGTGGCATTAGTTGCCTTCACAGCCAGTTGCCTTTTGAAGCATGACGGGGAGGGTGTGAGACCCTGTTGGTGGCACTTTATCTCTTTGCGGCTTTTGACACAGCAGACCATCAAATCCTTCAATGAGGCTGTAAAGATAGCCAGTTGGAGGGACTGTTATCTAGTGGTTCTGTTCTTTTTTTTAAAGATATTTTATTAACATTTTCAAAAGCAAAGAATAACATGCAAACATATACAAACACTTCCATTCATACATTTTGTGCTTACTTCAGGCTATCAGTTTACATGAACATTGTTCTGTTGTTATGATATTTGCTTAAACATTGCTGAACTTAACTGTGTTTATACTCAATAAATTTATCTTTATTTACTACTTATTCGAGATATGTGACTATTATTTTCTATCTCTATTAAGAATAATTTTTCTACAGTTTCCAGTTAACATATTCAAAATAACATTCCCATTTATTCAGTGAGTCTTCAATCATTCTTTCTTTCAAGATGTTGGTTAATCTGGCCATCACCGCGTATTCTTCCATTTTTTGTTGCCACTTTTCTAAATCTGGAACAGTCTCTTATTTCCATGGAGGGATTGTTATCTAGTGGTTCTGTTCTTATGTGGGATATTTCTGCCAGGCTACTGCTGAGAGAAATCATGAAGTTTTGGAGTATAGCATCATGCAGATTCTAGCCAACTCTATTTAGTATTCATATCAACTTCAGAAGACATGGCTAGTTATCAATCAGATGTGTGGTGGATTTTGTTATGGCCTGGAAGAGGGCCAGTAAATTGAAGCTGGATCCCAACAAGACAGTAGTTGGCGAATCAAAGGATGTGTGATGGTGGGAGACTGCCAGTTCTTGATGGTGCCACATTCCCTCAAAAATACCAAGTCACTATCTGGTGTTTTTTTTTTAACCTTGTCTTGCTGCTAGCCTCAGAGTCGGTAATGGCTGAGAGCACTTTTAGTCAACTAGGAAGCCATTCCTTTTAGATCAGGCTCATTCCTCCATCATCACCATTTTGATGTGCGCTATATAGAGTTGATCTTGAACTTTCCTATGTCTGCTTAGATTTCCTATCACTCCAGTGCTGACCTGCATTGCCTATACTGGCCCATCCCCCCATTTCAAGGTGCTGGAGTTAAGCTTTAACCACCTGCCTCTGGCTTATGTCTAAACTGCTCCCATGTGTACTTCCTTACTCCCTGGGCCAAATGCTCTCTTCTACACCCATTGTGTTGGATCCCAAACAGCCCTAGCATAAGCAGAAGGAGTGGTCTATAGTTTCTATGGATTTGTGCTTTGAGCTACAGTATCCCAAATGATTTGATCTATATAGATCAAATATTGATCTATATAGATCTATATCGATCTATATAGATCAAATCAAGCCTGAACTGACCGTAGAAGCTAAAATGACTAAACTGAGGCTATCGTATTTTGGTCACATTATGAGAAGATGAGTCACTGGAGAAGACAGTCATGCTAGGAAAAGTTGAGGGCAGCAGGAAAAAAGGAAGACCCAACAAGAGATGGATTGACTCTATAAAGGAAGCCACGGCCCTCAATTTGAAAGATCTGAGCAAGGCTGTCAAAGATAGGACATTTTAGAGGACATTGATTCATAGGGTCACCATGAGTCAGAAGCGACTTGACGGCACTTAACACACACACACATCCCAAATGATATTGCACATTATTCAAGACGCCCCAGTCCTCATCAATGGCTGCAGCAGTTACAAAGTCATGGAAGATCCACTTGCAGTGCTTCAGATCCAGCCCATTGTTTACAGTGATGGAACCTGTCATGGCATGGAGCAGGGCTTCAGTTGTAGAATCTGGAATTTTGGGCTTCAGATTGCCTCCACACACACATCCGGTACACCTTCATCAGCAGCTTAAGAAGTTTTTATTTTCAGATTGCTGTCAATTGCAGCTATTGCTGACTCCTTGTTTTTAAGCTTTTCTGATTATCATAAATAATGTTCTATTCAGCATCTTAATACTTTCTTGTTTCAATGGATTCTTGTAGTTTTATTTCTGTGTCACTCTGAGACCCTACGCTCACTGGAAAAGGAACTTAACTTTTATAAATAAATGAATCAGAAAGGCAAAAAACGAAAGAAAGAAAGAAAGAAAGAAAGAAAGAAAGAAAGAAAGAAAGAAAGAAAGAAAGAAAGAAAGAAAGAAAGAAAGAAAGAAAGAAAGAAAGAAAGAAAGAAAGAAAGAAAGAAAGAAAGAAAGAAAGAAAGAAAGAAATCCTTTAGGATCATTAGCTAACATGACTTGGTGGAAATTCCCTGTATCCTCTGAACTGTAATCACTCACTCATAGCATGAACAAAACACGACCGCTGAATCATTCAAAGGGAAATTGCATTGGTTCACAATGCTTCAACACCCAACATCCTGTTAAATTATATTCAACTAATACTGCAATTTCTTGAGAGTACAACCTAATTGTATACACAGTTTCTTGAGAATAAAGCCCAGTTGTGCCCTTCCGCAATGCAGACTCACAACAATTAAAAATCCCTTTAAAATTATTCCTTTGTATGCCCATTATTGGTTGGTGCTTTTTTACCTTGTTTGTTTCCATGTTACATCAAATGGGAATGTGTTTTCCCAGGACCTCCCAGAATCTAGGGGTCATGGAAGTGTGTAAATATGATTTTTTAAATGAATAAATGCTGTGTTTCAGTAACATCCTACCATTTGTTGTTTGGCTAAGTAGTCCTTAGTGATGCCAACGGCTTTCAGTCAGTTTGAATCAACAGTAACTTTGCACATGTGCAGTTCTAGGAACACCTGATGAAAACTGGTTCAGTGGGTGTCTGCAGTTGCCTGGCATGAACCAACAGACCAAGTGATCAGTTCATATCTGATCACCACTTTGAGACACAGTAAGCTCAAACATGTTGACAATGAAATTTGTGGCAGCACTAATTTGTTTTGACACCTAAATGCAAGGGCCAAGGAAAATTGGAGTTTATTCCCTTCTCTCATACTGGCATTCTAGGCACATGAAATCAAACGCCAGTTTTCCTAAGATTCAGAGGTCACAGCAAATTGGAATTTGATTTAACGCTTCAAAAACCTTGAATGCTCATGGCAAGAAGCTAAGTTTGTGCCTGTTATGAACAGACTGAGATATGTTCCTATGATTCTATATTTGTGCTGTCTAAAATGCAGCCATGGTTGCTACACTTTGATTCAGGCAGCTGGCAGTAAAAATAAAAACTTGAAATTTAACAATTTGTAGTAATTTTAAAATTTTCAGCAGCCAGTACAAGAACAGACATTGTGGTGCTGTGTGGAGTTTTATACATGCACACCCAAGCTGGAGACCTGCAAGGAATTGTAAGGTTTCTCATTTTCCTCTTTCCCTCCCTGTTCCAAAGGCAAAACAGCCCTGAAAAGGCCCTGCCCCATCCACACACACCCTGCCTTTTTACTGACAGAAACCAAGGCTCAAGGCTGGCAATACTGTTGTTGTTGACTAGCAATGGCCACTGGCAGCTTCCATTTCTCAAAACTACCAGTACTCTTTTTATCATTTGGAGGTGTTTTAAACTCCCCCCAATATATTTTGTTCTAAGTTTTCTGATTCTTCTGCAAACCTAGGTTGTTGTTGTTTTTTTAAGGTGCACTAAGCTTCTATAAAGCATAGTTTGTTACACAAACCCTGACTGGTGTCCCAGATTACATAAGAGACCACAGCTTAGTCCCCAGGTAGTCTGTTGCTTGCCTCCTTTCCTCCATCAAGGCAGAATCCCCATATGCTATCCCATGCTCCATTGTATTGCCAGGCAGCATGTAAGCCTAACTATGTATACAACCTCTTTGCTATTGGTTGACCACAATGAATGGGTTGTGAAAGAGTGAGAAACTTAGAGCAAGCCAAGCTTCCTCTGCCTTCTCGCTCTTGGCTAAGGTCTCCCTCTTCCTCCTCCTTCCTTCTTTATGTCTAGCTGAACTTCCAAAGTTTTTTACTCTGAAATCAACCAATTTTTTTACAGCCTTTACTCCCCCTTCTCTCTTGCCAGTTATCACCCATGTTCCCACTTTCTGTCCCACTTTCAATGAATTTCTTAATGTATGCTCTAAATCAGCACAGATCTTTTACAGCCTTCCCCACTTTCTCTTTTGGCAATTTTACCACATTCTCATTCCCTTGTTTTCTCTCAGGGAGAAAAATGTAAGGTTGGGAAGAAAAAAGATCATGTCCAAATCACTCTGTCACTCATTCACTCTCTCCTGGGATACAAGAACATAAGAAAAGCCATGCTGGATCATAACCAAGGTCCATCAAGTCCAGCCGTCTGTTCACATAGTGGCTAACCAGGTGCCTCTAGGAGGCCCACAAACAAGACAATTGCAGCAGCATTGTCCTGCCTGTGTTCTGCTGCACCTAATATAATAGACATGCTCCTCTGATACTAGAGAGAATAGGTATGCATCATGACTAGAATTCATTTTTACTAATAGCCCTATCCTCCATGAACATGTCCACTCACCTCTTAAAGACTTCCAAGTTGGCAGCCGTCACCACATCCTAGAGCAGAGAATTCCACAATTTAACAATGCAGTGTGTGAAGAAATACTTCCTTTTAGCCACCTATAAAAGGTGGCTTTCGAATAGCAGTGTTCTTTATGGAAAAGAGAGACGCACAGTAGGTGGGCTGTAGACCACTTTTTTACTGTAACACCGTTTGTGTGGAGATATTTCTTTTATGTAAGTTAATAAACTGAACAAAAGTATGTGACTAAGAGACAGAGTTGTCCCACTACCTTTCAAATTTCTCTGTGGCTGAGATTGGAGATCACTACTGGGGGGGATGGAGAAAAAAGTAGGGGTATCCCAAGAAAGCACCATCAATCACTGCTGAATGTAGCTAGAGTAGCAGTTTTCTGTTGGTCTGTCTCTGTAGAAGGCCAGGGGTTGGTACTGGAAAAAATGAGATGGTACTGGAAAAAAATTCAGACATACAACAGCAAGCCATACAAATGACAGTTAAGAAGCCAGGAGAAACCCATCTTTTAAACTTCCAGTTTAGCATCCCTCCCCCAGAGCAAACCATAGTTTGCTGGGCAGTCTACATTCAGGCACTAAACGAGGATTTAATCAAACAATGGCTTATAAACTGGTTTGCCATGTTGACCGAATGACATGTTTCTCATGGAATCTTTGCACAACACACTGTTGTGGCAGGGTCCAATTCCATTTTGGACCCATGCTGCATTCCATGGGAAACTGCTGAAAACATAACCTAAGATTTCAATTTACAAATATAGAGTTCTAGAATCACTGTACAGATTTCCATTGGGCACCAAAGAAAAATATCCCAAACAAATCAAGTGCCAACTTCAGCTAAAATCACAAAATAATTGTACCAGGATATATCAAAAGAGGCTGAGGCAAAAAAAATTCTGATAGAACTTCACAATTGAACATGTTGACTGCTCCTGACTTGGGTGAGTTAAGAGAGATGTGATTGTCCTTCATTAAAACCCTACACATCTATACTGATTGTAGAAGAAACTAACTCACCACTTCCTCATTCTGTTCCTCTTCCTGTCATCTAAACCTCCATGGTAATACATTTCCAGAAGCTGTAGGTTTGTGATACAGATCAAAATAATAAGACACATATGAAATGAGTGAAATGATTTTATACTTGCTTAATAAAGATAGGAGTATGCATGAAATTATAGTCTGCCCTGCATAACATAGGACATTGGTGTGGGGTTTCTTTTCCCCTGTTGTTTAAATTTAACCCAGGATTAGAACCTAACCACTTCCTTTTACAATTCTTCTTCCCCTCTTCTAACCTCCTGTTATTGAAATGTTTTTACAACAGTAGGACTGTAGTACTACATTCCACAATTATAGATTCATGTTCAGTGTGGGTTGAAGGACAACTCTCTGAGGTGCTTCAGATTTAGTACTTTCCTCCCAGTAAGTTTTCTCATCACTCCTTATGATTGTTCCCTCTACTAAGGTACAGTGAGGTCATGGAGTAAACCAGTCAGCTACCCAACTTGAAAGACTAGTACGTGACACTAGGAGCTTGAAACTCAACTGAGAATGTTGCTCTTCAGGTTATACTAAGCCAGTAAATGTACTTCTTTTGTCAGCTGAATTTATTCTAGTAGCTTTTTCATGGTCTAAGAGAGCCTAAAGCTGCCACAAAAATCCCAGTCTTGCCTTGTAGATACATATGAGGGAACTTATATGATTTTTTAAATAATTTCATTGATGCGTGTGTAATTATGGTCTGTTCAGATCAAAGTGTGAGAGGTTTCATGGCAAAATTGAATCTATTAGAACGTGAGAACGCAAGGATTATAGATTCTGGGGATCATCCACCAAAAAATGGTGATGTGCTTCAGTAAGACATTGGGGGAAAGCCAGGTAGGCTTTATTGAATGATTAGCTCTAGAAAAACTGAGACACAAATCTAAACATTATTTCAGAAGCCTGTGAAGCACTGAAAATAAATTCCAGATTCGCAGGCCCAACCTAAAATGACTGCAGATGATTACCACTTCCAAATCCTTTATGAAAGGTTCTAGTTTGTCTATCACTGTTACATACTCCTTCTCCACATTCTCATTTTAGTCTACTCTGTTTACTTACACTAACACTGGAAATTCATTTCCAGTTACCAAAAGATAGGAATTTTGTTATCAGTCACCCAGAAAATGTTTTCAAGAAGGATATCATAATAGTCTTTTTGTACACTGTGGATTTCACCTGCCCCTTCCATTTCTACTGTTCCAATTTTGCTAATCTGTGTTTCTCCTGCAATCTGTATTTCTCCTGCAATTTTAAAGCAGGAAAAAGAGTAGTGTATGTATGGATTGTTATTATTAATGTTTGTGCCTCAAGTGCCGTAAGCCTCAGCTGACTTAAGGCAACTCCAGCAAGAAGCTTTCAAGGCAAGTGAGATGCAAAGGTGGTTTGCCACTGCCTTCCTCTGCAGAGTCTTCCTTGGTGGTCTCCCTTCCAAGTACCGATCCTGCTTAGCTTCCAAGATCTGATGAGATGGGGCTATACCATGCCGCCTTCGCTCCCTGTTATAATTAATAGTTACCCTCATATTGGCTGACTAAATATATAGAGCAGGAGGAAAAGGAACAACTGTAACAAAGAACAAAACCAAGAAATAAAAAGTTGCAGAGAAACAGTATGTATAAATATATTATCAAACATGGGTACAAGGTGTCTCTGTATACATAAAATACCAAAACAATTCAGAAATGCACAAACAAAACATAATAGGTACAAATTATCACCATAAAAATCAAATCAGAAATACATGACCAAGCGTGTTACGACCAAGTCCTCTTCAGTGGTCATTAACCCCATTAAAACATTGCAAAAAAAAAACACAAAAAAGGCATACTAAATAAAGAACTAGGGCTGCTCTTCATTGCAATAGACAAACCTAAAAAAGCAAGGAAAATATATATTCAAAAATATTTTCCTGCTGAGTATTTCCAAATTCAAAATAAAAATAAATGTAATAAGTTACCTCATCCTGGAAGTAATGTTAGTATCGCAAATTGCCACCACAGGGTAAAAAAAACTTTTTGCTGTAATACCAGGGGTGGGGAACGTCAGGCATGGGGGCCGTATAAGGCCCGCAAAATCCTTTGGTCTGGCCCGCCATGGGTCCTGGCTTATCTCCAGCTCAGAAGGATGCTGCCCTGCCTGAATCTCTTGGGCCCAGCTGGGGACGGCAGAGCTCAAAAGCAAGTCGCTCTACATGGCAGACACTTCGAGCCATCTCCGGTCGTGCCTCTTGGCTAAATGGTTGACCAAATGTAGCAGGCTAATTTTTAAGTTGATAATTTTGTATGACCCGCGAATGATGTCATAAATATCAAAATGGCCCTTGGCAGAAAAAAGGTTCCCCACCCCTGTGTAATACCCTACAAGTAAGTTAAAAACAGCCCTGACCTGGATGGCCCAGGATAGCCTGATCTTGTCAGATCTCAGAAGCTAAGCAGGGTCAGCCCTGGTTAGTATTTGGATGGGAGACCACCAAGGAATCCCAGGGTTGCTGTGAGGAAGGCACTGGCAAAACCACCTCTGTTAGTCTCTTGCCATGAAAACTCCAAAAAGGGGACTCCATAAGTCAGCTGCGACTTGATGGCACTTTACACACACACAAGTTAAAAACAATATAATTAAAAATAACTGGAAACTGTTATATACATAAATAAACATATTTTAGAAAATCCATACAAACCAGTCCTGGCTCCAGAAATATGCAATCACATTCCTTTCCTGCCGAATAACAAGTGTAGCCAAATTCTAACACAACAATGAATAAAGGACCCTTAATTATCTTAATGCAAACACCTGTGGTAACTAGAGATAATCACACAAATTCAGAGGAATATACTTCAACATAGAAATCCAGTAATTATATAATGGCAAAACAATTACAAAAACCTACATATAGGACTACAAATTTGGGATGCAAATTTGCTCCAGAGTTAGCCAATGTCTTCATGGAGATAGACCACGATGGGTAGCCATGTTAGTCTCAAAAGCAGTAGAAAAGAGCAAGAGTTCAGTAGCACCTTAAAGACTAACAAAATGTCTGGCAGAGTATGAGCTTTCATGAGTTCTTCAGATATATTCTGATATATTCTTCATACTATTCATGGACTACCTTGAACAAAATCACATTTTCTCCTTGCTACTGTAAATGTACTAACAATGACATGGTTCAGACATAACATGAAACAATGGTTTATTTTAACTATGGTTAACTGTAGTTAGTTCAGCTTGCATACAATCATTCAAATCCTTATTTTCCTCAACAAATGCTGGTTTCATAGCCTTCAGTCATTCCTTTGCTTCCAACATAGGTCATTATCCTGAACTGCATTTCTGCAAGGGTATAAACCAAGATTACAGCTGCAATCTTGAAGAGGGGTGAAGCTCCTTAAGAGCCGGCGTGACCGCTTGATGATGTAAATGCCAATTTAAACCAGAATAAAGGAAACTTACACCATCACGGGTGGCATCCGTACCGGCACCAAGACACCAGACACCAGTGGCCACGCTATTCTTCCCACATAAATAAAAAACCTGGTCCAAACCCACCTTAATTTATCATTCAGATATTTAAGGGAAAGGAGCTTCATGGGTAGGTTGCTAACCTCCATGTGGGGCCTGTAAATCTCCCAGAATTACAACTGGTCTCCAGACATGGGTTCCCCTGGAGAAAAAGGCTGATTTTGAGGGGGACTCTATGTGGTTATACCCTGCTGAGGTCCCTCCCCTCCTCAAACCCCATCCTCTCCAGGCTCCACACCCAAATTTACAGGAATTCCCCAACCTAGAGTTGGCAACCCAGGGCTTAATCCTTCTGTTCTCTTGTCAACCTTATAAGAAACATTCAATGTAAATTACATTTTGGGAAGAGAAATCAGGACAGCTAGAAGGAAAATATGAACAAGCATACCTGATTTAGTACATGTAATTGTTAAAATGCAGGACTCCATGAATGGCAGCCATTACATACCTTAGACCTTCTTAGAGAACAATAATTCACAGTGGGTAGCTGTGTTAGTCTGTCTGCAGTAGTAGAAAAGGGCAAGAGTCCAGTAGCACCTTAAAGACTAACAAAAATATTTTCTGGTAGGGTATGAGCTTTCGTCAGCCACAGCTCACTTCTTCAGATACAGCTAGAATGTGAATCCATCTCTCTTTAAGTAGAGAACGATGTCAAAGGAACAAATTGTAAAAGAGATATTAGCTTTTTAGACAAACCTCTTAAATTCATTTCACTTAGGCCTTTTCTGTATTCTCAGGAACTGCCGGTTCAGTGTGGCGAAAAGAAGACAAAAGATTTGTAATCCACAATGTACTTCATTCAAGATTAATATGGTCTTGAACAACCAGGACTAGGCAATACTACTGACAAAGCAATTCCCACACTAATTGCCCCCTACTGTGGTGTAGATCACACCAACAGGAACATGCATTGATTGAACCTACAGTGCATTTGAGATTACACAGGCAGTACTAAACAGACATCCAATTTAAAACCAAGCAATAGATTTTCATTAGGCACAGCTGGAGTAATTTTCTCTAGGTGCTGCCTTATTCTTTGCTTCTACCGAGAGGAACTGTGGTTCTATTGTTAAAAGTTATGTGCAATGTCTGGGATTGATTTGGGAGAGTATGTCAACTTCGGACTGAATTCATTTTGTCATACCTAAGCTTGTAATGCCTATACTGCTTCCAATTGTAATGAGAGATAAGTGGATGATTTCTGCAGTCAGACCCAGGGTCTGACAGTGTGAAATGACTGGGAATGGAAAGGAGTGTTCCCCTAAATTAGAATAAGGGCTGGCTAATAGGGTTGCCAACTTCTAAACGGCTTCCTCCGGCAGCCCTTTTAATATCAGTTTGATCTGCAAGCAATTATCAGGTGATGTTATTTAACTCCATACCATGAAAAGCTTCAACTCCCCATTTCCACTCATTAAACTGCTGTAAAAGGAATTGGGTAAGGATTTGGGCACATGCACAGATCATCCGCTCCTTGTAATATCCTGGGGGCCCCCTAAGGTAGGAGGTCCCTTGTGGCACATGAAAAAGAATAAAGGTTCTATTGAACACTGAGGATGTGTTCCTTCCAAACCAATCTGACAAAAACAGCTTGCAAATTTTGTCTACAATGAAAAGGGTTAGAAATTTACTTGTTAAAAAGAGAGAGAACGCTTTCAGGCCCTGGGCCCTGGGCCATTGCGCAGGAAGGAGCATGCCCTGGCACCACTTTAGAACATTAAACCCTGATTTATTTTAATATCAATATTATTAATATAACAATGAAGTTAAAAAAAAGAGATAAAGGAATATATTTTTGTCTTGCAAATCTGCCTAAAGAAAGGCATCAAATGTTATAAATAAATGGAATCATTACAATATATGCTAAAGAAAAACTGGAGGCCACCTCAAGTCATTATTTTACTTGCCTATAGGAATATCTATAAATACTTTAAATTCACAAACAAGAATCATACTGGACCAGACAAAGGGTAAACATCTAGTCCAGGAGTCCCAATGTTTGTAATCCTGTGGGCACCTTTGGAGTTCCGACAAAGCATGGTGGGCACAACTATAAAATGCCTGCCAAAGGAGCTGGATCCAATGACAAAATGGCTGCCACAGGAGGCTGAACAAAGCACAGAGGAAGCCCAAGTGCAGGGGAGAAGTGTATTTAAAAATACACTAGAAAGAGGAGGGAAAGAAAATAAAAACAACACTGTGGTGGCAGCTGCAACTGTTCTGCACAGCCAATCAGATCTGCACTGGCCACTTAGAAGCCCTGCTGCACAAGAACCCAACACAGCTCCATCCGCTTTCTAGAAACACTTTGTGGGTGCCAGGAAAGATGCTGGCAAGAGCCATAGCTCCCACAGACACCATGTTGGGGGACACATGATCTAGTCGATGCAAATGTATATGATTTTTCTTACACCTTTCGATTTTTGTATCACTTTGACTCCCCCGGTTGTGGGAGAAAGTGTGAGGTATACTTTTTAATTGATTGATTGATTGATTGATTGATTGATTGAGTAAAACCAGTTTTAAAAACTGTTTCCAGCCATATGCTTCTGGGAAGCTAACATGCAGCACAGAAGCTACAACCTACCCTTGTTTTTTGTACCCCAGCTACAGGTAATAAGAGGTATACATATGCTGGGTGTTCAAATTCTAACCAGCTATCTGGCTAACAGTCCCTGACAGAACTATTTTCCAGGAAGCTCACCCATCCCTTTTTCAAACTTTCTAAGCCAGTAGCAATCATCACATCTCACAGTATCACATTCTATAAATTAATGATGCCCTCTAAAAAAAAATACTCTGGTTTGTCTGCTTTTAGCATAACAGACTCATAGTTATAGGGATCATTTGGGGGCAGGGCTCTTTTTGAAATCTGCCATGCCTTCTTTTTGACTTGAAAGCTTTCTCTCTTTTTTTAACAAGTAAATTTCTAACCCTTTTCATTGTAGACAAAATTTGCAGTTTTTGTCAGATTGGTTTGGAAGGAATGGGGGAGGAAAAGCAGATGTCTGCTGGACATCTTTTAGCCCCTTCCCAGGGTCCTACCCCCTTCCCTCCAGTCCCAGCATATGATATCACTGGACCCCACCCAAGCCCCACCCTATGAAACATATGGTTTAGGATGAGGAAAGGGGACCTGGTAACCTTAAAACCAATGTCCTCTGATACGCCCTCACTCTAAAAGTTCTGACTATGGAGCCAACTGCCAATACATTTCATTAGGCTGCTCTGAGTCTCAATGTTATATGAGGGAGGGAAATGTCTTCCTAGTTCTGTGGACCCTGCATAACATTATGAGTCTCTATCTCATCCCCTCTGTGCAACCATTACTTCTCAGTAACTACTTCACCATTAATCTGATCAGCCCCTAAGGATTTCCCTCCTTAAAGAATTGTTTTCTGGGATGATGTCATCTCTTTTCCTGCTGTAGGTGAATGCTACAGAGGCATAGAGATATGACTGTCATTACATGAAATTGCTTAGCCTCCCCTTTTTTGGTATTATTATGTTTTCTTATTTTTTTATTAGCTAAGACATTAGAAAAGTCAGCATTAAAAGGAAGAATTTTAAAAGTAGCCTGGAAACTATTTAAAAAAAAACATCAATAAATTTAATTTTTTTTATTTTAAAAGATCATTATTTCTCACAGCATTAAAGTACTTTACAAAATGGGATTCTAGCCTACGGGGGAAATCAATTGAGCCATTAATCTGGGTGTATTTCATTTCAGTAATGGTCCAAATTGAAGACTAATCATTGGAAAGACTTTTTAACTGATCAGCTCAGAAAAGGAGTAAGTCTTAAACTTTTTGCTTGCCTGCATCATTTTGCAATGTCAGTTAGTGAAGAAATTTTAAATAATTATTAAGAAGTCCAAACCATCAGTTTAGCTAATGTAGATTGCTTGAAACATTGGTAAACCTGTCTGTCATGTAGTAGTCCTGCAGTGCAATACTATGTAGAGTTACTCCACATTGTTAATATCTCAAAGCCCCTGAGATGTTCTTTATTTTGCTGTAATTTGTTCTATTTGCTTCATATCTCAGTACAATGTCTCAGTATGAAAGGCTGCTTAAGGAAGACAGGGAGATAGTAGAGAAACGGAATTAATTCTTTGCATCTGTGTTCACCGTGGAAAGTGTGGGACATGTTCTTACATCAGAACCACTATTTTGGGAAATGGAGTCTAAAGAATTGTTTCAAATTGAGGTGACAAGAGATGAAATTCCAGGGCTACTAGGCAATTTTTTAAAAAAAATAAGCCTTTGGGACCAGATGGTATACATCCAAGATTTTAAGGAACTCAGATATGAAATTGTTGACCTACTAATTAGTATGTGTAACTTGTCACTAAAATTAGCCTCTGTAGCATAGGACTGAAGAGTAGCGATGTTTCATGTTGTTGGTTTTTAAAAAAAAAAAAAAAAACAAGAGTCCAGAGGGGAACTAGAAAATTGCAAGCTAGTTAGCCTAACTCCTGTCCCAAGTAAATTAGTCAAAACTATTATTAAAGATAGAATTATTAAGCACATAGAAGAACAAGAATTTCTGAAGGAAAATCAGCATGGCTTCTGCAAAGGGAATTCCTACTTTAGAAACCCGTTGGAGTTAAACAAGGGTTAATGATATGGGACTAATTGAATGTTAATATGTTACAAGTATTATCATGGAATTTTAATGGTTTGAATTCTCCCCAAAAAAGGAAGAATATATTTTATCATCTACAAAAAGCTAAGGCTAATATCTTTTGTTTACAGGAAACTCATATTTTACCAAAGGACATTATAAGATTGGAACAATCAAAATTGGGTAAACTTTTTACCTCATGTAATGAAAAGAAAAAAATTAATGGAATTGCTATGTATGTTCCTTTGATATTAGAACCTAAGATTATATATAAAGATAATAAAGGGAGGATCCTGTTGATAGGAATTGTAAGTGGTTTTCAAAAGATATTGTTAGTGGGTATTTATGCACCTAATACAAACCAAAAAATATTTTATAATAATTTGGCATCACTATTAACTGAATATAGCTAAGGAAAAATGATTTGGTGGGAGATTTTAACGGAGTGATAGAACCTAAGTTGGACAGATCCGCAAAAAAAAAAAAGGAAATTGTGAGGGCAAATTACCTGGTATTTTTAATCATCTTACAGATCAGTGGGAAATGTTTGATATATGGAGATTGGTAAATGGTAACAAAAAGGGATATGTTTATTTTTCATCCAGATACTCATTCAAGAACAGATATGTTATGGCTCTCTAAAGGAATTGTAAACTTGTCTGAAAATCTGGAGATCTTACCCAAGGTATTATCAGATCATAATGCTGTTTCAATTAGAATTAAGATAGGCGACAAGAGAAATAAACCTATAAATGAATTTTTATTAAAAAATAAAAAATAGTAGATAAATTAAAAATATATATACAAAATTATTTTTCAGAGAATGTAGATAAGGAAATTTCAGATGAAGTAGTATGGGATGCTGGTAAAGCAGTATTTAGAGGACTTCTGATTCAGCAAAATACAAGATGGTATAAAGAGAGGAAGGCACAAAAGAGGAGGATATTAGAAGAAATTAAATTGGGAGAAAGACAGCTAAGAAAATTACCAGATAAATCACTCAAACAAGAACAGATAGATAAGTTTAAAAAGTTACAATATCAATATGAATTTTTAATAACTTCAGAAATAGAGGAAAAAAATATTGTTTAACAGACAGATTTTTTGAACATGCCAATAAACCGGGTAAACTATTAGCTTGGCAGCTTAAAAGTAAAGAGAAGAAATCGCCAATATTAAAAATTAAGAAAGAGGGTAAAATTACAACAGATAAACAAAAAATTATGGAAACTTTTATAGATTATTATTCTAGTTTATATAGTCAAAACTTTGTTTCAGAGAAGGAAATGGACATTTATTTGAATCAATTCGATTGGGAGGGAATATCGCAAAAGAATAGGGAATTATTGGATTCTACAATATCTATGGAGGAATTAAAAAATGCTATAGGTAAAAGTAAATTAAATAAATCTCCAGGAGCGGATGGATTCACAGCATTTTATTACAAAACTTTTATAGAACAATTATCTCCACATTTACTGAAGGTGATGAACAATTGCTTGCAGAATGGATCCATACCCCAAACCTGGAAACAAGCAAATATAGTATTAATACCAAAACCAAACTTGGATTTATTGGATGTCAAAAATTACAGGTCTATCTCATTATTGAATAACGATTATAAACTTTTTGTAACTATTTTAACAACTAGATTAAAAATAGTATTAAACCAGATTATACATGAGGATTAAGCTGGATTTCTCCCAGGTAGATTGATTAGCCAAAATGTTAGAATGGTAATAGATCTTTTAGAATATGCAGAATCTGTCACTACTCCTATAGCAATGATATTTAAAAAAAATTTAATAAGTTTTTATTTATATATTGGGAGGGTACAGGGAAAAAAAGGGAAAGGTAAAACGTTATATATATATAAACAATATAGTATTAGGTAGTAAGCTCTGTTAAATACAACAAAAAAATTTAGTCAGTTGTGCTACATTGTGATACATTCTTTGAATAAAAAATGATTGTGAAATATCATTCAGTTAATCTACTTATGCCAGGTTAATATTCTGTTTTGTAAAAATCCAGTTTACTTAGTTGAAACATGTTAATTAATACATAGCCTGTTATGAATATTTAAGCCAGCGTAATTCATTCAGTTAACTACAATTCATATAAGTATAAAATGACGCCAATTTCTCATCAAATTGCTCTGTAGATTCATTAGGTTTTAAATTTAACTCAAAAGTCATTTTAGCCATACTGGCATGTTCTAACAGTTTGTCTTTCCAGTCTTCTATTTCGGATATATGGGTTTGCTTCCAAGTTCTTGCCAGAACCATTCTGGCTGCGGTTGTAGCATATTTAAAAACATCATGGAATTTCAACGGCAAGTTTTGTGGCACCATACTGAGTAAATAAAATTTGGGATCGAAATTTATCTTTGTATCTAGTATCAACTGAAGTTCTCGATGGATTCTTTTCCAATATATTTGTAGTTTTGGACATGTCCACCAAACATGGAAATAAGAGCCATCTGTATCTTGACATTTCCAGCAGGCGCCTTTTTTTCCAGGAGAAGTCATCTGGGAAAGCATATTAGGGGTCAAGTACCAACTGTAAAATGTTTTGTACCAATTTTCTTTCACTTCTTGGCACACTGTATATTTCATTTCGGAAGTGCAAAGTTTTTCCCATAAATCCATATTGATTATTTCTCCAAAATTTTGCATCAATTTTATCATATTAATTTTCACTTGTTCTTCTTCTGTATCATATTTCAAGAGGAGTTTATAAATTTTTCCTAATAAATGAGAGTCACTTTTGGAAATTATCTGCTCAAATTCTGTTAACTCACGAAATGGCTGGGGATATAAACAATCTTTTTGTAAATTAGACCTCAGTTGTAAGTAGGTCAGCCAGTTTAGTTTTTGAAATTTTTCTTGAAGTTTGATCAGGCTTTTAATTTCTCCTGTGGGCTCTATCATTTCATTGTAAGTAAAATAAACACCCGGTTTCAGTTTGACGTTATCATGATAAGCTTCGATTGGCGACATTATAGATGGTGGAGAAGGACTTATTCTCTTTTTGTATTTTTTCCACACTTTCAGTAATGCCATTTTGATGTCGCAATCTTCTGATTCCTTATTCTTTTGAATTTTTGTTGTAAAATCCCATAAAACTTTGTGAAAACCTTGTTCAAGGTCCGCTCGTTCTACAATAACATGTCTGTCTTTTGGATGTTTTATCCATTCTGTAATCCAGGTTAGACAGGCAGCATGGTAATATAGTTTGAGATTAGGTAATGCCAATCCTCCTCTTATCTTTTCGTCTTGTAACACTTTAAATCTGATTCTCGGTTTTTTCCCATTCCAAACAAATCGGTTAATTTGTTTTTGCCAGCTTTCTATTGTTCTGTCAGGAATGTCAATCGGCAAAAATTGGAATAAAAAATTTAGTCTTGGAAGTACATTCATCTTTATCACCGGTATCCTTCCCAACCAAGAAATATTCATTTTAGACCATAAACTCAAGTCCCTTTCTATTTCTCCCCAAATTTTCAAATAGTTTGACTTTAAAAGTGTCTTGTTTTGTGAAGATATATTTACACCCAAATATTTAACTGGATCCTTGGTAATTAAACACCCGGTAGTTTCTTTAATATGCTTCTCTTCATCAGTTGTAGTATTAAAAGTCATAATTTTCGTCTTTGTTTTATTCAATTTATAACCAGAGTACTTTGCATATTCCATAATATGATAATGAACATGTGGAAGTGTTAGTTCGGGGTTCTCACAGATTAACACAACGTCATCTGCATAACTTTTAATTTTGTGTTCTTCATTTCCTATTGTGAGACCTTTGATTTTTGGGTCATTTCTGATATAGTTCGCAAGGACCTCCACTGATAAATCAAAAAGAAGTGGAGAAAGTGGACAACCTTGTCTTGTGCCTTTTGTAATAATAAATTCTGTTGACAATGAACCATTAATCAAAAGGCGTGCTTTCTGGGCCGAGTATATTGTGTTGAAAACTGTGAGAAGAGTGTCTCCACAATAGATCTTTTAGAATATGCAGAATCTCTCACTACTCCTATAGCAATGATATTTTTAGATGCAGAAAAAGCGTTTGATAATGTTAATTGGAAATTTATGAAAAAAATATTAGAGTATATGGGTTTTGGAGAAAACTTTAAGTCAACTATTGGAAATATTTACACTTATCAATTAGCTATGTTGTTGATCAATGGTATTTTAACATCACAATTTGAAATTCAAAAGGGCACCAGACAAGTTTGCCCTCTTTCACTGTTGTTGTTTATTTTAGTGTTAGAAGTTTTATTGAAAAAGATTAGATATACTCCAGATATAATAGGATTTCAATTTGGGAGAAATCAAAGTTAAAGCTTACGCAGATGATTTAGTATGCTTTTTGACTGATCCTATTAATCAAATTTATAACTGGAATAAAACGGTGGAGGTTTATGGAAAACTGGCAGGATTTAAGATAAATAAAAATAAAAATAAATTATTGGTTAAAAATATGACTCTTTTGCAGCAGCAAGACTTATCAAAAAAGACTGGCTTTTCTATTGAACATAAAATAAAATATTTGGGTATATGGGTAACCTCAAACAATCTTAATTAATTAAAAAACAATTATATTAAGCTATGGCAACAAATTGTTATATACTTTAAAAATTGGGAAAAAAATACCCCTATCATTATGGGGTAGAATTTCGGTAATCAAAATGATGGTATTACCTAAGATGCTTTTCTTGTTTCAAAATTTACCAATTATAAAGGGGGTTCAAATATTTAAAACTTGGAAAAATATATCTTAAATTTTCTATGGGGTAAAGAAAGACACAGAATAGCATATAATAATTTAATTGAATTAAAAGAAACATGAGGTCTGGGGTTACCAGATCTGAGAATGTATTATGAAGCATCTTGTTTTGTGTGGTTAAAGACCTGGATTTTGTTAGAAAATTCCAAAATATTAGAAATAGAAGGTTTTAACTTATTGGTTCTTGTAGGTTATCCGGGCTGTGTAACCGTGGTCTTGGAATTTTTTCCTGTCGTTTTGCCAGCAACTGTGGCAGGCATCTTCAGAGTAGTAACACTGAAGGACAGTGTCTCTCAGTGTCAAGTGTGTAGGAAGAGTAATATATAGTCAGAAAGGGGTTGGGTTTGAGCTGAATCATTGTCCTGCAAAAAGTAACAAAGGTAATGTGCTAATCATCGTCCTGTAAGTATCCAGAGAATGTGCTAATGAGGGTGTGGTATGTTAATATGGAACCATTGTATCCTGAAGTGATCTGTTAATGTGTGAAATCCAAAGCTAATCTGCATGGCTATTGTTGACTGTTGTCTTTGTTAGTCTGGAGGTTTTCAGAACAGGAAGCCAAGCCTTATTCATTCTTAAACTCTCTTCTTTTCTGTTAAAGTTGTGCTGATGTTTATGAATTTCAATGGCTTCTCTGTGCAATCTGACAAAATAGTTGGTAGAATTGTCCAGTCTTTCAGTGTCTTGGAATAAGACCCTGTGTCCTGTTTGTGTCAGTCCATGTTCAGCCACTGCTGATTTCTCAGGTTGGCCAAGTCTGCAATAACTTTCATGTTCTTTTATCCTTGTTTGTATGCTGCATTTTGTGGTCCCAATGTAAACTTGTCCACAGCTGCAAGGTATACGATATACTCCTGCAGAGGTGAGGGGGTCTCTTTTGTCTTTTGCTGATCGTAGCATTTGTTGTATTTTTCCAAGACCACGGTTACACAGCCCGGATAACCTACAAGAACCAATGAACTCTGACCGTGAAAGCCTTCGACAATGTTTTAACTTATGTTTTGGATGGCATGCAGATTTGTGGTATGAAAAAGATAAGGTAAACAAAGATTTTAATTTACATATTATTAGATTTGGTCTATTTCAAATATGGAAAAAATATAAAAGGTTTTTGGAAAATAAAACACCCGGATGGATTAATCCAGTAGCAGCATTTATGAAGAGAGGGACACAATTAAATTTAGATATGGATATTTATAGAGAAATTATGGACTTGAAAGAAGGAGAATGGGTTCTAAGAAGTAGAGAAGAACTTAAAATTAAAGACTGGTTTATGTATTATAAACTAAAAGATATTTAATAAAGATAAGTTAGTTAGATTTAATAAAAAGAAATCTAAATTAGAAAATATATTAATTAGGGGAAACAAAGGACTGATAGGTAGGATATATAGATTATTAACTGAAGTAAACTTAGAGCAAGAAAGGATTAAACCAGTAATGGTAAAATGGATTAAAGAGCTAGGATATAATATTGATTTGGAGATTTGGGAAAATTTATGGAAGAAAGAATTTAAGTTTACAATCACTAATGAAATTAGAGAGAACCTATATAAAATGTTTTATAGATGGTATATAACCCCTGTGATTATAAGTAAAATGAAAAAAGGAGATATGGATTTATGCTGGAAATGTGATAAGGAAAGAGGAACATTTATGCATGCATGGTGGATATGTAAAAAAAAATTTAAAAAATGGAAAAAAGTAATAAGAGAAACTAATAATTTGATTAAAATTAGTGTAAAAAGGAATCCCGCATTTTGTTTATTGGGGATTCCACAAGATAAAATGGACAAAAATTATAGGGTCATATGTCAATACAGTTTTGCTGCTGCAAGAATTATAATAGCAAAAGTTTGGAAGCAAGTAAATAAACCTTCAATTATGACTGGAGAGAGAAACTATGGATGTATATGAGGATGGCCAAACTAACAGAATTCCTACATGGAAAAGATATGGAAGAATTTAAAAAAACATGGGCGAAGGCCATCACATATTGGGATAAACTGGCGAAAATGGATTTTACTATTTTAGTTAATGAGTTATAGAAACAAGGTTTATACTTTTATGTTAATGTCAACATTGTAATCTTTAAACTGTTCAGACACTTCTCCGGAAGTCTGGTGATGGGTCACTTTTTTGGTGGGTGGAGGTTTGAAAGGGTATTTTTGAATTTTGATTGTATTAAGTAGTTTAAATAATTGATACTCTTTTGTATTTTTTTATTATTGTATATGTTTGTTTTATGTTTTATATTTTGTTATAAAAAATTATATATATAAAAAAGAAACCTGTTGGAGTTCTTTGAGAAAGTGAACAAGCATGTAGATAAGGTTGACATTATACGCTTAGATTTTCAAAAGGCTTCAAACAGAGTACTTCCCTAAAAAGATTGCTGTGGAAGACTAGTAGTGATGGGATAAGAGGACAAGTACTCGTATTGATTGTGTGGGTGTAAAGTACCGTCAAGACACAACCAACCTATGATGACCACAGCAAGGGGCTTTTAAGGCAGTTGATTAAGCAGAGGTGGTTTGTCATTGCTTTCTTCTGCAGTCTTCCTTGGTCGTCTCCCTTCCGAGTACTGACCCTGCTTAGCTTCCAGGATCTGATGAGATCAGGCTTTTTCCATGCTTCCTTCCCTTCCCTACACTCTTATTGATGACAGGAAGCCAAGAGCAGGAATAAAAGGACAGTTCTCCATTTGGCAGGGAGGGAGTGCCCAATGGAACAATCACAAATGTCCATTGAACATTTTTAAGCAGCCAGGGAGCACTGGCCACTTCTAAGTATTAAGGCCCTAGTAGCCATAATATCAATAAAAATGATTAATATTAAAAAGTTCCAAAACTTATCAAATGCTAAAAAAACAAAAAAGCCAAGTGTCTAAATTTGAGAACCACCTTGAGCTTGGGCCAAATTGCCCTCCACCCCAACCCCATCTGCCATTTTTAAGTGCAACAGGAGGGCTGTCAAAAATACAAGCAGTCTTTCATGGAGGATGGGAATATTCACCAATAACTATTAATCATTCTTAAATATCTCCTTGTGGAAGTATGGTAAATGGGCATCTTATCACTTGATCCCATCTAGAAAAAATGAGTAGATATGAAACATTCCAATTGATCTTTAAAACAGTCTTGCACAATTTGTTTGGCTTAAGGGGTGACAAGTTGTATGGGTTAGTTCTAGAATGTCTTATATTTTCAGCATTTTTAATACAGCAAGAAATATTTCCAGCATCTGCCTAGTTCAAAGCAATATTCCTAAGGAAATCATCCAGAAACCATACTGATCATTTTGAGGAAACGCTACAGCCATTTATCACTTTGAAAGTTTTCGTAAGAGAACTGCCGTTGTCTCTTAAACTGCCCTGATGATTGCCCTCAATTGACCAGCAAGAGTTTGCTTTTTTTTTTTCCGTGTCCTCCAAAGAAGAGCTATTTACTTGGGAACAGCCTCCTCCATCGTTCATCTGGTTCTAAAGGTGGGAGGAGATTAGCATACTGGTAACATTGCTCAGATACAGCCGATGAATTGTCACAATTTGCTTGACTTTCGGAAAAGAATGGATGGGTACACGTTTTGTGTTCCCCTTAGCTTCTTTCTTTCTGCTAAGAATCAAGCAAAATAAGATTTATGGTACGTAGTAAGCTGTTATCTATCTGACACAGCTGTGGTTTTCCCATAATTAAAGGTGGACATAAAGAAAAATGAACAGTGGTAGCTGGCACAGAAGGTCTCTACAAAATGTTTCACTGTGGGCGCGAGCTCTTTAGCAGTCGTACCTTCCTGGGGTTTATTTATTTTAGAAGTTGGTACCATATTGCATATCTCTGAAGCTAAACAGGGTCAGCCCTGGTTAGTACTTGGATGGGAAACCACCAAGGAATACCAGGTTCACTATGTAGAGGAAGGCCACAACAAACCAGCTCTGTTCGTCTCTTGCCTTGAAAACCCTACTGGGTTGTCATAAGTCAGCTGTGACTTGACAGCACTTTACACACACAATATTGCATATGGAACATGGAGTAGGAGAAGCTGGGCTGTTGATCAAATCTGGCTTTGTATAATTTGTTATAGCTGAACATCATCTATCACACTTCAGATGTGTTATTATTACCTTTGTGTTTCACTCTTCCGTCATGGATCTCACTGCAGTTTCATGACAACCCTTGTGAGACAGACTAGATTGAGACACAGAAAGGCAATGTTTAAAATTAACTGAGAGATTCTACCTTTTTCTTTGTACCTTTCAATCCTAAAGCTACACCTCTACCCACCTTTGTCCTTCAGCTTTGGGTTCCAGGTAATAGAAGCCTATACAACTGGAATCTGCCAGAGTTATTCACAAAATATTCATTATGATATAAGCATACAAACTGTTGTGGGGAGGATGTCTCTTTCCAATAAAAAAACTGACTTTTACATTTGTACATCCACTTTTCTTTTGTGCAATGACAAATTACAGTAGTTTAACATACAGTGTCATCTTCAGCAGTTCATATTCATTAACATGAGCATTGTTCACATGCTTTTTAGTTCCAAGCAGACATGCATACCTTAAATTCTGTCTGGTTAAAGGTAGGTGTCTTCTGAAAGACATAACATTCAAGGATGAATATGAAGAGTCTCAAAGCTCTGTCAGAGACAGCTCCATCTTCAGTTTTGAAAATCAGAATAAAATTGGCTAAGATCCAGACAGAAAACCCAGTCACCATTCTTCAAAACTTCTTCAAATATTAGCTTTATGTCATTCCCAGCTGTTCTCTTTATGTCAAGTTGATTTTAAAGATTTACAATCCTCAATCGGAATAATTTTCCAGGTGGCTTACAACTAAAGTTAAAAACAATCGGTTAGTGCCAAAGGATTGTGAGCAGAATGGAAGTGTCCTACCCTTCCCTCTCCTACCCACAGTGCCTTCTGCAATGTATATATTTATTTAAAAAATGAAACCTTTCACATAAAGGAACCCATTTAATGGATTTTTAAAAGATAGCTTAATTTTTAAAGAACCACCCCAATGTTATATAGGCTGGACATTTTCTGAAATTTTGGTTTTGGGGGAAAGAACTCAGGTAGCAAGAAAATTGAGGGGAGGGCAACAGTACTGGAAATTCAGAAGTCTCTTCATTATTCTTTGCATAAATTGTTAATCCCCAGTCATTGGTTCAACACTAGTCAGTAGCAAAAGCTAGACATTCTTATTTGACCACCAAAGGCAAGGACTTTTGCCATGGCTGCCTATTTGGCAAATAGTTACCCATCTGCAACTTCCTCTTTAGCCTTGCATAAAGCAGGTAACGTTGTCTGCTTTTCTTACTTGGGTCTTGAAACCACAGTTTGCCTGAAGCCAGACCGAGGTAAAAATGTTAAACCCAAAAATACCTTGTTTATATTATATATTTTAAAAGTTCCAGTCTTATTGAAAAGGCTTCTACATATGATGAATAGTAGTAGAAGCATATTTTTTTAATCTAAAGGTAGAGCCCCGCCACCTCCCAAGGAAGCCTGTTCCACTAAGGAACTGCTGTAATTGTCAGGAAGTTCGTCATACTGTTTAGCTGAAAACTTTTTTGATTTAATTTCAACCCGTTGGTTCTGGGCCGACCTTTTGGGGCAACAGAAAACAACTCTGCACCATCCTCTAAATGACAGCTGTTCAAGTACTTGGAAGATGGTTATCATATCACTTGTCAGTTATCTCCTCTCCAGGCTAAACATTCCAAGCTCCTTCAACCGTTTGTCATATGACTTGGTCTCCTGACCTATCACCATCCTCTGGACAAGTTCCAGCTTGTCTACAACCTGCTTAAATTGTGGTGCCCAAAACTGAAGAAAATACTCTTAAGTGCGGTCTAAACAAAGAACAGTAAAGCGATACCATCATTTTGATTGATGTTTGAGTCATAATACATTCAAAAATTATGAGTTGTACAAATTCATTTTAAGCTTTATTTTACTACTTTGTTTTTATTTTTTTGTATTTTATTTAGCCACCCTAGGAAATAGTCAACAAAAAATGGCATTTAAAAGGTTCTGAATTGAAATATTGTCGAAGGCTTTCACGGTCAGAGTTCATTGGTTCTTGTAGGTTATCCGGGCTGTGTAACCGTGGTCTTGGAATTTTCTTTCCTGACGTTTCGCCAGCAACTGTGGCAGGCATCTTCAGAGTAGTAACACTGGAGACACTGTCCTTCAGTGTTACTACTCTGAAGATGCCTGCCACAGTTGCTGGCGAAACGTCAGGAAAGAAAATTCCAAGACCACGGTTACACAGCCCGGATAACCTACAAGAACCAGTTCTGAATTGAACTTGGATAAAATTTGAATATCCTTCACAGTTTTCAGGGGGTTTACCCCTGATGTCAGAAATATGCTTTAAATATGTTATTACTGAAATATTTTTTCTTCTTCATTTTTATATGCTTTGATGCTTTCTGTATGCCCTTGAAGACTCTGCTTATTAAGTTCTTACATATTGGAATTATATCTTTCCCATCCATGCAAAAGTGGTTGAAGTTTTTGTAATAAAATATTAAACAAAAAGCAAAAAAAAAAGTTTCACTTGAATTTTATTCATAATTATGTCAAATATTCAAAGAACACTTTATCTTCTTTTTAAACATTTGTATTATATTCAGTCTCTGCTGCCTTAATGGATTAGGTAACACAGATGAAAACATAACTATTCTAAAATGCACATTTTCAATCTAAGTAAACTGAGCTTACAGAAAGAGAATCCAATTCACAAGGTGGCTTAAAGTAAACAATGTGCCTTTAAAAAGGCGGGTTAATGATATTTTGTTTTATTCAGTAGTATAGCAGAAACAAGAATTGCTTAAGGCACACTACCAGAATAGTGAAATAGTAACATGGAGAGTAATGTGTCTGAGTAAAGCTAAAGGTAATCCCCTGTGCAAGCACCGGGTCATTCCTGACCCATGGGGGGATGTCACATCCCGATGTTTACTAGGCAGACTTTGTTTATGGGGTGGTTTGCCATTGCCTTCCCCAGTCGTCTACACTTTACCCCCAATAAGCTGGGTACTCATTTTACCGACCTTGGAAGGATAGAAGGCTGAGTCAACCTTGTGCTGGCTACCTGAATCCCACTTCCATCAGGATTGAACTCAGGTTGTGAGCAGAGCTTGGATTGCAGTACTGCAGTTCACCACTCTGCGCCACTGGGCTCAGCGTATCTGAGTACTGACACATTTTAAAAAGAAATATTTATACTATGTATTTGAAAATTAGAGCTCAACATAACACCAGTGCAAATAATATGAAGATGAATGAAGTTACCAAGATTTGAACATAAAGTTCTCAAATATGATTTCAAAATGACCTAATTTTCAGATGTTATTTATGATTGGGAAAAGCCCTATTTGTTTTGGCAATCGTTTTGTTATAAAAAAATTGTGTACAGTTCCATTGACTCCACCACTTTGGCAGTATCAGTCTCTTGCCTGGCCAACACGTTCTTCTTTGGAAGCTGACTTAATTTTCCAGGGCAATTTATGTACATTCTCTATTTTTGGATGGCACGTATTTAATCTGCTGAAAGAGGTAAATGGTCAAGTAATTCCTCTTCTCTTTTTCACCATCATTACATTTCTTTTTCATGTCAGCTAATAACAGAATTTCTAAACCCATTAGGGTCTTCGTTTGATGATCTTGTGTTAACTGGCCAACATTACACCGCCATTCTACAAGATTGTAAAAAAATACTCTCCATCTTATTCACTGAATGTCTCTTGTTCCACATAGAAGAGAACCAAAGGCAAAAAAAAAACAAAAACCCTCTGTTAAAAAAGACACGTTTCAAAGCAGTCACAGGTGTTGGCATTTCTTAACAACTTTGTATTATGGTTAGGCTTTTGATAAAATGTAGACTTTGTACTCATGTACAGCAGAGTTTGGCAAAGGCTGAATACTTATCTAGAGTGGCACTGAAACGAGGGGGAGAGGGATGAAATTGGAACAATTCCATTGGCTGCCAACAGCATAACAATATTTAGATTACTTTATTGTTGCAGCTAAAGTGCAAACTATAGCACAGATGAAAAAGTCATAGACAACCCATTGACCTGTGTTTAAGTTCAACAGGTGCAAGGATTGATTTTATCTAGTGCTAGCTTTGCAGAATGTGAAATAATAACAGTTACTGAAAAAATGTACAGAGCATGTTTTCTGAGACCCCATCCAGTTCCCACATACCTAAGAGTGGGGGAGGGTTTCTTAAAATCACCCTTAACCATGAAGCTCACTGGATAGGCCTTGAAGGAAGGATGAACACATGACGCTGCTTTATACTGAATCAGACCCTTGGTCCATCAAAGTCAGTATTGTGTACTCAGACTGGCAGCAGCTCTCCAGGGTCTCAGGCTGAGGTCTTTCACATCACCTACTTGCCTAGTCCCTCTAACTGGAGATGCTGGGGACTGAACCTAGGACCTTCTGCATGCCAAGCAGATACTCTTCCACTGAGCCACAGCCCAAGCAGATGCTCTACCACTGAGCCATAGCCCCTCCCCCTGCAGTCCATGGATGGAAGATAAATACAATACCATTTGTACATGCATAAATGTATTTATATTTAAATATATATTCCAACATTCCACCAGAAATGATCCTCCTATTAATAATTTCCATGTGCTCTGATAGTCACTGTCATGGAGCACAGTTGTCCTTCTGTTAAAAGTTCCACATGTGTAGGATCAATGGTTTTCAGTGGCCCTTGCACAAATGGAAATGCTAGAGCAGGGGTGTCAAGCATAAGGCCCAGGGGCCAAATCCGGCCCCTTGAGAACTCTTATCCTGGCCTGTGAGCCAGCCAAGGAAGCCACCTACCCCGATTCCTGATCTGGGCTGGCGATTCAGCTGTGGGCTTGCCAGCTGAGGCAGCCTCCCCCGCCCCCAGTCCCAAGGTGTTAATTATCAAAGACTGTTAAAGAAAAGAAAATACTATAAGAGTGTTATTGTTTCAAGCAAGTTTGTATTTTTAAGTAAAAATAAAGTAAAAAATAATATCATTAGTTGGCTTTGCCTGTATCTTCTATAAAATTTGTATCTCCAGTACCTGGCATTAAATTTTATGGTACACATGGCCCAGCCCAACCAAGTGACATTTATATCATATCCAGCCTTCGTAACAAATGAGTTTGACACCCCTGTGCTACAGGAAGTGGGCTCTGCCTCAGAGATTACCTAGTGTGCACAGGAAAGGATCCAAGCCAATTCATAGGATCCAAGCCAATGTCAGCAGTCCATTATAATAACAATAAAACAGCATATACTTTTTAAAACATCAGAATCAAAGAAGAAACACAGTAATAAACACTGAAATAAAATGCAGCAAGTCCGGGGATCATAAGAAGCTTGAAGGCAGAGATTAGATTTCATAGGACCAGAACATATCAACAGGCTGGGTGTAGCAAATTCCCCTTCGGGTGGGTGATCCACAATACTGGATCCACGGCTGAAAACATTTTGTTTTGTTTTGCTTAGTAAACTTAATCTCACTTTTGATATCAGCAGCCCCTACAATGATAGCTGTCCAGATTACTTTAGTTCATTGTGAGGAGAGGGAATAATGGGAGAAGACACTAATTAAGGTACCCACCCCAGGCTATCTAGGGCTTTGTAAACCAAA
This sequence comes from Euleptes europaea, assembly GCF_029931775.1. NCBI lineage: Eukaryota > Metazoa > Chordata > Lepidosauria > Squamata > Sphaerodactylidae > Euleptes > Euleptes europaea. Next base: position 98,046,436 of record NC_079312.1, on the reverse strand, counting down.
TCCAGCACTTCGAACTTCGTCTTGAAACAAGCTGCTAACCAATAGCTCAGAAAGAACCAGTGTTATATGTCCCCTGTTGCCTGCTCCAGCTAAAAGCCTTCCTTAGCAGCTTACGTTAGCAAGAAAATGTAATGGAACTTACTCAAATGATTCTGTGCCCACCCTTTGGCTGCACAGACTGAAAGATATCCAGTTGGATAATTAGGGGAGCCATAAACTTTGGAGCAAACATGTCTAAAGTCAAATACACTGTGTTCAACAGCTGTGGTCAACCATGACCCAAACCTCTGATCTGTTCACCTGTCCACTGTCACCTTGAATGGCTGTTGAACAGCTTTGTGGTTGCTCAGTAGCTAGTTGTTGCAGTGGACTTTAATTTGCTTAAGGTGGTGCACTTTTGAGAAATAATTGTCTTCTACTTCTTTGCAGCTAGAAAATAGACCATAAGCCAAACTGGTTGTGTTTGAGAATCCATACCCTAAATAGCAAAGTTATATGGAGGAAGGATGGTTTCCTCTATTTCTTTTTATATGAGAATTCATATGTACAAACACATCTAAAAAAGCCCTTACAGGGATACAGAGAATAAAATGTTAGGCTACAGTTTTATTGCTCTGCCCCTTCTAAATCAGGCCTTTTTCTCCTTGCTTGTGCCTATATCATGCATTACCCATTTCTGATTCTATTCCTCTATTTCCTGTTATTAACCTATGTTTCTTGTTGGGAAAATGTAGCTACATTGTACCAAGCCTATTCTCCCATCAGCACTCTGATGCATGGAAAACATTGTGATCCATAATAATTGTCTAATCTCTCAGCTAAAGTTTCATATAAATGAATCTAATCACTTTCCAGTTTGGCCTTGTCACCCCTTGTAATATAGGGATAACCTTTTGGTATTTGTCTAATATTGAGGGAACTGCACTTTTGCAAATAAGGAAAGCTATGTGATCATTCAGGTAGTAAATTATATTGCAAAGGAGGTGCACTCTCACGTCGCATTAATGAAATTAACATTCTTCTCGCAGGCTAACATCTTGTTACTGAGATATGCGTGTCACCAGTAGAAAGAGAGGTGACTAATCCATTTAAAATGGTGCTATGCAGGATGGTTCAATCTATTCTTCCTTAGCAACTTAACATTTCATCTTGTTAACCCTTCAAGAATTATAGATCCATCTCCCATTTTCAAATCATCACTACAATGCAAACCCTTCGTATATTTACCTCACAGCAGTGAACCCAAAACCTATACTCACACTACCTTTAGAACACCTGGCGACTGAGGGGTAGGTTTCTAGGTTAAAATAACCCTAGATCCCAGAAAAGGTTGGGAGGCTGTATGAGTTCCCTCATCAGGAAGCATAGGCTTGTCACAGGTCTTTCAAATAAGAATGGATAATTTTGTTTGTTTTTTTGTTTTTGGCTCCACATGTTTCTGGTTACAATCCAGTTTTTATCCATTGATGATCCTTTGGCTTCCTTTACAGGATTTTTACACCATATAAACACAACTGATGCACAAATAAAACTGAAAAGGCATACATTTTCATGGTGAAAATTTGTCTTCAGGAAATGTGTGGAAATGGCCACAGATTGTTGTAGGGTTGCCAAGTACCTGGTGGTGGTGGGCAAAATCCCACCAATCCACCCGGCTGCCCACCCACCAGCTGAGGGTTGGCAAGCAATGCGTGCACGCGCACCCGCACACCACGCCCACATCACTTCCAGGTTTACCCTGAAGCGACGTGGACGCTCTAGCAACCTCCACCAAAACTCTATGAAAACCATAGCATTTCGGCAGAGATTGCTAGAGCATCTGTGTCGCTTCCGGGTAAACCCGGAAGTGACCGTAGGTGCGGCTTGTGGGGGGTGCATACATCACACCAGACATGCACGCGTATCACACGCCCAAACCACGCCCCCAAAAAGCTCCCACTGGTGGATTCAATGAACATCAGCACAACTTTAACAGAAAAGAAGAGAGTTTAAGAATTAATAAGGCTTGGCTTCCTGTCCTGAAAACCTCCAGACTAACAAAGACTACAGTCCACAATAGCCATGCAGATTAGCTTTGGATTTCACACATTACCAGATCACTTCAGGATACAATGGTTCCATATTAACATACCACACCCTCATTAGCACATTACATTGATATTTACAGGACAATGATTAGCACATTACCTTTGATACTTTTTGCAGGACAATGATGCAGCTCAAACCCAACCCCTTTCTGACTAGATATTACTCTTCCTACACACTTGACACTGAGACACTGTCCTTCAGTGTTACTCCTCTGAAGATGCCTGCCACAGCTGCTGGCGAAATGTCAGGAAAGAAAATACCAAGACCACAGTCACACAGCCCGGATAACCTACAAGAACCAATATTACAGGAAGGTAGAAGAAGATTTGAAAAACATTACCATATTGTGTTAAAACAGGAACAGTGAAGTGGACCTGTACAGGCACTACTTTATTTATACATTTCTGTAGCTGAAAAAAAAAATCCTTCTGGTAATTAAAAATTCTGGTCAGGATCAAATGCCTGCACTGTAGACAGGATTGTCAGCATTTCTTGCTGAGTATCTTTTAATGTGAAAGTGCATATTTCTGATGTTTTTAGTGTATTTCCTGGAGTCGCTCAATTGTCAGAGATTTCATTCTGCCTGAAAATCTTTTCATTGGCCTGTATCCGACAGTACATTCAAAAGATTTAAAGGCAGCAGATTAAGCCAGGAACACAAAGTGTCATCTAAGCACCAGGCATGCCAGGGTCAGGCATGAGCCAAGGGTCACATCCATGAAAGATGCCATTTATTTGTGGGGTCCAGTTAGTCCTGGTCTATAGTCTTACATAAGCTTTATGCTTCAAAAAATGAATATGATATTCTCCCAAGACCCTGCATTTATGTTGCTGCTCTAATCTCACACAGTGGGCAAGAGAGACCCTCAAAGGATCTGTGATGATCCTGTTGGAAAACAAGAGGCCACCCGCTCTAAGCAAACAAAACAAAGCTGAGCTTTGCCTTCCTGTTGGTTATGGCATCATCTGGATATAGCAACTGCCCTACACTGACCACAGGTCCATCTTTCATGCTACTTTTCTACTACATGCTACTACAGCTTTTCTGTGTCTCAAATCAGTCCTGGAACTGGAGGTACCAGGCACTGGATGTGGGGGCCATATTCATGCATAGTGTATTCTCTGCCAAATATTTGTGAGCCCATTTTCATGCAGATGTGTGACTAATCATCAGAGTTCATGACAAATCCTGGGTGTTTAGTTATTACCCTTGATCAGGATACAGTTATTAGTAAAGATCACACCAATAAATAGACAAAAGTCCCTGAAAGGATTCCAGTTTTATTTTTTCTTAGTAGTACGTATTTTTAACATTCAAACAGTAAGGGCATTACTTAAAACGTTTGTTTGTTTCTTTGAGCGGTTGAGAAGGGATGAGATATAGGGTAGCATCTGGTTTCCTAGTGTGGGTGAGCAACTGTCAAGCAGACTACCAGTGACAAGAAGATAAATGCTAATTTGTGTAATCCAGAAGGGATTATTGCAGTGATAGTGAGGTCCTCCTTACTACCACTCTTTCTAGTGTGTATGCCTAAATAAGCAGAATTCTATAGAACTCCCAAATGAGGCTTCCTTCCACTCCCTGCTTCTTTCTGGAACTTCCTGGCCTAGGCATAGATGAGAACAGGCTGAGCTACAGTTCACTGTCCACAATACAAACACAATATTCTTTGTCTTTTTGACAAAGTCAAAATGTTGACATTACCGTTTTCTCCAGTGAATTACACAACTATTAATGCCAGCACCTGCATCTCCTTGTAGCATTTCATATTTTTTGGAGGGATAGCTCTATTCCAGATAGGGTTGTCAACTTCCAAGTGGTGACTGGAGATCTCCTGGGATTGCAACTGGGATTGCAACTTTGGAAGGTGGACTCTTTGGCCTTATATACCAGTCCCTCCCCTCCCCAAACTCCACCCTCCTCAGGCTTTACCCCTTCCCCCCAAAAAAATCCAGGTATTTCCCAACCCAGAGCTGGCAACTTTAACTCCAGGGGTGTCAAACATAAGGCCCGCGGGCCGGATCTGGCCCCTTAAGAGTTCTTATCTGGCCCACGAGGCAGTCACCCCACCCACTCTCAATATGGGCTGGAGAGGCATGACTCGGCCTCACCAAATGACATTTAGGTAATATCTGGCCCTTGTAACAAATGAGTTTGACACACCTGCCCTATTCTAATGAATAGCTACTTCTTCTAAAAGACAATATGGCTGGAGACAGACATTTATTTGGGGGAGGGGTTCCTATGAGTTGAAGATGGTACAAAACAGCACATTCATATCACTCTGCTCTCCAGAAATAAAGTTTGCCTAATTACTCACTAATGGGTCAGCACTGTCAGTTACTAATCAGGAAACTAATCTTGGCACCTGGTAGATAATGCAATCAACTCAGAGTGTGGCAGAGATGCAAAAGGTAAATCTGATGCTAGTTATTCGGAAAATAATAAAATTGTCAGCACCATAATGCCATTATATAAATGTTTGCCACAACTGCATATGGAGTGCTGTGTTTTGGCTGCCTTACCTGAGAAAGATGTTATAGAGCTACAAAAGGTGCAGAAAATGGCAAACAGAATGCTAAAGGGGTTGAAGCACCCCCCTATGAGGAAAGTCATTTGGGGCTGCTTAGACTATTACAAGGGAAGGGTTTATAAAACTGTATGTGGTGTGGACAAAAGAAAAATTTCCCCCTTTCAACTCTTGGGGTCATCTAAAGGACATACACAACACACAGTTAACTTTTGGAACTCACTACCATAGGATGAGCCCTAACCCTGATGGCCCAGGCTAGCCCAATTTCATCAGATTTTGGCTGCTAAACAGGGTCAGCCCTGGTTATTATTTGGATGGGAGACCACCAAGGAATTCCACAATTGCTATGCAGAGTAAGGCAATGGCAAACCACCACCTCTGTTAGTCTGTTGCCCTGAAAATCCCATAAGGGGTCACCATAAGTCAGCTGTGACTTGATGGCACTTTACACACACACTCACCACAGGCCGAAGTGAAAGCCATTAGTTTAGAAGTCATTAGGTTGGATCCAAACCAATATTTTTGTTCTGCAGCAGCCCAAATGTTCCCTACTGACAACAGGATTTCAAGGGGCATTTTAGAATGCTGTGGGAGGGAGGAAGACAAAATCAAACTCCATGGAAGGAAATTCTTTTTCATATATATAATTTTTATTTTTATAAAAGATGGGGCACAAAAGGAAAAAAGGGGAGAGGGGAAGAGTAAGGGTTTCCACAGTACAATTAAAAAAATGAAAATACACAAACATATCAAACAGATTGCATTGCCATGCTTTAAACAGGGATTATACAATCAAATAATTTTTGAAAATCTGAGAAAAAAGTAAAAAAGAAAATTAGTCAAGCATTACTAATCATATAATCAAATAGTTACCCAAGTTATATAAAAATATTCAAACATTGTTAATCACGTAATGTGATAAAAATGCTCACCATCTTATCTATCAGGGATATTTAACATCTACAATAAACATAATTATCTAAATAAAAAATAAAGTTAAATGTCACTGCCGTGGGTTTATTTTTGGTTTTTGTTACCATTAAGGAAATTCTTGTGCCCACAGAAAAGTCTAGTCTGGATCCAAACCATCAAAAGGAATTAGACACATTAATGGAGAATAGGTTTACCGTAGGGTTGTGTCAAAAAAGTTTTGGTAAATTTCAGGTTCGGGTTTATTGGGCCCAAATTTTTTCGTAAACCTGAAATAAGCCAAATACCCATATCGGTAAATGGGTATTTGGCTGTATTTCCAGGTTTACCTGAAAAGATTAGGTCCATTGTAGTCTGGGAATTTTTCCCTGAAGCTCCTGTGGGGGCCTTTTTGGAGGTAGAGTCATCAAATTTGCAATGTAGCTCCTGATGTTTGGTGAAGTTTGGGACACTGAAGTTTGGTGAAGTTTGGGACAGGGGGTCCAATGTTATGGGCCCACAAAGAGGTCACCCCCATCCTCCAAGCATTTGTGAGCTGAGCTGTCAATCGGTTTTCAGGTTCAGAAGGTCAGTGTTGCCGAGGACTGGCAGAAAGAGCCAATTGGCAGGCCAGCACCTCAAAGTCTGGGGGACCCATTCATATCTGGGGCGCATGATGTCCATGCAAATTAGCTTCCAAACTGAGAGAAATGGCTTAAATGCAAGATAAATAAGGCAAGGCACACATTTCTTTTGGTGGCAAATGACTTCCTGTGAACTGTCCTTTATTATAGTAATCAAAAATCTGATTTCAAGAGATGGTCATGGTGTGGGGAAATGAAGCCTCTACTTGGGGCAACCTTCAGTTTGAGAGCAGGTTTTCGGGGGGGGGGAGGGATATTGGAGCCATCCAAAGTCATGATCAAGGCAGTTCTTGTGAAGAAGATTGCTCATTTGCGTGGGTGAGGAGTCTTCTTCAGAAGCCTGTTCAGCAGCTGTTGAAGCTGGCACTTTTTAGATGGAGGGTATATCCCTCCGGACGGGACTGTGTGAGCCCCATCTTCTAACATGACCCTTCCAGACTAATCCACTGAAGGGTGATGGATAGTTTGGTCTGACCAAATTGGCTCCGATTACACGACCCCTACCTCAAAAGGGCCCCAACTATGGGGCCCTAAGAAAACCAGTCTAAGATAGACAAATGGGAGAAAGTACAGAACCATGGATCTGAGCAAAGGTGAATAGCCGAAACCCGAAAAAGTTCACTATGTATTCGGCTTTTGGGGAATCACCTATGTATGTATTCGGCATTTCGGGAATCACCTATTTGGTTTTGGGTAGATTTCCAGGTTTTGGCATTTGGCCAAAACAAAACCTGAATATTGCCGAAACGGCTAATTTTGGGGTAATTTTTGGTTCAGGTTTATCGATAGGCAGAGCCCTAGTTTACCAATAACTGTTAACCATAATGGCTAAAGGTAACCTCCATGTTTAGAGGCAGTATAGCACTGAATATTAGTTGGTGGGGAGCAGGAACAGAGGAAAGTTATTGCCTTCTTCCCAAGCTTGTGGGCTTCCCAGTATCATCTGTATGGACATTATGGGGAACAGAGTGCTGTACATGCTGGACTTTGGGTCTTGTCTGGTAGAGCTCTTCTAGTATGCTTATACTGTTGTGGGTTTTGTAAGCCTTGTTTGACCAGAGGTGATATTGGGACAACATGGGTAGGAATGCCTTTGTCATAGTTTCTTCAGCTCTCTTAAGAACATTTATATGTCTGCAAGCTAAATATTATTATGAAAACAGGAAGCTTTGAAGCAGTTTCAATTGAGATAAAGTAGTGATAGCTCAAAGAATCACAAAAGCAAAGCACAGTCCAAGCATCAAGAAATATAGCAGGACTATTACTTAAAAACAGATCTGTATGGATGAGTCCAAAAACACTCAAGACTATTCACAACCAAGGGCAGAGGAAGAGCAACTGTGCAATCCTAAACAGAGTTGCACCCTTCTAATCCCATTGAAGTCAACAGCCTTAGAAGGGTGTAATTTTACTTAGGACCGCACTGCACTAGCCTTTAGGAAGCTGCTGAAATTCATATTGAAATGCCAATCACATAAGATCAACATTCTCAGTTAATCTCTGTCAATTAAAATCATAACTAGAGAGTAAAAAGTGATATTAATTAGGCTTCACAATGTCCAATAAATCCAATAAAAACTGCTGACTACTAAGAGGATGGCACTCCAACCAGTTATTTAAAAATCATGACAGTACTATTGAAGTAAGACTGATCTCAGACTCTGAAGATGGTGTTGTGCTGGTCATTCATGACTTTCCACCACATGCAAGCAATCCTATACACATGTACCTGGAAGTAAGTCTCCCTCACTGAGTTCAATGGGCTTACTCTCCAGCATATATGCATAATGAAGCAAGTGTGCTGTAATTTATCTGCTGTAGTATAGTGGTGAATCAGAATAGCATTTTGACTGCCCAGAGTTCAAATCCCCAGTTTGTCAAAAAGATGAAGGGGTGACTTTGGACCAGTCATTCTCTCTCAGTCTAACCTTATAGTTTGCTGTAAGGATAAAGCTGTAGGTTTGGCCAATATAGGCCGCATTGAGTTGTTTGGAGAGAGGGCAGAATAAAATAATTCACTGCCTATTTTTAAAACACAAAATATACAGACCGCATTGATATGTTTTTGTTTTACTGTAATTATATTATATTTTTTACATATTTGGAACATGAGTAACTTTATTTATTTCATGTAAATACCAGTTTGAAATTACATCTTTAATTTCGTTGAGTAAAACCAGACTTCCATAAGCTCTATTTTGAAAAACAAAATCTGGGAAACACATACTTTTTATTTCCTTAGGAATAATACTCACTTACTGTAGCTTTTAATCTCTCATTCTCTTATTTTTTAACTGCTCATGTGTGGGACTACAATAAAATAATAGGTGTCATTTGTATATTCTTAGCTCTTTATTCTTGAAGCTTTCTGGGTTCCATCTTCCATGGAATAGAACTATGGTTAAAAACATACTTTGGATACCCATATTATAAAATTAGGGTGGAATGCCAAATCCTGTACCCAGTAACAGGCCAAACCCCAACCCAAAGCAGCCTCTCTTTTTAAATGGAGAAGGAGCAGTATTAGTATTATTGTAAGCCAAGAAAAATGGGGAGTTAAGCTGTTCTTGTTATGAATGTATTTTGATTGAAGTTTTGTTTATGCTTCCTTGAATTCTGAACGACCTACATCTGATGACATCCCAGACCAATTTGTAAAATGTAAAGGACTTATTGGATTTGTGGTTCTTTTAAAACCCAGCTTTTCTGCTCTTAAAAAGCTGATAACAGCATGGGGAGCTCAACTTTGATTAGTGAATCCGAGCAAGGCTTGAATGGTTGAATCCCCTCACCCATCCTCTTGCCATCCCAATTAGGGCTGCATGCAGATGCAATTTACTTTTTACAGACAGATGGAGATACTTGATCATCATCATGTCTGTTTTGGACAAAAGAATTGTGACTTTGGCAGTGGGCCCAGGCCCATACACATACACCCCTCATCGATATACAGAATTCCACTATAAATACAGACATCAAGGAAATGAATTATGTGACCCATCTAATGCACTGAGATCTTATTTGTAAACAGATAGGTTAGGGATTCCAGCCTCCAGGTGGGACCAAGGGATCCCCTGGAATTACAACTCATCTCCACACTAAAGAGATGAAAAAATGGATGCTTTGTAAGATGGACTCCATGGCATTATACCCCACTTAGGTCCCTGTCCTCCTCAGGCTCCATCTGCAAATATCTAGGAGTTTCCCAACCTAGATCTGACAACCCTACCCCCACCATCCCTCTAGGATAAGTTCCCTCAAAGAAAAGGGCTGCTTGGAGGGTAGACGTTATGGCATTATACTCTGCTGAAGTCCTTCCCCTCCCCAAATCCCACCCTCCACAGATGCCACCCCCCAAATTTAGTTGTGCCTTTACGTTTCACAGTTTAGAAATGCAACTGAATATGTTCATGGGATGAATTACTGTTTCTGCTTGGTTTGGTGCCAAGGACCTGTAAAAAAATTCCACTTGTTGAAAACTGCCATTAGTTATGCATTTTCATGCACAAGGCTTAGGAGTTGCATGCTAGGACATGCATTTAAGTCCCTTTTGAAATTGTAAGAAATATTTAGTTAAATTAAACTAGCAATACTTTTTCCCTTTGGAACTGATTAAATAGAACCAAAATTCTGAAGTCTTAGTATGTTTCAAAATGTAGCGATATCATGACTTTCACTCGCTGCTCACAATAGTACAGATAAGCTATTTGAACTTGGCCTTTCTCAATGTTTATCTCTTCACAGAGGGGTGGTGTTCCTAACTCAGGTCACCCACTGAATCTAATATTGAAAGGGCCTGATGTTTATTTATTGTTCAAACAATTTATATCCCACTCAAAAATACTCTGGGGACAGGATGCAAAAAGTTAAAAATTAATCTGCTTTAAAATAGGGTTGTCAGGTCCCCCCTGACCACTGTTAAGGGATGGGGGGGTATGGTTGCGAGATCCTGGTTGGGAAACATCTGGAGATTTGGGGATGGAGCCTGGGGAAGACAGGGACCTCAGTTGAGTACAATGCCATAGAGTCCACCCTCCAAAGAATCCATTTTATCTTGGGGAACTGATATCTATAGTCTGGAGATGAGCTGTAATTCCAGGGAATCCCCAGGTCCCACCTGAAGGCTGGCATCCCTACTTTAAAATCATTATCAGAAGAATATTCCACCAAATATACTTTAGATCCAGCTCGTTTCCCCCCCCACTTAATCTCACCTTATCCCTCTCCTTACTACAGCCCCTGTCCCATGTAGCTTTTATAAATGCAGGGTTATGATCCCCAGTATAGCCTTTTTGGTTGTCAAAGGGAACCCCCTCCTCCCTTTTTCACCAACTGTAAAGCTGGTTGGATCAAACCTACAGCATTCTGTTGCTTTAAAATAAACATTCTTAAAGATCTGAGGCCCACTTCATACTTTACTGGTGCCACATGAGACCTGCTTCCTTATGGCTACCCCAGAAGGACTCAAATGGCACTGACAGATTACCTGGGAAGAGTGACCTTAGTCTATCATAATCCAAGCACCCTAGCTAGGAGTCATTTTCTGATTTTGAGTGTTTATTCCTGATGAATTCTGGTGATGTGCTGGCCACCTCGGGAGGGAAGGCTACATGATATAGCTTAATCTCGTTATATATCAGAAGCTAAGCAGGGTGGATGGGTAAGGTTGCCAGATCCCTCTTCGCCACTGGTGGGAGGTTTTTTGGAGTGGAGCCTGAGAAGGGTGGGGTTTAGGGAGGGGAGAGACTTCAATACCATAGATTCCAATTGCCAAAGTGGCCATTTTCTCCAGGTGAACTGATCTCTATCAGCTGGAGATCAGTTGTAACAGCAGGAGATCTCCAGCTAGTACCTGGAGGTTGGCAAACCTATGTATGGGAGACCACCAAGGAAGACTTTGTACTGTCAAACCACCTCTGCACTCTGCTTCTCACCTTGAAAGCCTCGTGCTGAGGTCACCGTACATTAGTTGGGACTTAAAGGCACTTATGTACATACTGGCCACCTTGCTGCTTGTCTCTTAGCCTCAGCTAGCCTAACTCGTCTTGGAGGTGGGGACAGAATCCCTTAGACCTCTTGCACTCAAGAACCTCAATATGCAAGGTGAAGGCCATTCTAAATAAAGCTGCTCAGGACTGTTAAATCACTGTTGGCTTAATTTTCATATGCTGGGTTTTGTGGTTTCAAAATACTGGAAGTTTTAGAGTTGTTGCAGTGAGTTGCTTTGAGTCCTGTTTAGGGCTGCCTCTAAATGCTAGAGGTAAATAAATTCTTTCTCCTACCTCTCTGGAGAAAAATAATGAATAATATCAAATTGGTATTTTTTAAAAAGTGTCAAACAATGCCCCATAACTGAGAAAGGGAAGACCATAAATGTATGTTCCTCACATTTCAGTTAATGTTATGGTTGTGATAAATGAAAGTGATTTTTTAATTAAATATTTTTATTATTTTTCACAATATAACAGAAATAAACATATCTCAACAATATAGTCAGTTATAACTACTTATAAAAAACACTCATTACTATTATTGAGAATATGTTATCTATACTATACAATATTATCTACTATATATGACTTCCCCACATCTTCTTCAGTCACTAATTTTACTGGTTAACACTTTTGCATTTCAAACTAATTTCTAATCCTTATTTTCTTTCTTACAGAAAGAAATATTTTCTTGCTTTAAACTACCTATACTACTTCTATAAGCAATTTCAAGTCCTACATGGTTATACTATCATCATCATTGTCTCTTTATAACATTGTTTTTCCATAGTAAAGGGATTAGATCAATACATAAACAAATTTTCCTGTTTAAAAATTCATCAGAATAAATCTACCATACCTCCCTTATACCCTTAAATTAAACATCTTTTTAGCCATTTTCTTGTTTTGGGAGGAAAACTACCAGTCCTTCTTCATTTCCCAATTTTTTCCCCATTTTCCAGTGCAGTAGCTGCAATTCTGATCTCTGAAAATATGAAAGAGGATCCCAATAATTGTATCCTTTGGCGTCTTGTTGAATTTTCCTGCAGCATCTTGATAAAATCCTTCATAATGTCTCTCTCCATCGCTGACTGCCAGGAGATGTTTTCTTGGGATGTTTCCAGCTGATCATATGTAGTCACTTCTTGGGAGTTGAATTGTTCTGATTCATTGTCATGATTTTCAATTTTATCTCCACTTCCATGTAGCATTCAGTCATTATCTCCATAGTAGGATCTTTTATTTCCATCAGCGTAGTCATTGTCATGTCTTGGGTCTTCATATCACAGATCTCCTCAATAATTGTATCCAATTTTCCGTTGATTGATTGATATAAGGTATTCATCATTCCAGCAAATTGAATCGGTTGTTGTAAGGATGCTTGTTGATTTTTAAAGACTAAGTCTTGTTGCATTGCAAACATGTCCATCCTCTTGTTTGACATATCTGCTTGGATTCTTATATGAAAATGGGCTTTGTAATTTTCAAAGTATCCTCAATTACAATTCAGAACGGCACGATAAGAGAAAGGGAAGTAGACAGGAAACTGCAGTATCGTAGACCCTGCGTCGTCTCCACTCGGTGGTTAAGTGGTAGGAACAGTTTAATGGTTACACCGGGGAAACTCACTTCCAATCTTACGATCTATCCTGTCTTTTCGATGGTAACAAAACCCTTCCTACTATCTTCCGGTCCTAAGAAGAGACGTGGCTGGAGGATTGATTAAACCGGAAAGAGCCAGAAGTGGGGGGGGGGAGGTTTCATCTCATCACTCCCCTCAAAGCATTTAATTGGTAGTTGTAAAGTCATTCAAAAGTCCCATTTATTGTGTCTACTCACTGATAAAATTGATAAGGTCTTTGTCGGGTCGTTTAATGACGTTTATTTATTTAAAGAGTCTCGTTACGTTGGGCAGGGAGATGCGGTTTTCGTAGGTATTTTTATCATCGTCCAGATCTTCTCAATCAAGGTAAAAGCAAAATGTGTCTTTTTACTCACTCTGACTTCCAAAGGTAAGGCATCTTGTTCTTTTCATAGATTCTTTGATGTTAATGGATAGAGGAGGTCAAAACCTAAATCCAAAGAGTCGTTTGTGGCAGTGGTAGCCCCCTTAATGCCAGTGGGACAACGTCCAAATCTCCGAGAGGCTTAAGGAAAGCTCTCTCAGAGAGTTGGGAGTCAAACCGCTCTTGACGGCTGCAGAGGAATTCCTGCTTTCCGATCCACTATTTAGAACTGCGTTGGAGTGCTTTTTTGCACCCCAAATCTAAACGACTCTTGGTGTCTCTCGGGAGCCCCCAAGAGAAAATGGCGCTCGGACCAAACGCTCTACCGGAAGTCTCAAATGAAAGTGATTTTTAACAATTCTTCATTACTAGCTGGCCTTGAATTTTTATGCGTGAAAAGGATTGGCTGTTCTCCCTTTACTCATTGATGTAGGCTAAGTTGAAAACATCTGGTTATTATTAAGAAGGTTTTTTAATTTACCCACTATTAACAAAATTCAACTCCCAGGGTTAAAAAGATATCGTCTAGAGATAGTATGTTACTGTTGTGATCCTATTCAGAGCAAAAAAAAAAAGTGTCTTCTCAAATTTCACTGTTTTTATTTAATCTAGCTCTGCATAAAAACAGCCAAGTTGTGGGAAATCCCAGACATTAACATCTAAAGCCTTCATGTTTTCATAATCTGACTGGAATCAATAGGTCTGTCCACAGACCTAAAGAAGAACATTATTGACCCGTATATACCTGGGAGGGGATTACTCTTTTGCCCAGGGTATTATTAAGACCCAGGGTAGTTGCTACTTGTAATCAGAATGCATGTATTCTGATACTTCCTGATTATTCAACTGGTTATTTGTAAAATAGTAATAACCATAACAACTGCTCTGAAATTACAGTGCTGCTTTGCAATTGCAGTTTGATCTTGACCGGACCCAAGATAAGGCCTTAATGTGCTATCCTGTATAAAGTACAAAATCAGTCTTATGTCACCTTGTTTATTGTGTCATGCAGCATATTTTCCAGAGGCTTTGCTGAACAAGACCTAAAAAAGAAAATGCAAATTCCCAAACTAGAATTTATTAAAAAGGAAGTAGTGTTCATCATTATTACAGGAATCAGTATGTTTACTCCTTTGTATCTATTAATGATTTTTAACAGTAGCATGCCTTGCATCACTGGAAAGCTTGACGGACCTGTACCAGCAACCCCTGGGAGCTTTTAGGAGGGTGGAATGTGGAGAGGGGGGACATCAAGGACACCAGAATGCTGCTTCCTGGTGAACACCCAGAAGTGACATCACCACATCAGCAACATTCTAGGAATTCCACCTAATCTTTGTGGTAAGGACCACAAATATTAGGGAATTCCTAGAGAGTCATAGACCAGAGGAGACATCGCTGCTAACATTAAATATATGCTGATAAGATTTGAACTGGCCAAGGCTTAGTGGAAAGAAATTTTGGGGTAGTAGTGGATAGCTTGATGAAAATATTGACCTGATGTATGGCAGAAGGGGGAAAACCAAACTGCATGCTAGGGATTATTTGGAAAGGAACTGAAAATAAAATGAACAATGTCATACCCTTATATAGATGTATGGCAAAGCCTTGTTTGGGGTTCAATTCTGGTTGCCATATCTTACAAAAACATACTCCATGCAAAGAGAGAAAAGTGCAGAAGAGGGCAATCAAGGTGATTAAGGGGTTGGAGCACCTTCAGGTTAGAACAAAGGCAACAGAGGGACCATATGATAGAGATTTATAAAGTTATGCATGGAGTACAGAAATTGGATAGTGTTTTTTTTCCTCTCTCTCTCCTGTAATATTAAAATTCAGGGGCACCAAATGTAGTTAATGAGCAACAGATTCAGGACAGACAAAAGGAGATACTTCTTTACTGAAAGAGCAATTAAATTGTGGAATTCTCTGCCAGGGGATATAGTGATGTCCACAAGCATGGGTGTCTTTAAAAGGGGGTTAGAAGGATTTGTGGAGGGTAAGTCCATCAGTGGCTATTAGCACTTGTTTGTTGGCTAGACCTCCAGGGCAGCTGGTTGGCTGCTGGGTGAAACAGTTTATACCCTTCTGTCTTTGCTGCATGGCCCTGCTCCAAATGCAATTGTAATTTGTTTTAAAAGATGAATGAATTTGAACTGTGAAATTGCCACCTCCACAACATCTCCAAGTGAATTAATTTGTTAGAAGTTGTTGACTTAATATTTTTCAAATGAGCAAAGCAAATGGCATTTTGTGAACAATGAATCATCTGAGCCATTCATGCTGTTTGTAAGTGAATGAACTGAAATACCCTGCAAAAATAGCTTTCACTTAGTCCAAATGGAAATAAGCAAGTGAGCTCCTTGACTTGATGGTTGAAATCAGGGAACACTGAGATATAAAGGAGAGTGCAAAAGTGGGAATGAGTCAACTAAGTCCAGGAAGGTTGGGAAGGAGACTGACAAAGACTAAAAAATCTTTTTAAAATTAACAAGACTCTCCATCCCAAATCTTTGATTTTTTTTTCCACAAAAAGCACCCCAAATTATTTCAAATCAGACCAATAAAACAGTTACATACATATCTAAGGTCCACAATGGTGGAGCCAGTCTAGTGAGAGCCAGCATGGTGTAGTGGTTAAGAGCAGTACACTTTAATCTGGAGAACCAGGTTTAATTTCCCACTCTTCCTCGTGAAGCCTGCTGGTTGACCTTGGGCTAGTCACAGTTCTCTTAGAGCGGTCTCAGACCCACCTTCCTCACAAGGTGATTGTTGTGGGCAAGGGAAGGAAAGTTGATTGTAAGCAGCTTTGAGAATTCTTACGGTAGAGAAAAGTGGGGTATGAAAAACCAGTTCTTCTTCTAGTGTAGTGGTTAGTGTCCAAGTAGAACTGGAGAGACCTTTGGTTCAAATTCCACTAAGCCAAGAAGCTCACTCTGTGATCTTAGACCAGTAGGTTGCTCCTTGCTGGGCAAAAAAGTTCTACTTTTTGCAATTTACTTCTTGGGAAGATTGGTTTTATTGCACTCAATATCACGCTTCCATGACTGGGCAAACTCTGCTATATTAACCACATATAAAACCCAATACAGAGTACACGTGCTAAAGATTGCACTGAAGCTTAATGTCCTTGTGAATGAAATTCCACTAGTACTGGAGCCTCAGAGTGCTTCATATAATCTGTGGACTCTTGTCTCGCTCCTCTTCTTGTGTAGCCAACAAGTCAGCTACATCACTTTCCTGTCTCTTGTGGTTCTAGCTGAAGCAGGAATGTTCTTGTTTACTTTACTCAGGCAGCCTTCTTTGGCTGTTCAAATGTTAAAATCAGGAGCTAATGTCTGGCTAAGCTGTATAAATGGACCATTTCAGTGCATTAATGTGTAAGAAAACGCCAATTTTATCCTAAGGAAATGCCTCTTTGCTCCTGTTAAACTTTAGTCTCTTATCATCAATTTTTGTCTGCTGTCAGGTGACCTATTTTGTTATTTTTCAATGAAAGATGGATTTTCCCCCCCCCAGATACACCAGTCTCCATAAATCATTGTTACAACTTTCCGACTCACTGGTACAGAGCAGATGCAATGTGACCATAGTTCTCTGTTGTGTTTTTCCTCTTGATTATTCATCCATCTTTTCTGTATTTTCATTATGCATACAAATACACACACTGGACCGGCACTGCCAAAATACCTACAGAATGAGACATTTAGTCTTCCGCGTGCCAAAAGAAAGTGTTTGGCTAGAACTGAATTCCTGTAAATATTCTCACTGGCCTGAATGAGCCAATTCATCTGAATTGAGGGACTAGCCAAGGTGTAACAAGGTTTCAAGCTACTTAATCTAGACGGATTGTACCTCCCACATCACACACCATTTGGCTTTTCCAAAGGACTATGGATAGTAATGAAATAAGATCTCCTGTGGGACAGTGGGTACTACACTGTGCAGCAACAACTGTTCAGTTTATACTGGTTTCTATTTTTATTCAAATAACTTGTGCTCTGAAATATGAGACAATTTTTAAGTTTCCATTCATTTCAATACAACATACATAGAACAGCTTAAGTGGATTATGTGAGAGAGGTGCAATTTACTGTTTTTCATTCATCGCCTTTTTAAAAGGACATGCTAATTGCCTTTCTACATGATCCCTTGAGGCCAACTTCAACAATGCTTCTCTTTTAACAATTATTCCTTAGTTAGTGTTTGAAAAGACCTTTCCCAGCCTAAGATCCTGAAGAGCCACTGACACTCTGAGGAAATCATACTTCTGTCGTTGTTTTTATGATTTTCTATGTGTATTTTAGCTTGGTTTTAATTGTTTCAAGATGTGTTTTTATTATGTATGCTTCTTTATGATAATTTTTTTATTTCAAAAAGAAAAACTGACAATACAATATGATGTTAGATAACTTTTTTCAGTTTGAAACAACTCTCAACCAAAACAACATAAACAATAATTACAATATAACAAAATTTAAAGTTTGGTGATATAACAATAACTTAATTAACAGTCTTGACTATTTACTCATTTCCATTATCCTATTCAATGTAAAAGTGAGGCACAATTATACAAATGTCATATTTAACTCCTCCCTCCAAAATTCCAAAAGATTTCCAGCTACCAGGAAAATATAGTTTTTAATAAAACTCTTAGTTGAATAAGTTCTGACAAGTTTAAATAATACATTTTATGCCAGATAAAACAGGTAAAACAGGTAAAACAGAAACTGACCATACAGAGTAGATATTTACAACCAAGGCCAACAAAATTAGGAATCACCCAATTTTACGTTTCCACAGATTAAGGAAATACATTAAGGCAACATAGCTTCATTGCTACTGCACAGTATTTTGTGACCTGGGTGGTGATTGGTGAGCTGTCTCCCAACCTGACTAACTTGATAGTTTCACAATACCTCAGGCTTTTTAAATCCAAGATTTGATTGTGAGATGTTTAGTAGTTTTATTATATAAGCTTTTAATTTGTTAGCTGTCTTGGTGGCCCTGATGTGGGCAGAAAGGAGGGTAGGGTTATCAAGTCCCTCTTTACCACCAGCAGACGGTTTTTGGGACAGAGCCTGAGGAGGGCGGGCTTGGGAGGGGAGGGACTTCCATGCATAGAGTACTATTGCCAAAGTGGCCATTGTTCTAAAAGGCATGGTTGCTGAACCTCCTTTATTCCCTGTTTCAGCCAGGATCAAAGTAACGCAGGCTGGGGGAAAAACTGGACGCATTACCTTGAATGAGCAGGGACGAAACTGTGTGCAAATCAATCCATGAAAACAGAAAATGCTGGAGACGTGGAGTTCCTGTTTAGTTTGCCATGCCCTCTGCCCTCCGGTGATTTGTCGTTTAAAACTGACCAACGACAAGCCAGAAAGAACAGTTTGACTCCGGCCAGAAGAGGAATGGGAAAAGCTGGGTTCATTTTGCGTTGAAACAGGGCTGAGCCGACAATCAATAAGGTAACGTCCGTTCGCAAAAATTTGATCCTGGTTGAAACAGGGAATAAAGGAAGCTACAGCGACCATGTGTTTTTGACCATTATCTCCAGATGAACTGATCTCAATTGGCTGGAGATCAGTTGTAATAGAAGATCTCCAGCTACTACCTGGAGGTTGGCAACTCTAAAGGAGGAGTATAAATTTTGAAGGAGGAGGAGGAAGAGTTGGTTTTTATATGCCAACTTTCTCTACCACTTAAGGAAGAATCAAACAGGCTTACAATCACCTTTCCTTCCCCTCTCCACAACAAACACCCTATGAGAGAGTGTGACTAGCCCAAGGTCACCCAGCTGGCTGCATGTGGAGGAGTGAGAAAACCAACCTAGTTCACCAGATTAGTGTCCGGCGCTCATGTGGAGGAGTGGCGAAGCAAACCCGGTTCTCCAAATTAGAGTCCACCACTCTAGCTTGTCAGAATTTACAGAGTGAGTAGACCGTAGGCAATACCTCCACACTTCTGCATTAAGTAAACTGCATTTGTGTGTGTAAAGTGCCTTCAAGTAGCAGCCGACTTATGGCGACCCCTTTTTGGGGTTTTCATGGCAAGAGACTAACAGAGGTGGTTTGCCAGTGCCTTCCTCTGCATAGCAACCCTGGTATTCCTTGGCGGTCTCCCATCCAAATACTAACCAGGGCTGACCCTGCTTAGCTTCTGAGATCTGATGAGATCAGGCTAGCCTGGCCCATCCAGGTCAGGGCAAACTGCATTTACTCAGTCCCATACATGGCTCTTATATTTCCATTCCAATTTTTATCATTTCACAACAGTTTTTAAAACCCATTGTTAAATATAATTATAAAATCGATCATTTGTTGGATTCAAGGAGATATGAGTAGTTCCATTTACTTGGGAATACACATACCTAGGGCCTAACTATACTACTGAAGGGCTCTTTAATTTGAGCTTTTTAATCTGCTTTAGCTGCTGAAGCCAAATAGATTTCTTTTTACTTTAATGATAAATCAGTGTCCTCCCTTAACTAATAAAGCCCTAATCCAGTTTTTTTTTTCAAAACCTGTTTTGCTTTGGGTTTTGTTGTTGTGCTGCTAAGTTGGGGCAGACTGTCAACTGGCAGGTCTGTCAGCTTTTTAAAGGCCCTGTCTCCCTTTCTCTTGCTTTGTTTTTCTTCAGCTGTAGAAATGGACATTACTGCACAATGACAAATGGGCTAATCAACAGAAAAAATTCCAGTCACAGCAGGTGTCTGCTAATCTGTCTTCTGAGAAGGAAATGAACATGCCTTCAAACAGCAAGCTGAATTGGCCTTTGAGAAATATGAGGTTAGGGAAAGATCTCTGAGCCTCACACCCAGACAGCACCGGGGTCTGAAAAGGAAATAGCTTTTTTGTAGCCACTTACAAAGCGGGTTTATATGCTATCTGAAACCACCATTTCCACCTCGCAACAGACAAATATGAGGCAGCGACGGGTTAAAAAAGGGGGGAAAGTCATGGTGTGAAAGGGACCTAACACTCAAGGTGCATTTTTGACAAAGCCAAACAAACAAACAAAAAACACCCTGAAAAATACCATATCAGTATTTTTCGGGTGGGGGGGGGGAGTGGTTCTCCTGAAAAAAATGGTGGTGCTTTAAAGGAGCCAAAAAACTGATTCCAAATAATGCCAAATTTCCCAGCGTTTTTCGAGCTGCTTCGGCCCCACCACCATTTTTTAAAAGACTGAGGGGGAATCCCCTCTCCCCCTCCCTTTCTCCCTGTCCTTCTCACTTACATGCTGGCTGGCCAGGCTCAGCATTGAGCTCTGCGCTGCTGCCTTCAAAGTCCACGTGGGCTCGGAGGCGGTGTGGAATTTTTCAGATTTGGGTTTAACAGACCAATTTTTTTCCAAGCAGGAAAAACAGGCAGGGGGGTTCAGATTTTTTTCAGATTTTTTTTGAAAAATTCCGATTATTAAACCAAAAATAAAACCCAAGCCAGAAGAATATCCCTCTCCAATGGTGCACACCCCTATCAGCAACCGGTAGGATCCAACCCTGATTGCTTGCTTCATGGGCCAGATCTTCTCTTGCTAAAATTGGCCAGAGTAACCACTGATGATTAAGCAGGAGTGAACGTTTCTGAATACTATATTACTTTTGCGGCTCGGATATATTTATATTTTCATGCTATCTCAACTTGATGGTTTATGGTCATTAATTCTTAACATAGTTATGGCACTGATCAGGTCTGCCAAATTACCATAACTAAAAATAAAGCATCACTACATAGGAGTTACAGCCATTCAGCTAAAGTGAAATCTAACCAAGGTTAAATACAGTTATGTTCCATTTTTAGTAATATGAGTGGGATTTTCATTGACTGCTTGACAAAACAGCATGTTAGATTACCATATATTCACGTGTATAAGCCGACCCGCGTATAAGCCGAGGTGCCTAATTTCTCCTACAAAAATGGGGAAAAATTAGGCACCCGCGTATAAGCCGAGGGTCGGCTTATAACCCCTCCCCCCCCGCAGGCTTACCTGGGCTCCTGGCAGCAAGCGGTGCGGGCCTGGCGGCGGCGGCGGCACAACCAGGCGAGGGCCGGGGCAGCCTCCCTGCAGCTGCAGGAGGCCGCCCCAGGCCGCCCTCAGCCGCGAGAAGTGGCGGCGCGGCCAGGCGAGGGCCAGGGCAGCTGCCCCAGGCCACCCCAGGCCGCCCTCGGCCGTGAGAAGCGGCGGCGCGGCCGGGCGAGGGCCGGGGCAGCCTCCCTGCAGCTGCAGGAGGCCGCCCCAGGCCGCCCTTGGCTGCGAGAAGCGGCGGCGCGGCCGGGCGAGGGCCGGGGCAGCCTCCCTGCAGCTGCAGGAGGCCGCCCCAGGCCGCCCTTGGCCGCGAGAAGCGGCGGCGCGGCCGGGCGAGGACCGGGGCAGCCTCCCTGCAGCTGCAGGAGGCCGCCCCAGGCCGCTCTTGGCAGCAGGAAGCGGCGTGGGCCCGGCGGCGGCGGCAGTAAGTTCCCTCCTCCCTCCTCCCCCCTACCCTACCCTACCGTATTGACCTGCATATAAGCCGAGTTCGGCTTTTTCAGCCCTTTTTGGGGGCTGAAAAACTCGGCTTATACGCGAGTATATACGGTATACTAGCAGGGAACCTGCAAGGATTTGCCAGGTTCACACCATTTCCTCTAGTATCTATGTCCCCACACTATTTCCTCTTTCTCTTCTCCTTACAGCCCTCATAGCTTAACCTATCCCTGCTTCCTTCTCTCCTTCCTGCTAACAAACCAACTTTTCTTTTGACTCCTCCCCCAGTTTTCAGCTTTATGCATTATTTATTTACTTCATTTATACCCCACCTTTCTCTCAAATGGGGATCCAAAGCAGCTTCCATCATTCTCCTCTCCTCCATTTATCCTCACAACAATCCTGTGATACAGATTATGTAACAAATATGCCATGGGTCTGCATGTTCTCAAATGCATGTCACATGCTTGCCTACATGTAAAAGCCAGTGCCACTACCTCAAAATATAAAACCCAGCCTATCATGTAACCATAGCCTTGGAGAACCTAGTAAGGCTGCTTCTGAGCAAGTACAGAGCTTCCAATTACTTTAACTCCCCTGGGCATCCATGTCCTTAGTGTGTATGAGTGGTCTTCGCCCCATGAGTGAGATTTGAGTGGCAGTCTGCTTTCTTAAACAGGAAAGAAATTTTATCGCTAAATATTAAACTAGAACATCAAAAATAGCCATCCTTCCTAGTAGGTACAGAGCTAAGGAAAGAAAAACATAAACATTAGCCCAGGGCTGTCGATTCGGTTCCATCCGAACTGAAAAACATCCAAATTTCCCCCGATTCGGCGGTTTCTAGTTCAGATAGAACTGAAGTCAAAAAAGGCGGGGAAACAACAAGCCAAACTCAGTGAGTTTGGGTGGATGCTGGACGCATTCGTACAAATTTGGCGACCCCGAATCAGCATTCTCCCATGGCTAATAGGTGGCCAAGCTGGATCTTCTTCTGGCCAATCAGTCGCAGATTAGTGTGTGAGCCCGGCTACTGCATGGCCCAGGGGGAGAAAGAGAGAGTGTCTGTGTGTGTGAGAAAGAGATCCCCATGGGGGGGGTGAGTGCGTGGTCCCCGGTTGCTGTGCGGCCAGTGGGGGAGGGAGAGAGAGAGAGAGGCAATTTATGCATGGGAGGTTTTACCTTGGATTTGCCGCTTTCTAGATGCACATTTTCCCCATCCAAATTCTCAAAACTCAACAATAAGCCCCCCTGCAGAGTTTTGAGAACCTCCTGTGCATAAATGGCCAGAGAGTCTTTGTGTGTGAGTCTGAATTCCTTCCATTGCTGCTGATCCTGTGCTGATCGTGAGAGATCCTGAGCTGAGCTGACCTGCTGCTGCTTGCTGGAATCAGATTGGATTACTCCTCCTGACCCCTGCTTCTGCTGGAAGAGAAGACATCCACAGTTTTACCCATTTTGGGGCTTTTCTCTATAACTTTTTTCCTGTGTGTGTGTGTGGGGGGGGGAGATTCTGTGGGGGGGAGCCAAAGGGGGGGCTGTTCTGCTGGGGGGGTTGACTCTGTGGTAGTGGGTTTTTTGATGTTTTCACTGGTTGCCACCTTTACCTGGAGATCAGTGTGGGTCTGTGAGTCTCTCTCTCTGGCTGCCCCGTTGTTCTCCTTCGTTTGGAATTTGTGTCTTCTTGTCGCAGGGGGGTTGTTCTGCTGGGGGGGTTGATTATGGGCATGTCCATAGAATCCGAGCTTTTGCCTTCTTTTGCGCGATGGGGGGAGGGAATGGCATGTAGTGGACATGCATGTGTGTATGCACCAGTGGTGTCGTGTGCCATACAATGCAGCATCCTGCTTATTCCCCCCTCCCCGGCCCCCCATGGGTGTCCCTGCTCAAGACTTCTCCTTTCCCCTGACAGTGACAGCTCAGCCACGTCGTCTCCTCCCTCAACTCCCCCCTGTCTCCATTGTTTTTGGGTGCCCCCAGGGCTGAGGAAACAGTGACAGGAGGAAGTAAAATGTAGAGGAAAGGGCGGGCAGTCCTGATCCTCCGGCCTGCTTACTCAGAAGAGCCGCGGTGGGGCTTTGCTCCCAAGGTAAAGCAGAGCGGATTGTAAACAATGCCACCTTTTATCAGTCTGCAACAATGGGAGGTTTTGCCTTGGATTTGCCACTCTCTAGATGCACATTTTCCCCATCCAATTTCTCAAATCTCAACAATAAGCCCCCCTGCAGAGTTTTGAGAATTTGGCTGGGGAAAATGCGCATCTAGAAAGCAGAAAATCCAAAGCAAAACCTCCCATGTATAAATAGCCAGCGAGAAACAATGGGAGGTTTTGCCTTGGATTTGCCGCTCTCTAGATGCACATTAAGGATTGCCTGCTCCCATTCATTCCAATGGGTGGATGGGGGGGGACCCCTTCCAGACCCTATAACTTGGGACCCCCTAAACAATCTTCACCAAACCTGGGGGTTCTTGCAAGTAGGGTCCCTCCAAGCTACCCTGAAAGTTTGGGACCTCTTCCTCCAAAAATGCCACCCCTGGAGCTGCGGAAAGCCGTGAATGTGCTTTAAATGGCTTTATTCGGCCGAATTTATTCTGGAATGCCAAATTTCATGCCAAATTCCACGAATCTGAATAGGGGGAGTTCAGACTTTGGCATTTCCCGAATAAAAACAGGCCGAATTTTGCTGAATTCGAATTTTACCGAATTTTTTTTCAACACCCCTACATTAGCCTAACAATTGTATTGTTACAACACAAGAATGATGAAGCAAACATATCATCAAACTCCCTACTTGCACCTTTGCAGAGGAGTGTGGGTCCCAGCTTGGATCACAGAATCCAAGCAAAGTATTTGAATCAAGAAGGAAGATTCCACCTTTTAAATCTTCTGCCTGCTTAAGTGAAACCCCCTCTCCCAATCTTGCACCTTGTGGGATATACTCCAACCTCTCCCAATCAGGTCATTTGGCATGTAGCCCTTGTCTCAGGGTTTGTATGACTGGCCTCTCCTCTATTTTAATTTAGGTTAAATGGGCTTTCCCCCCAGCTGGAACCCAATTCCTGTTTTTCCTGACTCTCCCTCTCTTGTGGAAATAAACAGTTGCCATGGTTTCAGGGTTGCCAATCATAACAGATTAGGCTGAAAATCTGTAACTGTCCCCAGGTCACTCCGAAAGTATCCAGGGCAGAGCAGGGATGTGAACAGGGGCCTCCCAGATCCTGGTCTGACATTGTAATCACTGCACCACACAGGCTCTCAGCTTTCCCTCCATCCTTCCTTCTGGCAACCTCTCCATGGGAAAAGTCTGACCAAGTTGCAAACGTTGTGCAGTAGCAAGTCACTCGGGTGAGTTATGTGGGAGACACTGATAGCCAAGTCATGCAAATTGGGCGGAAGCTGCCACTTGGCCTAGGCAAGATATGTGTCATCAAGTTGTAGCTGCCACTGCACCTGAGTGAGCTGTACAAATTGCATGATATAAACTTGCCTGGGAGTTGCTGCTGATGAGTCCTCCTTCCAGGGCAAAAGGGAGGGGAGCAGAGATGGACTTGGAGGCCAGAAAAGCCTTGGAAATGGCTCTTGCCCATTTCCCCTACCTTTTACTATAAGAAAAAAGTTTGAAGGCTGGCGATATTGTTGGGGTTGGTTAGTATCTCACATAGTGACTTCTGAGAACTTAGAGGATATCCGTTTCTTAAAGGTACATGCCCTGCTTCTATTATTTTGGGGGTTAACCCTGTATTTTATTTTTTTCAGATTTTTGAGGAAATCTGGGGCTTTTTGCAGATTTGTAGAAAGGTCCATCTTTTCTGTTCATTGCTGCAGTTTCTGGATTTAATTATTCACATTGAGAATTAAGTATATTGATGATACTAACTCTGCCTTGAACAAATAAAAAGGAGTCCTGAGGAATACAAAGAATACAATTTTTGTTGTTTTTGTAGTAATAGAAGTTTGTCACTGAGAAAGGGGAAGAGCATGACTTGTGGGCCAAAATTGTAGCCTCAAGTTTATGTAAATAATATAGAAACTACTAATGTATACGGTTGCCAGATCCCTCTTTGCCACCAGCAGGAGGTGTTTGGGAAGGAGCCTGAGAAGGGCAGGGTTTGGGGAGGGGAGGGACTTCTATGCCATAGAGTCCAATTGCCAAAGCGGCAATTTTCTCCAGGTGAACTGATCTCAATCTGCTGGAGATCAGGTGTAATAGCAGGAGATCTCCATCTACCTGGAGGTTGGCAACCCTACTAATGTAGTTAAAAAACTTTTTTGCAAATATTGTCGAAGGCTTTTACGGTCAGAGTGCATTGGTTCTTGTAGGTTATCCGGGCTGTGTAACCGTGGTCTTGGTATTTTCTTTCCTGACGTTTCGCCAGCAGCTGTGGCAGGCATCTTCAGAGGAGTAACACTGAAGGACAGTGTCTCTCAGTGTCAAGGGTGTAGGAAGAGTAATATATAGTCAGAAAGGGGTTGGGTTTGAGCTGAATCATTGTCCTGCAAAAAGTAACAAAGGTAATGTGCTAATCATCGTCCTGTAAGTATCCAGAGAATGTGCTAATGAGGGTGTGGTATGTTAATATGGAACCAATGTATCCTGAAGTGATCTGTTAATGTGTGAAATCCAAAGCTAATCTGCATGGCTATTCATAAACATCAGCACAACTTTAACAGAAAAGAAGAGAGTTTAAGAATGAATAAGGTTTGGCTTCCTGTCTTGAAAAGCTCCAGACTAACAAAGACTACAGTCAATAGCCATGCAGATTAGCTTTGGATTTCACACATTTCCTGGCGAAACGTCAGGAAAGAAAATACCAAGACCACGGTTACACAGCCCGGATAACCTACAAGAACCAAACAACTCATTGTTTATTATTTCTTCAACATAAATAAAACTGTTTTTGAAGAGCTTTCAGGCTATATGACCTACACTGCAGCACACAAGAGCTGTCATGGGCCAAGAGGGAAAAATATCTAACTCTAATCTTTAATAAAGAAATGGTAAAGGAGCTTGGAAATTATAAACAAATAAAGCTGACCTCTAGGGGAAAGAGTGCGCAGTATTAATAAGAGATGAGGTCACACAAACTCTGGGAGAACCTGAAATGATTATAAAGGGTATAGGGAGTTTTCCAATAAAAGGTGCTAAAATGTACCTGATAAATCTGCTCAGGTTTCAAGTAGCAGAGGAAAAGGAGGAAAGAGGCCTGAAGCAATAGATATTCCTTTTTTAAATTTTCTAAAAACACAATAAATCAGGAGGCAGTCATGCAGAAGTCCTTAGACTTAGTTTATTTTAGTAGTACTTATGAATTATACATTTTACATACTGTGATGCAGGAGGATTTTGTATAGCCTGGCAGTAGGGTTGCCAGGTCCCTCTTTGCCACCGACGGGAGGTTTTGTGGGCGGAGCCTGAAAAGGGCGGAGTTTGGGGAGGGACTTCAATTCTATAGAGTCCAATGGCCAAAGCGGCCCTTTTCTCCAGTTGAACTGATCTCTATCGGCTGGAAATCACTTGTAATAGCAGAACTCCATCTATTACCTGGAGGCTGGCAACCCTACCTGGCAGGCTATGTAACCCACTGTACCCTTAGACTGGCAGCCAAGAGGACATTTCCTTGGGGACATCTTCCAGACCTTGTGAGTCTTCTACAATACTTGTTGTCTATATGGCCAGGGTGGGCTTTGAACTAGAGATACTGCTTATGCTTAGAGGTAGAGAAGGGGGAAAAAACCAGGAAAATCTTGAAACGCACCCAAAAAGAAATGTTTAATAGAAATAAAGAAAGTTCAAGATCTCTCTCTCTTTCTTCATTAGGAGTAAAAAAAAGAGCAAGAGACCGGTATAGGGTTGCCAACCTCCAGGTACTGAATCAAAATAATGCACTTGTATAGCTAACAATAAAAGCTCAGACTCAAACTGAAATGCAATTAGGTCTATTCAAAGGAACAACCTTAATTATAAGAATAAATACGTGCTCAAAGAGCAAAAGACAAAAATCAAACAAAATTCACAGTTACAGTATCCCAAAGGTAAGTATAAGTATACAATTTCTCTAAAAGGTAAGTCGAGGTTACTTATGCTGGGTTACATTAATATAACATTCTCTTAATTCCACAGGTGTCATCAGTTTGCAGTCAAGCTGGAGGTTATCATATCTTTTTTATTTTATCTTTTTATTTGATACTATTATTCCAAATGGTTTAAACTCCTTTATGGACCTTTCTAGCTTTTTGTAAAATGTTATGGCACTTATTTTTCTGTATATACGGTAACCTCCAGCTGGACTGCAAACTGATGACACCTGTGGAATTAAGAGAATGTTATATTAATGTAACCCAGCATAAGTCACTTTAGAAGCTTTACCAAAGCTGTCCATATTTAATTGCAAGCTTACAAGCTTCTTTTCCCATAAGGGTATGTATATAATATGAATTGATATATTAATTAATTGACTGTAACAGGAATTTTAGTATATATTATTGGTGGTTTTGCATTTTCCCTTTTGGCTTTTAGGTTATTGGCACACGGAAACATTTGAAGCTTGAAAAAAGAATATAAAATGGGGACTTTACCGGAAGCCCATTGCGGTTTATAACTACTCCGTTGCCTGTGCATACTTACCAGTTGGATGTTTGGACTTTTGGCCTATTATACCTCGACTTACCTTTTAGAGAAATTGTATACTTATACTTACCTTTGGGATACTGTAACTGTGAATTTTGTTTGATTTTTGTCTTTTGCTCTTTGAGCACGTATTTATTCTTATAATTAAGGTTGTTCCTTTGAATAGACCTAATTGCATTTCAGTTTGAGTCTGAGCTTTTATTGTTAGCTATACAAGTGCATTATTTTGATTCCTTGCCTTCCTTGTGTACTTGGAGCCAGTTTTTGATTACTCAACCTCCAGGTACTAGCTGGAAATCTCCTGCTATTACAACTGATAGAGATCAGTTCACTTGGAGAAAATGGCCACTTTGGCAATTGGACTCTATGGCATTGAAGTCCCTCCCCTCCCCAAATCCCACCCTCCTCAGGCTCCGGCCCCTAAAACCTCCCGCCAGTTGCCAAGAGGGACCTGGAAACCCTAATCCAGTAGCACTTTAAAGTAAAAAAAAATTTCTAGCAGAGAATGAGCTGTGGCTCATAAAAGCTCATACCCTGCCAGAAATGTTGTTAGTCTTTAAGGGGCTACTGGACTCTTGCTCTATTCTACTGCTATTAACTGACTTACAGCCCATTCCTGAGAATGGGGCTGAAAGTCTATAGGAGGAGGCATGACCTGGCCACCGGCGTAAAGGAGTGTAATCACGCGATTACACGCATTCCCGCCGGCAGCGACCACCACGGGACTGCACCTCCCCCCTCCACCGGTGCGGCCTCTCCGTGGCGCCGGCAACGGCATGGAGAGGCCACACTGGCACGGGGACGTGCCAGGGGCGTGCCGGGGGGAGGAGCAGCCGGTTAGGTGGCTCCCTATCCCCTTTCGGCTACTTGCGCCGGCGGCCAGAACAGCATTGCTGTGCCTGCTATTTAGCAGGTGCAGCCTCGCTGTTTTCAATGGGGCGAAAAGCCCCAGTTATACAAAAAAAGCCGCAAAATGGCTTTTTGTTGTTGTTGTTGAATGGCGTCGGGGAAACGCTTAGGAAACGCTGCGCCTCTTCCCCGCCGTCCCTGTACACCTCATCTCAGGAATGGGCTGTAACACAGCTACCCAAAACCAATAAAAGCCGCAAAATGGCTTTTTGTTGTTGTTGTTGTTGAACAGCATCGGGGAAACGGCTTAAGATGAGGCACCGCTGCGCCTCTTCCCCGCCGTCCCTGTATGCCTCAGCTCAAGAATGGGCTGTAGCAGAAGCTGTGTGCATGTTGCCAAAGGATAGACAGTGAGGAAAGGAGGATCATAAACCTAGCTTCAGGTCAAAACCCACTAGTTCAGCTCATACCCTGCTTGCTAGTCACAAGTAGGGAACTGATAGCTCAGCAAGCCATTCAG
The DNA here is from genome assembly GCF_029931775.1 of Euleptes europaea. Lineage (NCBI taxonomy): Eukaryota > Metazoa > Chordata > Lepidosauria > Squamata > Sphaerodactylidae > Euleptes > Euleptes europaea. Next base: position 98,016,803 of record NC_079312.1, on the reverse strand, counting down.
ATGCATCTAAATCAATTTTGCATGATTACAACTTTTTCTTACTTAATTAGACTCTTTCTCTCTCTCTCTCTCTCTGTGTGTGTGTGTGTGTGTGTGTTTCACAATCTTTCTTTCTTATGTTTAAGGCAGCCATGAAAAATTCAAAAGCCAAATGGGTTCCATTGTAATACATTACTGCACACAAAAGTTACAATGAATGCAGAATGGATTTTGAATGACCGTCTGTCACTGGGCACAGATAGATTGTTCTGGGAGTGGAATGACAGCATGGGATGATGGTCACTCCAGTCCCCAACCACTTCTGCTCCTTTGTGGGGGATATTGGGGGATTTGGTGGCAGTGCTGCATGCCCCCTCATTTGAGCCCACCCCAGTGGCCCCCTCTCCTGCTCCACTGCTGCCAGAGCTGGTCAGGGGAGTGGTGCAGGGGTACCTCAGCAGCATGGCCAGGCTGCTGGGAGGTGCACCCACTGGTGAGCGGAGGACACCCGACACTGGACAGATTCTCCTTGTTGTGTCCCCATGCTCCTTTCAAGGTAACAGCAGCCTTTGCATCACTTCAGTCAAGGGCCTGCTTGGGGCATCTGTGGGAGGGGGATTGCTGGGGCCCTCGCCAATTCTGTCAGCTGCTCAGGGTCTGATGGCAGGGCACAGTCTCTTTAAGGGGGTAGGGGGGTATGCCACAGACATGGAGCCTCAATCCCTGCCCCTGTCCCTTCCCACGCCCACTCCCGCTGGCCCTTGATTGGTTCTGCCTGCCCTGCCCATCATGGCCCAGCCTTCACAACATGGGATGCTACGGCGCAGTTACTGGGGACACTGATGCAGTTGTGTCAAGGAATGTGCCCTTTCTCATGCCGGCTGCTCACTAACAAAACCCTTCAGGGCACAGACTAGCACTGCCATAGTTACACCAGTCGCTGGCCACAGCACAGCCAACAGCCCTCAGAATTGCGCTGTTAGACCCTCATGTTTTCTACCCAGGCAGGATTTCCAAATCAGCTTCAAATATAAGCACAGAAACTTAGAAGCAGCTTCAAATATAAGCATAGAGACAGTCTCAGAACAGAAAAAAAATGATTCAAAACTTCCAACAGTTAATAACAAAAATAACCTATAAAATGAAATAAAACAGCTGCTTAAAAAAGAGATTAAAATATATAAAACCAGCCAATGAAGGGTCAATAAAATAACAATACACATGAACAGTTTAAATACTCAGGGAGGGGGACAAGATTAAAATAAGAAATATTAATATTTTGTGTCAAAAAGTCTTCATTTTCCATGTTTGACTAGCTGTACTTTTAACTTCGTGATGATCTCAACCATTTCAATTTATTGCTATTCGCAGAGATGCTTTCTTATCACCTCCAGTGCAAAAAGTGATTCATGCCCTTGACACAATTTCTTATTCTTCTCATTGCTCAGCCTTTATCACTTTTTAATTTCAGAGACATTTCTACCCATGCTATTTGCCTTTTTGTCTTTTGCCATTTGTTACTTGTCCGGGCAACAGCAGAAATATATTAATCATATTCCTTCATTATTTAGGATGTGGTATTTGGAATGGCTGCCTCCTGTTACTAAGCCTTGACGCTGTCATTGATTGCTTTACCAAAAATTTCCATTCTCTTGTACCTGAGATTGACAAAGCACAGTTCATAAAGGTCATCTGGGACGTCAACTCCTCAAATTGCCAGATCGGTAAAAATAAATATTCTCGGAGAGCCCTCTGCTTTTTTCCCCACCAGTCATTGTGTATTTTAGTTATGAAATGGGTGTCATTGGTACATATTATTTCCTCATTGAGTACAACTGATTCATAGCAAGTTCTTATCTAGAAAGTGTACTTATTAATGCAAATATGTTTAGTCACTGCAGCTAGACAGTGATCCAATGGCAGGTCTTTTTGTACATCCAACAGGAAAAAGTAATGTGTTAATCTGCTAGGACTCAAAGATTTCCATCCTAATATAAGATAATGTTTTGGATCTTCTAAAGCCGGTTCTCAATGAAGGTAATCACCACTGCCACAGTAACTCAATCATTTGAATTACTCCCGAATGTTAGCAGTCACTATAGCAGAATTTGAACATGTGCAGGCAGTAAAGATGTCCATAGACTGTGTGTTTGTTCCATTTATTAAAAACTTTGATCATTTGTGTTTCATTTGTTATTAACCTCCTTCGTTTTCATTAGTCTATTCATTTTTTTGTTTTCGTTGGTTTCAGTGGAAACACATTTTCTTGTGTAAATTTTTACATTTTTGTATCCAATTTGGTTGAAAGTGCTCCAGAGGATAGCCCTCATCCTTGGAATTCTGCCTGTATAATTTGGAGAAAGGGGCCTAGTTTTATAAACAATGTGTTATACGCTTACAGTGCTATCCTATGCAGTCACTCTAAACCCATTGAAATTAATGCATTTAATGGAGTAATTCTGCATAGGATGGCACTGTTGAAGGAGTGTTCAGCATCCCAAATAAGCAGACTGCTGCTATGTGGGAGCAAAGCTACCCCACAGCATTCTGCCCACTCTATACCATAGTTGCATGAGTTTTTCCTCCGTTCCCTTTCCCCTAGTCACGGGTTAATTTAAGGTGTTTTCCACACAAGCGTAGTTTCCTTATTGCTATGGCTGCCAGTACAGCTCAGCAGTTAATAGGGTTTCTACATGGAAGGCTTTCCTGTAGTATCCCTTCCTCAGTCCCCTGGTAACAGCCATTCTCCCACCACCCACCAGTCCACACACACATACCATCCAGACAGTCCGTTTTAACGAATTCAAAAGAGAGGGAGCAAGTCAGTCGATCAAGAGGAGATGAAACTAACATGCAGCCTTCGTAGTCATTGTGTCAAGAGCCTGCAGGAGAATAAAATTATGCTGACAAGGGTTTTGTTACCACAGCGCTTCTACCAATTATCAGTAGTTTGGGAAGTGTAGCAAGGGGCCACATAAGGTGAAGTCTTCTCAGCACGGGTGCCAAAGCAATGAAGCTTCTCTCCTGGGGAATAAGGGTGCACAAATATGCCCTTTTCCTCCATGGGAGAAGCAAAATTGAAATGGAGATTTTTGAGTTAAACCAATGGGGGTGAGGAATTTGGTAGGTCCGTACAGTCCAGAGTGAAAGAAAACTTGTTGGCATATAATGATCAAGAAACGAAAGAAATCATAGGGTGATTCCAATTCCCTCCCTTGTGACATGCTATGATGGGGGCAGGTTGCATTTCTTTTCAAAGTACATTATTGAGCACCATTAAAAGACCACTACAAAGAGGTGGGCCTTACTTCTTCCCTTTCTACCAGGCAAAGGCAGTTCTTTTCAGAGAGCCCTTGGGAGCTCTTCAGAGATCTCAGAGAGATCTTTAATTTTGAGTTGGGGTGGCCCATGTTGATTTTACTACACTGCTGACTTACAGTTGTTGATGCGCTGCTTCCATGATTATCTGCTACTTTAACCATAACTTCTTTTATGATTGTGGCATTTCTTTGGTAGATTTTCACAGAATTCCTAACTGCTTTCCAGACCAATAGGTCAACAGGATCAAGATACTGGTTTTCACATGAAAAGAAAAAAAATAAAAGAGGCAGCTTAATAATTACCAAATTCTAAGTGATCAGCAAGTGTCTTGTATAAACACTGTACTCATCATTATGCTCTACAATTTAAGGAATAAAAACTGTGCATGTGTGCATATAAAGAATTCAGATTTTTTAAATAATACACTTCATCGCCTGCAGCATTTGTAGTGCTATAGAACATGTACGTTTACATATACCTCGGTGCGAATCATTGGACACACATTAGTTCTCATGTGCCCAAGAACCAGAATCCTAGATTAAGCATACAAATGCCCATCTGTTGAATGTACATGTATATAGTCATCAATACTAGGTTGCCAACCTCCAGGTGGAGGTCTCCTGCTATTAAGACTGACCTCCAGCCGATAGACATCAATTTCCCTGGAGAAAATGGCTGTTTTGGTAATTGGAGTCTATGGCATTGAAGTCCCTCCCCTCCCCAAACCCTGCCCTCCTCAGGTTTTGCCCCAAAAACCTCCCGCCGGTGGTGAAGAGGGACCTGGCAATCCTAGTAATCAACATGCTCACATACAAGCCCTGTTCACAAGTTACAGTGAATACACATATAATCTGTGTAATATACACTTGATTTTTCTTCGTACATGCATTGAGTAATTCTTGTGTTACATTTAAAGCATGTCCAGCTGCATGAGTGATTTAAACCCCATGACTTATCCAGGCCCCAAATTTCATTGGCAAAATGAACATGCATTAGGCTGTTTCTTACAAACAGGTACATGCAGACTGTACATACTTTGACTATAATGTGAAAAGGCTACAGTCTACATGTGTGCAATTAACAGGAACTGGACACATCTACACTGAATGTGAACGAGCTATCATGTTTTGTTTGGGGGGTGGAGTGATTTGAGAACATTTAAAAATGTACAAATGGCAACCTTGCAGCAACGTTTTAGGTGGGAAGGTAAATTGGAAAAATTTGGGCTGAATAGGGACTGCCCTATTCACTTTCTGGCTATAACCTCAGTACCCCCTCTACCCCAGGACAGTCCAGAGTGAAAGAAAACTTGTTGGCATATAATGATCAAGACACTAAAGAAATCATAGGGTGATTCCAATTCCCTCCCTTGTGACATGCTATGATGGGGGCAGGCTGCATTTCTTTTCAAAGTACATTATTGTACCACTAACAAAGAGAAAGATTGTGTACATCAGTAAACTATGGCAGTTCCCAAAGCAACCGTGCCCTTTTGCTCTCAAAACAGACAAGAGAAGAGGACCAGTCTAGAGAAGTAGTGATGAGCAGCTCTGCTATCATAAGTGCATCCCTCTTAAAGTAGTAAACTAGACAGGGAGTAATAAATCCTGATCAGATTGAGTAAACACAATGAACACATATATGTTTGCTCTTCAAAGATTTATACACTGCAATCCAAAGACCTCTGTGTCAGGTCGTCCTACATTCCATGTGGTTTAGACTGGCGCACACTAGCTTAAAAATTCAGCATCCCCCTCGCTAATTTCAAATTAGACTGCATTCAGTCACGTAAGAATTGTTGCTGAGCACACCCTTACCCTTATCCTGTGGCGCAGAGTGGTAAGCTGTGGTACTGCAGTCCAAGCTCTGCTCATGGCCTGAGTTCGATCCCGACGGAAGTTGGTTTCAGGTAGCCAGCTCAAGGTTGACTAAGCCTTCCATCCTTCCGAGGTCGGTAAAATGAGAACCCAGCTTGCTGGGGGTAAAGGGAAGATGACTGGGGAAGGCAATGGCAAACCACCCCATAAACAAAGTCTGCCTTGGAAACGTCAGGATGTGATGTCACCCCATGGGTCAGGAATGACCCGGTGCTTGCTGCTTGCACAGGGGACCTTTACCTTTTAGTGTATACCCCCCCGGGCTGGTTTTATTCATATGATGCATAGGACCTGTGATTTATTCTTGAGATCAGGATACTGCCTTCCAGCACCAGAGCAGCCCGACTGTTATGTAAGGTAGATCTGAGGGCCAGTGATAGTAGAACGCTGTGTTTGCCAATCTAGAATTGTAATTTGACTTTAAAAGCCGCCAAGTCATGGTCAGGCTTGCAGTACTGCGGAGGAAGAGATTAACTTGTCCATCCCCATTCAGTTTCACCAATCAGAAATGCTACTGGGATGTTTTTAGCCCTGGCTGGAAAAAAAGGGTAACTCCATGGTGCCTGGTTTTTTTCCCTGCTGGAGCTGAAATCAGCTCTGGGGAGGGCATTTTTCACTGGAGAAATAGCACAGGTAAAGTTAACCCTCTTTACCATGACCCCAGTTCATATTCAGGATGCCAGAGTGTTTTTATGGTCAAATTACATGTCTGGTGTTCCAGTCATGGAAGTTTAGCATCATGGGTATTTTGACTTGAAGGTTGCAAGGAATCCTGTTATATATGGTTGGTAGTTTCCTTATTTTGGAAAAACTCCACCAAAAGAACAAAACACTGTAGCTGAAACCTGTTATTGATTCTGTTAGCCATTCGTTGATCCGACAACCACAAGTGTCACACACAGAGAAACCTTTGATACTGTCCCCTTGATTGTTCTATAATCATAATGGCTTAGGCTGCATTCAGATGACACAATAAATCCATACTATACCACAATTTAATTAAACTCTGATGTAATCACTGTAGCCTGCCAAACCAGCTGCGGCTTGTTAGTGAGCGCTAAACCAGGATGCAAAGTATAGCTTCTACCTGGTTTGTTCAATACGTTTAGAAACAACTGCCCATTTATTTATTAGGCGATGTGCCTGGTACAGCCAACAACAACAAAATGGAACAGGCTTCACTTCAAGGAACTTGCTTCACTTGCCTCAGCCATGCTCCATCCCTCTAACTCCCCTCCCAGAGCCCCCCCCCCCGCAGGTTTCTCAGCACCCACCTGGGCCTGCACCCAGGTCTTGGGTTCCACCTCCTGACCTCCTCCTCACATCCACACCAAAGACCTAGGGGAATTTCCTCTCCTCCCATTGCAACTGTGAATGTCCTCCAGCCTCATCCCAGCTGACTGGAACCAGGCTATATCTGGATGATGGATCTCTGTGCAGGGTAGGGTTGCCAACCTCCAGGTGGTAGCTGGCGATCTCCTGCTGTTACAACTGATCTCCAGCCGATAGAGATCAGTTCCCCTGGAGAAAGTGGCCGCTTTGGCAATTGGACTCTATGACATTGAAGTCTCTCCCCTCCCCAAACCCCACCCTCCTCAGGCTCTGCCCCCAAAATCTCCAGATATTTCCTGACCCAGAGCTGCCAACCCTAGTGCAGGGCCATGCCCTGCTGGTTCCATTGGGGAATTTCTAGTGGCTGACCGGCTGTCTTACCCCAGAGGTAGGTATGAAGACAGAACCCCTGTCTCCATGCAGTAAAGCATCCAAGCTTCTCTGGGTTTGCCCAGTACCTCACACCAATGAAAGCTAAATAGAGCTTTATTGAGGAAAAATTCAGAAAAAGATTTTAAAACACAAGTTACAGTTCTGTAGCAATAGACAGCATGAAAAATAATAAAGCTATCTCGCTAAATACTTACTGAAGTCCTATACGGCATAGATGTTACTTGAGGCCTGGATTTCTAGAGCATAATACAAAAGTCTTTCTGGCAGCATGACGGGAAGAAGGGGGAAGAGGGTAAAAGAAGGTGACTGACTTCTCAATAGCTACTTCTTATGGAAAAAGCTGGCCATAACCTGGTAACCCTCTATAACCAACCATAGGGTCGCTTCCACCCAAGCTTCTAGGTGCGGAGAGCAGGTCGCCCCTCCCAACCAGAACATTCTAGGGAATGAGTAACTCCTCCCAACTGGAACATTCTCAGCTGCAATGGTTGAGCTAATTTTGGCCTGAGAAATTGTCCTTGGCAAGGCCACTTATCTGCTAGCGGATTGAGCACCTGTGAGAGACCGTTAGGCTTGAGTGGGAAATTTTAACCAAGGTAGCTACTGTCTTGACAGCAGGAGTCCCTCTCACCTCACCCTTGTCCTCCTCAGGTGGGGGCCAGCTAGCCCAGTCACATAGCCACTCCAGCGGTATTATCAATAATGCTTCTTCCCTCGCTAACGATGACTGACCCAGCAGAACGATGCAGCTTTCAAAGGTACCAGGACAAAAGAACTCACCTGATCATACACTTTTATTCAGTTCGCCCCCGTACACAATAGAAATAGTACCATGCAAAACACTGCTACAGTCAAATACAATTCACAACCTGCCTACTGCCATGTCTTCTCATAAACATAAACCCATAAAAAGAGCACCTTCATATTCCCTTTATATCCCAAGAGAGAGCAAATAAGTGAGTGACCCTGCCATGAATATGTTTTCTTCCCAAGCATTTATTTTATTTCTGAGAAAAATCAAGTACAGGGAACGTGGTGAAGCGGCAGAAGTCAAAGGCAGGTGGGAGATCCATTTTGTTTCAGAATTTTTAAAAAAGTTTATGGCAGCGATACTTACTCTGTATCACATGGAGAGCCACATTTGTAGTTGCCATCAACCAAAAGAGCCACATTTACTTCCATCCCTGGCATGAGACCTGTACCTCAGGGAGGCTTCCGGCTTACCCATTCCTCTGGTGGCAGCTGATTCAAAGGGCAATAGAAGAGAGCTCAGATAGCAAGTGGGAATTCTGCTTGAAAGCAAGCTGCAGGTTTCACTGCAATCTGTTCTCTAGCAGCTCATTCCTGAGCCGTGCAGTAGCCAGGGAAGGCATGGCTGAGGGGCCGCTGCATCACCTCTAAAGAGGTTTCCCGGCTGCTGCAAGGCTTAAAAACCTCTTTTAAAAACAAAAAATTCAAAAATGGGGAGGAAATACCTATTGAAAACAGCGATGCTGCACCAGGGGGGAAGACCCATACCGGCACCACATTTCTCTTCTGGGATTTAGGTCCTGGAGAGACTGCAGCATTGGAGGAGTGGCGTGCAGCTCCACGGCACCCAGGTGCTGATGGAACTGCCCCCACCGCCAGTGTAAATGCCTCTTATTCCATGATAATCTAGTTTCAGAGGTATTTTTGGTCAGATACAGAATAATGATTACTAACTAAAAGGTGCAATGCAACCAAAGTTCATCTTGATGAAGGATGCAATCCCTAAGCGCAATTACTTAGAAGTAATTCATAATTCATCCAGTAAGGCTTACTTCTGAGGAACCATACTGAGTAAATTTGCTGACTGTTGATTTCAATAAGGTATGAAGCCCAAATCTATTAATGATTGGGAACTAAGTCCTGTTTACTTTAAAGAGGTATATGGCCAAGGAAACTTACATAGAATTGCAACCTCTTGCTGGATTGTGACCTATGCTTCTGGAAAGTTTGCCTCATGGTCGATTCATTCCTTCTAGCTTTTTCTCTCCTGAAACATTAGCAGCATGTGGTAGTAAACGTGCAGGATGATGGTTTCTACGGAGAGAATCCTGCATCTGGCAGTGAATAAATAAAGAACATGGTGTCTAAAATATATGTGCTGTTTAATAGTCATATACTAAAAAGCCAATACTTTAGCTGAGATGAATGCTAAAAGGTTTAATTAAAAACAAAACAACAATGCACTCTTTCAGTTACCGTAGCAGCAGAGAAAGTGCAGGTAAACATCCTTTCTGAAAAATGATCTTGTTTCTAACAAATCCTGCTGCCTTCCCTTCTCTGATACAAATGAATCTTTTTTTAAAAAAAGGTTTGTTTTTTTAGCCATGTTTCCTGTTGATGAGTCACTTAGGCTGTTGGCTGAAAAATAAATTACTGATATCTAGAAGTAGTGCAAAATTAGGGATTGTAGATGCATGGCTGACGTCAGTAGAATAATAATGATAGGCTGATATCCTAATAGGAACACAGGAATTTAATAGGTATGACTGTAACACCACAAAGCCCCCTTAAAGCAACCGCTGGGCTGCTGCTCCCTGTTTACTGAAAGATTTCCCTGCTTTCAGAGGATGAGAGGGTGCATTGCTAGAACAACATAATAGCTTTGTCATACATTCAAATCACGTTTTGCTGTGTACCGCAAACTGGCTTGCACTTAGAGCCAGATTTGAAAGTTGTTTCTTTTTAATCAAAGAAAAATGTGCCTTACATCAATCCATTCTGTAAGGAAAAATGGAATCATTTTGTATATTACTATGGAAATGCACCATTGTATAGGGCACTTTAAACTAGCTGACAAAAACATGTATCTTGGCAAGTTCTCCAATGAAATGCAAATGTTTATATGTATGTGACTCTCTCTCGCTCACTCTCTCGCTCTCGCTTTCTGTATTATACATGCTCACTCTTGAAGAGTCATAAATACAAGTGGTATATCATGGACAATTGTGAATTTGTTGATGTTCCCTTGTTGTCTGATACACTTATTTTAACATGATACCTTAAGATAAAGAAGAAACAAAGGGAGCCACACGAAGGCGAAACGAAGGCAAGGAAACTTGCCTTCTGTGCCATATGCTTTGAGCAATAAAGTGGAATCAGAACTTCAGCACCTGGAGAAGGACAGAATTCTGCAACCATTCTGATTTTCACACGGGGCCACCCCAGCTGTACCTGTAGTTAAGGTAGAGGGATCTGTGTGAATTGTGGAGATTATGAAGATAAGAATTGCAAACCTGGATCCCTACCCACTGCCTAAAAATGAAGATTTATTTGCATCCTTAGAGCTTAATCATGCTTATCAACAGATGTTTCTTGATGAGGAGTCTAAAGATTTGCTTACAATTAACACTCATTGTGGGTGATCTAGGTATGCACACCTCCCGTTTGGGGTGTTTTCTGCTCCTGGAATTTTTCAAAGGATCATGGAGGGGATCCCCAATGTTTTAGTCTATCTGGATGATATTCTGATCTCGGGTGTAGACCAGGAAAGTCATTTAAATACCGTATTTTTTGGTTCTTGTAGGTTATCCGGGCTGTGTAACCGTGGTCTTGGTATTTTCTTTCCTGACGTTTCGCCAGCAGCTGTGGCAGGCATCTTCAGAGGAGTAACACTGAAGGACAGTGTCTCTCAGTGTCAAGTGTGTAGGAAGAGTAATATATAGTCAGAAAGGGGTTGGGTTTGAGCTGAATCATTGTCCTGCAAAAAGTAACAAAGGTAATGTGCTAATCATCGTCCTGTAAGTATCCAGAGAATGTGCTAATGAGGGTGTGGTATGTTAATATGGAACCATTGTATCCTGAAGTGATCTGGTAATGTGTGAAATCCAAAGCTAATCTGCATGGCTATTGTTGACTATAGTCTTTGTTAGTCTGGAGGTTTTTTAGAACAGGAAGCCAAGCCTTATTCATTCTTAAACTCTCTTCTTTTCTGTTAAAGTTGTGCTGATGTTTATGAATTTCAATGGCTTCTCTGTGCAATCTGAAAAAATAGTTGGTAGAATTGTCCAGTCTTTCAGTGTCTTGGAATAAGACCCTGTGTCCTGTTTGTGTCAGTCCATGTTCAGCCACTGCTGATTTCTCAGGTTGGCCCAGTCTGCAGTATCTTTCATGTTCTTTTATCCTTGTTTGTATGCTGCGTTTTGTTGTCCCGATGTAAACTTGTCCACAGCTGCAAGGTATACGATATACTCTTGCAGAGGTGAGGGGGTCTCTTTTGTCTTTTGCTGATCATAGCATTTGTTGTATTTTCTTGGTGGGTTGAAACACTGTTTGTAGGTTATGTTTTTTCAAAAGTTTCTCCATCCTATCAGTGACTCCTTTAATAAATGGCAAGAATACCTTTCCTATGGGAGACTGTTTTTCCTGAGTTTTCTGATGTTTGTTTGGTTTAATGGCCCTTCTGATTTCATTCTTGGAATATCTGTTTGCTAGCAGTGCGTGATTTAGATGATTAGTTTCTTCCTTGAGAAACTGTGGTTCACAGATCCGTCTTGCACGGTCCATTAATGTTTAGATTATTCCTCTTTTCTGTCGGGGGTGGTGGTTGGAGTTTTTGTGTAAGTAGCGATCTGTGTGAGTTGGTTTCTGGTAGACCTTGTGACCTAACTGAAAGTTTGTTTTACAGATGACAAGGGTATCAAGAAATGGGAGTTTACCCTCAATTTCCTTTTCCATGGTAAACTGAATGTTTGGATGGATATTAGTAAGATGGTTTAGAAAGTCCATTAATTTTTCTTCACCATGGCTCCAAATAGTAAATGTGTCATCTACAAACCTGAACCAGACTGTAGGTTTGTAAGGTGCCGATTCTAATGCTGTCTTTTCAAAAAAAAAATCATGTAAAAGTTTGCTATTACTGGACTGAGTGGACTTCCCATAGCTACTCCATCAATCTGTTCATAAAATTCTTTATCCCATAGGAAATAACTTGTTGTCAGACAATGGTGAAATAAGGCTGTTATATCTTCTGGAAAAATCTGGTTAATCAATGAGATTGTGTCTTTTACTGGAACCTTGGTAAAGAGGGATACAACATCAAAACTGACTAATATATCCTGTGGATTGAGTCTCAACGGACTGATTTTGTTGATGAAGTGAGTTGAGTCTTTGATGTAAGAAGTGGTTTTTCCAATGTGGTCCTGTAGGAGGGTGGTCAAATATCTAGCTAATTCATATATATTTTTGCAAATGTTCATCACTTCTTCAGAAACTGCACCTCATTTTATGTCCTTCAGTGTTACTCCTCTGAAGATGCCTGCCACAGCTGCTGGCGAAACGTCAGGAAAGAAAATAACAAAACCACGGTTACACAGCCTGGATAACCTACAAGAACCAATGAACTCTGACCGTGAAAGCCTTCGACAATACACCGTATTTTTTGCTCCATAAGACACACTTTTTTACTCCTCAAAAGTGAGGGGAAATGTCTGTGCGTCTTATGGAGTGAATGTGTGTGTGTGCCGGCTCGGATGCCGACAGCCAGCTGGGGGGCAGGGCCCAGCCGCCCAGCACTGCTGGAGCCCAGCGCGGAGCCGGCACACCCCAAGAGCCAGCTGGGAAGCCAACAGCCAGCTGGGGGGCGGGGGGCTCTCCCCCCTGCCGCCCAGCGCACCTCGGGAGCCCGGTACGCCCGGGAGCTGGCTGGGAAGCCGACAGCTAGCTGGGGGCAGGGCCCTCCTGCCCCAGCAGCCCAGCACCGCAGGAGCCCGGCGTGGAGCCGGCGCCCCCGGGAGCCAGCTGGGAAGCTGCCAGCCAGCTGGGGGTGCCACCCAGCGCACAGGCAGGGCCAGCCGCAAACCCAGCGCGGCCCCGCCTGCCGACCACTTCAGGACTTGGCTCACCAGCAGGGTGGGCTGCTGCTGCGCACCCGGCTGTCACATGCCGATGGACATGCATGATGAAGGCACACCCACACGGGCAAAGACAGACAGATCCACCCCTGCCATTGTTAAAAAAAGAGAGAGGGGAAGAAATGCAGCCGAAAGGACCCAGCTTGAAAAACTGCCTGGCCTGATCCAAAGCCCCCTTTCCCCCATGCATTCCCCGCCTGCCTCCCATGCACATCAAACCTGTAAATCAGAGGAAGGGGTGGAGGGGGAGTCATGCCCGCCCGTGCAACCAGTCCCCGAGCAGTGCGCCGGGGAGTGCGGAGGGATGTGTGTGTGTGTGCACACACGCGGGTCTCCCACGCTCCCCGCCTCACGACCTTTATTGTGTCCCTCCCCCCAGCCCGCGATTTATTCTCTCGGCCGGCCGCAAGGGAAGAGGGGTGGTGAGGGGTGGCCTCTCCGCCCGCGCGACAAGCCGGGGAAGTTGCAGCCGGCCCTCGCCTTACTCTCGCCCCGCCGAGGCGCTGAAGGTCGGGTGGGTTCCCGCACTGCGCTCCTCGTCCCCCGGGGCAGCTGTCTACTGCGATACCATGACTCCCCATGCAACAACAGGGGTGTCTTTAGTAAAAACTCATGTTTGGTCAATTGGATTTTGTGTAACTTGTAGTAGACACTAGGGTGAGCAGGAGCCAAGGATTTATGCATTATGATCGGTCCCATCAAACAGCGCCACATGTCCTTCAACCAGGAGGCCATGTTTGGGTATCTGCTTTTAGGGGAACCAAACTATAGGTGCCTGGCAGGGCAAGGGAGCACATAGGGACGGTATCCTTTCAGGTAGAGTGGTCTTCAGGACAGATACTTAGGAGACTCAGGAACCACATCCATGAGATGCTATCAGAGTACCAAGCTTGTAAAGGGATGGCAGTAGCAGGGCAAGGTCAGCAAGAACCCAGAGGAGATGGGGGTGTCCTAGAAACATCTGAGGAAGTGAATAATCCCATCACAGGGGGTGCCCAACTAGGGTTGTCAGCTCCGGGTTAGGAAATACTTGGAGATTTGGTGGGTGTAGCCTGAGGAGGGCAGGATTTGGGGAGGGGAGGGACTTCAATGGGGTATAATGCCATAGAGTTCACCTTCCAAAGCAGCCATTTTCTCCTGGTGAACTGATCTCTGTCACCTGGAGATCAGTTGTAATAGCAGCAGATCTCCAGCCACCACCTGGAGATTGGCAACCCTATGCCCAACAGTCAGATGCAGATACTCATGAGCCTCACATATCAGAACCTACTAGAGAGTAAGAGCCCCAGGGCAATAAGGATCAAGATCTATCACAGGCAAACTCCCCGGAGATCAGAGAGAATAAGAAAACCACCGGATAGACTGACAATTAGGGTTGCCAGGTCCCTCTTTGCCACTGGCGGGAGGTTTTGGAGGTGGAGCCTGAGGAGGGTGGGGTTTGGGGAGGGGAGGCACTTCAATGCCATAGAATCCAATTGCCAAAGCGGCCATTTTTTCCAAGTGAACTGACCTCTATCAACTGGAGACCAGTTGTAATAGCAGGAGCTCTCCAGCTACTACCTGGAGTTTGGCAATCCTACTGACAATGTAGATTGAATCTTAGAATCATCAGCAGTTGTGAATTTGTTGACATTTCCTTATAGTATGGTATAGTGTTTTTAGCATGGGGTGGGGAACATCAGGCCCGGGGGGCGTTTAAGGCTCGCAAAATCATTTGGTCTGGCCCTTCATGGGTCCTGGCAGATCTCTAGCTCAGAAGGATCTAAGACTGGTGATCCACCCCTTCCCACGGACAGGAATAGCCTCTATTCAAGGCAGATGTGAGTTTGTTTTACAGAGAAAAGGAACCTTTTTCCTGCTTGCAGAAGAGTCGTTAGCTATGGACCTGCTGGGGTTGCCCAAGGGTTAACCCTTTCCCACCCAGGCCATGGAGAAACATGTTCCTTCTGTACTACAAGAGGGCTGGGGGAGGAAGTGGTGACAATGGAGGGGTTAAAGGAGGCAGGGCCAGAATGCACCGGGGGGGGGCGAGGGGGCGAGTTACATTATGTAGTAAGGTAACGACCCCAAATCTCTACTTTGAAAAAATAAGCACATCCAAAGGATTTCAATGGAACTTTCCATTAAATTGTTCAGAGTTGTTGCCTAATATATTGAGCACTTTCACACGTGCTGAATAATGCACTTTCAATGCACTTTGCAGCTGGATTTTATTGTGTGAAACAGCAAAATCCACTTGCAAATGATCATTAAAATGGATTGAAAGTGCGTTATTTGGCATGTGTGAAAGTGCCCAATTGTAACTTTCAAAAATTCCTTACTGAAAATAGGAAAGTTACACATTGAATGTTGTTTTGAAGGGATTGTGTTCTGTAAACAAAAATGGCCAGATCTTCTTTATTTAAAGGAGCAATTAATCTATTAGCAGCTAATAGTCAGAGTTATGAAACGAATAGCTGGCAACCATGAGTAAACTGCTAAACTCTTTAGTGAAATACAGTTTATTTTTTAGTATCATACACTTTCAAGAAGACAGAAGACAGCCCAGATATACTGACAAGTTTAATTCATCCTGCCAAGCTTTGAAGAGAAAGTTTGTTTAAGAAAGCTTTGAATTCCTCCTCAAAGAAAGCCAAGTGAATCTGAGAAAAGCCAAGTTCAATGAATTGACTAATGTGCCACTGCAATGCTAGAGCTCCTCTTAGAAACACATAATTAGAAGGGGAAATGCAAATAGTGTATGTGCATATTGAGGTTGTCATTAACATACTCGGGAAGGGAACCAACATAAATTATTTGTGTAACAGGGAACCTTTATGTAAAATTAAGCCTATTTTATGTACTCTGCGTAAAAATGCTAGTTACTATCAGGACATCTTTATGAAGGTTAAACGCCAAGCTGCTTTTCATGAATCTTAATATTATTGGTCTATGTTATCAAGGGCCCAATCTGAGACCTCTGGGAACTGTTTTGCAGAGATAGTGAACGTTTCAACCTCTGTTTAATTTCAGGTAAACTTCTGCATACTCAGCAGCCTGTTTGAACAGAATATTCAGTACCAACCAACCAACCAAGGCTTTTGCTGAGACTTTAAGGCATAAAAGCATAACCTTTACCATCTGACAGGCATGAAGAATAACACCTATTGACCATTCTGAGGGACTGTGATATTTATTGAGAGCGCTGATCAGTAGTTAGTTGTCAGTTCCTAAAAGATGATCAGTGTCAAACATCAAAACTTTGGCAAAGAAATTGCTCATGATAAACAATTTATAATAAATATTGAGTTAAGATTAGCACTAAAATATCTATGTATTTCTTGAGGTGGCTAACATATTGTTATATTATTGTGTCTTTCAGTTAAGAAGCCAGAAATGTTTCAGATGGGATACTGTGATTTAAATATTGTGATTTAGAACAAGAATAGCCCCACCCACCTGGTTCCAGAACTGCTAATTCTCCATTTCTACAAATCTAAAATAAATTCAAAGCATCCTTATTGGACTGGTTAGAATTTCTGCTTAACCATAGAAAATTAGACACTACAATCAGACACAAAAAAGATCCAAAACATATTCATCTACCAATAGAAAAAACGTGTAAGTAAGCTCAGGTACACTGTTCTAAGACTTCAACAGACCTAGAGGAGCTGAGGATTGCACTGTAGGTTTGCATTTTGGTTTTGAAGGGGGTTACCAAGAATATGAGTAAACCTAATTCATAAATTTTGTTAAATATTGCTACATATGCAATATACCCACCTTGAGTCCTGAAGTGCTCGGGAGAATGGCAGGCATGTTAATATTCTCAATAAATAAATAAAACAACAAATACCTTCAGATTTGAGGCACAGCTTGTAACAGAAAAGGTGGGGATAGACAGAGAAGGGAGGCAGTTTTAAATCTGGTTGCTTGAGGAATAAGTTCACAGTTAGACTTGTTACTCACAAAAGAAATTTAAGTTTTTTATTGGGAGAGAGCTCCATACTAGATAGGAAAGGCAGAGTAAAGTCTTCTAGCTAGCTATCTAAGCTAGGATGTAGAGAGATTGTAGAAAGCATGTCCAACCTTCATGGTGGACAGAGGAAGAGAGAAGGGAAGTAATCAGAAGGAAAGAACCCCTGAGAGTAGCATTCTGGGTAACAAAGGGGCAGCAGCAGGAGTGGACAAAAGAAAGGTCGGAGAGCACCCTATCTACCTCTATACTAACTCCCTACTGCCCTTCCCTGAGACTCCAAAGTCTGTGCCAGCATTAAGCAACATTGTATATTCTTTTCAACATTGTCCATTTTAGCCTCTGCTGATTGGCATAGGGCAAGTATGCACAGTGCATAAAGGCCACTCCTTGCAGATACGCTGGCAGAGCATCATTACAGTGTCTGTGACATCACATTGATATAAGCCCACACATGCTAGTGAGAAATGGGGGAGCACAGCCACATTTTTAGTGAACCAGCCACCCCAATTATTGCAATTACCGGCCAAATGCTCATGTCCCCTAGTGCCTTGCAGGATCAGAACCCTATGGAACAGCCTCAACAGAAAGCTCAGATAGATTTCCAGTGTAACTCCCTACAAGGGATGGGTAAGTATTAGTCCAGTGACTACAATATATCCCTCAGCAGGTATATAACACCATGTGAGAACTTCCAAGGATAAGAAGGAAGACTCTAAAACCATAAGATCACTTAAGTGGTGCCAGTGACTCAGTTCCCTAGCTCATACCATGTGCAGGGTGCTGTTTGGTTCTACTCAGTGCCTTGTATCTCTTTTGGCTTTTTCTGACGGAAAAGGTTCTAGCCCAACACACATTTCATTACTAATGTCAGCTGTCTTCAACATGGGACTCGCTCACCCAGGGGTCCGAGAGGGCCCTCCCTGACTACACAGTTGTGGAATAGCAGGTTCCTCCAGGCTCACATTCCCCTGATCACTCTCCCCTGATCAGTGCTGATGCATGATAAACCACACAAGCTACATGGCAGGAAAGGAGATGGAGAAAAAAGGTTGCTAGAACAAATAGCAACAGGCAGGGAAATCAATGACAGCAACAGAAGGGGTAGTCACATGGGAAAGTGCTAAGCAAAATTATTGGAGTCCAAACCAAACAAACTGTACAAGCGGCCCATTACCTGTGTGGGATTGATGGTCCAAAATCTCAGCTATGTCTTGAACTCCAACTAAGTCTTTCCCGTCTGGTGACTCTATCCCATCCAAACTTGGGACTTTATGAATATGGAGCATATGCTGTTCCACAGTGCTAGGTCTTCCTTTTCAGTCTCTCTCATCTTGGTGTGAGTGTGTGTATCTAATTTTAACACCAGGGTCAATGGAAGATGTCAAATGTTCATTGAAGCATCTTTTTCCCATATACCCTGATGACTGTGTAGCTACAGGAATGGTGTGCATTGTATGAAGTGAAAGTTCTAGTACTACCTCTCCTTTGCTGCTAATCAGCTTAATGCTAGCCAAATGGTAGGCTTTGCCTGATTTCCAGCTTTCTCCTTGGTGGGATTCAACCCCCTACTAATTTGCACAGGAGTGCTTTCCCTTGTTGAGCTTTGGAGGGATGGTGGAAACGCCTTCTGTGAATGTTCTGTTGTGTGTTCTTGTTGCTGTCTTAAGACCCATGTCTGCCTTACATTGTAAAAAGCTGCACTTTGATGTCCTCTTCCTCCTGGAGGACCTTATTTTTTGCTTGGGAGAGGGCATGGCATTTCTCTAGAGCTATTCTCTGCCACATGTCCAGATGATGTGATTGGAGTGGCCATGCTTCCTTCTACAAGTTTCCCTGTGTTAAACGAGTCAGTGTTTGCAGGAGTCCAATTTCCATCTGCAGAATTCCCAGTAATTTGGTAATTACCAAGGTCCTGCTGAGCATGCCATGGTCTTTCCTATACCAGAAGTTGTTGTTTCCTGAGTTCCTTCTCTTGTGTGGTTGGGGGAAGAGAGATGCTTCCATATGACCATGCAGTGATTGGTTGCTTCTGTACATGGCTTACACAGGGGTCTTGTCATTGTGCTGCTCCAATCGTTGAGTGACAGTGGTATTGCTATGGATTCTAATGCTATACTTTCAGCTCCTTGGATCTCTTATACCATCTTCTTCCAGTGCTTCTTCCAGGGCACAAAATACTAAATAACTGTGCAGTTGCCATGCCAGCATCAGCAACTCACATTATTTTATTTTATTTTTATTTTACTGAAAAAGCCAGCGTGGTGTAGTGGTTAAGAGCGGTGGTTTGGAGCGGTGGACTCTGATCTGGAGAACTGGATTTGTTTCCCCACTCCTACTCATGAAGACAGCTGGGTGACCTTGGGCTAGTCACACTCTCTCAGCCCCACCTGCCTCACAGGGTGTTTGTTGTGGGGAGGGGAAGGGAAGGGAATTGTAAGCTAGTTTGAGTCTTCCTTAAATGGTAGAGAAAGTTGGCATAAGGCGAAAACGCATGGTCACTTTAGCCTCCTTTATTCCCTGTTTTAGCCAGGATTCAGCCAGGATCGAACACATGCGTTTTCGCCGAACTGTGTTCGATCCTGGCTGAATCCTGGCTAAAACCGGGAATAAAGGAGGCTAAAATGACCATGCGTTACCGCCCATATAAAAACCAGCTCTTCTTCCTTTGGGAGACAGTAATTGGGAGTAGAGGAGAAGGTGGTGCTTAGCTCTTCCTTGTCCCCATTGTTTGTTCCATATGACCTCCAAGTGGGTTCTTCCCAATAAGGGTGTTAAATGTAACACATTGTGTGTAACTTCTTATTTGTGTTTAGCATCAATTGTCAGTACCCCCATTCCCTTCTACTTCAAGTATCAGCCCAAGTGTCTTACATTTGTATTTTCTCTCAGTCATCTGGGCAGCAACATTTGGTTCATGCATAATGGTGATGTCAAAATAGGTGACATAAGAAAGATGCTAGCAGAAGGGGGGAAATAAGTATTTTCTAAGGAAGATATTCAAATAATTGTCTGAGAACTGTGGTTAAATGGGGTGTTTTTTCACCTGAATACACTGAATAAGTTACATTTGCAGAATTATTGGATCTCTAGAGGCAGTTCTAACATTGTGGTTTGTATGTATTACACACCTGCATAACTAGTTGTCTGTGTGCCTGGAACATTTTTCCCCTTTGTAAATGAAAAGATTTTAATTGCACACCATAGTTGTCTTGATATTCTAATCTTCTGAGACTAATTTAATCAAATGGCAACAGTTGTGTTAGCTTGGCCTGTTCATCTTAAAGTTCATTCTTTTTTCTTTATTTTTTCCTTTTCTTTTTGGTTGCAGCCCTGTCAGAATGATACATGGTTAGCTTTTAGCCTGTGATTATTTGCCCGTCACTCCTGTTGGTGACCCTTTGAATAAATGTATTTGGTGCTCCTAAAGATCAGGCAGAGATGAAGTCAAAGCAGGAAATGTAGCCATCCAAGAGACATTTATATTTAGACGGTTTTGATTAATAAAACCAATCTGCTCCTGGCTCATTATAATTATTTATGGAGCGTCTTGAGTATACATAGAGCGTTACACAACTCATAAGAGACTGGGTTCATGCCCTGAGTAGCTTTCCATCTAATGGAAACACAATACAGTACTCAGGGTAATTGGTCAAATGTAAGGGTGGGGTTGAGATCATTCAGCTTAACAAGGCTAGGACACAGCTAAATGATGGAAGTAATAATATTGGGAGAGATAAAGGGCGAAAACGCATGGTCACTTTAGCCTCCTTTATTCCCTGTTTCAGCCAGGATTCAGTCAGGATCAAACTCACGTTTGGCGAAATGCATGCGTTCGATCCTGGCTGAATCCTGGCTGAAACGGAATAAAAGAGGCTAAAGCGACCATGCGTTTTCGCCCATAGTTAACAGAGAGGAGGCCGTCATTTTGAAAGGGGGTGTTAGAAAAGCATACAGAGGAGCCCATGCAGGTGCAAACTATTCCAGAATAAATCCACCATGGTTAAAATGAACCAAGAGGAAAGGGAGAATATAAATACTTTAATTAATAAATTAAATAATTAACTTCTTAAGAAGATAGTTACCTTGTAGGTGGGATGTGAACAAGAGAGGAGCTAGGCAAGGAATGCTGAGAGGAACTAGTCATTACCATGGGTACTCCATGCTAAATAGAATGTTTCAGTTGAGAGAATACCAGAAACCTTGGAAAGGATTAATCCTCAAGTGCAGAAGTTAAATGGAAAAACATTCCAGGTTTTCTTTAGGTTAGGTGGATATACAAGGGCCAGCTAACTCAGGAAACTCTTATTGTTGACCAATTATAATTTCAGATTTGTTACTTCCTGGATTTTTGTTAAGATGTTTCATAGTACACCCAACTTATGAGGTCACTTGGCTGTCGTTAGAGCTAGTGTATTTAGGATTGCCATCAGCTGGGGAAAACACCCAGGGGCAGCTCTTCTGTCATGCTTATAAACTTTCCAGAGCAAGTGGCTGGCCACGTTGAGGGACAGGATGTTGACGAAATGGGCCCTTGGTCTAATCTAACAAAGCTATTCCCATGTTCTGACAGATATGCTTCATTACATAACGCCTCTAATTCTTGTACACCTACTTGTTACCATCTGCATGTAATTTTTATTTTTGTAATGCCCAATCGGCTTGAGTCAATTCGTTTCTATTGATGAATAAATGTATTTAAATCAACTAAACTATCTTTGGAACTTGTGTTAGACAGCTTCCCATTCAGTGGAGGAACATTCCAGCTGCAAGTGTAATTCCCAATGTCCTCATTAGCATGAAGAGTTTGTCTCCTCATGTGCCATTTTAGAGTGCGTAATAAAAGCCGGCTGGGTATGGAAAGACCGAAGGAATATTTGCAGAGTTACTCCAACATCACAGCCATATACAATTACTGTTTCTTCTTCTTTCTTCTTCTTCTTTTTGGATGGAGAATTCCAACTTGCACTTTGACCCGCAACCATTTCCAGAAATCTTTTCCTGAATAAATAAAATTCCTTCTGAATTGACTTCATCATTTGGCAAATGAAAATGTGCATGCATGTGTTCACACTCTCTTTTACTCTGATTTATCTTGTGCAAACACTCATGAATGCTTGCTCCTTAGGGGGCATGCTGGAATACAAGATGCAGGCAAGCTCCTGCTGTGTTGCCCCAAACAGCTGCACTAAGCAGGCCAAGGCCAACCCAATGTTCTGAGCAATGAACTCAAAGTTTTCACAGTTGAAATGAAACAAAAAAGAAAAGTAACAGAGATGAAAAGAGAACCAAAAAAAAAGGAAGGGCCCCCCCAAAAGATAAAGTGAAAAAGAGTTCACAATGACAGCTTCTTTTCTGCTCACTGCCTAGGGTTGCCAACCTCCAGGTAGTAGTGGGAGATCTCCTGCTATTACAACTGATCTCCAGTCGATAGATAGTTCACTTGCAGAAAATGGCTGCTTTGGCAATTGGACTATGGCATTGAAGTCCCTCCCCTCCCCTCCCCAAACCCCACCCTCCTCAGGCTCCGCCCCAAAACCTCCCACCAGAGGTAAAGAGGGACCTGGCAACTCTAGCAATTATGTAATACAATAATTCATATGAAAAGAATGTCCATTGCTTCATTTGGCTTATGAAGATCTGGATCAAGCACTGGGTCTGTGAGAAAGTCCATCCAGAATTATTATTCACATAGTCTCCCACTGTTTCTGGGGCAGGCTTATTTGTGTATTGCAAGAGATTCCTTTTGTTAACTATTCTACAAATAAATGCATTAGTCTTTAAAAATGAATAGCCGTTTAAGCCGGGCAATGAAACAACCTAATTAAATTTTGCCTTTGTTGCTAATTACAGTTGCTTTTGGATCCTTAATGCTTTTAGATTCCTAATGATCTCAGACTTTAGAGGAATATTTACATGTAAAGAATTACACTGGAGTTTTCATCATTTCAACATAGTTTTATTATTAAAGGTTTCTTCATACACTCTGTATCAAGTTCCAATTCTCAGGATCTGTTTTGATGTCATTCATGGCGTCATTCATCAAAGGAAGTCTATAAAATGTTTGAAATATGTTGGCCTGTAATAGGAAACAAACACCTCAGTTACATGTCCTCAGTTCACCCTTCGTTTCCAGGGACTTCAGACTGAATATTTAACCAATCCAATCCATTGCCTCATAATTCTGCAATATGACGATGTACCAAAGCACCATAAGGAAGTACTGAGCGGAAATTACACTTTGTTTGCAGTCTGTAGATTACTCGCTTGGTAGAAGTTGCATCAACTTGAAATCCTAGCAGTTGAGTTTAGGTCAATGCACCTATAACAGAGTAAGTGAGCTTGAGGCCTGTGGACTTTAGAGATGTTTTTGCTTAATCTAGGTAGTTTGTACCGTTGACACAGCGTTCCCTTTCCATAGCTGCAGGTCTGCCTGTGAACAGGAATATTCAGCAATTTTTAACCATGTGCTATACTCTATTTTAATTGTTTGTTAGAACAATTTGTGCTCTGTAAACAAGAAAATTGCATAATCAGCAGCTGGAAAGAAACAACATATAAATAGGCCTATTCCCCAGCAGTAAAAGGTGCAGGTCGGTATCCAGAGAAACCGCTTGAAAAATACATTTTGTGCCCTTTCTCCTATACAGCCGTGTATGGACATGATAATAAATCTGGTGCTTTGGGTAATTCCGCATGTCAGCCACTGAAGGGACTTTGATTTACCTTTAACCGACACATGTTCAGTTAATCAGCTGCTGAGAGGAAATATATGAAACCAGGCAATCATGCAGCTCAGTACAGCAAAAGAAAACAGAAGATGAAGACAAAGCACTTGCACCAGTAAAGGGCTTTTTGTGAGCTAGCTTACTTACTCCAGTTGTGGTTTCTTTTTATACATCTAGGAATCGGAAAACTTTTCAAGTTCTATAGAAGCCACTCTTCAGTGTCAGTGTTTAGGCATTTGCGTTAGCTTGGAAATTGGTTTGCAAAATTTAAAAAAGTATCATTTAAAAGAGGAGGGCATCTGTCCATAGATTCATGACCCAGCATGCAGACCTCCAAAGGGGAACAACAGAATGTATCTAGTGCAGTCTTCACATTCAGAGTGATTGATTGATTCATCCCTTATGGGACTCTATCAGTTGGGATTGCAGGACCCAGACTTCATGGTTTTGTGCTCCTGTATGGGTTTTTTATTTTATTTTTTACTCATTTGTTTTTTACATGCAGAGAGTGCCCTTGCTGTCTGACTTATGGTGGAGAGAAAGAAGAGTTGGTTTTTATATGCCGACTTTCTCTATCACTTAAAGAAGAATCAAACCGGCTTACAATCATCTTCCCTTCCCCTCCCTACAACAGACACCCTGTGAGGTAGGTGAGGCTGAGAGAGCTCTAAGAGAGCTGTGACTAGCCCGAGGTCAACCAGCTGGCTTCATGTGGAGGAGTGGAGAAACCAACCCAGTTCACTAGATTAGCGTCCTCCACTCATGTGGAGGATGGGGAATCAAACCCAGTTCTCCAGATTAGAGTCCACCGCTCCTAACCATCACTCTTAACCACTACACCATGCTGGCTCTGTATGTAGCCCTGTATGTAGCAGCACCACAGCACTGGAATGCCATCCTAGTAGGGTTACCAGCTCCAGTTTGGGAAATACCTGGAGATTTTGAGGGTGGAGTCTTAGGAGGGGAGGGTTTGGAGAGGGGAGGGAATTCAGTGCCGCAGAGTCCAATTGCCAAAGTTCCAGTCCCATACAGTCCCATGTCTCATAAAAATGTAGTTTATTTGAGAAATATTGAAATACCTCTCGCCGAGTATGAGTATAGAAAGGGTGTTAAGAAATTTTCTGTTGGTGTCTAATTTAGCTTCAGTTGCTGCCCAAACTTCACCCTGACTGTACTAATCATCAATGAATACAAAAGTGAGGCTACCTAATCACTACATGCAACATCTCAGCAAAGCACTCCTGCACTCCTACACATGAATCCTGCTGGGTGACCTTGGGCTAGTCACAGTTCTCTCAGAACTCTGTCAGCCCCACCTACCTCACAAGGTGTCTGTTGGGGGGAGGGGAAGGGAAGGTGATTGTAAACCAGTTTCAGACTCCTTAAAAGTAGAGAAAAGCACAGTATAAAAACCAACTCTTCTTCTTTAAGATAGTGATGAGCAGACTAGTTTAAGATATACTTCTAAAGTTTTCCCTCAATAATGTACCTATTATCCTTTATTCCTGATAACAGATAGCCCCTCCTGCATTTCTAGGATTGTTTGCAATATTCTGCTCTTTTCTCCTATAGGAACAGAAGGCATATTCACAAACTTCTGGTTGGAATATTTTCCTAGAAGAAAGATATTAGGACACAAATGACTTCATGTACTGCCTAGGTCAATGCATGAGTTCTATTTCACACAAGTAAAATGTCCTTTTAAAGCCATGGAATTTTAATACAGGTAAACAGATTAGCCTGATCTCAGAAGCTAAGCAAGGTTGGCCCTGGTTAGTATTTGGCTGGGAGACCACCAAGACATACCAGGGTTGCTATGCAGAGTCAGGCACTGGCAAACCACTTCTGAATGTCACTTGCTTACAAAACCCTACAGGGTTGCCATGAATCAGTTGCAACTTGACAGCACATAAATAACAACAGATTTGCTTGGAAGTAAATTCCACTGAAATGAATGAGATTTTAGATATTGCTTAATTCAAACCCAAGCTTCACCAAACTAGAAGTTTCTTGAATTCTGGACAAATAGCTGGCAGCGGCAATTCTAATTCATTTCTTGGTATCTGATCAGGAATAGTTATAACAGAAGTAAAGCAGCATTGACCAAAGGCTGAACCCAATAAATCATGAATGGAACAAGTTTACTGAAGGGATATTCCTTCCCTGGAATACCTTCTCAAATGTTGCTCCTGTAATTCAGGAGACGCTCAAGGACGGCAGTAGAATACGGCACTGGAGGCTGAGGTCAAGGGAAAATTGATAGAAATTACCCCCCTCTCCTCTTGCCTGACATTCTGCTTAGATGGAAAAAGAGTTCACACAAGCAGTGTGTGGGGGTGGGAGGGTGCTGAGCAATGTCTGCCAATACCACAGTCCCTGCACCACATCATACTATGTTTCTGAGAATCTCCAATCCTCAGGAGCAGTCTTTTGAGGGGCCACAAGAAGTTCAGGGAACTATAGAAAAGGAAAACAATCTGTTCCATGAACTTGTTTCATGCATGATACTTTGGAGTCAACCTAGTAGCTCCTGATCACGTGGTACAATTTATGGTATTCTTAATTTTAAGTCAAAGTATTTTAGCAACTGTTGCTACTCCAGTTAAATTAATAAGAAAGATGACTGTTCTACAGAATTCCAAATATTGCTTTGATATGCAAGATCTTATGCCTTCATGCTGTTGAAGAACACTTGAGTTGGTAAATTGTTGAGGTGCCATGCAACGTTTAAATAAAGTCCCTTGTTCGAAGAATAAATCTGTTTCACATTGCTGATCTGAAAACAATGTTTCTTATGCCATTTTTGTTTGGAATCTCTCTTCTTCCCTCCTTCAGGTTTCTTCTCAAACTCCACCTTTTCAACAAGGTCTTTCCCCATCCCAAACTGAAATGGAGCCTACATATATATCTGCAATTGCAGATATGTATCCGCAATTTTATCATAATCACACCTACTTATTCTGGCTTCTCCCTTTCTTCCCTTAATGCTTTTCCCTTTGCAGTCTACCCTACCTTGGTTATTTTTGGGTGCACAGTAGGAGCTTGATGGCATTGATTGTGCTAGAAAATAAACATAAATAAAGCCAAAGAGCCTTGTGGGATCTTAAAGACTAATGCATTTCTGATACCATGATATTCCATAAGCAACAGTCTACCTTACCAGATGCAAGCTAGGTGCCTCATGCAAAAGTTCACCAGAAAGAGTTGTCTGAACAATATCTGGAAACTGCAATTAAAACAAAATGTGACACCAAGGGTTAGGGTTGCTAGGTCCCTCTTTGCCACCAGTGGGAGGTTTTGGGGTGGAGCTTGAGGAGGGTGGGGTTTGGGGAGGGGAGGAACTTCAATGCCATAGAGCCCAATTGCCAAAGCGGCCATTTTCTCCAGGGGAACTGATCTCTATCGGCTGGAGATCAGTTGTAATAGCAGGAGATCTCCAGCCACCACCTGGAGGTTGGCAACCCTACCAACAGTCCTCACCAGAATCCATAAGAGCTACTAGAGTCCATGCTACACCAATTTCATGGGCTTCCTGATTGTGTCCAGACCCAATTCAAAGTGCTGGTGTTGAACTTTAAAGCTCTAAATGGCTTGGGACGGAAGTAGCTGAAGTACTGGCCTCCACCCCTCTGCACATGCTCGGGATTTAAGGCGGATGGGTGATGCTCTGCTTTCTGAACCAGGTCACTGAAGGAGAACTCCTTTTCAGTCTTATCTCCCAGATAATGGAATTCATTGCTAGCAGAGGACCAGACCAATGACTACAAAACATTTTCTGTGCTGTCTTCCAAAAAGGGATTTTGAGTCTCATTGGTTTATTCAGAAATTCAAGACATTTGTTAAATTGTGTTTAATTTGTTTTATTGCCTCTTGCCCAAAAGAACAGGGTGTAAGTTGAAACCGGTGCCACTTGAAGCACCTTTGTATTTTACCCACAAGGCAGGCTTCAGCAGGTCTCACCATCAGGAGAAATTTCCTTTTTAATTTTTTTTTGTAACTTCCTGTCCGGAGAAGAGTTCTGGTGAACTCAAAAGCTCACACACTGTTATGTGTAATTTGTTTGATCCTAATAAAAGTCATCCTGTGGATTGTGTTCTGGTTTTTGGGATTTTACTTTTGGACCAGCTGGACTGCTAATAACTTCTTTTTTTGCTTCCAGCCTTCTGACAAAATGGGAACTGACTCACTTTGGAAGGCCTTTGCGGTACAATTCATCACACAGATCCTACAGATTTGATTGCTGTCTGCTTTTATCTCTTTATTGGTTCCTTTAATTTTATTGGTGCTCTCAGATTGTATAGGACTTGGATTCCATTATTACTACTTCCTGATGTCTGTTTCCCAATGAGATGTGGTTACTCAATCAAAATGTTGCTGTTATTCATTGCGTGCTATAAATTGTATATTATGGTCTAGATGTTAATGTTTGTATTTTGCATTTCAAATCACTGTTACCAGATTTGGGTGTTCTTCGATAGAAAGGAAGAACATCTAAATAAACCAGTAAACCCACTTCAGAGTCTTAGGTGTTTCAAGATTGTTGTTTTTACTGCAACAGGCTAACACAACTACACCTCTAGAATTTATCCCCACATGATCTCATCACTAATTGAAGTAAATGAAAGTGTACACTACTTTAAAATAATCATGAGGGTGCAACACAAAAAACTTCTGAGATCTAGCCTTATTTTATTTAGCATAATTTGCATTAGGGGTGAAATTGTGTGTGTTAAATTCCATCAAGTCACTTCCGACTCATGGCGACCCCATGAATCAATGTCCTCCAAAACGTCCTATCTTTGACAGCCTTGCTCAGGTCTTGCAAACTGAGGGTTTCACACCCATACATAGTAATAGGGAATACGATGGCATGAATTAACTTAATCTTGGTGGCCAGTGACACATCCTTACACTTAAGAATCTTTTCTAGCTCCTTCATGGCTGCCCTTCCCAGTCCCAATCTCCTTCTGATTTCTTGGCTGCAGTCTCCCTTTTGGTTGATGATGGGTGAAATTACACCTTTTGGTTGATGAGGGGTGAAATTACACCTGTATAATTGTCTTATGTCTTTGTTGGAAATGATCACTCTTGTGATATAATTTTGACTAACTTTTCTGAAACTTTACTCATGGCTCTTCAGTATAAAATATTAAGTAAGTCCTCTGCAATGTGCTTGTGGTGGAGAATCCCATTTTCAATCCCCCCCCTTTGGTTCATAAGTATAATAATGCTGAAGAACAAGCCAAATTGCACTCAGTCACATAAACTATATGAATGATTCATAAGCTTTGTCCGTAGTCTTGTACATAGCCACTCTATTTATATTATATGATAATATTATATAAATACCGTGTCCTGTTAATCGTACATCTGTGTGCATTTCAACTTAATCAGAGGAACAGCAATTATTCCTCTCTGGTGCAGAGCTGTTTAAAGACCTCCTAATGTGCCAGAGAGAAATTACTCAATAAACAAATGCTTAAATACACTGGCAGCATCCAGAAGCATATTGCATTACCCTGGTCCTCTCATAGACCTCCTCCTCCCTCCATAGAGTAGCAATGAGAACGTGGTTGCTCTCCAGCATGAGGAGACTTGTAATGTGTGTGTGTATTGTTACTTTCTTCATGCTAGAGAGCATCTAAGCATCCATGTATACACACATTAAAATATATAATACAGGAAAAGCTGGTCATTCAATACTAGCATGGTTGGAGCATGTGGTACAAAGTAATTTTCATTTCCTAGAAAATAGCCTGCATCATTTCAGAATGGCTGAGTCTGTAGGAACTGAGATGGAAAGTTTTGAACTATCCCAAGACAATGTTTAAAGTGATTAAATATATTGAATGCTTTGCCAAAATTCCCATAAAATTATATTGGTACTCTCAGCCTGGTAATAGGCATGGCTGGAAAATGTTGATATAGTTTCATAACATCGGTGCCAGTACTATGCATCTCTCTGTTCCTTCAGGTTGCCACTGCTGCATCCAATTGTATGGAAAATCCTTAACTGATACCTAAAGCTATATATAGCAGTATTTTGGGACTATACTGGCAGTTCATCTTAGGCAAAACCAGAAGATGGGAAGAGCAGAAATAAGCCAAGGTGAAGCTATATTGTTTCTTCTGGAAGTCTGGCATGTTTTCTCAGCTACATAACTAAGGATACACCAGAAAGCCTTGACTCCTCCATTGTACTTCTTTAATGAAAGCATCATTCTTTTTCCATCATGAATGCCTCAGAGGACAGAACCCCACTTTAGAGTTATAATAAATATGAGTACCTCAACAGGACATAACTCATTCACATCTGAGATCTAGAGTATGGTGCGTCAATTAGAATTCCAAGAGAATGTATTGATCTCTATGCAAATAGATGCCATTTTGAAATTAAATCAGAGATTCCTAGAGTTCTGTAATGGAATGAGTCACTTGAACTCTCACACACTTCATATAGGGCCTAACTAGACAAGACACTATGAGATACACAACTGGATTTTCCCAACACATTTTAAAAGCCGATGGCAGCTATGCAGGACCTCAATTCAGGTTAGAGCTGTGGCACAATAGAAGAAATTTAACCCATCCTCCCTACATGGTTTTTGCAAACTGAAACTATCTCCATTTTATGGATAGTCTTCAGAGAGAGCAAAAAATAGGCAATCTCTTGACGATTCCTCCTCCAATTCCAAGACAAATAAGAGTTCTGGGGAGGGTCAGTTTCAGTTGGCAGAACTATGCCTAATGGAGATAGCCAGTGCTACTAATGTGATCACCTCTGAACCAAATCAGGAGACAGTGCAGCCATTATTGGCCTTTAGAAATGTTGAACAGACCTAATCAATGTTCTCTTAGCATCCTGTCGGGGTTGCATGTTCACACTTCAAAGCTCTGTGTGAGGAACACGTTTCATTTTAATACTTCGCCGTATAAGCGGATCCTTTTACTGCGGAGAAACTGTGAACTGAAGCCGTGTCCGACATCCTTCGGGTGAGATGAAGTGCGAACATGCAAGGAAAGCCCGCGGAAGTCGGCGCCACAAATGGCAAGTGCGGACATGACCCAGCAACCATTCAGAAGATGATAGAGGGGATTTTCAGCCGCACCATGCACGCATCCGGCTGATTACAGATTAAAATTCCTGGGCATAGGTCAGAGCTGCTGGTGTCAACAGGAGCATTATGAGGTCCACAACCATGTATTGCTGACTGAAGTACCCCGTGTATCCACTGCCACGCCCCCAAAAAAATTTACTGGAAAGGATGGGAACTCCCCTCCATCCTCAAAGGTACTGCAGTAGCAGCTGACAGTTCTGGCTAGCGAACCCCCTCATTCATTAATGTGTGTTGTGCTTCCACTGCTAATCAGTCTACTATGACTTATTAATTTATTTACATGATTTAATGTCCGCCTTTCTTGCTTTCTCAAATGTCCATTAGTCACACTATAATAACATGGTTATGTTTGCCAGTGTTGCTGAAATAATTTACTACTGTATATGTCTATAATGTATTTGTATGTATTTATACAGAGAGACAGATAGAGACGAGGAGGAGGAGGAGGAGGAGCAGGAGGAGCAGGAGCAGGAGGAGCAGGAGGAGGAGCAGGAATTGGTTTTTATACCCTGCTTTTATCTACCAAAAGGAGTCTCAGAGTAGCTTACTTCCCCCCCTCAACAGCCACCTTGTGAGGTAGGTGAGGCTGAGAGAGTTCTAAGAGAACTGTGACTAGCCCAAGGTCACCCAGATAGCTTCATGTAGAGGAGTGGGGAATCAAATCCAGTTCTCCAGGCTAGAGTCCGCTGCTATTAATCACTACACCACTACCCACACATACAGATGCACAGGGTCTTGATTAAATAAGAACAGATTTCCGTCCAAGATTTCAGAACTAATTATTATAATGCAATTAAAGAAATATATATTATAATGCAATTAAAGAAACATATTTACATTTCCAAAATGCCATAGTGATTCTTAACGTATCCCAGCATTTGTGTATATTTACATGTTTCTGCCTTCCCTACGGCACACATATGTACATGTCTCAGTCATAACTAAGCAGAGCAATAACCACAATGGTTATTTTGGAAGGCGGTTTCGATGCTTTGACAGGCCAAAACAAAATGCTAGCACAACATCACTTCTGAGAAACAACTGAAGGGTGACAACAGCTCTTTTAACTGAAAGCACCATTTCTGTTTTGGGTGACACTTCAGCAGAAATCAACTTGACACCTACATACAAATCTGTCTCTGTGTTTACTGCATCATTAGAGTTCTGCCTAGAGTACAAACTCACCACAAGCTGTATTCTGATCAGATGTGGTTCTGTTATCCTTGCTTATCTCTGCTGAAATCCTGGACAGGGGTACATGAACATCACTATCAGTAATGTCAGGAGAAGCTTCATATGCAGAGTTGTTAGCATCAGTTAGTCTTTTCTTCTTGAATGGACTCTTTGAAAGATAAGACTTGAGGTGTGGGTTTGTCTGTATCAGAGAGTAAATTAAGTGACAGGCTCAGAAAACCGAGCAATATCTTTGGGGTTGTGGCACGGAGCACCATCATCTCAACCTATACCCAGGGTCCTTCATGGAGAAGAGGGTGCCTCCTTCCCATGGGACAGTCCACATCCTTAGGCACACAGTTTTACCAAATGCATTTTTAGGGTGTTCCTTCTCTCCCAGTAAGAGCAGAGACCGTAGCCTGCCAGAGACTTTCTCCTCAGAGCTGAGCAAGGCAGATGGGGTGTTTACATCTATGCTCCAGAGAAGATTGCCAAATTTAGGTGCAGATGATAGTCCAGAGCAGGAAGCCTGGCAAATATACATTAGAAAAGAGATAGCACTGTAAGGTGCTTAAAGGGAACATAGTGCAACTTAAAGAAAAAACCAGATGTTTGAAGAAAAAACCAGTTGTTCATATGTAGCAGCAATATAAAACAGGAGTCCAGTGGCATCTTAAAGACTACAGACCAAATTACATTTAACACATGATTGTTGCTCCAAGTTTTACACTGTTATATATGGCTTAATAGGTATTTTATATGTTTTGTTAGCAATTCTTGAAATGCAAGGTTTTAGGTTTTTAGAAATGTAGCGTGGAAATGCAATATGATATTTTCTGGTCTATGACTGCAATAAATTATTACTATTACTATTTCTATTATTATTATTACTACTACTACACGTGATTGCCATGGGGACTTGCCGCAGGATGCCACCTGCAAGTTCTCTGGGGCAATTAAATTTAGAAGTGCTGCAGGGGCCCAGTTCTGGTTGTGACCATGGCATGGACGGCTCCTGTTTTCCCCCCTGGGCCATTTCCCTACCCCAAATCAGCCCTAGTGCAATACTTGCCTCAATGAGCGGCCGCAGTGCACTGAATGCTTTTGTTGGGAAGATGACATGGAAGAGAGGCAGGATCCCCTCCTTCTACCATGCCATAGTCACAATCCAAATCAGGTCTCTGCAGAGCTTTTAAAATAAGTATCTGTGGGGAACTCATGGTATCTGACAAAGGGAGCGCTGATTCTCGAAAGTGTATATCCCCCAAAATCTTTACGGTCTCTAAGGTGCTAGTGGACTCAAATCTAGTTATGGGGAACTCATAGCAGCTGTATGATTTCACCCATATAGTTTTGTATAGTTTCCCTGTTGCTGCTGTGACTGGTTTCCCAGGAGTTTCTCTAACCTGGTCCCTTGGAAGCAACCATTCCCCACACACACACACACATACATATTGCACCACCAGGGCTTTTCCAGTTTGTATGTTTGTTTTAAATCAGCAATAAAATATTGTTCTAACTACATCACAATCTGCAAAAAGATGAGGAACTGCTTAGAGGGACATAAATGCACCACATTGTTCTGGGGAAGCAGGAGGAGAAAAGCCACATCCCCACAACATTGAACCTGGGGCAAAAAAAACCTGTGTGCAAATGGCCAAAATTTATTACAGCATAAGCTTTCGCGTGTTAGAGCTCACTTCATCTTCATGCATCTGTTAAATCCAGCTCTTTATTACAGCATAAGCTTTTACGTGTTAGAGCTCACTTCATCTTCATGCATCTGTTAAATCCAGCTCTGAGTCATGAAGGCTTATGCTGGAATAAATTTAGGGGGCCTTTAAGGCTCCACTGGAGTACAGTTTTATTTTAAAGAAAAAAACATTTATCATAAGGAGGTAAATGCTTCTGAACTTTTTCGTGTTCCGTTTCCATGACTGATGCTCACAGTTCATAGACTATAATATAGACATAGACACTTAGGCTTGATGACAGAGCTATAGAAATTTATTTTTATAAGGTGCAACAATTTGTCATTCGTTTCTTGGAAGCCCCATCAAGAAATACTGCAAACTCGTCAAGCAAGGAAGGCTAACCTCATCCCACATCTTTCAGTAGCCTAAAGATTTCTAGTCCTGTGCCATATACTCCAGTATTGCACTTATGAAAAATGGGATGTGCTTGCAATAACCCCAATGCTCATACAAAGACCACTCTCCAAGTCTCCCTCCACTGTTACACATTGTTGAAGTTTCTACTCCATTGGCTGTATGCCACATTCATTACCTCTTAAATATCCCTTCCTCTGCTAATGTAAAAGCCAATAGGGCTATTTTGATAAACTTATAGGAGGGGGAAAGCATAGCTCATTAGAGTACTCCATTTAATTTGCACCTTATAACATGATTTAGAATCTTCTCCTGGCTGCAAAAATGGTTATTGCTGATTTTTCTTTTTCAGAATTAAATGACCAAGCTTACAGATCTTATTCAGCAAGCAAGGCATCTATTTATTAGTTTATAAATATTCATTGCAATGCAGCCATTGAGGCTTAGAGCTCTTTTGGTTCATGTGACATTGCTATGTGCATTTGAAGCGGGGGAGTGGGGAGGAAACACATGATTGGAAGGGTGATGAAGGACTTGCTGTAAATGTATCATGAGAATGTCATTGAAGAATATTCCCTGATGTCTTCCTGCTGTGGACTCCCTCTCTCATAATACTGCAATGCGGGGTCATCTGCTGAAGCTGGAGGGTGAGAGATTCAAAACTGATAAAATTAAGTATTTCTTCACACAACGCATAGCTAAATTGTGGGATTCCCTGCCCCAGGATGTGGTGATGGCTGCCAACTTGAAAGGCTTTGAGAGGGGAGTGGACATGTTCATGGAGGAGAGGGGTATTCGTGGCTTCTAGTAAAAATGGATTCTAATCATGATGCATACCTATTCTCTCCAGGATCAGAGGAGCATACCTAATATAGTAGGTGCTGTGGAACACAGGCAGGATAAAGCTGTTGCAGTCATCTTGGTTGTGGGCTTCCGAGAGGCACCTGGTTGGCCACTGTGTGAACAGACTGCTGGACTTGATGGGCCTTGGTCTGATCCAGCATGGCTTTTCTTATGTTCTAAGGAAAGGAGAATGCAGGTGGTGCAATTCTTGTTGTGTATTAGTACTGCATCGTTTATCCAAGAGGATGTACTGTGTATTAGTACTGCATCGTTTATCCATGAGTCCCAGCCCTATTGGAAGAGGTAAACCAGTATTTATATAGAAGTAGGCACACAGAGAAATTTTATGTAGCAAATACATTTCTGAATGCCAATTGCCTTAGCAATTTGAACATGAGAAATGAGTGCTGTAAATGTGTTGTTGTTCCTGTAATACCATTTCCACAAATAAGACTGAAAGCTCTTTTTGCTTCCATTGGTCCCAATGTAAATGAAAACTAGTTAGCAAGAATGCTCATCCATATTACAAATGCCTCCCTTCCACTTGCTCTTCCCCATTAATATTGGTATTAGTAGTGGGAAAGAACTTCAAAAACTTCTCCACAGCTGCAAGGTTTACATCTAAGTTTACATTGGGACCACAAAACGCAGCATACAAACAAGGATAAAAGAACATGAAAGATACTGCAGACTTGGCCAACCTGAGAAATCAGCAGTGGCTGAACATGGACTGACACAAACAGGACACAGGGTCTTATTCCAAGACACTGAAAGACTGGACAATTATACCAACTATTTTGTCAGATTGCACAGAGAAGCCATTGAAATTCATAAACATCAGCACAACTTTAACAGAAAAGAGGAGAGTTTAAGAATGAATAAGGCTTGGCTTCCTGTTCTAAAAAAAACCCTCCAGACTAACAAAGACAACATTCAACAATAGCCATGCAGATTAGCTTTGGATTACACACATTAACAGATCACTTCAGGATACAATGGTTCCATATTAACATACCATACCATCATTAGCACATTATCTTGATACTTACAGGACAATGATTAGCACATTACTTTTGCAGGACAATACTCAGCTCAAACCCAACCCCTTTCTGACTATATATTACTCTTCCTACACCCTTGACACTGAGAGACACTGTCCTTCAGTGTTAATCCTCTGAAGATGCCTGCCACAGTTGCTGGCGAAACGTCAGGAAAGAAAATTCCAAGACCACGGTTACACAGCCCGGATAACCTACAAGAACCAATGAACTCTGACCGTGAAAGCCTTCGACAATATTTTGTCTTAAGTGAATTTTTGAAATCGATGGACTTCAGAAAAGATTACTAGTAATCGTGGGTAGTTTGATAGAATATTAAACATCATGATGCCCTGTGAGGCAGCTGTAATTCACAAGGACATCTGGTTTTCTGCAGTGGCTCAGATTATTTTTCCCCTCTTCAGGGATGTATCTGTAATTTTCTATTTCTTATTTTTATCCTGCCCTTCCTCTAAGGAGGAAGGTTATCCCCTCCTGTAGTCTATCCTTAAACGCGGGTTCTATTATTTATTTCCCATATGGAATAGTCAGATTTCTTTTCTTTTTGTGCATTTTAAGAATTTCATGTTGACTTAGGTCAAGATAATAGGGGCACTAATAAAGGTGAGGGGTCCATCCCCTAAGCAGATATGAGTTGTGTCTATAACTCAACCAGAACTCAGGCTAAGCTTATAGTGGGTCAATGCTCAATATCATTAGATAGGGTTGTCAAACTCCAGGTACTAGCTGGAGATCTCCTGCTATTACAACCGATCTCCAGCCAATAGAGATCAGTTCACCTGGGGAAAATGGCCGCTTTGACAATGGGCTCTATGGCATTGAAGTCCCTCCCCTCCCCAAACCCCGCCCTCCTCAGGCTCTGCCCCAAAAACCTTCTGCCAGTAGCAAAGAGGGACCTGGCAAACCTATCATTAGACAACCTTCCCTGCCTCTGTTCCCATTTCCCTTGGGTTGCCAACCTTGTGGATTATGGCTGTCCCAAACCCCACCCTCCTTAAACTCTGCTCCAAAAATCTCCCACCGGTGGCAAAGAGGGACTAGGCAACCCTACATTCCCCCCAAATTCATCCTTGTGTACATGCATAGCAGATCCTGTCCCACAGATGTTATGCATTTGTTTTACTTTATTTTGAAGAAGAGTTAGTTTTTATAACCTGCTTTTCTCTACCATAACGAGTCTCAAAGCAGCTTACAATCGCTTTCCCTTCTCCTTCCACAACAGATACCTTGTGAGGTATGTGGGGTTGAGAGAGTTCTGAGAGAACTGTGACTAGCCCAAGGTCACCTAGCAGGCTTCATGTGGAGGAGTGGTTAATCAAACCCAGTTCTCCAGATTAGAGTCTGCTGCTCTTAACCACTACATCCACTTTTCTCCCTAACCGGGACCCAAAGTACCTCATAACACAAAAATAAAGTAGAACAATACAGAAGAAACAATTTGGAGAAAGGAAGGCTTTTAAATATAGAGCATCTCTCTTCCTGCCAGCTCTAGTCTATGACCCTAAGGCAAAGAACGAAAGGCCAACATCCCTTTGCCTCTTGTTCCAAGGGCTCATGACCCCCTGCCATGCCCAGGCCTTAAATACCTGCAACAGAAGATGGACAAACACTCAACCTGGATTTTACAAGCTGGCCACCATCTTCTCACAATTCCCACTTGTGATGAAATCTTTTCTGCAGACCTTTCAATAAGATAGTTCTGATAGCTGTTCCAGACACCTTTCTTCTAAAACAAAGACCATTATTCAAATCCTGTAGCAGACCAAGATCTGCTCTGTGAGCTGGTTTGGATCCAGAGCTGTAAAGAGCCAGTATTGCTTTCCAAACATATATTCCCCCAGCTCTCATTCATATCACCTATACCCAACATGAACATAGCATTGCCAGGTATCTATTTTCTATTGGCAGGAGCTTGCTTGTAGTGGTGGGGGGGGAGCAATCCATGTGAGTGCATTGCATACATGCAATAATGTCCCTTACTGGTTTACCTCAGAAGCGACAGGGATGCTCTAGCACATCCCTCAAAAAACTCTATGGAAATCATAGAGTTTGGGGAGCAATGGGCTAGAGCCATCTGTCTCTTCCATGTTTACCCACCACCGGCCAGCTGAGGGGCAGCCGGCAGGACAGTTAATTGGCGGGCAACTGCCCACCAATTAGCTGGCATATGGCAACCCTACCTGAACATCATACTAAAGCAAATCATAAGACTTTCCCAAGTCTATGGGTCCCCAGGGTAACAATAGGGTTGCCACGTCCCTTTTCACCACTGGCGGGAGGTTTTTGGGGTAGAGCCTGAGGAGGGTGGGTTTTGGGGAGGGGAATTCAATGCCATAGAGTCAAATTGCCAAAGCGGCCATTTTCTCCAGGTGATCTGATCTCTATCGGCTGGAGATCCGTTGTAATAGCAGGAGATCTCCAGCTAGTACCTGGAGGTTGGCAACCCTAGGTAATGAGAGCTCCTGGGATTGTCTCCCTAGTCCCTTCTTGGCAGCCCCAGTTACATCTGTGCACACAGGGTTATTTTCAGGTTATTTTTGTAGTTGCTGTTTCAAAAGAAAGAAAATGCAGATACTTTTTCTCACCAAATTATTAACATTTTCCTCCTAAAGATGTGAAACTCTCAATGACCTTTCCAAAGCATGTTGTTTGAAAAGGAGTGCAGTCTCTTAAAGGCCTGTGTAATGAATAGGTTGCCATGGCAAAGCACATACAAAACTTACGCATGCATATATATGTGCAATGTGCAGAGGAGACAATATGGGCATACAAAAAGCAGCATGACAATCACCAGAATAGCTGGTTGCTGCTCAAGGAGCCATATCATCCTCTTCATGAAAGGCATGGATCCTGGGATCCACTTTGTAAAATAAAGTGATGTTCATGTACTCAGAATAGAAAAGGAAGACAATTGCATAAATATTTCTGCTGCCTTCAGAAAATGTTTGCATGGATACCACACTTTTAATGCCAAGAGCTGCTTTTATACAATAGTTCATGAGCCCCTTCCATTTGGTCCTTTTGTCTAAATCTTCTTAATCTGTTTACATAATTTTACAGTAACAGCAGAGAATTGTTTTGCCAGAGGACTAAACTGTTACAAATAAAGTGCAGCTCTGCTGTATAAAACACCTCTTTTCTTTTGGCTTAAAAGGCATATTCAAATGAAATGTGCTTGCTTTCCAAAACAGTAAAGTAACTGGAGCTTACTAAAGAGTCTGTGCAACCTTACCATACTTTTTGGTAGTTTTAGGGAGCAATCCTAAACAGACCTACTTGGGAAATAAATCCGACTTTTATTCATCGGTGCTCACTCCCAGGAAAGTGTTCTTAGAATTGCAGCCTTCATATATTACTGTTATTAAATTACTTTCAAACTACCTTTGGTTTAGTAGTTGCACTGAACATTTGACACCATTTGACAACTGAATTCAAATATCCATTTATGGAAGCATCCATACTGAAAAATCCATTAAATCAAGAAGGATGCTGCACAGCAAGAAAATATACTTTGAAAACATGAAGGCACATTCTTTCTCTCATACGCATACATGTGTGTGCTCTCTAAGGGCGAAAATGCATGGTCGCTTTAGCCTCCTTTATTCCCTGTTTCAGCCAGGATTCAGCCAGGATCGAACACACGTTCAGCGAAACGCATGTGTTCGATCCTGGCTGAATCCTGGCTGAAACAG
The DNA here is from genome assembly GCF_029931775.1 of Euleptes europaea. Taxonomy (NCBI): domain Eukaryota; kingdom Metazoa; phylum Chordata; class Lepidosauria; order Squamata; family Sphaerodactylidae; genus Euleptes; species Euleptes europaea. The sequence goes on along the minus strand of NC_079312.1, from coordinate 97,977,347 downwards.
GGAATAAAGGAGGCTAAAGCAACCATGCGTTTCACCCTAAGTCTACAAACTCAACTGCTGCATTTGTTAAGCTTTATTTTTAAAATTGTCAAATATATTCCAATTTTAGCTTGCTAGCTAATTTCAGATCTGATTTTTTTTTCACTTAAGAAAATTCCAGGTGTGTAGCTGTGTTAGTCTACAGCCACAAAATAAAACAGGGATTTAGTGGCACCTTAAAGACTAACAACATTTATTCCAGCCTCAGTTTCATGTCAGATACACATGTTCCACCATTAGACAGATGTATTTATACTTAAACCTGTAGACACCGGACAGGAAAATGTTGCAAGGAAGGACCAGTTGAAAACAATATCCAATCAAAAAAATAATCCACTCTAAGTGGGTGAAGACCACACCCAACTATTGATATAGGCAAAGTAGGCTGATTCAGCTGAGCTAATTAACATATGTAAGCCCTGAGATGCACTAAGATATTAGCACCTGTAGTGAGTAAGAAATGCCAAGTCCTTGTTGAGGTCTGGTAGATAGTTATGAACTTCTTGATTAGTTCTAATTCAGCAATATCCCATTAGATTCTCCCTTTGAAGTTCACTTGTAGGAAAACATTGACTTATAGATCAGCAACAGAATGCCCTGGAAGATCAAAATGTTCAAGTGCTGGTTCCTGAATATTGTGTCTATTTGTTTTTCTTATTTATTGACCTGTTTGTCCAGAATAGAGACAAGAAGGGTACTATTGACACATGATGATATGTATTATATTAGAGCATGAGCAAAGGAATTGGCCCAAGATAGTATACCTGATCCTATTAGGTCTGACCTAATACAAGGAAAGTTATACTTCTGAATGGTAACTGCCTTTACACTGGCTCAGAATACTGGCTCCTGGGCCACATATAAATTAGCTCTCCATCCCATCTGGCCTCTTCCAGCAGCAGGCAGTGCAAGTTTGTGGTAGGCCACAAGGACATGCAGCTTTTTAACATTTAAGCTTTAGTTCATATCACATTGGTACAACATAACAAAGGATGTGGAGAGGCTTGCTGTATTTTTACTGAATCAAAAGATGGTTAGGTTTAAAATTAGAAATCTGAACAATCAAGTATTACAGTGTTATGCAGGATATGGCAAAGTGGTTTATACAAAATATACTCCATTAGACATCATGGAATGTTCTTCAACCATAACTTCTTCTGATTCAATTTTTACAGTGTATGCATTATGTTCCTAGGACTATTGGATCTAAGTTTGAATCAAATAACTTGCTAATGTTTTAAATACAAAACCCCTACATTTCTGATTTTCCTTGTGCTATGGGCTTTTAAATTGGTTTTGTTGTCTTTGCATATACCAGTGGTAGACTGCTTTGCATGCAACTACTGTATGTTTCATTATTTTCCTTTTATAGATCCAGCAATGTCTGCAGGTTGCTGTATTGCTTATTCAAGGCAATCTATTTTTAACTTATTATAAATTTGTAGCACACAGCACCTCCTTAACTAGGTTTGGTATTTCTTTCTCTTGCGTCATCATCAGGTCTAAACCTGTATTAGCCTCTTCTGTGGTACATATTTTCAATATATATTAAACCCAGAGATTGCTTATTCTGCCATATATATATATATGTATATATATTTATACATATAAATATATGTATATATTTTTCAGTATTCTTAAAGTTCCTGTAAAATTTCTGTTCAACTGAGTTAGACCACTACCTTGACAGTTATCAAACATATCGAGCTGCTCTGAGAATCAGTGGTCTGTATCCAACCGCATCACTGTCAGGATTGTTTGTATACATGATGACAGGCATTGAAAACAAACAATCCTGACAATCACTAAGCAAAGTTTGAAGCCTTCCTCCAACTTAAGTGGCTTTTCTTCCAATAGAAGAACTTCCTCCAGAATAAGGTAGGATATATGCCACTCTGGTTAGAAAGTAGTATACAAATAATTATAGGACCCCCGGTTGTTTTAAAATGTGTCACAATTTCAAATTCAAAAAATAAAAAAAGTTTTTAAAAAGTGATATACAAAATATTGTGAATACATAAAATATGTTATATAGCATTTGTAAGCTACCCCAAAATAGCACCCTTTCCCATTTTTAGCAATTGGTGTCAATGGATAAGAAACCAATAACTATATTTATTTATTTAATACGTTTTTATTCTGTTCTTCTTCCAAGAAGGTCAGGATGACATATATATATATATATATATATATATATATATATATATATATATATATATATATATATATATATATATAGTATTTTGCCTCAATTTTATGCTCACATCAACCTAGAGTAGCCAACCTCCAGGTGGGGCCTGGAGATCTCCTGGAATTACAACTAATCTCCAGACTACCAAGATCAGGTCCCCTGGAGAAAATCGCAGCTTCAGGGGATGAACTCCACAGCATTAGACCCTGCTGGGGTCCCTCCCTTCACCAAACCTTGTCTTCTCCAGGATCCACTTCCAAAATCTCCAAGAATTTCCAAAACCAGAGTTGGCAACCCTACAAAAACCTTGTGAGGTAGATTAATCTGAGAGAGAGAGTGATTGATCGAAGGTGACCAAGCAAACCACCATGCTAGAGTGGGGATTTGAACCTGGGTATCCCTGATCCTAGTCCAACACTTTAACTACTATAACTTTTCTTCCAACTTATGCTTTGTTCACACAAGCAATTTTCAGAGAGACAAAGGCAGACAGACACTGTTTTCATTGTTTCTGCCATATTAAATAGTAATTTTAAGATTCATTTTAGGATTACCTATTAAATAGCACACTGTCCTCTTCCACTGCAGTATTCAATCAACTGGATGAAGGCCACAATTATTTAATTTTAGGCAGTTTTGGTTCTGGTGTGATACTGTACAAGGAAAAGAAGGACATCTTAAGCTTTTCCTCAATAAGTAATAGCTTTGACCTGAAATACCTCAACAAGTGTCTATACTGCAGTTTTTCTACCATGCAAATTAGGCAAATCAAGAATCAACTAAACATTCTTGAGGCATAATCCAGCCAAAATCAAGCACTCTCCCTATTGATTTCCAATAAATAGCATGCTTAAATATCTACATTGGAAATCAATGGGACTTCCCTTTGACTAGATCATGCACTTGCAATTTAGCCTTTAAATTGTATTTGCCATAGTACAACATGCAGACAAACACCCAAGTAAAACAGGAAATTAGTACTGGGTCATTACTACTAGGAAGCAATAACAGAAACATTACTAACACAAATTGTGTTACCAACGAAAGGTAGATTTATAGCTTAGCTCAAGGTTTTTCTACATTACCACTTGCCACTTAGCTCCTGCCTGATTATCGTCATATAAGCTAATTTAATTATGTTTGAAATGTCCCAAACCTTAGGCATGAATGCATGGGGCCTGTATTGTTATGCCACGAGAACATGAATAACATTGCCACAAAAAGAAGACAAAGACTTATTTCTGTTTCTTATCTATTATTTGTTTGTTTATTATGTGTAGGGTTGTCAGCCTCCAGGTGGAACCTGGGAACCCCCAGAATTACAGCTCATCTTCAGACTACAGATTATCAATTCCCCTGGAGAAAATGGATGGTTTGGAGGTTGGAATTTACAGCACTGTGCCCCACGGAGGCACCTATGCTCCCCAGGCTCCACCCCCAAATCTCCAGGAGTTTCCCAAACTGGAGCTGGCAACCCTACCCTCTGCCCCCGCCCACCATTGGCTGGGGGACCTGGCAACCCTAATTATGTGTGTGCTGTTTATGTGTATGGTTGCCAACCTCCAGGTACTAGCTGGAGAATTCCTGCTATTACAACTGATCTCTGATCAGTTCCCCTGGAGAAAATGGCTTATTTGGCAATTGGAGTCTATGGCATTGAAGTCTCTCCCCTCTCCAAACCCCACCCTCCTCAGGCTCCACCCCAAAAATCTCCCGCCAGTGGCAAAAAGGGACCTAACAACCCTGTTTATATGAGAAATTTAAGGGACATTTTGGACTGCAGTGGGAGAAGGGAGAAAGTCACAGTTCACAGTTCACAGATAGAAATAGTTCATACAGATGCAGTCAGCCCCTCGGTTACCACAAGTTAAAAGCCAGTGAAGTTTTCCATTAGTAGCAAATTATTGCTATTAGTAGCCATTCATTCTGGCCAGCAGCCTTGCAGCAGCATTCTAACCACCTGAAAGGCAGCCCCTACATAAAGTACATTTTAAACTGTCTTTTAAACTGGATACAATTTTAAGAATTGTACAGACAGACCAAAACGGTCATATATCTATCACAAATTCTATCTAGGATTATAACATTTACTAATATGTCATTTAGCAGAGTCTATAACATGATCTTCAGTGTCTGCCTTGGGGCAGATTAAACTACGTCATCTAACCTTGTTTGGCTGCACCATTGGCATGCTTGTATAAAAGGTCTCACAAAGGTTGCTCATTAACTTCTTCTCTGCTTCATTTTTGCATTCTGTTAAAAATGACTCTTAGGAGTCCCGTGGCGCAGAGGGTTAAGCTGCAGTACTGCAGTCAAAAGTTCTGCTCACGACCTGAGTTCGATCCCGACAGAAGTTGGTTTCAGGTAGCCGGCTCAAGGTTGACTCAGCCTTCCATCCTTTCGAGGTCGGTGAAATGGGTACCCAGCTTGCTGGGGGTAAAGGGAAGATGACTGGGGAAGGCACTGGCAAACCACCCCGCAAACAAAGTCTGCCTTGGAAACGTCGGGATGTGACGTCACCCCATGGGTCAGGAATGACCCAGTGCTTGCACAGGGGACCTTTACCTTTTTTAAAATGACTCTTAGTAGAATACATTATTTTCTTCTATGTATTGCTGTACATTAGATTGGCTGTGCCCAGACAGTATAGTTATTTTTGTCACAATGGCTACGAAAGGGTTTTAGGGATTTGCTCCAAACAATGATCTATTCATAAATCATCAGAAAGCAAATTAGTTGCTTTTGGCCATGGACCAATGGTATTACACTGGATAAGTTGAGGGCCTGTGAGGAACTGCATATGCGGAGGGGGTTAAACCATTGGGAAATATTTACCCCTCCAGGGCAGCACAGTGGCTTCTGTTCCTCTCACCAGGGAGTCACCAATCATCACATGCTTTCTCCGGCTCCTTAACCACCTCTGCTCTCAAGGGGCTGAAAATTTTCCTATATAATTGCCCATCCCTACAAATAGAAGAGCAACTGTAATATGTAGAGCAGAGGTGTCAAATATAAGGCCTGTGGGCCAGATCTGGCTCCTTGAGAGCTAACTGGCCCGCGAGCCAGCCAAGGCAGCCCCCCCCCCCCCACACACACACACACACACTTAATCTGGGGTGGAAAGGCATTGCCTGGCCCGACCAAGTGACATTTATGTCATACCTCGCCCTCATAACAATTGAGTTTGACACCCCTGGTATAGAGTATATTAGAGGTTCAGTTTGTTGGTAGACCAGAGGGGGTGACAGAATACTCACACTATGTGCGAGGTTATGTTCAAACTCATGTTACTGAGGCCTTTCAGTGCACGCTTCTTAGTGAGAGACCAGGTACATAACAACAAACGTTGGGAAAACAGATACCTTCATATGCACCCGACCCCCTTCCTACTCAGAGAAAGTTACCGAATTGTGGTGTGAGCTTGATATGTCATTGAGTTTCTTCTGTTGTCTCAGTTGTGCCCTACTTCGTTTGAACCATTAGCGACTGCCACAACTAGGGGTGAACTAACAGGAGGTGTGGAAATTTTATTAGGAGGCAAATCACAAGTCTAGCAAATGGTTCTTGCTCATGCTGAAATGGTTGTAATTGCACTGGATACGCTTGAGATTTGTTGAAAAGTGTGTCAGGAATTGCGCTGCCCTAGGGGTGCCAACCCCAAGGTTGGATCTGGAATGACAACTGATCTCTAGACTACATTAACTGCTTATTTATTTAAAATATTTATCCCACTTCTCCGACAGAAAATGGCTGTTTTGGAAAGTGGACTGCATGGAATAATACCCTACCAAGGTCCCTCCCCTCCCTAGACTCCACTCTCCCAGGCTCCATCCTCAAATCTCCAGGTATTTCTGAACCTAGGGCTGGCAACCCTATGTTGCCCAATAGCGACATTGAATGTATGCTGCCTAAACTTGGAAGGACATATGTCTGGATTAATTGCTTGCGATTACATTTTTGATATAATTTTTTTAAAACACGCAGCCAGGATGAAAAGAGGGCAGAAATCTGTTTTCCTTAGACAAATAGTGCATAGACGAAACAATATGTGCATAGAAACCGAGGATGGTAATGGAAAAATAAAAGGAATTAAAATAAAGACAGTAGAACAGAAAACAAAAAGGTTGTCAATAAGGCTTTATAAATGCCTACAGTTGATAGGCAAGAAAAACAATTCACTTTGGAAAGAAGTGTTTCTGAAGTCTAAGGGAATCAGGCTTTTTTAAAAAAAAGATCCCAGGTTTAATCTTTTGTTATAAGTAATTGACAGGAAAGAAATTATATGTTACTTTGATTTTGAATGAGTGCACATAACACCAAATGGGTTGGTTATACGCAAAGGTGTCAAATATTTTGATATTACTCTTTTACACCATTACTTGATTCTTTTTCCCTGAATATGATTTGGATGTATTTAGGAAAAATTAAAGTAATAGTGTGCTGCTAAGACTTTCTGATAGCTGCCCAACCAGACAAATGAGGAGAATCTCAAAATCCTGAAGGAAATGTCTTCAGGCATTCAGAACACGTAAACAGATAATTCTTTAGAATTCATGCCCATTTTTAAGAATGAAAGGAATAGAGTTTCAGAAATGTTGTGGATGCAGTCAAGAATCAAACATAACAAACTGCCTCTTGTAGGCAGTCTTCAGAAGGACTGTTAAACATTTCGTAAAACCTTTTCCCAAACACCTGGTGCTTAACCTTTCTCTAAAAATTGATCTTTGATCAACGCTTGACCATGAACACATGAACACATGAAGCTGCCTTATACTGAATCAGAACCTTGGTCCATCAAAGTCAGTATTGTCTACTCAAAGTCAGTACTGTCTACTCAGACTGGCAGTGGCTCTCCAGGGTCTCAGGCAGAGGTCTTTCACATCACCTACTCACCTGGTCCCTTTAACTGGAGATGCCAAGGATTTAACCTGGGACCTTCTGCATGCCAAGCCGATGCTCTACCTCTGGGCTCTGTAGGCTAACAAAAGAAAGGTATTTGGCAGAAGCAGGGTGGTGTGCATTGAGCTTGCTTTGTGAAGAAGCAAGCACTTCTGCCACAAGACTAGTACTGGCTGCTCTTTCCTTTTTTCTTTGAGTATTTCCACCCTACTATCATCCCCATTGGGTGTTCAAAGTGGCCTGTAAAGTAACACAGAAACATAATTTAGACAAGTAGACCCCCGAAAAGGTATACCTCCAACCTGAGTTGGTGCTGGATCCACTGGCCCAACTGACTCAGGGTCACAGACTGTGAGCTGTGGGCCAAGAATCAAGGCCAAGAATCTTTTGGCTCTTGCATTTCAAATTACACCCAAAGCCTCACACCTCTGGCCACCCCCCCCCCCCCAGGATTAAATTATTGTAACTGAAACAGAAACGCAGCCCCGGTCGTACTCACCTGAAAGAGATGTTCCTACGATTCCCCTCCTCTCTTTCCATCCTTATCATTCCTTCCCATTTGTACATAGGTAAATAAATAAATATTCACTGAGGAAGAAGCACTGCTATAGTCATTCGTGTGCTGGATTTTCTCTCTGGAGAGGAAAATCAGGAAAGTAACTGATTGCTATGCACTATACGACTGTGGTCGTTTATGCATGGGAGTTTTACCTGAGGTTCGTTGCTGGCTGGACCCACACTTTCTTGTTGGAAATCTCTGCACCAGCAGTCTCCAAGCTCAAATCAAGCCCCCACCCCTTTAAATGCTACTTTGTAATTGGCTTACTTGTAGTGCTTACTGTGAGAGAAAATCCCCCCCAACCCAATTGCCACATAATAAAACATTTTAAGAACAACAAAAACGAAGCAATCTGGAAGGGGGGGGGGAGAAATCCAAGCCTCGGTTTTAAAAAGCTTTTCTTCTGCTCAGAGAGAGCTCCCAGGAAGCATTTCAATCCCCGCCTCTGGACATGCTGCTTTGTAACTGGCTATGAGAGAGAGAAAGCAAGCTTGTGTGTCCCGCAGTTTGCCTTATGCATGGAGATTTCACCTGGGCTTTGCTCAGGGAAGATGGAAGAGTCGGGTTAACATAGGTCATTTATGCATGGGTACTTTCATTCACATTCACCCCTGGTCTGAATTGAGTTATGCATGAGTTTTCCATTAGAGATGACCTCGTGCCCAGCCTTCGCAATGTCTGGGTCTTCCCATTCCTCTGTTAACCCGATTCTGCAGCTTAACACTCAGCACCACAGGGCTCCTGCTACATACTATGGGGCAAAAACAGAGTTCTGCTTGCTAGAGCAGGCAGAAGAGCAGTAACCAGAGGGGCTGGGGGAGCAAGAGAGTGGATGAAACAGGGGCCACATGCTCTATTGGTGCTTCAGAGCTTTCCAAGGAACAGGCATCAACTCAGGGTGCAGCCATGGCAATCCTGTGACAGCAGTCCTAAGCAGGTCCACTCAGAATCCTACGCACTCTATTCAACGGTCTATTATTCCCAGGAAAGTGTTCCTGGCACTGTAGCATGTGCCTACAATGCCAATGAGCTAGTGTAGTATAGTAAGCTATAGTGTTTGGTGAAGCAGGGACATCCAGGTTCAAATCCCCACCCAGTTATAAAGCTCATTGGGTGACCTTGGGCAGTTATTTTTTCTCAGGCTCACTTACCACACAGCAAGGTAAAATTGAGGTCAAATGGAGAAATACATAGGGTTTCCAGCCTCTAGGTGGGACCTAGAGATCCTCCGGAATTACAGCTCATCTCCATACTACAGAGATCAGTTCCCCTGGAGTAAATGGATGCTTTGGATGGAAGACTCTGTGGCAATTTACCTCACTGAGGTTCCCTGTTCTCCCCAGGCTCCATCCCCAAATCTCCAGGAGTTTCCCAACCTGGATCTGGCAACTCTCCCCCACCCCCGTCATCCCAGCAAACCTAGAAGGAGAGAACCATGTGTACCACCAAAAGCTCCTTATGGGAAGAGTGGGATAAAATATAGTGTAGATAGCTTATGCCAATTTAAGTGAAGCAAATTCAGTGAAGAGCGGATATCTCACTTCCTTCTTTAAATGCTTTGCTAAATAAGCTGATTGCGGACTGCAAAATGCATAATTATAGGGAGGGGCATCATGCTAGCCACTTCTCCATTTCCACATCTTTCAACTGTGCCTTCCCTATCACTGAAGGCAGCACAACAGTTGGAGGAAAGTCAATTTTAGCTTTGAGTAAATATATTTATGCAACTCATTATTATGGTACTTTCACTTGTAAAATGACACCAGTTAAAGGAAGTGGCAGACTGAAATTACTGCAATATATTCCAACTAAGAAGCAGAGTTACCTTACCAGGATTTATAATGGAATATATTTTCTTTACCATTAAACAAAATTCCCATTTCATTTAAATCCATGGAGAAGTTCTACTGACCACTCCGTCAACTACAGCGGTCACAGTACAAGAATGTACAGTCAAGAATGTACAATCTTCTCAAAATGGGAAGAAACAGGGCTTCTCCTTGACTAAAAAGATATGAAAAATGCTGTAACAAGGAACTTGACACAGGTGTTTTTTTACGTGCTTATAAAGTCACTATATGTAAGGAATTTAGGAAATGTATAGTGCTCTAGCACAATGAATGCATTCAGACCGGTGCCGATGTTCTCTAAAGGAAGGTTTCATTTGCTGAGGCTTACATACATGGCATGCATACATACTTTCAAATCTATACATAGGAATGAGAAGGGGGGACTCTACAGATGGTATACAAAGAGCTGCAAAGGATTTTAATTGTGATTACACAGGAGGATAGTAGCATCCCATTATGGAATGGGAAAATGGAGGCGTTGAGGGATAGGATGGGGTAAACGGTGAAAAGACTTGTTCAAGAATGCTTTCAGGTTCCTAATTTTTATGTACCGTTAATACTGTCAGCGAAGAGCCCCGTGGTGCAGAGTGGTAAGCTGCAGTACTGCAGTCAAAAGCTCTGCTCACAACCTGAGTTCGATCCCGATGGAAGTTGGTTTCAGGTAGCCGGCTCAAGGTTGACTGGCTGGGGGAGGCACTGGCAAACCACGCCGCAAAACAAAGTCTGCCTAGTAAACGTCGGGATGGGATGTCATCCCATGGGTCAGGAATGATCTGGTGCTTGCACAGGGGACCTTAACCTTTAATACTGTCAGTATTGAGTAAAATATTTTCTGGTTCATTTTGTGCTGCTTTTAGTTTCAAAATATTTGAGGCAAAAGAATGCTTCTGAAGAAAGAACATCAAATGCGTGGCGTGGTGGTGAAGAGCAGCAGACTCTAAACTTGAAGAACCAGGTTTGATTCCCCACTTCTCCGCATGAAGCCTGCTGGGTGACCTTGGGCTAGTTACAGTTCTCTCAAAACTCTTTCAGCCCCACCCATCTCACAAGGTGCCTGTTGTGGGGAGGGGGGAAAGGAAGGAGATTGTAAAGACTCCTTAAAGGCAGAGAAAAGCGGGATACAAAAACCAACTCTTCTTCTTATTATTTTCATGGAGCTAATAAGATGTGAGTTGTTTTGTAGAAGTATAATGCACATAGAATGCAAGTGGAGGAAGGAGAAATAGAGCAGCCCTGCGCTCCTTGGTGAGAGGGCAGGATAAAAATGTAATAGAAAGGAAAAGAGAAAGATCAGACATTGCTGTGTGGGGTAGAAGTAGAGTTATAATGGGTATTAGGCACTGGGGATCTGTAATTAGGAGCTATTATCTGTTTGTGACAAATGCAGAGAGATAGGGGTATTGTCACGAGCTGATGTAAAAAAAAAAAGAATAAAGCAGGCTACAGTTGTGGGCACTGTTAGCATTGAATGCTAATATTCCTTTGCCCACCTTATTTAAGGTCCAGCTTGCAGCAGTGTGTGCCCTGTTCACCAAATTTGGAGAGTGGGATGTCAGAGTAATCCCATGTAAGGCCTACATGTGTTTCTGAATGTGTAGAACTGAAACAAAAAGACAAGGCTATCTAAAAGGTGTTCTGATTCAGTGGTGATTAGGAAGTTCAAGGAAGGGAAGGAGGGGGAGGGAGCCCTGTGGCTGTGTGTAACGCTCAGTGGAGTTTCTGTCAAATGTTCACTCTCAGCCACATGTAAATGCTTTAAACATAATGATGATTGTTAATGTGTTTTTTAGAAATGCCATGTTAGTTCATGCACTTTTATTTGATTGGGGCTTGGGGGAGGTAATTATATGGGAAGCCATTCTTGACATTACCAAATGTGTATGATTATTTTATCGTTTTAAAATTATGTGTCTAACTTTGCAGTAGCAATAGTTGGTGGTGGAAAGTGCTGTCAAGTCACAGCCAACTTATGGCAACCCCGTAGGTTTTTCCAGGCAAGAGACAATCAGAGGTGGTTTGATATTGCCTGCCTCTGCGTAGCAACCCTCGACTTCCTTGCCAGTCTCTCATTCAATACTAACCAGGGCCAACCCAGCTAAGGTTGCCAGGTCCCTCTTTGCCACTGGTGGGAGGTTTTGGGGGCGGAGCCTGAAAAGGGCAGGGTTTGGGGAGGGGAGGGTTCCACATTGACATACCACAGCCTCATTAGCACATTATCTTGATACTTACAGGACAATGATTTGCACATTACCTTTAATACTTTGCAGGACAATGACTCAGCTCAAACCCAACCCCCTTCTGACTATATATTACTCTTCCTACACACTTGACACTGAGAGACACTGTCCTTCAGTGTTACTCCTCTGAAGATGCCTGCCACAGCTGTGGGCGAAACGTCAGGAAAGAAAATACCAAGACTACGGTTACACAGCCCGGATAACCTACGAGAACCAATGAACTCTGACCATGAAAGCCTTCGACAATATAAAGTAATGAAAGTTCGAAGAAATGTTTTCCTGTATGTTTTGCATGTTCTGTTATATCCTATTTTTGGTTCATAGGATTCAATTGGAGACCAAGGGAACCAAATTCTTCTTCTTCTTCAAAGGAGAGCTCCTGGGAATTTGGAACTGTTTTGGGGGGACCAGAGATTCAAATTCTGCCTCTTATCATTCTTTAAAGAAAGTCCTTGAACCTATCCAGAGAACATGAACTGGAAAAGGTTACTCAAAAACCAATTAGAAACTTACCAATCTAAACCTTGTTAGTGGGATCATTAATAAAATGGTTGTTTCCTATCAAATACTGAAATCTAATGTCACAAGGAATCAATATTGCTTATACATTGACTGAACTGTCCATAAATAATTGAACTGTGTGTTCCCCTGGCTCAGAAAAATCAGAAGGCACAAGAAAACATTTAAAAATATTATTTTAATTTTTGAGATTTTTTTAAAGGCAGCCTAACATTTAAACAACCGCATTAAAATGCAAGTAGAAAGAAATGGCTTGGCGAAATTAACAGGCCCATTCCTGCTTCCCACTTAGGCTGTTAATAGGGTTGCCAGGTTCCTCTTCGCCACCGGTGGGAGGTATTTGGGGCAGAGGCCTAAGAGGGCAGGGTTTGGGGAGGGGAGGGACTTCAATGTCATAGAGTCCAATTGCCAAAGCGGCCATTTTCTCCAGATCTCTATTGGCTGGAGATCAGTTGTAATAGCAGGAGATCTCCAGCTAGTAACTGGAGGTTGGCAACCCTAGCTGTTAAAGGCATTCAAGGCTTCCTTGTTGCTAGGAGTGCTGTTATACACAAAATTTGAGGGTGGTTTTTCCCTTTTTTAATCCTTTTCCTGTTTCTTCATTTCTCTAGTCCCTACATCCCCTTTATCTCTTGCAACACGTTGCCGTTACTGTTGTTACTTCTCAGTTCTCTGCATTTCTATTTAATCACATTACCTGTTTTTCAGGCCTAGTCAGTTTACCTGAAGGCCTTTTTCCTAAGGCAAACAGTTGAAGTACATACTTAGATAGTTAAACTGCTTAAATCCATGTCCAGTTTTGCACGTGCTGCTGTCTTATGTTCTCCAAACGTGCACAGAGAAACAGATGTGCAGTGAATTAAAAAGCACACAAAAACCCTCATAACTGCTCTTCCTCTTCCTGGGCTTTACTGTGGGGATTTATCTCTTCTTCAGTTCATATTTAGTTCTGCTTTCCTTCTGGTGTTTGCCATAGCATTTTGGGAAAAAAATCTAATTGGCTGATTATTCCATGAAAATAACATTAATCCTGAGCTTGACTTCTAAGACTGAAAAGAAATAGACCATGGAAGCTACATCCTTTGGCATAAAAGGCGTGACCTTTATTCAGACTCATCAGAAGGTCCACAGCTCATATGGTCAAAGGAAGGAAGTCCACTGTGTGTATGCTGAGACTTTACATATACCGAAGCTGGCATTCAGAATAGGGTTGCCAACCTCCAGGTGGTGGCTGGAGATCACCAGCTATTGCAACGGTTCCCCTGGAGAAAATGGCCGCTTTGGCAACTGGACTCTATGGCATTGGAGTCCCTCCCCTCTCCAAACTCCACCTTCCTCAGGGCCCACCCCCAAAATCTCCAGGTATTTCCCAACCCAGAGCTGGCAACCCTAATCCAGAATGAGATGAGAGACCGAGACTGCTGAGGCCAAACTCAAATTATGGCCCAGATTGGACAAGCCCAACCTAACTTGCAGCCTTATGTATATCAAATCTCCATTAAAATTATTAAAATAGCCTAAGGAAGCAGTATGCCACTGTCCTGTAGGAATCCTGTAGGAGGTTTCTATTGTTCTGCAAGGTAAACCATCAGTCATTACAATGCAGGATGGAGCAAAGGACAAATCCCTATGATTCAGTTCACTTTGGATACAGAGTGGGAGGTGGGACAGAACAGAATCAGAGTGGTAAGGGCGGAGGAAAGGATAGTGATAGCCAGGCCAAGTGAAGAAGACTAAGGATTGATGGCGGTCATGGCAACAAAAGAGAGCCATGTTTAATTTATAAGTATATATTTAATAAAATCAAGCCCACATTAAAGGTATTTCTCTGCCAAGAGTGTCTTGGAAATAATCCGGCATCACAAAGAATGAGTGAACAGAGGAATGGGAGAGGGGTCTGGAGCACTAAGCAAAATAGTACATAGTAAACAGAATGCCTGTAGCTGTTCATCAGAGCTATGCATATCCCGTGAGACCTGGTAGCTCATATGATCTATAAAGTCTAGCTCGTGTACAATACAGAGTCTCAGCTGAATTAGTATTCCCAGTCTTTTATGAGGATTGAGAGTTCACAACACTTTGCATGATCCATGAGGCTGAGTAAGTTTGGCAAGCCATACATGTGAGAAACAGAGGCTGTTCTGTGTATGCAGGATTTGCTGTACACAGCAACCTTTATGTTACAGTATTAACTTCCCGAAACAGACAATTCACTTAAAATGCAGGGAAATTCTGAGAGGAATTTTTGGTGTCAGGGATGTACACAATGTTTATCATGTTTGCATCTGCATGTAATTGTGCAGCTGAGCTGTTTCACGTGGTCCAGGGGCTTTTACATCATAACCCAGGGAACTGTAAGCTGCCTTGAGATCTCTCCTGTCTTATACTAGGGTTTCCAACTTCCAGGTGGTAGCTGGAGATCTCCTGCTATTACAACTGATGTCCAGCCGATAGAGATCAGTTCGCCTGGAGAAAATTGCCCCTTTGGCCATTGAACTCTATGGCACTGAAGAATGATGAAGAGGGACCTGGCAACCGTAGGTTATACTCCCCTTGGAAAGCCAGGTTCACAGCTTGAGAGTGCTACTCAACACAGCAGTCACCCTAGAAAACTAGGTGGCTGTGGTAGACCAGAGTGTTTTTCGCCAGCTTCAGCTAGTGCATCAGCTGCGTCTGTTCCTGGTTCATTCAGATCTAGCCACAGTGATCCATGCCTTAGTTACTTCTAGATTGGACTACTGCAATGTGCTGTACTTGGGGCTACCCTTGAAGAGTGTTCAGAAGCTGCAGCTAGTGCAGAATGCTGCGCCTAGACTGCTGCTCAGGGCTAGCTACTGGGAGCCTGTGACCCCAATATTACAGCAACTAGACTGGCTACCAGTCTACTCCCAAGCCCCATTCAAGGTGTTGATTTTGTCCTTTAACTCCTACATGACTTGGGACCAGCATATCTGAAGGACCTTCTTTTCCCATATGTTCCTGCCTGGGAATTAAGATTACAGGGAGAGGCCCTCCTGACTGTCCCATCTATCAAAGAAGCCCATTTGGTGGGTACCGGAGAGATTAAAGAAGCATTTTCAGTGGCAGCCCCACAATTATGAAACAACCTCCCCAGGGAGGTGCGCCTGGCCCCCTCACTTTCAATTTTTAGGAGGCAGTTGAAGACAGTTTTATTTAGGGCTGCATTTGATTGCATCCACTTCCAGAAACAGATCGTGGTGATCTTATTTTTAACCGGTTGAGCATTACACAACACCAAGGTTAACATGAGTTTATATCATTGAGGTCTCCACCACCCACGTAGCTCAGCATGAGGTGGAGATTGTACAGGGAACGAACACCATCTCAGAGCCTGTCTGTGGCCTTCTGCACCCGCTGCAACCTCTGATAAGTTCCCACATAGAGTGCAGAGTAGCAATCAATGCTTGAAGCTAGGAAAGTTTGGATGAGCACAGTGAGAACTCCCTGCTCTCAAATGGGCCACAGAAAGCACAAATAATAAAAGATCCAACCACCTCTGCTACCTGCTTATCCAGGAGGAAGGTTAAAGGAGCTGCTTTCTGGCATTGACTTTAGGGCTTTTTCGCATGTCCCCCGCCCCCGGTTGCTTTGAGACCACTTTTATCCCGATGTTTTTTTGGAAGACGATTATGAGTCGGCTTTTTCCTCAAGCATAATGTTTCTGTCAGTTTTCTTTGTCCCGCCCATTCCCACCCACTTCCAGCCCACTGTTCCATGATTGGACTGTCGTGGCCTAACTGACCCCTCTCCTCCCCACACCCTGAAGACAAGTGATTTCTTTTTTTTAAAAAAGGCATATCACAGAAGCCTTGTAACAATAGGCTTAGAGGGTTCTCTGAATTCCTAGCTTTCTGTTTTTTGTTTTTTGTTTTTTAAAGTAAGTCTCTAGCATCTTCCCTCATAGAGATATAAGGCAAAAGGCATATCTCTGTAAGGAAAAGGCCTAGAGACTTACCTTTTTTTTAAAAAATGAAAGCTGGGAATTCAGAGAATCTCTTAAGCGTACTGTTACAAAGCTCCAGCGATATATTGATATTTTAATTTAATTTTCTAAAAAGGGGGTGCTGTAAAGCTACCGATGACATGCATTATGACAACAGTGCCCTCCCTTGAAAATCCTCATTATTGAACTCATGTGCAGAAGAAAATAAACTGACTCCACAACTGTGAAAATGCACAGGGAGGACAGAGGTGCTGAACAACCGTGCCCAAACCGATTCCAATGCTTGTGGATCGGCTCCCAAGAAAATCAGGAGTAACGTGAGAGTGTGGAAAGGCCCATACTCTGGTTGTGAATCAGTTTGTTGTTGTTTTCATAGTCTGGCAATGACACTAATGTTTATCAGGCAAATGCTCTTTGTGTCGCATGCTAATGCCTTAGCCAAATTGTTTTGATTAAACCTTCTGCTCTCCATACTTAACCTTGGTGACATAATCTAGAATGGAAAGCATTATCTTTTTAACTCATACGTCTTATTATTTTTAATGGCTGAGCTGCCTTTAAATCTGATTATACCTTTCCATTTCATTTAAATGTCATTTCAATGCAGGGCCAGAAAGCAGAGGGGCCAGTTCAGTAATTTGGATGATAACATTACTTTGCTGCCATAATTCAATGTGCGCATTGATTATGTTTCTGCACCGCTAACCAGTCGTTATTGTTGTTTATACTCTCACACATGGGGGTTGGCCGAAGCTCATGCCAAGTGGTTTTTAAAAGCCCCGTGGATGGTAGTGCAAGACTTTCTGCTGATTTCCCATGCCACGGAATTGGAACCTCATTTGTCTTCCTAGCTCAGCAAAATATATCATTTACTCCATCGACAAAATCCTTTTATTTTTACCATTAATGCGATGCGGTATAAGCTGCTGGCAACAGAAGAAGGCGCCACATGCTGTCATTTGTCACCTCATGTCACTCTGCTTTGCTTTACAGTAGACACTCCCCTTCACCCCATGGGTGTTATTCATTAGGTTTGTTATATTTATCTTTCACTCTTCCTCAAATGAGTTCAAGTTTCCTCCCTTTTCTTTTTTTCTCACAACAATCCTGTGAGGTAGGTTAGGGTAAGCGATAACAACTGGCTCAGAAAGCTTTGATGTTGAGTAGGAATTTTAACCTGGGTCTCCCCAATTGAACTCAACCTTCTAACCCGGCAGTTCTCAAACTTCACCAATCCAGGAACCCTCATCTTGATTTTAAAAATTCCACAGCTCTGCCATTAGACATCATAAGATGTAAGCCTTCCCCTCTCGCCTCACCTGCCGCACATCAGACAGCGACAATATCAAAGTGTACAGTAGGTATGTTTGCCAACCTCCAGGTGGCACCTGGAGATCTCTCAGAATTACAATTGATCTCCAGACTACAAAGATCAGTTCCCCTGAAGGAAATGGTTGCAACGGGCATTATACTTCACTGAAGTCCCTCCCCTCTCCAAACACCACCTTTCCCAGTCTCCACCTCCAAACCTCTAGGAAATTCCCAAGCAGGGGATGGCCACCCTAACAGTAAGACACGCACAGCTTCCCATGGAGGCCTCCATTCTCCACTGCCCTTAAAGTAATACAGTGAGAATGACACAGCTGCTACACTTGAAAAGCAAGTTTAGGGGGGAAATGTTTGCATTGTCTGTATGTGGTTTACAAGGACTGATCTCAGAATGCAATGATTCGATAAAGAAATAACTCAAAAGGCTCTGACCTGAGTTCAAATCAGTCTCCCCACTTGATTAGAATCATAGAATCATAGAGTTGGAAGGGACCACCAGGGCCATCAAGTCCAACCCCCTGCACAATGCAGGAAATTCACAACTACCTCCCCCCTCCACACCCCTAGTGACCAGAAGATGGCCAAGATGCCCTCCCTCTCATCAACTGCCTTAGGTCATAGAATCAGCATTGCTGACAGATGGCCATCTAGCCTCTGATTAAAAACCTCCCGGGAAGGAGAGCTCACCACCTCCCGAGGAAGCCTGTTCCACTGAGGAACCGCTCTGTTAGAAAATTCTTCCTAATTAGATGGGACTGTGTGAATGCTGAGAAGAGCAACAAGGCATGGCAACTCAGTGGCGGGGAGGATTCCTCTTCAGCACAGGCAGATGCAGAGTCTCTGGTCTTCTCATTCTGTCTCAGCTGTGAGGTCCTGTGACATCCTGCCATGTTCTTGCAACTGAGAGGGATCCCTGCTGCTGCCACCTGCCGTTAAAGATTGCTCCCAGGTCTTGAATAGTTGAAGACCACTCACTGGCTTAAATGGGAGGATAAACACCTGAGAATCCTCTCCCCCTTTAGGCCCTGGGACAGGCTGAAGGAAAGCAAGCAACAATGCAGTCTTCACTACCAAATGATGAGCACCAGGAAGGCCATTGTTTGTCGCTCAACACCAAAAACAATTCACCACTACCCATTTACCTCTCAAGGTGCCACTGGCATAGCTGCAAGTGTCCAAATACAACATCCTCTCCCCTAGGGTTGTTAGGTCCCTCTTCGCCACTGGAGGGAGGTATTTGGGGCAGAGCCTGAAGAGGGCTGGGTTTGGGGAGGGGAGGGACTTTAATGCCAATTGCCAAAAGGGCCATTTTTTTCAGGTGAACTGATCTCTATCTGGAGATCTGTTGTAATAGCAGGAAATCTCCAGATAGTACCTGGAGGTTGGCAACCCTACTCTCCCCTCTCACCTAGTTCCCCCTCTCCCAAAGCCACATGCAGTTTCAGGATGGAGAAGTCTGTGCAAACAGAAATTGTTTCAGGACCTACTGGATATAATGAGATGAAGTAAGCAAAACAAAACTAAAAAGAGAAGTGAAAATTAGAAAAGCGGGAACACACGCTAAGAGTCTTTCTTCTTCTTCAGCCATGTGTGTTATAGACATGAATACCATTAACACACGTGGCTTAGAAATTCAGCTCCCTGGCTATCAAAGAACATTCCTCTGTGCTCTGCAGTCCACGCCGTCATCCTGTTAGTTTCTGTTTTGTTTCCAAGTCTCATTCAAGGTCATGAGGTTAATCTATAAAGCCCTCTATAGTATAGACACAGTTACCTTAGGATACCTCTCCTGCTATGCTTCTTAGCAGGCATTAAGAGCAGGAGGAATGCTCTTGCTAAGAGTCCAAAGATTCTATCTCTGGGGAATCGACCACAGCTTGTTCTCTTTTCTCATGACAAACGCACATCATTGTCACTCCTCGTATGCCGTGTCCATCAGGCTGCTGTTCTGTTGACCTTCAAATAACAGTGCAGCTGCTATCTTGTAGGCAGGCTGTATATTAAGTTTACTTTACTGAGGGTTTTTTTTATTTTTTACTGGCCTGCTGTGTAGCCTGGCACACTAATGCTGAAGTTTCCCCCCACTCTACCCGTTTATCTTCATGGCTGTATAAGCTTCATCTGTTTAATTTCAATATGTGGGGACACATAGGAACAGGGCAGTAAAAAAAAAATGCCACCCTGCTTGTCATCTGTGTATGTCATTATGGCTTTCCTGTTCATATAACTTATTCTATTTATGGTGTTACTAGGGTTGCCAATCTCCAGGTGGCACCTGGAGATCTCCCATGATTCAATTGATCTCCAGATGACCAAGATCAATCCCCCTGGAGAAAATGGCTGCTTGGAGGGTGGACTCTATGGCATTATATCTTGCTGAGGTCCCTCCCCTCTCCTAGCCCTGCCCTCCCCAGGCCCCACCCCTAAACTCACCAGGTATTTCCCAACCCAGAATTGGCAGCCCTAGGTGTTACTGTGTTTCTATTGCGTAGCTATGGCTTGTGAGCATGAGGAATGTTTTTATAAATCTAAATTATTACTGAGGTCAGTAGATGGGTCTTTTGCCTCAAACCCGGGAAGCAAATAACCTCTGTGATGACCGCATAATAGGAGAGCTGGCTTCAGACCCAGCACTGTTCTCCTGGGGTGTTGGCTTGGCTGTTCTGCCTGTATCCGTAACAACTGGGGAGGGAAGCAAGGGCCAAACTTCAAAGCTCACCACCAGGATTCTGCTGAGAACACTCTCCCTTCAATGAGAGATTCATGCTCCAGCCCTGCCATGTAACACTCAGATCCTTGGTGAATATTTCTAGCAAGTGCAGAATGGGAGACTCTGGATGTGACATTTTACATACAGGTGGTTTAAAATGTGGTTGCCAGGTGACATCACCCATGGAGGGGGTTTGTTTTTCTGCCTCCCCCCATTCTGCTGCAGCCCAAAATGCCGGAGGCGAGAAAGTCATTCTCCACTGTTAGAAATACTCCCTTTTCACCAAGCCATTGTGTGCATAATATGGCCATAGCAGCCCTTGGAATGCTTCCTCCTAAATACTAGATTACATACAGCTGTTTATGTCTTTGTCCTCATCCATCTGATCCTCACCTCGTTATTACCCTAAACCCCTGTCTCCTGATCCCACTTGATCTCTTTGCTATAATTCTCTCCTCCCCCCCCCTTTTTTTTTTAATTGTACAAATTGTATTCTTCAGCCTCATGGCTCCTGGTCTAACACCTCCGCTTGCTTTGGTAGTCATTTGTCCCCTGAGCATGTTTTTATTTTCACTCTGGCTTTCACTGTCAGCCCAATGTGGTTCTTGATGCGGACTGTGAACAGTCACACAGTATTGCCTGGAAGTGTTCTCCTTTTCAGGGCCGCCAGAATAGAATGCCAGGACCACTGCAACTTCTTTGATGGCCCTATCCAACTTGTATAAATGTTTCTTTGTATTTCAAATTGCAAAGGTACGTTCTGGAAGATTCCTGCTTTCGACAGCTAATCGACATCTCCTTCAGTGTTTTAATTAGGAGCTAGAGGTTGAAGGAACGTTGCTCTTAGAGCTAAAGGTTTTAACGAGCAACAGTGAGTCTTTGCAAGCTATACTTAGTAAGTAGCTGGGATTATCTATTCTACCATCCCCAGGTCTCTAATTTTCTCCTTCTCCCATCTGTCTATACTACTAAAGAGCTGTCTTAAAGTGATGCCTTGGTAAGAAACTCTCAGTGAATGGCTGACTGTTTTCCTTTGCCGTTTGCCTCAAACCTCGTGCCTCATTATATGGTTACAAGGCGGGAGTGTTCTGCCTTGTCAAGGAAACATAAAATGTCCATTTGTGGCAGAACATTCAAATCCAAAATCCCCATGTTTTCTTAAGGCCTCTGCATAGAAATTAGAATTCGTGTTCTACTTCCCCCCCCCCAACTCTTCCTTTCCTTTCTGAGGAGGGAGGGGGGAGCCCACAGGAAGCTTTTAATTTTGTGTTGCTCGTTATTAATATCATTAAATCTCTCATAGGTTTAAAGACCTTGGAGCCATCTTATGAAATCTAATTAATAAAGACAAGCCAAAACCACAGTAAAAGTAGCTGTTTCCTGTTTTATTCTTTAAGGTACTAGCGCAGACTTTCCAGTGATGCTGGGATAGTCTCCATGATAGGCTGGCTAGTGCCTGTGGTAACAGCAGAGACAACAGCCTTGCCCTACAATGGCCTCCTTAGGATCAAAAGAACACTGTGGCACAGGTATGCCTTGCCTGGGCACTAGGGCTGCCAACCTCCAGGTAGTAGCTGGAGATCTCCCACTATTACAACTGAATCTCCAGCCGATAGAGATCAGTTCCCCTGGAGAAAATGGCCGCTTTGGCAATTGGACTCTATGGCATTGAAGTCCCTCCCCTCCCCAAACCCCTCCCTCCTCAGGCTCCACCCCAAAAACCTCCCACCAATTGTGAAGGGGGACCTGGCAACCCTACTTGGAATTCTATCCCTCCCAACTTAGAAGTTTATGATTTGCATGATTATGGACAGACTTAGCTGTTGGGCCATGAGATGTCCGTGAGCCCAAGAGTGTTGAGAGCCAGCTACACTTCCAGATTGGGGGGGAATCACTGCGGCTTGAAGCTGCCGGGGGGGAGGGAAACCGCCCCCCACCACCACCACCCCACCACCTGGCAAGCGGCACCCCTTGTGTAAGAGGGGATGCTGAACGGGACGCCGGTGAGCTCCCCGTCCTAGGAGCGGTCGTTGCTGCAGAAGCAGCGACGATCGCTCGGACGGGTGAGCCGAAGAGCGGGCGCCATTATTGTCTTAAGCAGCTGGGAAGAGTGGCAGGGAGACCCTGATCTTCACATAGCAAGTTTTTTTCTACATTTCATTTATAACTAAAAATTTACACGACTGAGGTGTCTGACAGTGATTTGTTTATAAAGGGAAAGCACTCTGGACTTTATCTAAAACTCACTAACAGCTCTAAATTGAAACTTGGCTTTTTGCCAGCTGTGGCACCCTTAAAATTCAGTCTTGCCAGCTCAGCCAACCATTTTAAAGAGCTCAAATAAGATTTCTGTGGTGAAGAAAAACTGGAAAATGACAGCAGACTGAAGAAACTGATGTGCTAAAGTGCTCTCTCAGGTCTGGACTATGAACTAAGTTTGATTTCCAGCTCTTTATGTGATTTTTAAACTGATGATTTAAACAACAAGTGCCACCACACACACCCCCTCTGGATTACAAACTGCAGCCAATCTAGGCTTTTTGGAATGGGAGACAAAGACAAAAAAGATACAGAAAAACATCCTAAAGGACTCCTTAAAGATACTAAGCAGCTCCAAATTCAGCAAACTTCACTACCCCAGAGAAGAGCCTCTGCATCTAATATAACTGTTCCATTAACTACTTCACCAGTCCAAACAGGGATATCTGTGGCTGTAAAGATGACACCTAAACCAAAACCTGAAGTCACCCTGAACTCTTTACATGAACTGGTGACTAAAACATTTCAGGAGGTGGAATCAGTAAAGCAGGAGGTGGAATCAGTAAAAAAAGAACTTACTCAAAATACAGTGGCTATTGGACAAAATACGGCCGCCATTTCTGCTCTGAAAGATTCCATTTCATCTTGTTCCTTTGATATTGGAACCTAAGATTTTATACAAAGATAAAGATGGGAGGATCCTGTTGATAGAAATTGTAAGTGGTTTTCAAAAGATATTGTTGGTGGGTATCTATGCACCTAATACAAACCAAAAATGTTTTATAATAATTTGGCATCGATATTAGCTGAATATGCTAAAGAAAAAAATGATTTGGATGGGAGATTTTAATGGAGTGATGGAACCCAGGTTGGACAGATCTGAAAAAAGGGTAACTATGAGGGTAAATTACCCGGTATTTTTAGCCATCTTATAGACCAGTGGGAAATGTTTGATATATGTTTGATATATGGAGATTGGTAAATGGTAATAAAAAGGGATATACATATTATTCATCTAGACATTTTACCCATTCAAGAATAGACACGTAATGGCTTTCTAAAGGAATTATAAACTTGACAGAAAATCCGGAAATTTTACCTAAGTTATTATCTGACCACAATGCTGTTTCAATTAGAATTAAGATAGGGGACAAGAGAAATAAACCATGGTCTATAAATGAATTTTTATTAAAAAAAATAAAAAAAATGTAGATAAGATAAAAATAGATATACAAAATTATTTTTCTGAGACTGAAGATAAAGGAATTTCAGATGAAGTAGTATGGGATGCCGGTAAAGCAGTAGTTAGAGGACTTTTGATACAACAAAATTCAAGATGGTTTAAAGAGAGGGAGGCACAAAAGAAGAAGATAATAGAAGAAATTAAACTGAGAGAAAGACAGCTAAGAAAATCACTAGATAAATCACTCAAACAAGAACAGATAGACAGGTTTAAAAAGTTACAATGTGCTTTTCCGCGGCTCTGGGAGGGCATGTTTGGAGGTAGAGATCCCAAAATTTCAGCGTAGCTTGAGGGGACCCTTCTTGAAAGAACCCCCAAGTTTTGTAAAGATTGGGTCAGGGGTCCCGCAACTCCGGGGGGGGGGCATTTTTGGAGGTAGTGGTCCCAAACATGCCCCCCCAGAGCCGCAGAAAGGCACGAATGTGTTTTTAATGCCTTTATTCCTATTGGCGATTTGGAGGGACCCCTTCCGGGCCCCATATCTCGAGACCCCCTGACCCAATCTTTACAAAACTTGGGGGTTCTTGCAAGAAGGGTCCCCTCAAGCTACGCTGAAATTTTGGGACCTCTACCTCCAAAAATGTCCCCCCCCCCCGGAGACGCGGAAATGGGCAAATGTGTTTTTAATGGCTTTAAACGGCCAGATTTTTTCCTGAATTTTGAATTGCATGCCGAATTCCACGGATCCGAATCGGGGGAGTTCAGACTTCGGCATTTCCCAAATCAAAACTGGCTGAATTTTGCCAGATCTGAATTTTAGAAAAAAAAAATTCAACAGCCCTAATCCACAGTGAACTCATTCAAGTCACCACTGTTGTGTTGTCTGCTATGCTAGCAGCCACAGCCTGCTGGGGTAGAGCGGGTTATAAGAATGAAAAATAAACAAAGTTGAAAGTGTGCATTGCTCAGGCATTTAGGAACAGGGCTGCTGAGAGCCATCATAGGCCTCAGAAAAGATTCCCACTCGGTCCCAGATCCAAACCAAACATCATATGAAAACAAATCTCATCATCACTTGACTGGCTCCACTGATCTCAGAGTGTTCAGGTGCCTTTCTTTTAGTCTCCCCTCTCAAGAGACCCGTTTAAAAGTGAAGCACAGCTGGACAGACTCCCCCAAACAAACTGGGTGTGTAAGATCAGCACATGAGCAACCAACTAACAAATTTCAGATCTTCTGCAACTAAGTAGTCCTGCTGTTTCTGCTGCTTCTCCTCCCCACCAAGAAAAACTGTCTGCTGCTGATTCTTTGGTGGGGGGAACCATATCTCCCAAACATCTAATTTCTTTCCCAGAATCCTCGTGGCTTGAAATAATGGGTGAAACTAGCTTAGTGCCATAGGTGCCTGGTGCCCATTTGTGACTAATGTGGTTTCTGCTAGATATGCCTTATCTTGTCCACCTGTGTGCTAAAATTCCATTCCCCTCCTCCCTTCCTCAGTCTCGTTTCCAGAATTATGGCATCCACCTGCCCTCTTTCTTTAAATCTCATCTCAATTCATTGCCACCCCCCATTATTGCTTCCCTTTCCTGCTAGCTCTCTAACTGCCACATCCATCACCCAAAGAGAAGTCAATTAACCCAATGACTTGCCCTCACCAAAACCTGGTTCATCCCTTTCTATTACTGAAACAGCCAGGCAAGTGGAAGGCGCCTCAGTCTCTCTCCCTCTCCTGCTCAGCTGTAGAATAGCTGGCAACGGATGGGAGAGGCTTGGCAGCAGTTGAAAGAGGCAGGCCAGCAGAAAATGGCCTTGCATTGTCTTCTTTTCCTTAGGCCTATTTCCATTAAAGAGTGCGACTCAATGGCTATTTTACTGACATATGGTTTCAGTGACTTCGATTCATCCCTTTTTTAAATTAACCACAGAAACACAATGAAGTAATTTTGGATCAACTGAATGAAGATTAGCATATATGCTGGGGATGCTCCTTCTCATTCCAGGATATGGGCTTTGGGACATGGCTAGCTTATTTCTGCAGATAGTCTAGCAAATATTTATGGTTTGGTTATGCTGAGAAATTGGGGTGGGTTGATGGTTAGAACCTAGTAGATACGTGCAGCTGGATTGGTGCTTTGAACAGCATTACTGTAATTGTAGCGAGGTAGGGTTGCCAGCTTGGGAAATACCTGGAGATTTTTGGGGCAGAGCCTGAGGAAGGCAGGGTTTGGGGAGGGGTATGACTTCAATGCCATAGAGTCCAATTGCCGAAGCAGCCATTTTCTACAGGTGAACAGATCTCTATCGGCTGGAGATTAGTTGTAATAGCAGGAGATCTCTAGCTAGTACCTGGAGGTTGGCAACATTCTATTGAAGGCAGGGTGTTTCTTTGCTCCCACCAGTACAAGAAAAAGCAAAATGGTATCAGCAAATATTTATTTCTCACTTTTCCTCTTTGGCTTCTTTCCTTCCCTTGGTTGAGTGGTTCATGTTGCACAGTGTCAGTGTCCATGTGTGGGCTCTGGGAATAGCTGCATCTTGATATGTATTATTACTATAGGCTTGATATGACAAGTACCTGAGTGTGCTAATTATTTTCCTTAATAAACGATCTCTAATTTCACCTTATCAAAGGTCTCAGTTCTTTTTCAAAACCTGCAGTAGAAGCTTGTCAGTTTGTCAATATTCCTTTATCACTTGTGTATGCCACTGGCCACATTCTCAGAACCAGGTGTAAAACCTAAGTTGGCAGTTCCTTTTGCCTAGGAGCGAGAAGCAGTGTAGCAAAGGTAGGCTCTTTATACTCAGGCTACTTTAGTGTAAATTCTGGGCCAAGTTGGAAAATGGGCCTTGTTCATATGGACATGTGTGTAATTATGTGTTTTCCCAATCGCACACGGTAACAACGTATACAAATGTACTTGAGAGTGTAGTGCGATTGCAGCACGGAACCAGAGTGATTTGGTGATCCAAGATATTTTTCATTTTGCCCAGCCCTCTTCATTCCATGATGGCCAATATTCACACACATACCTACATTAGGGTTGCCAGGTGGCTTGGAATGGTGGGCAATTGCCCGCCAATCCATCTGCTGGCTGACAGCAAGGATCACATAAGCTACACGATCCTGTCACTTCTGGTATACTTCGGGAAAGCTGCAGCATGGCGGGACAATTTACCTCTCAAACAGGGGGTTGAGTGCTACAGTGCTTCCGGAAGTAAGCTGGAAGTGACGAGATTGCCATTGCTCATGGCTACGCGTGAACGATCTGTGCCTCCAAAATGGAGGAGAGGGGGAAACTGGCAACCCTAACCGACCTACACCATGTTCAGAAGGATGATTTCCCCATACGCTTCCTTATCCATAGTACCTAGGAAATCCAGTCTAGCATTTGCCTGCTGAGACCTCTGTCCTCCCCATTTGCCAGTGCTTATTTAGGCAGCCCTTCATCTCCAATTGGATATTATGGCAAAGAACCCACTCATTAAGATGTCTGGGGTCACTGCAGACCAATGATATTTATGCAGAAACTGTTTACAATAATTTGGGAAAATAACAAATTTAGATATTTCTGCTGCTGCTCTAAGCCTCAGAAAACATTCCCCAATATTTCTTTTTTTTCCCATTACCTAACCTATTGTATTGTAACAGAAGAGGTGAAATGTTATTTTATGTGCACATTAACCATTCTGCTTCACACAACACATAGGGTTGCCAGGTCCCCCCTCTCTTCCGGCGGAAGGTTTTTGGGGTGGAGGTGAGGCAAAGATAGTGTGTACGTGCAGCCGCACCGATGTGATCGCATCACTTCTGGTTTACACCCAGAAGTGCCGCATCACAAGGGGCCTTTTCACTCAAACTGGTAAAAGGCTCCTTGCGATGTGGCACTTCCGGGTGTAAACCAGAAGTGACGTGCCATGGCGAGCAGGCTCGCGTACATGCATTGCCTGCTGACCCTTAGCTGGTCGGCAGGCACCCAGGTGGATTGGCGGGGGTTTGCCTGCCACCACCTGGCACTTGGCAACCCTAACAATACAGGATAAACAATGCCGCATGATTTTTATTTACTGAAAAACATCTTTTGGAGTGAGGGTGGTATGAATGGCCTAGGTACACAACCACATTGTTGCAGCTGAAAAGACCACAACTTTAATGGTTACAGATGTTACAGATTTGATGCTTCATAGGGCAGCAGATGCAGGCATCAGCCAACCCACCTGCCATCCAATGGACACACCACACCCCAGCCTGCCTGTTGCAGGATGCTGTGGGATGCCAGGAAGTGGGATTCCACATGGGCACAAGCCACTGCATGACATCCCCAGCCACATGAGTGTGAGGGTATCCTGCCAGCCCCCAAGCTAGGTGTGTCGATGCAAGCCCTCACACCAAGATCCCTTAAGGGGATCTCCAAAGTTGAAGGAAATGGGTATGCAAGCAGTGTTCCCCCAATCAATGGATTCACCAGTATGCAGTTGTGACAAAGCAAAAGGTTAATGAGATACTGTAACAGAGAAACAACAACCAAAATGAACCCTTATGCACAACAGAACTGAGGGAGGCCAGGAGGGAAGTTGAGGGCCGCTTGCGGGCTGACACAGCAAGGGCTTCCTAAAATTCCAGCCAGGAGAACCAGAGAGAAGACTCCTTTCTCCAGGTCCATCCACTGGAGCCCTGCCCCTGGCCAGACCAGGCCAGCACCTGATTGGCTGGTCCGGGAGGGGAAAAGTCGAGGGACTGCGACAAAGTTGAGGCCCTCAGGAGGCCCCCTGCCACACCACTAGCAGCATGTGGCAGCCCTCCACACCTTGCTTCCCTTCCCCATGGCACACAAATGGGCCCACAGTTAGATCTGGGGCCCCTGATTTCTCTCAAATGCTGAACACTTGAAACAACCAAAACAATTCTGTAACTAAGGCTGTATACAGATAATTTCTACTGAGGATTTTCTCCCTAACTGCTAATTGTGGCTCGAGCCCTGAACCTGGGCTACTAAGAACAGAACCACTCACAGTGATGGTATTAAGAGGACACCATTTCGAGTGCCATCCAAAGCAGTTACAGCCTTCAAAGCCTATGGATTTAGAGAGGTGTAAGTAGGATTGAGCCCTGACCTGGATGGCTCAGGCTAGGCCGTTCTCATTAGATATCAGAAGCTAACCAGGGTTGGCCCTGGTTAGTACTTGGATAGAAGACCACCAAGGAAGTCCAGAGTTGCTATGCAGAGGCAAGCAATGACAAACCACCTCTGTTAGTCTCTTGCCTTGCAAAGCCTTTGAGGTCGCCATGTCAGCTGTTACTTGACCGCACTTTCCACCACCACCAACTAGGACTGCACTGTTAACATCCCTGATTGCAACTTATTTCTCTAGTCCTACAAAGACGAATAGGAAAGGTGAAACTGTGTACACTAGATTACAACCTAGCCCATTTCACTTTTTAAAGAAATTGTATGCATCTTGGTCAAATAACAGTTTTTTAAAAGTAAGGAAATGTTCTTGAAATTGCCATATAAAATATAATATAATAAATACTATATAATGTTAGTGTTTGTAGCCTAGCACACATGCTCTTTGGACATATGACCTTCTTAAACAGAGTTCACAGTCACAACACTGGCTCAAGAAATCTAATGTGAAGAAGCTACCTTCTCCCTGCAGTTTCTCACTCTATTCTTAACTGGAGAGATACCAGTTCATATTTGGACACTGCCTGAAACGAAATGCCTTAGGAAACAGTACTCTTGGTCAAGGCTTGAATAAGGTATAGGATCCAAGTTGGAATTAATTTCATGAGGTTTATTAACGGGAGTTATACAAACTATCAATGTGGGAAAATCAACAGTTCTGGATGGCTGAGTGATTCCAAACACCAAAAGAGTGTGAGCAAGTTACCCCACTCAGACAGAAGTAAAAGGACATCACTTACCACAACTTTCAGCATGTGGATCTACATAAAATTAGAATCAGAATCTATATATATTCTAAAAGTAACTTGTGACTCACAAAAATTATCAAAAGGAACAGAGAAAACCTTATGAACCATTCTATTATACCATTTTTGGTAGTGTTCAGAAATCCCTGATAAATATTTATCCCAATATAATATATTTTGTTCAAATCTGCCAGAGAAGTGAGAGTGGGAAGGCATATATAAAGGAAAACTCTCTAGACTGAGGCTTTCCCCAAAGCTTTCTATAAAAGCTTTAAATGAAGGATGGGTAGATAAAGGATCTATATTAGACTCCTTTTTATAGTGATTTCTGTTTACATGAAAAATGTACTAATTTTCAGTTCCCATCTGTTTGATGCTTACACACTTTTTAGCAAAATGAATCATATTGGCTGGTTTTGCCATCTGAAAATGTAATTTTATTTCTCCTGGATAAATGGTGTAATGACACACTAGCTGCCTTCTCCCATATTCAAAATTCTCTACGTTTCTGTATGGCAGCATGTTTTTCTGCATTGGGATAATGTCTATTGTTTGTTTGTTTATTTAACAAAATTTACATCTCACCTTTCTACCCTTACAAGGACCACAAAGGCCAAGAAATAAGTAAAGATGTGTCATGCCTTCAGTAAGAACATACATATATCTTTTAAAGAAATAACAGATATACTCGTGACCAATTTCTGTCTCTCATACACTTTGCAAACATGGTAAATAACACCCAGAGCCCTGCTGTTCTACACACATTCAGGAAATGAAAGGGGAAAGCCCTGCTCATGCAGAAATCTTGTGGGTATCAAATCCTCTCTATGTATCAAGGCTAAAGTGTACATGATGTTGAATACTCAAGGCATGTCTGCAGAAGGGTGGTTTCTTCCTTTCCCCTAAGCTGATTACATGTATTTGATCTCTGTAATCATACCTCATGCACAGTCTCCCCACAGACCAGCACAAGGTGAGTATGCGCAGGACTGAAGCAAGTGGCTCAGCCGGCACGGGAGAAAGGCCCGCAGAATTTCAACCCTAAGACAATCTTTCCTGCACTGCTAGTTTGGCACTGAATTTGCAATACCCAAGTCTGTTTCAAATACATCTTTTTTGGCCCGATCCTGGAACCTGCTGCATAAGTTCAGTTGCTTATAAAACTGGCTCCCAGTCATGTACATAAAGGCTTCCTTTACATTCAGCAGTGCAACAGAAGAGCGTTGTGCCACTTATTGTTTTACTGTTGTGGCTGAAGTATAAGGCTAGGTTGTTTCCCGCATTGTTTTAAGATTATGTAAAACTTGTAAGTGAATTTAAAAACATACCAATTTAGCATTCCACTTTATAAACTGCTAGTTTTCTTACGTCTCTAATTTATGACACACTGCTTGTTTATTTCAAGCCCCCTCCCCTTTCGTATTTATATAAGTAGGCCTGGCATCAAAGCAACCAAAGCAAGCTAGGTTGTTATATCATAATCTTTTCTAAAGTTTTTCTTGCCTCTCAGGGTAACACATAGATCGACAATAATTCGGATTTTTATTGTGACTCAATCACAATTGCCTTTACGTTCCATTTCTCCCTTTGCAACAACGCTCTCATAAAACACTCCAAACTTTTGCCAAGAAGCAATTAAAAAGTAAAATGTAATGTCACATTTTGTGTAATGTTTTATGGCATGAATGAAGGATGTGGCAGGGATTAGAAGGTTTAAGTGAGTCAAGGGTTGAAGGAGAGGTCTCAGGAATGTGCACAAGGGACAGAGTAGTATACAAAGTCCATATCTGCAGTGCACTGACTGGACACGATCTAGTTCTGCAGATAAGGTTTGTTGTGAACCCAGGTATCTACAGAAGTATCTGGCTGAACAGAGAAATAACAGGAAGCAGCAGGTAGTAGTGTATGAACGCTACTATTAGCACATATGTCCTTGTCCCCTCAATAGCTCCTCAAAGCTCTAATCCTGAAATACAGCAGATTAAGCTTTCATGTACATGACTTCTAATTTGTACTGATGGGCTGTGTAGAAATCCAGCAAATGATCTGTGGCTTTTGTAAACCTGTAGTCAAAACTCTGACCCTGCTTTTAGCATGAAAATCCTCGGAACTCCATTTGGACACAGAGCCTGGAGAAGACAGCTTTTCCACAAAATTGGTATGACAGAGCTAGAGTTGTCCATAATGTATATGGTTTTCCCCCACCATATGTGTGTGTGTGTGTGTGTAAAGTGCCATCAAGTCGCAGCCGACTTATGGCAACCCCTTTTGGGGTTTTCATGGCAAGAGACTAACAGAGGTGGTTTGCCAGTGCCTTCCTCTGCACAGCAACCCTGGTCTTCCTTGGTGGTCTCCCATCCAAATACTAACCAGGGCTGACCCTGCTTAGCTTCTGAGATCTGACAAGATCAGGCTAGCCTAGGCCATCCAGGTCAGGGCTTTCCCCACCATACCCAATAGTTAAAACAGACTTTTGTAGTGTTTCAACAATCTGTTTGAAGAGAGATGATGATAGAACAAGAACAATGAGTTTCTCCACCATAGTCAATAGTGGCTGAATTGTACCACTCTCTCTCTCTGTGTACTGTCTTTTCCAAGAGTCATCATGTTCACTGTTTTAAATTGGTGGCGTCGCATATTGGTACTGCAGCAGAAAGGTTTTTCAGTCTCCTAAAACTGTGAACGATTAAAATAATGCCAAGAAAGAATGCAAATTCAGATCAATTTTTAAATTATTTTTTTAAAGATAGTTGCACCTGAGTGTGCTCATTAGTATAAAATGTTAATAATATAGGATCTGCAGCAAATACATAAACACAGAAAATTGTATATGCTGTATATGTGCTGTTCTCGGTGTTAATCTGCAATACCTTATGCATGGTTTGGTACATGAGTATAGTTGCCTATGCCAAAATATGATTGGGAATGGCACTGTAAGAGACAGAACTATGGGGCTTTCTCCCCTTCCACCTTCCTAAATACTCAAAGATTATGTTGATCCATACTCAGACCACTTTTTTACATAATTTTGGAGCAGACAAGGAGAATTCATGGGAACATGTCTGCCAGTTGAATAAGAACTGGGTTGAGATTTTTCTTTCCCTATTACAGGCATTTAAGCTTGGGCATGATCAGAGGTGCAAGAATCAAATGGTTCATGGCCCTTGAGGCCTTAAGTAAGCTGGCCCAATGGATCCAGGACCAGCCCAAGAATTAAAGTTGTTCCATTGATTCTTAATGTTGTACTTTGCTTGCATAGATTTTATTTCATA
Organism: Euleptes europaea; assembly: GCF_029931775.1. Classification (NCBI taxonomy): domain Eukaryota; kingdom Metazoa; phylum Chordata; class Lepidosauria; order Squamata; family Sphaerodactylidae; genus Euleptes; species Euleptes europaea. Next base: position 97,944,401 of record NC_079312.1, on the reverse strand, counting down.
TGATATTACTATGTTTCTTTATAAGCTGCTTTGAGTCCCCAGTGGAGAGAAAGGAGAAAAAATATATAAATAATCTAAGTTATCTTTTGCCCAACAGCATTTGTTACGGCTTACTTCAGATTTATTATTAATAAGCATAGTACAATTGCTGGATAATTTGATCATTGATCGGTGTAAATGCACTCAGATATAATTGTCTAGACCCCAGCATGGCTATTGCATGGAAATGTAACAGGATGCCCTTCAATACCCCTTCCACAAAAATCAGTACAAATCTGAGAATATGTACGGCAGAAATCCTTGAGACCTCCTCTAGGTGAGAGACCGAAGCATGATGTAGTGATTGCATTAAGACTGCCTGATCTCACCATGAGATATGTTCAGGGTTTTAGAGTTTTCGTTTCAAAGTAGGTTACCACTAGCAAAAGAGAAGGCTATTTTCTGCATAGCTTGAATGATTTTGCTCTGGTTTGCCCACATCCATCAAGCTCTGCTCTTAAGCCACCAGACACAACCAGATGCTGTCTGCCTGCTCCCAACGGTGACGCCCCTTACCACATGCTGCCCAGTTCCGCCTCCCTATCCCACTGTGCTCCCCCTCCTGAGGTCCTGACCCTCAGAGACCTAGCATTCCTCGACAGCACCCAAATGAGACTCTCTAACTATTTTTTTTTGGGGGGGGGGAGGGACAAGTAACCCAAACTGAGCCGAAACGACATGGTGCACAAACCTTTCATTAGTGTAGTCTGCACAAAAGGAACTCAACATAGCTTTATGGATCAGTTGAAAGCCCAGGCAAACATAAAATGTATCCTGGGGAAAACAGGAAAACGTGGGAAGTACATGAGTAATTATTAGGTATCAGAAAGAAATTGACCACGGTTTATCTTCAATACTATTTTATTTTCTACTCTTTCCCCCCCTCATGTTAGTGTTGTCTAATATGTTCAAAAATATATCCGATTACTTTTTTATAGAGCAAAAATAGAATAGAAACCAATATTCTGAACCAGTTGTAGCAAGTATAATCTCAGTATTACGTGTGTATATTATTGAGACAATATCGTTTATTGCAAACGGATGCAAATCTTCCCCCTTTCCCCTTCTTTCCCTTCTGTATTCCTTAAAATATAATAAAAACTTTTTTTTAAAAAGAAAGAAAGAAATGGCAACCATTTGCTTGCTTGCTTGCTTGCTTTGCTTACCCAGCACCACTCCTAAAACAAGCTTTAAGCTGTCAGTCTCAGCCAGATAACTGGAGGAGGAATTGCATAACTGCAGTGATGATGGCAGAAAAGGGTAGAGATCAGTGGAGGTACTTGTCCCTTCACTTCCAACATAGATACTCATGAGAGGCACTCTAGAAGACGTGTACGTGACTCCTGAAGCTTCCTCTCGTCTTCCCTCTCAAAAATAAACACACACCACCCATCACTACGCACTTCCCCCCCCCCCTCGTTAACTCGAAGAGCAGAAATGGCAGAGGGTATAATCTACGGTGGTTTGGGGAGGTTCATCTGTTTCCCACAGCAGAAATTACTTTCTACACATTTCCCACTGGCTGATTTTTATCTGGAATCTACTGCATTTTGTCACGCTCACACATCACGGCTTTCAATTGCCTCTCATTATGACCTGCGTCTTATGTTTGGTTTACGATTAGGTGTGTGTGTATGTTGCAGTTACACCTATGAAATTATTCACTGTGTTATCTTTGCACTGGGAATGTGCCTGAGCATCATGCTAGATTCTCCCACACTTTCTTCTCTCCAAAGAATGGGAGAAAAGTGAATGTAGTATGACCAACTCTGTAATACGGCCTCCAAGGCAAAGGCATTACGTTTTCAGGGTGTGGAGGATTGCCAGAGGATCTGGCACATTGCAAGCTCTTCTTTGTTTCTCATTCTGCCTTGCTCCATCCATCAGAGTGCAATCCTAAGTGGCATTACACCCTTCAAAACCCATGATCTGAATGGGCTTCGAAGTGTGTAACTCTGCTTAGGATTGCACTGCTAGTTCCTTGCATAAACCTATAAACTTACACAAAAGCAGGGTGCAGGACCTTGAATATGACCTTACATGAAATGAAGGGAGCATTTTCACATCAAGGATGCCTGAATGGTGCTGTTGTTTTTAAACTGCTTCATAACTAGTAAGGGTCCCCCCCCCTTTTCAATCAAATCTTGATGCACAAAAGACAAAAGTTTCTCCATTACTGCATGTTGTTGCCGGATGTTTCCACAACTCTTGCAAACATGGAAGTTATTTGTTACTTGCAAACATGACTTCATCCATAGACTAGTTCAGAAGTCTCCTCCTCTGTAATTAAACCAATTAACTCTTCTCCACTATCCTTATAAAGCATTTCTATTGTCTTCTAGTCCCAGAGTATTTCAACAATTTGTTATATAGTGCTGGCTTCTCAAAGGAGCTCTTTAATGGAGCTTAAAAGTATTGAACATAATCTCTGAGCCACTGGAGATCTCTTGAATTTTCTACAAAAGAAGAACAGAAAACTTGCAGTCTTTTGGAAATACAAATCTAGCAGTTCATTACCACTTTTGCTTCGGTGGTAATTGCCATGGCAGTCTTAACAGGCAAAACCATGCTGCACCACAGTCACTATATACCAGCATTCAAAGGTGTACGTCGACGGCTGTGAAAAGGGATACCTATATATGGATGCCACCAAAACCATCAAAACGTATCCTTCAAGTTGGAGACCAAGCCCTACAAGGAAAGGCTGAGGGACTCGGGATGTTCAGTCTGGAAAAGAAGAGGTTAAGGAGAGACATGATTGCTCTTTTTAAGTATTGGAAAGGCTAACACTTAGAGGAGGAAAAGGAGCTATTCCTGTTGGCAGCCAAGTATAGGACTCGCAATAATGGGTATAAATTATGGACAGAAAAGTACCAGCTGCATATTAGGATTGTTTTTTTTTCAGTAAGAGTAGTGGAATTAATCGCCTAGGGAGGTGGTGAGCTCCCCCTCACTAGAAGTCTTCAAGCAGCAGCTGAATGAGCATTTGTCGGGGATGCAGTAGGCTGATCTTGCATTGAGCAGGGGGTTGGACTAGATGGCCTGCATGACCCCTTCCAACTCTATCATACTATGATTTTAAGATTCTATAAGATGTGTTCTTTAAAAATCTATAAGGGCATATACGTAACAATGATGGCAACTGCTGACTAGTAATTTCTAGAAAATTGTGAACTATGTAAATTGGGCCATGCTATCAAAGAACCAACTTGTTACAGAAAAAAATATAGTAAAATATTTTATTGTTTCATTAATATATTTTAAGCTTCCTTTGTCATTTCTTGTTGTAAGCTGACACTGCACAGGCTTGATGTGGAATTTGTGGAATTTGCAGAGGTAGAAAATTAAGGCAGTTTCGACACCATAGAAGATTTATACATGTAAGTGAGGGACTTGTACGATATCTGATGTAGAGTGCAATCCTGAAGAGGCTTCCCAGCCACCACGGGGGAAAAGGTGGGGTTTTTCAAACTAAAATACTGAAAAAGGGGGAAATGCCCTATTGAATAAAGCAAGGCTGCACCACGAAAAAAGGTGGTGCAGCCCCACCACAACTCAAGGGGGTGTTCCTTGGCAAATAGGGTTAGGAAGCTACCCAAAGGCAGCTCTGCCTCTGGGAACACCCACACACATGCTGGTGCATGGCTCCAGCACCCCCCAATGCCAGTGCATGTTTGCCCCCACACTGGCATAGATGCCACCTTATTCTGTGATAAGGTGGCCCCTACGCTGGCGCAGGATCACACCAGCTCCTAAGGAGCTTTGCCCCCCCCCTTCAGGAATGGGCTGGTAGTCTTGCAGGATCTGAAAGATCTGCTACAAAAGAAGCTTCTATAGTAATTCAGTATATTGAGGCAGAGAAAGGTAAAATACTGAAAATCTGATAATTGAGCAGCTATCTTCAATGCAGGTATTCAATTGACTTATTATAAGGATTTTTATCCCTTATATTATTATTATTCTGCTTTCAGTAGGAAAACTGAAGCAGAAAATAATTAGAATATATATTTAACACATACAGTTTTACACATGACTGTTACGTTAATGGTCAGATCACTAAACAGCTGACCTAAATATTGTCGAAGGCTTTCACGGTCAGAGTTCATTGGTTCTTGTAGGTTATCTGGGCTGTGTAACCGTGGTCTTGGAATTTTCTTTCCTGACGTTTCGCCAGCAACTGTGGCAGGCATCTTCAGAGTAGTAACACTGAAGGACAGTGTCAAGAACCTACAAGAACCAGCTGACCTAAACATAACCAATATGGCTCAAACTCAACTTTCCAAAGTATTAAAAAGCCCTGCAATAAAACCTCTGTCTTATCACAAACTGACAATTGAACAGGATTGGCAACTGAAAATAGCCTGCCTCAAATAATGGTAGAGCAAACCAATGCATGGTGGGGTATGCAGATAAGGCATTGGCCATATTAATACAACTGGTGCTCAGGCATATATCAGATGTGGTCCTTTAGATTTGTTGGTTATGAAGAACTTTATAGGTAAGCACCAGAATCTTGAAAACAGCCAGTGAATATGTAAAACAGGCGCTATTAAAACAACTAGCACCTGAGCAGGGCAGATGTAGTTTGCACTAATTTATGTTTCTGTATCCTCTTCAAGGGCAGCCCCATACAGACCATGTTACAGTATCCAATCTACTGGACAGATCAAGTGAGGATAAATAAGGGGATTGCTTCTGAGCCAGATGTGACTGAAAGAAGGCACTTATTGAAACTGTGTCAATCTGCTTAGCCACCAGCAAGCTCTCCCACAGTCTTCTCATGATCAACGAGTGATAAGCTCCCCCAGCCAAGGCTGGACATGTTCCTCTCCTCCCTCCATTCTTCAGGAGCCTCCATCTTGCCTGGATTAAGTTTTAGATTGTTCCTGCACAGTCTTTTGACCTCACCTTCCAGACACTAATTCAAAAGACCTTTCAGGAGAGGGATGCTGATTGCATGAGCAATGTTCCATTTGTACACTTACTATCCCATACTTCCAACTCTTGTTTTGTTTTTTGTTTTTTAGCTAGTGTATTATTTGTATACATCCTGCATATCTTTTTTGCAGTGGATAATTAAAGTGACCGTCAGGTTTTACAGGCATGCAGAAATAACCATTGGATTTATTGAGTATAATATATACAGTAATTAAAGTAATGCCTCATATGGATTAGCTTCTGTGTAAGAGCATACAAGCTTTTGAGGTATAAAGGAAACTTATCGATTTGATCACATATTCATATAGCAATCAGATATTTGTTCATTAAGAAGAATCATTTTATGGGAAAGGTGTTTGTTCATTTCACAATTTACAGCTTTCCCGTCAACTACAAAAGGGGACCAATTAAAATGGGGGGCCCTTCCAAAAAAAACCTGAAGGGCAGAATATTATTGTGCATACTTACAAAACATGAATAATGAAATATAAAAGGAAATAGTTCAATTACTTAATGACTATTATAACATTACAAAAGTATCATATGGTATATTAAAAAAAACTTTACCAAGTTCAACTATATAATACTAATTTGTTGTAAATCAGAGTCAATGAATCATGATTGTGGTTACAGAAGAGTCAGTCTCAGCACACAACAGAGGCTAACTAAACTGTTGACACAAACAAATTACCGGTAACTCTTTAACTGTCTTGACAGAAATGGAACTCACATCGTATTCCCAACATAATTAATCCTAAATAGGATTGTCATAACTATTGTTGTCCAAAGCAATGCCCAGAACAACATGATATTAACAAGATGTCTGTCTTTTGCGGACTTTGGGATTATACATTGAAACTGGAATTACACACTGGAAAAGTTCAAAAATACAAAGGCTGCATGACTGAAGATGTTTTATCACTGAGTTGTTTCATCCTAAATTCTCCAGTCACTGTTACAGGCATTCATTCTGCTACAGGGATGCAACAACCATTTTTAACTAGCAACAAAAACAGATCACTCACAATTGTTCCAGGAATTTATTGTACTTTTTTTGCACATTCTCATTCTAAACAAAGTTATAGTTTTGTAAAATTGGGTTTGTCCAACTAACATTAAAAAACTAAGTATGAAACATGGGCCTGATTCTGACATAACTTGTAGATGGTGGGAACATTACTTCTACGTCCAGAGGACTGGAAGGTAGCAGGTTAAGAGCGGATTGATGAGGAAAGGAGTAGAAAATAAGCAAATCTAGTTTATTTTCTTTCTTCCCTGCTGCTTTTTCTCTCTTGCCACACAATGGCTGACTGGGCACTGATCATCTAGCAACTCAGTCGACCAAATGCCAATCTCACCCCAAGACAAGAAATAGTTCTGAGCATGGGTCAGAATTGCCGGATAAGTACAGAGATCACCCCATCAGATGCCATCAGTTGAGCAGCAGGGAAGAGGAGATAGGGCGGGAAAGGAACGAGAATGTGCTAATTCAGCTTAGTGCTTTCCTCCCTGCCTGTTCTCTCTTTTACTCATCAGCACTTACCTGTTTGACAGATTTCAGGTCTTTCTGTATGGATCCATCACACTCTTATCAACATACAGAAAGGCTGAACCATAGCCTATGACTCAGAGAAGATTCTTCCAGAGCACCAGCAACGTTATCATCTTGGGAAAAAAAATACTTTCTTTTACCTACTATAACTCTTAAGCATGGCAAGATCCTCTAGGGGAAATAAGGGGTAACTTAAGGAAGCTATTGTTTATTTAAGAAAGGTGTACATCGTAAGCAGATATCATTTTCTGAAGATTAAAATAACAAAACTTGAATAAATAAGGGGAAAGAATATTTACTTCATATTTATTTATCTCAAACATTTGTACCCTGCCTATTCCAAAAGGGGCCAAAAGCAGAAGACAACATCATGAATCAAACAAAAATCCACACATAATTAAAACAAAAATCCCAACCCACAAACCATCAAAACAAAATCCTCAAAAAAGGTCAATACTTTCCAATTTTCAGTAAATTCTCAATACATTGGTAAATAACAGTTACCCTCAGCATCAGCAAAACACCTTTTCAAAGGCCCTTCTAAAGGGGAACAATGGCAGACCTGCAGTGTGGCCTCAGGCAGGCTATTCCAGAGGACTGAGGGAACACAAGAAAAGGCTTTGATTTCTGGTGGAAGCCAAATGAACAGAATGTGCAGATGGAGCAAAAAAAAGCTAGCCACACAGATGAAAACATGCAGATTTGTTTCAGGAGGGGCACCTTCAGATAAGAGTCCCCTAGATCATGATGGGCTTTAATGGTAATAACCAGCATCTTGAAATTAATCTAGAAGCAAATTAGCTGTTATGTTAGCACGTGTGCTAAAGCCAGTCAGTAGCTAAATAGCCACATTCTGTACCAAATTAAGACTTCCAGTTGTTCAAGGGCCGCTTCATGTATGGTAGAGTACAGTAGTCCAGCTCTGAGGTTATAGCAGCATGGATCAGCTGAGTCTTAAAGAAAAGATACACTGTTAATCAGTGTTGGGAAAAGGCACTCCGTGCCACAGCTCAAATCTGGTTCTCAATGAGTGACAAATGGTCTATGAGTACCTGTCACATTCCAGGCACCCTAACACTAGGGGAGAAGTGGTGTAGCGGGCTTGGCACCTTCTGGGCATGCCAAAGTTGAGGATAAAAGGGAGGAGCAGATAGGAGGAATGAAAAGCAATACTAGTCCCCTATGGCTTCATCTGGGGTAAAGGTCTCCTTGGGAGAAAAGACCTAAGGAGCACAAGGAGGCAGAAACTGGTAGGGGGCAGAGGAAGGGGGAATCAAAGGCTGGAGGAAGAAGCAGCTGGCTACTGCCAGCAGGAAGCTTGGAAGGGGAATAGCCAGTCAGGCTTGGGATCTCAATGGTCTGGAGAGAACCAAGTGTCTGGGGAATTAGGTAACATTCCTGGCCAAGATGGCAGCAAATAGCACCTTCCCCCAGATCTGAGCTGGCTAGCTACCTCATGACTTAATCCTGCAGGAAGGGTGAAGCAGCCAGGGCAGGAGCTAGAAGGACATGTAGAAAGATCCCAGCTGAGAAAGCAGGCCTAGATCCTGAGAGAAGGCTGGTGAAGGCAGTGATTAGGGAACTGTCTAACTGATAGGTAACTGTTAATCATTGGGACTGACTCTTATGAGTAATCAAAGCAATTAATGTGAACTATTTCTGCATTTCTTGGTGTGAAGATGTGATATCATAGGGTCCTGACAGCACCACAACACTCTGAACTGATTAGGCAGGGAGAATCTAACCCCATCTAAAACAGGGAGAACACGTCCCTAGTACATGAGCTCTAAAAAAGTCATCGCTCTCTTGTCTGGATTCAATTTTACCCCATTCCCCTACCCTACCCCAATTCTCTTGGCTACCATGTCCAGAAAGTTATTCAGGACAGGCCTGGAGCAGTGGTTGGCAAACCGCGGCTCCCGAGCTGCATGCGGCTCTTTGGCCCCTTGAATGCGGCTCTCCCTAGGGCCTGGGTGGCCGTGGTTCCTGGCCCAGCCCAACCGCCGGCGGGAACCCGCCAGCCAGCTAGGAAGACAGCTCCCCGCCTCCCCCCCATCCGTCAGCTCAGCGCTCCTCCACATCCCCGTGCCCAGCCAGGCAGAGGCGCTGCGCTCCCGCCAGGCTCCAGTGTGCCCCAAGCGGGAGGAGCCAGCAGGCGAGTGGGAGGGGGCACCCCCCTCCCCCGGCCTCCCCTTCTCTCTCTCTCTCTCTCCCCGGTGGGGAGGGATCAGAGGCGGCGGGGAGAGGCGGCGGCCGGCCGCTCAGGCTACTGCTGCAAGGGGGAGAGAGGCAGGCTCTGCCTCGCACTGGGCTGGAGCGGGCTGCACGCCCAATGCGCTCCCGCCACAGCCGCCTCACCCAGCTGGCCCGGGAAGGAGGGGAGGGCAGCGGCAGTGGGGCACGGGAGAATCCCTCCCGGAGGCTGACTCCGTCGGCTGGGGGTGGGGGTCAGGCACGATGGACTTTGATGGACCAAGGGTTTGATTCAGTATAAGACAGCTTCATGTGAGTGCAATTGGGGGGGGGGGAATCTCTCCTCTCATTGGACCTTTCAAGCCGACTGCCTGCCAGTGCCCAGCGCCGGGAGGGCGGGGGGGGGGGCGGAGAGGAGCCCCCTTCCTGGGGGGGTGGCGGGGGGCTCCAAGGTTTGGGCAGCCAGCCTTGGTTGCCGTTTTATTTGGGGGGGGGGCTTGGGAACCGGGAGGGGGGAAGTCTGCACTTGCACCATTTGGGGCTGTGGGTCAGTGGTGGAGCATCTGCTTGGCATGCAGAAGGTCCCAGGTTCAATCCCCGGCATCTCCAGTTAAAGGGACAAGCAAGTAGGACTGTGGCTCTCAAAAGAAATCTCAATCGTTGTACTGTTGAGATTTGGCTCTGTTGACTAATGAGTTTGCCGACCATTGAGCTAGAGAAATGTTATTAATATATTTATATGCTTCTAACAATATGTAGACACAACAGTATAAAGAGAGATTTCAGCTAGGCATTGAAGTTATGAAAGTTTTGGATAATTGTCATGAGGTCACGGGTTTTCCATTTGTTTCATCGTCCCATCTGGCAATAGGATACCTCATTCTTTGAGGAAGGCTGGCTCTAGCTGCAGCCCATGAATTTTTCCCATGGAAGCATATATGAGCCACAGCAGGCAGTTCTGTAGTCTTCTGCCTATGGATATTTCCACTGGGGATTTTGCATTCCAGCATAAACATTTATATATATTATTTTTCCATTAGCAGGTCTCTGTGGAGAACAAACATTACATCAGAATTGGTCCACACTCATACATCATCATAATAATTTATTCCACAACATGTATTCCAAAGCTAAGGAAGAATATTCTCTGTAACACTGTTTCACACCAACATTGCTTTAAAAATGATAAGGAAAAACGTTATGTTGAACATTCCTTTGTCAGTTTATTGAAAATGGCCAAGAAGGAAGGATCCTGAAAAACCTCTAGAGAACCCTGTTCAGAAGCACCAGGAAAGAGGGAGTTTGGTGCTTGTGACCCCTCTGGATGTTTCTCTGCCTGCTCCCCAGCTCCCTATCATCAGAGGACCCAGCTGGCTTTGCTCCAGCTTAAAAATAATGCCACCAACAGGTACTGTCAGGCCGAAGGCCAACCCAGAAGTGAGGGGTGAGACTAGAAGGCCTGGGGCAGGGGTGGAAGATAAACCTTGCACAGAATGATGGCCCAGCATTGGTCCCCCCAGAGGAGGAGGAGGATGTTGAATGAGAGGTAGGAAGGAAAAAGTTGCTGGTGGTGAAAAAGTGGAGGCTGGCCATGCAGAACCAGGGACTTAGGCAGGCAAGATACGCTGGATGAGAAGAGGACTCACATGACAATCCAAAGGATTCAGGGTCACAACCAGGGTGGGGTGCAGTTTCAAGGGGCAGAGTCCATGTGCCCAGCAAGATAGCCAACAGAAAACATCTATGTCAGGTGCCATGCACCCTACATGATAATAAGGCCAGCACAGATAAATCTACCACAGTCCAGATTTCTGTTCTGATACAAGGGACATTTATTTATTTCCTTATATTTATAGCCTGCCCTCATTTGCAGCAAGCCCGGCTCAGACCATCAGAGGTCTCCTCGCGCGTTTTCACACATTTTGCCCGTGTTTTCTGGATTTGTGTTTAGCCAGCATCCAGAAAACGCACAGAAATTTGCAAGGAGAGTAATGCCGGAAAATGCAAGCATAATCAAAGCAAAGCCCTGAAGTAGTCGGCGGGGTGACCGCGAGGAAACAGCCATGAATCAATGGCAGTGGACAAAGCAAGAGGCATATGCCTCAAGCAGATAGGACATGGTCTGGAAAACACTTTATCCATTTTGCAAAGGGATGACACTGAGGTTGAGATGCTGTAATTCAAAAGATAATTCCACAGCAGTCAACTCAAAACACATGTAGAACAAACTTCTCTTGAAAGTGAACCATACTACAAGATAATAATTCAACCCATGGCAGACTATTCAAATCTTTACAGAGCAGTGGATTGCTCAAAAAACGAGGCGAACAGCACAGAGAACTCAAAATCCGTGTACTCATTCATGCTGATAAAATCTTTCTCCCTCCCCTTCATTCTTTAATTGACTTGATTCTGTTAGCTACTTCTGGTGGACGGCTACCCTTTTTGCAACCCACTGGGGAAGAAGAGAGGGAAAAGAGACTAGGCCAGTCAACATCTGCAGCAGCCAATCACCACTTGCTCTGAGTACACATAATAATTCTGCTCTAGCAGAAGCTAAGCAGGGTCAGACCTGGTTAGTATTTGGATGGGAGACCACCAAGGAATACCAGTTGCTGTGCAGAGGAAGGCACTGGCAAACCACCTCTGTTAGTCTCTTGCCATGAAAACCCCAAAAAAGGGGTCGCCATAAGTCAGCTGCGACTTGACGGCACTTTACACACACACACAGCTACTGCTACCTGCCAGAAGACTGAAGGGGGAGAAGGAGGAAAGATGGGGTACTGCATCCTAGTCAGCAGGCATCTGTTGAAGGAAGCCAAAGTAGGAGGCTATAGTTAATACGAAACAGTCTTTGAGAAGAGAATATAGACCACAAAACTATGCATACAACATGGTCTGGGGGAGGGCTCTGAATTAATTTTTGTCTAAGTTAGCCTCATAGCTCATACCAACCCTGCTTCCTTTTCAAACCTACTTACAAATTCTTTCCATTCCTAATCACTACAGGTGAGAGAGAGACTGAAAGGATATTCCAGTAAATACCATGTGGGAGGGAAAGGAGGAATCATCTTTAAGCAGATACTAACTGCCATCAATCAGTACTTTGCTCATGTCAAGCAGAAAGTGCTCTTGGCTGTTGCCCACCTTACAGAAAACTGAGCAATCCAAATTGGAGGAAGTGGCAAATTCTTCTATTGGTAAAAACAGTAGGAGGTGTCAGAGAGACAGTCGTGATAAAAAAGAGAGGTTTTTTTCATGTCCTCGGTATGATTGCCAGACAATTAAAAAAAATACTGGCAGTCATTTAGGGTTGTTTTTCTGAATTGCTGCCTGTGAAGTAAATAAATATGGTCAATCAGACCTTAGAGAAATTTGTCGGCGCCATAACTGGAAATAATTTTGGATACACTGTACCAAGCATAAATCCCGCACAAGCACCATTGGAACAAAAGGCTGTTGTACTGAAAATTAGCATGTTCCATCCCACAATTCCCTTATATGAAAAAATACTCAAGCAGTAAAATCCTAAACAGGCCATTGCATAGGACTACACAATTGTCAGCACAGAAAAGTGATTGATGCCATAAAAACAACCCCAAACCTCACCCTAATATGACACTGTAGAAATGTAATAAAATAAATACGTATTTTTCAGTATCGTTTTCTTAACTGGCTTTGAGCTGACCCCCCCCCCCAAATTAAAAGCAAATATTGTATTTGAAGAAAATGCCAACTGCTGCTCTCTCCTTATTGTTTGTAGCTCTCTGGATGAATTCCAGCTCTGTTATTGGCACCCCTTTCCTACTACTGTGAGAACATCCAATCCTCACTTAAAACTATCAAGGGTGAGCATATCAGAAAAGCCTAACCTACAGGCAAATAATTAGATTATTTTCATGTGTGGAGGCTTTTCACATGCTTTTTTCATTTTTGTTTTAATTATACCATATAGGCTCTGGGGATGAACTTTAAAAAAGAAAAATGGCACCAGGAGGATGAGGAGGGACTTTTTAACTTTAGCTACTCTCAGCAAGGATGAGTTGGGAAGAAAGGGTTGGAAATAAAAGGCAAGAGTGCACAGATACCGTAAGGTGTGTTGAGAGAGCCCGGAGAGAGCTACTGGGTAGAGAAGAAAGGACAGCGGGAAGGATTTACTGGGTATCTGTGAAACCAAGGTTAAAGTTAAACTTGTAACAAAATTGCTTTTCTCCTGTTACAGTGACACACCCTGTGGGTTAATTTTTTATGTGGTTCTGAGTAGGATTTGGGTTTATGTGGTTCTGAGTAGGATTTGAGTTTATCTACCCATTGAGTAGATAAACAATACTGATTTGTAGATTTAGGAAAAGGGAGTTCATTGCAGCAACCACGCTGGCCAAAAGGCAGAATGTCATATATGAGATACTGTACTGAATTTATTATTACTATTAAATCCAATTGTATCTCACTATTCCTATGGGGTCATAGAATTGGAAGGGACCACCAGGGTCATCTAGTCCAACCTCCTGCACAATGCAGGAAATTCACAACTACCTCCCCACTACACCCCAAGTGACCCCTACTCATGCCCAGTAGATCACCAACCTTTTCTTTAATGAAAGCTACTGTTGAGTAATGATAAATATCCCAAGTTACTCTCTCTTCCCCAATATGTTACCAAGTTTTATTCTGTCCTAGAAACAAAACATGGACTAGGAATAACACCAGAATGAAATATCAGCTAAGCAGCCCCCCAAAAAGCCTAGGGCAATGGTTCTTCTCCTTTCATACTTTATGTTCCACCAATCATTCGATCACAGAACCTGAATCCCACCATTACAAAAACAAAGAGCCCTCTTTTCCCAAAAAGGATATTTATAAGTTCACAGGCATTTGGTTATTATATGTCTCATGTAGGGTTCCATTTTAAGGACATTAATAATGGAAGTACAATTGTTGGGAGAAAATTAAATTGCTATGGCTTCAATAGATAATCCCTGGCAGGTAAGGTCAGCAGAAAGACTCTTGCTGGTGAGTAACAAGAATGGGGATTAGGAGAGATACCCATGTGCCCAAGGTTACTACTAGCACTCAAAAAGATTACAGGTTGATAAACCATGGCATCAGGGTTGGCAGGTGACAGCACATCACCCTTGCAGGTGGACAGAGACTGAGGGAGGGTGAATTCTTAGCTACTGTTATGAAAACCCTGCATTCCACCTAGATTATTTCTGCGTCCCTCTGGTGTCACATGTACAGTTGGTTGAGAACCACTGTTCTAGAGGATGCATCAGCTACTCTGCGGCAGCTGGCAAGCTACTGGTAGCTCATGAACCACCTGTTAGAGACTCCTGCTCTAAGGATCCCAGGGTGGGCATGTCCCCCCACCCAGTTTGTTCTTAAGTAATAACTTCTATTTTACTGTTTTTTTCTTGCTGCTTTTTCTCTAGAACTCACTGCCTCTCCCTATCAGCACCTCTTTTTCCTTATAACTGATTAAACACACTTGAAAACATAGCTCTTCTCTGGAACTTTTTGACTTCTCCTTCTATGCTTTTCCACACTCCCATTATATTTTCAGGCAGTCAGGACTTGATCTTTTTAACATATTGTTTTTGTAGAGCACCTGATTGGGAGGTTAAAAATCCCCAAGTGATAAAAAGGAATGCTTGTCGCTTTAAGGCTAAGCAATGGATTCTCTCAGTGGCTGTTGCTAGCCAACCACAGGTTGCAGACTTGGTTCAGTCAATAAAAGGCTGGGGAGGAGCCAGGGCCCTATCCAGGCGTATTTTGGCCTTTGAGAGAGGACTCATGGTGCCAGGCCTAGGCTAGGATTGCCAGTTCCAGACTGGGAAATTCCTGGAGTCTGAGGACTGGGTTTGGGGAGTAAATAAATGAAGTAAATAAGTCATAAACATAGCTGAAGTTGGGCGATAGATAAGGCTGGTGAATGGCTGAAAATGAGATAATGAAGAAAGGGAAGGGGAGAAGATATGGTGGTTGCCAGGAGGAGGGAAAGAGAAAATAGTGTGAGAAGGGGGGTTACAAGGGAAAGTGAGGTGTCATTCCACAAGTCCCTGAGGGTTCCCTACCATAGAAGTGGGCCTGGCCCAGTGGCCGGCACTACACAACAGGCCAATTTTTCCTAGGTAGAGGCTGGGAGGGGAGGGAAAGCTCAAGACTGGAGGGGCAGATGAAGGTAGATTGGCTGTTGAGTGGGAAGGAGATAGGGTTGCCAACTCCAGGGTGGCACCTGAGGAGGGTGGGGTTGGATCTCAAAGTGGTATAATGCCATAGACTCCACCTTCCAAAGCAGCCATTTCCTCTAGGGGAATTAAGGTTGCTAACCTTCAAATGGGGGCTAGAGAGTAGGGAATTATAATTTCTCTCTAAATGGAAGGTACCAGTTCCCCTGGAGAAAATGGATACTTTGAAGGGTGGACTCTACTGCATTATACCCTGCTGAGGTCGCTCCCATCCCCAAACGTCGTCCTCCCAAAGTTCCACCCCAACATCTCCAGGAATTTCCTGAGCTGGAGTAAGCAGGAAAAGGGGAGAGGCTTTGGGGGCTTTTAGCCAACAGAACGAGGAAACAGTGGTTGAGGGGAAAATAAGATGCCTCCGGGTTCCCACTTGTACTGCCTAATATCGTCACAAAATTATCATATAGTGAGCTGAAAACATTGCCGTAACCAGAACTTGGCCATTTATGCATGGGAGGTTTTGCCTAGGATTTGCCACTCTCTAGATGCACATTTTCCCCATCCGAATTCTCAAAACTCTGCATGGGGGCTTATTGTTGAGTTTGGAGAATGTGGATGGGGGGAAAGTGCATCTGGAGAGCGGCAAATCCGAGGCAAAACCTCCCGTGCATCACTCGGACTCGCGGGGAAAATGGCATTTGGCTTCCGCACCATTGTACGGCGCAGATCATTTTCTGCTTACCCCTGCAGCCTGAACCTCTTCACATGTCGGAAACAAGTTCTGCTGAACTGAGTGCAATGAACACATGAAGCTGCCTGCTACTGAATCAGACCCTTGGTCCATCAGAGTCAGTATCGTCTACTCAGACCGGCAGCAGCTCTCCATGGTCTCAGGCAGGGGTCTTTCACATCAACTACTTGCCTGGCCTCTTTAACTGGAGACGCCGGGGATTGAACCTGGGACCTTCTGCATGCCAAGCAGAGGCTCTACCACTGAGCCACAATCTCACTGCCTGGCTGCTATCCACTCAACGCACACTCACTCGGAAGTTAAACAAAAAACCCAAAACAAAAACAACCACCCTCGAACTGTCCCATTAAACACGGTTGTGATCGCCGACCGCACCCCGAACGTTTTTTCCCTCTCTTTGCCGAACGTAGTCGAAAAGGGCCAGAGTCCAGGAGCACCTTCAAGACTCACAAAAAATATATTTTCTGGCAGGGCAGGAGCTTTCGGGAGCCGCAGCTCACTTCTCCGGATACCAAACGTGAAAGAGGAGTCGAGCAAAGAAAGAAAACGACAGGAATAGGAACCACGAAGAAGAAGAAGAAGAAGGTGGAGAAGCAGGGACCCGAGAGGGAAGAAGGGTGGGCCACGCGGCGGAGAGAAGAGGCTGCGGAGGAGGAGCGGGAGGCCCCGGTTTGGGGCTGCAGTTGCCGCTCTCAGTCAACAGGTTGCACCCTTCCCCCTCGGCAGCCCAGCAATGCGCGCCCCCGCGGGCGGGCTGGCTGGCTTCCCCCGGACCGCGCGCGCTCTGCTATGCCGCGAGCGGCCAGGCGAGCGCGCCGCCGCCGCCCCCCCCCCTCCGATGCGCGTCTCTGCTATCGACTCTCTTTCCATGTCTGGTGGGGAGGGGGGAGGGGGGAGGAGGCTGCTGCTAGCCGTCCTCCATTTTGTGGCTGGGGCAAAGCCGTGGAGCAGAGCGCAGACGGAGCGGCTGGCTGTCGGGAGGAGGAGGAGGGGGGGAAGGAAGGAAGGAAGGAGGAAAAGGGGGAGGGCGGGACGCCCGGAGGGTCTGAGGGAGGGGGGTGGGGGCTAATTCGCTTTAATCGACTGGGGAGGGGGAGAGCGTGTGTTGGGGGGGCGCGCGGAGGAGGAGGAGCAGGTGAGGGGCTGGTGGCCGTTGCGTGTGGAGGAGGAGGGGGAGGGGCTCGCCTCCCTTTCTCCTCCGCAAAGGGGCGGCTGCGTCAGCCCCCACCCCACGCCCAATCCCCGTCGCCCCTCCACTCGCCTTCCTCCCCGTCCCCGTCCCCCCCTTGCCAAGTTGTTTATTCGCCCTCGCTTCAGCCATGGAAGTTGGCGGCTGAGAGGAGTCCCCAGCGCCGCCGCCCCCCCCCCACACTCGATAAGGTAAAAAAGGGGGGCTCCTTTTTTTAATGTCTGGTTGGGGGGGGGAGGGGGGCGATTTCCAGTTGTGTCGAAGGGAGGCGCGTAGCCGAGGAGGGCGGTGTGTACTTGCTCAGAGGTCACCCTCCCCAACAACCCCCCCCTCATTTCTAGTCATAAGCCTCTGCTGTCTTCCTCTCTCTCTTCTCTCCCCCCCCCTCCTACCAAAAGTCTTGAGGCCGGATAAAGGAGGGGGGGGGAATCGCGTCTCTTATTTTGTCGGGCGGTCCGATTGATAGCTCGTCGGCGTTCAATGCGGCCGTGGGAGAAGAGGCGTGTGTTGGGGGGGGGGGGGTTAACGGATGTCTTGTTTCGCGGCCGTTTTGGGTCCGGTTTAATTCCTCTAAAGTCATGTCTGACAGAGCCTGGTGTCGGAATTCCCCCCCCCCTCCCAACGGGGCCATTTAATAGCATAGAGTTCTCTCTCTCTCTCCCTCTCCTTCTGCCTCGCCCGCCCCCCCCTTCCCGTGGAGAAAACGACATCTTCGGTTTTATTTGCTTTTAATAAAATATGTGTTTGTTTCTAGACGGTCGGATTTTTTTAAAAAAAAAATTGAAAGGGAAAAAAAGAGGCCAGGTTTGCTCTTTTCTCCCTCCCTCTTTTCTTTGTCCTTCTTTCTCTCACGCCTTAATAATAATTTGGCGGGCCCGAGGGATTGGAAACAATCAAGGGAGCTCAAAACCCAGCACTTAAAGAGGAGGGGGGGGGTTGTAGCAAAGGGTTGGTGTTATTTTGCAGAAGTGGGCGTGCCAGCAGAATGCTCAACAGGTCCCGACACATTTCTTCCTTAAAAAGCACACACGCACCAAATCTAGTTTTGGTAAGAGGGGGCGCATTTCAGCTCCCAAAGATCCTGCTTAAATATCTTGGGGGGGGGGTTGAAATCTCGTGTGACAGGTTTCCCTCCCCTTGGCGTTGTCTGTCATTTAATGGAGTGTGTGAAAGTGAGACAAACTTGTCACAGGTAGGCAGATCGCGATGGGTAGCCGTGTTAGTGTGTCTGTAGCGGTAGAAAAGAGCGAGAGTCCGGTAGCTCCTTGACTAGCAACATTTCTAGCAAGGTACGAGCTTTCCGTGAGTCGCAGCTCATTTCTTCAGATGCAGGTATCTGAAGACATTTTTTTGTCAGTCTTTAAGGTGCTACTGGACTCTTTCTGTTTTCTATTGTCAAGTGTAGTAACTCCAGGTCTTTTCGGTACTTTACCTTTGTTCTTAGGAACAGGGCTTTCAATGGCGTGATGGTGCTATGGCGAAACAAAAAATTAAATTTTCACACAACTTCTAAAGAAGAAGGTGTTGCAGAATCAAATCGCTTGTTTTGGTTTTGCGTGGTGTTTTTATTGTTTGGTTTGAAGGGAGCTCTCAGAGAAGCCTAGTGTCAATTCACAAAGGACCGTTTTATATTTTGAGGAAATCTAATATGCTCGCAAAAGGAGAGGTGAACATAAAATAAACCAAATAAAAATTCAGAATGTTGGTTTACTTTTCCTTTCAACTTGTGAACTATTAAGGATTATCCTTTTTAAGGGACATCTGGTCAAATGTGTCCAATCAATTACTAATGGGGTTTGAAAATTTTCTTCAGAATAGTTCAGTAGTTTTTGGATTCATTAATATATTTGGTTTTCTCCAAACAGTGCCTTACATAATATAACTAATGTATTTTATAGCGTATGTTAAATACAAATATCTAATTTTTTTATTATTCTTTAAATGGCACTTCTGGAGATTATAAGATGTAAAATAGTAATTTTAAGTATTTTTCAGTAAGTGTGCTGAATCAGAAACCAGTTTTTAATGCTATTCCATCCTTTGAAACTTTCTTTGGACCAGAGTAAAATATGACTCATTAAGTTGGACAAGCTCAGAACCTGATATTTTTCTCCCCTCCCCCACCCCAGTGTAATAAGTAGAAGTGGAAAGGAGAGAGAAGTTTGGGAAGTTAGCATGTATAGCAGTTAACGAGGTGTTACGTTGGAGAACCTTTTTTCCTGGCGGAAGTGTCATTGGCCCCTGTTGAAAAAGCATGTGGAAGTTGTTCTTGTATTTTATTCTTTCATTGGTAGTTGATGAATCTAAAATGTGTAGAAAAAAAGTTGAAATTAAATTAAGAAATATTGCTTATCTGTGGTTTAAAATAGAGATAATGTCTATGTACGGCTTTCATTTTTTGGTCCGTAGGCGTATATGTATGTAGTTCAGTGACAAAGATGAAGTAAGATATTCCGAATGAGTAGTTTTCTTCTTGATTAATGATATGAGGCTAAATACAATTTTCTCAAATTGTAAATTGAGAAAGTGGCTTAAAAATTAGTCCGAAACCCTTGGGGTGGATTAGAGACTTTATTTTAAACAGAGTGACATTGGAAAATAATGTCTGTCTTTTAATTAAGCCATGTACTGCCTCTATTTGGCTCGTAAAGTTTTGGGCTAATGGTGAATATTTCTCTTCTTTTATAACTAGTGTTAAGACAATGGAGTCCAAAGAATCACTAAAGTCCACAGTGGAGGAAGCAGGGAAAAGTGTTCATTTCCGTGACAAAGGAGGACTTGTGATGGACTTTCCTGCATCCTTTAGGGGTGGAGCTCCTGTCAAGACTCCTGCATCTGCAGCTCCCCTGCCTGCCTCCTCTCAGTCTGACTCCAAGCAGCAACCTGCTCTGTGTGATTTGTCAAAGGGATTAGGAAGCAATGCGCCACAGCCAGATCTCTCCAAAGCAGTGTCTCTGTCAATGGGAATATATATGGGCGAGACTGATACAAAAGTGATGGGAAACGAACTTGGATTTCCGCAGCAGGGCCAAATCAGCCTCTCTTCTGGAGAGACAGATTTCAGGCTCCTTGAAGAAAGCATTGCAAGCTTGAATAAGACCGCTAGCCTGGCTGAAGGCTCAAAGGGTACGGCATCTCTCGACGTGCCCCTAGAGCCAGGGTTCCCAAGCATGGCTAGTCATGATCGCACTTTAGAGCAAGGCGCTTTAGTGCAAGGCCAAGTTGGCAGTAATGGTGGCAACTTGAAGCTCTTTTCTGAAGACCAAAGCACTTTTGATATTCTGCAGGATTTTGATTTACCACCAGTATCTCCTGGAAAAGAAACAAATGGGAGTCCTTGGAGAATGGACCCCTTGCTGGATGAAGGCAGCTTGCTTTCACCTCTGGGTGCAGATGAGGGTTTTCTCCTGGAAGAAAAGGATATTGAGGACTGCAAGCCTCCTGTTTTACCAGACACTAAGCCTACAATCAATGAGCGTGGGGATATTTTGCCCACCCACACGGTGCAGATGCCACAAGTGAAGACCGAAAAAGAAGATTTTATTGAACTGTGCACCCCTGGGGTTATAAAGCAAGAGAAAATCGGTCCGGTTTATTGCCAGGCTAGCTTCTCTGGTTCTAACATTCTTGGAAATAAAACATCTGCCATTTCTGTTCATGGCGTCAGCACTTCTGGAGGACAAATGTACCATTATGACTTGAATACGGCATCCGTCTCTCAACAGCAGGATCAGAAACCAGTTTTTAATGCCATTCCATCTCATCCTGCTAGTTCAGAAAATTGGAATAGGTGCCAAGGGTCTGGGGATGATGCTCTTGCTGCAATAGGAGTTTTGAATTTTTCTGGAAGATCTGTCTTCTCTAATGGCTATTCAAGGTAAGAGATCTTTTGGTTTACATTTATTACAAGTATAGATAGTACAATAATATACTTTTTGTTCCTTAAATTGTAATCAGGTTCTAATTAGTAAGCTGTCATTTTGGATATGTTAAGACAGTGCAAGTGGAAGAATTACAGTTGATTAAATTATTTAATATGTTGCCAAGCTTTAAAAAAATGTGAGATAAGAAAAAATAAAGTGGAACGCAAGACCTATTGCATCTCATTCAGGTTAATCTTTAACTACATTCTGATTGGTTGAACAAGTTGGCTTTTCTCAAAGTTGTGTATATTTAACACAAGGTTTGGTGGGTCATCGTAAACCTTTTGAATTATAACAGTTTTGTTTGTTTTGATGGTATGCTAGCCTGACAGTAAACACTAATAGTTTTAGTAGTAATTTTTATCTACAGTATTTTTTATCTACAGTATAAAAGACAGAGGAGCCGTATGAGCCAATCTAAATTTTGATTTTAAAGTTGCGAAGTGAATCCTAGTAAAACATTGTGCTGATCAAAGAAACGTTGATCAGCGGTGTTTATTCATGCTGACTGCTAAAAATATTTGGGTTGGAAATTCCTAAAATATTTTTTCCAATCTGGTATAACTCTCATAAGCTGTCAATAATATTCTATGAGACATGCATTTTGTGGAAATTTAACAATATGAATTAGCTTTTAGAAAATGCTAATGCTTTTCAAACAGAGGACATAGCTTTGCATGTCTAAAATTTGCTTTTGAAATGCTTAATATAAAGCTGCTAATTCCTTTTGTAACCTTGTAATTTCTTTTTGACGGTTACATTCATATTTAAGCTAAAAGTAGTTTTATTTTGGATTGTTGTAGGAAAGTAGTTGTCACACATGGTGTTTGTTTCAATCGAAGTCCATAGTCATAACACTTTTATTATGGTGTTATGGTAGGCTGGAGCCAAACAGAGACGGTAGATCATCTAGCTTAGATAAAAATCAAATGGGACTATTTTCTTGAGTTTTGTGAATTGAAATATATGTCTAAAACCTCTCAGGTTATGTATATAAATTCTGTTATTTCTTTGTACTGCGCAGAACTACTTTATTTTCAAAATACAACCGAAGATGTTTATGTTGAGAATTTTTATTGAAAACTGTGGGTGTTATTAAAACCGGTTACATATTAGTAAATTAGGGTTTTGCTAATTGTATGTGATTGGTAGAGGGGAGAAATAAATATTGAAAGCCACCAGCAGAGTTTTGATGAATACATGGCCTTCTAAATAGTGGGAAGTAAGATTAATATCTTTCTTAAGATTTCTCTACAGAGAAGTTACAGCTAGAATATAGTTTTATAAGGCTTGAATTTTTAGTTGGGTACCAACATTGCTTGATCTACAAGGACAAATTTTAGTTGGTAGGTCTGCAAGTTTATGATGATCTCTGGTGTATTACTGTAATAGGAAAACAAATATTAACTGATGTATTTCCCTTCTGACAGTTAAATTAGTGAATGTAGCTGTTTATTAAAGTGGTAGTTATCCTGTAGTTCAGCATGGTGCCTAATCTGCCACCAAACTACTGTTTGTGATGGTGGTTTTGATAACTGTAGTTAGATGTGATGTCTGAATTGTCAGATCATAGCCATACCTGTTTCCAGAACCAGCCCCATTATAGAAACAGGAGTGTTGAGTAGATAGAAAATAAAAGTAGACTAGCAGTTTTAAACCATAGTTTGCCTATATATTTTTGGAAACAAAGTATTCTGATCTGAAATAATTATTAGTGTGATCTATGGTTTGATGTGATTGTCAGAACGCAGTATTCCTGTATTGTACATTTGAACTTATTTATTTGATTTTTAGGCTGCGCTTTCCTGGCCAAAGCCAGGCTCAGAGCAACTTACAACCTGATAAAAACACTCTAAAATCAGTCCAGTTTTGTACATACAGCAATAAAATCATAAAACTCAGATGCCCACTTCATAGCAGCATATAATAATACATAATACAAGCAGCAAAAATATTGACTTAATATTTGTGGGGAGATAGCAGAGGTGGGGAGAAGAGGAGGCCAGCTAGAAGGAAAACCGACTCTGCCCTCAACCCTGTGCCTGGTGGAACAGCTCAGTTTTACAGGCCCTGAGAAACTGTTTTAAGTCCCACAGGGCTTGAACCTCACTGGGTAAAGCATTCCACCAGGCTGGGGGCAAGGCCGAAAAGGCCCTGGCCGAGGACGGGCAGATACTTTTTGGGCCAGGGATCGCCAGGAGATTTTCACCAGATGAGCAAAGTGCTCTTTGGGGGTGTATATTGGGAGAGGCAATTCTGCAGGTACGATGGTCCCAGACCATTTAGGGCTTTGAAGGTCAATACCAGAACCTTAAACCTGATCTGGTGCTCAATCTGGAGCCAGGGCAAGTGGCGGAGCACTGGTTGAATATGTGCCTTCCAAGAGGTCCTCGTAAGGACCCTTGCTACTGCATTCTGGACCAGGTAAAGTTTCCAGAGCAGTCTTAAGGGCAGCCCTGCGTAGAGCAAGTTACAGTAGTCCAATCTGGAGGTGACCATTGCGTGGATCACTGTAGCTAGGTCAGGATGGGGGAGGTAGGGCACCAGCAGTCTAATCTGGCAGAGATGGTAGAACACCTCCCTGGTGATATTGGTGACCTGTGCCTCCATGGTAAGAGAAGCATCCATAGTCACCCCCAGGCTCTTGACGGATGCAGCTGCTGTTACTTGCATCCCATCAAGAGCCGGGAGCTGGCTGCTCACACTTCCATCACTCCGGTGGAGCTACAGGATTCGATGAATTTAGCCTTAGCCAGGTTCTGTTTCAACCACCCAACCATGGCCTCGAAGGACCTGGCCAGATTTTCCAGGGCAGTATCCGGGTCGTCACCCATCAACAGATACTAATGACACTCCAGCCTGAAATTCTGGACAAGCTGGGTGAGGGGGCGCATGTAGATGTCAAAAAACATCGGAGAGTGAATCACCCACCGAGGGACCCTACATGCCAATAGGTACCATGGTGACATTGTCTCCTCTTGCGCTATCCTCTGTAACTGATCCTGGAGAAAGGAGACCAGCCACTTCAAAGCTGTCCCATGTATCCCAGTGTTGGGGAGGCAGTGCACCAGTAGGTCGTGGTCAACCACATCAAATGGTGCTGTTAGATCTAACAAAATCAGCAGTGCTGATCTGCCTTGGTGACCAGCACTCTCTCCGTCCCATGGTCAGGGTGGAAACCAGACTGGAATGGGTCCAGAACCAATGTGTCCTCCAGAAAGGCTTGTACCTGTTCCACTGCCGCTCTTTCAGCTATACCGAGGAAAGGTAGATTTGACACCGGGCAGTAGTTGGCTGGATCATTAGGATCCGGTGATGTTTTCTTTAAGAGCAGCCTTACCACTGCCTCCTTCAAGCTCTCTGGGAAAGACTATGAATTTAGGGATAAATTGATATATTCCCCAGGAGGTCCCGGATCCTAGTACCCCTGGCTTTCACCAGCCATGATGGGCATGGCTTGAGGAGACATGTGGTAGGCTTCACAGCTGTCAGGAGCCTGTCGACATCAATCTGGGAGAGTTGGCTGAAATGGTCCAATACAGGACCAGAAGATGGCCAAGTTGGCCTCCAGTTCCCAAACTGTATCAAAGTTGGCTGGGAGGTCCTGGCAGAGTGGCAGGATTTAACCTGCAAAAAAGCTCAAAAAAGCCTCGCAGCTGTTGGTTGAACCACTAGATTTTTGGGACATCAGAGAACTAATCAGCCAAAACACTTGTGCCAGGCATGAGCTAGCAGACATGATGGAGGGTGCATAAAATTCCTTTTCAGCAGACATCACCGCCATCTCATAGGATTTCATAAACATCCTATAATGTTCTTGTGGCCTTATCACGAGTTTGCCACCAAACTTGCTCTAGTTGTCTCAGCTCTCGTTGTACCATGGTGCTAGTTTGGAGCAGGGGCAAAGAGAATGTCAGAGAGCAATCTCGCTGATGGTTTCAGATAACCAGTGGTACCAGTTATCCACCAGCTTATCCAGTGAGTCACCGGGGGGCATCAGATCCCGCAGATCATTCTGAAAACCAATTGGATCCATTAGTCTCTGCGAGCAAGCATAAACCAGCTCACTGCCTATGCAGGAAGGAGGCGGGACATTAATCTGGCTTTCAGGGCAAAGTGGTCTCACCACAGCACTCTTGTCAATAGAGCCCAGGCTCACATCCACCCCTATGCCAAAAATCTGATTCACTGTGTAGTCTGCTTGATCTAGGAGCTCTTTCCATGTACCTAGAACTAATATAAGAACCTCCCCGGGGGGGGGCAGCTATACCTCGGCAGGGGACAGCACAGCACAGCAACAGCACAACTCCTAAGTGGTTTGCCGTGCCATGGCTCCAGGATGGCAGAACAAAAAGCCAGTCCACAGACTTGGGACAGTGGCGCAACAGTGCCAGCGTGGAGTGGGCAGGGTAGGGGCCCTAACAGACAGATCGGCCACCATCCATCCGGGGGTGGAGGAACAGGGGAGAAAGTGTTTCTCAGCCATTGTGGGCATGGATATTCCTTGACTGTATTTCAGGAATATTTAAGCAGTCATAGCAGATGCTGGAAAGGCTCCCACACACACACCCCTGTATTTTGAGCATGGTTGCAGTGATGGTAGTGCATGCTCAGTCGCTGTGGAAAATCGAAGGGCTTCCATGCTTTCTGAATCTATTGCGCATCAGCAAATTTGCAAATATTAAATATGGCATGTTCTAAGGTTAAAAAACTCGTTTACAGTTGGTCAAGAACCTTTGTAATAAGAGATTATTCTGTTTAAAAACCTAATTGGGCTGTATTAAACCATCCATAGGCATTGTGGAGTGGGACTGGGTAGGGGTTGTGGCATAGTAGTAGAGAATCAGCTTGGGATTCAGAATGTCCCAGTTTAGATGCTTGGCACCTGCAGTTAAAAGGACCTCTGCGTGAGACCCTGGAGAGCCCCTGCCAGTCTAAGTTGACAATGCTGACATTGATGGACCAATGGTCTGATGCAGTATAAGGCAGCTTCATTAATGTCTCATACTATGCATGGGCAAAGCCCAGTGCTGTTGCCATCTGAATGCAGGCTGAACAAAGTGCCCCAGGCATTGGCTTTAGAAGGGCTCCATGATGCCCAAATTATGAAGAGTGCGTCACAGTCCAGCCTCCCAAGCACCAGTAACTCTTTTCCCCAGGAAGCAGCTCTGCATGACCCAACCAATGGCAGCAGCATCCAGTGTGAAGCATCTGTGGGTCTAATTTGCTGAGCTCTTTCCAGCTGACCTGAGCCCTAGCTGCTGTGATTTCAGAGGAGAAATTTCTGACTACTAGCTGAGGCCTAATCATAGTGATCACTGTAGAAGCCATAGCATCTCAGCTGGCTTCAGTGGACACATGGACAGCCAAAAAGACAAACAAGTGGAGTCTACATAAATCAAGAATGAACTCTCCCAAATGTAGAAGATATTAAAAATCAAGTTTCTGTTGGATCCGAAGTACGGGTTATTAAATATTTTGCTAAGCAACATATCAAGAACATATAACAAACTATTTAAGTATATGGTGACGGCGGCAAGAGTGATATATGCGGCAAAATGGAAAGAAGAGTAATACCCAGATTTAGATGAAAGGATTACTGAATTAACAGAGTATGCAACTATGGCAAAATTGACATCTTTTATACATAATAGGTCAGTTTCAGAATTTTGAAAAAAATGAATTTTAAAAAACATAGCTAGAAATGTGGAATAGAACTTAAGTTGAGATAGGAGAAAGATTCAGTTTAAATACGTTTAATAAGAAAGTAATAAATGTGTTAACACATATGGAAGAATATTTGGAGGACAAAGAGTAATATAATTCGAAAAAGTTGGCAGTTGAATTGTTATTTTGAACAGCAAGCTTCATATGTTATATTGTGTATATGATTTATTGTGCTTGAGTTTGTGGTGTCTTGTTAAAAAAATTATTTTTTTAAGTCTGAACACTCCATAGAAGCTAAAGTGACTTAATTGGAGCTTGAAAGATGGCATGTAAAAAATTGGATTGCAAAGATTCAATTTTAGAGGAAAGTGCAGGAAACCAAATTGGAGCTCTGTAAAGTAGGTAAGATTGGATGCCTCCAGAACTTTTCAAAACATAATGTGAGTGGTGGGCTCCAATTTTACCAACCTGTTTACCGTGATAGACTCAATTGGTAAAATTCCTGGAAAATGGCGAGAAGCGTTTGTTCCGATATACAAGAAAGGTTCACCTCACTCCCTGGCCAACTATAGACCAATCAGCTTGCTATCAATACCAGGAAAGCTGTAAGCAGCCCATCTACAATTGAAACTTTGTCGTTGGAGCTACAACCTGTCAATACCAGGTCCAGAACAAATTGGCTTTAAAAAAGGTTCATCTACATTACATCATGCATACGTGCTCTCTTTTCTTGCCAATGAATATACTTCATATCCTAAGGGGAAATCGTTTACTGCTTTTATGGATCTCAAAGCGGCCTTTGATAACATAATAAATGTAAGAAGATATGAAGAAATAGGTGCAGTAAGTTTTAGAATGATGGAAAGTACAAGTAGGTACCCACAAGACACTTAAGTGTGTGTGGGGAATTCCCTTCTTCCTGTTCACTCAACAAGCCAGCCACTTACTGGCCAGCCCTCAAGCATACAGCGCTGCTGCTGCTCTCTCACCTGGCTCATGTGGTGGGAGGCACCTCCTTCTCCCCTGCCCACCCACCTGCAGAGCCAGCACCTACAATCAAGGGGGTAAGCAGCAACAGCTTCCTTCCTTGTCGTCGTCCCCCACCTGCAATGTTGCCACCTTGGCGTTGTGAGGGGCCAGCTCCTGATCTCATTCCCACACCCAGAAAGGAGTGGCAGCTGTGGTGGTGGGGCTGTTGTCAAAGGAGGATGATTCCAGAGCCTCCTGCTCCTCATTCTCCATCTGCCTACCTGCCTGTGTGGGTGAGGCAGTGGCATCAGGCCCTAGCATAAGCAATGGACTCTCTAGCAGCTCCATTCAGTTGAGTCTTCTAGCGTCTGCTCTCCCATCTCTCTGAGGGGTTATGTTTGCACAAGCAGTGTTCCTCTGATTTCTGATGGATTTAAACCCCTCTTTTCCACTAAGTGTGGAAACCTGTATTAGTATTCTGCAAACCTGGTGGGTTTCCCAGGGTTACAGAAGAATACCCCCTATCTGAACCAGGCCTCAATCTTTGGGTCTAAAAATCCACATGGAGCTGTGTAGTGCATTATATATAGGAGATTCAAAGTAGTGATCAGGCTTGTTCATCTGCTTCATTATTAGAAACATGTAAGCTAGGACCTGCAAGACTCACTGGGTGGGAAATTTCATCTGCTACTCTGCTGGCCTGCCTCTACTTTTGCTCCTTTTCTCTTCCCCCCTCCCCCACCACTTGCCCTCTTCTCTTCCCAGAGCATGTGTGGTGATTAGGGTGATAGACTAGCACCTGGGAGACAAAGGTTCAAATCCCCATGAAGGTTGGTGGGTGACCTTGACCATTCATTGTGACTAACCTACCTTTTTTGTTGTTGTGATGCTACAATTGAACAGGCATATAACAATGCACACCATTGAACTTCTTGGAGAAGAGCACGACAAAAAAAATCCTGCTTATTAATTTTATTAACATATTGGTTGAGATGTGATTCCAGTCAAAAATGTATGCCTGTCTCTTTTACTGCCCTTTAGTTTGTGACAGATTTATTTATATAGTGAATTTGGTCTAAATTGCCCTGGCTTGGGTTGAAGAGAAGATTTTCAAATCATTTGTATAAAAATATTGTGCTAGCTTTTAAAAATTACAGTAGGAAAAGTTTTATTTTTATTTTATGTTGGGTTCCCACACTAAGCCAGGTTTAAATTTTACTTAGAGCTAGGCTCATTTTAATTTTCCATTGGTGATGATCATAAAATCCTGTTTACAAGCAGTTTTTCATAAAGGCAACTGTCATATCGCAATTAAAATGTGTAAATCTTTTACATTAAAGGTGACTGCCACCATTTAACAGTCTGTGGAGAGAGACATATTTCCTCCTTTTTTACCTCTTAGAAATTATGGTGCTACTTGAAAAACGACAATAGCTGTTTTTGTACAGTTAAGAAATGCATTAGTCTCAATTTTTAATGCCATAGAATATTACAAATTTTCAGTCTTTAATCTTGTCTTGTATTACAGATACCTCTTATGTTAAAGTTCTGAGAATTTACAATATGGTAATCTGTAAAGGGCTTAATCAACATTCATTAGAAGTGTCAAAACTCTAAGCAGTGACCGTCATCCTTTGTAGATTAGGACCTACTCTGGGTCTCTTTTTTCCCTTTCTCAACTCTTTTACTTTGTTGCTTGTTTCAAGGTTGGACTTCATTAATTTTATTTTGGTTCATTAACTACTTGAGGAACATAATATTTTTGGATTTTAGTTAGTATCTTGTGTATTGAGTTGTTGAGAAGCAGTCTAACTTCTGAAAGTTATTATTTGTCATGTTATATTCAAGTTTGTCTGACTCCCTCCCCCAGTAGTTATGATACTCACCCCATCTTGGATCGTTGCAATCCAGTTGTCAAATTGTGACTCATGACTTACCAGTTGAAAATTGAAGCTCTGTGTGGATTACACAATTTTTTAAATATGTGATAATAATACGATAGATACTCCAGCATTATACATCTCATCTTAAGAAAAAGATAGCACCTCTGGTAAACTGCTGTCTTCTATCTCCTGGATGTATTATTTGTTTAAAAGGAGAGATAGAGAAATAAAAAAATTGAGGGCGGGGGCTAAAATGAGAAGAAAAAATACAAATTCCAGAAATCTGTTTGGGTATTATAAGATCTGGTGCTACTGTGCATCTTATTTATATATTAATAGAAGAGTCTCAAAGCAGTTCACCGTTGCCTCCCCCTCCCCACAACAAGAATCTTGTGAGGTAGGTGGGCTGAGAGAATTCTGAGAGAACTGTGACTAGCCCAAGGTCACCCAGCAGGCTGCATGTGGAGGTTCTCCAGGTTAGAGTCCACTGCTGTTAACCTCTACAGCACACTTGATAATAACTAGTTGTTCCTCTAAAAACTTAATAAGAAGTTGTATGGACAAATGAGAGGAAGTCAGAGCACAGCTTTCTCAATAGTTTTTCCAATATGCGGAATTTGCTTCTAATGTCTTTTCTGCTGCTTACTGGTATTGTCGGTGTGGTAAGAAATTTAGATAAGTTCATTGTGGAACAGATACATTTATTGTGGGACAGATGGTTTTTCTTGAAAATATAATCTGTTAAATCTGGGAATGTCCCTGGGTCTAGAAGATGTGCTGGCTTTCTCTGTAATTTAGATTTATTCCACTCACCATACCTCTGTGAAAAATTTAACTGTTACTAGTGTGCCAGAGAATAACTGGAAATCATATGTATTTATCAGGATTATAGAAGATATAATCTAAAACCAGATCAGTGGTCTACCTTTTTGTTGCTTTATTACATTATTGGGGTTCGCATATGTTTTGTATTTGCTTTCAGAAGGGTTAAGTCATCAGTTACTTTGAAAGGCAAAATTATAAGAGACAGTGATGCTCTTAAAGTAAATTGCAACCCTGGTTGAACAGTGAAGCAAAAGATTTTGTTTTGGAGTTGCTTGCTGTAAAGAATATTATAATAAAGCATACCTTTAATTTTGAGGGCAGTGCTTAGTAAATATTAAGCTTTAAGCAAATTAAAACTTTGAACCCAATCCTGAGGGGGGGCAAACCATGGTGGCCGGTACTGCGCAGCTGAGAAGCGTCCTCAGAGGCTTCCCTGCCGCAGCGGACAGGAAAAAAGGATTTTTCCAAAATAACAGGAAAAAAGGCTTTCCCCTCCAGCCCCGAGTGCAGGTCTTGGGTGCTGGCGGTACCTTCCGTCGGCGTTATCCTGGTGCAAATCCCTCTGTCGGCATCCCGGGAGGCATTCCAGGGGGTGGAGGTGCCTTTAGGCAGCTTCCAAACCCCTATCACCCCGGGATGCTTTCCGGGATGCCGGCGGTCCTGCGCCAGTTCAGGCTCGCTTTCCCGTTTTTATTCTGGAAAAAAGGCTTTTTCCCCTCCGTAGTGGCCTGGAAGCCTCTGAGGGGGCTTCTCAGCTGTGCCGTCCCAGCTGCCCCAGTTTGCCCGCCCCTCCAGGAATGGGCTCCCAGGCTGTCTTGGGTAGATTTCACACCAGCATGGCTCTCCCCATTAGTGTTCTCTAGTATGATGTGAGCCCAATCATACTCCTTTGTACTATTTAATTCAGTTGGGGAATATAAGCAAACTAAAGTGTACAAAACATACTTCTTATCATACTTAAATCATACTTCTTAAATTCTGTTTAATATCTACTATTTTTACAAAACAAGTACTACCTGGTTGCAAAACTTAAAACCCACTTTGTGATGGAAATCTCAAATGATTCTTCACATAGCTACTGCTATTGGTGTCCAGTGGTAGTTGTGCTATTTAAATTGCTAGAAACCTTAAAACAGAAGAAACATCCACAGCATACACATGTGGCTTTCTCATTTTCTTACCTCAAGCTATATGACTGCCATAGAAATCTTTCCTTCCACATTCTTAGGAACTTCCTACAGATCTCAAACAATTGTTTGCAAATGCCATTCCTGACTGGACTACTACTCAAAGAGAGCTAATCCCTTCCTTTTGCCAGTGGTTTGTGTTCTGCACAGCAGTTAGCATTCCTGAATAAAATTATAGTGAAGTAAACTAAGACCATGGGGAAGGCACTGGCAAATCACCCCGTAAACAAAGTTTGCCTAGTAAACATTGGGATGTGATGTCACCCCAAGGGTCAGGAATGACCTGGTGCTTGCACAGGGGACCTTTACCTTTAAATAAGGCTAAGGTATTCAATAAATGATACCAGGTATGACAGGTATAAAAGCAATGTAAGCAACTGTATGTTTACATAGTTGATGACAATTTCTTGTACCTCTTTTCAAAATATCAGAAGACAATAAATTTCTGACGTATAAGACAAGTGCTCCTACAGCACTTATTTCACATATAGTCCACTGGTATGGAGCCTTCAGGAGAGAAAAAAATAGGATTGTACTAGTAGTGTGCTGTGCAATATAAACTTTCAAAAGATTTAAAGATGTTTTTAGATAGCTGGTTTGAGGAGAGTGTGAATCCACTGCTTTAACACTAGCTTTATTCCTCTTCCACAAAGTGCGCTTTCACTTGCGCCAGTACTTAAATCCAGAGACTGGAGTGGTTAATGGGCAAGACAGATTTCCACAAAACTGTGCAATGCCCCTGGTTTGCAGAAAAATCTAAACAAAAATACATTGGGGGGGCATTTAAAACCCCCAAAAATGAAACATTGAGAGCATGTAGCTTTAAGCATCAGATTCCCTCAGTGGCTGTTGCTAGGCAACCACGGGCTCCAAGCTTGGCTGTGTTAGTAAAAGGAAGGGGGAGGGGCCCTTTCCAGGCCTATTTTGGCCTTTGAGGGACGACTAATTGGGGCCAGGCCTGGCTAGGGTTGCCAGCTCCAGGTTGGGAAATTCCTGGAGATTTTGTGGTGGAGTCTGAGGAGGGCCGGTTTGGGGAAGGGAGAGGTCTCAGCCAGATATAAAGGCCACAGAGTCTATCCTCCAAAGCAGTCATTTTCTCTATACGTGACAAATATCTGTCACCTAGAGTCTAGTAATTCTGAGAGATCTCCAGGACCCACCTGGAGTGCGGCAGGCCTAGGCCTGGAATCAACCTCTGGATGACTTGATACCATCTGACTTGCATGACTCAACTAGGCATGGCTGATTGCTACTGTTCAACATCAGCCACCCTATGAAAGCCAGTGTGGTATAAGACGTTAGAGCTTCAGAGCAGGGTCTGGGAGGCCCAGGTTCAAATCCCTATCGTGCTGTGGAAGCTCACTGGGTCATTTTGGACCAGTCACGTGCTTTCAGCCTAATCTACCTCACAGGGTGGTTATGAGGCTAAAAAGGAGAGGAGAATCAATAAGTTGCTAATAAATATAGCTGAAGATGGGAAGCAGATAAAAGGTAGGTTGGTGAGTGGCTGAGAAAGAAAGAATGAGGCAGGGAAAGGTCAGAGAATATGGGGGGTTGCCAGGAGGAAAGAAAGGAAATAGTGTAGGAGGGGATACTGAGGAAAGTGATGTGCCCTCCCACAAGTCCTTGAGGGTTCTTACCATGCAAGTGGGCCTGGCTCAGCAGCTGGCATTACACAACTGGGCCATAGTTTTCCTAGGTCGAGGCTGCTGGAAGAATTGGTTTTTATGCCTTAATTTTCACTACTTTTAACGAGGCTTAAAGCAGCTTACAATCGCCTCCCCTTCCCCTCCTCACAACAGACACCTTGTGAGGCTGAGAGAGTTTGGAGAGAACTGTGACTAGCCCAAGGTCACCCAGCAGGCTTCATGTGGAGGAGTGGGGAAACAAACCCGGTTCTCCAGATGAGAGTCCACCCCTATTAACCACTGCACCACACAGGAACTGAAGACAAGAGGGTCAGATAAAGGTAAACAGGCTGTTGGGTGGGAAGGAAAGAAGGTAGCAGGAAAAGGGGTGAGGCTGTGAGAGCTGCCAGAGAGAAAAAAAGGAAATAGTTTGTGTGTGGGGGGGGGGGTAAGATCCCACCTGCAAGTCCTTGCAGGTTCCCACTTGTATGTCTTTGATTTTTGACAAGTGCTGAAAAATATTTAACAATTCTGTCTGTTTTGAAGGGAAGTGTTTCAGATTATGACAGACTCTCTGTAAATAATTGATGGAATCCAAAGAGAGCCCCTTCATCAAGCAAAATTCCTTTGCTGTTGCAGAAAGGAGTGTGTATCTTTGATTTCCACCAAACCCTTGCTATCACAAATGCAGCACCCTAAACATTGAACACTGTTCCAGAGAGGCCCATTCAGGTGTGGCTGGGTGGGGGGGCAGTCAAATGTTTGCACCAGGAAGAAGGTGGCTGGAAAGCAAAACTCTACTTTTTGTTGCAAGCTAATGCTACTGTCATAACTAAATATGATAAGAATTGGGGTTTTTAGATATGATGTTCCATACACATATATCGAGGGTATCGTTTATTACAGATGAATTTGGTTTGGATACTTATGCATGTATACTGGTGCAAACACAGGTGTATAACCAGTGATGTAGGGGTGGAAAGTCTTTGCAGAAATTTTTCTGGTGCTAGATTTTTCTGTGGAAAACTTTCTGTCTGACATGTAATATAGTCGATATATCTATACTTATCTGGGTTTGTTCTGCAAATTGATTATGTTATGTGGGCTAAATCTAGGTTATGAAGCACTGACAAACAGCAGTGCTTGTCCATGGTCCAGGCTTATATGCGGTGTATTTGCCTTTTGTTAACATTATGTAAATTTGCTAACAGTATTTAAACTTTTAATGATGTGTTTAAATTTGAATCAAAATTATCCAAGTCAAGTTTTCTTGAAAAGCCGACATTACTGCAGTTTAAAGTGCTAATCGATTCCATCTTATGTATATGCAAGCATACTAAATACAAACTGTGCTAATGGAGGTTCAACATTATCCTATGAAGTCCAGCAAAATTTATAGTTAATCACCTTCAAATTTTTGGAATTTAAGTTTGTCCTGACTAAATCACACTCCATTACATTCAGAAGCTCTTCCTTGAAGCTATCTTTTGTGGGGATAGTGCCCCATGTTTGGGTTTTATTGAGTGTGTACTTAATTACTGCATTATGCTATCCTTAAAACTAAGGATAAGTTCATGTTATAGCAGGAGATATTTTTAAAAGGTAGCAAGTATATGTAGGTATTACATATTAGCATTGATTATTAATGCTACAAGTATAAAAAGAAATCGAGTAAAGTTTTTAAAGCTGTGTTTTGCTTGAATTATACCTGGTGTTTTAAGTAACTGTTTTGCAAATTCAAAATGGTTTCCTCAAATTTATATGAATCCCAAGTGGGAATCCCAACCTGATCCGATACTCCAGCTAGAGGCAGTGCATTTGTTTTAGCACTGGTGTTATATGATCTCACAGCAAGTACCCCATAAGGATTTTGCACCAGTTGGCGCTTCCAGATCAGTCACGAGGGCATCCCTACATAGGCCTATATGACCTCTCATCCATCTCTGTCTCATTGCAGATACCAGAGGTACACATACTTGGATATGTATTATCAATTCAAAGCACTACTTTTCAGACTGGACAACATTCCATAGGTATTTCCCAAGACCATGTTAGCCCTGATGGCTTTGTTTCACTTTTGGGGAGTACTCATCCCCATGACCTTGATGATCTACTAGTGTAAACACCATCCAAGGCATATGGGAACATAACCTCCATGTTGAAATGACTGAGGTAACACTGGTTCACAATCAGCATTTGGAAAAGCATTTGGAATCCATTTCTGTGTATCCTTTATCTAGGAGAAGTGATTGATTTAACTCGGGACAGGTTTCGCTCTGTATGGAAAAGGCTCAGAAAAGTCTGTCAAGCAGGTTGTGAGATCAAAGTAGACTACTGTAAATTTCCTTGCTAAATTTCTTTCCATTTACTTATATCCTGCTTTTCTCCAGAGATGCCCCAAGTTGCTCACAAGAACAATAATACATAAACTAGTGCACAGCAAATGGGGAAAAGTACAGCTCAGGTTGGTCCTGGGTTCCTTGGCTGGCTTGATTGAAGTCACAAGCTGGGAGCCACAGGTCTAAGAGTCAAAAGACAAGGGGCCCTTTGACTCTTGCCCTTCGGCACCCAAGGCCTCTGGCCAGGCCCAAGCTTTATACAGTACCTAAAACAGGAAGGAGAAAAGCAATTTTCAGCAGAGATGGTACATGGCTACCAAAGATGTTCCTCTTCTTACTCTTTCCCCCCTTCCTGTATTATTTCTGTACAGTGCGCATGATTCCATGCAAATCCTCTCCAACCATTTCTTCTTTCTGCATTAGTGTGATAAGAAGTAATTCAGTCTGAGGGTTAACGTCATGCATTCTCTGGTAGATCTATAAGGGATAACCAACATGAAATGACTCAAGTCCAGATAACTATAGATAGTATCTTGACCAGTTGGAGGGGGCACTTGTCAAGGGAAACTTACTTTGGACATCTGGCGGGGGGGAAGCTGAGAAACAGTTCTCTGAATTCTGAGTCCCACCTACCTCATAAGGTGCCTGTTTTTTGGAGGGGAAAGTAATGCAGTTGTAAGCCACTTTGAGCCTCCTTGAGGTAGAGAAAAGTGGGATATAAAACCCTTTTCTTCTAATGAGCAGTGCTGTAGGAATGGGATTGCAGAAATCTGAACAAAGCATAAGTATTAAACATTAGATGTTAGAGAAAGTAAATTTGATGCTCATCTTGCCTTTTTGCAGGGTGGCACATTCAGAAGGCCCTGTTCAGATGAGCAAAGTTGTCATAGTGAAGATAGGAGGAGAGGAGATCTTGCAAATATGAGGGCCCAGAGCATTGAAGGACTTTGCATGTGACGGTCAATACTGTATTTTCTGGCGTATAAGACTACTTTTTAACCCAGGAAAATCTTCTCAAAAGTCGGGGGTCGTCTTATACGCCGGGTGTCGTCTTATACGCCGGATGCTGAATTCCGAGCCAGACTGGAGAATCTGCCTGGGGAGCTGCCTCCGCTCTGTCCATGTCCGCCGGAGGAGGGAGGGGAGGCGAGCTCACTGAGGGTGCTCACTGCCCGGCTCGGAGTCGGAGCCAGGCGCGCCGGGGTGCATGGAGGGAAGTGCTCGGCTGCGCTCCAGCGGCAGCGCAAGGCAGGCAGGTGGCTGGCTGGCCGGGGTGGCCACTCTCTTCTCCCGGCACAGGGTGTTTTGGCTGCCGCCTAGCCCACCCAACATGCCCCCTTTCCTCCCCGGCCTCCGCTTCAGCTTCTGTTTTTATGGGCTTCCCTCCCCTCCAAACCCTCCTTTAGCCCCGCCCTCCGCGGGCCGTCGGCTCAGTCTTCCCCTTGCCTTTAGCCTCGCCCTTCTCGAGGGCCCTTACTCTCGCCCCCGTCCCCCTCTTCTTCCCCGCTCCCTTCTCCCCTCGCCGACTCCTCCCGAGAGCCACGTCCCGCCACTTCGGGCTCCCACCCTCCCGCCGGAGCCCGGGGCTGAGCCTTGGCTACAGCCGGCGTCTCTGGCTGCGGGGTTCCCGCTGCCCGGGGAGGCTCCCTTCCCGCCTCGCCTCCAGGATTTGCTCCGGCTGGGCCTGGTCGGCACACACTCTTCCATGCCGGGAGGTCGGCCCCCGGCCTCCTCCTGTTCCTCCCGCCAGCCCCGCCTCCCGGCACACTGCCAGCTCGTCCGACTGCCCCCGCCCCCTCTTTCTCCCGCCCCGGTAAGTGGTGTTGTTTCCCCGGGGGTTAAGCCGCCCCAGGAGGACCGGGGGTGGCCGCGGGGTTGGGGCGCAGTCCCGAGGGCCGGACCCAGGCCGCGGACTCGGGACAATCCCAAACTCTATATTTTAACTGTAAAAATGGGGGGGGTCGTCTTATACGCCCAGTCGTCTTGTACGCCGGAAAATACGGTACTTTGAATTGAACCAATGCAAGGCCTCCTTTTTATTTTATTGGGGGATTCAACCCCAAAAACTTCCGTTGATATCAGAATATAACCAATATAACCTTCCATTTAAGGTTTGTAAATATTCCCGTAGAGAGAGCAGGTGGTGGTTTTTTTGTGTAGTTTGAATGGAATTGCTATATAGAAAGCTTAAAAACCTAACCTTATGTAGTCATTGCTGTTTCGTTCAGTGAAACAGGAAGAAGAGCATGTAACCAAACAATTAGAGTTCATAATGCAAGCAGCACTTTGTCCTTTGAATTGATTTGTGATGATAATTTCATATGCTTACTTCTCCAAACTTAAATTATCTCTGTCGATTGAGAAGCTTGGTAGGAGCAAAATCTGGGCACAATATTAAAACTATAACTGCAAATGAGAGCTTTTATCTTGCATTTATGTTTGTTCAGATGAACTACGTTCTTGCTTTGTTTGGAATGTCAGTGCATTAGTGGGTATATTATTAGGAATGTGACCTACAGCACTTGGCTACATAAGACCAGCAGACAAGTGTGTTGCTAGTAGAGAAAGAAAATAGAGAGTATGGAAGAAACT
The DNA here is from genome assembly GCF_029931775.1 of Euleptes europaea. Lineage (NCBI taxonomy): Eukaryota > Metazoa > Chordata > Lepidosauria > Squamata > Sphaerodactylidae > Euleptes > Euleptes europaea. The sequence goes on along the minus strand of NC_079312.1, from coordinate 97,906,541 downwards.
GAACTGCTGCTGCAGAATTGTGCAACGATAGCTGGCTTACTACATGCCTGTTTTACACAGTGTATGTGCAAAAAGCCTTGCAGCTCCATTGCAGTTGCTTCTGTTTGCAAAACATTGGTTTAATAATAAAGTTTGACACATTATTCTTCCTTGGTTTCTTCATGGTACAATCAACAAACGTACTTGTAACTAGGAGTTTTTTGTGTGTGTTTAATTCCATCAGTTGGCAATTACAATTTTTGAAATTACAATTTGATATCAGAATTAATTACATGACTTTTAATGCTCAAACTTACACTCTCCTTTTTAATATGTTTGGACCTTGTGTTTGATAGACTCTGACAAATCATTAACCAAGAAAATGGTGTTTGGTAACTTTGACTTACCTAGATAAATTGATCTCTGAACTTTTAGAGGACTCTTATCTTAGCCTACTAGAAGTAAATACTGCACAGTCCTTTTTTTGTAGACATACTATTTTTAACAATAAAATATTGAAAGCTTTTAAAATGTGTACTGTCTCTGGATTATGGTATTGTGTTAAACTTGGGGGGCAATTCAAAGAAGACATTATAGAACCTATTCCCCCTTGTGTAGGTAGGTATGAGTGCAGGCTGTTCCACAGACCATAAAGTGCTTCTCCCCTAATTCTTTAGATTGTGCATAAATAAAGGCTGTAAGGTCACGAGGTTGGGCAGAGAGAACAGCACCAAGGGAACAGGTGCTGATTCTAGCCCTTTAAATAAGCGGGTATACTTAGTATAGAATTATGTGCAATTTTTTGGATCACTTAGTGGATACTTTTGGCATGAGAAGGGTCTCTAACCTCTGTTACCTCACCCCAAAATCAATGTAAATAATTGATTTAAATCAGATTTCCATTTTTAAATTTGTATTGCCTGCAAAAGTCATGCATTATAGCTAGTTGATATAACATATTAGTTTGCAACTAAACAAGGCATTATGAAACCTAATAAAATCTAAAAAATTTGGCTGTTTAGCCCGCAATGCCTTTTCCTCTACAGAATATAATGCAGAGGCAGCAGATGTATTTTTGTTTGTCTGTTTTTGTGTGTATGCAAGATGACATACTTGTGGTATAAACCTGCAGTTCTTTGCATTCTTATTTGGAATTCTGAGCAAAGTAGGACCTGGTTCCAAGTTGGCATGCATATGATAGGGCTCTAACAGGTGTCAGAAAATTTACAGATGGAAGAAGTGGTAGTTAGCATGTGAACTGCTATAGATGAAAAATAAATGTCTGTGTTATGAGGTTGGTAGTCATAAATACTCAGGATCATCATCTAAAGATTGGGAGTAAAGTGTCATCAGTATGCAGATGACACTTATTTTTATTTCTCCTCTGTTAATAGGCCTGCCTTTCCCCCAGAAATCTGAGCCACCCATAGCAATGAATGTCCTGAACAGGTTCTCTTGGAGTCAGCAATGGGTTAGACATGGGCTAACAAGTTAACACTTAATCCATATGAAATGGAAGAACTGTTGATAGATAGGTGATCTGTCAGACTATGAACATGAAAATCTCTCCCTTAGACCACTTTCACAGCTTGGGGTATACATCCAGCATTGTGGATGGATGCATGTAGGTCAATGCACCAGTTGTGTGTTGTCTTTAAATTTGAAAAGTGTTCAGAATTAGAAATCATTTTAATGTTGTAGTTGGTGTGTTAATTGAGATGCAATGTGGCAGTCATATTTCCCTAATGTGTAAAGATTTTATTGGCTTCCAGTTTGTTTCTGGACACAACTGAAAGTGCTGATTTTGACCTATAAAGGCAGACAAGTTCATCTGGCCTCTTTCTTACCCTAAGCTACCAGGAAATATTTGCCCTGTTTTACTTGTGCTTTCAACAACATACAATTGATTGTTGGTATTGGAAATCTGCTTCCTCACTTATGGTATTTTATGAGAGGCTGCATTTTGATTCAGCTGAGCTGAGCTGGGGACTACAGGCAGGGGTGAGTTTAAACTTTGCCTTTTTTTAAAACGCTGGGAAGCCTAATTAAACTGAGAATTTAATTGTGGTTTGCTGGGAGTGCTTGTGATTGTTGTGCCAGGGTGGTGATTAAGGTTGATTGCTGCCTGAAAGCTTGATTGTTCCCTTGTTAAGTGGGGTTATTGTGATTGGAGCTTGTGTCTGAGAGGTGGGGGCTGTGTGCATTTAAATTCCAAGGCTCCTGCTCGCCAGAGGCGCGAGCACAAGGGCTCTTGTCCTGTGGCTCTTAGCCTGTGGATCGTGACTGGGGATCTGTAGGTGAGTATAAAATCTTTTTATCTTGGCAGAGTAACTCTCTCCATCCTGTTGGAGTACCGAGCAACTTGAATATCTATGTGAATTAGCAGCAGATAGCTGCAGGGCAAGGAACTTCGGCACTCAGTTCTTATTTGGTATAGGAAGAGTGCAAGAGAGTAAAGGGCAGGGTTACAACACCAAAGAATAATATAATAATTAATTAATTAATAAAATACCAGTTATGAAGGTAGAAAGCCAGCAGAGGTCGGGGGGCTATCCAGTGTGCTGCATGGAGTGTCACATGTATGATTATCTGCCTGCTGGACAGAAGTCGTGGGTGTACGCTCGGTGCAGGGAGCTCCTGGCTCTCAGGAAGCGAGTTCACTTCCTCGAGGCCAAGGTAGCTCAACTGGAGGAGCTGAGGCAGGCAGAGAGAGAGGTGACTAAGGACTCCGGGGATGAAATAGTCACATCCCAATCCCAAGGTGACGGCAACCTGCCAGTCACGGATGATGGAGGCCTTGGGGAAGGAGGCCATCTCACTGAGGGAGGGGAATGTGGTACCTTAGAAGGGACCTCTTCCTTGGTGGATGAACAGATATCCTCTCGTACCGAGGATATGCCTCAGAGGGGAGGGGGGCTTCTTGTAGTGGGGGATTCAATCCTTAGGAATGTAGATAGCTGGGTTTCTGGTGGGTGCATGGACCGCATGGTGACTTGCCTGCCTGGTGCGAAGGTTGCGGACATTACCCGTCATATAGGTAGTCTGGTAGGTAGTGCTGGGGAGGAGCCAGTGGTTGTGGTGCATGTTGGCACCAACGTCATGGGGAAATGTAGTCCGGAGGTCTTGGAATCCAAATTTAGGTTGCTAGGCAGGAGACTAAAAGCCAGGACCTCCAAGGTAGCTTTCTCAGAAATGCCACCTGTTCCACGTGCAGGACCAGCTAGGCAGGCACAGTTGGTGAGTCTCAATGCGTGGATGAGACGGTGGTGCAGGGAAGAGGGCTTTAGATTTGTAAGGAACTGGGCAACATTTTGGGACAAGCCCGGCCTATACAAAAGGGATGGACTCCACTTGAACCAGGATGGAACCAGACTGCTGGCTCGTAATATAAAAAAGGTGGCAGAGCAGCTTTTAAACTGAACCTGGGGGGAAAGCTGACAGGAGCTGAGAAGCATCCGGTTCGGGCAAACTCAGTGCACATGGACAAAGGGAAAATTGCTTCAGATTGCCCACATGGGAATTACTTGGACATGAAAGGGAATGGGGAAAAATGATGGATAGCCACTTAAAGATGCCCAAAGGCATATGCCAGGCAAGTCGAAAGAGAGAAACAGTGTGGAGGTGTTTCTATGCTAATGCAAGAAGCCTCCAAGCAAAAATGGGGGAATTAGAGTGCATGGTTTTAAGCGAAAACATAGATATAGTGAGCATTACAGAAACCCGGTGGAGGGGAGAGAACCAGTGGAATACAGTCATCCCTGGTCACAGACTGTAAAGAAATGACAGGGAAGGGCGTATTGGCGGGGGTGTTGCTATGTATATCAAGGAAGGCATAGTGTCTGATAAGCTAGAGACCATAAAAAGGGCAGACCCGTCCACAGAATCCTTACGGGTGACGATTCCGGGCCCCAAAGGAGATTTAGTACTGGGGACGTTCTATCGGCCCCCTGACCAAATGGCTCAGGGTGATCTTGAGATGGAGAATGAAATGAGGGAAGCATGTAAAGGTAATGAAGTAGTAATAATGGGATTCAACTTCCTTCATATTGATTGGATAAATGTATGCTCCAGTCAAGCCAAAGAGATAAAATTTTTAGACATCCTAAATGACTGTGTCCTCGAACAGTTGGTCATAGACCCAACCAGAGGGGAGGCGATCCTGGATTTAATACTCTGCGGTGCTGCCAGTGATTTAGTGCGGGATGTGGATGTAGTTGAGCCAGTTGGCAAAAGTGATCACAATGGCATCAAATTTAATTTATATGTAAGTGGGAAAGTGACTGGGTAATCTCACACAATTACCTTAGACTTTAAAAGAGGGAACTTCTCTAAAATGAGAAAACTGGTAAAGAGGAAGTTGAAAGGAACAGTTAGGAGGGTTAAATCTCTTGAAAAGGCTTGGGGGTTACTCAAGTCCACATTACTAGAGGCTCAGCTAGCTTGTATACCACAGGTCAGGAAAGGTAGTAATAAGTCCCAGAGGTCACCACCATGGCTAACAGGTAAGGTGAAGGAAGCAATTAGAGAAAAAAAGTCTTCCTTCAGAGACTGGAAGGTTTGCCCAAACGAGGTGAACAGAAGCAAACACAAACTTGCACAAAGGAAATGCAAGCAGATAATTAGAGATGCAAAAAAAGATTTTGAGGGGCATATTGCTAAACACATCAAAACAATAAGAAATTCTTTAAGTATATTAGGAGTAGGAAACCAGCTAGGGAAGCGGTTGGATGACAATGGGAGTAAAGGAACTCTAAGGGAGGATAAAGCGATTGCTGAAAAACTAAATGAATTCTTCTCATCTGTCTTCACTGTTGAAGATACAGGGCAGATTCCTTCTCCTGAACAGAGATTTTGGAGAGGGGAAAATGAGGAACTGAGGCAAATAGTGGTAACAAGGCAGGAAGTCCTAGAATGTCTATAGACAAACTGCAAACTAACAAGTCACAGGGACCAGACGGTATTCATCCTCGAGTTCTTAAAGAACTCAAATGGGAAATTGTTGAACTTCTAACAAAGATATGTAATATGTCCCTTCAATCAGCCTCTGTACCAGAGGACTGGAGAATGGCCAATGTAACACCCATTTATAAAAAAAGGTTCCAGGGGGGACCCAGGAAATTACAGGCCAGTTAGCTTAACGTCTGTTCCTGGTAAATTAGTGGAAGGCATTATTAAAGATAGAATTGTCAAGCATATAGAAGGGCAAGGTCTGCTGGGCAAAACCCAACATGGCTTCTGTAAGGATAGGTCTTGTCTCACTAACCTATTAGAGTTTTTTGAAAGCGTCAATAAGCATGTGGACAGGAATGAGCCTGTGGATATTGTGTATTTGGATTTCCAAAAAGCTTTTGACAAAGTCCCCCACCAAAGACTGCTAAGCAAACTTCATAGTCATGGGATAAGAGGACAAGTCCTCTTATGGATTGAGAGCTGGCTGAAAAATAGGAAGCAGAGAGTAGGAATCAATGGTCAGTTCTCACAATAGCGGGATGTGAGCAGTGGGGTGCCTCAGGGATCTGTGTTGGGACCGGTGCTTTTCAACCTGTTCATCAACGACCTGGAGTTGGGGTTAAACAGTGAAGTAGCCAAGTTTGCAGATGACACCAAATTATTTAGGGTGGTTAAAACAAAATCGGACTGTGAAGAGCTCCAGAAGGATCTCTGCATGATGGAAGAACAGGCATTAAAATGGCAAATTAGATTCAGTGTGAGTAAGTGTAAAGTGATGCATATTGGGACAGAAAATCCCAACTTCACATATACACTGATGGGATCTGTGCTGGCAGCAACAGAACAAGAAAGGGATCTTGGGGTGGTAGTGGATAGCTCAATGAAGATGTCAACCCAGTGTGCGGCTGCTGTAAAAAAGGCAAATTCCATGCTGGCTATAATTAGACGAGGAATAGAGAATAAAACTGCTGATATCATACTGCCCTTGTACAACTCTATGGTGAGACCACACTTGGAATACTGTGTACAGTTCTGGTCACCACACCTAAAAAAGGATATTACAGAGCTTGAGAAGGTGCAGAAAAGAGCAACCAAAATGATTAGGGGACTAGAGCAACTGTCCTATGGGGAGCGGTTAAGATGCTTAGGGCTGTTTAGCTTGGAAAGAAGGCGGCTGAGGGGAGACATGATAGAGGTCTATAAAATTATGCATGTTTTGGAGAGAGTGGACAGGGAGAAGTTTTTCTCCCTCTCCCATAATACTAGAACACGGGGTCATCTGCTAAAGCTGGAGGGTGAGAGATTCAAAACAGATAAAAGGAAGTATTTTTTCACACAATGCACAGTTAAATTGTGGAACTCCCTGCCCCAGGATGTGGTGATGGCTGCCAGCTTGGAGGGCTTTAAGAGGGGAGTGGACATATTCATGGAGGAGAGGGGTATTCATGGCTGTTAGTTAGAATGGATATTAGTCATGCTGCATACCTATTCTCTCTAGTATCAGAGGAGCATGCCTATTATTTTGGGTGCGGTGGAACACAGGCAGGATGGTGCTGCTGCACTCATCTTGTTAGTGGCTTCCTAGAGGCACCTGGTTGGCCACTGTGTGAACAGACTGCTGGACTTGATGGGCCTTGGTCTGATCCAGCAGGGCCTTATGTTCCTTTTATTTTATTGTTGTAATGTTAGTATTATTTCATTTAACTTTAAATCAAATTAATAAGTCACCTTGGAAGCTTTTTTTTTTTAATCAGAAAGTCAGGGTAAAAATATTTCAGATAATTTGAGAGCTAAGCACATTGCAAAGCTCAGGTATTTGGAAGTGTACTGCAAGATCGCTCATACAGTAGTTTCAGGATGACAGTCTGATGCCTGTGACATGATAGTCCTTTGGTCCAGCTAGCTTATAATAATATATAATAGACTATAGTTATAGATGTCCTTTCTAAACTAGATTATTTTAATAAATGCTTACTGCAATTGAAATTTTGAAAATAAAAAAAGTTTTTTGTATTTTTTTTAAATCTGATTTTAATTCAGCTTAATTTTTTGGCTTCTTTAAAAGCTTGTGTTAGCACATGTTGACCTGAAGATAAATGCATCTGTCCTCAGTTATGAATGTAAGTGGTTATTTTCATCCCTGATTCAAATATTCACAGCCCATTCCTGAGCTGAAATTATCAAAGTCCTTAGGAGGCCAGGAAGGGGCTGCGCGGATGTCCGGGCCCCCTGCGCTGGCGCCCATGCCACTTACACCACCCAGGGTGGCACGGACGCTGACCAGGCATGCATGCCATCCTCCCGGCGCTGCTGTGGCAGCGCTGCCCAGGGATGCCAGCACAGCCTTGTGTCACCATCCGGGCCACCGTCCTCCCAGGGGCATTCCGATGCCTGGCCAGGGGAGGAGCTGGCTTTAGGCGGCCTCCTAAGCCCTTTCGGCCTGGGGATGCCCCCTTTGCCCTTATCTGGAGATACGCCACCTTTTCAAGTGGCATATCCCTGTGCAACCGAATGGAGCAGTTGCACCAATTTTTCAGGTAAGGGCAAGGTTTTGGGTTCAGTGGGAGAAGGGACTTCCTATGGAGGCAGCACAGCTGCGCTGCCTCCAGCCACTGGTGCAGCGCTCCCCCTCAGAAATGTGCTGTCAGTCGCCCAGTTGCCTTGCTCAAGTATAATTCATCTCTGTGCTGTGGCATTGTGAAGTCTGCTCTTGAAAATTAGCATTAATTAAATAGCAAGCGTCTTGTGGTACCTTAAATTTAACAAATTGATTGTGTAAGCTCTTGACCCATCGAACCAGAAATCACCACAGAGACAATCAGATTCCAAGCAGATGGCTTTACTGGTCAAATAGGCAATACAGTGCATTGAGGATAAGATGACAGCTATGGGTTGTCTTGCCCGTTATTTGGAAATATAAGGCAGAGAAACGGCGGGAGATTACAAAGCATAAACAGAGCATTATTTCCCAGGAGTGGCGTTCCCAGGCTTTGGTATGTGTAGCCGTCCTTGAAGTCTGGACGGTTCAGCAGAGAAACGAAAGGCATCTAAACCGAGATAACAGCCTGACATCCTGCTCCCCTTAAGGCCCCCTCCCATCCGGCAAGGGGGCTGGTCTGTCTGGGTAGGTATTGTGAAAGGCGTTGACGAGTTTGGGGGCGGAGACATCCCGTGCGCGAACCCATTCGTCATAGGCAGGGGGGAAGTGTTTCCAGCGGATCAGGTATTGCAAGGCCCCGTGGTGTATGCGGGAATCGAGGATTTTGGAGACTTCGAAATGTTCCTCCCCCCCCCACCATTATGGGCTGTTCAGGAGGCGGCTCCGGGTGCCATTGTGGGGAAGCAACATGGGGCTTTAGAAGGCTGATATGGAAAATGGGGTGTACACGCCTCAGAGTTTTGGGGAGAGGCAGTTCCACTGTGACAGGATTTATGAGGCGGATGATGGGAAATGGGCCAATGTATTTAGCATTGAGCTTATGGCACGGACGGGTGGAGCGCAAGTTCTTGGTGGAAAGGTATACCAAGTTACCCACTTGCAGGTCCCTACCGGGGGAACGATGCTTGTCGGCCTGCGCCTTGTACTTGCGCTTGGCTCGGTCTAGGTTGCTAACCAGCCAGGGCCATGTTGTACAAAGGGTGTGTGCCCAAGAGGCAATGTCGGCATCCCCCTCCCCCTCTAATCCTTCTATTGGGGTGATAGGACCGAAGTCCTGTCCATACACCGCATAAAACGGGCTGAAACCTGTGGACTGATGTACAGCATTATTGTAGGCATATTCTGCAAAAGGCAACAGTTCCACCCAGTCATCTTGGTGGTAATTGACATAACAACGCAAATAGCATTCAAGTACAGCATTGACACGTTCGGTTTGACCATCCGTTTGGGGATGGTATGCACTAGACAACCCCTGCTCCACCCCCACCAATTTGAGAAAAGCTTTCCAAAACTTAGCAACGAAACTACTTCCGCGGTCGCAGATTATCTTGCGCGGAAACGAATGTAGTCTAAAGACATGTGACACAAAGAGGCGGGCCAATTTCTGAGCGGAGGGGATCCCCGCACATGGAACCAAATGTATTTGCTTAGAAAATAAGTCAGTGATAACCCATAATACAGTTTTTCCCCCGCTGAGAGGGAGATCCGTCATAAAATCCATAGCAATCACTTCCCAGGGTTTGCTGGGTATTTCAAGTGGTTGCAGTAGTCCTGGGGGCTTGCCTTGAGATCGTTTGACTGTGGCGCAAACAGGACAGCTGCGAATAAAAGAGTCAATGTCAGAACGCATTCCCCCCCACCAAAATTGTCTGCGCAACAGGTGAAGGGTTTTTAGGAACCCAAAGTGTCCAGCTGTTTTTACTCCATGAGCCAAGTGTAAGACGTCTTTTCGGAGCTCTTTGGGCACATATAATTTCGAGTCTTTGTACCAAGAGCCTCCTTGTTCGATTACACCAGGAGGCAGGGTTTGATCAGAGCATTCCATAAGGCATTGTTCCCGAAGGGAATTTAAGAAAGATTCGGAGACGGGAACCCCACCTTGTTTACGGTGGTAGTAGGAGCAGTTATGGGGGTTGACGAGGGGGAAGCGCTTACGTGCGGTGGTGCGCAGACTGCAGGCGGCTGGGCGGCCGGTTGGGTTGGAGGAGCTGGAGCGCCGGCCATCGTGTGTTTCCGTTGTGGGGGCAGCTGGGCGGCCGGTAGGGCTGGAGGAGCTTGCGCGCCGGCTACTGTGTGCTTCCGCTGGGGCAGCGTCTGGGATCGAGTTTGTACAGCCAGTACGGGCAGGGCTTCTTATTGCGCGGGCGTAAATAAAGAGTCTGTTGGCCGATCGAGTTTCGCCGGGTATTGAGGCAACCGGGAGAGAGCATCTGCGAGAACGTTTTGTTATCCTGGGACATGCTTCAGGACAAAACGAAACTGAGCAAAGAATTCCGCCCAACGCTGTTGTTTCGCGGATAACTTATGGGTTCCTGTGAGGGCGGCTAGATTCTTGTGATCGGTCCAAACTTCGAAGGGGACTTTAGACCCTTCCAGGAATTGTCGCCATAGAGTAAGTGCATGGTGAACGGCTGAGGCTTCTTTCTCCCAAATGGGCCAGTTCAATTGGGAGTGCGCAAATTTCTTTGAGAAGTAAGCGCAGGGGTGAAGGAGACCATCTGGTCCTCTTTGGAGCAGGGCCCCTCCCATAGCTACGTCGGAGGCATCGACTTGTACAATGAACATTCGATTTGGGTCTGGGTGCCGTAGCACAGGTTCCGACGTGAAAAGGCGTTTGAGGGCTACAAAGGCGGTCTGGCATTGATCAGTCCACAGTATCTTAGCGGAGGGTAATGTAGCAGAGCTTCCTTTACCCTTGGTTTTCAGAAGGTCGGTGATGGGCAGCGCTATTTGGGCGAAGTTAGGGATAAATCCGCGGTAGAAATTAGCAAAGCCCAGAAATTGTTGTACTTGCTTGCGGTTGGAGGGAGGAGTCCAGTCGAGGACGGATTGGACCTTGGCCGGGTCCATGCTAAGGCCATAGTGGGAGATTATATATCCCAAGAAAGTTATTTTGCTCTGGTGAAAGTCGCATTTAGCCAGCTTTGCAAAGAGTTGGTGATTGCGCAGGCGGTGCAGAACTTCTCGGACCAAAGTGACGTGCTCGTCCATGGTTTTTGAATAAATAAGAATGTCATCCAAATAAACTACCACCCCGCGGTACAGTAAATCATGGAGGATTTCGTTGATGAGTTGCATGAAGACCCCCGGGGCACCTTTTAACCCGAAGGGCATCACAAGGAATTCAAACATTCCAAAACAGCTAGAGAAGGCAGTGAGGGGTTCGTCCCCCTCGCGGATACGGACGCGGTAGTAGGCTTCTACTAGGTCCAATTTGGAGAATATACGTCCCTCTTGTAGTTGTCCCAAAATATCTGAAATTAGCGGTATAGGATAGGCGTTGGCTTGAGTAACTGCATTGAGTTTTCGGAAGTCAATGCAGAGGCGTAGGTCGCCCTCCTTTTTTCGGACGAAAAACGCGGGGGCTGAGTTGGGAGCATTCGATGGGCGAATGAACCCTCTGGCAATGTTTTTGTCCAAAAAGTCCCGTAGTACAGTGCACTCGGAAGTGCTCATAGGGTAAATCTTACTCTTGGTTAATGTGCAGTCCTTTACCACCTCAATTGCACAGTCAGTGGCCCGGTGGGGGGGTAAGGCATCACATTCTTTAATGTTAAAGACATCCGCAAAGTCCTGGTATACATCAGGTAGGGACGGCAGTGATGGGACATCGGAGATTAATGCCGGAGCGGGTGGAGACAGCACCGCAACTTGCTGTCGGTGCTGGTCGCATTTGGGGTTGGCAAAGGAGATCGTGTTCGTCTCCCAGTCTGTACTGGGACTATGACCTTTAATCCAGTTAATTCCCAGGACCACTTCAAATCGGATAGGGGCTATGGTAAAGTCTATTTTCTCCCAGTGGGAGCCAATTCCCATCGCCACCCCTATAGTGCGGGAACAGCCTGACAGATTGCTGCGTAGAATCACAGCCCTATGGGCTATGTCCCACAAAAGCTAATGCCGCATATAAATGGGTTTAATGAGCTACAATACCTCTTTTGTTATTTTGACTGCAGCAGAATAACATTTTCTGTCCCTCCGAAATTATTTGAACACAGTGTTTCAAGGTTTGGAAACAAATTAGAAGAATACACTTGTATAGCATACAAGCACATGGTGCAGGCTACTAAACAAAAATGTTGTGTTCTCGCTCTGGATAGGAGGGCATCTTCATCATGAGTTATTTCCATTCACATGATCAGGGAGGCAGGAACAAAAATAGATTGACACTTCCTGTCCCTCGGGGGAAATGACCCCTCCTCCATTATTGCCATTCTGTTTCCTGCCTTGATAGAGTGAGCAGTGTTTTTTCTTGCAGCTCTCTGCTGCCTTAGATCCTTAGGAAAAATATTTATTGGAAGAACTAGTTATCTTTGTCTTGTTTAATACCTACCCTCCCCCCCTTCCTATTCATTTACCCCAGTGTTTTTTGTGGGCTCCTCGCTTCAAGCTTAGGCTAGGCGCATTTTTCCTGCCAAACAAAATGGCGGCGGTCTGAAAAGATGAGTAAATGAGGACCTAGACCCAGGCTTACTGGTCGCAACCGTCCAAAGCCAGGAAGAGCCCTCTTGCAGCCTCGGCGGCGGCAAGACGCAGAACAAGGAGTCGGGGGTTGGGGAGAGAAAAAAGACTGCGGCACCCGATTCTGACACAGGCGCCAAAAAGAAGAAGAACGCAGCTGCGAGCGGCCCCAAAGCCCCAGGGCAAAAGCGGCGCAGAGAGGCTCCTAGCCTAACACAAATACACATCGGCGTGGCTCCTAGCCACACATCCTTAGCGCCACGAGCAACGGCTTCCACAATTGTGGATCCGCTCGTCTCTTATCCCGCCACACTGAATGTCCCTGCCGCCTCAAGCGTTCCTGCCGCCTATGCAGCTGCCAATCAGCTGGGGACTACAAGCACACCGGCTCAGACCGCCGCGTTGCCCGAACAGAGAGACTTCTACCGGTACAGTACTTGCTGCGGCGGTTTCCCAGGCGGAGGGAGGAGCTCATTGAGTTGGTCAGAAGCACCTTTGCGGAGGGCCTCCAAGCAGTTCAAGTCCCTTCCCCAGCTCAATCGCTCCATAGCTATCCCAGAGCACAACAGCAGGCGCAGGAGCCTAGAGGAAAAAATAGCCTCAACCCAGACAGTGTCCAAACAGGCACTAGGCAACGATGGCCAACTAAGGCGGCACAAAAGGCCACTTTCTCCAGAGGCTGCCAGTCTAGCCCATCCCTCAGCTCCTCTGACAACGACGCGGGGGAGGGTGTTTCTAGAGAGGAAACGCAGACAAGGTTGTTTGCCTAGGAGGAATTTCAGCCCCTCCTTATTAACGCCTTAGTGGCTCTGGATCTGACAGAGGAGTCTGACCCCTCTGCAGAAATCAAATTAAAGGGGACAAAAGAATTTTTCCATAGACATTCCTCCACTCCCAAAACCACACCAGTCCCAGATTATTTTACTATGCTTACGAAGGCTGAATGGGAAAGGCCTCAGGCCACAAAACAATTCCCAGCTGTGGCCAAGAAATTCTATTCCCTGGCCAACTCCACTAGTCAGCTCCTACAGTTACCCTGGTGGAGGCTCCAGTCACAGCCCTTCACTCCAATGATCTGGTTTCCAGGGATGGTCATGGTTCTATCAGAGATCCACTTGATAGAAAGGCAGAGCTGGCTATTAAGAGGGCTCACTTTGGCACTCATGTCCCGAGCCGCCATCATTTGGACACGTAAGCTAAATCAGCTTATCCTAGAGGAAAATCGCAAAGTCTTAGAGGGAGTGTCCAGGGAGTTAAAAGCTGTCACCTTCCTGGCGGACTCCACTCTAGATGTAATGTCCTACTCGGCTAGAGTTCTGGCTACCCAAATGGCTGCCGGGAGAGCTCTATGGGTGCGTCCCTGGCAAGTCAACCCACGATCTAAGGCCGATCTTATGAGTTTCCCTTATCAAGGAGAGAAACTATTCAGAGGCCCCCTGGAGCCCATTTTAGTGGAAACCAGAGATAAAAAGAAGGCCTTGCCTAAGATTTTTCGAAAGGAGAATAGGGGATACTCAACCCCGTCCTTTCGTTCATTTCATACCGTATAACGCTTCCATAATGACCAAAAACGGGGATCCTGGTCATCAAACCGTGGGTCCTTTCATAGGGGAGGGCGCTTCTCTCATCCAAGATACAACGCAGACAGACCAGGCAATAACAACAATCCCCGCCCTTCCAAACAATGACGGTGTCACGCTTCCAGTAGGCGGGAGATTGAACCAGTTTGTCCCCCAATGGGCGGCTGCCAATGCGGACAACTAGGTGTATCAGATGATCAACCTAGGTTATCAAATCGAATTTCTCCGCCCTCCTCGAGACCACTTCATTGCAGCTTCCCGCCCTCTTCACAAAGAAAAGGTCCTCCTTCAACACCTACTGGACATTCACGCCATAGAACCAGTCAACTCATCAGAGCTTTACTTAGGCGTATACTCCATGTTTTTCACAGTCCCCAAGAGGAACGGGGATTGGCGGGCCATCCTGGATCTCAAATTCATCAACAGGTTCATTCCCCAGAAGAGGTTCAGGATGGAAACGCTTCAGTCCATCACGGAGGCCCTCAGACAGAATGCCTTCCTCATGTCGGTGGACCTCACTGAGGCCTACTTGCACGTCCCAGTTCATCCCGACCACTGCAGGTTCCTCAGGTTCATCTGCCAGGGACGTCATTTTCAGTTCCGAGTGCTGCCCTTCAGCCTCTCCTCGGCCCCCAGGGTATTCACCAAGGTACTACTGACCTTGGTGGCCTTGGCATGCAAGCAAAGCATCCAGATACATCTGTATCTGGACAACATCCTTATCTGCACCCGAGAGAAAGGAGCCTGGAGCTTACACAGCTTGTACTCCAGCTGTTGGAAAGTCGCGGCTTCATAATCAACTATGCAAAGAGCCATTTGGTTCCTTCTCAACTCCTCCTACATCTGGGAGTCCGGATAGACACATCCTCAAACTCCCTCTTCCTACCGGCAGCCAAGGTAACCTCCTTGGCCAAGCGGATTTGCGCTTCTCACAAAGCTCATCTGATAGAACTAGCCAAGCTGCAGAGTCTGATGATCTCCTGTATTCCGGCTGTTCCTTGGGCCAGGTTCCACGCCCGACCACTTCAGTGGCTACTCCGTCCCCACCAGCAGGACATCCTGGTAAGGAAGAGCAAACGAGTAGTCATCTCCAAAGACGCACTGTGGTGGTCCATACAAAGCAATCTAACAAGAGGGTTGACATACCCTGCATGACCCTCTGGTCCAGCTGTTCTCAGTCGCGAGCCTGGCGGGCTGGGGAGCAACCTTTCAGGCACAGACAGCCCAGGGTCTCTGGGGCTCCTCCGAAAAGAGGATGAACATCAACGCCCTGGAAATCAGGGCCATCTACAAGGCCCTCCTCCTCTTCGAGCCCCAATCCTGAACAGACACCTATTGATTCAGACGGACAACGTGGCAGCGAAAGCCCACATCAACAAACAGGGTGGCTCCCGTTCATCCATCCTTCACAGGAAGGCCACGTTGATACTTACCTGGGCAGAGAAAAATCTGGCCTCCATTTCAGCGGAGCACATTCAGGGGATCCTAAATGTGCAAGCAGATTGGCTGAGTCACCAACACCTAGATAAAGCGGAGTGGAAACTCGATCCAGATGTTTTCCGTCAGATGACACAGGTCCTCGGCTCCACGGAGGTGGACCTCTTTGCCTCGTCAGGAAACCAGCAAGTCAAAAGGTTCTTCTCCCATTACATTCAACACAATGCAGAGAAGACAGATGCACTCCTGGCCCCTTGGCCACCGGGATTACTATATGCCTTCCCACCTCTTCCGCTACTCCCGAGGGTGATTCAACGCATTCGGCTCCAAAAAGCCACAGTCCTGCTGATAGCTCCAGATTGGCCCAGGAGGCCATGGTACTCGGCCCTCCTTCAGATGTCTGTCCGGGACCCCTGGAAATTACCAAAAAGACAAGCTCTTCTGCTCCAGGGGCCTATTTGCCACCCGGACTGGTACAGACTAGCCATATGGTCATTGAGAGGGGAAGGCTACTAGCCTTGGGCTACTAATCAGACGTCGCTGAGGCCATCATAGCTTCACGAAGACCATCCACTCACCGCATCTATGATGCTACTTGGAGTGTCTTCCATTCTTGGTGCCACAACGATCAGCTAAACCCTCTCAAGCCACGCGTCCGGGACCTCTTGGCCTTTCTGCAGGAAGGCAGAAAGCTGGGTCTCAAGGTCTCCACCTTGCGCAGGTAGCTAGCGGCCATTGCAGCCCTCGTGCCATGAGTGTCAGGGTACCCCCTGGTCAAACACCCGCATGTCAAAGCTTTCTTGAGAGGGGTAACGGCCACCTCTCCACCTACTGTCCACAGGTTCCCTTCTTGGAAACTTCAGACGGTCCTGAAGGCACTTAGTAAATCCCCCTTTGAGCCTTTGTGGGTAGTGGACCTAAAGTGGCTCAGGATGAAGGTCCTCTTCCTGACTGCCATCGCTTCGGCGTGCAGAGTGTCTGAACTAGGCGCTCTCTCAATCTGACCGGACTTGTGTGTTTTTTACAGGGGCAAAGTTGTTCTTAGGACGGACTCTATGTTTATCCCTAAGATAAATTCTTCTTTCCATGGATAACAGGAGATCGTCCTCTCTACTTTCTCTCCCAACCCCAGCTCAGACTGGGAGTTGAGGTGGCGTACATTGGATCTCAAAAGAGCCATCCGCATCTACATAAGACGCACTCAGCCTTTGCGCTTGTCAGACTCCCTATTCATCACCCTGACAATGCCCAATAAAGGAAAACCCATGTCCAGAGCAGCGATCAGTTACATCATCAAGCGCTGCATAGCTCAGGCCTACAAATCAAGCAACTTCCCGGTCCCCCTGGGGATCACAGCCCATTCGGTCAGAAGTGCAGCCACTTCTGCTGCATGTAATCGTTGTGTGTCAGTGGAAGAAATCTGCAAGGCGACTACGTGGCCTTCCGTGTCCACTTTCGTACACCACTATAAGATTGACCTCTTTTCAGCCGCAGACACTGAATTCGGTCGCAAAGTGCTGCAGAGTGTGGAAGAGGAATAATTTAGCCCACCCAGGTATGGGACGGAGCTCTTGTAAGTCCCGTGATGAAGATGCCCTCCTATCCAGAGCGAAAACGAGCCTTAGACTACTTACCGTGAAGGCTCCTTCTGCTCTGGAATATGGAGGGCATCTTCCCTCTTCCTACGCGCTTGCAGCTTCAAATTATTCCACTCTGAATGCACCAAAACGACCTGCTCGGTCTGCAGCCGTCAATTTCCTTCAGACTGAGAAATCCTAGAGAGGCGGAGCCATGTTTTCTCCCTACAGTTGATTTGCTCCTTAGCCCTGATACTCTGTGTTTCGTTAACAAGTTATTACATGTTTAAAAGAGTTTGTGTTATTAGCTAGTTCCTAGGCTTGTTTCTTGTCGTTCTTCCAAAAGAGGCCATGCTAAAGTGGTTTTTACGTGTTGAAAGTTACAGTACTCTTCCTGTTCTTCCTAATTGATGAGCTTGGAAATCGAATGGCGATAATGGAGAAGGAGGGGTCATTTTCCCCGAGGGATAGGAAATGTCAATCTATTTTTGTTCCTGCCTCCCTGATCATGTGAACGGAAATAACCCATGATGAAGATACCCTCCGTATTCCAGAGCAGAAGGAGCCTTCACGGTAAGTAGTCCAAAGCTCGTTCCCCTTGCCAGTAATGCCACCAAGGCAGCAATGCTAGTCAGTTGCAGCACAAATAAACAGGAATGGTGCTTTAAACACCAACAGGTTTTCTATTCTAGCACAGATTTTCATGCTATAGCATACCATAATCCGCTGTTAATTTAGCATTCAGTCAAGCTAGTTGTAGAGTTCGTATTGCAGTTCTTATCAGTGATAAAGAATAGCTGTCCTTACTTGTCTTGGCACACTGGGGCAAATTATTCAAGCTCTGCAAGCAAGGAAGGGAAAGAACAAGCAATTACTTTTAGCCCTGTAAAGCTGAATGATAAGACCTAGACTGCTTTCCACCTTGGACTGCAGTTATTTCTCACTGGCACACATTGGGCCCCTACACCTTCTTGAGAGTGAATGACCAAAGAGTTCTAAATGCAACTTCGTTTGCATTGAAGGACTGCTAATGCACTCCCAAATATAAGAATAAAGAGTAAAACTTCCTTGAACACAGAACAAGCGTGGGTCAATTAACAGGTTTATTAACACACAATATTGTCCCAAAGTTTAAAAAACATTTTTAAGGATAAAAATAGCTTACATACTTTGGTTGGGATTGCCACTCCAGCTTGTTACACCTGATATTAGCCAGTTCATTTTCACTTCCTCACTTCCCCAGAATGGAGAGAAACTTGGAAGTTTTCTTCTAAATTTAATGTTTGGTACTCCAGCCGTTTTTAGTTTCTCTGTGCTATAGGATCCTCCCTGCAACAAAAATAATTCTGGGCTAGCCCCAATATTCCAATGCATTTTAAAAGTGACAGAAAAGAATAGTTCTTAACGAGTCATACTTGAAAAGCTCTCTACAGACAGAGCTTTCATTTTCTGTCAAGGAAAATTGTGCAATACACACAGATGTTGACTATTTTATTAAACAATTATACCTTTGCACACAGTACAATAGGCAAAGAGAGCATGGCTTTCCATATATTTAATAATGAAATGTATTGCTTTCATATGTGCAAGTTTACTAGGATCTAAGAAATTAGCAAGCAAATGGTGTGTTTTGATGTATGATGACAGTACTATATTTACCATTCAAAAATACAGGTGGAATTCATGGGATTGAGGGTACACTTCCAAATTAAATATCTCAATTTAAGGAATGGTGTGGTGGTCAGTTTCTAATCTTGCAGTAATCTACAAGTAATCTTGTAGTTTTATTTTAAAAACTATCTCCGATCAACTCATTGGTGAGACCTCAATTCAGTCAGCCTAAACGTCTAGTTTTACTGTGCAAGTTCATATGTTAAATGGCAATTAGCAGTGATTGCCTCTGACAATTTTATATTCTAATATCCCTCAGCAGCCAGCTCTGTTCCAGTTGCTGTTGGGCCAAGATTATGTAATGTTTCTTCTCCAAGAAAGTATTGTGGTTTTATTCCTGTGAAAGTACCATGTGTGTAAATTCAAGCATTTAAATATTCTGTTGATCTTAATAGCCTCAAGACAATACTTGTAAAAAGAGGATCTAGGCATATTTCCAATTAACTTCCTAATGCCATTTATTCAGATAAAAATAACATAAACACAGCTAAACTGCTTGTATCGCAGTATTTGTCCAATTTTTATGTTGTCTTCTAGTCAAGGAGGAAATAGCAAAACTATATTTTTAAAATATAATTGTTGTAATAGTTGCATACTTTTAAAAAATGTAGGTGCACTTTCTTCAGTGTGAATGTCCCTGAGCGCACACAATGCTGAAATTTGTATAAAATGCAATGACTGATAAGGCTTTAAAACTTGTGAAGTGCTTGGCTATCACAAAAACTCATTAGCAGAACAAAGCCCTTTGAAAGCAAGAGTAAGATTTTTTTTTTGAGTGCTTGTATTCTGTACTCTAACTGCTGTGTGCTTTGCTTACTTCCTTAGTCCTGGAATGAGATCTGATGTGAGCACTTCACCATCTACCTCCTCAACAGCTACGGGACCACCTCCCAAACTTTGCCTTGTTTGCTCAGATGAGGCTTCTGGATGTCATTATGGTGTCCTGACTTGTGGCAGCTGCAAAGTATTCTTCAAAAGAGCTGTGGAAGGTATGGCATAATCTAATTAAAACGTGGAAGATGGCTACAATGAATGTATGAACTGTATGTTTTCTTTTGAACCTCTTCTTGGAATCCAGATGCTTTCATTCTCTGAAGATTAAAGCATATTCATATTAAGGATGATTCACACTTTATTTTTAATGAAGGAACACATGCAGTTAATCTCTTTCTATCATCCACCTGTGTTTGCCTGGTGCATACTAACTTTTGGCAGCTAACACAGGTAATGGCAGCATTTGCCAATCCCTATGCTTGCCCTATGCTCTCAAACAGATCCTGAAGCATCAGCAAACAGACTTGCCTACTTTCAACAGCTTGGGACAAACAAGCAATACGGTTTCCCCATGTATCTGATCAAGGAAGAGTAATCACGGCCATATTTGCATGCATTGATACCCATAATGGGGAATCTGTTTAGGATAGTGGATTGAAGAATGCTACAGGGGAGCTGTCAAGCTACCATCTTGTGTGATGGTTATCAAAAGTAAAGTACATTGGGTAAAGTGCTCTGTTTTTCTTCCTTAGCTATGCTGATTTCTGTTTTTTGCTTGGTTGATCTTTTACATTATTGTGTTAAACTTACAGTTCTTTTGCTTTTGTATTCAGGAAACTCCACTTCCTCTTTGTGGAAGCTTTCTCAGTGACTTAGGGCTGTATGTTGAAAGTATGCAATGCAGTGACTAAGCAGAATCATTTGGAGGCTTCTGTGCATTAAGCGGTTTTCTGGACTGCTGGTTAGTTGCCAGTGTCCACATACTGTAGCTGGGCTAGTAGCCAATCATTGGGCAATATCCTACGACTGTGTGGAAGGTATAGCTATCTTACATTTCTCTTCATTGCTGTTGGCTCTTTCTGACTCATGGAGAGCCCACATGGAGGAACAGCTGCACAGTTTGCGGGGGGGGGGGGCTGAAGTGAGGAGGGACAACGTTGAAATTGCTCCTCTGTCCTGTTCCCCCTTAGCAGAGCTGCACATGCGGGGGGTGGGGGGAAATTTACATTCCCTTGTTTCTCTTTGTTCCATTCTACCAGTCCTCACATCTGTTCCCATCTATGAATTCTGCTATCTCAGAAGTGATCTTTCCAGGAGTCAGTGGAAGCTGTAGTGATGGAGGGAAATGTGGCAAAACTCAGTATGCCTTTGGTACATGAATGGTAGGATACTGCCCATTATTTTCTACTATAAACCTCAGTGTTACCTTTAACAATGAGATAATTTCTAGACTAAGCAGACCGTATTCTAAATGTGCTAATAAAAGGAAAACAGTGTCTTCATTTTTGCACTGTTGTCATTTCAGATAAATTTACTTCAACAAATACAAAACGTTTACAGGGTTAAAGTACTGTAGAACATATATGTTTTCTGGTGAAGAACATTTATGTCACAAAAATATGAAGAAATTTGGAGCAATCCATAACATCTTTGCAATGGGGGTTGTTTTTGTTGTTTGTGTGTATGTGTGTGTGTTTGCTGTCAAGTCACAACTGACTTATGGGGGCCCTGTAGGGTTTTCAAGGCAAGAGACATTCTGAGGTGTTTTGCCATTGCCTGCCTCTATCCACTTCACGACCCTGGTAGTCCTTGAAGGTTGCCTATCCAAATTCTAACCAGGGCTGACCCTGCTTGGATCTTGTCAACATTTACCACAGGGTAGGAGTTCCATCTACATAATCAATTTTACTCTTTCCCCAGTTCAGCCCAAAAATGCTGCTCCTGGGATACTCCTAAGAACAGCATTGGGGAGAAGGTAATCAGCAAAAATTGCCCCTTCTGCATATGCAGATCTGTTAAAAGGTTCTTTACAATGCTTATGTTCCTGCCCAAAAAAAGCTTATTACAGCAGTGAAGAGGAATGACAAGTTCATCAGTTTGGTAGCAAGGATTTATAGACTAGATTACAATTGTATGAATACAGTTGTTCCAGATAAGGGGAGGGCTGTAACTTACTGGTGGACTGCATGCTTTACATGCAAAAGGTTCCCAGGGTCAGACACCAGCATCTCCAGATAAATGGACCTCTGGTAATAGGACAGGGAACCATCCGTAGTTAAGATTCCTGAGAGCCTATATCACATTTTCTAGTTAAGGCTCAGCTCCGAAAACTCTTTTTTTTTTTTTTAATTTATAAACAGATACCTTTTGCAGTTTGCTTTTCAAGGGATAATGAATATGTGATCTAGGAAAAGGCTGTAATAAGCAACAATAACTGGGCAGAGGAGAAATATATGTGCAGAAAATACTATAGCAAAGTATCATGGAAAAGCAGGGGAAGGTTCTGTGGCTCAGTGGTAGAGCATCTGCTTGGCATGCAGAAGGTCCCAGGTTCAATCCCCGGCATCTCCAGGCAAGTAGGTGATGTGAAGGACCTCTGCCTGAGACCCTGGAGAGCCACTGCCAGTCTGAGTAGACTATACTGACCTTGATGGTACAAGGGTCTGATTCAGTATAAGGCAGCTTCATGTGTTCATGTGTTCAGATTACCCTATGCAATCTAATTTTTCAAAGCCACGTGCTGTATGTTCACTGTTTTGCATTGTCTGTGCACTGTCTTCCTTCTTGCCAAAAAGTCAGCAGCAGCAGTTTTTCACTCTGATAGATAAAAATCCCTGTGATTCAGATGACACTCTACTATGAGTCTAATTATGCAAATTTAAGCCAATTAATTTAAGTGATCAACACATAAGCAGTGCAAGAGCGCTGTTTTCAACCCCAGTTTTCATTTAGGTCTGGAATGACCTGCAGCAAGAGTGAGAACGTCATAAAGACATGTTAACAGCATGTGGGCTTTCTAGAGGTACCTGGTGGCCTCTGTGTGATCAGACTGCTGGACTTGATGGACCTTGGTCTGATCCAGCATGGCCTTTCTTATGTTCTTATGGAACTGGGTTGAACAGCATATGCAGGAGACACAGAGAAGGGGGCCAAAAACCCTGAATTTATGCAGGAGCAGCAGCCCTCCCTCCCTGACAACATAAATCTATATATGTTTACTCATAAGCAAGCTCCACTGAGTTCCATGGGGCTTACACTCAGATACTGAATTGTGCGTATTGACTCCAATGAAACTCAGTGGGGCTGACTTCTAGTTAAACGTACATAGGATTGCACCACAGATTTTCTGTAAGCACAGAGGTTTAGTAGCAGTGGATAATTTTCAGTTGGGCTAATACTTTGAAATTATTAATTATCATGAAGATTCACATGGAAGGGAAATTCCATTTCCCTCTCACTGCTGGCTGTAGGTCTGGTCCTCTCCACTGTCAGATTAGGTTCCCCCTCCCTCACTGACTGCTTGGCTTGCCTCCCTGACCTTACAGCTTTCTGCAGCTGACTGCCACCTGTTCATCTTCATAATCCTGACTGCTGCCAATGTTTGTATGCCATAGAAACCAAAAATGCTACCTGAACTCCAGCAATCTTTTTTGTGACATCTGCACTTGAGCAAATATCACTTTGCGAGGGGTTATTCCAGTAATTGACTTTTTTGGGGGGCTCCAGGAGCCAGCCCCAAAATTTAGTTTTGTAGTTTAATGACTGCTACCACAAACTCTAATCCTTCACACAATTTTACTACAGCTGTAACAAAAGTATTTCACCATATGAGTAAATATAGTGGTAAGCCTGGTTGTTATCACCATAGCAAAAGCCAGTGTCAAACCCTGGTGTAGTAGTTCAAATGTTTCCTCAATATCAAATAATAATTTCATTATTGCTTTCAGAAGCTCAACTTTAACTGAATGTTGGAGCCAGTATAAAAAGCAACTGCTTAAGCAGTGAATTCATCCACCAACGTGGAATGGCCTAAGGTTATGTTTCCATACAGACAAGCAATGATAAGAACTGCGTGCATGTTAATTTTTATGTCATTTTAGCATTACACCCTAATGGGAAATGATAAATAAGCCACTGAGAATTGCTGAGAGACACTTCTGAATAATTATTACTAAAAATGCTAGGTGCCACAAAGAAATTTTTAGGCATCAAGGCAACCTGGTATCAGATTTGTCAAGTCCTGGTTTACTCACTAGTTTGTGGGTACTTTTAAGCAAGTGTGTGTAGGATTGTAGGTTAAGGCTGCAGTCTTGAAGGGCCTCCCAAATTGGCTTAGGAGCCAGTATGAACCTGCACCAACATGTGCCCACTTATCCCAGGATAAGGGGCACTTCTGCTGGCACAGGGGTCATTCACACTGGAAGTAGGAGCCCGTGCTGGCATGGGGGGACTTTCCAAGGGGCGGAGCTGACGTTAGTTAACTTCATAACCCCATTTCGCCCTGGGAACACCCCCTTGAGCGGCAGCGTTACTACACCACCTTTTTTGGGTGGCGTAGCCTCACTGTCTGCTATGGGGGCATTTTCCCTTTTTTATTTTTGTAACAGCTTTTATTATCTATATAGCGGCTGGAAAGCTTCTGAGGAAGCGGCACAGCTGCACCACTCCCGGACACCGTGGATCTACCCCCCCCTTCAGGAATGGGCTGCCCATATCTAAAGTTAGATTTCACTTATTAAATGTTGATGGTATATAATTATTGCCTGGAATATTAAAATAGTAGAGTGATTGGTTCTTGTGGGTTATCCGGGCTGTGTAACCGTGGTCTTGGTATTTTTACCAAGACCACGGTTACACAGCCCGGATAACCCACAAGAACCAATGAACTCTGACCGTGAAAGCCTTCGACAATATATAGTAGAGTGACTTGCATATGTAGCTTATTTTATATTTGATTGTTTTTCAGAATAAAGGAGAAAGTGTATCATGGTAAAACTGCTATGTAATTCACCATGGAAAACTGTCTGTCTCTGAGAAGTGTAGTAGAAATTACTTTGTTTCCAAGCCCTGCTGGCACTTGGATCCCTAGTATAATAAAAATTCCAAAGGATTTAGTTTGTCCACTTCATAGCCTCCAAAAACCAAGAAATTTCCTCCCTGTTCTTTTAAAGTGGTAAAACAGCATTTTCAAAACAAAAATTTTCAGACTGGCTTTACTGGCAGCTTTCTCTGAAGTTGCTAGCTTCTTGTAACTGGAAAAATGCAGAGAATGCATAGAACTGGATCTTTCTAGGATTGTGGATCTTTCTCCCCTCTATTCTTTTCTGACACTGGGAAAGTTGATTCCTGGGGTTGTGAGACCTACATGGACTAAATGCTGTGTGGTTCAGGGGGCTGCACTGAGGAGGAAGGGAGACAGATCTTCCTTATCTTCTTTATCTGTCAGCACAGCTCTGCTGTTAGAAGAGGGAAGGAGGGCTATGTTGCCCCCTTTCACCTCTTCAGGGCAGTACCCCTATCCACATAGAGGATCCAGCAACCCAGGAATTGACTTTGGTGGGGAGAGAGACACAAGGTAAAGATGTGTGTCACCACCCAAAATGTTGTTCCAAGAAAAAATATTGCAATGAGCATGAATATGAATTATTCTGTAGTTACTTTTAATGTGTTTTCACTTTTTATTTCTCTGTTGGACAGTTGAAGGTCCAGGTATATCGATGTAAACGTCTAAATGATAATTTTCCTCCATAGCCTATTCTGATAGTTTGACTGATTTTTGTTATCAACAGACGAAAGCCATTGACAGAAATCTGTGGGGAATTAGGTGATGGGTAAATTCTCTTTTACCCCTTTTATGCCACAATAAAGGCTGTTAGGCTTTAAGGTGGCATAATCCTATTTGCGTTTGCTGGAGCAAAAGAATACGCTGCTACCATTGGGGAATTTACCACTCTAAATTACGTCTAAATTTTTCCTCATATTTAGCCTTCATAGAATCATGTGCCTGAAGTTCTAGTCCAACTTCTATACTGATGGAAACCTCTTTGCAATGTACTTGTAAGCAATAAAACATGAGTAGCAATAAGCTTTTGAATTCCTGTAAACCTTTATTTGAGTGAAGGCCACTCTAAGCCTTTGCTTGATAGCAGTTCTGGGGAAGACATTCTAGTTTATTGCCTCCTCTCTCTCATATCAAGTGGATTGGTCCATGTTGTTAAGACATAATTTTGATCCCAGATTATATCACGCAACTGAAGCTCAAGCCAGTTTGGTGTAGTAGTTCGAATGTTCGCCTAGTACTTGGGACATCTGGCTTTAAACCCCCACTTTGCCCATGAAACTAACTGGGTGACCATGACCCAGTTGCGTTTTCTCAGCCCAAGTTTCCCAAAAGGGTAGCTGTAAGACTAAAATGTTGGTTGCGGGAATTGCACCTCACCCCAAGCTTCTTGCTGAAAGAGCCAGAATAAAAATGTGATAGCATAAGATAATTCTGTCTCAACTTGTCATCACTCTACTTGCAGTTCTTCTACTTTGACTTTCTTCCTTCGTGAACTTGGAATGCTTTCACCATTTCACCAGGACTGTCCAGTGGTTAATATGCTGTTGATACTTCATTTGGCATCATAATTATGCCATTTAAGAGAGAGTATTTTATTGGCTAATATGGAAAAATTGTGTGCTTATATTTTTAGTTGGAGAGTATAGCAAACTTCATTCCCTCTTTCCCATGGAAAGGGTACTAAAATCTAAATATATTTAGCCGCTCTGAGCCCGACCTTCGAGTTGGGGAGAGCGAGGTAGAAATGTAATAAATAAATAAATTTGTTGGTTTTTGTTTTCAAATATAGGGCAGCACAATTATCTCTGTGCTGGAAGAAATGACTGTATTATTGACAAAATTCGGAGGAAGAACTGCCCAGCTTGCCGCTACCGGAAATGTCTTCAAGCTGGCATGAACCTAGAAGGTAAATTGCAGTTCTTTAGTGAATTGTTTTGTGTCTGAATGGCAGAGAAACTTCATTTTGCATTTTTATGACATAGACCGTTTACACAGTGCATCAACATATTTTGTATGGGTGTGTGTGTGTGTGTGTGTGTGTGTGTGTGTATTCACCAGTGTTTTTCTTGGCAGAAGCTGCATATTTATTCATGCAAGTTTTTCAAGTCTTTTTTTGCACTCCCATGAAAAGTGCATTTTTAACTGTAGTCTTCCTGTAAAATATTATTCTCATGCAAATCTTTTCTTTCCTTATCCCTCCCCCCTCTTTGAGCACCACATGCTTACTATTTGGGTGTAGTTTCTAGATACTCTGTTGGGGAAATGCTTAGATATTGAAGCAGTTTGAATATTGAAGCAGTTTGAATACAAATTTATTTTTATTTTATTAATTTCATTTATTAACTTTATTTAAGGCAGATTACAGATTATAAAAATAATTCAGTGTGACAGCAAAAATGAGGAATTTGAGACCAAGGCGAACAGAAAATTGTGCAAGGCATGACAAACCATAATGCAGAAAGTGGGTTACAGAGGTATGCAAACCCCATACAGCTGGGTTTACATCATCTACAACAGTTATCAGATTTGACCTGTTGTGTAGGCTCTGAGAACCAAAAAAGAGAGCAGAAAGGCTGCAGCCATTGGGAGGTAGGGTTGCCAGGTCACTCTTCTCCACCAGCGGGAGATTTTTGGTGTGGAGCCTGAGGAGGGTGGGGTTTGGGCAGGGGAGAGACTTCAATGCCATAGAGTCCAATTGCCAAAACGGCCATTTTCTCCTGGTAAACTAATCTCTATAGGCTGGAGATCAGCTGTAATAGCAGGAGATCTCCAGCTAGTACCTGGATGTTGGCACCCCTATTGGGAGGAGACAGCTGGTGGGCAGCTTTGGCAAGTGCAGGATCTACAATTGCTGTGACCTTGCTTCCCAGGGTTTGTAATGAGGCGGTGCCTTTCCCTCCACTTTTTCATTAAATGAGCTATTCATGTCACAGCATAGCCACTTCCTCCTGTAGCACAGGCATCTGCATAGACACCCAGGCAATTGCTCCCTTCTTTGACTGTTTGGTGCCTTAGCCACTCAGCCAGCCCAGTGACTAAGAATGCATGCTAGAGGAGGAGTGCATGTGTTTGCAAAGCAGGAGCTGCTCTCTTCTTGCAGGTGCCATTGCTCTGAGATGCTGCATACACTGCTCCTGGCCAGTGGGTAATAGCAGCCTACCTCCAGCTCCTTTCTCCTGTAGGATTGTTGCTGGTGGAGGAGAGCAACGATGGAGCAGTTGCTGCTGCTGCTGGAGTGAGTGAATGAGTGAGAAGGGCAGAGCTTCACCAGCTGCACGGATGAATGTGTTTAATCGCTGACTACTGTGCACTTCCTGGAGTTTCCTTGTGAACCCTTCTGAATCTGAAGAAGTGAGCTGTGTCTCACGAAAGCTCATACCTTGACAGAAATTTTTGTTGGTCTTTAAGGTGTTACCAGTCTCTTGCTCTTTTCTACTGCTACAGACGGACTAACACAGCTAGCGCACTTTTGAAATGTGAAAAGTGCTGTTATCCAGCAGGAGAATCTCTTTACCACTAAATAAAGAGGTGGAAGGAGCTGAAAATTTGCTGCAAACATTTTAGGCGATAGGCTAAATAGTTGGCTATGCGACCATTTTAGGCAATAGGCTAAATAGTTGGCTATTGAAATAGTTGGCTGCTTGTGCTGTTGTAGAGCAGTGTCAATGAGCCATATGTTTTGTGTTTGCTATTATTTGAACGCTAAAGAATTTTCTCTACTCTGTTACATTCCCCCCCCCCCCGAGCCAAACACTATAATGGTGACAGACCCCGCATAATTAGCAAATACAATCTAGCATCTCTAGCAGTCATAAAAAGGTTTTGGTTTAGTATGGTCTGATGTGTCCTGCTACTTCACAGATACTTTACTGCAATTCTATCACCGGATTTTAAAGCCCAATTTGTAACTTGATAAATGTGCTTTCTTTTTATAAACCTTTTACTGCAATTTGACCACTGTGGTTGTTAAGATCTGCTGTCTAAGGAGAAACGGGGAGCTGAGTAATGAATGAATGGGAACATTAACAATTCAGAATTTGTGTGAAAATAATTCTGAGAACCCCTGGCCCATCGATCAGATATTATGTTTATGTGAAAGTGTTTTTTTAAAGGTATACTAACAAGGAATGTTTTAAACGTTAAAATGTTTTCCTTTTATTATTTCCTATAATTAAAGAATACTCGAAATAATCTGAAGTGACCATAATTAACTATTAGAAAAGAGCAAGAGTCCAGTAGCACCTTAAAGACTAACAAAAATATTTTCTGGCAGGGTATGAGCTTTCGTGAGCCACAGCTCACTTCTTCAGATACAGCTAGAATGTGAATCCATCTGTCTTTAAGTAGTTACATAATTAACTATGTAAGTACAGTATAAAGTGCGGAGTAGAAGTGAAATGTTAGGATAATTTTAATGGCAGTGACTAGCAAAATGTCCTGCCAAAAGGTACAGTGAAATGATCTGAAGAAATGAAATAAATTAAAAATGACCAAACTGTTTTCAGTCTTCTGCAATTCCATATTCAGTGTTCTGCAAGTCCATATTCCATGCATTCCTCAACCTTAATGAGGTGAATTGCTCTGTGCTGCTTTGTGCTCCCTCGATTGTAATTCTCATAGTATTATCTGACAGGATTGAGGTCCTTTTCACCACCAATTATTTTGAATTAGAAACCTAGATTGTATTTTCTCCATGGCGGTGCTGTACTCCTTGAATTTTCTCCATGGTGGCGTTGTACTCCTAGACAGCCAAAGGGCATACTTTGTGAAATATAGATTATTTTTCTTTGCAGCTGGTGTAATGCTCAGTGAAACTCCAAGGTTTTCTATTTCTGTGACTGACTTTGGAGTCTGTTTGACCCTCACATGTATGAGTAACATACATTTTTTGTTCAAGCCAGGAAGCTTAATTGTTTTTTTAACTGTTTCCCTTATCAGTTCATTAATTGAATGCCACAAGTAAAAAGATAATGATTTAAAAGCATGAATTTTCATACTGCTTCCTCTCTTCCACCCGAACTATTAATGGTGTAGATTCACCTCTGGAGTATGTGTGATCACCAAACTCACAGTTCCTCTGAAGGATATTGTACATCTGATGTGCTTTCCGCTATGGCAGGTGCTGCCAAAGTACTAAAGCAGTTGAAATGGATGGTACCTTAATGTCATCATATCCCTCCTATTGTCGAGTATGAACTGTCACGGACAATGAAGTCCTAAACAGTTTGACCTTTCTAAGTCCATTGACTTCAGAGGACTTAGAAAGATAGAACTGTTTTTAGGATTATACTGTTAGGCAGTAAAGAGTTTTAGAAAATAATACAAATCTATTCCATTTCTTGCCACTATTATCTTGAACTGCAATTCCATAGCTAGTTTTCCTTCTTGCCCTCTTTTTATTCTAATTGCAAAGCAGAGAGTCAAATTAAAGTTTGCCTTTGTATATTGAAAGAATATTGTCAGGATATGATTCATGAAAGTTAAAAGATTTTCAGGTAACATAGTTACTGTGGAAGTATTTTTTAGAAATAATATTTAGTGAAGCAGCATTTCAAGCAGTTCATCTGGCATATGTATTCCATAGTTTAATTACAACGACAGGCAGTTGCCAAGGAAAAAATTCATCTTTGGCCCAGCTGTTCTAGTAACAAAATTTTCCTGGGTATGGTGATTCATGTTTAGAAATGCACAATGCATGCACACGTATGCACAATTCCATAGTGTATATTTTATTTTGTTGACTCATTGCCGAATAATGTTGTCTTTTGTTTCTCTTGTCATGATTTAGTACTGTGGGAAGGCAAGTTTGAAAC
Source organism: Euleptes europaea (assembly GCF_029931775.1). Taxonomy (NCBI): domain Eukaryota; kingdom Metazoa; phylum Chordata; class Lepidosauria; order Squamata; family Sphaerodactylidae; genus Euleptes; species Euleptes europaea. The sequence continues at coordinate 97,876,578 of NC_079312.1, read as the reverse complement.
TATTTAATTTTAGGCCCTTTACAGGGTTAAGATTTGTATTAATGCTCATATACACTGTTGTCCTTTGTTTCTCTTAGTGTTTAATCCAGAGCTTCAGCTTTTGCTCATACAAATAACACTAAGAAGTCAGTTAGAAGCCAGTAGCCAAAGTGAAGAGAGGTAGTATTTATCGTATTAACTGCATTTTTCTAGTTTTTGTTGACTGACTTTTTTAAATACTTCCCTAGCTCGAAAGACTAAGAAGAAAATAAAAGGAATTCAACAGTCCAACATTACTGCCGGGAGGGATACTGCTGAAAGTTCTGTAAACAAGGCTGTAGTTCCTGTCTCCCTACCACAACTTACTCCTACTCTGGTTTCCCTACTGGAAGTCATTGAGCCAGAAGTGATGTTTTCCGGCTATGACAGCACAATACCAGACACAACATGGCGTATAATGTCAACTCTCAATATGCTAGGAGGAAGGCAGGTGGTAGCGGCAGTGAAGTGGGCAAAGGCAATACCAGGTAATTATGTTTCTGTAATATATGTATAATGGTCACATTGTAGTTAGTATATGTTTGTTAGGCATCAACTGTATTCCTCCTCAGTATATGCTGTCATTGTAATGGAGCGGCCGTAAATTACCTGAATGTTACTAAAGAATTCACAGAGAACCATACTGTGTTGTGGTGGTATGTTCTGCCTGAAGGATTAAAAATAGGCACACAAAAAAAAGAATTATTCCTTCTTCTTAGAACTGCTACTAGATGAAAAAATGCTTATTATCTGGTTCTCTTTCATTGTTCCTGCAGTATCTTTCAATTTTGGCCAGCAGCTTTCATAGAATTTTCTTTAAAAAGTTTAAGGCTGGCTAATTATTACTTTATGAAATGTAATTTCTCAGATATAGCCATTGCAGCTGTTTGATGCAGCCTGTGAAGCTTAGCATTGGAAAAAATTATAGATGAGGAAATGAGGCAGTGAAGGGTGAAAGTTTCAACAGAAACACAAAGAAGCATAAGAAGATCTTTGCTTCCTTTCCTGAATCCTGGCTATAGCATAGTCCATGACACAGGATTTGCCCCACTACTACTAATCAGCATAATTGCTTACTTTTTTTTTCACAGTGCGTGTTGCCCTGTTAGCATCTGCTCACTTCCATGGGGTGCTCTCCTGGCTTCACCATAGCAGAGGTTTGCTGTTGCCAATTTCCACATTAATCGTTAATAAGCATAAATGGGTTGTTCTCGGCTCAGAGGGACAAAGGGCATCTTCAGAATGGGTGTTTCCTTTTCCTCTTTGCTCTGGAGGCAGGATTTAATATTTAAATTTTCCTTGACTACTGAGGGTAAACACCCCCTGAAGCCAGTTCTATTTCCTGCCTTATCGGGAGAGCAGCCTCTAAGCAGCTCTCAGCTCAAGGAGAACAAATCTTTACTCTTATTACCTTATCTATTCTTTCCTATACTTAAATTTCACATCTATACTACTTATTGCTATATCTTCTATACTATTTCTATCTTAGATAGGCCAAAAAAAAAAATCTTCCCGCCAAAACAAGATGGCGGATCGGCAAGAAGACGATTATATCGCTTCAGCCGATTTGGACCCTAGCCTACTAACAGCTATGCCGGGTCCTTCCGAACCCTCCACCAGTCAACCTGTTGACTCGGGGGTTAAAAATAAAAATAAAATCGGCTCAAGCGGCGGAGGCAGCGGCAAGCGCAAAAGGGTCGTCTCGACCAGCGGCAAGCGCGCTAAACGCCTCATAGACGCCACCCGACTCACAGGCGCTCCGAAAAGAAGCGGACGAGTTCCCGCAGTTGCTAGCGCCACGGAGACTACAGCGGCTCTTGCCGCTCCTCCGGTGCAACAACTTCGAGGGGAGAATCAGCAGGCTGGCGGCTCGCCTTTGCCTTCTAACGCTTCGTCCTATGGCGGCTCGCTTTAGTGCAAGGACGTGAAGCGGCTGCGGAGACACCGGCTACCGGTAGGATTCCTCCCCCTCTGTTTCAAGATGGCGGGCTAGCCTTCCTCAGAGCGGAGCTATCAGCTCTTATTAAAGACGCCTTCACAGAAGGCTTGAGAGCAGCCCAACCCCCTCCTCCTCCAATCTATCCCCAGCCCTCCTCAGCCATGGAAGCCCAGACATTGCAGGACTATACGTCCTTGGGTTCCCGTCCAAAACAAACAAGTGCTGACAGTACTTACCTCGGGGACAGCAAGTGGCCTACTAAGGCAGCCCTAAAAGATACTTCAGCTCAGCAGGTTATGCAAGGGGAGGAGGGAGATGACTCCATGTCTGAAAGGGAGGAGGGCGAGTTCAGTTCGGATGGGGAAGACATAATTGAACAACCAAAACAGTCTAGAGTGTTTAACGCTGAGGAATTTCCTCTGCTATTGTCTAAAACCCTGGCAGCCCTTGATCTTTCAGATGACACTGACACAGCAAACACTCAAAGAAAAAAGGGGATGAAAGAATTCTTTCACATGCATGACATTCCAGACAAGGTGATACCTGTACCTGATTATTTCCTATCCCTCATTAAGTCAGAATGGGAGAAACCAATGGCTTCAAAACAGTTCCCTGTAACATCAAAAAAGTTTTATAATGTAGATCAGGCCACCTCAGAAATGCTCAAAGTGCCCCCGGTGGAAGCACCGGTCACTACACTACATACTTCAGACACAGTCACTGAAGAGGGGCAGGCATTGATCAGAGATCCTGCTGATAGAAAGGCAGAGTTGGCATGCAAAAAATCACATGAGGCTTCCGCCCTGGCAATTAAGGCCTCGGTTACATCTGCTCTGGTGTCAAGAGCAGCAATTATCTGGGCCAGAAAATTGACTCAAATTATTCCTCAGGAGGAAAAACAGGCTTGTGAAGGTGTCTCTAGAATTCTAAGAGCTGTCTCCTTCCTGGCAGACTCTACCTTAGACACCATGGCTTACGCTGCCAGAGCCTTAGCTACCTCAGCCGCAGCTAGAAGAGCCTTATGGCTTCGCCCTTGGTCGGTGGAGCACCGGTCAAAGTCAGTCCTCATGGGCTATCCATATCAAGGAAAACGCCTATTTGGAGACAAAGTAGATACCATCCTAGTGGAGACTAAAGATAAAAAGCAAGCCTTACCCAAGTCTCTTCACAAAGATTTTAAAAGCTCCTCCAATTCTACCAATTTTCGATCTTACCATACTCTCCAAAAATTCAGGCCTGACCAACGCAGAAATCAATGGGGTCAAAACAATCAGTGGAGACAGAATCGTACTTCCTTTCGGAGGGGAGGTAGATTCAATAGGAATTCAAAATTCTCCTCCTTTCAAAGTGACAAGGGGAATAAACCTGGACAACAGTCCAAACAGTGACGCCGACCTGCTGCCTGTGGGGGGCAGGCTCAGTCACTTTCAACCACAGTGGTCGACCCCTCATGTAGACCTGTGGGTTCAAAACATAATACTTCAGGGATATCAAATAGAGTTCTCTCACATACCTGCAGACACACTACAGATATCCCCAACATCCAAGAACAAACAAAAAATACAAAGAACTTCAGAAGCGATACAACATTTAGTAGACATCAAAGCGATCGAGATAGTGCCTCCTTCGGAACGCTCATTGGGAATCTATTCAGTATTCTTCACCGTTCCCAAAACAGATGGGGGATGGCGGGCCATCCTAGATCTGAAGTTTCTGAACAGATTCATCCCACTGAGACGCTTCCGAATGGAGACACTGAGGTCAGTTTCAGAGGCATTGAGACCAATGGACTTTCTAACATCCATAGACCTCACCGAAGCGTACCTATATATCCTCATTTATCCACAACATCGACACTTTCTGAGGTTCCTCTACCAAGGAATGCACTACCAATTCAGAGCCCTCCCCTTCGGGTTAACATCTGCCCCAAGGGTATTCACCAAAGTACTGGTTACTCTGGTAGCAGAATTAAGCAAGGAGGGCATACGCATTCATCCCTACTTAGACGACATTCTGGTACGTGCAGATTCCATACAACAAAGTCTACAACACACAAAACAAGTAATAGAAAAATTGACAAGCCACGGCTTCCTAATCAATCACAAGAAGAGCAAGTTAACTCCTTCACAACGACTAAAACACTTAGGCGTTCTCATAGACACACAGCAAAACAAACTCTTCCTGACGGAGGACAAGATCATCCTCATATCCTCCCTAGCCAAAGCTGCATACAATTCCAGGGTGTCCAAACTCATGGCTCTCGCCAAATTACAAGGACACATGGTAGCTTGCATCCCCACCATACAATGGGCTCGCCTCCACTCGAGGCCTCTACAATGGTTACTCAGACCCTATCAAAGGGACATTCAAATGAAACGAGACACAAACATTCTCCTTCCCAAGGAAGTCAAACACAGTCTCCAGTGGTGGTCACAAAGAAACAACCTTTCAAAGGGCCTCTGATTCATTTACCCGATACCAGAGCAAATTTACACGAACACATGCACGACTGGGTGGGGAGCAACCTTTCACGAGCACATAGCCCAAGGCAATTGGAACCCCCAGGAACAAAAATTACACATAAACATGTTAGAAATCAGAGCGATATACAAAGCTCTACAAAGCTTCACACCACTGATCCAAGGAAAAGACATACTGATAAGAACGGACAATATGGCCGCAAAGGCACATTTGAACAAGCAGGGGGGCTCATGGTCATCAGCCCTACACAAGGAAGCACTGAAAATACTGAATTGGGCAGAAACCAACCTAACCTCACTCCAGGCGGAACACATTCAGGGAGTCACGAATGTTCAAGCAGATTGGCTGAGCAGGGAGACAATAAACGAGGCAGATGGTCCCTTCACCCGGACATATTTCAGAACATCACACAACGGTTCGGGACACCTCAAATAGATCTATTTGCCTCAAAATCGAACCACCAACTGCCCCGGTATTACTCCAGATTTGCACAACAGGGGGCGGAACAGACGGATGCACTAACGGCTCCATGGCCCAAGGGAATGCTATACGCTTTCCCTCCACTCCCTCTCATACAAAGAGTGCTGAGGAGAATAAAAACATCAAACGCACACGTCTTATTCGTAGCCCCTTACTGGCCCAGAAGGCCATGGTTTCCAAGCTTAATTCAAATGTCTCACAACAACCTCTGGAGACTTCCAGACAGACAGGACCTTCTGATACAGGGCCCAGTATGCCATCCCAATCCAGGATGGTACAAAATGACCATATGGGTATTGAACGGAGGAGACTTTGCAACTTAGGTTACAGAGAGGACATAATTAATACCATCTAGGCTGCACGCAAACCTTCAACTCAAAGAATCTACAATTCTACATGGAAGGCCTTCACTAGGTGGTGCAGACGCAAAAGCTTTAACCCACTCAAACCTAGAACACTTGGCATCTTGTCTTTCTTACAGGAAGGTCAACAGATGGGCTTAGCCACCTCTACACTACACAGACAATTAGCTTCCATAGCCACCATCGTTCCAAGAGTGGCAGGTTATAAAATATCCAAACATCCTCACGTTAAATTATTCTTTAGAGGTTTAAACATCATCAATCCTCCAACAAGACACGGGTTCCCTACTTGGAGCCTGCACACAGTCTTGACAGCCCTCACAAAAAACCCCTTCGAACCTCTTTCGAAGGTAGTGCTCAAATGGCTTAGGATGAAAGTGATATTTTTAACAGCCATAACATCGGCATGCAGAGTCTCAGAAATAGGTGCATTATCTATTCGCCCTGGTCTCATCACCTTTCACAAGGATAAGGTAGTACTCAGACACGATCACTCATTCTTGCCTAAGTGCAATACAAAATTCCACAGAGATCAGGACATAGTTCTGCCTTCATTTTGTCCCAATCCTAAGACTCCAAAGGAAAAGACATGGCATACACTAGATGTAAGGAGGGCCATTCACATTTATATGTCCAGAACAGAAAGCATCAGGACTTCAGAAGCCTTGTTCATTAACATATCACAGCCAAAGAGAGGTAAGCCCATGTCAAGAGCTTCTATCAGTCGCACCATCTCATTGTGCATTAAGACAGCTTATAAGGAAAGCAAACTACCAATACCGGGGGGCATAACTGCACATTCAGTCAGAAGTTCAGCAACTTCCACCGCCTTCGACAGGCAGGCTCCCATAGATGAAATTTGTAAGGCGGCCACGTGGTCGTTGGTGTCTACCTTTGTACGACACTATAAGATGAACCTATACTCATCTTCAGATGCAGCATTCGGCAGACGAGTGTTGCAAAGTATATTACAAGACGCCTAACCCACCCTGGGCGGGGACTGCTCTTGTATGTCCCATTCTGAAGATGCCCTTTGTCCCTCTGAGCCGAGAAAGAGCCTTGGCTACTTACCGTGAAGGCTTCTTCTGCTCAGAGGGACGAAGGGCATCTTGCCCTCCCAGACGTCTGCTTTATTTTCCTATTATTCCTTACCATGGTTCATTATTACCAGTTACCACTTAAACCTTAGTCTCGTTAAGACTACTCTTCTCCAGATTCTCAGCGTTTTTTCCTACTAATTGTTCATAGCTTACTGATGACTTAAATGTTACAAGTTTTTTCTCAGTTACCTATATAAGGCTTGGAAAGTTTTTAACTGGCTTCAGGGGGTGTTTATCCTCAGTAGTCAAGGAAAATTTAAATATTAAATCCTGCCTCCCGAGCAAAGAGGAAAAGGAAACACCCATTCTGAAGATGCCCTTCGTCCCTCTGAGCAGAAGAAGCCTTCACGGTAAGTAGCCAAGGCTCTTTCTCATTCCAGATCACCATCTTTTCCCTCCACTGGTAATGTTTTTCTGTTGCAGTTTCATTCAAGTGATTACAAAAGAAACAGTCCAAACCATAATCCCAGGTGGGCAGTTGTGTTAGTCTGTAGCAGCACAATAGTGGCAACTAATCGAATTTATTCCAGTATAAGGATCAGCCTAATGGATGTACACTTCCTACACCTGATGAACTGAGCTGTGACTCAACAAAAGCTTATGCTAGAATATATTTTGTTAATCTCTGGGGCACTGCTAGAGTTCTTTTTCATTTGAGTTTATAAACGTCAAAATACTACTGGGAACCAACGATGACAGGAAAAGTTCTAAAACCTATGCATTTATTTCTAATCAGGTTTCAGAAACTTGCACCTGGACGACCAAATGACCCTTCTGCAGTATTCGTGGATGTTTCTGATGGCTTTTGCTCTAGGATGGAGATCATACAAGCAGTCTAATGGAAGCCTGCTGTGTTTTGCACCAGATTTGATCATCAATGAGTAAGTTGCTCTGGAGTCCTTTTAACTGTATTTCTAAAGTATGATTGAATTTCTGGACATATTTGCTGGCACAATATTTTATATTCTAACAAGCTACATAGTAATATTGCAAATGCTTAACTTTTAAAATCTGTTTCCTATTTAATTTTTTTTTAATTAAACTGTACAGGACTCAATAGAATAGGATAAATATTTGCCCTTCATTTCGGTGAAGTAATACACACATTTTTAACATTTTTAACATTCATTATGTATGAACATAATTAAATCTATTGAATCTGGCAAATGTGATACCATCATAGTCTGGGGAGGGTGGGTGGGAGATGGGTCTCCTTCAGAAAAAAATCAGTTTTCCACAGTACTGGTATACAGGAAGAACGTCTAGTAGAAGGCTTTGCAGTATTAAAAATTTAGTAATATAATTGTAGCCTTGTCAATTAATACTCAGTTGAAGATCTTTTAGCCGTATCAATCATAAATTCATCTGGATACCCATGCAGTGGTGCGTGACATTTTAAACATGTAAAAACCATGTTTTCATGTAGAAGTTCTTTATATGTTTCCAATGTTTCAAGAAAAATGCTGATTAGTTGCATATCCTGCCATCTTCTTGCAATGACTGATGCTTGTATTTCTTTACTGGTGCCATTCAGTATATGTATAAATCAGTATTTTGCCCAATCTTTTGGCTAAATTCAGTAGAGGGAAGGACAAGTTCAGTGGTGTGATAGGAAGCTTTACATCATATTTGTGCCCAGAGCAGGAAAAGGATGGAATATAAAATATATGGAGGGAAACAAAATGTAGCAATAGTTTAACATATGTATCTGTATTCTCACTAGACTGCTTATTATTTGAACATGGTTAGCTATTATCAAATATTCCACTAAACCAAGTATGCTGTGGTGTTGGTGCTTTTGGCAACATGGTTTCTAACAGCAAAAAGCGGTGGTGGGAAATAAGGGCCATTTGCAGAGTGGTAAGCTGCAGTACTGCAGTCCCAAGCTCTGCTCACGACCTGAGTTCGATCCCGACGGAAGTTAGTTTTAGGTAGCCAGCTCAAGGTTGACTCAGCCTTCCATCCTTCCGAGGTCGGTGAAATGAGTACCCAGCTTGCTGGGGGTAAAGGGAAGATGACTGGGGCAAACCACTGGCAAACCACCCCGTAAACAAAGTCTGCCTATAAAACGTCGGGATGTAATGTCACCCCATGGGTCAGGAATGACCTGGTAATTGCACAAGGAACCTTTACCTTTATGTACCTTATAACATTTAGGAGCAAGTATTCCGTGCGTTGTTATCATCACTTTCTCTCAAGTGGAGAGGGAGCAGAGCAAGTAGGCTGAATAGATTGAGAGGGAGCAGAGCAGGTAGGCTGTATAGATTGTGGGGGCCTCAGATGTATGCAGGAAATCTTTTTTTGAGGATTTAAAACAACTCCTGCCCTTCTCCCCTCCACCCAAGGCTGTGTCTGTATGCTACCATGGTTGTTGGCAGTAAAGGCCAGAATGCAGGGGTGAGACGTCTGCAGTTTGTGGCTGGTAATTAACCTGAAGGAAGCCTCTCGCAGTCTGATTCCAGTCTCTGGTCCTCCTCCATAGTGTAGGCCTAAGCAGAGTTACGCTTTTCTAAGTCTGTTGATGTACCCTGGCCCCATTGTTAGGGGAGGGGCTGTGGCTCAGTGGTAGAGCATCTGCTTGGCATGCAGAAGGTCCCAGGTTCAATCCCCGGCATCTCCAATTAAAGGGACTAGGCAAGTAGGTGATGTGAAAAACCTTTGCCTGAGACCCTGGAGAGCCACTGCCGGTCTGAGTAGACGATACTGACTTTGATCCACTAGAGGTCTGATTCAGTATAGGGCAGCTTCATGTGTTCATTGTTAAGACATACTCATTTGAAAATTATTGCTTCAAGCAGAGTGAGTCCATTGAAGTCAATGGGCTGAGAAGCATATAATGCTAGCTAGGCTTTCATTGTCAATGATTTTTTAAGCGGCAACTGGAAATCTCGACACTCAGTTTAAGAGTGGAAGGGAAGAGGGGAGGTGTTCGCTTTGGTGGGTGCATTTGCCCTGAGACTGTCACCCCACCCTTAGCTGTGAATTTTTTTTGTTGCAAGTCTCTGCTTGTTACATTTGGCTTTTATAGTCACCGTATCATGTTTTATTCATTTTAATATGATGTTGTGTTGATTTAAAAATACTTGGATTATCAGGTTAAGAGGCAATAATACATGTTCAGTATCAGTCACTTTAAGTTTATATAGCATGTTTATTTATATTAACTGATATTGGTCTGGATACCCTGACCCTATTTTTTACTTCTATGAATCCTTTTGTCATAATAAGTTAAGAGGATTAAATGTCTCTGCCACTCCTGAATAAGCTGTTTCCTTCAGATGCCTTCTATATCATGCGCTCTGCATAATACGTGAAGATAACTCCTGTACTGTTGGGTAGCTAATATTGTAACACAGAATCCTAATAATATGAATAGATTTCCTGTGGCCCTTCCAAGAAAATTCATTGAAACAATCAAGTATGCCTTAAGAATATGTTACTTCTGTATTTCAATCTTGTGTGAAAGTTGTGTGCTTCCTATAAGTTTTGAACTGATGGACTTAATGCTAAAATGCAAGCCAAGTTAAATTTTAATATTTTCTACCTGCATTAAATATTTCACACAACAAAATATTATGAGGAAGGATGTGCATTGTTCTGCATTGTTCTTGTCTGTTATTGGAAAGAGTTGCTAGATCTAATCTTAAACTACAGTGCTGTCTAGCACTTGGGTACTTAGTATACATTTCATGAAGTGTATTCTAGATATAGGTGGTGTTCACCCCACCCAGTTCATGTCACATTCAAGTTTGAACAAACTAAGGGGTGGGATGAGAATAGTTTGCAGCTCTAATAAAACAAGCTTTTTGACAATCTGAGCTCTCAGGAACTGGGAACATCACTGCATTCCTGATGATGTCATCAGGAATGCTACAGATTCTAGGCATACTAATGAAGTTTCCTCTCCTAAACTGCCTTGTCAATATGGTGGCAAGATGAAGAAAAGAAGAGTTGGTTTTTATATGCCGACTTTCTCCTCTGAGGCTCCAGGCGTCTTGAGCAATGGGTTATTTTCCTTGATCCATCCGGGGAAGGCAGGACTAAAATCAAACTTCCTGTCTTCCTGGCGGGAAAATAGCCTGGAGCAGCCCAGTTTCCTCCTGCCTTCGTATGGGGAAAGTAGGTTTCTGACGCAGCTCTGTGCTCAGTCAGTGTAGCTTAGCCTTAGTTCCTTTCCTTCCTGTCCTAAAATTTCTAATTCTATCCTATCTAAGTCCCCTGTGTTTCTCTCCCCCCCCCCCAACCTTCCCCGTGTGTGTCTCTCACCTTCGGCTGTGTGTTATTCTGTTAGCTGAGGAGATCACGTTCCAAGATGGCGGATGCCATTAATCCTCAGGAGGACAATTTACTATCGGTCGAAGATTACCAGCTAGGACTGGTACAATCGACTAAAAACCTCCCTGATTCTCCCAACAGCCGCAATAGCGAGCCCTTAGGGAATGAAACAGAGGCCGCTCTGGAAAGCGGGGAGGCTGAGCCGCAGCAGTCAGCGCCAAAAAAGGCGCGAAAGACCGCTCCGGTAAGGCATGGAAACGGGAGGAAGAGGCGCGGTTCCAAGCCTGCAGGCACTTCAAAAGCAATCGGCCACAAAGTGAAAGGGGGAAAAAGCCTTATTCTTCCCCTGCAACCGCAGCTGAGAGAGCACCCGCGACTAGTCAAGCGGCTGTCTCCGTGTTTCCAGTGGACGCTTTCTCCTGGCCTGGAGTTGGTAACGTACCCCCCCTCTCTTGAAGAGGCGGGAATCCGCCATTTTACTCAGCAGGAAACTGATGATATGATAAATTATGCACTGCAAAGACAATGGTAAGCCTTCCAGGCTTACCAATACAGGATTCCCCCCCCCTTTCCATGGGCGGGTCCCCCTCTTCCCCCCCCCCATGGGCTCTCCTTCCAATTCTTTTTCTCAATGTTCTAGGGACAATTCAGGGGGAGAACCTGGCCCGAGTCAGATGAATCTGCCCAGGTTCAGACTCAGGCTTCTTCTCCAACACAATGGCCCGCCAAGGCCGCGTTAAAATCCAAGGTCACTGAAACCCATTCTAGACAATTAGAATCTTCCTTATCCGCTGAGTCAGATCCAGAACTAGAGGAGGGCGAATTTGACTCCGATGATGAGTCCTCACATTCAGATGAACAACCCAATAGGCTCTTCAATGGGGAAGACTACCAGGCCTTATTAGCCAAAGCAGTCCTGGCCTTAGAATTAAATGAAGAGGACATTTCCCCTGAGGAAAACGTTTCTAAACTAAAACAAGGGGTTAAGGAATGTTTTCCACGAAAGAAAGCCTCAAACAATCTAGTCCCCTTTTTCGACCTGTTTTCCAGAACGGTCAGGGAGGAGTGGGATAACCCTTCAGCTGCAAAACAAGTGCCTTCGGCAATTAAAAAGCTATATTCCTTGGCACCTCATGCCATGTCATTACTTAAAGTACCGCTCGTGGACGCTCCAGTAGCTGATTTACAAAATCCAGGTCTAGTACCAGAGGATGGTATGGGTACTCTTAGGTATCAGCTTGACAGAAAGTCTGACTCCCTAGCCAGAAAAGCCCATGAGGCTGCTGCCTTATCTATCCAGGCAAATGCTACCATGTCTATATTTGCGAGAGCCACCTTCCTATGGGTCAAGAAATTAATCCAATTGGTTCCAGATGACAATATCAGGGTTATTGGTGGCCTAGAGAGAGTCCTAAGCGCAGTCAGTCTAATGGCTGATGCCTCTTTAGACTCTATTTCCTTCACGGCCCGCTCCATGGCCTGAGTTACTTCTGTCAGGCGGGCCCTCTCGTTAAGAGCGTGGCCAGTGGACTTTAGGGCCAAAACCACCCTTATGGCATATCCTATTCAAGGGGAAAAGCTCTTCGGAGAAAGTTAGAAAAAATCCTAATTGAGACAAAGGATAAAAAGCACGTCATGCCCCGGCAATTACGTAAGGAACTGAGATCCGTTAGTTACCAGCCCTTTTGTTCCTTTCGCCCCTCCCACAGGGGCAGACCAGAATATAGGAGAGGATCATGGAACACTAACTTTCGATCCTTCCGCAGAGGCGGCAGGTTCCAAAGACCTCAAATCAATAACAGAGCAGACAAAGGAGACAAGTTTTCCAAAACCAACACCCAGTGACGCCCAGCTCACGGGCATAGGAGGGAGGCTTCAATTCTTCAAGAATGTGTGGTTGGCCTCCTATCCCGACAACTGGGTTTCCAGAATAATAACGGAGGGTTACCTTCTGGAACTCTCAACCAAACCACGAGACCGATTCATCTCCTCCCCAATCTCCCTCGAGGGAGAAACGAGAGAGAACTTTCAGGGCCATTCAGCACCTCCAACATATCAGGGCCATAGAGCAAGTACCCATGCAGGAGAGACATCAAGGGGTCTACTCCATATTTTTCACCGTCCCGAAGAAAAACGGGGAGTGGAGAGCCATTTTGGATCTCAAGTATGTAAAAAGAAGAATCATAAGCAAACATTTCAGAATGGAGACGCTCCGCTCTATAGTGGAATCCCTACGCCCAAACACATTTATGACAGCAGTAGATTTAACAGAAGCGTACCTGCATGTACCTATTCATCCACATCATAGGCGCTTTCTCAGGTTTGCAATTGGCCAGCTCCATTTTCAATTCAGAGCCCTCCCATTCGGTTTGGCTTCCGCCCCGAGGATCTTTACGAAGATCCTCGTCACCATCGTGGCGGCCATCAGACAGGATGGAATCCAGGTACATCCGTACCTGGACAACATCCTGATCTGTGCCCAATCCAGACCTCAGTCTCTCCAACATACATCCATTGTAATGCAATCTCTCCAACAGCATGGGTACTTGATCAATTTCAAAAAGAGCTCTCTCACACCCTCTCGCTCCCTGATTCACCTAGGGGTCCAAATAGACTCTCAGGCAAATACCTTATCCCTGCCCCCAGAGCGAATTTCCAAGATCATCACCTTGGCATCAACAATCATAAAAGCACGGTCAGCACGCCTAATGCGGCTGGTGAGACTCCTGGGGCTTATGATCTCTTGCATAGCAGTGGTCCCATGGGCACACTTTCATTCAAGACCTCTACAATGGCTACTAGGGCCCTTCCAGAAAGACATAGCCAGGAAAAGGGACAAGCTTGTCCCTCTTACCCAGAAAACAAAACAGGGATTGTTATGGTGGACACACAAGTCAAATCTACAGAGAGCCAGTCAATACATCCATGACGAGCCATTGCAGGTGTTCACAGACGCCAGTCTGGAGGGATGGGGTGCCACCCTCAACAGATGCATAGCCCAGGGGTGCAGGTCACCACACGAGACAAAACTCCACATCAGTATTCTGGAGCTGAGAGCAGTCAGATTAGCCCTAATGGAATTCTCCGATTCCCTCCGAGGTCATCATGACCTCGTGAGGACCGACAACACCACTACAAAGGCACACATCAACAAACAGGGAGGGACGAGATCGTCCTCCCTGCATATGGAAGCAGTGGCACTATTCACCTGGGCACAAATACACCTACATTTGATCAGAGCAGAACACATAAAGGGAGCCCTCAACGTCCAGGCGGACTGGCTCAGCCGCCAAACCGTAGACAAGGGGGAGTGGTCTCTAGAGCTAGATGCCTTTCAGCTCGTTACTTCCAAGTTTGGTGTTCCACAGGTAGATTTATTCGCCTCAGACGAAAACAACAGACTACCAAGATTTTTCACCCGCTACTTCCATCAGAAGGCGGAAGGGACAGACGCCCTCACCAGTCCATGGCCCGCGGGCCTGATGTATGCCTTTCCCCCTCTACCAATAATACCAAAGGTGCTGAGAAAGATACAGAAAGAAAGAGCCAATGTCATATTCATTGCCCCCTTTTGGCCCCGCAAACCGTGGTTTGCAACACTTCTACAGATGTCAGTACGGGAACCCTGGAAAATCCCAACGCAATGGGGAACACTTCGACAGGGGCCCTTAGTACACCCAGACCCCATGTGGTTTTGCTTAACCACATGGCTATTGAACGGGGACTCCTGTTAGATAAAGGTTATTCACAGGAGGTCGCAGACACTATTATGGAGGCGCGACGCCCAAGCACTCAACACATATACAATGCTTCTTGGAAAGCATATGTACGCTGGGCAAGAAGAAAAAAGATCGATCCTTTGAACCCAGGCGTACAAGGAGTCCTTGAGTTCCTCCAAGAGGGAGTGCGGCTAAATCTATCAGCCTCTACCTTGAAAAGACAAATTGCCGCAATTGCCACAGTTATCCCCACCTTAGAAGGGTTTTCCACCTCCAGACACAAGCATATAGTGGTCTTCCTGAGAGGGGTGTCACAAATCCAACCACCGGTCTTACACAGATTTCCATCATGGAGCCTTAATCTAGTTCTTAATGCACTGACATCTGCCCCGTTTGAACCTTTAGATTCAGTACCCTTAAAATATATGCGTATGAAGGTCCTATTTCTGGTAGCCATCACCTCTGCTAGAAGGGTTTCGGAAATTAGGGCCTTGTCAATCATGGAAGGTCTCTGTGTGTTTCACAGGGACAAAGTGGTCTTAAGGCCGGATCCGACCTTTCGCCCGAAAGTAAACTCTTCCTTCCACTTCTCTCAAGAAATCAATTTGCCTTCCTTTTGTCCAAAGCCCTCCTGTGCCAAAGAACGCACCTGGCATTCCCTAGATCTTAGGAGACCGCTTAAAATATTTATCCGTAGGACAGCAGAATTCAGGGAATCAGATTACTTGTTTATAGGCATTTCCAATCCCACTAGAGGCAAACGCATGTCAGCAGTGGCAATCAGCTACACACTCAGACTCTGCATCATTGAGGCCTATAAGGCCACTGGCTCTCCTGTTCCGGAGGGCATAACCGCTCACTCCCTTTGTAGCACAGCAACCACGGCCGCCTTTAACAAACAGGCTCCACTAGAAGAGATTTGTAGGGCAGCAACCTGGTCCACGGTCTCAACCTTTATTAAGCATTACAAGATAAATACATGGTCTTCCGCACAAGCATCCTTCGGCCGAAGGGTGTTACAACAGGTTGTCTAGGAAGTTTCTTATCCCACCCTTTTGGGAGCTCTTGAAGGTCCCGTTGCTCAAGACACCTGGAGCCTCAGAGGAGAACAGAGCCTTGGATACTTACCGTGAAGGCTCCTTCTCTCCTGAGGCGAAGGGCGTCTTGCCCACCCGTAGAACTAAACCAACATTAAGGGAAACTTCATTCAACATACGGTACATGCCAAAAGAATTAGCAGTAACAACTATACTAACTAGGATTGTTAGGTTTATATATTCTCTTTGCGGGATGGCGGGTCTCTTCACCTTTCTATCCCTCGTGTACTGTTGTCATCTGTACGTCCTGTTCAGGTTGATTATGTTATCAGTTTTCGGTTATAATTCCTGTCCAATGAGCTAGGTTAGTCAGGAACTGGGCTGCTCCAGGCTGTTTTCCCGCCAGGAAGACAGGAAGGTTGATTTTAGTCCTGCCTTCCCCAGATGGATCAAGGAAAATAACCCATTGCTCAAGACGCCCTTCGCCTTAGGAGAGAAGGAGCCTTCACGGTAAGTATCCAAGGCTCCGTTCTCTAACACTTAAGGAAGACTCAGACCGGCTTACAATCACCTTCCCTTCCCCTCACCACTACAGACACCCTGTGAGGTGAGTGAGGCTGAGAAAGAGTGACTTGCCCAAGGTCACCCAGCTGGCTTCATGTGTAGGAGTGGGGAAACAAATCCAGTTCATCAGTGTGCGTAGTATGTGTATGTCCTTGCAAGTTGATGTATGTCATCCCTTAACAGGAAGCCAGGGGAGAGCTGGAAGCCACTTGGTAGGTCATCTGTTTAAGTTGTCACACATTGTCAGACCTGGCTGTCGTTGGACTTCAGCCTATCTTATTCTTTTCTGGACCTGGGGATGTATCTGTCAGGCTGCTATCTCGGTTTCGTTATTGCCTCTGTCTCTGTGCTGTATTGTCTGCCCCCCAAGGTCGCATGCCTAAGCCCAAGCCTGGGAACTCAGCTCCTGGGAAACTGTATTCCTGCGTGTAATCTCCCGCCTTTCCTGCCTTATAATATCTCCCAGCTAGTGAGCCTTTCATAGCTGTCATTTTATTCGTTTGCACTGTATGCCTATTTGATCAGTAAAATCCACCTGTTTGGACTCTATACGACTTTGTGGTGATTTCTGGTTCTGTGGGCCAAGGGCTGACATTATGACAGCTATCTCCTCACATCTTCACCGTTCTCCTAGCCAGGCTGGAGCCCAGGGGGGTTCGCCTGCCACTTGGATGGGAGCTGTGCAGCTCTCCAGGTGATCTACTACCCTGGAGCCCTTCTCAGAGGACCCTACTCTGTTACAGGACTTAATTGCTGAACTTTTCCGGACGAACCGAGAGGTTTGCCGCTTGAGGGGACTGGTACACGCGCAGTGGCAATCTCTTACAGGACGTCTCTGGATGTTAACATCGGAGGATACTGATGCTCGTTTAGATCTTCAGGACTTGGATCAATTACTGGACGATGCCCGATTGGCGACTGAGGATTTACAAATATTAACTGGACTTCTAGATAATCTTATTTCTCGACAAACTCTTTCTACCATGGCGGGAGCCCCACCGGAGGGTTTTTCCCTGATCCCGGATGCGGCCAGCTGCCAGGCTGAGGCCAAGCGAGTCGCTATTAGCACCGCTCTTCTCCTTGTGGAATGTACAAAGGACACCCCGGTAGCCACCTTGGCTCAAGTTTTGACCCCGACGTTTGGAGCCGAGGCATCCGCACTGGCGGTTCGAGTACAACCTCTGCTGGGCGGGGAACCTGACCCCATACTCTTGCTCCTCGAGACAGAACTTTTGCCGCGCATTACGGCAGAGGCTGCCCTAAGACTTGAGAACGCCAAAGTTCTTGCGGATCAGCAAGCCGCCGAAGCGGCTAGGGTCGCAAGAGAGAGAGAGGCGGCGGAAGCAGCCAGGGCGGCTGCAGCAAGGAATCAGGCGAACGTGGACACGCGCCCCAAGGACTATGTACTGGGACTATCAGGTCTCACCTTTTCCCCGGCGTTTGTCCCGTCGCGTACGACCCAACGCGCACGCCGTTTGGCTGACCGACGTCGAGACTCAGATGAGTCTGAAGACGAGGATTTATATGGGGATAGCTCTCAATGGGCCACGAGCTTCCGAACCAGTAAGCCTCATCTTACTGGGGGCCCAAGTGAGGAGGTTCATCTTTTACGAGCCCAGAATCGGGAGCTCTCCGACCGTGTGGATCAACTCCAGGAAGTAATGGAACTTATGCTTCACGAGAACAGGCAATTACAACAAACCCTGATAGCTCAGAGACAGCCCGTTCCGATACCGGGTCAGGCGGTACCCGTACAACCACCCGCTAATGTGCCGGCTCCACCCTTACCTCCTGGAGCTCCTGTTGCTCCTCCGCTCCGACCACCCGTGCAACCACCTGCTAATGTGCCTGCTCCACCCTTGCCTCCTGGAGCTCCTGTTGCTCCTCCGCCCGGACCACCCGTGCAACCGGGCCAACCCGCGCCCGGCCCTTGGAAGCAACTCAAATTGAGGACTACGTATGACGGATCTCTTGAGACTTTGCCTTGTTTCTTGCATCAAGTGGACAGTTATATGCGAGAACAAGGTCAACTCTTCCCCACGGAAGATAGCCGGGTGCGGTACGTAGCTTCCCTCCTGACAGGCAAAGCGGCTGACTGGATGGTCCTCCAGTTTGACACCCGCTCTCGTGCGATTCGTTCCCTCAACAACTTCATGACTGCCCTGAGAAGGAGGTTTGAGGACCCCTTCCTGGGAGAAAGAGCCAAAACGGAACTTTTACAATTAAAACAAGGCTCTGCTACAGTTCGGGAATTTGCCGATGAATTTCAGCGACTGGCAAGTAAAATTGTAGGTTGGCCCGAGACCACCCTAATCCATCATTTCAGGGAAGCCTTGCATCCTGACATTCTGAACTGGTCTTACATGCGGGGCGATCCCGATACCCTCGAAGGCTGGATCCTATTAGCCGAGGAAGTGGAAAGCCGCCGCCGCTTTATTTCTCTCGTCCGTCAAAAGCACAAGGAGAAGGGCACCCAAAAGCCTCAACCCAAGGCACCACTGCTCGTCCCACGAAATCCCCCACGTCCGCTCCAGGAACGTGAAGTCCGATTTCAGAGGGGTGCCTGTCTTACATGCGGAGAAATGGGCCACTTTGCAGCCGTTTGCCCACGCCGCCAGGAATTATTTCGTCCCAGCACGGCAACCCGCGCCCGAGGTCGTCCACCACGCAGAGGCACCGCGGCCACCCGCAGCGCAGCTCCGGGAAGGCCCACACCCTCTGCACTCCATGCCGGGGACCCAGCCTCCCTGCCTGCTTCCAACGACCCCGCCGGGTCTCGGATTACAAGTGCCCCATTGGGGGACAGCTTTCCCTCTTCGGATGAGGAAAACCCTTGGATTTCTCCAGCCTTAAACCTGGAATCTCCCCTCGACTTGTCAAAAAACGGCTCCGGTCTGTGGTGAATGGAGCATCTCCACAGACCTCTCAGGATCTTCCTATCAAACCGAATGCTCCTACCAAAATCAAAGAAGTGGACTCCACCGTCTACGTAGATGCAGTTTTACAACAACTTAACGGAGGTCCACAAATCCCCGTCAAAGCACTAATTGACTCCGGTTGCTGTCGCACTCTCATAAGCGAAGCCACGTTTGCTGCCCTCAGAGCCGACTCAGAGGCTTTACCCGCCCCCGTCCAATTTGCTCAAATGGACGGGAGCCAATTCCAGGGGGGTCCAGTTGATCGTCGCACCATAGGGGTGGCAATGGGAATTGGTTCCCACTGGGAACAAATAGACTTCACTATAGCCCCTATCCGATTTGAAGTGGTCTTGGGAATTAACTGGATTAAAGGACATAGTCCCAGTATTGATTGGGAAACAGACACTATTTCTTTCGCTAGTCCCACCTGCGACCAGCATCGGCAAAACTTTGCTCTGCCATTTCCGCCCGTTCCAGCGTTAACCTCTACTGCCCCGGTACCACCGGCTCTACCCGCTGTATACCGGGACTTTGAAGATGTCTTCGACCTTAAGGAATGTGATGCCTTACCCCCCCACCGGGCCTCAGACTGTGCGATTGAAGTAGTAAAGGACTGCACATTAACCAAAAGTAAGATTTACCCTATGAGCGCTTCCGAGCGCACTGTCCTCCGGGACTTTTTGGACAAAAACCTCGCCAGAGGGTTCATTCGCCCTTCGAATGCCCCAAACTCGGCCCCCGCGTTTTTCGTCCGGAAAAAAGAGGGCGACCTTCGCCTGTGCATTGACTTCAGAAAGCTCAATGCGGTTACCCAGACCAACGCCTATCCTATCCCATTAATATCGGATATTTTGGGACAATTACAGGAAGGCCGTGTGTTCTCTAAATTAGACTTGGTGGAAGCCTACTACCGAGTCCGTATCCGCGAAGGAGATGAACACCTCACTGCCTTCTCTAGCTGTTTCGGAATGTATGAATTCCTTGTAATGCCGTTCGGATTAAAAGGGGCCCCGGGGGTCTTCATGCAACTCATCAATGAAATCCTACATGACCTTCTATATCGTGGGGTGGTGGTCTACTTAGATGACATTCTCATTTATTCGAAAACTATGGACGAGCATGTGACTCTGGTCAGAGAAGTTCTACAACGCCTGCGTAACCATCAACTGTTCGCTAAACTAGCTAAGTGTGAATTTCACCAAAGCAAACTCACGTTTTTGGGATACATCATCTCCCACCAAGGTCTTCGCATGGACCCCGCCAAAGTCCAAGCCGTCCTCGATTGGACTCCCCCCACCAACCGTAAGCAAGTACAGCAATTTCTGGGATTTGCAAACTTCTATCGGGGATTCATCCCTAACTTCGCCCAAGTGGCTCTACCCATTACGGACCTGCTGAAAACTAAAGGAAAAGTAAGCTCGGCTGCCTTGCCCTCCGCAAAGATCCTATGGACTGAGCAATGCCAAGCCGCCTTTCTAGCCCTCAAACGCCTCTTCACTTCGGAGCCGGTGCTACGGCACCCAGACCCAAATCAAATGTTCATTGTGCAAGTCGATGCTTCCGATGTAGCCATGGGAGGGGCTCTCCTCCAGCAAGGACCGGACGGTCTTCTTCACCCTTGCGCTTACTTTTCAAAAAAATTTGCGCACGCTCAATTAAACTGGCCCATCTGGGAGAAAGAGGCCTCTGCAGTTCATCATGCACTGATTTTATGGCGGCAATTCTTGGAAGGGTCTAAAATACCCTTTGAAGTTTGGACCGATCACAAAAATCTAGCTGCCCTCACGGGGTCCCATAAGCTATCGGCGAAACAACAACGGTGGGCGGAGTTCTTTGCTCAGTTCCGTTTCACCCTGAAGCACGTCCCTGGGAAGCAGAACGTTCTCGCGGATGCCCTCTCCCGTTTACCACAATATCCGGTAAAACTCGAAAGACCCACCAACTCTCTGTTCACCCCTATGCAACGTGGGGCCCTACCTATGCTGGCTGTGCAAACCCGATCCCAGCATCAACACACCTCGCAAGCTCCGCCAGCCCAACCGGCTGCCCAGCCGCCACCGCAACAGACCGGAGTTCCCGCCCCTCCTACCCCTCCGACCGCTCAGCCGCCTGCAGTCTGCGCGCCGCCACACGTAAGCACTAGCCCTATAACTATTTCTCAGATCTCCAGAACCGACGGGGGGGCTCCCTCCAAACTCCCCATCTCCGAATCCTTTTTAACTGTCCTTCGGGACCAGTGTCTTTTAGAACGTTCCGCTCATACCCTACCTCCTGGTGTTTTGGAACAAGGGGGGTCCTGGTACAAAGACTCAAAATTGTATGTACCCAAAGCTCTCCGGAAGGACGTTTTACATTTAGCTCATGGAGCCAAAACAGCTGGGCACTTTGGGTTTCTGAAGACCCTCCACTTATTGCGCAGACAGTTCTGGTGGGGGGGAATGCGTTCCGACATTGACTCCTTCATCCGCAGCTGTCCCGTTTGTGCCGCTGCGAAACGATCGCAGGGCAAACCCCCAGGACTGCTACAACCTCTTGAGACGCCCAGCAAACCTTGGGAAGTAATCGCTATGGACTTCATGACTGATCTCCCTCTCAGTGGGGGTAAAACGGTGTTGTGGGTTGTTACTGATTTGTTTTCTAAGCAAATACATTTGATTCCATGTGCAGGGATCCCCTCTGCTCAGAAACTGGCCCGCCTCTTCGTGACGCATATATTTCGTTTACATTCGTTTCCGCGTAAAATAATTTGTGACCGCGGAAGTGGTTTCGTTTCTAAGTTTTGGAAAGCTTTCCTCAAGTTGGTGGGGGTGGAACAGGGATTGTCTAGTGCATACCATCCTCAAACTGATGGTCAAACTGAACGTGTCAATGCTGTACTCGAATGTTATTTGCGTTGTTATGTTAACTACCACCAGGATAACTGGGTGGAACTGCTACCTTTAGCAGAATATGCCTACAATAATGCCATGCATCAATCCACAGGTTTTAGCCCGTTTTTTGCTGTGTATGGACAAGATTTCAGTCCCATCGTTCCTACAGATGATATAGAGGGGGAGGGGAACCCCGACATTGCCTCCTGGGCACACGCCCTCCGTACCACTTGGCCCTGGCTCGTTAGCAACCTCGACCGGGCCAAACGTAAATACAAAGCGCAAGCTGACAAACATCGCTCCCCCGGGGGTGATCTGCAAGTGGGTGCTTTGGTTTACCTTTCCACCAAAAACCTCCGGTCCACCCAACCGTGCCATAAACTCAGCGCCAAATTCATTGGCCCTTTCCCCATTACTCGGGTCATAAACCCTGTCACAGTGGAACTGGCTCTCCCCAAATCTTTGAGGCGTGTGCATCCTGTTTTCCACATAAGCCTCCTCAAACCCCATGTTGCTTCTCCACAATGGCATCCAGACCCACCGCCTGCGCAACCCATCATGGTGGGGGGGGAAGAACACTTCGAAGTCTCCAAGATCCTTGACTCCCGTATTCACCATGGTACTCTCCGGTATCTAGTTCGTTGGAAACATTTCCCCCCTGCCTATGACGAATGGGTGCGCGCACGGGATGTCTCCGCCCCCGACCTCATTGACGCCTTTCACATTGCTTACCCGAACAGGCCAGCCCCCTTGCGAACTGGGAGGGGGCCTTGAGGGGAGCAGAATGTCAGGCTGCTATCTCGGTTTCGTTATTGCCTCTGTCTCTGTGCTGTATTGTCTGCCCCCCAAGGTCGCATGCCTAAGCCCAAGCCTGGGAACTCAGCTCCTGGGAAACTGTATTCCTGCGTGTAATCTCCCGCCTTTCCTGCCTTATAATATCTCCCAGCTAGTGAGCCTTTCATAGCTGTCATTTTATTCGTTTGCACTGTATGCCTATTTGATCAGTAAAATCCACCTGTTTGGACTCTATACGACTTTGTGGTGATTTCTGGTTCTGTGGGCCAAGGGCTGACAGTATCCCATGAACTGATGGGCACCTGTATTTCTTTACCTGCATGTCCAAAGATTAGATCATGACCAACGTGAGGAAGTGGAAATAAGTGAGCAGTGAAGAATGGCTGTGTGGATTGCATTTCAGGCAGCAATCTGACACTGTTGCAGCTAGGTGAAGCCACAAGAACTCTGGATAGCTGCCAAACAGCAGCTGTATTTGAAGGGAGAGAGAATAGACCTCTTTAACTCATCAGTTAGCACCCTATCTGACCTCCCCCCCGCCATCCCAGTATATAAAAGCTAGAAGCCGAAAGTTAGACACCGACAGGTAGAAGTAACCTCATCCCCCAAGTAATTTACATCCTTGCCATATTTCCAAATAATTCTGATAATGGCAAGAAAACGGAAAAAATCAGAGGTTTCTTCATGGCAGAGTTACCAATTAATTATACCTTGAAAATGAAGAATTTATATTCTGTACCCCAGGTAATTAATCAGCCCATTGGTGCACAAGCTGAGATTTATCTGCCGTGTGCAGTTTTGTAGAATTCCCCTATTGAGCTTTGACTTGTATTGAAACGTTTTTTTAAAGGAAACAAGATGTAAACAGGAAATAGAAGTTGTTAGCCTACTGAGTACAACAGTTTTCACTGGTAATCAAGCACATTTATTTCATCTATTTATTTTTAATTGCAGTCCTATCAAGGGAGTTCTCTAAACAACAAATATCTGTACTATTTATTTATCTGTTTATGAAGCGAATAGGGATTTCTTAAGGAGGTATTTAAAAACTTGGTATTTAAAAACATTTTTGCTTGGTATTTAAAAACATTTTTGCCAACATAGACTGAAATTTTATACTAAGAACTGAATACAGCAGTCTTCATAAACCATGACTCTCAGATAATTGTACAGTTAAGCTAGAAGCCAGTGTGTCATGGTGAACAGAAGGCTGGGCCGGAGAAATCTGTTCTGATCCCCACTCAGTCATTACATTCACTGGGATATTTTATTCCATTCTCTGTGATTTGCTGTACTTTAAGATGTGTGTATGTTAAGATTTTATAATTTGATCCGTGTTTAGTGTATTTGTATACTTCCTCAATGATGGGTGCAAATGTTTTTTTTTAAATACAATGTAGACTGTTAGGGTATAAAAAGTACCACCATACCACTATGGGGTTTCTTTCAAAATAGAGATAGCTCTGTTTAAATAACTAGGTATTTAAAAACACAAGCTTCAGAATAGCATCAAGTGTATTCGCAGGGCATACAACACAAGGATGAAATGGGAATTGTAATTGCAGGGTAGTCGTAATGAAATTATGATGTAATTACAGTGCAGATTTGCTTTAGCTCCATATCATTATTAATCATTTGCTTTACTGCAAGGCAAGGTTGGCTGCAGGTACATTATACTTACTATTCATGTTTATTTTATAATCTCAGGTGTATAGTACACATTCTTGCCATAATTACATGTAAATCATATTATCAATCCACTTGTAAAATGAAGCTAATGGATGCTAAACATTATATTCCACTGGCTAATTCAAAAACATTAGTAAGTGAACAAGGACAAAAATCACAGTCAGAATCTACAGCTTATTGCCTCTTGGGTCAGCTTCATAACAATAAAAATGTAAAGGGAAAGGTTTTTTATGTGAAAAATAGGTAGAAGATATACGGCGTGACACTATGCAGGTTTACTTAGAAGTAAGTCTCCCTGTATTCAGTGGGGCTTGTTTCTAGCTAAGCGTACATAGGATTGCGCTGATAAACAACCACTTTGTCCATTCCATTCTATGGCAAATAACATAACAAAAAAACAGCAGTAGCAAAAACAACCAAAAGTGTTAAGGCATCATGCCAAATATACTGTAGCATAAACTTGTAAGCAAGAACACATTTCCAATGTGGTATAGAGGTGTGGGGGGGGGGGAGAGGGGGAAGAGGGAGAGAGAGAGAGGAATGAATGAATGAATGAATTCCCAAGTACAGACAAGCATTTTTAACAAACTGAGGCACAAGATCAAGCATTGTAAGTGATGGCTCAGTACTGTGCAAAGCATTCTGAATACAGCATGTGGTGAATGGATGTAGCATCCAGCTTGCAGCCACTGGCTACCCAAACACAGCATGATAAAATAGTGGCCAATCAGAAGCTTTGCCCACCTGGCCCCACTAATTTTCTAAAAACACTTGGGCCCCAGGAAGGTTATTGGCTGGTGCCATGGGCACCATGTTGGGGACCTCGGTCTAAGACTTAATAAAACCATAATGTAGAAAGTTACGTGGGAGTTTGGAGTTGGTTACACATAAAGCTAGTTAACGTTAATGCAATGCCGGTATGTGCTGGAAAAGTTGCACAAGGTTTACATGGAGATTTTAGAAGTATTGAGCATCCAGTTCTGAATATTTGATGGATGGGCCAATGAAGTTTATCTGCAAGATTTTTGCTGGTGGCTTTCTACTGGTGAATATGCATTTTTTAAACTGTAACTATTTAGAAAATAGGTTTAGATTTTTTCAGTTTATATTATTAAGAAAGTGTCCAGGTTTTGGTAGTGTTATTTCTAAAAGGACTAGTGACAAGTATGAACAATATATTGTTTAAAATAACATAAAGAAGGTGCACCTTATCTGAGTCCCACTTTTGGGTAAAGAAGTAGACTACACTGGTGTCTTCCTTGCATCTCTAGGAATGCCATTTGCTATGGCGTGGGACCACCGTCCCTCCCTCCTCAATTCCCAACCCTGTGTACAAAAGACTGAAGAACTGGCATGACTGAGTGAAGTGAGACAAATATAGATGAATTGGGAGGGGAAAATAATGTTTCAGGCTACAATTAATTAAAAAGATAAAGATGTGTGTGTCAGAATAATTTTCTGAGCATTTGGGGTACACGAATGATGGTTCAGAATTTTATTCTTCAATTAACATATACGTGCTAGGTCATCCCAGAGTTGTGACCCAGTATTCTGTTTCCAGCAATAGCTAGCCAGATGCCTCTGGAAATGCTCAAGTAGGGCTTGAAGTCGATGACCTTCCCTTTTTCTTTATCCTTAGCATCTGGTGTTCCAATGTATTAATTCCTGTATATGGAGGTTCTGTTGAGCAATCAAAACTAAAAACTGCTAAGAGGCCTATCTTGGATTTGTCTAATCTTTTTATTTTATAATCCATCTATTTTATTGCATCTTGTAACAGTGAATTCCACAAGTTGGTTGTGTGAGAAGTGTGGGTTGCATTACTTTAAGAAGGCTGCCTAAATGTTACTTTTTCTTCTTGCCTCTGAAATCATGGAAAGGTAAGAGGAGAGATGAACAATTCCAAGTATGGCCCTTTATAGAACCACCGCAAATACTTGGGTAGTGGTAGCTTTTAGAAGGTGCAATTTTTTGTGGAGTGAGAATTGGTGTTCCAAGTTCTGGTCACAACATGACCTGGCCCTCCATTTTGTAGTATTACTCAATTCAGTTGTCTTAGCTTTCCTGTCTTTTGTGAAACTGATGTTGAGTTTCTTCAGCAAAAATTGAGAGTCAGTGTGGTGTAGTGGTTAAGACCGGTGGTTAGGAGCGATGGACTCTAATCTGGAGAACCAGGTTTCATTCCCCATTCCTACACATGAACTAATCTGGTGAACATCTTCCATTACAGTTGACCTCTTCTGATCAGGAGAGGGGGTTTGCTGTGTTAAAAGCTAACTGCAGAACTTCTCACTGTGTGTCCCTTTCCCTCTACACACATATGCATTGAAGAATTTATCCATTCACATACTGCACCTGCACAAATATGGATGTCCATTTGCACTGAGGCATAGTCACCAATTTGTGCCTGTGCTGACCCAGAGCCTTCTGTCCAAGCACATGACTTGAGCATTGTTCAGTTGCTGTTCCTCCGCTTCCATTGTGCTTACTTGGATGATTTTAAGGTGATGTCTTTAAGGTGATCTGAAGGCCCAGGGGGAAATTTTTTTTTTAAAAAAATAGTGTTTTTACTGAGGACTTTTCAGCTTTCCTGACATAAAAATTACAGAATACATATATAGTATAGTAGCAGCAGTTTGCACTGAGAGTATACTTGCAATTTTTATTGTAAAAAAGATGAAGACATTTATATTTTGAATTCCATAAATATGCTAGACAGTATAATTTTACATACTAGTTGACGTTTAGGTTTGATAGGCAAGAAACTTGCACATATTTCAATCTTTTCCAAAAGTTTCCATTATTTCCAGAAAACCTGACAAAACGCAGGCTTTTTTTCCATGGCTTCAAAATGTCTGGACTTTGTACATCTCTGCTTATGAAAATGTAGACAGGTTTGCTGGAGAGGTATCCATTGAGAAAATTACTGGAATGATCCAAGGGATGATTGGTGCTTTCCTTTGAGATGGGGTTATTCCAGTCCCCTTGAAGACAATTAAAACCATTGTTTTAAAAAGTTGCAATTCGAATTGACAGTTACTGATCAACCTCAAATTTATGATGCTTTGGCAAGGTGGTTGAATATAGAATTTTGGAGCAGGTCAAAGGTTTCTGGATTTAATGGGTAGTTATGGATTTTTCTGGCCTTTAGGCATAATCAAAACCAGTGTTACTAGATGGCCTATACTGGGAGATGGGTGGGTGGTGCAACCCAGTAATCTGCTTGTCCACTTAGATTATTTTGGTGCCATGGGCCATGCTGGTTGAGATTTGGGGACACTGCTTTGCAGTCAGGGAGATCTCAGACGGTGATGCTGGGCAGTTGTTCTCCATCAGCTGCCTGGAACCAGTGATAGATTACACAAGAGTTAATAAATTGAAGCTCAGTAGAGACAAGGCATAAATACTGATTGTGGGTGGTCTAGAAGTTGATTTGTTCTGGATAGCGTTTTCCCTTCCTGTGAAATATCAGATACGCAATTGTGTGCGTTCCTTGATCTGCTTCTACTCTTGAATGCTCAGATAGCATCTGTGGGTACGATACCTTCGGCTAACTGCAGTTGATGCATCAACTGCTACCCAGCGGAGAAGTGACCAGGACACCATATTGTTTACTAGGAGGGTATCTTTTGAAGACTATATAGAAATACCAGTTATTTCAAAGTATAGCAGCCCACCTGAGGGAGCTAGGGGAGACATGAGGCAGCCATGTTTAATGAACTGCACAATCTCCTTATTAGTTTCCTTGCCCACTTCAGAGTGATGGTGTTGACCTTCAGTGCTTTAAATGACCTGGGTCAGGGCAGGGGACCCTTTCCGTGCCATGCTGCAGTGGCTGGCCTTGCTTGAGGTTGCACTGACAAGCACAGAGAGCAGGGGAATCATACTTTGTAATTCCCTCCCCTGGGAAGGTCATCAGGCTCTTTAACTTGTGCTATTGGAAGTCTGAACTGGGCTTAGCTGGTTTTACCAGTTTTATTATTGTATGTTTTTTTCATGTCCTGCTGTTTTTAAGCCGAATTTTTTGTTTTAGCTATTATTGGGAACTGCTCTGTTGGTTTGAATGGAATAGTAAATGTAAATTAAAGAAAACATGACTATTTAGGATTTATATCTCTTCCTGTAGCATAGCAGAGAACAGCATCTTTTCTGGGAACTCAGTCCCAAGCATCAAGATGTAACTAGGCATCATTTATTTGCTTAAGCTTAATAGTAGCTTGGCTACAATTCTGTGCATGCATCCTTGAGTATAAGTCTCTACTGAAATTACATTTGAGTAAGCATGCATAAGATCTGGCTGTTTCTGACTGTATGAAAATCCCTGTGTTGCTGAATACATGGGAATATGCTGCCAGATAAAATCCCTGCTCCTAAAAACCTGACATCCCTATTTCTCTTCTTGGCTCTTTTGGAATATTTGTTAGATGCTTATTTGTTTGCCACGCTGCTTTTCTCCCTTGTGGGGATCCAAAGCAGCTTACAAAAATACAATTTTAAATAAACAAGACCCAAAAAAACACCATAGTAAACCGCATCTTGGGTTGGTGCTGAATCCACTCAGCTGGCTCATCCAAGGCTTCAGAACTTGGAGCCACAAGCTGTGGGCCAAAAGGCTCTTACACCTGCAGCAGAAAGAGAAACACAAGCTCAGCTTTGATTACTGGCAGAGCTGTTCCAAATATTCCTCTCTCTGCTGGTCTTTTATTCTTGACAACTCCATGCAGAAAAGGATTGGCCTTTGTGCTAAAATTGATGAGTGTGGTCTCTCTTTTTCAGGCAGAGAATGAATTTACCCTGTATGTATGAACAATGCAAACGTTTGCTGATGGTTACTAATGAGTTAGCACGGCTTCAAGTTTCATATGAGGAATATCTCTGTATGAAAACTTTGCTACTTCTCTCTACAGGTAGGTGAATGCATAACCTACCCACCTTTGAAAATGAAAGTGGTCAACAGTTCTATGGGTTAGAAAGTTTGTTTTTCAGCTGGATTAAATCACTGGTTTAGATCCACTGGAAATTTTCACTGACAAAGAGATTTCTGTTGGTGGAGTACAGCTTTCTCCACCCATGCCCCTACAGCCCAGAATGCCTCACCCCAGTAGTGCTCCTGGTGGACAGGGAACCCTAGGAACAGGATAAGGGTGGGTCGGAGGGCCGCCTCAGGAAAGGGATTCAGTGAAAATCACCCCTCCCTTCTGTCAGTAGAAACCTTCCTCTGGATCTAACCCGTTAAGCCTCATTTGAACTTCTCAGATCCAGCCTTGCCAGTTTCCAGACCGCAGAGGTTCCTGCTGACCCTGTACCTCATCAGTGATCTTAATATTTCAGTTCCCAAGGAGGGCCTGAAGAGCCAAGCCCTGTTTGAAGAAATTCGTATGACCTACATCAAAGAGCTTGGAAAAGCCATCGTGAAGAGAGAAGGGAACTCAAGTCAGAACTGGCAGCGATTTTATCAACTGACTAAACTTTTGGACTCCATGCATGATGTAAGTTTTGTGGCATGTAGATTTCCTTTCATTAATTCAGTGCACATGACAATTGTGACTGGCAGCTGGTATCCTGTGGAAAAAAGGAAAGTCCCCTGGACTGGGAGGTGTTGACTCTTCTAAATCAAAGTGCTGTAGTAGAGATGGCGATGAAGGCAGGAGCAGCAGCAAAGCTTTCTGGTACTTTGGGTCCTGGGGTATTACAAACATAAATAGCCTCCTACTTTCATTATTTTGCAGGGATTCACACTTGATTCAACCAGAGTAGATACTTTGCATTGGGATGTACAGTCAGGGAGAAGAAAAAGGCCATGGCTATGGAGCATTCTACTATTAGATCAAATGAATCATAGAGTTGGAAGGGACCACCAGGGTCATCTAGTCCAACCCCCCCGCACAATGCAGGAAATTAACAACTACCTCCCCCCTACATCCCCAGTGACCCAAACCCTCGCCCCGCAATGCAGGATCCCACAATCAAAGCACTCCCGACAGATGGCCATCCAGCCTCTGCTTAAAGACCTCCAAAGACGGGGACTCCACCACCCTCCGAGGCAGCACATTCCACAATCAAACAGTGTGAAAGGCTCGGGGTTCCTCGCTGTCTCTCCCCGAGCCCTCCCTTCCAGTACCCTTCTCGGGGGAGGGGTCTCCTCGACCTCAGACCACTCCGTCGGGGAATCAGAGCTGTCCTCCCCTCCGGAGTCCGCCAGGATTCTGAGCTTAGCCGACAGCCCAGCACTGGCTTCCTCATTGGCCTCCACCCGTCTCCCTTTTAGGGGATTGCCTTCCCGCCAAACCCCGCCCCCGAGCCCATAAGGTTGGGGCCGCCCCGACCGCTTCCAGGATGAGCGACGATGCTGTCCCCGCCCTCCCCCCCTTCCGTGTCCAACCGACGCTCAGCTGGCCCTCGGGCGCATCCCGCCCTAGCAGCTCCCGTGTCTGTTCGCCGCCTCCCCCACGGCTGTCCGGCTCCATCCGGTGTCCGCCCTATGTGTCTCCGCCGGCCTCTCCTCCGGGCTGACGTCCTACAGAGGAGGGAGGGGGATCTGGTAAGCCTGCATCTCACTTCCCTGGCTTCCCCAAAACCCTGGCGTTGGTGTTCCTCTTGTCTACCCCCCCCCCGCTCTATCCGTGTCGTGTGGCGCTTCCCGAAGAGGGGGGGAGGGGGTCGGCGCTACGGCCTGCGATCCCAGCCAGAGGGCCCATCGCAGGACAAACAGCCCTCATCGTCAGAAAGTTCTTCCTAATATTTAGGTGGAATCGCTTTATTAGTTTAAATCCATTACTCGGTGTCCTAGTCTTTGGAGCAACAGAGAACAAGCTAGTTCCCTCATCAACATGACATCCCTACAAATATTTAAACATGCTATCACGTCTCCCCTCAACCTTCTCTTCTCCAAACTAAACAAACCCAGCTCCCTAAGTCTCTCCTCATAGGGCATGGATTCCAGACCTCTGACCATTCTGGTCGCCCTCCTCTGGACACGCTCCAACTTGTCAACACCCAACAATTGTGGAGCCCAAAACTGGACACAGTATCCCAAGTGAGGTCTGACCAATGCAGAATACAGTGGTAGTATTACTTCCCTTGATCTAGACACAATACTCCGATTGATGCAGCCCAGAATTGCATTGGCCTTCTTAGCCGCCATATCACACTGTTGACTCATGTTCAGTTTGTGGTCCACTAAGACTCCCAGATCTCTTTCACATGTACTGTTGTCAAGCCAACTCTCTCCCATCCTGTACCTGTGCCTTATGTTGTTTCTGCCTAGGTGAAGTACCTTACAATTCTCCCTATTTAAATCCATTTTATTGCTTATGGCCCAGCTGTCCAGTCTATCAAGGTCATTCTGAACTCTGACCCTACCCTCCGGGGTATTAACTACCCCTCCTAACTTGGTGTCATCTGCAAATTTGATTAGCATGCTCTCTATTCCATCATCCAAGTCATTTATAAAAATATTAAATAGTACCGGTCCCAGGACAGACCCCTGTGGTACCCCACTAGTCACTCCTCTCCAGCATGAAGAACAATGCTGTACATGCTTTTCCTATAATTGTTGGGGTAATCTTTGACACTGCGGAGAGATGACTGGCTGTGCTATATTGCATTATACATAGGTAGGGATGTAATCACTGGCCAGAATCCAAAGGTGCCTGTGGTGTATGCGCATGGGAAGGACAGCCAGAATTTCTAGCTGGGAATAGACCTTTGTTTGGAATTCTAGTTTGCTTTGACCATAGTTTGCCAGTTTGAACACAAAGGCAAATTATGTTTTACCGTAAACCTAGAAATCTTTAATTATTTAATTTTTCATGAAGGGGAGGTAGAGAAGGGACAGAACAAACCCAAAGATTCTTCCCCCGTCCCTCCTCTCCCCATAATGGCAGACAATGGCTTGCTGTTACATCTGCACCAAGCCCATGTTCTTTTTCAGTTTAATTTACATTGCCATCTGTCACTGTTCAACATTTATGTATGCTACTATAGATACAGAAATCTTGATAGTTCAGACTTGTGATTTAAACTGTTTCACAGTACAGCACCATTGTTTGTTTTTGGATATTGGAAAATTGGCTTCATCCTTCTCTCTTATAATTTGCAGGTGGTTGAGAATCTTCTAAGCTTTTGCTTCCAAACGTTTTTGGATAAATCCATGAGTGTCGAGTTTCCAGAAATGTTGGCAGAAATCATCAGCAATCAGTTACCAAAATATTCAAATGGAAATATCAAAAAACTGTTATTTCATCAGAAATGACTGCCTTAATACAGAAAGATTGCCTTAAGAAAAAAAAGTCATTATAGCTTCTTTTTATAAACTAAAAGACTTTGTTAATTTTGTCCTTGCAACTATATTGAGTGTTTTGTTTTTGTAATTATGCACTACATGTGGTTTACAGAGGGCCAAGACCTAGGTTTCAGAAGCAGCCCCTTCTAACTAAATGATTACAGGAAGAAGAAAAGGAAAGAAATATGGGTTGAGGTTTTTTTCATCCGTGTGCTACACACCATCGTATTGGCAGTATAGGATGCACCAAAACCAGCTGTGTCAAGCTCAGAATCTACATTTGTCAACATTCTGCTAGGAATTTCTGCAAGTTGGCTGGGTAAAATTTTCTAGATTTTTTTGTTTTGGTATAGATTTTTTTTGTATAGTTAAGGTAGCATTTTTTTGATTTGTGCATGTTAACATGAAGAAAGTTTACAACTGTATATCAGAAAAGGGAAGTTGTGCCTTTTATAGCTCTTATTGTCTGGTTTTAGCAATTTCCTTTAACTTTATATACAGTGAAAGCTTGCTCATTTTTTCTTACATGATTTTTGTAAAACTTCAAGATGCCTATTGTATAGCTGTTTTTTAAGGTGGGGCAGCTCATAGCTTAATGACCTCTAAATATTAATCTTTGAATATACTCATATGAATATAGGTTGACTTTTCTAACCTGATCAAGACTATCATAGCGACCCTTCTATATAAATCAATTTGGCCGATAAATTCAGCCTTCTTTAAGGGAGGGGGGTGGGAATAGGGATTGAAATGGATTCCAAATCAAATCTGAAATGCATACTTTTGATATTTGTCAAACATGTTCTGTGAGCTACTAGAAAACTAGCTCTGTCTTAAACAGATGTGTAAACTTTTTTTTAAAGAAAACAACCTAGATATTTCCATTTAATGCGATAGCCATAATTGTAAGAATCTTGGGCTAGATTGACAGTGAAAAGATCAGTCTTGACTGCCCATCAGGAAACTTTCAGGAAAATATGCATAATTTTTAAAAGGTTTACTTCTATGTGGAGAAATTAACTTTTTTCCATACTCAGTTTATTGCCATATGCGTGTGTACTTCTGTATGTATCGGTGCATATTATATATATATATATATATATATATATATATATATATATATATATATATATACATATATACATATATGTATACAGTGGCCACAATCCAGAGCAGCTATAGTTAGCAGAACAAAACCAACAGGCACAACCAATGGTGCGTCTAATGTTCTCCTTGGACACAATTTAAAAGCCGCAAAACCTGTGCTTTTTAAAAAAAAAAAAACGAGGAGATCAGTATTGGTGACCAATTGTGATTTTTCGCAAAGTTGTGCATTTACCTCTATGGGGTGCTTAGAATTGCTAGATTCTACCGAAGCAAGAGCAGAGCTCTGCTGCCACATTTTTGAGACTTCTCCCCTCTGCCTAAGGATGTGATCAGCACTGATAGATCTGATCATCTGTTTAGAAGGAAGTAAGGGATACCAGAACTGACTTAGAGCCATCAGTGGTATTTGTCTGTTGCACAACGTGTGCACAGTGCAGGAGTACCCTGGGTACTGAACATCGGGCTTACCTCTATGGCAGCTTTTGCACTCCCAGTAGAGCAGATCCACAAGTAGAAAGAATTTTCTTTCTGTTCATTGATCACTCTCACTGGATTGGGGCAGACGTGTATACTCTTGACACCATTTTAAGTTGATGGCTAAATTTCCATTGACTAACTGTCAGGAACTGTGTGTGTGTGTGTGTGTGTGTGTGTGTGTGTGTACACACACACACACCTGTATACATATATATATATATACATACACACACACACACATATAAATATCATTGACTTACAAAATAGTTGTAATTACGCCCAATATTTTAAGTTTATTGTAATAATTCTTTAAAAGATTTTGTTTCAAATAAGATATGCAGAAGATAAAAATAGACCAAACTACAGGGGGGAAAGTCCTCTTACTTGTGGAAGATTTTAAAAAATCCCAAACCTGTGTATGGTTACACACCCATTTTTTCACTTTGTTGTCATCAACTTTTTCATCATGTTTCCTGGAGAACAGGAAAATTCCGCTACTGATTTTGTGGTTAAAGTAGAACTTAAGTCTCTGTGCAGCTCTATCCCTTCTGTATCAAACTACTAGTGTGCCATAAAACAACCGTATATGTCTTGTGAAATTTTCCTTGTCATCACTGATTTATATTTTAAACAATTTGTAAGCTGTAGTAGCCCATTCTTTGAGCACCTTAGGAATTTTCTGAAAATTTTAAAATATTTTGCCACTCTAATGAAAGGGGGGGGGAGATTTTTTACTCTAAGTGGCCTGAATACTTCTGTAAGAGACGATAGTGGGGTTTAATAACCTAACAAGTGGGTTAAAAATCAAAATACTTGGACATTAAGCTATTAATATATTTTAGATATAGTTTCAAATATGTATCATTTGTTGCTATTTGAAGAAAATAATGGAAGGGCTACTACAGCTTTAAAAGCAATTTATCAAATGATTGTAAAATAGCTTGTATAGTGTATGATAAGAATGGTTTTTAGATGACAGATTGCTTTATCATGACACACAATATATTTTTTCTAGGGGGTCACAAAAGTGTTGAATTATGGTATGTCTGGAAGTATTAATCCTGGCAGCATTGTTCTGAAGTATCTGAAGAGGTACTCTGGTTTTATGTGTTTTTCCTTGTTCTTTTTCTTTTAATTCATTTAAAGGAATCTCCCAGCATTCAGTGGGGGTTCCTGGGGCTGAAACCAAAATCCATTAGATCGCTATCAGTAAAAACACAGGCTGAAAGTTGGACATGATAAGTGAGCCTGTGTGCTTGGTTACCCCTCACATTCCAGTACTAAACTTACACAAGCTGAACAGGTGTATTTGACCTCCACTGCAAAAATAAATAAATAAGTAAACTGAAATAGTGTGTTCATGCAGGCATTTGCCTATTCATGTACACAACTGGATATTTGGGGTTACTTTCACATACAGCCTCACAGAGCACAGCAAAGCAGCTTGTCAAATTTGGCAATAAAATGCATACATTTACCAGCAATATGTAAATATAGAGCATAGGTTATTCACAGTGTACTAACTACATTTCTATTATTCAACAGAAATGTCCATGGCAAAGTAGGTATTTTACCTGGACACCTCTTCTTAATCCTCTTTTTAAGTGTTAGGCTTATATAAATGAAAATCCCTAGCTGTTTATGCTCAATACATGGGAGTAAAATACCACGTTTATTAACAAAAGCACTTATTCTTTTATGGCCTCTGTGTAGTCCCACAATTGGTTGCTGTGACTACAGATAGCACCGTCAGAACCTTTTACGCCTCTAGTGAGGGAGCAAGGCACTTGTGCCCTTTCTCTGAGGCACAGAGGCAAGCCTCTCTGCACAGTCCCAAGGAGTGGGATAAGTATCTTCCTGCTGATTTCTCTTCTGACCGCTGCAAGTGCAGAATTGCTGAGAACATGTCCCTTGAGTTTCTCTCATTGCTCTTCCACAAGAATGTCAATTCCCTTACTAAAGCTTTAAAAGGTTCCCATGGAAGGTGCTCTGCACTTGGGTAAAACTCATTTGTGTGATGCACAGATGACCAGTCAGAGAAAGAAAAAAAAAAAACCAGTTGCAGGTAAGCACTCTCTCTGTCTTCTGTAATGAGCTCTTAATGGTGTGTATGTTTAACAGTTAACATAAGCTTCAGAGAGTATTTTAATAGTAGTTTGCAAACCAATTGAATGAGAGTGTTGTTCTGCCAGTTTTTAGCTAATTCTAACAATCAGGTATTGATTTCCATAAGGTTCCTGAAAAGATAGATCATGAGACCCTGTCCTTATTTCAAAGAAAAATTAGAAATGTTAAACTTGGGAAGTGACATATTAATCATTTTAGTCCCTGCTTCCTGAGTTTAAACTAGTGGTGTGCATGGACAAATGTATGTGTGGCTGTTTACCAATATAATTGAAGTATACCAGAACTATGACTACAAGTGAATAAGTACTTTAGCAGGGGAGGAAAGGCTCTGATTCTTTTGATTTCATGTGTTTGTTCAATTTATGGATTTTGATTTTTTTAATGCAAATGATTTGGAAAAGAACTTTCAAGCTAAACATGCTGTTAAGGTTTCAACTCAATCCATTTAAAGTTACATAAGCATCAACAAACATACATTGTCTCTTGTCTGGCTAGTCTCCTTTTTCTTTAGTGCTAGGAGAAAAAAAGCACTTTGAATAAAGCAGGGAAAATTCTGACTTCTGTCTCTTCAGTGCCTTGCCATATCATGCTTACATGGGAATAATTGGATAGCCCCAGATATGCATGCTGTATGTTAACTTGCACATGGGATCTAATAGGAATAACCTTCCGTAGGGTATGTTAGGGCATGCTAACGGAGAAAAGAATTTTTTTCAGCTCTTGAACCAGTAAAGCAGGGATCAGAGCCTTACCTGGCTGTAAACCTAAGCACACTTATTTTGAAGCAAATGCTTATAAAATCTGGGACTGGCTTCTAAGTAAATGTGTTTAGGATCAGTGTGCCAATCTTGCCACCCAGAGTAAACCCAAAATAACAATATCTTCTTGAAAACAGCAGCAGAAGTAAATAGTGCACACAGTTGTTGGAATAAGTGCCAAGCTATCTTTGAAAACACCGCCTCCTGGCTTTACCAAATACGTGCATATGTAGATCCCGAATTATAAGGTGGAAAGCGGACTGAGACTGTAGTCTTCTTTGTCATGCTTGCACACAAACCACTATTTGCAAAAAGTGTAAGAGCATCAGAATTATCAGAGAGCTCTTTATCATCATTTTGTCCAGCATTGCAGGAAGTTGATGGGGCTTAATTTTACATGGCCTTGTATCCTCTGCTATTGGCCATGGAAAGAGCTTAATCCTCTGACACTTGCCAAAAGCACTTAATTTACTCAGCACTTAATTTACTCAGCACTTAATTTAAATTCCACTATATCCCAATTTAATTGTAGAGTTTTTAGAAAACAATTAATTTGATTCCAATTGAATGTGAAAAAGGGAAATTAATGATAGCTGTACAGGAGAATCCAAAAGAGGGAAGGTAACTGGGATCAAATTCCAGTTGACCTGATCCCTAGTATGGCTAGAATATTTTAAGTTGGATCTGGGGAAGAATGTGACAGAAAGTGCACTTTTTCCTCTCAAGTGTTGAATCAAAGTTACCCTTCTACATGTGGAAGCTGTCTACCACTCACAGGACTATTTTCCACTTACTAGAACATTACATAGTGAAAGTGTACAAAATCCAAAGACGGTTTTTCTGCTTGCATGAGCAGTAGAATAACAGCTGTGATAGAATCCCATGTATACAAGAGAATTGCAGAAACTCTTTATGCAAGCTTTACAGAACAGCACTAGTAGTAATAATTCTATTTGTGGTTCTTTAGATCCTACTCCTCAGGGAGGGATTCTTTTATCGGGAAAAAAATGAATACCTGGCATCTTACCTGAATTGCTGTTCGATAGCAATGGTGGTTATAATTTCATTTTCAGTATTTTGAAATATGTCAACTCCCACCAATCTAATTTTAATAAACCCATAAAAATACAGAAGGGGTGGTGGTGGAGGAGGGAGGCTAAACACCACAGAAATGATAGCTCCCATTAGTTTAAGAAAACAAATGGAAAATAAAATGGCCCCACATTTTCTTTACATTTTTTAAATGTCTCTGTGGGGTCAGATATGACCTCTAAAGTGTAGGAGGATTAAGACATTCTTTAAAAAAAATGGGTGGCAAGACCTTAGTATTTGAGCCCCTTCAAGATAAAGTGTGTCCTTTACGAACTCTGTAAGGAACCATAGTCTTCACCCTTTCAGAACTGAGCCCCGTCCACCATCTGATGAATAGTAAAACTAGTGGGATCAGCTCTACAAAGGTAAACACATTTTATGCTACTGCTGTTTTGTAGGAACAATACTTTCAGGCAAGGAATAGAGCCTCATGTTGTTGGAAAACATTAAAGGACCCCTCTTGAGGCTATTGTTTTCTGGTCAAAGGATGTGTATGAAAATACCCTCCCCTCCCATTCTAAGAGCACGGATTCAGTAGTGTGTCAACATTCTACTTTGTATATTAAAAGATATATAATGGGGACAAATCCTATATTATGCTGGTGTATGGCATTATTAAAAAGCTTTTTCATTATTTTTCACAGTAATTTTAAACAGTGTAAAAATTAAAAGAAGTGACTCCTGTTTAAAAATAAAAGTTGTAGTTTTTTATTCATGCTGAATAACTGTAGTAACTGTCTTTTCACCTACTCAGTGAAATGTTGGACTGTAAAATCTTGTGTGGAACTGTTGAGCATTTATTTTTCATTTTAAATTACGCTGTTCTAGTAAATTCAAAACCACACGTCTGTACAGAAGTTGCGGTAAATGTAAGCCATTTACAGCAATGCTGAATAATGGACAGAATTAATAAAAATCTGCTTTTTCATTACATGTTCAAATACCTTTGAAGTAGTTTTTTGTCTCGTACAGAGCACTAAAGACTAACTTCATCCACTTACTTTCTTTCCACGCTATTGTCCCCATATGATAATTAACTTTTAACTACTCCTAAGCCATTACTGTCTAACAGTGAGAATAGTATAGCAGGGAACTGCAAAATTTGAGGAAAATGCATGCATTCCCCTCCCCAAATTTTCATATGAGAACTAGTGTCAGATTCTTGAAATTTCCAGTAGGGTTATGGTGAACAGGAACAGAAAAACTGTATTTGTCCCCAGAGTGGTTGAAAGCTAGCAGCATTTTCTTGATACTCTTTCCTTTCCCAGTGAATGCAACTCACTCTAGAAACTGATGAGCAATAAATTCTATTTATTCCCCAAATAGAATACAAATAAATGGCTTATTGCCTTGAAAACAGGACTTAAATATTCTTTGGAGATTAAATGATGCCATATGTGTGAACAGTTAAATCTGTAAACCTTTAACACCAAAAAGAAAAGGGGTTTCCAGAAAAAATTGATGGGAGGCGAATGAAGACAAACATTTGAGGTCAAATTAAACCGTAATGAGATAGCACACACAACTTCAGGTTAAAAAAAAAACATGCACTGAAAGGAGCTATTTTACTAGTCACAAAGAGGAGATGAAGGGAAATTTTCCCTGAAACCAGAGTTTTAACGGAAACTGTTCAGGAAACTGAAGCTGTTGCAAACCAGTGCTCCACAGAGATGACTTGATTATGATGAAATGAGTGGGAGAATACACAACCTTACAAAGCAATCAATATCTTTAACAATCAACATGGCCTCATTTCTAGATACTTAAATCTGCAAATTGGGGGGCATATTCAGAGGTGAGAGATTTTTCTCCAAACTTGCCCCCCCCCCCAGTTTGCAGAAAATCCCAAATCTTTGGGGTGGATGTTTAAATCCAAAATAGAGCATTTGTCTGCACTTGCAGATGTCTCTTAACCACTGCTGAAGGCAGATGAAGTGCTGCCCTCTCACACTACTGCCAAGGTGGGCAACAAGGAGGACACCCAGTAGAAGGTGGTAGGCTAGGAAAAAAAAAACCTTCCCATAAATTTGCTCAGGGTTCTATATGATCATAAGAACAGCTATACTGAATCAGACAAATTGTTCATCACTCTAGCATCCTGTTTCATACAGTGGGTGACCAGATGTCCCAGGAGGCCTATATGCAGGGCACAGATGCCCAAGCCTCACTCTTTCGTTGACCCCCTAGTACTGGTATTCAGAAGTTATAGCTGCTGACAACAGAGATTCCATTCAATTACTATGACTAGTAGCCACTGAGGGATTTATCTTCTAAATTTGTCTAACCCCCCCCCCTTAAAAGGCAACGCTATCATCTTGCCGGAGCAAATTCCATAAGCCAATCACTCTTTGGCCATTTATGCAGGGGAAATTCGCGCTGGGTTTGCCTCTCTGTAGATCAGGGATGGGGAACCTCAGGCCCAGAGGCTGTATGCAGCCCCCGAGGACATTTTTGTGGCCCTCGGGAGCTTTGGGGCCCTGCCATGGAGCGCAGGGCGGCGCTCCCTGAGGGTGTTCCTGGGGCTGCGGCTTACAGGGGTACTGCGGCGCCCTTTGGACCTCTTGCCGACTGTCGGCTGTTGGTCGGAGAGGGGAGGGACGCTTCCCCCAAGGCTGCCCCCTACAGCCGCGGTGTGCAGGAACGCCGCAGCACATTGTAAGCCCCTCTCGCTGCCTGTCGGCTGTTGAGCAGCAAGGGGGGGGAAGAGGCTGGCGGCTCCCGGTGGCAGAGCATGCTTGCGGGAGCCATTGGGGCTTCGGGGGGGGGCGTTTTGTGGACTGTGGGGGGGAGGGCATGGAGACGGGCCCGGAGTGAGGCCGGCGTGCACGGGTGTGTGTGTGGGGGAAGACTTTTCTCTCTTCCTCTTTTTTTGTCACTCTCCCTCTCTTTCTCTTTGTCTCCCTCCACCTTTTCTTTCTCCTCTTCCTTTTCTTTCTTTCTCCCTCTCCATTTCTTTCTCCCTTTCTCTCTCTTCCTCCCTCCCTCCCTTTTCCTCTTTCTCCGTTTTCCTTCCTCCCTTGCCGATCGACTGTGGGCAGCACCCCCCCCTAGAACCTCGTTTGCTCGGGCCCACCGCTGGCTGTTCTCCCGCCTGGGAGGGGGGAGCGGGGGTGCCCTGCAGGCCTTCTCTGTGTGGCCTCCCCTGGGGTTGCCAACCTCCAGGTGGTGGCTAGAGACCTGGCAACCCTAGCCTCTCCCCCCCACTGGGAGATCTACACATGGTATGGCCCCTGAATGATGTCATAAATGTGCAAATGGCCCTTGGCAGGAAAAAGGTTCCCCACCCCTGCTGTAGATGCAGTTTTCTGAGCCGAATTCTCAAAACTGTATGCATGAGTGCTTTTTGTCCCGAATATTTGTTTTGTTTTAAAGTGTTATTTTAGCAAAAAATGCCCCACTAAAATGGTTAATGAAAGTGAAGGGGGGGGGGGACAGCCAGCTCCATTTCCAAGATCTTTACACTTGCTGCTGAAACTGACTAGAGAGACCAGAGAGGACAGCTATGCGGCACAGGATTGGGTGGGGGGGCAACCATCTTTATTCCCCGAGAACTTTACACTGACCAAAACTGACCAAAATGGCTTCTCTGGGAGGGGTTGGATGAGCGAGGGAGAAGTGAGAACGGTGGAGGAAGAGAAACCCAAAATTAAGACTTCACAGAAATTGCCTCGATTAGCTTCGCTTTGGGTTCGAGGCAAAATTTAGAATTATGATAAAACAGGTTCCTGAAAACGCAGGATAAGCGCG
Source organism: Euleptes europaea (assembly GCF_029931775.1). Taxonomy (NCBI): domain Eukaryota; kingdom Metazoa; phylum Chordata; class Lepidosauria; order Squamata; family Sphaerodactylidae; genus Euleptes; species Euleptes europaea. The sequence continues at coordinate 97,834,739 of NC_079312.1, read as the reverse complement.
TGGCAGCTGCAAAGTGACTTCTGAAGCCTGGAAAAATTATGAATAATCCAAAGGAAGACCGGAAGCAGTCCTGCGAGGATCATGAGGCTAAGTAACCAAGCATAAATGGCCTTTGAGTGAAGAAGTACTTTCTTTTGTCCATCCTGAATCTATTGTTCATCAATTTCATTGTATGCTTCTAAGTTCTAATATTATCTAAAAGTTCCCTCAATCCACTTTCACTGCCCCATGCATAATATCTTGCATCAGACTCTTGTTCAAACTAATTTAATTGATTTTTGAAGAATGCTAAACATGTATGCAGCAGTTCATAATTCTCATTCAGAATTAAGTTATGCATTTACATTTCTAAATTCTGGCAGAATCAGTAATTCTCAGTTCTGGGTGGAAGGGCATCTTGACAATCGCGGGTTTTACCATCACGTGCCCAGGGAGGCAGGACCAAATAATTTTTTCTTCCATTTCCCGTCTCCCTGGGTGGGAAAGCTAGTTTCCGTCCTGCCTCGGTTAGGGTGGCAGCTTTGTCAGAGAACTCTGCTTTTCTCTAGAGAATTTCTTTTGTGTGTTACTCTGTGCGCTTCTTCCCTCCCCGCTTCGTTCCTCTCCTCCGATTGTTTGTCTGATACCGCTACCGATCACGAACACGATCCTCCTCTTCCCTTCCGTTTCTTTGTCCGATCTCTTCAACTTCTCCGCCCCCCCCCCCACTTCGCTCTACTGGGCAAGATGGCGGACGGCAGGAGAGATTCCGACTCGGACCTATCCGAGGAGACCACGACCTAGCCCTCGTCGCTGTAAGCCCTTGGCCCAATCTGAACCAAAAACCACATCAGAGACAGTCAGGTCCAAAGAAGTTGGTTTTTACTGGTCAAATAGGTTAACAGAGCACAAAGAAAAGGTGACTTCAATGGAGCTTGCTGGCTTGCACTTGGTAATATAAAAGCATGAAAAAAAGCAAGAGATTACAAAACACAAACAGCGCTGTGGTTCTCACAGCTTCAAAAGAGTTTAGGTATGCATAACAGTCCTTGAGCTTGTCAGTGGGAAAACGAAACCAACTGAGACACAGGCCTGACATTCTGCCCCCCTTAAGGCCCCCCCATCCCGCAAGGGGGACGGCTTGTCAGGGTAGGCGGTGTGAAAGGCGTTCACTAAGTGTGGGGTGGATACATCCTGTGCACGCACCCACTCGTCGTAGGCAGGGGGGAAGTGCTTCCAGCGAATTAGGTATTGCAGGGACCCATGCCGTATACGTGAATCCAGGATCTTTGACACTTCGAAATGTTCCTTCCCCCCCACCATCACAGGTTGCTCGGGAGGCGGTTCCGGGTGCCATTCCGAGGACGCGATATGAGGCTTGAGGAGACTGACATGGAAGACTGGGTGGATACATCTTAAGATTTTAGGGAGAGCCAGTTCTACAGTGACAGGGTTAATGATCCGGGCAATGGGATATGGCCCTATGTATTTGGCACTGAGTTTGTGGCAAGGGCGAGTGGATCGCAGGTTTTTGGTGGAGAGATACACCAGGTCACCAATTTGAAAGTCCTTGCTAGGAGAGCGATGTTTATCGGCTTGAGCTTTGTATTTGCGCTTGGCCCTGTCTAGGTTTTTCACCAGCCAGGGCCATGTGGTGCAGAGAGCATGCGCCCAAGAGGCTACGTCAGGATCCCCCTCCCCCTCGGATACCTCTACAGGGGCAATAGGACCGAAGTCCTGACCATATACAGCATAGAAAGGGCTGAATCCTGTAGATTGATGTACAGCATTATTGTAAGCATATTCTGCAAAAGGCAACAATTCAACCCAATCATCTTGGTGGTAATTGACATAACAACGTAAATAACATTCCAGTACAGCATTGACACGTTCAGTTTGCCCATCCGTCTGGGGATGATAAGCACTAGATAGACCTTGCTCCACCCCCACCAACTTGAGAAAAGCTTTCCAAAATTTAGTCACGAAACTACTTCCGCGGTCGCAGATTATCTTGCGCGGGAAGGAATGCAGACGGAAAACATGTGACACGAAGAGGCGGGCCAACTTGGGGGCGGAGGGAATACCCGCACACGGAACCAAATGTACCTGTTTGGAAAATAAGTCAGTAATAACCCACAGTACAGTTTTGCCCCCACTAAATGGGAGATCCATCATAAAATCCATGGCAATCACCTCCCAGGGTCTGCTGGGAATTTCCAGCGGTTGTAGCAGTCCTGGGGGCTTGCCTTGAAACCGTTTGACTGTGGCACAAATAGGATAGCTGCGAATGAAGGAGTCTACATCAGAACGCATCCCCCCCACCAAAACTGTCTGCACAACAAGTGAAGGGTTTTCAGGAACCCAAAGCGCCCCGCAGTCTTAGCTCCATGGGCCAACTGCAGAACCTCTCTTCGAAGTATTTTAGGCACATATAATTTCGAGTCTTTGTACCAACAACCACCTTGTTCAAGCAAACCTTGGGGTAGAGTCTGGGCAGTGCGTTCGGCCAAGCATTGAGCACGAAGGGAGTCCAGGAAAGAGTTGGAGAGGATCACCCCCCTCCCCCCGCAGAAGAGGGTGGATCAGGAGCTGTTGGTGATTGAGGGAGGGGGGGAACTGGTTGCTGCGGGACACCGGGCACAGGCGGCGCAAGGGGGGCCGGCGAGGGAGCCAGCTGGATAGTGTTGGATACTCTGTCGGCCACTGTGCGGTTTCCAGGCTGGGGCCGAGTTTGGGACCGGGTCTGCACGGCTAGTACGGGTAGAGCCCCCTGTGTGCCGGGGTGAATAAAGAGTCTGTCAGTCTATCAATTTTTACTGGGTATTGAGGCAACCTGGATAGGGCATCAGCAAGCACGTTTTGCTTCCCAGGCACATGTTTGAGAACAAAATGGAATTGAGCAAAGAAGTCCGCCCAATGCTGTTGTTTTGCGGACAGTTTATGGGTCCCTGTGAGGGCAGCTAGATTTTTGTGATCGGTCCAGACTTCGAAGGGGACCCTAGACCCCTCCAGAAATTGCCTCCACAGAGTAAGGGCATGATGGACGGCTGATGCCTCCTTCTCTCAAATGGGCCAGTTCAGTTGGGCATGCGCAAACTTCTTTGAGAAGTAAGCACAGGGGTGAAGGAGACCGTCCGGTCCCCTCTGGAGAAGAGCCCCTCCCATAGCTACATCGGACGCATCGACCTGTACAATAAACATTTGGTTTGGGTCCGGATGCCGTAGTACAGGTTCAGAAGTGAAAAGCCGCTTGAGGGTTACAAAAGCAGATTGACATTGATCAGTCCAAAGTATTTTGGCAGTGGGCAACGTAGCAGAAACCCCTTTACCCTTTGTTTTTAGGAGGTCAGTGATTGGCAACGCCACTTGAGCAAAGTTGGGAATGAAACCACGGTAGAAATTAGCAAAGCCCAGGAACTGTTACACTTGTTTGCGGGTGGAGGGAGGAGTCCAGTCAAGTACCGATTGGACCTTAGCAGGGTCCATGCTAAGGCCTCGATGTGAGATTATGTATCCCAAGAAAGTCACTTTTTCCTCGTGGAATTCCCATTTAGATAGCTTGGCATAGAGCTGGTGTTTACGCAGACGTTGCAAAACCTCTCTGACCAGAGCAACATGCTCTTCCGTGGTTTTCAAATAAATGAGGATATCATCCAGATAAACTACCACACTGCGGTAAAGCAAATCATGGAGGATTTCTAAATTGGAGAAAACGCGTCCCTCTTGTAATTGTCCCAAAATGTCTGAAATCAATGGTATGGGGTAGGCGTTGGCTTGGGTAACTGCGTTAAGCTTTCGGAAGTCAATGCATAAACGTAGGTCACCCTCCTTTTTCCGGGCAAAGAACGCAGGGGCTGAGTTGGGGGCGTTCGATTGCCGAATAAACCCTCGAGCAAGATTTTTATCCAAAAAGTCACGTAACACAGCACGTTTGGAAATGCTCATAGGGTAAATCTTGCTCTTAGCTGGTGGGGGGGATGCGTTCTGATCTGAGTCCTCAGAGGTCCAAGGTTGTGCCGCGGCTAGGGATTGCCACTGGCCTCGAATAAGTTCCACTAGGCGGTTGATTTCCACATCAGTCCGTATTGCTTCCAATAACACATCCCGCAGGAGGGTAGGGTTGTCAGGGCAAGTCGACGACCCCAGCAGCAGGGCCCAGTGATCCAAGTCCTCCAGGATCCCGCTAGGCAGGTCGTAGAAATTATGAAGTGATTGCTGTCACAATGTAAGCCCTTGGCCCAATCTGAACCAAAAACCACATCAGAGACAGGTCCAAAGAAGTTGGTTTTTACTGGTCAAATAGGTTAACAGAGCACAAAGAAAAGGTGACAGCAATGGAGCTTGCTGGCTTGCACTTGGTAATATAAAAGCATGAGAAAAAGCAAGAGATTACAAAACACAAACAGCGCTGTGGTTCTCACAGCTTCAAAAGAGTTTAGGTATGCATAACAGTCCTTGAGCTTGTCAGTGGGAAAACGAAACCAACTGAGACACAGGCCTGACAGTCGCCTCGACAGGGAGGAGGCGCAGAGAGACGGCCGGCAGCCGGAACGGCGGTTCCACCGCATGCGGATTCGAGGGCCCGGCGGTTCCAAAGAAGGCGCACTCGGATGAGCTGCCTCAAAATGGCGCCAATGGTGCTGAGTTTCATGAGGGCGCCAGGAACCTCGGCGGCCTCAGGAAGCTCGTTGCTGGAAGGAACTTCGTCTTTACCAGACAGGCAACGGGGGTAATGTACTTCAGTCGGAGCACGATGCTCCTGTTACAAGGAGGGAAATGTTGGATTTATTTAATGGTGTATTAGATAGGCAAGCCCAAATGATGAATGCCCTAAAACAATCCATCGCCCCGATCATTCAGGCTAGTGACCCAGGTTCTTCCCGCACTTCTGTCGACAGCAGATCCAGGGCACTCTGGAAGGGCAGTCCTCACGATGGTGCAGTAAGGCGGCCCTGAAGGCACAATCCGGCCCACAGCCCCCTCAACCTATGGAGGATCTTGCCTCAATAATATCTGACCCAGAGAGCAAAGAGGATAGCGAAGTAGATTCTGATGAGGACAACCCTATCCTGTTAGAAGAGCAGCATGCCCGCCTCTTTCTGGCAGAGGACTTTCAGGGCCTCTTAAATGAGGCTCTGATAGCATTAGATTTCAACGACCCTGCCCCTGAGTCCAAGCCAAAATCCAGAAAGAAGGGTACTAAGGAATTTTTTCCTAGCACTAAACCTCGCATGTGGAAAATTCCCTTTCCTGCGTTCTTCGAGAGCCAGGTACAGTTCTCGGCCAATATCAAAAAACTCTACACTATGGTTCTTCAAGCCATGAATCTGTTCCAGCTTCCTATCATTGATGCTCCGGTAGCGGCTCTTCATTCCCCTGACCTCCCTTCAGAGGATGGGATGGGGAATATTAGAGATCCGTTGGACAGGAAAGCAGAGATTCTTTCCAAGAAGGTCCATGATGCCTCCACTTTGGCAATTCAAGCCTCTGCAGCCACCTCCATTATGGCTAGGGCGTCTATTGTATGGCTCAAAAATAATACAATTGTACACTGGTGACAATCACAAACTCTCAGAGGGTCTCACCAGACTTCTCAAGGCTTCGGCCTTTATGGCAGATGAGTCTCTTGATGCCATGTCATTTGCAGCCAGAGCTGTCTCATCCAACATTGCTGTTAGAAGAGCCTTGTGGGTTCGGCCTTGGCAAAATGAAATTAAGACAAACACTAACCATGTCCTATCCTTTTACGGGGGGGGGGGGAGTTTTTTGGGGACAGACTAGAAAAAATCCTAGTCGAAAATAAAGACAAGAAGAAGGTTCTCCCAAAGTCTTTCAAGAAAGACGGGAAACCTTCGTCGTCCTTTCCCAATTTCAGATCTTCTCATACCTTGGCACCATTTAAACCGGACAATTGTAGAGGTTCCTGGAGCAGCAATAACAGGAATTCCTTTCGCAGAGGGGGTGCTAGAAATTTTCGTCCCTTCCAAGGACACCAACAATTTGCCAATAACAGAGGAGACAATTTCTCCAAGAATTCTAAACAGTGACGCCAGGTCCCCGGAAGTAGGGGGCAGACTACTACATTTCCACACCAGGTGGGAAACTTCATACACGGATGCCTGGGTCTCTCAGGTATTATCCGCAGGGTACCTGATAGAATTCACAAGCCTTCCAATCGAGAAATTTGTAAATTCCCCAAGGTCCATGCAAAAAGAAAAGCATCAGAGAACCCTGGAGGCTATCTTTCACCTTCAGAGCATCCAAGCCATAGAGCCGGTTCCATCAGTGGATCAGGGCAAAGGGGTCTATTCGATTTTCTTTACAGTCCCCAAGAAAAATGGGGACTGGAGGGCTATTTTAGACCTCAAACATCTAAACAGGAGGGTCAGGTACCGGAAGTTCCGTATGGAAACGGTTCAGTCCATTCTGGAAGCCCTTCAAATAGACCACTTCATGACCTTGCTAGATCTGAAGGAGGCATATTTGCCAGAACCACAGGAAATATCTCAGGTTCTGCTATTCAAACAAACATTATCAGTTCAGGGCTCTCCCGTTCGGCCTATCTTCCGCTCCCCACATATTCACCAAGATTCTGGTGACGCTGGTGGCATTATTCCGTCTGGAGAGAATAACTCTCTTTCCTTATCTGGACGATCTACTGATTTGTTCACCTACCAGAGATCAAGCCTTGACTCACACCTCCAGGGTGATCCAGGTCCTTTCTTACCACGGCTTTCTCATAAACACAGAGAAGAGCCACCTGATTCCATCTCAAAGATTGGAACATCTGGGAGTCATATTGGACACCCACAAGAACTTAGTGATCCTTCCTTAGGACAAAGTGGTCAAGATCCGATCCATGGTCCAGACCACAATCAGCTCCAGTCATGGCAGACTCATGATCCTGGCCAAGTTATTGAGGAAAATGGTAGCCTGCCTCAACTCGGTACCATGGGCCAGGTTTCACTCCAGACCTCTTCAGAGTCTTTTACAACCACATCAAGACCTCATCATTCAAAGCAGGGACAAATCCATCCCCCTTCCCTGGTCACTCCGACAATCACTGGTGGTGCTGGAGCACAAATCTGAACAAGGGAGTACATTTCGTAGTAGAAAGTCAGATACAAATCTACACAGATGCCAGTCTAGAGGGGTGGGGAGCCACTTGCCAAAACCTCATAACTCATGTCAGGCCTGTATCTCAGTTGCTTTCGTTTCCTGCTCACTGTTCAGACTCAACAGCTCAAGGACTGTTATTCATACCAATCTGACTTTGAAGCTGTGTGAACCACAGTACTGTTTGTGTTCTGTAATCTCTTACGTGTTTTCATGCTATTATATTATCAAGTTCAAGCCAGCAAAAGCCATTGCTGTCACCTTTTCTTCATGCTCTGTAATCCTATTTAGACCAAGTAAAAACCAGCTTCTTTGGACCTGGCTGCTGCGGGGCACCGGTTTTAGATGGCGCAAGGGGGGCTGGCAAGGGAGCTTGCTGGGCAGGGTTGGTTACCTTGTCGGTTACTGCTCGGACGTCAGGTAGAGGTCGAGTTTGGGACCGGGTTTGCACGGCCAGCATGGGTAGGGCCCCTCGTTGCGCTGGGGTGAACAAAGAGTCAGATGGCCGATCAAGTTTTACTGGGTATTGTGGCAACCTGGATAGGGCATCAGCAAGTACGTTCTGTTTTCCAGGTACGTGTTTAAGAACAAAACGAAATTAAGCAAAGAAGTCCGCCCAACGCTGTTGTTTTGCGGACAGTTTATGGGTCCTCGTGAGGGCAGCTAGATTTTTGTGGTCTGTCCAGACTTTGAAGGGAACCCTGGAGCCTTCCAGGAATTGCCTCCACAGAGTAAGGGCATGGTGGACGGCTGATGCCTCCTTTTCCCAGATGGGCCAATTTAATTGGGCATGAGCAAACATTTTGGAGAAGTAGGCACAGGGGTGGAGGAGACCGTCCGGTCCTCTCTGGAGATGCCCCCCCCCATGGCTACATCGGACGCATCGACTTGTACATCGACTTGTACATCGACAATGAACATTTGGTTCGGATCTGGGTGCTGCAGGACAGGTTCCGATGTGAAAAGTCATTTGAGGGCTACAAAGGCGAATTGGCATTGATCAGTCCACTGTATTTTGGCAGAGGGCAACGTTGCAGAAACCCCTTTACCTTTCGTTTTCAGGAGATCAGTGATTGGGAGCGCCGTTTGAGCGAAGTTGGGAATGAAACCGCGGTAGAAATTAGCAAAGCCCAGGAATTGCTGTACTTGCTTGCGGGTGGAGGGTGGAGTCCAGTCAAGTACCGATTGGACTTTAGCAGGGTCCATGCTAAGGCCACGATGAGAAATTATGTACCCCAAGAAAGTTATTTTCTCTTGGTGAAATTCGCATTTAGACAGCTTGGCATAGAGCTGGTGGTTACGCAGACGTTGCAAAACTTCTCTGACCAGAGCAACATGCTCTTCCATGGTTTTGGAATAAATTAGGATATCATCCAAATAAACCACCACGCCGCGGTACAGCAAATCATGGAGGATTTTGTTAATGAGTTGCATGAAGACCCCCGGGGCCCCTTTCAATCCGAAAGGCATTACAAGAAATTCGTACATCCCAAAACAGCTAGAGAAGGCGGTGAGGGGCTCGTCCCCTTCACGGATACGAACGCGATAATAAGCTTCCACTAAGTCCAATTAATCCCTAGGACAACTTCGAATCGGATGGGGGCTATAGTAAAGTCTATTTGTTCCCAATGTGAACCGATACCCATCGCTACTCCCCGTGTGCGATGGTCGACTGGCCCCCCCTTAAAATGGCTTCCGTCCATCTGGGCTGGTAAAGCTTCGGATTTGACTTTGAGGGCTGCAAACATGGTCTCACTGATTAAAGTGCGGCCGCAACTAGAGTCAATAAGTGCCTTGACAGGTAGTTGGGGACCCCCTTTATAGTGTTGCAGCACTGCGTCCACATAAACAGTGGTTTCCACTTCACGTACCTTAACGGGAGCTTTGGGTGTGGCAGAAGGTTCTGCGGGGGTCTGTGGAGACGCTCCACTCACCACAGACCGAATTCGTTTTTTGACAGATCCAAAGGGGTTTCCAGGTTTAGAGCTGGAGCGTTCCATTGGTTGTCCTCGTCAGAAGAAGGAGAGTTATCCCCCATTGGGGCATTTGTAATCCGCGACCCAGCGGGGTCATTGGGTGAAGAGAGGTTAGTCAACTCCTCAACGTGAAGTGCAGAGGGTGTGGGTCGTCCCGGGGCTGCACTGCGGGCGGCCGCGGTGCCTCTGCGTAGCAGGGTCCATGCTAAGGCCACGATGAGAAATTATGTACCCCAAGAAAGTTATTTTCTCTTGGTGAAATTCGCATTTGGACAGCTTCGCATAGAGCTGGTGGTTACGCAGACGTTGCGAAACTTCTCTGACCAGAGCAACATGCTCATCCATGGTTCTGGAATAAATTAGGATATCATCCAAATAAACCACCACGCCGCGGTACAGCAAATCATGGAGGATTTCGTTAATTAGTTGCATGAAGACCCCCGGGGCCCCTTTTAATCCGAAAGGCATCACAAGAAATTCGTACATCCCAAAACAGCTAGAGAAGGCGGTGAGGGGCTCGTCCCCTTCACGGATACGAATGCAATAATAAGCTTCTACTAAGTCCAGTTTGGAGAAAACGCGTCCTTCCTGTAATTGCCCCAAAATATCTGAAATCAACGGTATGGGGTAGGCGTTGGCTTGGGTAACTGCATTAAGCTTTTGGAAGTCAATGCATAAACGTAGATCACCCTCCTTTTTTCGGACGAAGAACGCAGGGGCTGAATTGGGAGCGTTCGATTGCCGAATGAACCCTCGAGCAAGATTTTTATCCAGAAAGTCACGCAACACAGCGCGTTCGGAAACGCTCATGGGGTAAATCTTGCTCTTAGTTAGCGTGCAGTCCTTGACTACCTCAATTGCACAGTCAGTGGTACGGTGGGGGGGCAAGGCATCACATTCTTTAACATCAAAGACATCAGCAAAATCACTGTATGCTTCGGGCAAAGGCGGTGGCGTTGAGGCATCGGAGGTTAAAGCCAGAGCGGGTGGAGGCACCACCACGACTCCTTGTCGGTGCTGCTCGCACTTGGGATTGGCAAAGGTAATGGTGTCCGTTTCCCAGTCTATATAGGGACTATGTCCTTTCAGCCAATTAATCCCTAGGACAACCTCAAACCGGATGGGGGCTATGGTAAAGTCTATTTGTTCCCAATGAGAACCAATACCCATCGCTACTCCCCGTGTGTGATGATTGACTGGTCCCCCCTTAAAATGGCTCCCATCTGGGCATATTGGACGGGAGCTGGTAAAGCCTCGTACTTGACTTTGAGGGCTGCAAATGTGGCCTCACTGATTAAAGTGCGGCTGCAGCCAGAGTCAATAAGTATGATCCTTCTCCAACGAAGGGAGGAGGGATCTGGTCCGTGGGTGAAAGAAAGCTACACATAAATTTATTGGAACTCCGGGCAATCCGGCTCGCCCTAAAGCACTTCAAACACTTCATACATCACAAGCATGTCTTAGTCTGAACGGACAACACGTCAGCGAAGGCCTATATCAACAAGCGGGGGGGTCGAGGTCTTCCAGGCTACACCAGGAAGCGGTACACATTCTATCTTGGGCCGATTCGAACCTATTATCCCTAACAGCGGAGCATGTCTCAGGGATCCTCGACTCCCAAGCCGATTGGCTGAGCCGACAAGTCCTGGACGAGGGAGAAAGGTCCCTCAACAGGTCAGTATTCCATCAAATTGTACAGAGGTTCAGACAACCCTCAGTAGATCTATTTGCTTCAGGGAGCAATCCTCTCCTCCCAAGGTTCTTGACTCGTTACTTCCATCCAGAAGTGGAGAGCATGGACGCTCTCATCTCCCCCTGGCCCAAGGAGACTCTCTTTGCGTTTCCACCTTTTCCCATTCTCCCTAGGGTCATAGGAAAGATAAGGAGGGAAGGAACAATCGTTAGTCTCATTGCTCCCTTTTGGCCAAAGAGGCCCTGGTTCCCGAGCCTACGGGAATTGTCTATTCAAACACCATGGGAACTTCCGATCACGACGGATCTTCTGCATCAGGGTCCTCTATTTCATCCAGACCCTCAATGGCTGCGCTTAACCACGTGGAAATTGAGAGGAAATCCCTCTTAGAAGGGGGTATTCTTCAGCTGTTGTGGACACCATGATAGAGGCTAGAAAACCCTCGACCAGGAGAATCTATTATACCTCCTGAAGAGCTTTCGTATTGTGGTGTAGACGTAAGCAATTCAACCCACTTTCTCCAGGCATACCAGTCATCTTAGACTTTCTTCACGAAGGGGTATCAATGGGTCTCAAGGCCTCCACCCTTCGCAGACAGGTGGAGGCCCTGTCTACTGTTTTGTCGCCGTCTGACGATACTCCTCTTTCCAGACATCAGCATATTATAATCTTTCTGAAAGGGGTGACTCAAATTTGTCCTCCTATTGTCCATCGCTTCCCTACCTGGTGCCTCAATGTAGTACTCAACGCATTGATGCACCCTCCATTTGAACCTATCAGGGAAATTCCACTAAGAATGTTGAGAATGAAGACCATCTTTCTCATTGCGGTAACATCCGCCCGTAGGGTTTCTGAACTGAGGGCACTTTCCATGAGGGAAGGCCTCTGCATTTTTCACAGAGACAAAGCGGTCCTTAGACCGGACCCTTCTTTCATTCCCAAAGTGAATTCCCTATTCCACCGTTCTCAAGAAATTCACCTCCCCTCGTTTTGCCCAGATCCCTCCCACCCCAAAGAAAAGGAGTGGCATAATCTAGATCTGAGAAGGGTCCTGAAAGTTTATGTTAAACGTACTGCTCCCATCAGAAAGTCAGAAGTGCTTTTCATTTCTTTAGCCAATCCCTCTAAAGGGGGGAAATGTCCAGTGCCGCGATCAGCACAGTAGTCAAACAGTGCATTACGGAAGCCTACAAGGCTTGCAAGATTCCGCCTCCAGCAGGAATCACCGCGCATTCTGTGCGCAGCGCATCCACTTCTGCCGCCTTCAATAGGCAAGCATCCCTAGACGAAATTTGTAGAGCAGCCACCTGGTCGACGGCCTCTACATTCATTAAACATTACAAAATTGACTCAATCGCCTCTGCAGACACAGCCTTTGGTAGGAGGGTTCTGCAACAGGTCTTGGATGCATCTTAATCCCACCCAGCATTATAGCTCTTGGATATCCTGTGATTGTCAAGATGCCCTTCCACCCAGAACTGAGAACGGAGCCTTGTTTACTCACCATGACGGCTCCTTCTGTTCTGGGTTGAAGGGCATCTTGCCCGTCCATTTATTTCCAAGACCTAATGTTATCCATTATTCAGGTTAACTAGTCGTTTGGGGACTATTTCATGTACTGTTACAACAGATTTCTCCCTATGTCCACTATCTTGCTTAGTACACAACTACCTATGGGATCTTTGCTGTTTACGTTTCTACGTTATATGCGTGTGTGTTTTTCCTCAGGAGTTCATAGTTATATAAGTTTGTTCAAGTGCTTGGTGTTACTTGTGGATTGCATGCACTTACCTGTCTCCTTAGCTCGGCAAGTCCGAAAACTGGCTTTCCCGCCCAGGGAGACAGAAAATGGAAGAAAAAATTATTTGGTCCTGCCTCCCTGGGCACGTGATGGTAAAACCCGCGATTGTCAAGATGCCCTTCAACCCAGAACAGAAGGAGCCGTCACGGTGAGTAAACAAGGCTCCGATTACAAATGCAAGCATATGTATGAATGAAGAGGAAAAAAAGCTGGCAATTATATCCATTAGCAATTTTTAGCATAAAAATTCATCAGGAAAAAATTAAAAAAAAATACTGGCAAAGTTCAAATCTATAGTTACTTTGGTAAATATTTAAAGTTAAGATCCAGACGTATATTAACAAGTTGATACATTTTAATGGTTTATTCAAACAACTCCAGTAGGCAGATGTTAAATTCTTCCTTTTAGGTTAATGAAAGTGTTTGACAGAAATAACACTTCAGAATATTGATTTGTATTATATAGAAGTATATGTTAACGAAGAAACCCCTGAATCATGGCATTACTTAACCCAAGAGAAGATAGCATTTATATGCTGTCATCTGGTATCACTTATTAACCAAGATAACAAAATCTTTTCTGCAGTCTTGGCAAAATTTGTGAAAAGAATCATAGGTAAATACTTTGGAAAACATCAAATGGGGTTTATCCCTTCCTGGCAAATGTCTGACAATATAAGAAAAATACTATAACATAATACATAAAATGAAAAAAAAAGAATCATTATTCTGGCTCTCACTACAGAGAAAGCCTTTGATCAGCTTAAGATTTCTAAAACATCTGTTATATTTTCAAGATTGTATACGTTAGGTATTTTCACGCACTCGCCGCCAGTTCAGCTCACGTTCAGATGAGCAGGGAACAGATTTTCCACTGGGCAGTTCAACTGTCTGTGAGCAGCCTAAGCCTGTTCAGCAAGTTACTTTCCACATATTCAGACAGTGCTTCGCAATCAATGGCATTTAGTGCATGCATGTTTTCACACCCTGATGGGAGCCCTTGTTTCCCCTACACACAGATCTGTCGTTACTGCCTTTGTGCCACAGCCAGTTGTTTAAATAAAGAGTGGATAAACCAGTCAGTCACTGTGTGTGTTGAAGTCTTACTGATTGGTGTTCATCTAAGTACATATTATCAATGTGATGTTGTGCATGTGCACAGCCTTGTAGAAGTTACACACACCATTTCATTGCCTTGACTATTCATGATGCTGGGGGAGAATCAATTCAATCCACTGTGCTGATGCAAAAGCAGAAGACGCAATTCTCACCACCACCACCACAGTTACTGCTCAACTGCAAAGCTGCTCAGCAGTTGCTCAAGTTGTTTGAGAGCAAGGTGAGGAGATTCAAGGCTCAGTGATTGTGGCTGTTGAAAACAGTATGGCCACTTATGCTTGGTAATTAGCAGCACGTTCAAGGCTGAATTGCCCTGCGTATTTTTTTGAGTTTTGCACGCTGAACTGTCATTCAGCAAGTGACTGCGAAGCCGGCGCATATCTGCTTCGCATTTCTTAAAGAGTCCCTTTAATGCGACCTTTAGTGTTTGCTCCGCCCCTGCTGCAAAGAATCCTCTCAAGGAAGCATGCAAGGTAACAGCCATGCGTTAGCTATGCACACGGCAATTGCTAATGACTATGCAAACAGGAACAAAGGAGCAGGCGAGTGGGGGGTGAAGTTTCTCCTTTTGCATTGGACCATGAATAGGCATTTTAAAGGTCGCATTTAAAAAAAAGTTTTTTGAGTGAGCATCAAAATTGACCATGCATAAATGGCCTATGTTTGTCTGCTGAATATGTTCACCACAAACACCATAGCATGTCTAGCAGGTATATGTTTAAAGCTATCAGTTTGCTTTACCAAATGCCTAAAGCAAAAGCTACAAAATAAATTGCATATGTTTAAGCACCACATGATAAGGGATTTTTAAGCCATAGATAATACAAGGTATTAATAATATATCAGTTCTTTCATTAATTGAAACTAAAATTTGGGATCAATAGTAATTAAATGAACAGATAAATTAAAATATCCAGGCATTTCTCCCCACATGCTTTCCGAAAGGTCACATTATCTTTTTAAAACACCTGTGTTGAATCATGTTACTTAACATCCACTTTCTGTGGAAGTTGCATTCCCTACCATACATCTGCCCAGTTATCCTCATGTAATTCCATTCCCAAATCTTTCTCCCATTGTAAAATGTCATTTTTAAAATATGCCCAGAAACAAGTACTCAATTCTGAAACCACAATTTACCACTCCTCTAAGATTCGCAATTGACTCATGGCAATCCCATCCAGGGACGTGTTTCAGGCAAGAGACTAGCAGACATAATTTGCCATTGCCTTCCTCTGCATAGCAACCCCGTCTTTCTTGGTGGCCTCCCATCCAAGTATTGACCATGGCCAACCCTGCTTAGCTTCCAACACCCGATGTGCTTGGGCTAAAACAAGCACTAAAATCTATTGCTCAATTGCTTGTCAAGATACTTGCTTAGTCAAAGGTATATCTAAATTGTATTGCTCAATAATATAAACTAACATGTTTATATTATACCAATTCACACCTTTAGACACCTATAGACCTGGATCCCTGACCCTGTGAATCCTTTTACTCCTGATAAACTCATCTATCACCTTTGGCAAGATTTAAAATATCCAGAAATAAGAGATAACTATCCTCGGAAACAGCACATTCATTTGTGCTGTGGTCAATCTGACAAATCAGGATAACTCATTAGCCTTCAGTTTTTCCAGATTTTCTTTTGATGTCAATAAATTATTATATAAATCTATCTAATTCTCACCATGGCCGCACCTGGGCATACTTAAATCTGGAGACTGGAGCCAGGAACAGAAAAGACAGATCTTTCTACAAACCTGTAAGAAGCCTAGGTTTTCAGAAAAATCTGAAATCTAAAAGAAACAAAATGCCCCCCCAAAAAAAACAACCGTTGAGGGGTGTTAAAACAACCCAAAATAATAGAAGCACTATTCCAGCCTTCAGTCCTTCGTTTCTGTAAGTAGAAGGAGGGAGGGCTATTTTGACCTTCCAGTCCGTCCCTACTCCTTTCTCTTGGAGAGAGGACTAATCAGGGCCAGGCCTGGAAGCAACCAACAAGAATCAAGGACAATGATATAAGGGGCTTTGGGTCCCCATTGAGGGGAGAGGCAGGATATAAATGAAGTAAATAAAAAAATAAATATAATTAAGGATGGGGAACAGGCAGAAGGAAGGTAGGTAGGTGGGTGGGTGGAAAGAGAGACGGAAGCAAGGAAGGGGGAGAGGATATGTGGGTTGCCAGGAGGGAGGAAATAGTTGGGGTGGGGGATGCAGGGGAAAATGAGGTACCCCAAGTCCTTCCATGTTCCGCTCTGCGCCAGTGGATCTGTCCTAGTGGTCTGTACCATGCAACTGGGCCAGCACTGAACAACTGGGCCATAGAAATATCTGAAACATAAAAACATAAAAAAATTCCCCCTCCTGCTGCAGATCTCTGACTGGTCCCCTGTCCTTCAGATGCAGTAGGTATTTCAAAGGCACTTGAGCTGCAGGAGGAGGAAGGGAGTTGAGATCGCCCTCCACTGACAGAAATCTTTCTGTCAACAGAAATGTTGGTTAGATTCAAGCTGCTGTAGACCATTCAAATTCATCAGAGGCAAAGTAAATTTCTCAGCAAACGACTTTTACCATGCGGTGCAAGGGCAGACTGATTAATATTGCTATTATTGTCATAATGTTCTTTTTTGCAAGCATGCTGTTTGCGGGGGGTGGGGACACAATACATTCTAAGACAGCAGAAAGTTAATTGATACAGACTACCAGTACCACCTCACATATTTGATTGCAAGTTCTATACTTAGAATACAATGATGCAATAGAATTCAGAGCAATTTTGTGCTCACAACGTACACTTTGCCAGGTTGGGGGTGTGTGGAACGGAAGATCTCACTCATTCTAGGAAGAGCGACTTCTTGTTGATTTTATATTGAAAACCAGATGGAATGGCTTGGGGGAAACCTGCTGAGGCAGCATTTAACCTGAGTACTAATGGTACTGATAATATGAGAGAACAGCAGTTATGCTGTCTGCACTCAGCAGCATAACATGGTTTCGAAAAGCAAAGCTTTGTGCCTAATTAGTTGAACTTGGCATAATTAGTGACCGGCGTTTCCATTATTAGTACAATACCAAGTGCAAATAAGGTGCCTTCTGACCTTTAAAACTAAATATGTGTGCTAGAACAAGCCTGCTGAATTGGGGTATCTTTCAGGACCAGGTGTCTAAACAGCTCCTCTGTTAAACTACATCTTGTATTGTGCTGTTTGGAATCTGAAGTCTCTCTCCATCTCTCCCTTTGATATGTTTGTCCTAGAACTTCAGTGTTTTTGAAAAACCGAGGGACCCTTGTTATAGTCATTTAGAAGTGCAACTCTGCATGCTTTTACTAGCTCAGACACCCCTCTGTTCCTTATAGGGCTGTTGAATTAAAAAAAAATCGGTATAGTTCGGATTCGGCCGAATTCAGCCCGTTTAGATTCGGGATATGCCGAAGTCCGAACTCCCCCACTTCGGATCCATTCAATTCGGCGGGTATTCAAAGTTCGGAAAAAAATTCGGCCGAATAAAGCCATTAAAAACACAATCGCGCCTTTCCGCGGCTCTGGGGGGGCATTTTTGGGGTTAGAGGTCCCAAACTTTCGGCAGAGCTTCAAAGGACGTTTATTGAAAGACTCCCCAAGTTTTGTAAAGATTGGGTCAGGGGGGGCTGAGATATGGGCCCTAAAAGGGGTCCCCCCACCCTTAATGTGCATCTCTCAGCAGAGCTTGCCGCCCACGCACAAAGCTCCCAGCCCCGACAACAGCTGAGAAATTTCCAAAGCAACTGCAAAACAACTGCAAAACAACACAACCTTGTTAAACAACACCTTTGCAACACACAACTGAAACCTCCCCCCTCAAACCAGGGAGCGAGAGACTCGAGGGGGAACACACACCCCAGGCAGAACCGGCAAAAGCCCCCTTTGGCTTCCCCCCCACCCACAGAAACTGCTCCCTCCCCCCACACACACAGACTCTGCTTTCCCCACACACACACACACACATACACAGGAGAAAAATTATAGATTAAAGCCCCCAATGGGGTCTTACTGTGGCTGTCTTCTGTTCCATCAAGAGGGGCTGAAGAGGACTTGTAATCCAAGATGATTCCAATTAGGCACGGGACGTTTTGCTCTGGAGATGAACAGGATCGGCTGATCCATTCATCCCAATAGGGAAAAGGGGAAAGGGGAAAGGCCGTATCTCGGGACCCCCTGACCCAATGTTAACAAAACATGGGGGGTATCTTAAGAACACTGGTCTGAAACTCCGCTCAAAGTTTGGGATCTGCACCCCCAAAAATGCACCCCCTGCAGCCATGGAAAGAGAAAAGGGGGGGAGGCGATATTTCTGCCCCCACTGAACCCATCTTTACAAAACTTGGGTAGTATCTTAAGAATAATTGACTGAAGCTATGCTAAAAGTTTGGGGGCTATATCCCCAAAAAAGCGCCCCCTGCAGCCACATAAATAGAAAAAGGGGGGAGGGAAAAGGGGGAGAGCCCATATCTCGAGACCCCCTGACCCAATGTTTACAAAACTTGGGGGTATCTTAAGAACACTGGTCTGAAACTCCGCTCAAAGTTTGGGATCTGTACCCAAAAAAATGCACCCCCTGCAGCCATGGAAAGAGAAAAGGGGGGGAGGCGATATTTCTGCCCCCACTGAACCCATCTTTACAAAACTTGGGTAGTATCTTAAGAATAATTGACTGAAGCTATGCTAAAAGTTTGGGGGCTATATCCCCAAAAAAGCGCCCCCTGCAGCCACATAAATGGAAAAAGGGGGGAGGGAAAAGGGGGAGAGCCCATATCTCGAGACCCCCTGGCCCAATGTTTACAAAACTTGGGGGGTATCTTAAGAACACTGGTCTGAAACTCCGCTCAAAGTTTGGGATCTGTACCCCCAAAAATGCGCCCCCTGCAGCCATGGAAAGAAAAAGGGGGGAGCCCATATCTCGGGACCCCCTGACCCAATGTTTACAAAACTTGGGGGGTATCTTAAGAAGCTTCATCTGAAGCTCCAGTGAAAGTTTTGTGTCTGTACCCCAAAAAATACGCCCCCTGCAGCCACAGAAAGGAGCAAATGTGCACAAGCACCCCACACACACACACACGAGGATTTAGCTCTCTCTCTCTCTCTCCCTGGCCGGGCCGCACATCAGCTGATTCCTCCAGTACTCAATCCTGACTGATTGGCCAGAAGAAGACCCAGCTTGGCCACCGATTGGCCGGGGGAGGAGAATGCTGCTTACTGACGGTTATGCTGCTTACTGACGGCCCCGAATTTGCCGAATTTATTAGCGAACTCCTGAACTCGCTGAATTCGGGCCCCCCGGTTGCCCGCCAGTTTTGAGTTCGGTTCCTCCCGAACTAAAAACCACCGAATCAGGGGAAATTCGGCTGATTTTCAGTTCGGGCCGAACCGAATCAACAGCCCTAGTTCCTTACCTTCTGGATTAATTGCAGCAGCCATAAATCAAACTACAGCCTTCAGCAGGTACACGTACAGCTATAACCAACATTCATCCTTAAACCCACCTGTCCAACATCTAACAAGGGGTTAGCAGCACATTGCATACTGAATTCCTTTTCCTCTCACCACAGCCCCTAAGCTTGCTAGAGGTCACTTCTGAGCTTTTGAGGATCACAGGCTACTCATAGCACAGTATAGACTGTGGGGAAGGGAGACTTGGTTCCGTCCAGAAGGAGGGAGGCATAAAAAAATTCCATTATTTAATTTCACCATTTTCATGAAGATTCCAGTCTTTCCCCCATGACTAAAATGTAGAATTAAAGACATTTCATTGGAAGGGATGAAAGTCCAATTCAGGCCCTCAGTCGTTCCATCTTCACCTCTTCCATGGTCTAGCCACCTTGAGCCAAGAGAAAAGATGGGGTATAAATATTTGAATAAATAAATAAAATTACATCTAGGGCTTTGCAGGGATGTGTTATGTTATGGATCTGTTATGTTATGGATAACACTAGGATGTGTACAATAACACTCCCCCCACCCCTGTGCTTTATAGAAAATGTTTAATGTTTGAAGCAGCCCTGTTCCTTTTCTAGAAGTCTTCCAATCTATCAATCCGATCTTGAGTGTAGCAATAAATAGATGAGGCAGCAATAAATAGATGAGGCAGCTGCTTAATAGGTAAGGCAGTGGCACTATGAAGTGGCAGGCATTTTTTCTTTTCCCACCTCACATATCAGAAAAACACTACTTTCTCCTCCTCCAGCAGCCTTTGAATGGGGGAGAAATGTCACACATCTCATTATGGCCTCACTAGCAGCACGAAGGCCATAAACATTTCAGAAGAAAGCTGATCTAGTTTGAAAACAATCCCCCCAAAAGGAACTGTATGCTTCGTCTCTCAGCTTATAATAATGACTGGTGCAAAGTAAAGGCAGGCATTATGCACTGCACAGGAGGCAAAGGGCTACCGTGAACACAGCAAGCTGCCTTTTACTGACTCAGATCATTAGTCTCTCAGTTCAGTATTGTCTCCTCCAAGTGGCAGTAGCTTTCTGGGGTCTCAGGTCGAGCCTTTCACATCACCTTCTACCTGATCCTTGTAACCGGAGATGCCAAATTGAATCTGGGGCCTTCTGTATACAAAGCAAGACGCTCTACCACTGAACCACAGCTACAGCCAAGCACTGGGTGACAAAAAAAAACCTCAGTGGGTATGACAATGATTAGACTTTGGAATAAGAAATAACCATGGTCAAAGGTGTAAAGGCTATGTCTGCAGCAGCAGAAGGCTGTAGCCAGGCTGTCATTTTAGTTGACCAATTAAAAAAATGCAATTTAAAGATTTATTCCATCTTCCTGAAGTAGCTCTGTTTAAGCATGTTTCCACAAAGTCAATAGGACCAACTGCATGCTGGAAAAAATGCTGCGGTACTTTGTCAGATAAAGACAAGATCAAGTTCTTCTGCTGTAGCACTTGACCTTGAATGGCTGGAGCCAGTTGGGAGTGGCAAAGTAAATTTCTAGTACTTGTGTAACAAAGCAGGCCTCACACTCTCTTGCCTGACTGCTACCTCCCAACTTTGTCCTCAAGCAGATAAATGTTTTTTTTTTTTTTTGTTTAGCAGCTGTTCTCCCAGGATGAGGAGGATTTCAGGAGGGAGGGAAGTGGTTGTTTGCTTTTAACCTCATTTAAACTCTTTTACCTTGTTGAAGTAGTACATTGCCTTGAGGGTTTACTGCTGTTTTTATGCTGTGGCATTATTGCTCCTCTCATTGTTTTATGACAGTTTTGTTTGCAAACTGCCTCAAAAGCCTTCTGCTGGGGGAGGGGGTGGGAAAAAATGACAAAAATTAATACAGTGGACTTCTTTGAAGTGAAATCTTCCACACGCTCCAGCTACAATGGATTTCTCAGAGGGTTGTTTGTCCTGAGGGCTTAAAGGTAGGGTTGCTAACCTCCAGGTACTAGCTGGAGATCTCCTACTATTACAACTGATCTCCAGCCGATAGATATCAGTTCACTTGGAGAAAATCAGTTCACTTCAGCAATTGGATTCTATGTCATTGAAGTCCCTCTCCTCCCCAAACCCCGCACTCCTCAGGCTCCGCCCCAGAAATCTCCAGGTATTTCCCAACCTGAAGCTGGCAACCCTACTTAAAGGGTAAGCCTTTAATTAGCAAATCTATAGTATTTTATGTTAATTAAAAGGTTATCGCAAAGTACCTTGAAAGCACATATTCATATACGAAAAACAATCTTAATTGAATTAATGAAACTATCTAAGATAATGAGATCAGAGGGCTTTATTAAGTTGTAAATTCCTCTCAGGTTGGATGTATGAAACAAAAGCACCTGTTATTACAATGAAACCCAAGCCCAGAACTGAGTCAAGATAAAGAGTCAGAGGGATACAATGCCAGTAAGTATAGGGTGGCTAGATTTCTCTTTCAAGGAATGTGACTGGAGATCGCCATACACATTTTAAAACTTGATGAAAGCATTTATAAAGTAAAAAAAAAAAAGACAGTATTAGGATGGATTTTTGTGTGTGACAGATAACCCAGCATGGTGTATTGGTTAGAGCGTTAGACTGGGATCTGGAAGATCCAGGTTTGAATTACCCTCTCTGCCAGGAGAGGAGAATGATAATAGCTGCTTTGGGTACCTATCAGGGAGAAAGGTGGAGTATAAATGAAGCAAATAAATAAATAAACACAGTTCTTCTGTCAGTCAGTCAAAATTTATTTTGATACAAAACCAGCTCCAGAAGATTAACAAATAATTAAAATAAAAGTAAACTTTTACTTTATTTTATTTTAATTATTTGTTAATCTTCTGGAGCTGGTTTTGTATCGAAACACAATTCTTATCTCCACTACTTCCTCTACCACTGATCATTTCCCTCCCTAAAGACATAGCAACCGTGAATGAAAGTGGTCATCTGCGTATGTGCAAAAGCAGCAGACAACTCTTAAAATATGTAGTATAGTTGACTTTAAACGATGCACTTTGTTGACTTTAAACGATGCCTATGATGTCTCTGGATCATAAGCAAGTCAGCAAATCTTATACGTAGACCAGCAGCAGCTGCATAGTCAGCTGCCATGAAAATGCTGCCAACTGCATAGAAGAAAAACTACTCAAAATACCTCTCAATTTACACCATAAATACATCACTAAAGCGATCGTGTAAGTTGCTCAACTTGAAAGGAAACTGGCATTACAAGAAATACAAGTCTGATTTTTGAACATCTTATTTGCAAAAAAATTAATCAGCTATATCAAAAAGATGCCTTTCTAAAAGTACGAAGAGCTTTCGACTCCTTTAAAAGTATCCAAACACTACTATTCTATCTTTGGGCCGTTACACATAAACAGCCACATCCTTTGTCCTTCCTGCCATGGGAAGAAGCCAAGCGTTTCCAGGATAGTCCCACCCAAATATGGATTTTGTGGTGATGTGAAGAAAGCAGGAATCTCAGCTTCACTCTTCCTATGTAGCCTAACCAGATGGGGAATACTGGTAAGAAAGTAGCTGAAGTGGCACCTCACATTTTATGCTTTGAGCCTCCCCCTCCAAGGGAGACAGAAAGAGCAAGAATTTTAAGTTGCTTTTGCCCCCGAGACAAACAGCTTGTCAACTTAATCCTGACAAAACAGTGGTGCCGCTGGTGTGGGGAGGGTCTAACCCAGGAAACGGGTTATCCCCTATCCTGGATGGGGTTGCACTCCTTGTAAAGGAGCAGGTCCATAGCTTGGGGGTGCTCCTGGGCCCAGGCCTCCTCTTGGATAAACAGATGGCAGTGAAGGCCAGGGGTGCCTTTCACCAACCTTGGCTGGTGAGCCAGCTGTGGGCCTTCCTGGGCAGAAAGGGTCTTGCCGCTGCGGTGCATGCCCTAGTAACATCCAGATTAGATTACTGCAGTGTGCTATATGTGAGGCTGCCCTTGAAGACTGTCCAGAAGCTGCAGCTGGTACATAATACTCTGTACTGCAGCCAACATGTTAACTGGAGTGGGTTGTAGGGACCATATCACTCCAGTCTTGTTTCATCTACACTGGCTTTCAATTTGCTTCCAGGCTGAATTCATGGTGCTGGTATTGGCCTTTAAAGCCCTGAATGGCCTGGGACCAACATACCTTCTCCCATATGAATCTTCCTGTACACTCTGGTCATCTTTGGAGGCCCTACTTCAGTTGCCCCCACCATCTGAAGCTAGATGGATTATATCCTGACACAGGGCTTTCTCGGATGTGGCACGTAAATTTTGAAACTCCCTCCCCAGGAAGATTCATATAGACACTTTCTATTGGTGTCTTTCACCAGAAGGTGAAGACTTTTTTGTTTCTTCTGGCATACCCCCAATAACAGTTACTGGCCCTCCTTCTAGTGTTTATCTTTGTGTTTTTAATCAAATTATTTTATAATTTTAAATATATTTTAATTTCTCAAATGTTTTAACCTTTGTTATGTTTGCTGCCTTGTGGATCCTGAATGGGTGGAAAGGTGGCATTAAAACATTTTAAACAAATAAACATATAAATAAATATGGATGCAGCCCCAATACAGTGCTGTTTACAGCAGCAGCCATGTTGGGGCTGGTCACATGTCACATGGCCTTTAACAAAGATGACAAATTATGCCTTTAACAACATATCTTGTTGGATGGTTCAGATTAAGCATGCAAGAAATAGTTTCATTACATGGGGGACATCTAACACTGTTTTTCATTAACACAAGAAACCTTCAGATTAAATTCACTCTTGCCTTAGTTTATTTGATCCAAAAAAAGCTTTTGCCCCCATTCCTATGTTTCTCCAACTCAAATTCACAAACAACTAAGCAATAGCAATCAGATTTTTTAAAAACCCTGCAGATTCTTTTCTTCCCACTAGGGATGACAACTGCCTGGGGGAAAAAATGACCCATCTCATTAATTGATGCTTAATGGGATATCGGTTCACAAAGCTTCAGCTACCCATTTCTACACATTAAGTCTGTCTTAAAGGGAGAGGCCTTTTTTTTCCCCTCCAGACTTTCTGGAAACCCTACTTCTGACAATCCTTGCAGAGTATTATTATGTTTACCTTATCACATCTGGAACTCCAGCTTTTAAACGTTAAGGAAAGCAGCTTATAACAGTGGACAGGAATGGTCTGCCATAGTGAGCTGCTTCTGATGGATTAAGGTTTGCTTGAGCTACATTTGTTTAAATCCTTCATTGAATTATAAAGACAATGAGAGGGAAGCTTTGTGCAGGGCACATAATTGGCCAATTTACATTGCCTCCATAATCAGGGAGAACGTAGGCAGAGCAGCCCCCTGCCAAGAGTAAAGCGCTCTAAAATGGCTGATGTATTATTAAACTCTTCATACGCTTTTGCTTTAGGCACCATTGGATCATCACAACTCGGAATCATCCACTGAAATATGATTTTAATAACAGATTAGTAGATATGCTTTATAAGAGAGATGTTTTCCCCTCTAGCATACAATGCAGCCCTGAAGACCTATCCGTGCTGTATGACAGGTGGGCATTATTAGTAGTATAGGCAGGGTTTATATTAGTGGGATGGAAAAACCCTCAGTGTGAGGGAAAGAGAGGCAGTGACACAGTTCTACAAAAATACCTCACAAATCCTGATTATCTCCGGGTTGTAAATAGCTTGCAGTCATCTGAACATCTGTACCTACAGCAGCCAACAGTGCCACAGGTCATGTCCAAAGAAAACAGAAAAGGTGGAGGCACTGTTGGTAAGTGATCAATTTATACAGTACTTCTGTTCCAGATGGGATTACACAGCCCCTTAAGGATCACATGTACAGTGTTCTTAGATCCAGCTTTACCCTTGCACAAAGTATTTTTCACCAGCTTTGTCTCCTCCAAGGCAGAAATGATTTTGCCATGGTTATTCACACTCCAGTAATTATCAGGCTTGATTACTCTTATGCATTATACATTGGCTTGCCTTTGAAGATGCTTTGGGAACTTCAGTTGCTCCAGAGCAGGGCAGCCAGACTGATACCTGGGATGCCCATAAGAAACACATTTCCTGAATTGGGGAGATGGGGCTTCATGGACACTCGACCTGTTTCTGAGCAGAATTTAAAGCGCTGGATTTGATCCGTAAGATCCTGAACAATCTGGCACAGATTTATTTTAAGGAGTGCTTGCTCCCATATAAACATTTTTGTCAGTTAAAATCTTTATCAGGTGTCTCTAGATCATGCTGATTGTGAATACAGGGTGGCTATTGGAGAGGATGTTCTCTGTGGTGGCATCCCAATTATAGAAATCTCTCTTTACTCAGATTCACTTGATGCTTACACTAACCCCTACCTGGAGGTTGCAACCCTATTAACCTACCATTTTAAGACCTTTTACACTTTTACATTCATACAAATGAAAATTCTTCATTTGGTAAGGCCTGGTGGACAAATAACAGGATAAGTAGGAAATGAGGTGGCAAAGTGCAGAAGTGGTAAAATGACTTCAGACAGCAGGTGAGGGATTACATTCTTGTACATTAATAGTTTAGTGAATTCCTCAATAACCTGAGGTCCTCTCTAGCACATTTCTCCATGAGATGCTGCTTTTTAATTTGCAGGGAGATTTAATGTAGGGATGCATTAACAATATCACTATCCTCCCTGCCGATTGAAGGGCTTCAGTCTATGCTACCACTAATACTATTGTTTCCTCAGCCAAGAGAGGTTTGCTGCACAAATGCAAAGGAGCGCTGCGGTAGCGGGCTCCTTTCCGCTTGCACCAGCAAGAACACACAACAGCTACAAGGGGAGAGGGGCTACTTTTCCCATCAGTTTGTCAGAGAATAAAAACAAATGTTTCTATAAACATCAAGTATTTTCTTGTACTGTTTTCAGTGATGTTACATCTCGCTTTTGACCAAGTTTGAAAAAAAGGCCTAAAGTATCTAGTAGTGATATTTATCGTATAAACTGATATTAATCTTCCTTTAGTAATCATTGCATTCGAAATGTTTTTAAAAGGAATGCACTTCATCCTTTGTATACTCACACATAGACACAGAATAGCATATTGGTTTCTCTCTTTATATAACTCTTTACATTATTATTTTGCAATGCTTGATGGATTTAAAGACCTGAATGTTCTACAGCAACAAACCCGTTCAGAGTTCACTAATGGATGTCACTCTGCAAATACCATAGAGAGGTTCTGAGGTTTATTTTTTAAACTCAAGGCTACTAGCATAATTCAAATAGCAACTCCTTTTTCGAACAAAAGGATATGACACTTTCAAATTAGGAAGTCAATGCACAAAGGTTCCCAGGTCCCTCTTTGCAACTGGTGGGAGGTTTTTGGGGTGGAGCTTGAGGAGGGCGGGGTTTGGGGAGGGGAGAGACTTCAATGCCATAGAGTCCAATGGCCAAAGCAGCCATTTTCTCCAGTGTGGAAGACCAAATGAAAGACACAATGAGCATATGGCTATATATATGTATGCACATGTGTGTGTGCTCTGTACACACATACACACACAACTAAAAACCTGCAAAGACTTGTGAGAGGCACCTCATTTCTACCCTCCTCCACTATTTCCTCTTTTCTTTTCCTGAACGCCCCCAACTCCCCTCCCCTTTTCCTACTTCCTTCTCTCCATTTAGGATTGCCAACCTCCAGGTGGGGCCTGGAGACCTCCTGGAATCACAACAGACCTTGCAACTAAAGAGATCAGTTCCCCTTTAGGGTTGCCAGCTCCAGGTTGGGAAATTCTTGGAGATTTGGGGGTAGAACCTTGATAGGTCGAGGTTTGGGGAGGGAAACAACCTTAAGCATGGTCTAATGTCATAGCATCCACCCTCCAAAGCAAGGAGTACCTTCTCTTTCAGAAGCAACCTATATTGGCCAGAATGGAATAGTAGAAAGGTGGGCCATGGTGGCTTAGACCTTGAGGCAAAGGGAACAAACATTCCCTGCTCTTCAGGTACAAGTCTTGGAATTTTTCTGTCTCATTTTGCATCTCACCAGTAAACGCACATTTCAAATATTTTTGATAGATGCACAGAGTCCACAATTTGCAGATTAAAATTTGTGTAGTGATACATCACCAGATCACATCTGAAGCAGAAATTCTCAAGCACACAAAAATACATACCTGAATAAGGAGAGCCTGTAGTTGGCAATAACATCCCTATTCTAAACTTACAAGACTATTTAAAGGCATTTTAAATGAGAATTTTCTTTCTGGTGAAACATCCCTATTTAGAGAAATTATATTTTCAACAGATATTAAGTTTACCTTTCCAGAGATCTTCAGTACATTACAAAAAAAAAAAAAATCTAACTCACGGCCCTGAACACTGATATTTCAGGGTTTCTCAAATTTCCATTCAGCTTTAGCACTGATGAAAAATCATACACAAATCTACACTTTTCCTGTGGTTTGCCCAAAACTAGCCTTTTAACTTCTTTTTACCAGCCCACAGAGGATTCTGCGCACCAGCTCGAATTATGACTCAACAAGTAGGAGGGTTTTTCATTTAGAACCTACCAGCATTTCAAATAATTTCAAGTACTTGTTGAGACATAAAGATTTTGTCATCCAGGCCATGTTCCAATTAATGATAGTGAGGTTCCAGTATCTCACTCATGAATAGGGTTGCCAACCTCCAGGTACTAGCTAGAGATCTCCTGCTATTACAACTGATCTCCAATCACTAGAGATCAGTTCACCTGGAGAAAATGGCCGCTTTGGCAATTGGACTCTATGGCATTGAAGTCCCTCCCTTCCCCAAACCCCACCCTCCTCAGGCTTTGCCCCAAAAACCTCCCACCAGTGGCAAAGAGGGATCTGGCAACCCTACTCATGAAACAGCTGCCATAAGTGAGACCCCTTTGAAACAATAGTATGGAAGGACTGAGTCTTAAATTGTTTATTTCATGGTTTTGGGATGGATTCAGGAGTTAGGCTGCTGCAAGGAGAGGGTTTTTGCTTTCTGGAGATCAGAAAGGGGGGGCAGAATGAAAGGGCAAATGGGCAAGAGGGCAAAAGAACAGAATAGAGCTGCCTTCAGATTTCTTCTACACAGAAGTAGAATTAGATGCTCACCCCTCCCAACCACCCACCCAAAGAAAGCTTACCATTTCCCTGGGCAGTTACTTCTTCCTTTCCCTTTAAGTGGCTGAGGGTTCTTCAAGAGGAAGCAGCGGATCCCACTGGGGGGGATCCGGGTTTGCGGACCCGGGGGGAGGAGCGGGGGGAACAGGGGCTGGGTCCCATCTTACCGGCGGCCGCAGCCGATCCGGGCAGCGGTGTGCCGTTCCAGGCGGCAGGGTGACAGCACGGGTGGCCCAGGGGGCCCCAGCCAGCCCCCACGGGGGGAGGGGCCGGGTCCTACGTGAGGTGGCTGGGAGGGACAATGGTGGCTGCCAGCTCCCGTCCACCCCCGCGGCTGCCCCCGCCCCTTTTGATGGTTTTGGTGGGCTCTGCTGGGGGTCACGGGGCCCGCCCCGGTCCAATGGGGGTCTGTGCCGGCCAGCATGCCGGGGGGATAAAACGCGGCCCCGCCCTGGCCGCAGCCATTCTTTTCCCTCCACGCTGCTTGTCCAGATAATGAGTCACCTGATCGGCCCCAGATTTCCTCATCACTGCCCATTCCAGAAATGTGCTGAATGCCTCAAACGCAGCACAAGCTACGAAGCACCCCATAGGCATGGCCTTGTCCACATACCACTTCCCATCAAAACAAAACCCCAGCAGACAGAAATCCTCAGGGTGCACTGGCAGCAGCCTGAAGGCAGATTTTATATCACATTTGGCCATGAGGGCCCCTTAGCCGCATGCCCGGACCAGCTTCACTGCCTGGTCAAAGGAGGCATAGCGAACTGAACAAAACTCAGGCGGGATGGCCTTGTTAACTGAGGCCCCTCTTGGGAATGACAAATGATGTATGAGTCGGTATTCCCCGGGAGCCTTCTTTGGGACCACACCCAGTGGGGACACCCGGAGGTTGGTTAATGGAGGGCCTTCGAAGGGGCCCGCCACCCATCCCGCCAGAACCTCTTTACGAATTTTGTCCGCGACCACGCCTGGCAGTTCCTTGGCTGACTTCAGATTGCCCGAGAGCATGGTTACCCTGGGGCCTTGACACGGGATGTGGAAACCCTCAGCGAAACCTGCCCCCAGGAACTGTGCCACTTCCTTATTTGGGTACTCTGCCAACCATCGCTGCAGCGCGTCCAACTTCACTGGTGTGCTGACGAGTCCCCCCACCGTGGAGGCCTCATTTGCCCTCACCCGCAGTGCTGCCGGCCCCCCCATCCCTGCAGGCAGAGGGCCGGCCCCCCCGAAAGGGCTGGTGGCCGGTGGACCCTTTAGTGCAGCTGCTCTTAGAATGGGACCCACTACACGACTCGCAAATGTGCTCGAACTTGCACTTGGACCGGTTGCAGCGCCCATGGCTGAAGTCCCAGCACACCCACCGAAAGGGCTCCTTGCGGTTGCCCCACCTGCCGGATCTCCCAGCTTCGGGCCTGCCCTTGGCATGGGGGTTCACCAGCGTTGTCCACAGGTGACTGTCAGTGAGATCCCAGTGCCATGAGTCATTTTGACAAGCCCGCTTGCGGAACTCCTCCTCATACTCCAAGGCTGCCATATGCCCTGCCAAGGCGCGAGCCTTCAGCACGCAGCTATGGTGATTAAGCAAATGCCATGCCCGTTTGGGGTAAGAAGCGGCCACCACCCCCATGTATACATCGAAGCCCACCAGCCAGTTGTCAAAAGTGCGATCTCGAGGGTCCACCTTGAGCTTTTTTGGCTCTCACTTCCCTGCCCGTGAGCTCCTGCCTTCAGAAGCCTCCGGCTTCATGAGGGTGAATACGTCTATATAATACCCATCCAGAATCAGTTCCCGAAGGTCCCTGGGCAGGTGCATTCCAGGGGGGTTATCCCCTGACCCGCACATTGACTTGAAGGAGAACCCAGTGCCCTGCTACCAAACCCCTCTGGAGACGTCGCCCTGTTCAAGGCCACCCTTGTCGGCCCTCCTGTGGTGGACCCAACCCGGGAGGCCAGGCACGTCCTCCGCCGCCTTCCAGTGCCCCGTCCGACTCTCCCCCATCAGAAGACAGCAGGCTCACCGGGCTGCGCTAACCTTCTGAGTTCTTTACATGAGTTGGCGGAGGAACTGGGGGTCCCGCTGGCTCAGGAAAAGATGGAGGGGCCCGCTACCAGGTTAACTTACTTGGGTATCGAATTGGACTCCATGGCGGGTACATCCCGCCTCCCGTCTGACAAGGTCCTGGCATTACAGGCCTTGTTGTCGATGTTCGCGGCCCTTAAGAAATGAACTCTGAAACAGCTGCAATCCCTGGTAGGCCACCTTAACTTCGCATGTAGGGTCATAGCACCGGGCAGGGCCTTCTGTGCTCGCCTCGCCAGGGCCACCGCATACGGGTCATGTCCTCACCACCGGGTTAGGATTACCAAAGGCATGCGGGCAGACTTGAAGGTGTGGGAGTTGTTTCTGAGCACATTCAACGGGATTTCTTTCTAGCAGGAGCTTTGGGACATCGGGGATTCTTTGCAGGTGCAGTCAGATGCAGCCGGCGGGCTAGGGTTCGGCATCTATTTTGACGGGCGGTGGTGCGCTCAGCGGTGGCCACCGCAATGGGCCACACAGGGCATCACCAGGGACCTCACATTCCTCGAGTTTTTTCCAATATTGGTAGCTGTTACCCTGTGGTCAGGGTGGTTCCAGGACAAGCGGGTGGTGTTCTGGTGCGACACTGAGGCCATGGTGAGGATCATTAACAAGCAGTCCTCTCGTTCTGAAAAGGTCATGAGGTTGGTCCGCCGGTTCGTTTTGACATGCCTTGTTTCCAACATTTCCTTTACAGCTAGACATGTGTCTGGGGTGGGTAACAAATTGGCGGATGCGCTGTCTCGCTTCCAGGTCGAAAGGTTCCGCACCCTGGCCCCGAGGGTGAAGCTGGGCCCAGACAAGTTCCCGGAGGAGCTGTGGTCCCTTGGCGCAGAGCCCTAATGGAAGGGGTGTGCAACTCTGTCGCGCCATCTACCTTTCGGTCATATTCAGCAGCGGCCGACTACTTCATCGCCTTTTCTGCCAGTAATGGAGGTCCTGCAGGCTGGCCGGCCTCAGAAGAAATGGTCTTGCGATACCTAGCGGAGCTAAGGGAGCGCGGGCTGGCACCCAGGACCACGTCGGGTCACATGGCCATTTCCTTTTTTAGTAAAGTGCATCGCTGCGCTGACCCCTGTGATTCCTTCATCGCAAGGAGAGCGGTGGAAGGTTGGAGACGGCTGACCCCACGGCCGGCAGATAAGAGAAAACCTATCACTCTAGACTTGCTGTCGGGTCTGATTGCAGCTTTGCCGCAGATTTGTTGGTCTCCGTCCGAGGCCATCCTGTTTGAAGCTGCCTTTACACTGGCATTTTACGGTGCCCTTCGGGTGGGAGAGCTGGTGGTGGGGTCCACCAAGGACGCATCCGGCCGTGCACTGCAGGTTCAAAGAGTGACGGTCTGGAAACGGGAGGTGCGCATCAGGGTGGTCCATTCCAAGACTGATCAGGCGGGTAAGGGGTACGTGCTGAGGCTTGGCAGCGCTCCTCGCCAAGTGCCTTGGCCAGTTAAAACCACAAAAGCCTTCGTGTTGATCAGACCAGCCGGGGGGGGGGCCTTTTTGAGGCATGCTGACGGTTCTCCGCTCACAAGGTACCAATTCATGGGCGTTATGCGCATGGGGTTGGCCAGGTTGGGCCTCAACCCAAGGGACTTTGCCTCTCATTCCTTCAGGATCGGGGCAGCTTCCACGGTGGCAGCGAGTGGCCTTTCGGAAGATACGATTAAGGCTATTGGTCGCTGGCGTTCCTCCACTTATAAATTGTATGTCCGCCCGTTGGGGAACGCTCTCTAATGTTTCTTATTTGAGTTTCAGTGCATCCCCGGAAGCAAGTATGGATTTGCGGGCACAGAATCATGCACTTGGCTGGGTCCTATGCTACGGGTGCCAGTTGGGGAAGACAGCTGGGGCTGGAGGAGCGGTTGGAGATCTCCTGGTTTGGAGTTTGTGGCATGCGCTGGGAGTTGTTGGTGCCACTGGTGGGCGCCTCGTGTGGCACCACGGGGCGCCGGAGGTTGACCTGGAGAGACGGAGGGGCCGCGACATGCGGGCGGTGGTGGAGGCGGACCTGCGGACCCTGGCAGCTGCCTGGGATAACATTGGTGTGGTCAGACATGCTGGAGCGGAGGTGCTGGCGGGGTGCGCAGTCCCCTGCTGTCGACCGGGCCAGGCAGAAGGTCACGGTGGTGGTGGGTAAGGCCATGTCGGCCTTGGGAGGAGCTGTGATCCAGTACCCGGACCTGTCTCATTGGATGGGGGCATTGTTCTGCCTGGACGGGGTGCACCTATCAACATGGGGCATGGATATATGGCTACAGGACATACAACATTGGCTCCGCTGGTGGTTGCAGCATTAGGCGTTGGCGGGAGATGCCTGGAGATGTGGGGTAGGCATCTCCGGTCGCCTCTTGTGGCGGTTTGGGCATGGGGCCGGATCCAGTTTGGGGGAAAGATGGCCTGCGTGCCCCGCTTCCCACTCTGGGGACCCTAATAAGGGGTTTTGTGGGGAGGCCAGGAATGGTTAAGCCTGGCTTGGGGGCTGAGGTTTGGCCTCCTCCCAAGTGGCAGTGGACCACACAGTTGACCACGAAGTGGACCACACGTGGGTCCCGGCATACTGCCATCTCAGGCTGTGCCCAGCAGGTGGGTTGGGCATAGGGTGTTATCAGCTGACGGATGGGTCAGCTGTTCCCTAGATCCTGCCCTTCATGCTTGCCACTGCATAACGCTGTAATCAATAAAGTTGTGGCCTGTTTACTCCAGCTATGGTGTACTAGTCATTCTTGGGTAAGATCACGCCGGTCAGTTACCAGGGTATGAGTTTCCCCTGGGGTGGCAGTAACCCCCTTCCCCCGTTCTGTTCCCCCCCCATAGGGCTGGGGCTGCAAAGCAGAAGTAGTAAGGCAGCCAACAGGAAAGGAAATCCCTTGAGCTATCATTATGCCTGACAGCGACTAAAAGCTGTTGCTGTGCAGATCTATACATTAGTCGTTCTGCCCCTAAATTTAACATTACCCTCAGTGAGGAGTGTGAAATCAGCTGGGATGAGGAAGTAGGAATCTGCTGCAGAATGGCATTCTAAAGGGGGGGGGCGTATTTTCCCTAAACCTGTGGTGTTCCGAATTTCACTCACCTTGGATTTTTACATCCTACAAGCAGACAGGCATAAGGAATACAAACAGGTTCATAGCCATTTGTGTGTCCATCCGAAATCTATGTCGCACTCTAATGGAATTGCTAGCAGCACTGTTGTTTCTCAGTGCAGCGGAGTATTTTTTTTTTAATCCTGCCACTGGTGTTTGGTTTGTTGCCAGTTCGTACAGACAGCTAGTGGAATTTAATCATAAAGCGGGGAGGGGGGAAATCTTCCAAGGTTTAAAAATGAAGTACAATATCTGAGCAGAAATGGCCAGCATATAGTATATTGAAAAGCAAATGGCATAAAACCAAAAGGAAATAAATCAACATTTCTTTACTTTAGAATGTTTGTACTGTTTTTTACCTGATCCTCCTCAAAGATGGTTTTTATAAATTGCCTATTATTTTTACCATGCTCTTACTGAATTTTAAATGATAATGGCTTCACCGCAGCACTAATCTTGGTTCACAAGAATCAATCAAGCCAATGGGGTCGCGTTGAGGGCATTCTATACCTTATTATGCCCATGGCCAGGTTTGCTGGTTATCAATGGTACTTAGAGAGACTCAGCATGACTGGGTTTACTGGACGGTTCCCAAATTCACAGCATCTTTTGGAAAGGAATCCTCAAACAAATCAGCAGGGAGGTACTCCGCAATTCACTGGCAGATTACAATCATTTCCTGAATCTAATGATAACTCTATTTTCATTAGTAGATGATATTACAATACAAATTCAGTAAACGTGGGCAGGTGGGTGTTTGGCCTCTAGTTACAAATTCAAGCCACATTTCTTGGATGACAGAAATGATCACTAAAGTTCTAACAAGGAGGTTCTGATCGAAACAGCACAATGCTGCTTCACAGTATGGCGTGTTCTATCTCAGTGTGACATTTTTCAGGGTCGAATGGGCCATGTGAACAATATCATTAAAATGAAGTAGTATGGCGTGTTTGCTGTCTCCAGATCTTATCTAAGATATCTAACAAACATGTTGCATTAATTCATGCCCTTTGAATGTTTAGGTACTTTTTTAATTAGGTCTTTTTACACCTTGATGCTTGGAAGCAACCCACCCCCCAGACAAAACATACACACACCAATCAACAAGTAACAGCATTTAGACAGGGTTTATAAAGCCAAATGAGCATGTGGAAATTAGACACTTGTTTTGCAAAGAGGTTGAAGCCAAATTGGTGTTGACATCACATGAAATTTGCTTCCCTCAAACTTGAGGAAACGCTTTCATAGAAGCCCTCCCCATCCCTCCTAGAGTTTGTCAATATGAAATTCAGTCTTGGCAGTTTGCATAATGAGGATGAACTGCTTGCGAGTTGAACAATTTCAGTGGTTTCTATCAACTATGACAATCTGAGAAAAGTTTTGCTCTCCGAACTCCACAAAGGGCTGTAAACCTAGAACAAACTTCATTCCTACTGACTTTTCTGGATAGAGGAATATAGTCTGCTCAGCAGCACACCCATGCCCGCCCGCCCCCATCTGCTGACAGTTTACTCTTCCTTAGTGCGTCAGTGAGTTTTAGAGCCCAGGTGCTGTTTCCAATACATTTTTTCATGCGAGGTTTATAAGCCAGTATAAACTTCATTAGCTGAGGGGAGGATTTGCCACAGGCAATCACCAGGTTTTCTCCTCTGAGTGTTGTGGTAAACTACAAACTTCTTTGTCATACTTGGCATTCAGATAATCACTCCACTATCAAGGGAGTAGAACCAAGAGCACAGTTTTGGCATCAGCGTCTTAGTCATCTTCCTCTTCCTCTTCTTCTGATTTTCCTCTTAAATTCTAATTAGCACAAGCCTAAAAGCAATTCTTGCTTTAAGCTGTCATTTCATTCATTAAAAATTTACACACAAAGCACTTATCACAGCATTATGATGGGGTTTGGGGAACTATGCAAATGTGCCCCCCCCATTTTAAAAATTAAAAAAAAATTTTTAGACCATGTGGATTGGGTTTTTTGAAATGGAACCTTTTATGTACAGGTTCTGAAACTCCCCAACCACACCTTTGAAGAATAGCTGCAGAAGAAAATGTGCAAAAAAAAAACCATTACAATGCAAAATCCACAGGTAGTGAACACTGGTATAGATTATAAGCCTTCTATCCAGTTAGCAGGGAAGAACAGGCTTTCTGAAAGCCTTTCTAAGTAGCCATGGCCCCATGCTTGCGCTGGGCAAAGGTCCCCTAGAGCTTGTACAAAGGAAAGATCCTTCCTGTTCTCCAGTGGTGGGAAACAGCACAGGATCATCCATAGCCATCAGTTCTGATTCTCCAGTGTTTGGGGAGGGGGGATTGAGAGAACTCTTGTGAAGAATTATAAGGTTCTTCTTTGGCATGGGGTGAGAAAGTGGCTCAAGTCCCTGACATGGACTTGTGGCAGAGGAGGTAGATTAGGGCAAACATGTGGGCAAAATGTGTGTATGACCTTTTCATCCAGTCTGTCCCACAAGGAGGTCAGGGTGGCATGCTCAATTGCCCACTCACTGATTTTATCCTCACAACCATCCTATGACCTTGGGCAGATCATGAGAGGGAGGGCATCTTGGCCATCTTCTCGGCATGGAGTAGGGGTCACTGGGGGTGTGGGGGGGAGGTAGTTGTGAATTCCCTGTGTTGTGCAGGGGGTTGGACTAGATGACCCTGGTGGTCCCTTCCAACTCTATAATTCTATGTGAGGTATGTTAGTCTGAGGATGACTGGCCCAGGGTCACCCAACAAGGTTTATGACATAGTGGAGATTTTACTCAGGATCCCTGTACCCAATCCTAGCCCTACACTCTACACCACACTGGCTCTTACCAGTGTATGTATGTGGGGGGGGGACAGAAATGCTTGCACAGATGCCAGGCAGGGACAGAATTGGACAGCTAGGCCCCACTTAATTAACACATGAAGCTACTATAGTTGTCGGAGTGATTAAACTAGTGATTAAAAATGTGGAATTCGCTGCCAGAGGATGTAGAGGTGGCCCCAGGCATAGCCGGTTTTAAAAGGGGAATTAGACCGATCCATGGAGGAGAGGTCTATAACTGGCTACTGGTGACTAAAGGGAGACTTCATGTTCAGAGGCATTAAACTGCTGAATACCAGTGCCAGGAGACAACAACAGGGGAAGGGTTCAGCCTCTGCGCTTTCCAGAGGGACTAGTTGGCCGCTGTGTGAGACAGAATTCTGGACTAGATCGACCCACTGGTCTGATCCAGCAGGGCTCTTATGTTCTTAACCATAAGGCCCTGCTGCTCACAGGGCCGTGTGTCAAATCTCTCTCCTACTCTTTAGAAACTGGCAATCTGCCTTACATGAAGAGCATGTTTTCAAAAGGTCTTTTTCTATCCATTGCCGATCCCGTTGCAAAACACTGCAATTCCGTTCTGAATATCTGTCACAAAGTCCAAATTCTATCTGTGGTGAGCATTTCAGCTTTGTTTACAAGAATACTGCTGCAGGAGGAGGAGCCAAGCAGCTTAAACAAATGGGGGGGGGATTAAGCAGATTTATCATGCCATGATAACCCCAGTTTGCCTGCTCGACAAGGACACCCAGGCAAACGGCATGTCATCGAGGTTGCATCAGCTTACTTCATTTCATTTTTATATTTACCGACCAGCAATTTAAAGGGAGAGGATGGGGAGAGGCTGGCTAGACAGCTGGACTTTGGCATGGTTAATTTTAGTTACAGTATTATCGCTGAAAGATCAACAAGCAGGCACTCTCTCTCTTTCTCTCTGGCTGGCCGGCCAATTCCTTCTCTCAGCTGCCCTCCTCTCAAAGAATCCGAGCACTTCCTCAGCCCGGATACATCACCCCCAAAGTATTCCAATGCACTGGATATTTCTTGGCAGGGCTGCATTCTGGGTTGAGAAAACTCTTTGGAAGAAAAGGAGACCCCAACCTTGTGCAATTCCACAGTGTTACAGAAACTGGACTCCTTTGCTGACACTTCAAATGAATGTACAGCTGACCAACCCACACAAGCACCAGCAAGCACCAGTTCCACTCGGGCTGCAGAGAGAGACCACTCTCCTCTGTGATACAGCGCCGTGCAGAAAGATCCAATTCTAAGAAAATCGGCTCCAAAGCACATACAAATTCACACAGCAATTAGAGTGGATTATGCAGATCGGCATGATCTAAGCCTCTCCTGCTTTCGTCTGGGAAACAGCAGATGGCCAAAGACCTCCCTGCCCTCAGCATTTAGCTCAGCTCCCCTTAAGGTCTCCATCGACTGTCGGAAAAACCGTGGGCCTGGAAAGGTCACGGGCTCTGCGCTTTGCTTTTTTTAATGAGCAATTAATAATGCAAATCCAGTCAAAATATGACACTGGCATCCGTTTCACGAAGATTCACATGCGGCTTTTTGAAAGAGCCCCACCCAGGAATACCTACAGTGCCCTTTAGCAGAGGTGTAGAAACATGGCTAAAAGATGCACAAATGACAACTGACACAGCCTAACAAGGCTGTGGCTTATGAGAATCTCAGTGGGCTCAGTTACCCATTTCCTTGGCCTTCTGGCTCGATTCATCCCTCTAACACAAAGCCACCATTGTGGAATCCCATTTTTAATCAATGTGGTACAGAAGAATCTCCCGTTATTTCTCTCCTTGAACATGGGTTTAAGCAGGCCACAGTACCAACCATTTATTTATTGACTGTGCCGTTCAGTTCTTTTGGGGAAGATATTTCTGGAGAAGAAAAACATTATCCTTTAAGAAAAAAAATATTTCCATAGCTGAATAGCCTCTGCCGAAGACTGAAACCTGCCAGACAGAGTCTCTTGCAAGGAATTACTCTGCCAACAAGGCAACTCAGGAGCAATGAGGTCATTCCTAGCACAACACACACAGAGACACACACACTTGCCATAAATCATTCACAGACAGGGCTATGTGCACTGCATTCGCCACACAGATTCCACACAAGATTCCTATGAGAAAATGGAACGGCAGATGCAAAAGGGAAAGCAGGTTAACATGTTAGCATCTATGTATCTAGAGGCCTGCCACTACTTCCCCCCTGACTCATTAGGGTTGCCAACCTCCAGATGGTGGCTGGAGATCTCCCGCTATTACAATTGGTTTCCAGGCGACAGAGATCAGTTCCCCTGGAGAAAAAGTTCACTTTGACAATTGGACTGTATGGCATTGAAGTCCCTCTCTTCTCCAAACCTCGCCCTCCTCAGGCTCCGCCCCCAAAATCTCCAGGTATTTCCCAATCTAGAGCTAGCAAACCTAAGTCTCAAAAGTCCTGTTGTTCTTTCAGCCTTTGGTCTAGGGGTCCAACATGGATATCAACAACTTCCTTTTTCTGTAAACCTTTCAGCTCTCTCTGACCATGCCCCACAGATATAAAAGCAGCAGTTGGGAGTGACTTATAGAGCAGAGGCAGGCAGGAAAGGGATGCGTACCCCTACCCTTGCCTGCATCTGAAGCTGCATCCTTCCCTCCTCGTAAATTTCTTCCAACAGGTCTTGCAGCCCGACTAGCAGTGGAGGCTAGCCCAATAGGGCAAACGGGGCACAGTCTCCCCAATACAGGCTGCCCCCAACCACTTCCTATCTGCCTCTTTACTTTCCTTAGCACATTATTCAGGGACTGGCAGCTATGTAGTCATTCCCTGTCTTGTTTACCTCAGCAATCGACGTAAGAATCCATTGATCAGACCAACATAAGAATCCATTGATCAGACCTGGAGAGCCAGTATGCTGCAGTGGTTAAGAGTGGTGGTTTGGAATGGTGGACTCTAATCTGGAGAACAGGGCTTGATTCCCCACTCCTCCACATAAGCAGTGGACGCTACTCTGGTGAACCGGGTTGATTTCCCCACTCCTACACATGAAGCCAGCTGGGTGAGCTTGGGCTAGTCACAGCTCTCTTAGAACCTCACCTAATTCACAGGGTGTCTGTTGTGGGGAGAGGAAGGGGAGACCCTGGAGAGCTGCTGCTGGTCTGAGTAGACAATACTAACTTTGATGGACCAAGGGTCTGATTCAGTATAAAGCAGCTTCATGTGTTCACGTATGTGATTGTAAGCCGGTTTGATTTTCCCTTAAGTGGTAGAGAAAGTTGGCATATAAAAACCAACTCTTCTTCTTCCTTCCTTTCCTGGGAAGGAAGGAGAGGGAAAAACCCCCAGT
This sequence comes from Euleptes europaea, assembly GCF_029931775.1. Lineage (NCBI taxonomy): Eukaryota > Metazoa > Chordata > Lepidosauria > Squamata > Sphaerodactylidae > Euleptes > Euleptes europaea. Next base: position 97,795,173 of record NC_079312.1, on the reverse strand, counting down.
TAACCAGGGCTTTCTCAGCTGGAAGAATTCAGTGGTTACCAAAGACCAATTGAACTAGTATACAGTTTCTCTAAAGCCTCTGACATTAATATTAATGGTTTTAAATTAGCAATGTTACTTAGCCAACTTCATTTTTTATGATTTCCTCACCTAAAGCTGAAAGTTAATAAAGGGAAATTTATGATTAGTCTCTCTCACACATAAAGATTTGTATTGGGGAAAACTTTAGCGAAGAACTACAAAAAACCTAACTCAACTTGCAAAAATAAATCCTCAATAACTTACTTACAACAACCAGTACTGTTGATTTTGGCACTGTATTAGCACTGATCATCAAAAATACGTCTACATGAAAAGGTGACTGAGCAAGCTTGCCATAAATATTTTGCCTTGAAAAATATTTGCTCATACAGTAATGCTCCCAGTCATCACTCTTATATTGCTGGTTCAAATTTTCACAAATGATTTGAGAATGTTTATTGTTTTAGTAATATGCTAGCTGAAAACCCATCTACTGGGACCTCAATGGAGATCTAGGAAAGATTTTATATGGAGAAAAAGGAAAGCTCTCCCATTCTTTATGGCTCCAAGACAGTATTCTTCATTGTTTATGATTGCAGCTTACCTTGGCCCAGGAGGCAGGGCCGAGTTCTTCCACTTCCTCCTTCAAGGGAAGAGGCTTTCTTCCTTTCCTTGAACATACTGGAAAAAGCAGAAACAAGGTATAGAATCAGAGAGTTGGAAGGGGCCACACAGGCCATCCAGTCCAGCCCCATGCTCAATGCAGGATCAGCCTAAAGCATCCCTGTCAAGTGTTTGTTCAGCCGCTGCTTGAAGACTGCTAGAGAGGGGGAGCTCACCACTTCCATAGGCAGCTGATTCCACCGCTGAACTTCTCTCACTGTAAAAATTTTTTCCCTAATGTCCAGCTGGTACCTTTCCACCCATAATTTATACCCGTTATTGCGAGTCCTATCCTCTGCTACCAACAGGAATAGCTCTCTGCCCTCCTCTAAGTAACATCCTTTCGAATACTTAAAGAGAGCAATCATGTTTCCCTTCAGCCTCCTCTCTTTCCAGACTGAACGTTCCCAAGTCCCTCAGCCTTTCCTCATAGGGCTTGATCTCTAGGGTCATGATCATCCTCGTCACTGTCCTCTGCACCCACTCCATTCTGTCCACATATTTTTTTGAAACAGAGCCTCCAGAACTGCACACAGTACTCCAGGTGCAGTCTGACCAATGTGGTGTACTGGGGGACTATGACATCTTGAGATTTGGATGTTATGCCCCTGTTGATACACACCAAGACTGCATTAGCCTTTTTTATTGCTGCATCACACTACTGGTCATATTCAGCTTACAGTCCACCCGTACCCCTAGATCTTGTTCACACACAGTGCTACCGAGAAGTGTATCCCCCATCCAACATGTGTGCTTCTCATTTTTGTTACCCAGATGTAGAACTCTGTACTTATCCTTGTTGAATTGCATCTTGTTCACATCCACTCACTTTCCCAGTATGCTCAGATCTTGTTGAATTCTATCTCTATCTTCCAGGGTATTCACTACTCCTCCCAATTTGGTGGCATTAGAAAATTTCCACCCCCTCATCCAGATAATTTATTAAAATATTGAATTGTATGAGGTCCAAAACTGAGCCCTGTGGCACCCCACTGGACACCACAATCCAATCAGATGAAATGCTACTGACAACTACTTTTTGGGTGCAGTTCTCCAATCAGTTCCCTATCCACCTAGAGTCCAATCTGCATGCTCCAGCTTACTTGTCAGAAGATCATGGGAAACTGAAACCAAGGTAAATAATATCGATGGCGTTCCCACAGCCAGTAAGCTCATCACATAATCAAGAAGGAAACAATGTTGGTCTGGCAGGACCTGTTAGGGACAAATGCATGCTAGCTTTCCTGGATTACCAAATTGACCTTCAGATATTTGCAGATTGACCTCTTTAAAATCTGCTCCAATATCTTCAGGTCAGATTGGCTGGCCTGTAGTTTCCTGGGTCATCCTTCCTCCCTTTTTTGAAGACTGGGATAACATTACCCTCCTTCAGTTTTGTGGCACATCTCCTGTCCTCCAAGAGGTCTTGAAGAAGATGGACAAGGGCTCTTCAAGCTCTCTAGAAAGTTCTTTAAGCACTCTTGGGTGCATACCGTCTGGTCCAGGGGATTTGTACACATCCAATGCAACCAGGTGCCTCTCAACAACCTTTCTGTTCATGTCAACCAGCAGCTCGGATGCCTTGCCTTGCCTACTACCATCTCTAGATGAGCCTGTTCTCTTCTTCAGGGAAAAAACTGAGGCATTGAGCCTTTCTGTTCTCTCTCTCTCTTCTGTCCAAGTTTCTCAATTTTCACCCAACAATGGGCCTATCACCTCTTAAATCTTGCATTTGCTCCTCACATATCTGAAGAGGCTTTTCTTGTTGTAGCAAGCCTCCCTGTCCAGCCTCAGCTCACTGTGAGCTTTGGCCTCTCTGATGGCTGACCTGCAGTGCCTAGCAACCCTCAGATACTCTTCTTTAGAGGTATGTCCTTCCCTCCATTTCATGCACATTTCCTTCTTCTTTAGATCATCATAGAGTTCTCTGATCATCCACATCGGCTCTTGGATCCCCTACCAAGTTGCTGTCTGGTTGGAATAGGGATGGCTTGACCTTGCAAGAGTTGTTGTTTTAGGAGAGCCCATCCTTCACTTGCTCCTTTCCTTTCCATAATTCTTGCCCATGGAATGACTCTCATTATGCCTCTGAGTTCATTAAAGTCTGCCCTACTAAAATCTAACATACACTTCCTTGGTCCCCCACTGCAAAAGAAATTCTAGGAGGACATGTTCACTTTCCCCTAGGGACCCCTCCACCTTCATGCCATCTACCCATTCTTGCCTGTTGGCTAATATTAAGTTGAGTATGGCCAAGCCCCTCATAGCTTCCTCCATTTCAAAAAGGAAGTTGTCGGCCAGGCAGGTCAGGAAGCTGCATGACTCTGGACGCTTAGCAGAGTTTGTCTCCTGACACACATCAGGGAAACTGAAGTCACCCATAACTACAAGGTCATGTTGCCTGGAGACTCTGTCAAGCTGCACAGAGGGCAGCATCCACCTATCAATTTACATGGTGCGGCGCGATGCCTTACACCCCAAGATTAGTGCCAAAAGTTCACAACCCAAAAGTGTGATAATTGGATCTGCACTCTGTACAGGCTCAGAGTTTTTAAAGTGCCATTTGCTGGCCTCAGGGGGGAAAGTGAAGGAGGAATGGGTGTGGCTCACCTCCCAAGCACAGAGCCATTCAGTGCCATAGAAACGTAGATGACCCTAGCCAGAAGAGAACAGAAGGCAGGTAATATCATCTTTCACCCATAGTCACACCTACGTTGTAGTCAGTTGCAGGAAACCAATGTGTAGATGGGTCCTTCAGACAGAACAAGAAAAAGAGTCTCCAAGGGGGGCAGGGCAGATAATATAAACCCCTGCGCATGTTGAAGAAACATTCGTGGCCATTTTCCACTCCAAAGTGAAGGAAGGAATCCGTCTTAATTTTATTTTATTTATTTATTTATTTTGTATTTTAGGGGTACAGAAGGGGAAAAAAGGAAGGGGAAAAAATAAATCATGAGTATATAAAAACATTATTAGAGTTTCTTTAAAAAATAAGCTCATAAAGTACAACAAATATCAAACAAACATTATACAGTTTATCTAATAAAATGGCATTTTAAAGATAAATATCTTTCATTTGTCAATATATCGTTTTGAAAGAGATATTAACTAGTCAATTGCTTATTTGGAAGACATATAAGTATAAAATAACTCCCATTTTTCATTAAATTGTTCCATGGATTCATTAATCTTTGGATTTAAAATAAAGGTCATTTTTGCCATACTGGCGTAGTCTAAAAGCTTTTCTTTCCATTCTTCAATTTCGGGAATAGACGTTTGTTTCCAAGTCCTTGCCAGAACCGTTCTTGCTGCTGTTGTGGCATATTTAAAAATATCATGAAATTTCAAAGGCAGGTTTGGTGGGACGATACTAAGTAAATAATATTTGGGATCTTGTGGTATCTTCAGGAATCCGTCTTAATTTTAGAAGAAGAAGAATAGTTGGTTTTTATATGCTGACTTTCTCTACCACTTAAGGAAGAATCAAACTGGCTTGCAATCACCTTCTCTTCTCCTCCCCACAACAGACACCTTGTGAGGTAGGCGGGGCTGAGAGTGACTGGCCCAAGGTCACCCAGCTGGCTTCATGTGGAAGAGTGGGGAAACCAACCAGTTCCCCAGATTAGCCTCCGCCGCTCATGTGGAGAAGTGGGGAATCAAACCCAGTTCTCCAGATCAGAGTCCACTGCTCCAAACCACTGCTCTTAACCACTACACCACACTGGCTCGCATGGCAGTCGTGACCACCTGGTACTAAAATCACAAAAGGGGGAACCCCAGACACTGAAACAAGCATAATAGGCAATATAACTCTCCAAGTTGCAAGAATTTAGAAATCATCTATCTCTGATTATTATCTGTAGGGATGAATGTAGAATTAGTAATTAGAGGATTATGTTTTCGTCACTTTTCCTTTGATCCTTGCTCGGTCGTTTGTGGTTGCTGATGAGGTGTGAAATTTTATTTTTTCCCTTAATAAACTTATTTTTAATGTGGCTAAAATTATATCTATGTTAAGCCCCCTGTTCAGTCAACGTATATCAGGGGTCGAGAGGGGAGGGGGTAGCAGTTAATCCTACTCCCCTAGATCACTCAATCCACCCCCTTCGGTAGGGAGTATGAGAAGAAAGGGAAATGCAACCTTGGAGCTAAGCCTTTATTAGCAAAGCAGCCGGGGTTAGGGGCTTCCGCTCAAACCCTCAGGTGAGGTGAACACTTACATTGATTTGATAATGGCAATGATTTGGGAGGGGGATTTGTGGAGGAAGAGAAGCCTTGCTGCGTATGACACCCAGGATGGACTTACTCCCACATGGGCAGAAATGAGTGCTTGTAAGCCCCATTCCCCCACACATGTTGTTGGGATTTTTTTTTTAAACAACCAGAGCAGAATCAAGGAGGAGGAGGACTGAGAGGGCAGGACAGAAGGAAAATTCCTGTGAGTCTTTGCCTCCCTCCCTCACATGTAGGGTGAGGCTCATGCTGAAGACAAACCAGTTTGACATCAAAATCAATGGCTGTCCTCCAGATTGTGCACATACATTTATTATGTAATTACCGGTTCTCCCTTGGCTCCTACAGAACATTCTACGTTATTTTGGATGTATAAAAATAGCGCTATTCCCGATAGTTATCCAAGGCAGATGAAGGAGTCTCATGGTATCAATACCTTCCGAACTATCCACTTGCCAGAGTGGCATCTTCAGATGAAAAAAGATTGATCATATAAAGATAAGGACCACATCCTAGGTTACAGCTCCGTTTGTGCCAAACTGAAGGCCTATCCTAGAAGACTATGGAGGTGGCTAACTCCTTAATAGCTTGGACTGTAATGAAGACAGGTGTTTACCTATGTTTTCATAGGCCAGAATATTACAGGACCACACCCATGACAGACTTCAATGTCTTAGTTCAGGACGATGCATGAAGAGACAAATAAGGCCTCTGATATTTTTAACTGTGGCTGTCCTACCCAAATAGAAATAGGAGGATCCTCTGCACATTTAGCTTGTGCTAGCTCTTTCTCTGCTTGTGAACCAGCTTTGGGTAAAAAGATATGGTGTCTTCCATAGAATTTACCTTGGGCATAAACATGGAGTTGGATCTAAGCCCCATCTTGCCCTCATCAAAAACACATAGCTGTACAAACTCTGAAATTCCCAGGTCAAGAGAGAGAGCTTCAAGGAAAAAAAATACTTCAAGGTTAAAAACTTTAAGGAATTCCTGGCCATGGGTTCCAAACCTAATGCAGGCAATAAAACAACGCTTTATAGGGCAATTAATAAGAGAAGTTCCTTTTAAGAATCTATAGACATGCAAAAAAGTGAAAGTGACAGAAGCCTTTGGGGAAAGGGATCATGTCATTTTGGAATTTGTGATAACAAAGGACGTGAAAACTGATCATAGTCAGACACCTACGCTGAATTTAGGAAGGCCTAAGTCATCCAATGAGAAGGGGGGGGAGATAGGATACAGCTAAAGAAGCCAGTGTGGCTCCACAAGGAACTCTCTGATGAGCTGAAATCTAAAGGGAAATGTATAGAATACAGAAGGAAGGACAATAACCAAGGATTAATACAAACAAGTAGCCCAAGCATGCATGGATGATGTCAGAAGGCTACAGCCTAGAAAGAGAGGTTCCTAAGAGATGCTAAAAAACAATAACAAACAACTTTGTCTATTTTGCCTCAGTCTTCTTCCATAAAGGGAATGGTGTTCAACCTGGGGAAAGCAAAACAATATGAGGTATGACTTGCAGCCCAAGATCGGTAAGGATACAGAAAAATCTAGCTACTGTAAACGAGTTCAGGTTTCTAAGGCCAGATGAATTGTATCACAGGACACTGAAGGAGTTTGCAGATGCTATTTCAGAACCTCTGGCTCTAATCTTTGAGAATTCTTGGGGAATAGGTGAGGGGTTGGAAGATAAGATGTTGTCTCAGGAAACTAGAGACCAGGTTAGCGTCAGTAACTAGTAAAATTCCAGAGCAGATTATTAAACGGTCAGCCCATGAGCATATAGAAAATGACACACTGATCACCATAGCTTGGATCCTATGTATGAGTTCATAGGCTCACAAACTTTGTTTGTGCAAGGTAAATGGTTTTCAATGGGCTCTTGTGCAAACAGAAGTTTTTGTGCAAGAGTAAGTGTGTTCTGCAGCATGGACTATCCAGGGCACACAAAACTCATTCATAGGATCCAAGCTTAGGAGCCCATATAGGTTTATTATGTAATTGTTCATGATTGTGTAGTTTATGTATTGTTCAAATGCTTAAATGTTTTTATGTATTATCTTGGGGACCCTGATCAGGTAGAAAGGCTGCATAAAAATGTTTTAAATAAGTAAATAAATAAAAACAAGTAAAGTGAGGCCAATCTTCTTTCTCATATTCTCTTTTTGTTTGGTAGATCATGGGGATTCCATGAATGTATGAGTCTTGGTTTCAGCAAAGAGTCTGAGAAAGTCTCTCATAATATTTTTGTGGACAAGATGGTTAAATGTATGCTGAATGATAGTACCATTAGTTGGATTCATAGTGTTTGATAGTACCAATAATTTCTGCTACTGGAAGGAGTGGGCATTTCCTCCCTCCCTCCCTCCCTCCCTCCCTCCCTCTCTCCCACTGCAGTCCTCCATTTTTTTTCCTGGAGTTCACCAGTGGGATGCAGTGGAAGGAGGAGGCAGGAAAAGTCCAATGCACATGGAAGTACTTTCCATTAGCAGGAATGATCTACAGGATCCAAGTAACTGTTGGCTGAACAATCAAACTCAATAAGTGTTCATTAATGGCTTCACACCAATCTTGAGGGAAGTCTCAAATGGACTGTAGAGGGCTCTGTCCAAGACCATGTGCTGTTCAACATTTGTATAAATAATCTGGATGAGGGCAGAGTGGGGGTGCTCATGAAATCAGTAGACCACATGAAGCTGGGAGAGATAACATGAAGCTGGGAGAGATAATCAGTAGACCACATGAAGCTGGGAGATATAAAGAAATCAGAGCCAGGATTCAAAATTATCTTGACAGTCTGGAACACTAAGCCAAGACCAACAAAATGAATTTCAACAGGAATAAAGGTAAAACCTTACATTTAGGTACCCCCCTCAAAAAAAAATCAAAGGCATAAGTATAGGATGGGGGAGACCTTGCTTGGCAGCTGTAAATGAGAAAAGGAGGTAGATGTTTTGACTGATCACAGTATTTGGACTTCAAGGGAAGTAATAGTGCCATTCTTTTTTGCAGGCCTCATTTAGAGTACTGGGTCCACTTCTGGGAATCACATTTAAAAAAATGCATTGACAAACTAGTGCACGTCTAGAGGATGGTGACCATAATAGTAAAGGACCAAATCTTATGAGGAAAGCTTGAAAGGTGGGTTAGATCTAGTGATCTGCAGAAGCAAGTAACTTTCCCAAGGAACCCCCTGAGTCAGAAGGCTGCAATGGAGAGTGGGAAGGAGGTGAAACCACAACAAGAGCTGTACAAACAGAAGAGGAAGAATAGGTGATTTCACCTGCTTCCCCTTTTTGCAGCCTTTCAGCTCATGTGGCTATTCATCCACTTGGTTCCCGTAACTCAGGGAATAAATTTACTTAGGGCCAGAACAGAGCGGTGAGGGAGGGAAAGATAAATGACTGGAAGCCCCTTCCACTGATTAATCATATTATCTACCCATTGTCAAGCAGGACTTGTTCACTAAGCAATTAATTTATTTTTCCATGGTGGCATCAATTCACTTAGATATTTTAGCCTTGGGTGGGGAGGGGATGATGAAAGCTAAACCAAATTCTAAGGAAGGCACAGAATCTATGAAGGGCCCTTACGGATAAATGGCCTTCTCTCGAGACTCAGTGCAGCTTAACCAATAGGCTGAAAGCTATGAGACTGGGGACATATTAGCAGGTGATAGATTATAGTTTACAGTTTATAGAAGCATCTGATGTAGCTGGGGAAAAGAACAGATTAAGATGCTGCCTGACTTTGGAGGTCCCTCTCCGCTTTATAGTTTTAGACTCTTTTGGAGTGGGGAACCCGACAGTGCTGTCCCAGGATGAGGCTTTCCCCTTGCTAGGAAACCCAAGGATATCATATGATCACAGCAAGATGCCTGCTGTCCATAAGACTCCTGCTACTGGAGGTCTGTGAATGGGAGTTGGAAGAAGAGGAATCTTAACCAGACGTGCTGCCAAAAGAGAGACAGGTGGAATGAGATCTGTGCCTCCTCTTACGTTTTGTGCTGAGACATGCTCCTTGAATGGCTACAGTATTTAAGGGGTTCCCCCCTTCCCCTTACAGGATGTTTTGTCAGAGCACCTGCAAAAGAATTGCCTAAATGGCACATCATCTGCTCCTGATGAAACAGCACTCCTTCACCACTACCACTATTTCATGAACTTTGTGGGGCCCAAATCCCCATCACTATGGAAATAGATATGGGGAATTCCTGGGAGTCCCTAGATCACTCATTTCTCTTTCCATTTGACTTGTGCCTTCTTCTTGTGGCAAAAGGCCATATCGGAAGTCACGTAAGAATATGCTTTCCTCTGTGATGTCTGCTGCATTGATCTGGGCCACCTTGGGTTCTTCAAGTTGTTGGGGGCAAAGGCAGGACTGTGCCTTTGTTCCTACCTGCCCTATAGGTAGGGGAGGAGGTCTAGAACACTCACTGTTCTCCACTACGAGTGTGATGGAGGCATGAGAAAAATAAGCAAGATCAGTCTCCCATCAATCTCAACAAAGAGGCCCTTCTCTTGATGAAAGAAATTTAAGTATTTGGACTAGCCTCTTGCTTCAAGGAGAGTACAACCCCAAATAATGTAGAATGCCTTCTACATTAGCCAGGAGGGAGAAATGCAGAATCCTGGTGCACAATAATTATTTTCCACAACTGCTGTGACTTGAGGGGACTTGGGACTAGTACTAATGCAATTCCATGAAATATTACAGTCTGACTACAAATCATCTCCTTCCTTTATAATCTCACAATTCTTGTCTAAAGTTCTTGTTCGTGTTAACAGACACTGTGGAGGAGCTGACCTTTAACTCACGTGCTTGATGGAGCAGCCACATAATGTTTAGCAATGTGCAAGATTCCGCTAAAGTGAGGCCTTCTATGTTGGGGAAAAGATAAGAACATGGGCAACTGTAGACTGCCCAAAATACAGCACAATACTGGAGGGGTTGTGGGGCTAATTCACTCAGAGGAGGGCTAGCAAAAGCTCTCAGGCCAGCCCCGTTGAAGTGTATCCAACGAAAATCTTCAGGACCAGTTTCCATAGTTTGTCAGATTAACACAATGAAACGTCTTCCTTGGGTGTTAAAGGGTTACAACTTGGAATCTCAGCTATGTTATCTTTGTTTTTTACAAGCTTCCTCCCAAGTCTTCTATTTTAGTCAACACATGACAGCACGGAAGAAAGGGCATAGCCTAGGGAGTGTAGCAGCTATTGCTGCATTTCCAGTTGTGAGGCTGTAGAAGCTGCCAGAGATTGAAACTGGCTCCCCAAAAAGATAACATTAATCCCGAAGGAGCTGCCATTTCAAATGCATTTTCCCCTAGGATTCATGAGCTCTTCCAGACTGGAGGGGGGAAAGGGCACAGCAGAGTTGTTGGTATGTGATATAGCTAAAAAGTCTAATTTCCCTGTACTGTATAATTCAGTCTCAGAAACAGATTTGCTTTAGGTCTCTGACAATGAAGTATAGGTTTGATTTTTAGTTTGATGGTTATAATATAATGTTAATATTTTTGTAAGGACAGGGCTCTCAGTGCCCTGGATTGTACCATTTTGGGATGTAGGTGAAGTATAATTGTTTAAATTGGAATAATTAAAAAAAAAAACCTCAGTACAAATAGAAAATATTCACATAGGGACCAGGCTAGACGAATACTTTCCTCTACAATGCGCAAAGATTGTTTTTAAATGTGAGGGAGCAATTAAAATGGCATCCCTCACCTCCAGTCTGAAGCGGTACAGTACATTTTACCACCTTGTATTCTACCACACCAGGATGCAGCAGAATGAGCTGGCTGAATTCTAAGACAGTAGGATGAACTAGAGATTGCAGATGGGGGAGTAGGTTACATTTTCGAGTCCCTCCCTATATTAAAACAGATGTCCCTGAAAGTAAACAAACTCGTGCTTTATTTTAAAGCTGGGCTAGATTCTGTCATTATGGATGTAATATTTTTCACTTGCAGTGATTTCTTTAAAACGTAAGTGAGCCGTTCAATAAAGGCATCCCCCCATTTGCAATGTGAACTGGTGCAGTCCACTTTACTACATCACAGTCATTTTTCTTGGGCTCCCTTTGTCTCAGAAATGCCAAATGTCTGAAGTGAATTATGTCCTATTCACAGTGGTTTAATATTGATGAATAACAGGAGGAGGTTACAAGGTTCAAAATGTTGTGGATGGAAGAACCTTAATAAGTAGGAAATCTTTCCATTATTTTTTAAAAAGACTTCTGTCGGCTGGTTGCTCCTCTTCTTTTTAATGATAATCCATTTTAAGGAGAGAAAACCAAGCAAAGGGAACACGTTTCCTTGTGGGATGACAACACAAAAAAATGAAAGGCCTATAGCCAACCTCCACACAATGAGGGCTGATGCAACAGAAACCACAATTACATAAACTGGTGCAGAAAGCTGGTGAGCTTTCTAGGAATGAAAAACAAAAGATCACATTTTTTTCCAAAAACTGTTTATGAAAATCCACACGTTGGTCTTGAGAAAAGAGTCCCACTGTCTTGTGGGAAGAAAAGGAAGACATTCATGAATTGGAAAAACGAACAGCATATATTTTTGCATGATTCAAAAATAGCAACACCCCCAGATCTTAAAAAAAGAGATGAATCCTGCATACAATATATGTATTCATTCAGTAAACATCAAAACTTTAAAAAGAACAATACATGATATTGGGTTGCCAGCTCCAGCTTGGGAAATTCTTAGGGATATGGAAATGGAGCTTTCAGAGGGTGCAGTTTGGGGAGGGACTTGATTCGATAGAGTCCACCCTCCAAACCTGCCATTTCTTCTATGGGAAATGATTTTTGTAGTCTGGACTATGGAGTTTAGCTGTAATTCTAGGAGAATTTCCATCCCCACCGGGAGACTGGCAACTGCAGAAAGTCATACCTGCCATTTTCCTTCAGAAGTTACTATCAGCTGCCTTACAGAAAAGAAGTCAAAATGATGAAGGGCAGAAAAGATTACGTTAGGGTGTATATTTGTGCTTGCCTTTGAATCTCCTGTCAAACAGGTTTCCCACAAACACTGCATGTCTACTTTATTACATCTCTGTTAAAAATCAGGATATATAAAAACTTTTACCTCACATTTCAAATCATCATATTTACAGCTCAATGTTCAAACAATCTATCAGTGAAACATACACCAATGCGACCACTCAAGAATTTAAGATTAAATTAAAAAGCACATTTTAAAACTGGGAAAAAAGGTCTATGAGCACTAAAATATGATAATGCTGCAGCTAGGTAAAATTGAACACTGTCCACCAGGAACTGCCCATATCTATTTCTGCAGGTAGACTAATCTATTCTCACTGGACACAGAAAATGCTACATGATATCTGGAAAGACTGGCTTTCAAATCATGCAGTTATCCTTAAATATCAGATCTACAACTTTGTGAAATAGCATACAAAACACAATGGGTGGTTGCCATCATCATCTCAAGGATGAGCCAGCTCCTCCCACCCCGAATTCACTGAAAAGGCATAAATGAAAGGCATCATTAATGGTGAAAAAAGATCACAAATCCTAATACTTTTGTGTATGTGTGTGTTTTAAAGTTTTCACTTGGCTACACAACAAATATAAGATTTGAAGGGAGCTGACTGCATTAGAACGATCACTACACACCAGACAACAGCAAGGTACAAAGCAAGCTCAGGGCACCATCTTGGAAAGCAGCCGTTATGATTGACAGAAGTAGCCCATGCACAAGAAAAGAGAACGAGATTTGCAATTAGTAGATTGTGGGTGTTTGTTTCTACAAACTTGTGCTGGTAAGTGACAACAAAATGATCCCCAGTCACTCGGATGGTGTGCTATTCTATAGAAGCTGCAATCTTGTGCGTCCTTCCACCCCTCAGAAGGAAACATTTGTTGGCAGAGACTGCAGACGTTTTACTCAGAAACCTTCTGAACTTTTTTTTTTAAATAAATAAAGTGATTATGAGTTTTGGTCCATTTTTTCCCTTCATATTGCTAATGATTGTTTGGGACTTGCCACTTCACAATTGCTACACTCACTGTGGAGACCGTTCAACTTTGGGGGCATTAAAAAGTTAAAGGCATTACTGTAATGCAACGACTGCCTTTTTTATGGTGTCGGTGGTGATGCTTTTCTCATTACAGGAATTATTTATGTGCTGAGAATGGATTGAATCCTGTCAAGGTTGGCTAGTCTCTGCAGCAGTAAGCCATTAGTGCCTTGATGTATATAAACATTACTTTCACCTGCTAAAGATAAAAGGAACAGACATGCCTTCCTCTCAGCAATTCAAATGTTTATTTTTGCCAGCCCAGAGGAAAGCTATAGGGGTGTCGCTCTTTGCTCTTTTCTCCTTGCCTGGATGCCAACTGGTATGGGATCGAAAGGCCAACCTGCAATCCTTTTGTGTGTGTTTTTTGCAAGTGGATCCAGTTAAATAGAAAGCAGCCCTGAAAGGTTTTAAGCCACGTTCATTCAGTATTCATACCATATCCTTCAAAACTGGAACAAGCCATGACTCAGAAAATTCAAAGACACCCTTCCTGGAACAGTTGAAAGATCCCCACCAAAGCCTTCTCATCCATCTGCTCCTTGCCATTTTCTGCAGTGTCTTCGCACAAACAATACGTTACATAAGAAGAAACATACAATTATTATTTACATAAACATTCTTCTGAACAGGTATAGGAGTCCTTCACCTTGCTTTTTCACAGTGGCAAACAGCAAATGATCTACAATACACTAATCAGCAGTTGTCATGGATACCATGTAAAGCTCAGCAATGTTGTGTATGAATGTGTCCATAGTTATAGAAACTCGACATAGTTCTCCGGAATCAATCCTGTCTTTCCATTCAGGGTTCCTTCCAACCAGCCAGGCTCTTGAGATGGATGAACTGGAAAGAAAAATACAAATTATTAATGCATAAATCTGAATTATAAAACCAGGAGTTTTGTTTTACCTGTACATGTCCAGTTCTTGGTGGTTGTTGTTAAGCAACTTACCCACTGGAATAGCCCCTCTTTATGGCTACAGGCTCCATTTTCTCCTCCAGTTAAGACTTCCTCTAAGAGGAGTAGCCCCTAATGTACCCAGACAATGCATGAACAATAACATGCCCATAACATACCATAACATACAAGTGCCTTTACACATACACCTCCCAACCTGGATATGGGATTTTCAAGTCTGTGTATACACAGCAGCAATCCTGAAGCAAAACTTAGAGAAATCTGAGAGAGGACATTTAATTTAACTGAATTTGATCTTTACTGAATACAGCGATAGACAGAAAGGTTAAGGAAAAGGACACAGATTATAGCAGAGGTGTTGAACTAATTTGTTATGAGGGCTGGATATGACATAAATGTCACTTGGTCAGGCTGGGCCATGTGTACCATAAAATGTAATGCCAGGTACCGAGATACAAACTTTATAGAAGACATAGGCAAAGCCGATTAATGATATTTTTTATTTTTTTACTTAAAATACAAACATGCTTAAAATAAGAACACGCGTACAATATTTTAATTTATTTAACAGCAGGATCACCAGCCCAGGTCAAGAGTTCTGTGTGTGTGGGGGAGGTGGCCGCCTTTGCTGGCTCATGGGCCGGATCAGCCTGGTGAGCTTGGTATCGTTTTGTGTTGGACTTCTTCACTCACTTGAAGTTGGCAAAATTGAGGTATATTACCTGAAAAAGCATCCCCCATGGTGGGAGGTTGGTATATTGCTATTTTGCTTGAACCTGAAAACTCTGCAATCCTTGAATCTGCTAAATAACTTGTATGAACAAGACTGTGAGGGTTTGGCTTAGGACACAAGTTTCCTTGCATCCCACTGAAAGAGACCAATTGCTGGCCAAATATCTTTCCTCAGGAGAATGTTTTGTTACACAGCCTGGTATGGGAGTCTGGATCAACGTTGCAAGGCTGCAGCCAGATGTTTCTGCTGGCAACAGCTGAAGATGCCTTGGCCTGGGCATTGGATTGGACCACATCCAGGGAGGAATCCACAACAAGAACAGCAATGAGAGATATTGTTGAGTCCACCATTCACAGACTTGCATTTAATAGCAGTAATAAATTCATTTATCCAAATGAGAACTGCCCCCAAAAAGTTAGTAACCAATTCTCTGAATGAAGTGAAGAAGGAGGAGGAGGAAGCTGCCTCTATCCTCCTCTTGAGGAGAATGTTATGGCTGTGAGAACTGAGTTGGAGGTCAGGGTTCACTAATAAAATAATGGAACCTTTAGGTCTTCCAGAATCCCCTGGAACAAAGAATACAATGCAGTTCCAGAAAGAGCACTCATAGGCCTTTATGAGTGGGCACTGACGGGACAATTAAGCTAACCCTTTGAGCCAAAGGAGACAAATAAGGTTCAAGATTCTTGGCTGCTGGGGATAACTTGTCTCCGCATAAGCAAGTGAGGATCAGAGATTCCTCCACTGATGAAGCTGGATGGGAGGTTGCAGACTTTCTACTGTGAAAAGGAAATGTGTCTCACACTGACTTCTCTTTCAGAGATCTACTTCATACTGACTCAGGAAGCCCAATGCTAGGGAAGCAGGGACCCATTCCAGCCACTGTGATGAGGTAGTTGATCAGGGTATGGCAACTGACTGCTCCACACAGGAGTCAACTGCCTGGTAGTGAGGATGATGGTACTAAAACGTCTTCTGAAATTTTGGCAGGGAAATTCTGTTATGTGATTGTGGTCAAGCCTATCTCCTTCTGCTGCAGGCAAAACATTCTTGATTAAAAGGGCAAAAATCGCTGAATCTTTCAACAAACCCTATAAAATAATACAATATGGGCCCTTTTTCTTTTGTTCCTTTAAACAGACATCTAGAGGTTCGTTTACTATGACCTCCACAAGAACCCTGCAGACTGTCTGAGAGAGAGAGAGAGAGCAGCCCAAGGGACATGGAGGGGATCTTCTGGAGGAATTCTAAGATGAAAGATAATCCTGTCAGAAAAGGGACAAGCACAGTGAGCAATATGTCCTATAGAGGTGATGGTGAACCTTTTAGAGACCGAGTGCCCAAACTGCAACCCAAAACCCACTTATTTATCGCCAAGTGCCAATACGGCAATTTAACCTGAATACTGAGGTTTTATTTTAGAAAAAACAACTCATACATTCACCTTTTTTGCGTTAAAAGAAAAACACAGTAACAGAGCTTTAAATGATACAAACAACTTTTTATTGAAAGGTAAAAGTCTGCATTTGGTATGCATCTCTCCAGGATTCGTCCTCTGCTCAGCCACCGGACATTATTGTACATAAGTAAACAATTATACTGTGCCTGAACCTTCTCAAGAAGTGCTTGAAACTGTCAACAATTCAGAGCACGAGCCATGATGTAATTCACCATTTTTGTGACATCTTTGAGGACATCGTCAAATTTTTTGAACAATTAATGTGATTTTTGCTGTTGTGTGCATGCTGATAATTCGTCTACCCTTGGCTCATACTTTGTAAGTTTGAGAGCAACACATGCAGCACTCAGGTCATCTGTTAGCCTGTTTGTGGTGTCAGATCTGATATAATTCAAAGCTGAAAACAGCTGCTCACAAGCATAAGATGATCCAAACAAAGTAAGGAAAGCAATCCCAAGTGCTTTCATTGACTTAAAATTATTTGGCAGAGAATTCCACACTTTAAGGATTTCATTTTCAGAACTAACTGTGCTGTCCTTTGGCATCCCTTCTTTCTTCTCAAGTGTTTCACGCAGGTCATAAAATTTATTTTTCCAGATAGAGCTTTCTTGAAATTCTATTAGCTCCATTTCCAGATTTTCTAAATCTAACCAGTGTAGGCAGGAAAGATCAAGTTCTTCAAATTTGGCTTTATCTGGAGAAGTAAGAAAACACAGGGTTGTCTCCATCTTAGGGAACTGTAAAAATCTGTTACTAAAATTCACCTTTGCAGCTGCTACAATGCTAGAAAATTCCTTGTAGATTTCCTGATGGCTTGTAGGATTGTTTGCAAATGTTGTAGAATTTTCTAAATGCTTTTTTAGATGGGCAGGGCCCCAGACAAACTGAAGACGGGCGCCCCCCCCCCCACAAACGAGGGTGTGTGTGGCAAGGTTGTCTCCATCTTACGGAACTGTAAAAATCTGTTACTAAAATTCACCTTTGCAGCTGCTACAATGCTAGAAAATTCCTTTAAGATTTTCTGATGGCTTGTAGGATTGTCTGCAAATGCAAAATTTTCTAAATGCTTTTTTAGACGGGCGGGGCCCCAGACAAACTGAAGACGGGCGGAGGCCCCACAGCTCAGCTGAGAGGGGGGGCATGGCAAGGTGCTTGGCCACAGCCTCCCGGTCCAAACTGAAGAGGGCGGGCCCCCAACAGCTGAGCTGCAGCTGCAGCTCAGCTGAGAGGGAGGGCGCCAGCGCAGGCTTGGGGAGCATGGGCTTGGGGAGAAGGAGCACCGCCCTCAGCGCTCACACCACGGCAACAGAGAGGGCTCGGCATGACGGCTGCGGCACGCATGCCATAGGTTCGCCAACACGGTCCTATAGCAACTCGGATGAGAAGGAAGTTTATCTTCTATACTTCTTTTTGTTTAACGCCACCAGTCTGAGTATTTACTGTGAATTAACTGTTGATTAAATCCTCTGCCTTGCAAGTAACTGCAAATGTTATTAATTCAGTTTTATGATTTCAAACATTAGTCTGAATAATCCCTATATTTTTCCCCCTCTGGGCTTAAACATATATCCCTGCCAGGGAATTAGGAGGTCCCCTCCCTGTGATCTTGACTCCCATCAACCAAAGAAGCTCTTTTGGTGGGTACACAAGGGAGGGCCTTTTCAGTGGCAGCCCCACAATGATGGAATAACCTCCTCAGGGAGGTGCACCTCCCTTTCAATCTTTAGGAGGCAGTTGAAGATGCTATTATTTAGGATCACATTTGACTAATTTACTGTATGTCCTAAACTGTGATTTTAAATTATGAAGTATTTTATGTACTATCTTTTATGTATTTTATCTATATTGTAAGCTGCCTTGATCTCCATAAGGAAGAAAGGCAGCTAATAAATATTTATAACAACAGCAATAATATTAGCAGCAACAGTAGTAATAGTTATTGTTATTACCTACTTCCACCTATGTGTATAGAGTAACATAACAAAAAAGTAAAAGATTAATCCCTGCTCCAAGTTGCTCGCAGCCTTAAATTATAATAATTGGAGAATAGTGGATATGATCAAATACAGATAGAGATATTCAGGCTTAATTTCAATATGGGGTGAGTACTCGGGGATTAAACTACCAGCTGGAGCTCTGTGATGCTCTTCCTAAAGATTTCTTTCTCATTCCGCTAATGCACACACCCGCTTTTCCCCAGTGCTGAAGTTTAAATTCTATCTGCCTTCCCAGATGGCATATTCTTTAGCCTAAAATTCCTCTCCATTCAATCCATACTACATTGTCTTTGAATCCATGTCCATGCCTCTTTTCTCCACCCTTACATTTTTTAAAGCTCTGTGTTTATATAGTTAACAGACCTTAGGAAATTATATTCCTGTTTGTGAAAACCACTGTGATGACAACAGGGTTATATAAGCCTAGTCATACATGCTGGCCCATAAGAGGAGGAGAAGGAAGGAAGGAAGGAAGGAAATATTATGAAGAAGCCATTTCTGTTTCTATGCTGATAATACAAAAAAAAACAAAACAAAAAAAAACTCTTGGGAGTGAATGGGGTTTTATAAAAAAAAATCTGGAAAGCTAACCTTCAGTAGTCAAGAAATATTCTTTTTCGGCCCTGTTCATTAAAGGGATTTCCTATGCTTTGCTTTGGAAAAAGACCTTCCCTTACTGATTCAAATTCCAAGAAGACATTTAAGCACAAGGATAGCAGGACATGACAGAGCCAGCTCCCAGCTAAAGAATAAGCTGGCGACTTGTCGACGTTTACAGTAGGGTGGAGATGAAAATGGACATTGGTGTATCTCCAGTGATGATCCTTAAAGAGAAAGCATACAATATCATTGGTAGTGAGCACTGTGACACTTGAGTTATTATTAACAGCTAACTAGGCAGGGATAGGGGAAGAACAGGGTGCTATGAGAGTGAGTTCATCTTCGTAAAGATTTGTGAATTGAACCTAGTACCTTCTTTTGACACCTTTGGGTGAAGATGGGCTGTAAAGCAAATTAAACAAATGGTAACATAAATGCGAAAATATCAGACTATTGCTAATTCTGCTCCACCCTCCATTTAGTCGGAGTAAAAAACACTATACTAGATGGACTAATAGTCTGACTAAATCTAAGGCAGCTTCATATGTACACATTTAGGAAGAGAAGTTTCCATTTGATTCCCAGTCTAAATAAGTGGTAGTGAAATGGGCAGCCCATTCCTGAGGGTGGGGGTTAGGAGGCACCCAGAGACAGTGCACCTGCGCCGCCTCCAGAACAAATTCCAGCCCCCCCACTGAAGCAAAAATCCTGCCCTTACCTGAAAGCCCCATGGAATCGCTCCATAGCGTTCCACGGGGCTATGCCTCCATTTTCGGTGGTGTAAACTCAAGTAAGGGCAGAGTGGGTGTTCCTGGTCTGAAAGGGCTTAGGAAATGGCACAGAGGTGGCTCCGTCCTGGGAACACCCCCTGGATTCTGGTGTGGGGAGTTGCACCATTAGAACTCTTCTAGGAGGCTGTGTCAGCGCCCGAGCCCTTCACTGTTGCACCGCTCCCGCAGGGCCAGCGTAAGTTGCCCTACACCGGCGTCCGTGCCAGTTTGCATGGTGCAAGTGGTATGGACGCCGGCGTAGGGGTCACACTGGTTCCTGTGCGGCTCCGCCCCCCTCTTCAGGATTGCACAGTTTATATATAAAATGAAGTATAAAATGACCTGGGTAGATCAAATTCTGCCTTTACCACTGATCCTGTCAGTACATGAGAGGACCAAAAATATTTATTTGGGAATATTTATCTAATTAGTATCCCACCCGTCTTGAATCATTATTATAAAAGAGTAGCAACCTTCTGTGTACTTACTCTCTATATTCTCCCCCCCCCCCATTTCTTATTTCATTCTAACCCACTTATTTTATGGGGACAAAGGAAAGGGGGGGGGGAAACCCTTACTCAACCAAATCAGAAATAGAAATCTTTTTCTGAATCAGAAGAAGTACACTTTCCTGTTTAAATATTAAGTGCTTTGTTTTAATATTGAACACCAAGGCCATTTTTGCATGGTCAGTTTTGATGCTCACTCACAGCTCTTTTTTAAAATACGACTTTAAAAATGCCTATTCATGGTCCTGGCGCAAAAGGAGAAATTCCCCCCTTCCACTCGCCTGCTCCTTCGTTCCTGTTTGCATAGCCATTAGCATGTGCATCGCTAACGCGCCGATGTTGTTTTGCATGGTTCCTTGAGGGGGATTCTTCGTGGCAAACACCAAAGGTCGCGTTAAATGGGCTCTTTAGTAATGCGAAGCAGGTATGCGCTGGCTTCGCAGTCACTTCTGGAATGACGGTTCAGCGTGAAAAATTCAAAAAAATATGTGGGGCAATTCAGCCTGGAACGCGCTGCTAATTACCATGCAAAAATGACCCAAATGTTCCTCTGATGATCAAACCAGCAAAACGATGAAGAGCCGTGGAACAGTTGCACTCTGGTTGGATCTGGACATTTTCTCTCTCGGATTCAGACTGTGTATTTATCCCCCCCAAAAAAAGCACTCACTTCTTAAAAAAAAAAGATTTAAAACTATCAACAAAATGGAAGTCGTGTGACACCCTCAAAGGACTTCACATGAGCAAGCCGGTACATGACATATTTCTTCAGGTTACTTAAAACCACAACCACAACAATACCCCATCACTAGACTTCCAAGTAAACCTATAAGAAAAGCTAAAGATATTAGAAATCCCCTCTTAAATTTACAGCTAGCCCAGGTCTGAACTTTCCGGTCCTGGATGTCAGGCAGATAACAAATGAATGCCAGAAGGGAAAAAAATGCATTTTTTTTATTGCATCACCATGACTCTTAATAAACTACTTCTCCCATATGGAATCTGTACAACCCTTATTAAACTGTTCAGATTTCCCCTTTTTCTTTTAATCTGTTTCCTATGCAGCACTAGCTGACTTTGCATCTGTTCCATTTCTGTTTTAATTCATACCCCACAGAGCTTATTTTTTCCCAATCCAGTTTGTCCATGGACATTTTATATTCACAGTCTAATTCTGCATTCTCAAATTTGCTTTGGTTAAATGACCTAATTTCCTTACCTTGCATTTTTTTAAAATTATCTCCGACAGATTGCAATATCCTAGGGCCCAGGAACACCCACACTTATTTGTTTTCTTTGACATGTATTTTTACGTGTAATTAAAAAACAGGCCCCGTCATCTCTCCCCTGCCTCCCCCTCATCTCAAACACTTAATGGGAAGTATGTGGTTACATTAGTTATTTTAATTTCCATAGCCATTCATTAACATTTTTAGACTAGAAGACGGGGCTCTTTATGATATGGCCACTTATCAAACCCCTATTAAGAACTCCCACGTAGAGTTTTTCATTTAAATAATTTTCAGCTTTAAAGTTTCCCACCATAATTCAGAACTAACACACTATGTTGGCTGGTTAAATACTCCTCACATGAAGAAGTAATATTTGCAGCAGTCTCTTAGATGCACAAACTTTAGCAATTCTGTCTTAGTCAAACTATTCAGTTCTCAACCTCACATAATTAGGTTTTTTTTTGTTCTGAGAGAATAATTTGAGAACAGCTGCTATGTCTCTTTTACAGTTTACTAAATTCAGATGTATTATTTGCTCCACTAGTCAAAAACCTAAGTCCTCAGGACTAAAAGCATTGATACATCACTGCCCTGTTTTTCCTATGGCTACTATATAATCATTTAAGTAACTATAAAGACCTGGGCTGCTCCTGATTTATAGATAGTGCTTACATTACAGTCCATCAATCCTTTCACTGCTGCGACTAGCAGCTACTCTCTTTCCAAAACCTCCCTGAACATATCATAGCACCTACAATTTTGAATAGGGCGGCTAAATTTTGACCCAACCCAAGTAACTAAGAGGCAACCCAATGGATAGATTTCCTTTCTTACACCTGCTCTTTAACTGTTTTGGAGGAGAACCTGTTCACAGTTTTGGGCTACCAACTGTACTCTCAAAATCACAAACTGCAGTGCCAGCAACAAAGTCTCAACATCTGCACTGAAGGACAATTATAAACAGCACAATTTTTGCCAGAAACAAAGGCTATACATAAGTTTAGCAAAAATGATCACGCATGACTAATTAAAACTTTTTTTTTTTTACAACAAGGAACGAGGGAAGTGCACAGAAGGATATTGTCAGCGGTCAGGAATTTTCTAGGACAAATACTCAAATCCACTGTGGAGAAACAGCTAACAGATGGAGTTAGTATTTTTAAGAGTCCTTAATTGCTCAGAGCTGCAGCAGAAACAGAAAGTGAAGGAGATACAGGAGGATACAGAAGTGAGTAAAATATAATTAAGTTTGTAAAATATACAGACCCCCTACAGAGTTGTGAAGATGTGGGAAGCAATTCCACAAAAAACCATGCCTTTTACTGAGATCAGAAGGCATGCTGTGGCAGGCAGGCTCAGTGACAGAGCATCTGCCTTGAGTTTGCATGCTGCAGGTCCCTGGTCCAATTCCTGGCGTATCCACTTACAAAGATGACGTATTACGTGATGTGAAAGACCTAAGACCCTCCCAAATGGCTGCCAGTCAGCACAGACAATACTGAGCTTGATATACTGAGTCAAGCCATCAGCCTAAGGCAGCTTCATGTGTTCAAACTGAGAAGGGAAGGAAGTTCTGGTTGGCTCGATCCAAGAAAGTATTAGGAAGGTTGACAAAATTTGTACTACCACCGTCTGCTTACATCAGTCTTCAAATTTTGCAAAAGGACTGTACCAACTGTCCCGATTTTATTTAGATAGATGGCATCCACAGTAAATCTTTTTTTTTTTTTTGCGCAGGATACAGAAACACAACTAGGAATTGCATAGTAATTTTAGAGTATCTAACAGTGTGGTGAAGTGGTCAGCATGTCAGACTAGGATTACGAAGACCTGTGTTCTAATTCCCCACTCACCTGTAAAGCCCACTGGGTGAAAATGGGTTAGTCACTCTATCTCAGCCTAACTACTTGGTTGTTGGGGGGAAAAATGCAAACAAACAAAACCTCTGCAAAAAGGATGATCGAAGTTCGACCCATAGTCTGATTAATGTGAAACTGACTTGTGTAGCACATTTCACTTGCTGGCTCAGTCAGTATACAGTCAGTATAGCAAGCACAGCAAAAAATATTTGAAGCCAAATCAGATGTGCTTATTGGTCATTATTTCTCTGTTAAGAACAGTTGTAAAGCATTTCTATTAATATATCACTTTTTTTTTAGCTTTTTAACTCCATAACTAAAGATTTAATATTCAAAATGCCTCCCACTGGTTGTAGTGTATTTTATTAGAGAGTGCGCCATATTCCAGGAATATTATCCCAATGGCCTCTGGGGAAGACTCATCAATTTTTGCCTAGCATCCACTGTTTCTGTTGATCAGCCTCTAGCTGTTTTGTTCTGCTTCCTTGTGTGCCCATGAGACAGGGGGAAGCATCTTAATTAATAAAGAACACAAAGGCTTCTACCAGCATCTTTCTTGCTCTACCTGACAATATTTTCTCTTGGCTGAAACAGGAAATAGGCTTTCCCCCAGTCTAGAGGTCCAGGTACTAATAAACTTCATAGTTACTTCTCACTCATCTCACTTAACCTGTACTTTTTCAAGCCCTGATAAAGTCGTTTTCACTTAAACCCCACAGTTGCAGCCAACCTTAGTTTTCGGCAACTTTCAACAAGTGTGGTCACCCAGTCAGACAGACACAATTACAGGCATGGAGAGACAAGGTCCTGTTGGCCAACCCATGTTCGACTTTGAATGTCTTTTCAGAGTTCTTGCCATCTCTGTCTGTTGATTCATTATCCACCTGATTAATCTGAGAGCCTTTCGATATATTCTGAACAATGAGTTGAGCTGCTGGGAAAGGCTTATGCTAAATCAGCGGTTCCCAAACTGTGCTCTACAGAGCACTTGGTGCTCCGCGAAACATCTCCTAGTGCTCCATGAAGACATTGGAAAGATAAATACTACTGTCATTCGGTTCAGTATATAGGTGCTAGGTGAAAATTAGTACTCCGTGACTAATTTCTCTCCTGAAAAGTGCTCCATGACTCAAAAAGTTTGGGATCTGCTGTGCTAAATATATGGGGCCAAGTGGATTTCCACACCCATTTCTCCATTTAAGATGACTCCCTGAGGCTTTCTGTCCGCCAGATTTCAAATAAGCACTTGCCCTTGCAACCCTGAAGGTGAATGCATGTGTGCACGTGACTACAGTTTTCGATTACCCTACTCAGTGGAAAGTATAAGCCTTAAGAAAATCAGCCCAATGCTTGTCCTTGCAAAATGTTTCTTCTGTATTTTGTTGGAGTCCTCACCTTTGACTACTACTCACCGTTGTCAAAGATGGTGCCTGCAGTGAAGGAAAGCTCCGAGTCATGTTCTGCTTTACAAGCATATAAAGCTCTGGCTTTGCGGGATGGTGAGCTGTGAAAATAAAAGAAAATATTCAGCTGGGGGGGGGAGTTTCTAAATGTTTGTTTCTATGTGTAGATACAAAAACTAGATTTTAAATTTATCATTCCTGCAAAGTACTTAAAAGGCTTGTCAGAGGTGCCAAATGGCAAAAAGGCAAGGTGAAGAAAAGAGCAAAGGTTGGCAGAGAGGAACGGAAGAATATCCTTTTTCCAAACCCAAAAGTTCTTTGCTGAAACCACATTTCATCATTTCAGACATTTTGCTAAGGCCATTATTACAGCATTAGAAATTCAGGCATGTCCATGCTTGCCCAATATCCTGAGTAAGACTATGTCAGAGGGTGAGGGAAGAAAAGAGAATGTAAGATAGAAAAAAGAGGATCAATTTGGCAGTCAGCTGAGAATATTTTGAGAGTTGCTGATAAGAAACATTTAGCTAGATACCTGGTTCCTGCTTGGGGTGGACATTATCAAGCTCCACTGGCGCTCTCTCACCTCAGCACAGTAAATCGTTTGGGATGGTATTTTTTGTTGAGGGATTCCCCCCCCAGCATTTTTTTTCTAGCTCTATTCCAGAACTGCATTTGTTAAAGCAGCAGAGTTCAAACCTTTACCTGCTTCAGAATTTCATTGTCTTTAGGTACATACTCTCAGTGCTCACTAGCAGTGAAACCCATTAAGCCTAGCTATTACTCTGTGTGAACTGGCAGGAGCCCTCTAGAAAGTACCCGACTCTTCTGTGAACTGCAGAACAAATAGGAATGTGGGCTACAGACACCCTGTGAGGTAGGTGGGGCTGAGAGAGCTCTAAGAGAGCTGTGACTAGCCCAAGGTCACCCAGATGGCTTCATGTGGAGGAGTGGGGAAACAAATCCAGTTCACCAGATTAGCATCTGCTGCTCATGTGGAGGAGTGGGGAATCAAACACAATTCACCAGATCAGTCTCCACCGCTGCAAACCACCCCTCTTAACCACTACACCACTATACCATGCTGGCTCCGGTAAGAAGGTCTTTTTCTCCCTTTGTAAGTACAAGGGCAGTCTACACCAATATATTTTAAAGGAGGTACTATTGGGGGGCGGGAATGGTACTCCAAGCTCTGGTAATTACCAAGCCCTAGGACCTGGGGGCTTTCTGGCGGTCTTGGCGGAGGCCTGTGTCAGCCTTATGCCCCCTGCATGAAGAGAGGCCCACACAGACTGATCTTCCATATTCTTCAAGGGGAGCACCTGCCAGTGAAAGCTGGGAAGGCATCTGTGGCCCTAATCATGAAAGCCACTTGAAACCTGTAAATCTGATATGATATATTCAAGGGCAATGAATTTTCACTGCCTGCCTGGCAGAGGAACACTTATTGTTATAGGAAACAGAAACCTATACTGTGAGAAGCGTCTGTGTAGAATTGAAAGTACATATCAAGCCCACTATTGCTCACCAGGAACAGATGAGGGGAAAATATTAGTAGTGTCAGCCTTTAAACCCCAAAGAAAGCTACATTTAATTTTTTTTTTTTTTACACAAATGGGGATCTGGGCAGAAGATGGTTATTAGTCTGAACACTGCATAGCTTTTTCCTCACGGCTTCCCAGCTCCGACACTGAACTGCCAGATGTTATGGCTACCAAGAAAACAATCTTTGAGGCTTAGAGCCTTCTCAGATGGTGCACCGAGAGGCTTCAAAGGCAGACGAGGACGCACTTGTCAAACACACTTAGATTCCATGATGGCACTTCAACAGCAGGCGGGGAGATCGATAAATTGGCACACCGTAATTCCCTGACAAGAAGGTGGAAAGGAAAAAAAATGCAGCTCCCTGGCCTCCTTACATGTCTGAAACAGTTGACACCTGCCTCCTTAGCATATGTGGGCAGAAGTCATCATCCAGGCCACCCTGATGAAAAGTAAAATGTTGGCGACAAAATTTCCCAGATGACTGCACCAAGCATAATCGGCTTCCTGTGCCTTGTTGCTATTATAGACCCAGATTGTAGACTTTCACAAAGCCGAAAGAGTGGACATCAACGTGGGGCTGCACCCAAAAGATGGCAGAGTTTGCCATTCAGCTTCCATTTGGAACAACAGCTGTGCTTGAGAATGGAGAAGAGGTCCAGTGTTACTGGAAGCTGCCAGGGATCTTTTGCCTTTTCTCCAACGTTTAGTCTGGTTGTGTCAGTTGAGCAGAGAGGTTTGGATCTAAGAGTTCCCTCCACTCCTTAATAGTGCATTCAAAGGATGCTAAGAATGAAGCAAGCTGTGCTGCAGATGAAGGCCGCCTCCCCAAGTGGTTTGGTGGGTTTAGATTTGGATGCTGGATGGTCTTCAAAGAAGAAACCTCCAGCTGAAAGGCGTCAGTGCTGTTGACAAGCATTTTTTTAAATGCTCAGCAGGGAAAAGCTTTGCCTGGAGCTGATTAAAAAGATGATCCCTCTCTTCTAATCATTTTCCTTATTTCCTGTTTGAACTTAAGAACCTATTGGTAATGTCCATTGGAATTTGGCAGTTGAGTCTGGGAAGTCTCTTCCTAAGGGTGGGGAAGTTAGTGTGTCTCTTTTCTTGGGTACTGGGCCCAATGAACTCTCCTGGGGCAAAGGTCAGGCAAGTCTTTCCCTTTGTAAAGGAGAAACGCCAGATAAATAAGCTTCATTCAATTGAATAGGGAGGTGGAAAATCTGCTTTGTGCCAGGTGATGATTGCAGAGGCGTGGCAAAGGTGAGGTGGAGTGGTAGATGCTACATTGAGCCCTGAACATATTTCTGGATCTGTTCCATGTCTCTTTCTTTACTTGTTGCAGGGGCAACAGAATACTTCTCTTCATAATTCACGTTTTTCATCCCTTGGTGCCCATTATGGCAGTTCCCTTACACTTTCTGCAAGAACTGGTGAGGCTCCTGAATGAGGGCCTATGCCTGATGGAGCTGTAGCAGCTCAGCAAGCCAGAGCCAATGACTGAGATAGAAAAGGGCTTGGCCTAGACCCCTGGAAGGTGGTGGTCACCTTAAGTCTCTGGATAATGGCTGAATGGACAATTGTCCAGGAGAAAGTGACCAGGAGGCTGCAAGAACCAGCACCATCATGTGGTGGAGGTAGAAGAAGAAGAAGAGTTGGTTTTCATATGCCGACTTTCTCTACCACTTAAGGAAGAATCAAACCGGCTTACAATCACCTTCCCTTCCCCTCTCCACTACAGAAATCCTGTGAGGTAGGTGAGGCTGAGAGTGTGACTAACCCAAGGTCACCCAGCTGGCTTCATGTGTAGGAGTGGGGAATCAAACCCGGTTCAGAGTCTGATGTTTGTTTCACAGGTGGCATGATCTTCTAAGAATACTCCCCCCCCCACAATCTCCCTTATGACAGACAATTTTACTGAACTGATATGAAGCATAGACTCTGTGGCCTTTCCTTCAAGGTGGGGAAGGGGAGAGAATCCAGCCACTCTGTACAGTGAGAGGGAAATGTCTAGAGATGCCAACTCTGGACTGGAAAATTCCGTGAGATTTTGGGGAGGAGCCTAGGGAGGCAGGCTTGGGGAGGGGCAGGACCTCGGTGGGGTTTAATGCCATAGTCCACCCTTCAAAGCAACAGTTTTCTCCGAGGAAACTGATCTCTTTACTTTGGAAATCAGCTGTAATTCCAAGAGATCTCCAGGCTCCACCTGAAGGCTGGCACCTCAAGGAACACCAGTCTTCCTGACCCTCCCATGATGACCTAATATAGAAGGAGCAAGGTGCAGAGGAAGTTGAAAGGGTAGGTGCTATAGCTTCTGCTGCTTCAAAGCTCTGCCTCTCTTGTCTGCAGTTCTCTGGTTCGCCCCCCTCCCCAGTGGCATGAAGACCTTGCCTCCCTTGCAATTGGCAGGAGGACAAACTGCTAATTGGTAGAGGGGGCTCCACCTTCCAAGAATAGGCTTTTAGAGCTGCCCTACAAATCCCTGGAAGCAGGACCAATCTCAGTATTGCATTTCATACAGATTGTGAGGGGAGAAATCGTTTTTCCCCTCACCAGGATCATTAAAAAGGGGTTAAACTATAATCTGTGATTTAAGTGAGGATTATGGTGTGGCAGTTCAGCTGCAAATAATCTAATTCATCAGAAAGCACAGAGACTGTTTTTAATTTTTAAAGGGGGTGGGTGCTTTTCCTCAGTTCCAGTTCGTAAGCAGCATTTTAATATGCACAATCACTCATCTGGATGGTTTACCTGCAAAGTAATAAATTAACGTGAATGAATGACCAGAACAAAAAAGCTGCAGCTAGAGCAATGTGCACGCCCACATACATTGGTCTTCATAAATTCTGGAAATGTGAACTGGAAGAGTGGCAAGAAACTAACCCATCAGCAATGTTCCATGTGCAGGACCAGACTCCTAAATAAGGGATGAAGTTCGGATGTCGATGTTGTTTGGAAACATCCCTATTTTGTAACAGCAAGTATTTTACTTGGATGCAACATTTCCAGACAAATCAGGCTTCTATAAAACAAATGCTGCCCTCCTATCATTCCTGCTTTAGACTGCGCATAAGAAGAAAAACCGCATTTTCACAGAACTACCTGCCTTCCCACAAAGGCACAAAGAGCACTTCTCCGCCCAATAATTAAGTTTCTTGCAGAAAATGAGATCTAGGATTTACATTTGCGGACCAGATGAACAGGAATCCAGTGATCCAAGGCACTGCTTGGAGTTCAGAAACTTGGAAATAAATTGGTAAATACAGAAACATTCCACAAGGAAATATTTCAGTTACATGGTGCTGCTGTTGCTGTGAAATTCGCTTTTCGTAATCCTTACATAAACATCCCACAGAACTTTGCCCACGAAGGATCTTCTCATCCCCTCCCCTAACATTCGTTTGTAAATCTGAATTTTTACACAACTCAGGGTTATCGGTTACATATGTCTTCTATACTACAGAAGAGAAAATGTTGGCGAACTCCACGCAGTTATCCATAATCCTGAAACCAGACCCATGTGAGAGAAGTTCAGAGAGCTTTTCATAAAAAACTGACATGATCTCAGACACGACATCACAGGGAAAGAGGCGGCGGGAAGAAACACTGTTTGACAGACAAAACAGAGTGGATGACCCCCTCCACACACAGGAAATCCTGTAACTTTACAGCTTTGTGGAAGGCAAAAGCCGGCAAATACAGTGCATTCTTCAGTGATTAATACCAACGAGCAGCTCTGCAAAAGCCTTTCCACTGTATGATGTAAATCTGGCCTCCAGTCTCCTTCTTCCTGCCCCTCGCTATATATCCACGCACGGTGCTGCAGTGCCCTTCTATTGTGCTGCAGTGCCCTTCAAAGCCCAGCCTGGATTATCAATGACATAAACGAGTCCTGGCTCTTTCTGATCAGTCTTTTAATTTTTTTTTGCCTCCGAGCATGGCACTCGGCCAGGAAAGCACTCAGTAGAGTCTCGCCCATGTGACCCTGTATGGTTTACAGACTAGCAAGAGATTTCCCTCCTCAAAATGACAGTAGACGCATGCAGCCTTGCATCAAAACCGAATCTAAAACGTGACTATGGGAACTGGAGGTTAACGATATCGGGGTTGTCACTAATTTTAATTTGAATTCGGCTGTACTCTTGGTGAATGCGTGTGCCCTTTCTATGCCCTGTTCATGACCAAATAGAATCTTATCCCATACAGATGCCCTGAGGGGAAAAAAGAATTATCGGTAAACTTGTGGTCCTGTTGAGGGAATTCCTGAAAAATGCAACTCATTGGGTTATCTACATTGCCTATCCAGGGGTGGACTGGCCATTTAATTTACAAGG
Organism: Euleptes europaea; assembly: GCF_029931775.1. Taxonomy (NCBI): domain Eukaryota; kingdom Metazoa; phylum Chordata; class Lepidosauria; order Squamata; family Sphaerodactylidae; genus Euleptes; species Euleptes europaea. The sequence goes on along the minus strand of NC_079312.1, from coordinate 97,764,836 downwards.
AAAGTTCCTGATGGGCCACTGTTAACCAGGAGCAAGGAAAGCTTAATGGCCCTAATTCTGCCAGAGCTGCAAGGGGCCACGACGGGTGCTGGCTCACCACTGCCTCTTCCTGCACTCTCGCCAACTGACAGTGGTGCAGAAGGAGGCAATGGGTAAGATGACACTCACCACTGGTGCCACTGGCCAGGCCTGAGCCTGAGTCCTGCTTTGTAGCACTTCAGAGGCCGCTAATCCTGACTTGCTACTGGGCATATTTCAACTTCCCAGTCTGTCCCTGTGCGTAACACCCATCTTGATGAAAGAGCACATGATCCAAGGGTGCTGAGTTTCACAGCAAGGCTGCATGTTGCCTTTTTGTTGTTACATACATGTGGGTACCCTGTGGGGATGCCCCGCATTTTTAGGGTGTCTCCATGTGACACAGGGCTCCCGGGGATTTCCCCTTTAGACTGGAGCAAAGGAAAAACCTGCCTTGCTCTGATTTAAAGGGGAAATGCCAGGACAGCTGCAGGCAGCGCCTCTGTCAGGAAGCTTTGAGTGGGGCAAGTCCAGGATGGGGGTTGGAATCAGGCTCCAGAAAGGTGGAGTTCAGTTCCATTTAGGGCGGGGTTTTTTTTGGGGGGGAGGGGAAATCATAGATGAGCTATGTTGCCCCTTTAACCATGTCTCAGCAAGAGGGAAGGAGGAGTTTCTGGTAGGGGAGCGTGATAATCATCACCTTGATGCTTCTTTGCTAATACAGAACATTGCAAAGTGCAGGGTGGGGATGATGTGTGGGGTTGCCAGCTCTGGGCTGGGAAATTCCTTGAGATTTTGGGGGCGGAGTCTGAGGTGGGTGGGGTTTGGGGAGGGACTTCAGCAGGGTAAAATGCCACAGAGTCTACCTTCCAAAGCAGCCATTTTCTCCATCGGAACTGATCTCTGACCCCTGGAGGCCAATTGAAATCCCAGGTGATCTCCAGCTACCACCTGAAGGTTGGCAACCCTAAACTGATGAGGGTGGCGTGCAGGGTATAAGTGGTACAGGGACAGAGACATGCAAAAGCCATTTCTGCCCACTTCCACCTCACTGACCACTGTTACCACAGTAGGAGTCCTGTTTCATGCCTCAGTGTAGATGTCATTACACAGTCATTACGTTTGTGAGAACAGTTTCAGGCCCAAGTCTACCTGGAAGCTCTGCCCCAGATCTAAAAAGCAGATTGTGGTTATCCAGTGATGAAATGCATTATACACATTTTCAGAAGAGCAGAAACCTGAAAATAGGTTTCAGGCCAAATGTGACTTGTTCACAGCACCACAAATTATTAAGGACACGTATATTAGGCCTACATGGGCCTCAGTCTTTCAGTTTCCTTTCTTGCTGATATGTGACAAAGAATAATTTGCTGTTATATCAAAACTGGACAAACTATGGTTTACAATACAGTTTCCTAATCTGTCTGCAGGTAGCTACAGTTGCTAAACCATAGTTTCCCCACCTTGGATTTAATGGTATACTTTGCTGCAAAGCAGGAAGGGAGAGGGCACATGAATGAAAAACCACAGTCTGGTATTACATTTGAAAAGCGTCTATTAATTTAGCAAATGTCAGAGCTTGGTTGAGGCTGATTATCAGAGTGAATAAGGGAACTCAAAAACTTTGGTTTGTACAGCTGCATTACTTTGAAAGAGAGAAATTTTTCCCAATAGAATCAAATGCACAAACGTGTGGAGGCAGACATCTTCATTAGCAACCTACTGGACATGGCCATCATTAGCACTTCCTCATGTCTTTTCTGCTACCACTTTAGGTTACTTGACCCTCCCTCCCCACCCAGTGAAAAGGGTCCAAGGAAATCTATTTGCCATTTGGGCTTCTTCCACTTTGTTATTTTATACAACTGTGCATTTTCCCAGCATGGTTTCCCCATGAGTTCTGCACAACTCAAGCATTGTCCGTGACAGCAGCAGCCAGTAGAATTTTAGCAACAAAGTGAGGGGAATTACTTTTCTAGTATTACATAGCCTGTTGCTATTGAAATAAAGGCATGGCTTATAAGCCAGCTAAAAGGAGAAACCATTCCATATGAGCATTAATGCTGGCTCAGGGTGCAAACACTGCAAATGTGATGGACAAGCATGTGAAAGTAGCGAATAATGTTTTGTGCAGCTTATTCCATCGACTTGGCTTAACGGGACTGACATTTGGGCTTTGGAAGCATTCAGTTTGGCAGTCTGAACCTCTTCTCAGTCCCATATGCCATACGTGGCATGTGTTTTAGATTTTGCTGTTATTTTCACCGACTGTAGTAACAAGGAAGACTTAAAAGAAATGAACAAGCATTACCTCCTGCACTTCACACTTTGGGAACAGCGATGGAAGCTTACCTTTTGGACTGGTGAGTTTAGTGAGTCTGCAGCAAGTCCAGCAATTTAACAAAACTAACCCAACTCATCAAGTTAACCACAGCTGAAGCAAATTCTTCAAAAAGACCTTGTACTGCAGCTGGGCTGATGGGAACACTTGATAGCTAAGTCAGGCTGTGCTTAGGTAACTCGAGCCATTCCTCAGTTGGGGATCATGTAATGGTTAAAAGATTCCTCTCCTGCTGTTTGATAGCAGCTGAAGGGCTGTGAAGGCTAAAAAGTAAAACAGCAAAGCTTGACTGCAGTGAAGAAGCTGGAGCCAGGCAGGGAAAAACAGAAGTGTATCAACTTAAAATATAATAGTAGCAGCAGCAGCAACTGAGGCAAGCAAAACAAAACCCTCAAACCTGCAACAGACCTGATGGGGGATGAGTCGCTGGACGTAGAGGAGGTGGGCATAGGGCTGGATGGTGCGGAGAACATAGGCCAGGACGGTGAAAGGGGTGACGTTGGACTTGGATTCTGAGGGCTGCAAGACAGAACCAGATAACTCATCAAGACACAGGAAACCACAACACAGACACACATAACTCAAGGCAGGATCCAACAGCAACATGTGCCCTGGGGGGGACGCTGATGGCACAAGAGGAAACTCCAAAATGGTAGCGTTGGGGACTTTGGGAAATGGCTCCAGGAAAACCAAGGAACAAGCCAGGCTTTCTCTTAACCCCTGCTCTGTGATTTCTTGGCTGGCAAAAGCTGGCATCTTTATAGCCTTCAGCAACAGCATCACATTGCACAAAGCTGCTGGCGTACCCCTCCCCAGGGATCTCCTTTCTTTGCTTCTGAAGTCCCCTACTGATTTCCAACGGTTGTTGGACCACATTTTCCCAACATTTACCAACAACCAAAATTACATCTCTTCCTTTATTTGTTTGTTGCGCTAGGAGACTGCTATTCTGTGGGTCACAATCCACAGCACATGAAAACAATTTCCTGTTTATATTTAGGAGTAAATGAGCCTTGCATGCTGGAAGCTCAGAGGAATTTATTATGGAAAGGATGGCAAGGGAGGACAGCTAGAGTTGTCTCTACCACGCTGCATGGAATGCTAGTAAGCCAAGAAAGCTGCACAGTAAATCAGACTTATCAAAACTTGGGCAATGATTGAAATGAAAAACAGATTCAATGAACAAAGTGCACTTTTTATATTTCCCAATCTTGGTAATACAACAGGCTTCTCAAAAGGAATTAAAAAACCGTTTTAAACATAAGATTTTTAACATATTTTTGCTGAGGAACACAATAAGCTTTCCACTGAAGATTATTTCGGCTAGGGCAGATATACAACTCATTGATTAACTGTAACCTACCACTCCACTAAGCAAAGTCTGAACTCTTCCTCCAGCCTAAGTAGCTCTTCCTGAAATGGAAAACCCTTTTAAGCTGGAGGAAGGTTCTTGCATCCTACAGCAGGATACTATCTACTGTCCAAACGTACAATTTCTGTGTGTCAAATGTATCAATGGTCAAGTAGAAGCCTCTTGGCATTCTAATACAGACCCATCTAGTGTGGTGCTTTTACTTTCAAGCTGCTATATGTTGGGGGGGGGGCGGTCTCTTTATAATTAATGCACATTATGTTTTATGCAGGGATGCTTCTGAAACTCCCTCCCTTCCCTTCAAATTTTATCCCCGATCTCAGAATCCAGAATCGCCAGGTCATTACTGTGGAGCAGCATCAACGGTTCGGTTTTCCTCCGCTCTTTCAGCTGAATTTCTGTACTACTGCATTTGCACAGCATATTTTTGTCGCAGCTTTCTGTTTGTGCCATTTGTGTTGATTTTTCCATGCTGGTAAAAGTCATGCATGTGAATGATCGTATGCAGTAACCCTTTTTGTAGTGAATAAGCAGCTTAAATTTAAATGCCTTTGTTGATTTTAATGCGTATAACTGTTTACGTACATGGCTTACTTACAAGGAAAAAGGAGCCGCATATGTGTATATTCTGAATGGATTATAGAAATTATCAAAGAAAATAGGAAGGCAGGAGAACTGGTATAGGGGAAGCCACCAACCTACAGAAGACTATTAAAGCTAGGCTAGGGAAATCCATCCACCATGAGTTTGATGACCCCCCCACTTTACAAACAAATGTTTCACTGACTATTTTAAAATGTTTGCTGCTTCAGTTCTAAAGAAGATCTCAATATACCATGTGGAATTCTATGGATATAAATATTTTTAAGGTGGGATCAGTTTATTGCAAGTGCTGGAAGAGCAATTATGGCTTTACAGAGTAAGGAAACTAATAGGATTTTCCTTAGAAAATAGGTACATCAAATTCTGAGTGACAAACTAGACATTGTATTTTTAATGAGTGTAGGTCAAGGTGTCCCTGACCTGACCATTGTTCTCTTTAGTCAGTCAGCTGTTACTTGGAACGAAGTTCTCAAGCACCACTGGGGCCCAGTCTGGATTGGGACCATGGTGCAGGGGGAAACGGGGCTTCAGTCCCTGTTCTATTTTCCTAACCTGAAACAGCTATGAGAGGCACTGTTTGCCCCACTGGGGTGCCTGCAAGAGGGAACATTAGTCAAACTCAGTTTGACCCTGAAAGTGTTACAGGTTTGCTCTACAGCTAAGGCTGTAGCACTCACAGTGCACTCCTGACTGGAATGCCTGCGCCGGGCTTAGGAGGCCACGCAGCAGCGCTGCCTCCTAAGGCGGTTTAGGCCTCCTAAAAGGTGGCGTATCTCGGCCAGGAAAAAAGGGGGCGTTCCCAAGCCGTAACGGCTAATGAGGCCACCTAACGGCGGCCCCACCCCCCAGCCTGTGCCGTGATGCCCAGGGAACGCCCGCCAGGAAGCCCCGGGAACACCTCCCGGGATGCTGCCACGGCCTTTGATGGCATCCGGACACTGGCGGCAGGCTCCGTCAGCATTCAGGCTTGGTGCTGCCACGGCATCAGCCAGCAACTGGCGTCCGGCCCTGCACACCGGCGGTGGGGCTACAAATATTGGCGTGCACTGCCCGGATGCCGGTGCTGTGGGCCCTTGCGCCGGCGCAGGCCTTCGTCGGCCTCCAAAGGCCTTTGGTTTTGGCTGCCAGCGCATCTCAGGAATGCGCTGTCAGAGAACTACCCACAGAACTGCGCAAGTACTCAAAGAACTACTCAACACTCTCACTAGGTCAGATGGAGCCTCTTTTTTAATTAGAGGAGGGTAGTCTTCAAGAACATTGTTTAACACTTTAAACGATGCTACGGGTTTGCCACCTACTCCTACAGAAAGACAGGTAGCATAATACAGAGCAGGGGGAATTAAACTGAATTTCAAAACAAATGACTAATTGAAATTTGCAAAATTACATTCCACATGAATAGAGGACAGAAACTTCAGCCTTGTTTCTTATCAAAGCTCTAGGTCTGGCCCACATTCAAATATTTTGCTGTGTAAGCAGCATATAAATATGCACAGAAGGCTTGTCTATTCAATTCTGACTAATGTTTAACTCACCAAATTCTTATCTCAGGAAAACCAACAGTTGCTTAGAAACATATTTTGGTTAAAGGATATTATCAAGATCTTTCTTCCCCACTTTAATTTTTCTTTTTGCATAATCAATGAGTAGATAGTGTTTCACTTTCTGTATGTACAAAATATACCCAGTACATGTTTGCACTGAATACTTTATTTCTTCATGCGAAGTTAAAAATGACCAAATTAATAAGGGTGGGGGAGGGAGAGAGAAGATTCTGTTGTAAAGTAAGAAGGGCAACTTTATATTAACCATAAATTAACCTCATATCTGAAATATTAATTGATTTTTGTGGCATATATTTTGCAAGTCAGATTCTACTTGCATGAAGTGTTACATAATTGATGCTGCGAATTTCATCACAAACACATTCGACAGTCGAACTTATCATTAGGGCTGTTGAAATAATTTTTTTTGGTTATAGTTCGGATTCAGCCGGATTTGGCCCATCTGGATTTGGGATATGCCGAAGTCCGAACTCCCCCGCTTCGGGTCCTTGCAATTCGGTGGGAATTCAAAGTTCGGGAAAAAAATTTGGCCGAATAAAGCCATTAAAAACACAACCGTGCCTTTCCCCGGCTCCGGGGGGTGGGAATTTTTTGGGGTAGAGGTCCCAAACCTTCAGCGGAGCTTCAAAGGACCTTTCTTGCAAGACCCCCCCCCCAAGTTTTGTAAAGATTGGGTCGGGGGGGGCTGAGATATGGGCCCTGAAAGGGGTCCCCCCACCCTTAATGTGCATCTCTGAGCAGAGCTTGCCGCCCATGCACAAAGCTCCCAGCCCCGACAAACAGCTGAGCAGCGGGGAGCAAGGGCGGGGCAGGTGCGAAGAAGTTTGCAAAGCAACACAACTGCAACACATTTGCAACCATGCAAAGCAACACCTGACACCTGGGAGTTTGCAAACCATGGAAAGGGACAGAGGCAGCTAGCTATGCATAATGAGCAGGAGGGGGTGGAATTTCCCCTTTTGCATGGGACTCAGGACCAGGCAAATGCATTCTTTAAGTCACCATTTGAAAACCAGTTTTGAGCAAGCATCAAAACAGACCTAACCGATCTTATGAATGAGGGAAAACCTGAGGACACACAACTGAAGCCCCCTCAAACCAGGGAGAGAGAGACTCGAGGGGGCACACACACCCCAGGCAGAACGGGTGAAAGCCCCCTTTGGCTTCCCCCCCACCCACAGAAACTGCTCCCTCCCCACACACACACAGACTCTGCTTCCCCCCCCCCCACACACACACACAGGAGAAAAATTATAGATTAAAGCCCCCAAAGGGGTCTTACTGTGGCTGTCTTCTGTTCCATCAGGAGGGGCTGGGAGGACTGGGTAATCCAATACGATACTATTTAAGCACAGGAGGTTTTGCCTTGGATTTGCCGCTCTGGAGATGCATACAGGATCAGGTGATCCATTCATCCCAATAGGGAAAAGGGGAAAGCCCATATCTCGGGACCCCCTGACCCAATGTTTAAAAAACGTGGGGGGTCTCTTAAGAAGGCTCGTCTGAACCTATGCTGAATGTTTGGGGGCTGCACCCCCAAAAATGCGCCCCCTGCAGCCACGGAAAGAGAAAAGGGGGGAGCCCATATTTCTGCCCCCACTGAACCCATCTTTACAAAACTTGGGGGGTCTCTTAAGAAGGCTCGTCTGAAGCTTTGCTGAACGTTTGGGGGCTGCAACTCCAAAAAAGCGCCCCCTGCAGCCACGGAAATGGAAAAGGGGGGAGGGAAAAGGGGGGAGCCCATATCTCGGGACCCCCTGACCCAATGTTTACAAAAATTGAGGGGTCTCTTAAGAAGGCTTGTCTGAAGCTATGCTGAAAGTTTGGGGGCTGCACCCCCAAAAAAGCGCCCCTGCAGCCACAGAAAGAGAAAAGGGGGGAGCCCATATTTCTGGCCCCACTGAACCCATCTTTACAAAACTTGGGGGGTCTCTTAAGAAGGCTCGTCTGAAGCTATGCTGAAAGTTTGGGGGCTGCACCCCCAAAAAGTGCCCCTGCAGCCACGGAAATGGAAATGGGGGGGAGGGAAAAGGGGTGGAGCCCATATCTCGGGACCCCCTGACCCAATGTTTACAAAACTTGGGGGGTCTCTTAAGAAGGCTCGTCTGAAGCTCCGCTGAATGTTTGGGGTCTCTACCCCCAAAAATGTGCCCCCTGCAGCCACGGAAAGGAGCGAATGTGCACACGCACCCCCCCATGAGGATTTCTCTGTCTTTCTCTCCCCGGCCGGGCCACGCAGCAGCTGATTCCTCCAGTACTCAATCCTGACTGGCCAGAAGAAGACCCAGCTTGGCCACCGACTGGCTGGGGGAGAATGCTGCTTACTGACAGTTATGCTGCTGCGCCCCGAATTTGCCGAATTTATTCGTGAGCTCCCGAACTCGCTGAATTCTGCTCCCCTGTTTTCCCGCCATATTTGAGTTCGGTTCGTCCCAAACTAAAAACCACCGAATCAGGGGAAATTTGGCTGTTTTTCGGTTCGGGCTGAACCGAATCGACAGCCCTACTTACCATATTCAAAGGAGTTGAGCAGACACCAGTTGATCACCTGATCTGTTCAGTTCATACCCTACAGCCACATACAGCTGCTGAACTGTTTTGCATTGGGTTTTCACTAAAAAAATTACATTACGTGCATGCAGCAAAGATGCTGCCAGTTCAAACTGGCTAACGGCCATTAGTGTCATGGGGTAATGGTGGATGATCAGAAACCCACTCTAGCAGTGGGATTCTGATCCACCCCTCCCCCAATCACTGTAACTAAGCAAGGCTGATAACAACAGCAAAGTCAAAGACCAGAGGGTTCAGATCTATAATTCTGCTAGATTTCAACCTTCTCCAAACACAGCATTTGGGGGCGGGGATGGCTCGGAAACCTACCCCTAGAAAACGCAAAGCACCGGATCCATTGTGCAATGTGTGGACCTGGATGTGATACATAATCGTCCAATGTGCTTTGGGTAACCCCATGATTATTATGGTGCTGCCGACAGACCAAGATATGAGCTGTGATAGGATGGCAGTTTTGTTTCAGTGTAATCCAATGAATTCCTTGAAGATTAATTCAAAATCATCTAGCTCTGACTTTTATCCAGTCCTAGAGTGTGGGTGTCCGATTCACCCCACCCTCATAGCTTTGTCTGGGGAAGGCTGAGGCCTCTGATCTCTAATTATGTGGTTTTTCCACTTTCTCAAAACACAGTGTTGGGGGGGGGGGATTACAAGCTGGTGACCGGTGAACATGATGCAAACCCAACCAGTGAGTATTCCAGCATCCCTAGTGTTATATCCAAAGAAAATATTAACAGTGTTAGAATTCATTCACAATAAGGGTCTCTTCTTCCTTGATGGCAACCAGTGTGTGACTGGCCCCAGATCACCCAGTAAGCTTCCATGGCAGAGTGGGGATTCGAAACTGGGTCTCCCAGATCCTAGACTGACACTCTAGCCACTATATCTCTCTGGTTGCTGTACTGGCTGTCTGTTTGCGTTTGGGGCCAATTCAAAGCACTGGTTATTACCTTTAGAGTCTTAAACCGATTCAGACCAGAATACTGAAATGTCTGCTTGATCCTCTATGTGCCTGCCCAATAGTCTTCAGAAATCCTGCTTTGTGTCACTCTTTCCTAACAGGTGAGGTAGGATGTCACAAGAAGCAGGGCTTTCTTGGTTGCAGCATACTACTATGGAATACGCTTCTCCTCAGGTGTTTACCTGGCACTGAGGGCCAAACCAGATGCGATGGTGTCCCCAAGTCTGACCCGTAGACACTGCTGCCATTTTAAAGCCTAATGTGGCCATTAAAAAAAATGCTGTGAGGTCCTGATCCTGATTGGGCTTGTAGCATGAAAAGATGGTGTGCTCTTATTGTCCCCCCAGCGCCTTTCAAGTGCCAAAACGACTGATGTCTAGTTTGGACCGGAATCTATTGAGTTTTTGGTCCTCCCTGGCCTTCTGTTGATTTTATAATTTCGCGGATTCCTTCCACCTTTTGAGGCCTTTACTGCTGGATTGTTTGTATCAAACAAACAGATTGGCTGCATAAAACAAATTTATATGACCAGCCTATTTACTTGCACTGCCACCCTAAGCAGAGTTACACTTTTCTAAGCCCAGTCACTCCAGTGGACTCATAAGGATGTAACTCGGTTTAGGATAGCGCTGCTAAGGTCTTTGGTTTTTTTTTATATAATTGCTTTTAAAAAAAATCTTACTGCTGTTTGTTGAATCTGCTTTAAAGAAGATTTTAAAATGATGCAAGTTTTAAAAAAGTTTTAACGCTATTATATTGTTATCTTCTTGTAAACCACCCTTGAGGACACATTTGGCTGAAGGGCAGGGAAGGAATGTTTTCAATAAATACATACATAAACACAAACTGCCTCCATATGGCAAGCTGTTGGTATGTTACAGAGCTCGACGAAAATAATCTCTTACCATATATTGCCACCAGGTGTTTCTGGTGATGACAAGCCATGAAGTCAGAGTCAATCTACCTTTCAAGGCTGATGTATGTGAAGGGTTCACTGCCTGAAGCATCCACTACAAGGGTTTCAAGTATGGCTGATCTGGTGCAACTTACCTCATTTCATGTTGGTTTCTCATGAGAGCTGAAAAGGTCAAACTTTTGAGCACTTTTTCATACACATTTGCTTTGTTTCAATGCTGTTTTTCTCAGCAGCATTTTTCTTTGCTTTGTCATCACGGTTCTCAGACTCATATGCCCACAATGTTACTTAATCCTACTGGCTGTAGCAATCCAGGTAATTCTGATCATTACAATGATGTTGCGGATGCTCAGAATCACAAGATGTGTATCATCACAACCAATCCAATACATGGCAGTATCAGCAAATGAGCCACAGCTCCAAGTGGTCTTCTAAGGACAGCAGTATTGAAAGAACGTTTTCATAATTTGATCACACTTGGAATTAAATCAACAGAAATCAAAATAAATCAACAGAGATCACGTTCACTCAACAGATACCAAATTTCCAACAATGTCAACATGAGAGAGACTTTTAGCCATAGCTTTCAACCCAACACAATTCTTCACAAGTAGGAATTGTATTAGTTTGTTTAAACTACACATTCTGAGTAGTTTAAGTCCTTATTTTGCCGTTCACAGTAAGTAGAAACCACGGTGGTGCTGTTCTTCCGTATCTTACATCGGACTCATGTGCTGTACATGGGAGGCCAAAAACTACTCCGTAGCTTGTGTTCAAGGAGCAAGAGGCTTCAGTCCAATTTTCTGGTGGGAAAGTATCCACATTAAAGAATCGTCATCATAATTTGGCACTGAGAGAACATTCTTGACCAGATCAGGACACTTTTTAATGGAGGTCAGATTTCTGCTTTATGTCTGAGATTATCTGTGACAGGTTTTAATATCTGATCAGCGCAGATGTTAATAAAAGGCAGCTAAAAATAGTTAAAACAATGCTCATAGCTGAACATCTTAGCTGCACTTGAACCTCACTCTCCCCACCCCCACACAATACCTATTTTATGCTGGTTTGGAGAGTCTTCAGAGCTCCAATCAGCTGCTGCTACAGTGCCATTTTCTTTTTCTCATTAAAAACAAGAAAGCAGTCACACAGCCAATCGGATTTGGCTATATGATGATGTCACTGAAGGCAATTGAATATAATTCAGAGGGAGAACCATGTCCGTTCAGGAACCTGCACTCAGAACTGGCTTTGTTTGCCTGCCGCGGCAGCATCATAAGAGCTAAATCCGACTGCCTATACGATGCCTTGCTTGTTCCCACGGAAACAGAAGATCTATTTAAAAACACAGCCATGCAGCAGCAGCAGCCTATCAGGACTACGGAGATACCCACCCTACAGCAACCCCACAGTGCTACTACCTGAATACCAAACGCCAAGGAGAGGAGCCTGAACATGCCTGTGAGGGAACTGTGATTGAGAAGCTGTGCCGCAAACTCTCTCCCCTTTCCGGCCCTATCTCAAAGTATCACTGAAGGGGAGGCCTGCGTTACTGAGAGGGCAGGAAAGGACAGCTTTGACCCAGGCCTAATTAAAACGAAGAAGTGTTCATTCCTTTCTTACTTTTGGTCCTCTGGCTAATGTGTTGATACACAGATGTAACACAGTGTGTGTTTATACAAGGCCTGAGAAAAAGAAAAGGCTAACATTCCCTCCCCCCGCCAACACAGAAAGTATTGACTCCTGCCCAAAAGGGCTTTTGTTTTGTGATGTGTGTGACTAGCGGTCATAATTAACAGGGGGTTTAAGGCACACCTATAGGGAAGCTTGGCTCATGCTCCCCATTTGGCACTGAACGGCTAAGCATGGGCCAGGCTCCCCAAATCTCCTTGCCAGGTCACCAATGACAACAGCCTGTCCTGCTCTGGTCCCCCCCACGGCTTTGAAACTCCCCCCTCCCTCAAGTTCTCTGTCAATTACAGAAGATGCAAGTAGGGAAGAGATCTGTCTTCGTTCTCTATAAAAGGCAGAAGTGGGGAGTTACTTCTGGTTCTTCTGCAAAAGATGTGCATTGAACCAAACCAGCTCTCTCTGCCTATTCAGAGTACTTCGGGAAGAAGAATGGTGTTATTCTACATCAGAGCAGGCACAAATAAGCATTTTTTTCCTGCACAACAAAACAAAGCCCTGCCCCTCTCTTAAGTCTTCTGCATTAGCCAGAATGCTTAGTGTATGTGTGTCTTCTTTCAGCTTGTGCCAAGCTTTTACAGCAGTGGCACAAACCTCCTGAACAAGGGTAAAGAAATGTCCTAGCCTCCCACCTTGAAAAGCAGGGGCTTGTGCGATGTAACAGAACAAATTTCACGCAAGCACAGTTCCTGTTTGTACAGATTAAAAGGTGTCTGCTGGTGGAATGGTCACCTCAACATGCCATACAGATTGATGGGGTGGTATATAGTTTTTTTTTGTCCATGACCAAAGGCTGTTACAAGATTAGTCTAAGTAAAACATGAATTACAGAAGACAACAAATACAAACAATCAGCAACATAGGTTGCCAGCTATCAAGCAAGCTTCATCCAGCCCAAACAAGTATGAGTATAAATGTTAAAATATTCCACTCTAAAAACAAGTTGTTCCTAAACAAGTTGTTCCTTTCACACAACCTTTACGCAAATTTTCTTGGCAGCCAAAGCATATAAAGCTACTATGCATGTAACATGCAGGTCTGCGTCTGCTAGAAGGAATGTTATCTTCTCCACAACTGTACACAAAGACCGATTTGCTAATACGGTTGCAAGAAAGGCATGCCTGAGTCCCAAACATAGAGGACTGTGCAGCATATACTGAGGAAGCTCCTCAACCTGACACACCACAAATACATGTATGTTGGGTAACCTGTTTATAAGAGTATTGTTCTGCACCGTTTTACCACAAATAGCTGTGAAGGCTGATCTTAGGTTGTAAAACATGGTGTTGGACAGTTAGCAGTCCAATTAAACCATTAATACGAGGGAGAAAATCTGGAGCCCAGTATTGTATGCCTACCAATCAAGCTGATTGGAAGAAAGCAGATTCCTTTGAAATGTGGTGTTGGAGGGGAGTGTTACAGATACCGTGGACTGCCAAAAAACAAATCAGTGGGTTCTAGATCAAATCAAGCCTGAACTGACCCTAGAAGCTAAAATGACTAAAATGAGGTGGTTGTACTTTGGTCATATTATGAGAAGAGTCACTGGAAAAGACAATCATGCTTGGAAAAGTTGAAGGTGGCAGGAAAAGAGGAAGACCCAACAAGAGATGGATTGACTCTATAAAGGAAGCCATGGCCCTCAATTTGCAAGATCTGAGCAAGGCTGTTAAGGATAGGACGTTTTGGAGGACATAGATTCACAGGGTTGCCATGAGTCAGAAGCAACTTGACGGCACTTAACACACACACCAATCAAGGCATCAGAAATGTACACCCAGTTGTGGAGTTTGGGATTAACCTGGAAGACCTTCTGAAAATCAAATGGAAGGGAATATTTTATAAAGAAATGAAAGAATTAATTGCTCCTGAGCTATGCAATTTATGTAATAATATATGGAAAGGGGGAAATACCCCTGAATCTTGGAAAAGCGCAGAGATAGTCACTATATTAAAAGACTCAAAAGACCCATTAGAGTTAGGCTCTTATCGGCCAATTAGTTTAATGAATCAGGACTACAAAATATTTGCAAAAGTATTAGCGAACCGCTTGGAAAAGATTTTGCCAAATTTGATTAAAGAAGACCAATATGGATTTGTCAAAGGAAGGTATATAGGGCATCCTATTAGAAATGTAATTAATATACTGACTCATAAGGACAGGAGGAACTTTGCAATAGTAAAATTGGATATTTATAAAGCATTTGACACATTAAACCATGATTATTTAATACAGGTAATGGGAAAGATGGGATTCAGAGGTCCTTTTTTGAGAGCAATAGAAGAAATCTATAGAGGAGGGAAAGCAATAATTAGGGTAAACGAGGGGCACTCGGAAGAGATCCCTATACAAAGAGGGGTCAAACAAGGGTGTCCATTGTCACCTATGCTGTTTGCATTGGCAATGGAACCATTGGCTGATAGAATTCGTAACAGTGTAAGAATACAGGAATATAAGATAGGAAAAGAGGAGGTGAAAATTAATCTGTTCGCAGATGATATATTATTGATAATGGAACAACCATTGCCAGGTCTTAAAGAGCTAATGATTATTTTGCGAGATTTCAAGAATATTTCAGGGCTGGGAGTAAACATAAAAAAATCGGAAATTATGTGGTTCAATGGAACGAAAAAGGAAAAAGAGGAAGTCAGGAAATATACAGGAATGAAAACAGGCGTTAAAAAAATTAAATACTTGGGAGTACAGTTACCAAAGAATTTAGAAAGAATGGTAAATATTAATTATAAGGAGATATGGAAAAAGATGAGTAAGAAGATGGAGGAATGGAAGAATAAAAACTTGAGTATACTAAATAAAATTAGGGCAGCCAAAATGTTTATAATATCAAAAATGATGTACTTGTTTCAGACTCTTCCTGTGGAACTAGATTCACAGCAAGTGGGTGCGTGGGATGAAGCTATTAGGAAATGGGTATATGGAGGAAAGAAGGCAAGAGTAATGAAGAAAATTATTTATGTGCCTCAGGAGGAATTGGGATGGGGTCTCCCACAATTACAACAGTATTATGAAGCATTTCATTTAAAAGCATTGATGGAGATTGAGGGAGCTGAAAATATGAAATGGATAAGAGTAGAGAATTAATTAAATCAAGATATGGGGAAATATGTGATATTTACAGAAAATTTAAATAAAGCTTTACGATTAACCAAGGGCCAGAGACGGGCAGTATTGAGTGTTTGGAAGAAATGGAAAATGAAGTGGATGAACAAACAATCAAGATGGACCCCAATAGTCTGTGTGAAAGAAAGTGTTATAGATGGTAACTTAGGGTTAAAAATGAAAAATAAGGGTTATTATAGAGTGAAGGACATATTAGATCACCAAGGAAATTTGAAACCTTTTCAGAGAGTATTAGATGAAGTGGGCCAAAGACATTGGCTGGGACTGAGGGGACTATATGAAGCAGTAAAACAAGGAAGATGGGGAGAATGTATGAAAAGAGAGGACAATGAATTGGAAGAGTTAATAAAGAGTGAAGCATATATTAGAAAAGGATTAGCAGGGAAAATATACAGAATGATGATAAGAGATAAAGAATTTATGATTAGAATAATACAGGCAAAATGGGAAAAAGAAACCACAATATCAACACAAATGGTGAATAAAATGATGAAGGGTATTAAAATGTTGAAGATGGATAGATATAAAGAGTTGGAAAGGAAAATAATGCTGAAGTGGTACCGAACACCGGCCCAAATAGCACATATGATCAAGGGAATGAGACTGAATTGTTGGCATTGTAATGCGAAAGAGGGGTGGTTCTCACATTTGTGGTGGGAGTGCCCAAGGGTAGTAGAATTTTGGAACAAAATACTTAGTAAAATTAGAGAATTGTTTAAGATTACACTTCAAGTAACTGTAGACCTGATGTTTATGGGAATAATGGGTTGTGAGAAGGTAGAAAAGAGTGAACAAGAGATGTTTAAAGCGATGATATTAGCGGCTCACGCAGCTATAGCTTTTGGATGGAAAGATAAAACAAAGTGGACTATGGACAGGTGGAATAATTATGTGTTCGAATACGTGCAAACAGATGTATTGGGATACTTAAAACAACAGACAATGGGAGAAACAGAAGAAATGGAAATGAAGACTAAGTGGAACCCATATATTAATTGGGTGAAAAGAGGAGAAGCCAACGAAGAGACTTTAGTAAAACTAAAAAGGCTATGCTCATGGCTGAAAATATGAAAATATGATATTATGGATTGGTCCGTGGGGGGAGGGAAAGGGGGAAACTTGTATTGGAAGAAGGAAAGTGTAAATTGTAATTATAAAGGTATGGAGATGTAAAATGACTTCCAATGCAATAAAAAATATATTTTTTAAAAAAATGGAAGGGAATAGTGATTGACAGTACCATTATATCTGGCTGACCCAGGTGTTATCATTCTGGAGAAGGGTGAAAGATGAGATGAGTGTCTAGAGACTTCATCTGCTTGCAGACTGGTGGGGTAGACCAGCATGGGCCATAAACACCAGCACCACATTGCGTGAGTCATGAACACAAAAAGACATTGCCTGTACACATATACCTGTAAGAGGTTAATCAATTATGTGTTTACTGAATGGATAAGATCCTGAAATACTCAAAGATACCGAACATACAAAGAGAGGTAGTGTGGCATAGTGTTGTGGTTAGAGTTTTGGACTAACATCTGGGAGACCCATATCCAAATCTCTATTTTGCCAAGAATCTTGCTAGGTGACACTGGGCCAGTCAGTCTTTTGTAGCATTCTTTTATTTAATCCCAGAGTTGTAAGGTACCTCCAGAGTCATATAGTCCAACCCAGTCAGGTTTCACTCATCTGATATTTATATAACTGATTTTTACTACCCAAGCGCAATACTTTACACTTGTCCCTATTAAACTTCATTTCATTTGCCTGGGCCTATTCCTCCATCCTATCCAGCTGCATGCTATTTCAGTTCTCCAAGGTATTAACTACCCCATCCAGTTTAGTATCATCCACAAACCTGATGAGCATGTTCTGAAATCCCTTATGTAAGTAATTTATAAAGATGTCAAAACAGCACTGGGCCCAAAACAAAACCCTCAGGCACTCCACTTGTCACCTCCCTTCAGATTGATGGGGAACCACGAACCATCACTCTTTGGGTACGATCTACCAACCAGGCCGCAATCCACCTAACTGTAATGAGGTCTGGTCCATATCTCACCAGCTTCTCAACAAGCACATCATAGAACACCATGTCAAAAGCTTTACTGAAATCCAAATAAACGACATCCACCGCATTCCTGTGATCCACCAAACTAGTAATTCCATTGAAAAAAAAGAGGTCAGTTTGGTCTGACATGACTTATTGCTAAGAAAGCCATGCTGACATTTAACAATCACCTGTGTTTCTCCAAATGTTCACAAACAGATCCCTTAATAAGCTGTTCTAAAATATTTCCTGGAATTGATGTCAAACCAACCAGCTGATAATTTCATTTTTTCCCTTTCTTAAAAATAGGCACAATATTAGCCTTTTCCCAATCCCCTGGTACCTCCCCCATCCTCTGAAGAGAGAGGTTCTGAGATGACATCCAACAACTGCTTCAACATTCTAGGATGTAATTCAGCAGGTCCTGAAGATTTGTATGGATTTAAAGCAACCAGTTGTTTCCAGACCATATCTCTATTTATTCTAACTTAAAATCCCTATACTTGATTATCCCCCACCCTGTCCTCCCCGTTGTATACTAGTTCCTCTGCAGGAAAAAACCCCAGATAAGAATGTAAAATCTTGGCTATTTCATCACACATTTAAACTCATCCATCACTTTCCCTAAAAGGACCTAACATTTCCTTATTTTTCTTCTTACTTCTAATATAATTTTAAAAACTGTCCTAGTGTTATTTACCTCCCTCACCAACCAAAGCTCACTTTGGGCCTCAGCCCTTTGGACTCTTTCCGAACAGATCTTAGCTATCCTTATATATTCGTTCCTATTAATACGTCCCTCCTACCACTCCCTATATTTAACCCTCTTCAACCTCAGATCATTAAATCGGACCTTGGATTACTTACCATGAAGGATCCTTCTGCACTGAGGTAAGGACGGCATCTTGCAACATGGGTCCACTCGCGGCCAATGTTGCAAGATGCCCTCCTCCTCAGGGCAAGAAAGCCCCCTATGAAGCCAGTCTG
Organism: Euleptes europaea; assembly: GCF_029931775.1. NCBI lineage: Eukaryota > Metazoa > Chordata > Lepidosauria > Squamata > Sphaerodactylidae > Euleptes > Euleptes europaea. Next base: position 97,746,621 of record NC_079312.1, on the reverse strand, counting down.
GTTTCCAATGATAATGTGCCTCACAGAGTTCTTGAGAGAACAAAATGGGGAATCCAGAACCATTTACGCTGCCCTGAACACCTTGGCAGGATAAAATGCACTAGACAGACACCCAATAGTAACAGTAAGTGGATTAGCACAATCTCTGAACCTTTGTCGGGAAAAAAAAATTGGTGTACAAACCACAACTGTATTGGGAAATGAACCAACTAGCCCTTAAGAAGTACAGTGTGTAAACAGGTCCTCTGAGGAATGCGTGCCTAATTTAACTCTTAGAGACTTTTTTACACATCATCGGTCTGCTGATATTCAGGAGAGAAAGCAATGTTACTGCAGTGTCATATACTCATGAGGTACGAAGGTTTGCTGCAGCTTGGTTGGACTAAAGCATCACATTGTCTCTTCTAGGTTATTCTCTTGCTTCCGTGAGTGGAATCTTTCCTCTTGCTTTCATCCCCCATAATGAATTTGTATGGATGCATCTGTGTCTCCGTTCACCTGACTACTTCGTTAATTTTATCATATATAGATTCAGCACATTTTCTGAGGTGGAGTATGAGTACACAGGTGCAGTTCTTAAACTGCAGCATTTATTAATTTTTTTTAAAAACCACACACAGAAATGAGCAACCCTTTCCTAACATCTAATTCCAGGAGGAAGCAGCATACGTGTACAGAAACGGCACAAAGATTATGTCCGGGACAGCGAGTGACGACAATCAAATGAAATTGTATGTGACAAGGATGCTGAAGTAGACACGGGCTAAGCTTCAGTTATTGTCAGTGAAGTTTCAGATCCTGAACATGCAAAAAAGAAATTGTGGAGCGAGGTTTCTCTTGAATTCAGAAGGACAGGCTTCATTTGGTGAACGCCCATCTATTCTAGCAACCAGTTTCCAAGAGCATCTAAGCCAGGTGCTTCCAGGAAGCACATAAGCAGATCCTGATAGCCCTTCCTCATTGTGTGCCTCCACAGCAACAGATAATTCAGAAGTATAAAGCTTGTATGTTTGTAAATATTTTTATGTGTGTGCATTAGAATTGCCATGGAAATGATGTGCAAAGGTCAGGGGAATGTGCTGTAGAAATCTTTCATAAAATCCTGTCTCAACTATTTTGCTAAAAACAGCTATAATTAAAAAATAGTTGACTAGCTCTGGTTTTTCTGTTTTCTTAAAAAATAAAATCCCTTGTCGAAGGCTTTTACGGTCAGAGTTCATTGGTTATCCGGGCTGTGTAAGACCACGGTTACACAGCCCGGATAACCTACAAGAACCAATAAAATCCCTTGTCTGTACTGAGCATATTTTCATTTTAAAGTCAGAATCAATATATCTAATTCTAAATATGGCCAAATCTGTGGATACTTAAATCCAGAGACTGGAGCCATGAACAGACAAGATAGAGCTTTCTACCAATCTGAAAAACACTCCAAGTTTGCACAAAAATCTGAAATAAAAAACAAACCACCAAAACATTGTGGTGGTTAACCCCCCAATAATAGAAGTAGTGCCTACAGCTTTAAGAAACAAATACCCTTATTGGCTTATGTTAGGCAAACACACAGAATCGCCAGCCTTCAAGCCTTGGTTTCTGTCAACAAAAGCAGAGGGAGGTGGCAGGGCCCTTTTTAGGGTTATTTTGGCCTTTGAGGGAGGATTCATGACCAGACCTGGCAGCTATCTCCAGGGCACTTGCTACCATGACTTGCATGAACATCCAAGCCCAGCTGCTCTTTACAGCTCAACAGTAGCCAACCTACAAAAGCCAGTGTAGTGTAGTGGCTAGAGTTTCAGACTAGGATCTGGGAGCCCCAGGTTCAAATCACCACTCTGCTGTGAGAGCTGACTGCGTGAACTTGTGCCAATGATATAAAAAATATAATAAATCAAGCTAAAAGTGGTTGGTTGGTGGATTCGTAGGAAGAAGAGACAGAAGCAGAGAAAAGTGAGGATGGGGGGGGGGGGTTTGCCAGGAAGACGGAAAGAGGATATTGTGTGGGAAATGGTCTACAGGTGAAAAAATGAGGTGCCCCCTGCAAGCCCTTGCAGGTTCTCCACAGTGCAACTGGGCCATAGTTCTTCAAGGCAGAGGCTTCCAAGGGGAGGGAAGACAGGAAAGCTGAAGCCGGGAGAGGGAGATAAAAGTAGGTTGGCTAGTGGGTGGGAAGGAGAGAAGGGAGCAGGAAAAGGGAAGAGTCTTTGACGGCTTTTGGGGGGGAGGAAATAGTAGGAGAAGGGAAAATGAGAAACCCCCTGACCAGTCTTTGGCTGTCCCCCCACTTGTAAATAAATGAAAGGCTTCACATAATGTGCCTAAATATGAATAGTGCATAACTTTTATCCTAGCATGTCAAAATGGACCTCTCAATGGCTTCCCCGTAAGGTAGCTATGAACTAGGAAAAGAAAGCATGCACACATATTTCTTTAACATTAATATAGGCGTATATCTGCCCTCTAATGGAAATAACGTGCCACTTCCACTCAAGTACGCATTTCCTTTCTTGAACAAGTCCACAGTGACATTCCTGCTTTTATCTTATTAACTAATAGTCGATTGGAAAGCTGAGCGTCTTTGCCTTGTGTGCTTGCCTGTTCACCACACACGTGCACCTGAAGACAGAGATTCAGAAAAGAATTAATACGCATGGATCCTCACTGGGAAAACTGACATTTGGTTTTCACTGCCCCCTCCCTACATATATAGAACAAGGGGAAGAGCTCCACAAGGGCAGCAGCAGGCTGGAAGAGGAACCTTTGCAGACAGACAGGCAGATTACCTCTTGACAGCTGGGGCACATGATAAAGCAACGTGTTTTGCTGGCTCTCTAATGTCCCACAGAACCTGTTAGTTCAGGCCGGTGTTTAATATATACAATTGCCTCACAGGATATCCAAGAACAGCAGGAACTCACTCCTGAGTACAGTGTATATAACTCAGTCATGCTAAGGCCATGAGGGCTGACAGTCTTTTGAACAGTTTTACATTACTGTTTGGACCTAAGGAATTCTCAAGAGATTGCTGAAATGACGGCAAGTAAATACTCCCATTTTAATAAGCACACTGGCGGAACTAAAAGCAGTTCTTTCTCTGTCAGGGTCTAACTATGAGTAAAACAGGTCAAGAACTACAGTAATGATAATGTGCATGCCATTAATTATACAAAGTATAACGCCTTTCAGAAATGCTTCAACATACATTTTCTTCTCAGTAATTCTTATGACTGCCCTATAAAGTAGGTCAATATTATTGTTTCCACTCACTGCAAATTGTAGACAGTATCTTCATTATATCCCCTGACCTGGATGGCCCAGGCTAGCCTGATCTCGTCAGATCTCAGAAGCTAAGCAGGGTCAGCCCTGGTTAGTATTTGGATGGGAGACCACCAAGGAATACCAGCGTTGCTGTGCAGAGGAAGGCACTGGCAAACCACCTCTGCTAGTCTCTTGCCGTAAAAACCCCAAAAGGGGTCGCCATAAGCCGGCTGCGACTTGACGGCACTTCACACACACACACATCTTCATTATATACAAAAAGCTGCTTCTAACACTGCAGTAACTAAACAAGTTAACATTTGCCAGGGGAACATACATAGAGACTTGAACTGGAACCTTGGTTCTTTCTAGAGAAAGCATTCTTATTGAAGTACACAGGGAGACATTTCAGTAACCAGTAGGGTTACCAACCTCCAGGTACTAGCTGGAGATCTCCTGCTATTACAACTGATCTCCAGCCGATAGAAATCAGTTCACCTGGAGAAAATGGCTGCTTTAGCCATTGGACTCTATGGTATTGAAATCCTTCCCCTCCCCAAACCCCGGCCTCCTCAGGCTCCACCCTAAAACCTCCTGCCGGTGGCGAAGAGGGACCTGGCAACCCTAGTAACCAGCAGGTTCTTATTGTGGGACCACTGCATTCCTTTTAACATAAATGAGTGTTATATGACACATATAGTTACATTCTCTAAATGGGATTAAAGGACAGACACATTCGACATAAAAACTATTTTCTCCTGCATTTTACCAAGATCCTTGATTGTATGCAGATTACCCTTATAGATTCTCTGCACACAGATGGCAACTATGTCTACAATCTCCCGTGTCCCTTAGATTCCCAATCAGGTAAAATGTATGGTAACACTCTCTTTATCACTTGGTAGGACATTATGGACTATCGTATTACCATGTGTTTAGATCTACAGTGTAGTTAATCAAGTATTCAAACTTCTGCATGAATGTCAAGTTTGTATAATTGTTAATGCATCTCACAGTATTCTCCCTTTTCAACCTTTCCACTGCAATGCTATGTTAATGCTGTCCAAGTCTTATACTATTATGTTGAAGTAAGTAGATCTGTTAAGAGTTAGTTAAGATCAACTTGTATTCTGGGAGAAAGAAAGGAATTACCTGGACGAAAATTTCTTCCACCTACAAAAGCAACAAAGATACCAGAAGGACTTGTGTCAAAATTGCTTATATCTGGATGATATTGTGCACTTTTTATTTCATGTTCAAAAAAGGTAACTGGATTCTATTCTCCCTTGCATTATCCACTTTTGCAGGAGACACGTCCTTTGTGAAGCACAATAGGAAACCAGAAAGAAAAAGATTACTTTTGGCACAAAAATGCCAGAAGCAGGATACAAAAAAGGATGCCAAAATTAGAATTGTTGGGCTGGGATATTAACATCTTTTGAATGGCAAGCACTGGGAAGAGGGAATTCTATGAGTCAGCAGCCAAAAATATCCTACAGCTTGAGAACAGAATCATGCACACTACAGGCTATAATGCCTGAGCAAACAGACCATGAATGTTAATATAACTGACCTCTACTTGTACAAGTCAATAGCAAAGTAACACAATAAAACCAGGCCTATGGTATATTCCCAAAGAGCATACAATTAGGTAATATTTCCAAGCACATGTTAAAACATGAGATCAAAAGCCCTTATCTCTGCTTACCTCATGTGCACTAAGAATTTTTTTTTTTAGGCTAAATACCATCTTTATACTTGTATCTGTTGTGCAAATCTTTCCATTACTAGAAAACCTGGTGCTTAATTTGCAAGCATGCTGAACTAAAACATTTTAATTTTAATGATGTGCAAACAAACCTGGTAAACTGTTTGTTTAGGAAATAGTGATCCAGTAGTTACGCAGAAAGTACAGCTTTATGCAGTAATGAAACTGGAAAACCATTTTTCTATCCTCTACCTCATCTTTCCATGTCTCCCCCTGTCTTCCTGTCACTAAACTGATGCTGAAAAGTACATTTCGTAACAGTCAACAAGACCCGTTTGCAGTTAAATAATTATTCCTAACAGGACTTCAAAACAAATTCTACTCTTTTTCCTTTTGGTTTAAACAGTAATAGTCCATTGGCAAATGTTTCAAAATGGTCACAGCTCTCCACCGTGCAAGAATAAATACCACCCCTTTGAAGATTTTGGCCTAGACGTGTTATTGCTGATGACTAGAACTATTCTCTCTATAAAATTATTTGGACAGTCAAGGTCCTTCAATGGCAATCTTCTCCAGAATACTGATGAGGCTTCTGCTCAAATGATGAGTCCTTTTTTCCCCTCTAAGGGGGCTGCATATATTTCTGAACTGAAATATTTGAACTCTTTTTTTATGTCAGAGAGGAATGGTCATAAGGGAGACAAACATTGCATCTTCAAGTTTTCTTCACATCCACACCGGGCCATTTCCTTTTCAGGTAATAAAAGGGACTAAGATAGAAATTAGCATTAATTCTTGCGGTGAGAGAACACCACAGTATTTTGAGAGAACACCACGGTATTTTAAGAACAAAGTAAAGTCTAGATGAAGGTCAACTTCACACAGCGGAACATGCATTATTACTTGGGCAGGAAAACATTTAATTCAAGCACTCTATGGGCTGATTTAGTACCTTTTAGTATAAACTCCATTCTCAGAAAAGAGATTATCAACTCAACTGGGATTATTTTTTATTTATTTACTTCATTTACAACCTGCCTTTCTCCCCAATGGGACCCAAAGTAGCTTACATCATTCTCCTGGTTGACCACTGTGTGAACGGACTGCTGGACTTGATGGGCCTTAATCCAGCCTGACTTGATCCGGCCTGGCTTTTCTTATGTTCCTCTCCTCCATTTTATCCTCACAATAGCCGAGAGGTAAATTAGGCTGAGAGACTGTGACTGGACCCAGGTCACCGAGTAAACTTGCATGGCAGAGTGGGGATTTAGACCTATGTAAGATGCTGCAATCATGCAGGAAGATACTGATGGTATTTTAAATCAACTTATCTTCATCCAGGAGAAAATGAATACAGGCAAACAAGGCCTACCCAAGTCCTTCATACCAGTTCCTCTAGCCATCTTATCTCAAGACTAGGGTTGGGAAATACCTGGAGATTTTTGCGGCAGAGCCTGAGGAGGGAAGGGTTTGGGGAGGGAAGGGACTTCAATGCCATAGAGTCCAATTGCCAAAGCAGCCAATTTCTCCAGGTGAACTGATCTCCATCAGCTGGAGATCAGTTGTAATAGCCTGGAGGTTGGCAACCCTATTCAAGACATATGGAAAACCTGAACTGGAACTCCTCCAAATTCTAGTATCCTGGATCTCATGTAAAACATGAAATGGACTACTGAACATTACAACATGGGTCTCTCAGATCTTAGGACCTCCAGGTGGTGGATGAACATCCTCTGGGATTACAACTGATCTCCAGGTTGAAGAGATCAGTTTACCTGGAGAAAATGGCCACTTTGGAAAGTGGACTCTATGTCACTGTAGCCCACTGAAGTCCCTTCCCTCCCCAAACCCTTCCCTCCTCAGGCCGTATCCCAAAATCTCCGGGTATTTCTCAATCTGGAGCTGGCAACCCTACAAAATCCTAATCTGACACTCTAACCACATTAGGCCAATAGTAGGCTCCAGTAGCCCGTTTAGTCTTCAAGAAGAACACCTGAAACTTGAAGGAAAGGATAACCGCTCTACCTTTAGAAAACATTTAATAAGGGGATTTATCTGAAACACCAGTTGTTTCTGGGCTAAGAATCCACTTGAAGATAACAAAGACTCCTCTATTAAGACAATAGTTGCACAGAACCAGATTGTGGGAACTACTGAGAACCCAGTTAAGCCTCATTTGCCTCTTAGGTTGCAGAGGACCTGAGGCAGAAGTTTGAACACAGGACGATGTCTTGGGACTGAGCCAAACAATCTAGACTCTAGGATGATCTCCACATGTATTTTGTCACCACTGTTGTGGAAAACCCTGTGCTTCTTTTCTATCATCACATAACAGGAAAACAGGAGGGGCATCTTTCTTGGTGGTTTTGTCTGACTAGCTATTTCTCTGCACCCAAGTGGGAAATGAAAGCAGCAAGTGCATTTCCCAGGGCAAGGAGAGTAACACAATGAAAAGCTGGCAAAGTATTCTATTAAGAAAGGGTGCATTCAAGCTGTGCCAAGAGGGGCTACATTAGAAACTTGCCAAGGACCTAATTGCTAAAAAGCACAAAATGCTGTTCTGAAGGTTTGTGAAGAAATGTAGCCTTTGGATACTACAAATCCAAGCATGCTGTTTATTAAGCAGTTTTAAATTGGCAAGGTTTATTTTACAAACCAGCGTATTTTGGGAGGATTTTGCAATGAACTGGGAAAATTACAGTTCAATATTGAGAGGAAGAGCCTTTCATAGACTACTTCTTTCTCTATTTTGAAGCCTTCTGTATTACCCATATACCTATTACCCATATACCTATATACCTAATTAACACATACAAACACACATTGCTTACATTTTAATTAGAAACAAAGAATAGGAAAATAAAACAGTAAAAATAAGCATTCTTTCATCTGTGTTCACAAAATGCAAATGCTGCTGATTAGTTACGGGGGAATATTGTTTCTTCTATTCATGGAGGCCAAAAAAGCCAGAAGACTACTGCAGGGTCTCTTGAAACAGTGACTTAACATTTGATTTAATGAGCTATCTTCCTGCGTTTGCTGAAATACCTGAAATATAAACCAGTATTCACCCCACCCATCCTGCTCACAGGCTGTCCTTATCTTTCATCCTTCTGACTCAGGAAAGGGTCAACAGCCTTTAGGTACAGGAATGACAAATCACCACCACCACCCTTGAATACCTGTAAATTTTATAGAGCAGGGAGTTACATTAAATTATCAGTCTGGTCTCTTCCAAGTCAAGCTTTACCATTGTACATTTTGTAAAGTATATAAGACAAGCAGGAACCCGCACAGACTTGCAGGGGGGGGCGTCTCATTTCCCCCTCCTCCACTAATTCCTCTTTTCTTTCCCTGAAAGCCTCCATAGCCTCTCCCCCTTTCCTGCTTCCTTCTTGTCTTCCCACGCAACAACCAACCTATCTTTATCTGCCCCTCTGTTTTTACCTTTCCCCTCCCCCAACCTCTGTGTAGGAAACTATGGCCCAATTGTGTGGTGCTGGGCCAGGCCCACTTGCATGGTAGGAAACTCTCGAGAGCTTGTGGGGTAGCATATCACTTCCCCCTGTATCCCCCTCCCCACAGTATTTCCCTTGTCCCTACACCTGACAGCCCTCATATCCTCTCCCCTTTTCCTGCCTCATTCTTCCCTTCTCAGCCATTCACCAACCCATCTTCTATCTGCCTCGTGTCTTCAGCTATATTTATTATTATTTCCCCTTCATTTATACCCTGCCTTTCTCCACAGTGGGTATCAAACCAGCTTAAATAATTCTCCTCTCCTCTTTTTTTAATCCTCACAACAACCCTGTAAAGTAGGTTCGACTGAAAGTATGTGACTGGCACATCATAGAATCATAGAGTTGGAAGGGACCACGAGGGTCATCAAGTCCAACCTCCATCACAAGTGAGCTTCCATAGCGGACTGCCACTGAGGACTTTCATTTCTTAAAGCTACAGGTGCTTCTTTTATCATTTTGGGGTTTTTTATAACCCTTTTCTATGTATTTGTTTAGATTTCAGATTTTCCTTCAAACATGAGGCATTTTTCAGGTTTGTAGAAAGATCTGTCTTGTCCGTTCAGGTCTCCAGTCACCAGATTTAAGTATACTCAGATATGGCTGACTTGACTTTTAGAATATAGGATATAATACCTCATTGTTCTAATGTGGAATTTTATTTGCAAGCGTGTTAGACTTTAATTCTCAGTTAATGAGTTAATATAGAGAATTTCATCTGTTCTTCATTTTTATGGATTATAATTAATGTAGTCCTGTCAGGCCTGCTCGCTGTATCTGAGATGGTTTCGTTTTCTCACAGACTCTCCTTCAAGGACTGTTTATCTAACCGCTCGCATTCCTATTCCCTTTGAAGCTAGTAGGCGCCCGTGGGAGCCTTGGGGTTTCTAGACTGTTTGGAGTTATGTCCTGAAACTGTATTGCTGCTGCTTTTCTGGTTTCCCATATAATCAAATGCTTGCCATTTCCCCTCCATTCCTGCCTTTGGACTTCTAAGCTCTGCTTGCCTCTGTTACCAGTAAACCTACTCTTTTTGACTACTAAGTCTCCTGGTGTGGTTTTTGGATTTCTGTGGACCAAGTGCTTACAAGTCCACGTATCCTTTTGTCGGGTATTCCCGATGCTCAACAATACTTGGATGCTATATTGCCCTTAGTTCACTATTATCTTATTCTGAAATAGTTATCCCCAGGTATAAGTAACTTGAAAATGAACTTGAAATGCTACTCACTTTATATAAGCACAAAAGCATTTTTTCCTGAAGATGCAAAATATTATGACATACTGCAGAGCTTCTGAATTGTTTGATTGGGAAATGTTCAGAGATATACAAGTGAAGAAGAAAATGGGATACCGAAGAGGGCTTATCTCTATGTAACAAATGAAGCATCTTTCTACCAAGTCAGACCATCGGTGTGTCTAGTTCAGTCATGACTATTCTATCTTGCTGTGGCTCTCCAAGGTATTAGGGCAGAGGTCTTTCCCCACTGAAGACCCTTTAACAAGAGATGCTAGCTATTGGCATTTATATGTATGCTTGTTTCTTTTAATATAAAGTTACAAAAATAGAAAAAAGCACAGCCTGTATTCTAGGCATGCCTTTGCTGTTTTCAACACTGAAAACCATTCCTTCCACCAAATTCCCCACATCTTGCCTTTAAAATGAGAAGGGGCCTCTTCAGAACAAAGCGATCTGATGATTATAAGAGATCTACCAGCTGCTTTTGTGCCTTGGGCAGACCCCAACTTTAGGGCTTCCCAAACTATTTTATACAGACATCTAGAGAACAAGCAGCACACAATACTTTCATTGTTGCCTCTCAGGTGCACAGCAAATCTCAGCTTGTGTGCACAAAATCAGACATAGAATCATAGAGTTGGAAGGGACCACCAGGGCCATCTAGTCCAACCCCCTGCACAATGCAGGAAATTCACAACTACCTCCTCCACACACACCCAGTGACCCCCTACTCCATGCCCAGAAGATGGCCAAGGTGCCCTCCCTCTCATTATCTGCCTGTCATAGAATCAGCATTGCTGACAGATGGCCATCTAGCCTCTGCTTAAAAACCTCCAGGGAAGGAGCACTTACCACCTCCCAAGGAAGCCTGTTCCACTGAGGAACTGCTCTGTTAGAAAATTCTTCCTAATGTCTAGACGGAAGCTCTTTTGATTTAATTTCAACCCGTTGGTTCTGATCCGACCTTCTGGGGCAACAGAAAACAACTCAGCACCCTCCTTTTTATGACAGCCCTTCAAATACTTGAAGATGGTTATCATATCCCCACTCAGTCTTCTCCTCTTCAGGCTAAACATACAGAGCTCCTTCAGCTTTTCCTCATAGGATTTGGTCTCCAGACCCCTCACATTTTGGAAGGGAGAAAGACAAAAACAGTGATACCAAATAAGGCTTTTATTGCATTTTCTCTTTTTTTTGTCACTGTCAACACACCAGTTTAATATTACCTGTGCCCAATGTGTGGCTACTCGGCCAAAAACCTATGCTGCTCTGGACGTATTATCCTACTGATTAATGTTCGTATCTTCTTTCTTATGCCTGTCTCCAAAATCATAGCACACAACACTTTGGAAAAATAAGAATATTATCCTATCTTAATGTATATAGTAATTTAGTATTCAGTAATTTGCCAGGAATACCTTTAAAAGATTTACAGCGCAGTACCAAGCACATTCAGTTGACTTAGAAGGGTGTAAATGTGCTTAGGATTGCAGAAAAAATCCTTAAAACCTACTCACTGGTAGATCTTCTACCAGGAAATCACGATGTCTACAGCGGATGGATGTGTATAAAAAAAATTGCAGGGGTGGAAGCAAACAGTTACTGGTAAGAAAAAGCTACTTCACAATTTCATTTTCTTGCTTTTCCATCTTGTTTCCAACTATATATGGCATTAGCTTGCTTCATGCAGAGTCCAGTTTTAAAATTTACAATCTACAGCCTCTTTCATCTATATCAGAGGCGAAAGGAGACGGACTATAGAAAAATTTAATATATAAAGCGGGGATGTGTTATTTTGTGTATGAAGCTTGTCTGAGCTTCATGTCTCATGGAACGCCCAGGAAACAAAGTCCACTTCAAAAGTAGCAGGTGAGATCAACATCCCTTGTCAATGCCGCCACCTTCCACAGAGGGTTGATTTGAAGTAGGTGCATCTTCAGAAGCCTCAGTTGGAGCAGGGGGAGCTCTAAAATATGAGAATGGGGGAAAAAAATAGAGCATAACAAGGAAAACAACCTGCTATAATTCTTAGGCTATTGATAATTTCAAGGCTTAGCACTCCTTTGTGAACTGAGTCTGCACATTAGATTGTTCATGGCCATAATGCTCCCAAATGGAAAGGGCTCAAGGACATATTAATTGATGTTTGGGATCCATTACAATGGCAGAAAGGATCATAAAGATTATGTTACCTCCATTTGGTGGCAAAGTGGGGGTACTATGGCTACAGCTAATTTATGAAGTTAATTAAGTGCTGGGATCTCCTTTCAGAATGAGACAGGATGTCTTTATGAGTTAAAGGTTCTATTTTCTCTCTGGACCATTAGGAGAAATCTACTGCTAATGCAGAAATCTGATCCAATTGAACTGCAAAGCTGCCTGAGAAAACCAAAAAGAGGAGGTTAGGGCAGACAAATTCCCTTGATTATGGTGGGTGATTCAGGAATAACCTTTATTTATTCATAAAACTATTATGCTTGAAGGAGTGCACGTCACAAAAGTTACAGGCAATAAAGAATCCTTTTGGATTTGAGAACAAAAATCTGTAGCCATAATGTGAGATACCCAATTCTGAGTCATAGAACATTTCCCTAAAACCCAGAAGATTTGTAACTCAAATTTGGCATTTTTGTCACATCTTTAAAATATATGATGTCATCTGCTTAGAGTTTCCTTGCCCCTACAAGAAGAACCTAGTGAAGTAAGGGTGAGGAAACTGTGAATATGATAGCAGAACAGCATACATTATGTTAGATGTGACCAGGAAAAGAGAACAAAGACTTGGGACTGCTGTTTTCAGCAGAAGTCATGTGTATTGCGTAACTTTCAGGTTTACTCTTTTTTTTAATTAAAATACTGAAAATGAGTAACCTTATGGAGATCTGTGAGGAATGAGAGCAAAAATGGGCCAGAAAAACAAGATGAAGACATATTAGTTCTCAGTGATATATCTGTACAGAGTTTTAAAAAATTACATTAAAATATCCAGGTAATATCTTTGTTCCCACATCAATTTACTCATTCAGGCCCTCAAGTTGTTTTAAAATTTAGTCTCACTTCAAAGAAAAAAAATCCATGGCTTTTTCTTTAGGCCATATTCATGTGTCACGTTTCTGAAAAAGACACTGGAACACAATAATCTCCATGCTAATTTTACAAAATGAAGAAACAAATAAATTGGTGGTTGATATATTTTCACCCTCAGGCTGCCTTCTGAAACACTTCTACTTCAGTCTGGGTGAGACTGATCCATATATTGGATTATCTTGCCCCTTGGATGTTTTGTGGCCTCTCTCTTAACTGTTTGATTTTGTAATCATGAGATTGTGAATTCGGATGACGTTCTATGGTTTGAGGAAGTCTGAGACATTTTAAAACTTGAATAGTTTTATTTCTATTCAGTGCTTTGAAAAGCTGATTAAAAGTGGTATATAAAGTTTGTAAATATATAGATAATCCCTAAAATTTATTGGGAGTCCATTCTCATTTCAGGCTCCTGTGACCTCTTCCTCATGGGTGCTTCCTTCTTGACTTTGTCTTTAGGTTTCCCATTTCTCAGCTCATTGTATAGGGTTGCCAACCTCCAGGTACTAGCTGGAGATCTCCTGCTATTATAACTGATCTCCAGCCGATACATGTCGGTTCACTTGGAGAAAATGGCCACTTTGGCAATTGGACTCTATGGCGCTGAAATACCTCCCCTCCTCCGCTCTCCTCAGGCTCTGCCCCCAAAACCTACCACTGGTATCAAAAACCTGGCAACTCTAGCTCATTATCTATTTTGCAACATCCTTTTCTCTAGGCTCCCTGTCCCTCAGATGTTCTACTTCTTGAAGCCTCTTCCCAGTTCTCTGTCTGTGCCCGGAGCTGCTCATGTCCCCCATAGGAGGCTTTAATCTAGATCAATCAAGAATTTCCCAATGATACTGACAAAAAACCTCAAACATTTTTTGGGGGGAGCTTATCCCATTCACATCTGGACCTGACTAAAAAAAGAGGGTTATATCCACTCTATTGCTGCCAGCTCCCTCAATCTTCCAGATCAAACACATGCCTTTGTGAAGCTGAAGTGAATAACCAGCACTGAAACGGGCATGTGAGTACCAGAGGGAGTGTTGTTGTTTTGGCCTTCTGAATAAATCAGAAAGCCAGGAGACAGCCAGTTCCTACAGTCTATGGAAGACTGGAATTGTAATTACAAAAGGTATCAGATCTAACAAGTTCACTGCCACTGACAGCAACCTGTCTCACTTACGGAAATATAGTGTTTATTCCTTAGGAAGAGAAGGAATGTACAAGGGAGGTAGATGCATACATGTTTTCAATCATCCCTGTATAGCACTCACAAAAACTCCTTGGCTTTTTTGAAGCATTCAACAGGTACACTTGGATTCAACCCTTCTCAGTAACTGATCTGCCAACACTCTGATGGCTAGTCCCTGAGTAGATGGAAAGTTTGTAAACATTCGGTTTCAGATCAGAGCAGCCAACTGTTTCGGATTTTACTACCTCGTTTTATTTATTTAATATATTTATATACCACTTTTTTTAAAAAAAAACCACCCTTCAAAGTGGTTTCCAAACACACACACACAAACTGAGTGCTATGCAGCTCTGTGTTGTACTCAACCTACGGAAGACCCGCTGAGGGGCTGTGGCTCAGTGACAGAGCATCTGCTTGGCATGCAGAAGGTCCCAGGTTCAATCCCTGGCATCTCCAGTTAAAGGGACTAGGCAAGTAGGTGATGTGAAAGACCTCTGCCTGAGACCTTGGAGAGCCACTGCCGGTCTGAGTAGACAATACTGACTTTGATGGACCAAGGGTCTGATTCAGTATAAGGCAGCTTCATGGGTTCAAACAAAACAAAAAAGGCTCTGCTTATATTAATAAATATTTGAATACCTAAACAGCAGATTTTTTTCAAACGATGACATAACTCATTTTGAGGAGGGTGAATGCTAGGCTACTGTGTTTTGGTGTGTGGCCCACACATTTCTGATAACACTGATCCAGCTCAAGTTGAAGGCATGGAGAAAATCTATCATTTGAAAGATACATCTGTAGCTTTGAGAGAAATGTTCTATGCTCCAGAGTGTTTCAGTAAGTGCCTTAAGAATATCTTGTGATATGTTTCCAGTGTGAAGCAAATTAACTTAAAAAAATACCAGAATGTTGGGCTTCATATTGGGGTTTAACGAGGAGAGGGAATGTTGAAAGGCAAATACAAACATGAAATTAAGAACAGAAAAAGCTTTCTAAAGCCTACATGCCAAGTTAACAGGAACAGAAAAAGCCTGTGCAACAGAACAACAGATTTGCAGTTTGGGGCACAAAAAGCAGGATAACCATCAACAGTGGCCACAGTGTGTTGGCGTTGACTCTTCAGATATTGCGCTGGTGGATGGGGGATGATCCTTTTGTCCAACTGCCCTCAAACCACCTCCAATGAAGGACAATAGGTTTTGATTTTGCATCCTCATACAAGCATACCTCACCAGTAATGTGGCCCATAAGTATCTTATTTCTTATTCTGAACCTCCCTCCCCCCCCCCAGCATGTGGTAGAGGTGGAGTGAGGAGCTTGGAGAGGAAAGCACACTTCCCATTCCCAGATTCGGACCATCAGGTCAGCCCATAGTGGTCACACAGCCGGAATCCAGGGTCTGGCAGGAGATGAGAACATGGGGCTCTTCCTCCACAAGTCTTTACAAGTCCTCTGCTTGTTATTTTCTTGCAGAACCATACAACAAAAATCTCCAGGTAGCACTAAGAATATTAATGCCCAGTCTCAGAAACTGATGTCTAGAAAAGTAAAATTATTTTATCTCAATAGATATTTGCTGGCCACCTAGGTCATTTGTACATGTAGCAGCTGGAAACTATGAAGATTTAGATACAAAGGGTAACACTAATTCTGAAAATGAATATAGGATGTCACAGAAGAGGCAGCCCTAGGGGTGTGAACTGAAATGTTTTTTGGTATTTTTTGGAATCGTGTATAGTAGATCTGAAAAATTTCGATATATCTGGTAAATGCCAAATCCCCATACTGATATGGGCTTTCTCCGGCTTTTTTGAATATTAAAAAAAAAGGTATATTATGGGGAATCTTTGCAGGGCTTGGGGGGCTGTTTTTAAGGTAGAGGCACCAAGTTTACAGTGGAGCTGCTGGTGAATCTCCTTAGAAGAACCCCCAAGTTTGGTAAAGATTGGGCCAGGGGGTCCAATTTTAAAGGCCCCCAAAGAGGGTGGCCCTATCCATCCTCCATAGCTTCCAATGGTGGAAAAATGGGGCCCCATGAAATTGGCTCCTCTGACCCAAACAAAACCAGAACACTAAAATAGTTAGTTTTAGTGTTAAATGCAAGAAATAAAGCACGTATAAGAGATATATACTTCATCGGGGAAAATTAGGCTGTCACTGAAGACCTCATTAAAAGAAAAATATCAGTGCTTTCCAGCAATGCAAAGTACACTAAAGTTATTATAAATTGTATTACGTTACATAAATGTGTCTTGAGCAAGATGAAATTCATGCACACAATTCTTATAATCAGCAATTTTATAACACAGACTATTGTAAACATCCTTTCTCATTCCAGAATTTCTATAGCCAAAATGCATTGCCCTTCCTAAACGCTTCTTTCATTGCTACTGAAATACAGTATTATATTTGAACTGCACAATTTAAAAATAAAATTGAAGACATAAGACCTCACAGTACAAAAATGGTGTTTTTCTAATAGATTTCATCAAAATAGTGTCATCAGTGTTACAGATTTGCTACTCCCCCCCCCCCATTTCGGCAAGTCCAATGGACAAAAAATGTTTTTCGGCCCAGTTTGATTCATCATTGTTAGTGGAACCAGGCCAGAGTAAATCAAAAGTAAAATTCAACATTTGTGTCCAGCAGATTAACGTTGCACTTCAGTTTCATTCTTTGGTAAACAGGAAGAGAGTTTCTTTTTAAGATACTCTATTTTCTGTGGGCTTGGCTAACCGGACATCTTAAAATAAATAGCCAAGTAGAGAAAATGGAGGCACACGGTCCAAGAGAGCCTCAGTTAACCCCAGTTAACAGGGACTAGTAAATCAAATAGTAGCTCAGCTCAGAATCTGCTTAGATTAAGTGGGAGTGATTGGAAACCCGCATATGGCACATTTTACAGTTGCTCTTAATAATAGGAAGGGAGACATCTTAGGTCTCTAATGTGAATGCATAATTCAAGTCTCCATCTGTTACAATACACAGAATAATATTCTGTAGTGACACTGACATTTATACTGTGTTTATAGCACTTCATCGCCAGTACAGATGAACGTGAAAAACAATGAGACCCAAATTATAAAAGTTAACACAAAGCTTCCACCTGAGGCAGGTGTGTACTTAACAGGTTTCATCTGATTATAAAGCAGGAGTGAACAAAGTTCTAACGTTTGTAGGTTGAATAACACAAGCTTTCTATGCGAGACTGTGAAGGCAGATTGGTCACAGAAAACCCTTTATTTAGCACTGGATAAACTCTTTTGGTTCCAGTGTTTTAAGGACAACAAAATAAACTACAGTGAATTTAAAGGCTATAATAACATTATGTTGCAAAAGGTAACACAAAAAAGCCAAGAGTAAAAAACCCTCAAAAAACCAAAAGTGAAGACAAAGGCCTTCTTATTAACTAATCTTAGCAAAGCAATTCTTCGAATTCCTGAACTAGTCATTCAAAGGTTAATTCACAAAATGGTTTTCCTTAGTGTAGTCATCTGGAGTGTTGGCTGCCTGTTAATATTCTAATAAGCAGCAGTGCTATGCTAAGGACACTTTCTGGGAAGCAAACTCTATAGAACAGCGCTGATCAGGATTCTTAGTGGACTTCCTTGGGATTGCTCTGTAGGAGTCTTAACCATAGTTACAATCTGAATACAAGTTGAAGGACCAATCTAAGGTTGCCAATTCTGGGTTAGGAAATACCTGGAGATTTTGAGGGTGGAGCCTTGGGAGGGTGGGGTTGGGGAGGAAAGGGGCCTCAGCCAAGTATATAGCCATAGAGTCCACCCTCCAAAGCAATCATTTTCTCCATGGGAACTATTTCTGTTGTCTGGAGATCAGTTATAATTCTTGGAGATCTCCAGGACCCACCTGGAGGTTGGCAACCCTCAACCAATCCCACACTTTATCTGTGATTGTTGTATGCAAATTTTACTTTCAGTGATATAATACAAGATGAACTTGAATACCCAAAGCCTGTATTCATTGTCTGCATTCTAGTTCCAAGCAGTTAGTGAATACACACCCACAAGCTATGCTGACATCTGAATTACAAGAAAAAGGTGAAAGGTAAAAGCTAGGCCGTGCACACTAAATTTGTTATGTGAGTGTGTAAAGTGCAAAAATATTAGTTATTATGATTGGAGTTAAGGAGACTCCACTGAGAATCAAATCAAAACTTAACCTGTCAACTTGATTTTATGCTCCGGTTTGCCGTGTTTTCTTTTTTTTTGTCCTTTCACTTTCCAAAGACTGCAATGTGTTATGAATGATCAGATCACTAATAAAGCCCAGTGGTAACTCAGGCTTGTGCAGTGGTAACTCAGGCTTAAGATTCTGCCAAGTGCTTGTCCTGACAGTACATTAAAACCTCTGTGCCTAGACAGGTAATGGTAATATTTATATTAATTATATTTACATTATATTTTTCCTTTCTCTAAAACCATACATGTTTGCATTCCTTTTTCCCCCTGAAGCACATGAGCACTGTGGAGAAATGAAACAAGGACACATCCTGCATTATTCCATTCTGTTGTTGGTCCTTAATTCAGAGTTTTGAACCCTTGTACTTTTCCTAACTTCGCCTGTGCATTCTACAAGCATCTTCTAAAACCATCATCAAAGAAAAATGCATCCATCCCATTTACTTTGCCACTAGTTGTATTCTGCATATGCCAATTGTTCACGCTTTCTGCTTTAAAATAAAGACATTTATGCTCACTCCAAAATTAAAAATAAATTAATAAGCCATCTCCTCTGGTGTACTGAAGATGCAATTCTGTTTTTATTAGATGCAGAACTGGCTGCAATGATAAGAACATAAGAAAAGCCCTGCTGGATCAGACCAAGGCCCATCAAGTCCAGCAGTCTGTTCACACAGTGGCCAACCAGGTACCTCTAGGAAGCCACAAACAAGACGACTGCAGCAGCACCATTCTGCCTGTGTTCCACTGCACCCAATATAATAGGCATGCTCCTCTGATACTAGAGAATGATGATTGCATCATGACTGCAAGGAAATAAAATTGCTAGAAAACTGATCTGCAAAGGGGGAAAGGTTGTCGTAAAAACATCTCCCTCTAATAATATCACATGAACATAAAGGAAATTGCTGGCCTCAGGTAAAAAAGTCTCTCCTTTCACATGCATATTCATGATTAGAGCAAACAGGAACACGCTACCAAGTTTGGCTTCACTCTATAGACATCCTCCCTTCCACATAAACAAAACAAGTCTGCTATCACAGAAAGGAAAGGAAAATGAACAACATACAGTAATAAGGCAAGGCTTCTGCCCATCGTAGTACAAAGTGAAGGTGGTATATAAAGGGAAGCAAAAAAACAAAAAAAAAACAAAAAACAAATGCATGTAACACTTGCAAATTGTTTTACTGTATTTGCAACTCTCTCAGTAATAAGATAAATTTGACAGTCCCTCATCTGTGAATAGGAGCCCCGTGGCGCAGAGTGGTAAACTGCAGTACTGCAGTCAAAAGCTCTGCTCACAACCTGAGTTCAATCCCGACAGAAGTTGGTTTCAGGAAGCCGGCTCAAGGTTGACTCAGCCTTCCATCCTTCTGAGGTGGGTAAAATGAGTACCCAGCTTGCTGGGGGTAAAGGGAAGATGACTGGGGAAGGCACTGGCAAACCACCCCATAAACAAAGTCTGCCTCGTAAACGTCGGGATGTGACATTACCCCATGGGACCTTTACCTTTAAATCTGTGAATGCTAATTAATAAAACTTTCCGAAGTATCTTTACATGGGGGTTCAAGGTAGGAAACCTGAAACTGGCAGTCACCACAGAGTATGTATGAAGAAAGATCACATTCTTGCCTACGGCCATACTACCCTGAACAAGCCCGATCTCGTCTGATCTCGGAAGCTAAGCAGGGTCAGGCCTGGTTAGTACTTGGATGGGAGACCTCCTGGGAATACCGGGTGCTGTAGGCATATTTTTAGATTACCTACATGGGAAGGATTTAGAAGAATTTAAAAATACATGGTCAAAGGCCTTTGCATACTGGGACAAACGGGTGAAAATGAATTTTACTAATATAGTGAACGAGTTATAGATATAATTTAGAAATTTGAAAATATGGTTATACTGTTTAACTGTAAACTGTTGAGACACTTCTCCGGAAGTCTATCACTATGGTGAAGGGACACTTGTTATGGTGGGTGGTGGGTTTTAAAGATACTTTGAATATTTTTAATTTACTATATAATTAAGTTTCAAAACTTTGTAAGTATCCGTTTGTATTTTTCTTTTTTGTTTTATGTTATAAATAAATAAAAATTATTAAAAATTAAAAATGAAGAAAGATCACATTCTTCAACAAGTTAATCAATTATATTCAGTAGCTCGCAAGTAAACAGCAGTCCTTTGAAACAGATAATAGCACAGAACAGTTAATAAAACCAATCTGTGCTTTAACTGGTTCCTCTTAACATATTGGATTCCTTTCTGGAAGGAGGGGGATAGTAATTTCGGCAAATGCAGCCCTCAGCACGCACTGCGTGCCTATCTACACAGGTTTCCAAGACAACTACTAATTGACTTTTAAAAAATGAATTACCTGAGCAAAACAACAAATCCGTTAAATGGAGATGTTTGTATTTGCTGTGGCTGTTTATACTCTAGTGTTCAAAATGATAAACATAATTTAAGGCAGATAATTCAGGTGAAGAACTGGAAACCCTAAATCAGCAGATGAGATGAGAATGCATGTCAGTGGTAATTAATATAGTGGTGACACAGATGTCAGTTACCCTATGAAATCCCAGGCTGACCTCTGTTAGCTGTGGCTATTCCAAAAGAACAAAATGAACTGCTTCATCAGCTGTGATGGAAGGAGCTAGAACAGTATTGTGTGGCTGACTGAAAAAAAAAGTCTCTTTTTCAAAGCTGGGGGAAGCAGGTGACCTTTGATGATGTTAGAATTGGGCTGGAAACTCTTGAGTAAACTATTTGAATTCTTAAGCACAGGCATGCAGGAAAACAATGAGCAGCCACTCTTTCCCATATGAGCCCTCGCAGATAATGAGATCATCTTCAGAGACTTTTCTTCAGAGACAGTGGGGCAGCTATACAAGCTGGTGCCTTTTCTGTAGGAGCCACACCAATATGGAACTCTGCCAGGAGAAGTTTACTTTGCTCCTTCATCACAGCCTTTCTGGAGTAAGTTTAATGCTGTATTACTTCAAAGGGATTTAGGATAAATGTTGCTGACGTTACTGTCTATTTTGTGTGTAGGCTTTTTCTTATGACAGCATGTTTCTGGATTTTTTGCCCATTTGATATTATACGCTATTTAAAATGATGTTGGAAGTCACCCCTTGGTTCCCTTTTCAGACAGAGAAGCAGGATGTACACACTTTTGAATAAAGTGCATTCCCATCTGGATTTTTTTTTTAATTAACATAATGACATTATGCATTGACTCCTTTTTAAAGGGCTGGCCACATGAACATTTGTTTCTCTTGAGGATTATTCAATTTCTTTCCGAGTCAGAGAGACAGCATTAGATGGTTGAGTGTGGGTAGGTGTGATGGAAAACACTAGTCAATCAGAGGAAGTATTGTGCAAAACCAAAAAGTACATACCATAGCAAAAAATTTTTAAAGGTGACTCAAAAAGAAAGTTAATGTAGGAAATCCGCTGAAGGTGTTGTGGGGTGGGGGAGAAAAGCACCCTCCCCCAAAGTATGGGTACAAATGATAATTATGATTCAAGCTAGGAGAAAGCCCACTTACAAGAATATCTATCTAATACATTTTTATCCCACCCTTTGGACTTCAGATAAGCATACATGGTTCCTACCTCCTTCTAAAATGGGGCTGGGTGCATCATTTTCTGTAGTACCCAAGGAGTGGGAGCCAAGGTCACACATTATTTTTGCACACTAAATGCATTCATGCTGATGTAAAAAAGAAGATACGGCATAAAAATGGCTGCACAAGGATGTATTATGATCCATAATGTGAGAATCAGCTCTCAAAAATGTAATTCAAAATCAAACTCTATGGAGGGGGGGGGGAACCCACTCAGATCTACAAACATGATCCATGTATTACTAGACACCCCACCATGGCCCAAACGGAATTACCCGGTTTCACATCCTGGCTCTGAAGCGCTCATAAACCCATCATGCAAGCTTACAGTTTGTAAGGCATTCAAAATGTTTCTGTTTTCAGCATCCTCTGCTTATGCATCAGACAGATTTTGCTTCAGGTTGTGTAGGCTTGTAATGTAATGGCAAAAGCAGAGCTCAGCATCAGCATTTTGTTACCCGTCAGATTAATCTCCCCGCAATACTTGATCGGTTCAAAGGTACAGTAGAACTGATCCTCTGTTCACTGTGATGCGAATTGCATTTTTAAAGAGCTTTTGGGAAGTGACTTGACCTGCTCCAAATACAGTGCTCTCCCTACTGTACTCGGCAGGGTTTCTCAGTCTAGAATCTGTAGCTAGAATCTGTAACAGATTCTAGACTGAGAAACTCTGCCGAGTACAGTAGGGAGAGCACTGTATTTGGAGCAGGTCAAGTCACTTCCCAAAAGCTCTTTAAAAATGCAATTCGCATCACAGTGAACAGAGGATCAGTTCTACTGTACCTTTGAACCGATCAAGTATTGCAGGGAGATTAATCTGACGGGTAACAAAATGCTGATGCTGAGCTCTGCTTTTGCCATTACATTACAAGCCTACACAACCTGAGGCAAAATCTGTCTGATGCATAAGCAGAGGATGCTGAAAACAGAAACATTTTGAATGCCTTACAAACTGTAAGCTTGCATGATGGGTTTATGAGCGCTTCAGAGCCAGGATGTGAAACCGGGTAATTCCGTTTGGGCCATGGTGGGGTGTGCCTTTAGATCAAAAATAACAGAATTGTAGTGTGGAAGATCGCCTCAGAAATCTTCTGCAGAGGTGCACATATTATTGTTCTGCCTGAGAAAGAGTCCTGTTAAGCATTACAGTTTGCTCATTAATGCAAATTTATTACCTCAAAAACCTTGTTTCTCTGAGGGCCACTTGTGGTATAATATTCTGTGATCAGAAAAAAAGAGTCTATACAAGAAGACTGGATTGCCTTCCTTATGAGAAAAGGCTTCATGTTTTGGTGCTTTTAAATTCGGGGGGGGGAACCCTAAATGGGGACTTGTTTATAAAATTATGCACAGTGAGGAAAATACTGAGAGGAAGAAATAACCGTCTCTCCCTTTTCCAATTACGCTAGATTGCAAGTTCATGCAATTAAGCTGAAGCTCAGTAGACTCAGGATCATAAAAAAGATGTACTTATTTATTCAACACATAATTAAGTGAAGGAATTTACTACCACACAATGCAGTGGCGGCCACTAGCTTAGGAGGGGTTAAAAGGTGTCTAGACAGTTTCATAGAGGTTAGGTCTATTGATGGTTACATTTCCATCTTTAGAGGCAGAAAGCCTCTGAGAGCCAGCTGTGGAGGGATAACAGCTGGAGAAGGCTGATGTCTTCGTGCCTTGTTTGTACACTTCCCAGAAGTATCTGGTTGGCCACTCTGGGAAAAAGGCCAACAGATCTGGACTTGGCAGACATGTGGCCTGATCCAGCCATAATCTTCTAAGGTAAAGTTCTTAATCACACTGATGCAAGGAAAAGTTGTATCAGCAGCTGCTCAACCGCAAAGCTTTTCCAAAACTGAATCTGTAAACAGGATCCAACAGGAATCAAAGGGCCTTTTGAAATACCTAACCGGTCTGTATCCAACCACGTTTCAAAGACTGACGTTTTCTTAAGAGAGGGAAGTGATTTCTGCTGATTCTCCCCTTCAATTGCAGACCCCAATCATGCTGTTCCTGACGGCACAAAGATCCCCCAGGAACAAAATTTCAGGAGGTACAATGGAAGGGAAGTATTGGTGGAAATTGCCTCCCCCTCTTAAGGTAACATACGCGCCCTTAAGTTTTCGACTGCAAGTTTTCGACTGTCTTTGTATACCTCAAGAGCAACAGATTCCACTCCCACAGTTCAGGAAAGAAATTCTTCAAGATGTCTTAATTAAATAAAGAACAGCAGGACAACTACTCAGCCCTTAACCAGATGCCTGGAGTTGCAGTCTCCAAAAAAGGAAAACAGCTTTGTTGAGAATGTTTGTATTTTAAACCTTCAATATCATACTTTGGGATTTCAACAAAGAAAAGCAAGACACATTGTGCCATTTCTGGATCTGTCTGTTTCACTGAGAAAAATATGTATGCATGTATACACACAGACATACATGGCAGAACTGAAATTGGAAACTAAACTGACTGAAACTCAGTAAAGCATCAGCCTTATCTACAGAAGCTCTACTGATAAGTTCTATACACCACCATGCATATGTATTTTATACTTTACCAGTGCAGTCACGCATACACTGCTCTGATGTACTTCAGCTATGAACTGATAATGCCTTGACAGTAGGCCAAAGAAGACTGCTGAAGAACTGGAATCAGAACAGGAGGGACAGAACGAGATCTGTGAGGGAATCTTTAATACATTCCCTCCTCAGCCACTCCAACAGTTCTGGAGACATATTAAGGCTACCTTTCCTCCTGCTACTAGGGCGGCAAGACTGGAGAAAATACCATCTTCCACGCAATGGCTATGTCCATTGTGGGGGGAGGCTAGGATCCAGCTTTCATGGACAAATGCTGGCCTGCTCGTTAGGAGCCCTGGAGCCATACTGTATAGAATGTGTGCTTTTGGTGTCATTGGAGGAAGTGGGCAGCTTCTCCTCCCATGCCAGAACCTCTCAGTAAAGGAGGGGTGGGCTGCAGATGAGAGACTGCTTTAGGGCACACCCATGCAATAATGTTTCAGGATTAAAACATACACAGGACTGCCAAGAGAAGGGGACTGGGGAGGGGGGCAAAATTCTGGGGACCTAAGCTGAGTTTGAGGGTCTGTGAAACTGGAATTGTGCTGCAATCAGCAGTAAGCACAACTGATGTCCCAAACCTCCTGGAGCCTTTTAAAGGTGTGGAGAAAATCGGTGCCACTCTCAATGAGGCGCTCTCCTTCACCCTTGCTTTCTTTTCCTTTAGCTCCTGATTTCAGGGCCTGAAAGAGGGAAGGCAGAGGGGATGTTGGCTCAGTCCTTCTGGCCAGAGCACAGGGCTCTTCAAAGCCTGTGACTACAAGGTAGAGGTATTTACCCTATAAGCAGGCTTTCAGATCAGTGCTTAAGGACATAGCTGGGATCCCTTCACAGATCCCCCAGAAGGGCTATGCATCTTTTTAATTTCATTTCTCAATTTGGCCTCTACCTCTACCAAAGTTTGGAATAGTAGATTGGAATGTATTTCTCGAATCTGGGGGCAGAGGGAAACACTATGCAGCAAATCATACTCCTTCGAAGAGAGGATGTAATGCCAACTCCAGATGGGGAAATTCCTGGAGATCTGGGGGTGGAGCCTGGGGAGGGTGGGGTTTGCAGAAGGTAGAGACCTCAGTGGGGTAGAATCCACCCTCCAAGCAGCCATTTCCTCCAGAGGAACAGATTTCTGTTGTCTGAAGAGCAGCTGTAATCCCAGAAGATCTCCAGACCCCGTCTGAAGGCTGGCAACCTTACTCTGTGCCCATTATATCAACCATACAGAGTTTGTCTTTGCCCCGTGACTTTTGTTTTGTTATCTCTTCCAGTGTGCTCTGTTTATGTGTGCGTGAGAAAGGAAGAATGAGAGAGAAATGATGAGAGGGTGTCACGAAGGGTTGTTTGTTCCTCCAGTTACTAAGAGTTACTAAATTTATTCCCCCAGTTACTAAGAAATAAATAGTTCCACCGAGGCAGCATGCGCTCCTGGAATTAAGTCCCACTGAAGATAATACAATTTAATTTCATGGTAAGTATGCATGACATGGGGCAGTGAGTTCAATGGGGCTCATGCCCTAGTATGTGTCCCTAAGCAAGCTGTGGCCAGCCTCTTTTAGCCCAAGCCCTATTGCTTTTCTTGATTTCACTTAGATTTATTCCGAGATAAGCTGGTACACAGAATTAGAGCTTCACAAAGGAGACTGTCTGCATTTAAGTATGTTCACTAGGAAGTAAATCTGATTGAACTTAGTAGGAGTTACTGCTGCATAAGTACATGTAAAATTGGCAGCTCATCTGATTTAATTCAGAAAAACAGACATATAATGTCTTTAAGCTCTCCTGTAAGATACAGTACGAGAATGATGGTTGGAAAAGAGGACCAAAAGAGAAAGAGATTTGCCCTCATAAGAAGAGCTATAATGGACCAGACCAAAGACTCATGTAGTCCAGCATTCTGTTCACACAGTGGCCAATCAGCTGCCTCTAAGCAAAACAGCCATAAGCATTTTAACTGATCCTCATAGGGCAGTTGCTCTGGCCCCCTGATCATTTTGGCTGCTCTTTTCTGCACCCTTTCAAGCGCGACAATTTTACACAGGAGGCCTGACAACCTTTTTCAAGGCTGATGTTTATTGCACACGTCAGTGTCCCACCACCCCCTTAAAATCAGAAGCAAAGATGGTTGGGTAGGGGGTATACCATAACAGTTATAATAAATTGAAAACTAAAGAAACGAAGCTCCAGTAGTTACACAGAATGAGAGCCTAAGATCACGCACATGGGCTCAATGGACATTTCTCCTGAGATACAGGATGCCGTCTCCTAGAACTAGGGCTGGATCCCAGCTGCTGGAACGACGTAGCACTAATTCAGGTACTACAACATCAATCATGCTTGGTTTAATAAATACTAGCAGAACGACCATCACATGGAGAGGCACCTCCCCTGAATGCAGTTCACTGTCATTTTCTTAAGCAGATGAATAATATTTATTAACTGTCTTACGCACGTCTGCAATTTTCTTCCTAAAATAAAACCTGCTTCATCTTCATGACTGCACTTCTAAATAATTTTATTTGGCCTTTTAAGTCGACATTCTTGCCTATTATTTACAATCTAGATTTAAGACCGATCTAGATATATATGTATTATTTTCTTCTTTAGGAACAACCCAGTTTTGGCTTTTGTACATGAAAATAGGATTCTAAGACTCAGGGATGGATATATTTATAAATGGAATCAATCGCTTTTCATGGAATTTTAAAATACTATTCTCTTATGAATTTTATTTATTTATTTATTTATTAGTCATATCCCGCTCAGAGCAGCTAACAATCATAACAATATAATACACACTACCATTTATGAGTAATTAGCTCAACCCTGGGTTGTACTTCTTTGTCACCCTAGAACATAGTGGAAACTAGAGTTTTAATATTATGTAGATAATAAAAACATATTGTGTTGTATTACTTTATTTCAAAAGGCAGCTACTGCATTAATGGTTCTTTCATTTCAGAAGCAGGCATCCCTGAACTCTGTGTGTTTGACACAGTGTTATACATGGAAAGCCATCACAGATTTAGTTTTAAGGTATTATAAATGTAGGTGTTGCTTTAAAATGTCTCGATTGAATTCAGGTTGCATTTAAGAATGGCTTTAAAGAGAACTAATACTTAAAGATAAAGCACAATTATATAAAGAATATTTTTTTTAAAATGAGGTTTTCTGTCCAATCTGTTAACTACTATTTTATGATTTTAAATGAAGCAAATTAAAACAGACATTCATTTGAAATTGACCATGAAGTCCAGCTAGCATGCTATCAAACCTAGAAATGCCTTTAAAACTTCTTTGCCCTTCTTGAAAATAATCTCTTTTAAGTGTTTTGTAATGGGAACCATGGGGGGGGGGAAGCAACAACCCTACTTTTCTCAGGGCAGACAATGGGTCAACTTCAGTTTGCCCACAATTCCTGCTGAGCAATACTGACAAATTTCTGGCAACAGACAAATCCTGTTGAACAGCTGCTGCCCAGAGCCCTCTCTGAATAAAACAAAACCCTAAACCTAATAAATACAATGCATTCACATAATAATCCAATTGGTTGCTAGACAGGAAGTATCTTTGCCCTTTAGCAAAATAACTTCTGAGAGCTTCCTGATTTACAATTTTTTATACAGGCAAGAAAAGCAATAATCTGAAAAATTGCCTTTGTTAAAAAAGTCACAACAATAAAAAAGCAAAACCAGACATGGTACTGAATGTGGCAATGACTACTGTCTTATAATTTTACAATTCCGAATTATCAAATTTACAATTTGATAAATGGGTTTGTTAGAAGAATATGAAAACGCAGACGGCATATCTTAAAGACAGATATGTCGAACACTCATTATTTAAAGAAATTCTGTAGCTATTCTACCGGCTGCATTTATTAAACCGCTAGACATTTCTGTGACAAAAAGTGTTATCAAACATTACAATGAAAGTATCTTTTCTTTGTAATTGTGCATGCGTGTATGAATATTGTTCATGTACGATGTATTTTTATATCCTATGGACATTCTTTAGAGTGGCCAGCTCCAGGCTGGGAAATTCCTCGTGATTTGGGGGTACAGCCCAGGGAGGGTAGAGTTTGGGGTGGGGAGGAACCTCAGTGGGGCACAGTGCCAAAGAGTTCACCCTTTAAAGCAGCCATTTTCTCTAAAGAACTGATCTCTGTCATCTGGAGGTGAGTTCTAATTCTGGGACAATCTCCAGGCCCCATCTGGCAGTTGGCAACCCTAACGTTCTCCCCAAATTGCAGAGAACTCAAAAGAGGAAGAGTCTTTTGCTGTGTCATGCATGAGACCAACTCGAGTTCCTCCAAAACAACTGCCATGTGTAGGAGAGATCTGATCTGCTTTCTCCACAGCTCAGTGCAAAGTGAGTGACCAACTTTGCTCTTCTCTAGTGCACACTGCCAGAGCATTAGGGAGAGGTTGGTGGCCACTGCTTGCTACAAAGCTGAGCAAAAATTTATGGGCCTCAGTTTATAATTACAGTTTATAACTTGAAGCAGTCTTTAAGGAACAGAAAAATGGAAATTCATACTTGATGCTAAAAGAAGATCCTTTTGTTTATAACCTTCATTATTTACTCAAGTATACTGTCTAAAAGGAAATCTTCTTCCCTCTCAAATCAATGAACAAAATGCTTCTGTTCCAGTGTCTAGACCAGGGGTCGGCAAACTCATTTGTCAAAAGAGCCAAATATCAACAGTACAACGATTGAGATTTCTTTTGAGAGCCAAATTTCTTAAACTTAAACTATATAAGTAGGTACACTGTTTATTAACTTAATAAACTTTAATTAAAGTTTTAAATCTTAATTAAACTATAGGTACACTGAATAAAACTTGATATCATACTTAATAATGATCTTATTTATTGATAAAAATTAAATTGTAAGTCCCTGCCATTTCCCCCTCCCCGTCTGGAGTCCTCGTCTGGAGGCCTGGTCTACCGCCATAAAAGCCTATTGGTAGACCTGGCCTCCGGCTGAGTCCCATTGGGAGGCCAGATCTACCCATTGGCTTTCTTGGCAATAGACCTGGACTCCGGAGGCCCATAGAAGCCAATTGGTGGACCTGGCCTCTGAAGGGGGACTTTTTCCCCTCCTCGGAGTCCAGGTCTAAGAAAGCCAGTGGGTAGACATGGCCTCTGAGGAGGGAAAAAAGTAAGTAAGGTATCCATAAAATTAAATCATGACAATGACTGACAAACACTTAATGTGAACAATGTGAGCAAACTTCTAGATTACCAGATGCAGTAAACACATGAGAACATAAGAAAGGCTGTGCTGGATCAGACCAAGGCCCTTCAAGTCCAGCAGTCTGTTCCCACAGTGGCCAACCAGGTGCCTCCAGGAAGCCCACTAGCAAGACCAGTGCAGCATCATTGTCCTGCCTGCGTTCCATAGCACCTGATATAATAGGCCTGCTCCTCTGATCCTGGAGAGAATAGGCATGCATCATGACTAGTATCCATTTTGATTAGTAGCCATGGATAGCCCTCTCCTCCATGAACAGGTCCACTCCCCTCTTAAAGCCCTCCAAGTTGGCAGCCATCACCACCTCCTGGGGCAGGGAGTCCCACCATTTAACCATGTGTTATGTGAAGAAATACCGTATATACCCGCGTATAAGCCGAGGTGCCTAATTTCTCCCCAAAAATGGGGAAAAATTAGGCAGCGGCGTATAAGCCGAGGGTCGGCTTATAACCCCTCCCCCCCCGCAGGCTTACCTGACAGGGCTCCTGGCGAAGGCGGTGGTGGCGGCGGCGGGCCCCCCACAGGAGGCTTCCAGGGCGGGGGGAGGCAGGAGCGCCCGGCTGCCGGCTTCCCCTGGCCCTTCCAGGGCGGGGGGAGGCAGGAGCGCCCGGCTGCCGGCTTCCCCTGGCCCTTCCAGGGCGGAGGGAGCCAGGCGCGCTCGGCTGCTGGCTTCCCCTGGCCCTTCCAGGGCGGGGGGAGGCAGGAGCGCTCGGCTGCCGGCCTCCCCTGGCCCTTCCAGGGCGGGGGGAGGCAGGAGCGCCCGGCTGCCGGCTTCCCCTGGCCCTTCCAGGGCGGAGGGAGCCAGGCGCGCTCGGCTGCTGGCTTCCCCTGGCCCTTCCAGGGCGGGGGGAGGCAGGAGCGCTCGGCTGCCGGCCTCCCCTGGCCCTTCCAGGGCGGGGGGAGGCAGGAGCGCCCGGCTGCCGGCTTCCCCTGGCCCTTCCAGGGCGGAGGGAGCCAGGCGCGCTCGGCTGCTGGCTTCCCCTGGCCCTTCCAGGGCGGGGGGAGGCAGGAGCACCCGGCAGCCGGCTTCCCCTGGCCCTTCCAGGGCGGGGGGAGGCAGGAGCGCCCGGCTGAAAAACCCGGCTTATACGCGAGTATATACGGTACTTCCTTTTATCAGTTTTGAATCTCCCTCCCTCCAGCTTCAGCAGACGACCTCGAGTTGTAGCATTACGTGTGTCCCGGGTCGGGGGCCCCACCCCGCGCCCTGGGGCTTTCCCGCCACCCTCTACTTACCAGCGTGCCCGCTCGCCTGCTCTCTCTCTCGCTCTCTCTCTCTCTGAGGCGCACCGGCTCTGCAGCCCGGCTGCCGGCGCGAGCGGGCGCGAGAGCAGGGGCTCTGAACCAAGTTCGTAGAGCCGTACTCAAGGGGCCAATGAGCCGCATGCGGCTCTCGAGCCGCAGTTTGGTGACCCCTGGTCTAGACCAAGGGTCCCTTAACCTTTTTGAGCCTGTGGGCACCTTTGGAATTCTGACACAGGGTGGTGGAGCCAACCACAAAATGGCTGCTGTGGGATACACAGCCACACATGCATACCCAGAGGAAGCCCGTCCAGCGGAGAAGGGGGTAATTAAAAAAGTGAGAGAGAATAAAAAACTAACACAGTGGTGGCAGCTCCATTTTTAAAAATCAGCTCAACCAATTCTCCAAAAGCTTATCAGATGCCCCACTGGGCAAAAGTTCCACCTGGCCACACCCACTTTCTAAAAACACTTGGTGGGCACTGGGAAAGGCATCAGGGGGTACCATGGTCTAGATAATTGGGTTTGGGTTTGGGAATCCAGATGCAAGCCCTCATTTAGCCATGAAAGATGACTGGATGAATTTGGGCAACTATCTGACAGCCCAACCTATCTCACAGAGTTGCTCTAAGGCTTAAACCCTGCTCTTTAGAGGAAGGATGCAATATAAATGAAACAAACAGGTCTAACCAGACAACATACAGAGCTAACCGAAGTAGGATTTGTTAGAAAAATAGCTAGGCTATAGGAAGAAAAATCAAAGGTCAGAAGGAAACAGTTTAGGCAAATGCACCTTAATGACCTGGGCCATCAAGGCAATTAATTCTCTACCTTCTGCTTCAATACCCTTCATCAGTCAATCCCTCCCTTCTCTCCTGGGGAGAAACATTTTCAATCATCATGAATCTTCTCATTTAGTAACAGTTATGTAAAATTGCCACTGCCTGTAATGAGTAAGCATGACTCAGAGTACTATTTTTTATAATTGTGATCAGCATGCAAGAAGAAACAGGATGCGAAAAATAAAACAGTTCTATCATTCTTACAGAGGTGGAGATATTCTTTGGTGAATATCTGTTCTGTAAACATCATGGTGTCAAACACTGAACAACTAAGCATACATTGGCCACTACTGACAGGATTTACGCACAGCATTTTTATGAATAGGAGAGCTTCAGAACACACAACATGCCAATTGAATTTCTCTTAAATAACCACATTAAGTCCATTATAAATCCATGCTATGAATCAAAAACACTTAGCAAGGAAAAAAAAACAATTTAGTTTAGTTATAACCCTGCATTCCAGCCCACTAGGAACACCCAGTGTGGTTTACAATGAAAAAAAACTGATAAAAGTGGTTGGATCCTGATCTTCCCTGTACATCTCTCCTGCCAGCGGCCATTTTTGATGCTAGGGAACTTTATTCCTGGGGTTGGGGGACTCGAATGGAGTAACAGACAGCAGGTTGTGAGGCTGCAGCAAGGAGGGGGGATGGGGGTGAAATCAATGCTTCCTGTTTCTTCAGTCAGTGAAGGAAGCAGAGTTGATGTGCAAAGAGCAATTGGCTATCAACGCTCCAGTCATTTTTTTCTACACACCAAAATGTCAAATCATTGTCTTTATGGTTACACTTTATCAAATGATTCACAAGAAATGTTTGTACCCAACCACCCATCATCATCCTCCATACTATGATCATTCTTTCTTCAGCGATGCAGATTCACGTTTTCTCAATTGCTGTTTTAATGCATAACGATTTGAATGGATAACAGTATGGACACATCACACTAACAGCTACAACTATTTCAGTGAAGTTGCCGCCGGAAAGTCTACAAGCAGGAAATAGGGGACAGAACTTTCTTCTGTTGCTGCTCCTTGAAGTGATTGATATTCAAAGGTAAGCTTCCTCTCAACACTGATGTTTTCATTTAAATATCATGGCTAATAGCCATTGATGAACCTACCCCCATGAAGCTATACAACCCCATTTAAAACCACCCAAGCTAGTGGCTACCACTATATCTTGTGGCAGCAAGTTATGCACAGTAATTAGATACTGTGAGAAGAAGTACATTATTATGTCTGTTCTGAATGTATTGCTCAACAACTTCAGAAAAAAAATCTTCTTTCACTATACCATTTATAACTGTATATCCCTCTATCATGAACATCTTTACATATTTAAATCAATCACCAACTCAGGGCACCTTCCCTCAACCACTCAAAGAGGTGGTTATGTGTCCACTATTAGAAAAATCATCCCTACAGAAAAATGATGGAGTCAATGATTGCCCTGTCTTTAATCTGCTCTTCGTGGGCAAAGTGATCGAGAGAGCAGTAGCAGACCAACTCCAGGTCTTCTTGGATAACTTATCTGCTCTGCGCTCTTTTCAGTCTTGTTTCAGTCTGGTGCTCTTTTCAGTCTAGTTTCAGCCTGGGCTATGGGACAGAGGTGGCTCTGGTGGCTTTAGTTGATGACCTCCATCTAAATGTAGACAAAGGTCAGGCCTCCTTGTTGCTCCTACTAGATTTATTTGCTGCCTTTGATACAGTGGACCACGCCATCTTGTTGAGGCACTTGAAGGCAGAAGTATGCATCAGGGGTTGTGTGTGAGATTGGATCAAATCATTCCTGAAGCACTGGACTCAAAGAATTGCCATTGGAAACCAGTTATCATCAGTGTAGGACCTATCCAGTGGGGTCCCACAGGGCACAAGCCTATTCCTCAAATGGGCAAAATCAACAACTGCCTGTACACGTGCCTTCTCCGTTGTGGCCCCCACCTTGTGGAATGGTCTGCCTGAGGAGACCAGAAGGATCCCACCCTCCTGATTTTCCACAAAGTATGCAAAACTGAATTATTCAAGAAGCCTTTTCTACACAAAATGATTCACAAAGTTACTTGGACAAATTATTAGGGACTGGGGTCTATACCAAAGCTTCTTATACTGTGGGTTGCGACCCCATATGGGATCGCATA
This sequence comes from Euleptes europaea, assembly GCF_029931775.1. Classification (NCBI taxonomy): domain Eukaryota; kingdom Metazoa; phylum Chordata; class Lepidosauria; order Squamata; family Sphaerodactylidae; genus Euleptes; species Euleptes europaea. The sequence goes on along the minus strand of NC_079312.1, from coordinate 97,712,752 downwards.
ACTAAATGTGGGGGTCGTGAAAAATTTGACAATAGTATATGGTAAAATTATATGTATACCAAAATTATTTTAAAATAAATTTCTTTATTATCAGTAAATGTTTGATTTGTACACCTATTTTATACCGATATACCCAGGATCGCATAAAAACTTCTTGGGCGAAAAGGGGTCATGAGTGGAAAACGTTTAAGAAGCCCTGGTCTATACTACTGTGTCTAGTTTGCTGAAAGTTGGATCCTACTGTAATTTTGCATCATTTAATGTGTCATGTTAACACTTATGCTTTGCTTCAGTTGTTTTTTAGATTTCTGGTTGGTTCTACAACTCAAATCCCATTTCACTGTTTACTGAATGTCGCATCCAGCTGATTGTATTGCCTCACTTTGTGTAATTCACCTTAAGTCCCAGTGAAAAAGGAAGACTATAAATAATGCAAATAAATATTTCCTTTTAGCACACGTTGGCCCCAAAAGCTTTATCTTTTCCTTGTAGCTAAACTATTTACTTAAATAAATGTCACAGGTCAACTTTCTGGGTTAAGCAGGGTGGGGGGAGATGCAGCAAAAATCCATGCTCCTTGCAGTGATGGAGGAGGACTATTCTACTGGACAATGCTTTTAGCATTGATGCTTTAGCGATGATGCTTTATAACTTACATACTCTAATTATTCCTTGTGGTGATCAGTGATTATAAGCAAGCAGACTAAACACACAAAACTTTAAAGACATATGGCAAAAGTATTTATAATTTGAAATAGACTTGCCTGTCACATCCAAATAAAATGGCTCACTCTCACTCCAGAAATATTATTTGGGTTCTTTCACAAAGCTGTATTATCACTGTTACCAGCGTTTTCCCAGCACTCATCAATTCTGAAAGAGCCAGAATGGTATAGTAGTGGGAGAAAGAGATCTGAACCCCTCTACCATGGAAGCTCACTGGATGATAAGGGGACAGTCACTCTCCCTGAGCCTAATGTACTTCATAAAGCTTGTTGTTGTGAGAATAAAGTGGAGGAGGGGCGAACAATGTAAAACAGGTTGAGTCCCCACTGAGGAGAAAAGTAGGATATAGTAATTTATATTATAATACTAGCCACAGTCTGAGCTAGGAAAATTCTCCAGCCCAAGAAGCCAGGGTTCTAAACACATTCTGGAAGAGAGGATAAGGTATAGCCTTTACGGGTCCTCCTTGAAAATTATGGTCTGAGAATATCTTGTAAACTATAGCACTAGCCCAAACCTTTTATCAATGTTTGTGAGAACCCAACTCTCAAAAAATTCTGGGATCTCTACTTTCTTCCTAAATTGAAGGACCCCCACTGTTTCCACAGGAAATGGAGAACTCCATTTATTAATGTCTCATCTTTTAGTAAATTTCATAGAGGAAGTAAACAGATTTCCACAGTAGCCATTTACCGAGATAAATTTATATACTATCCTCTCTTGGTGCTGCTGTAAAGATCTTCTGAAAAGGTCTGGAAACAGATCTTTAAATTGAGGGGCAAAATTCTGCTTGCTTTTAAAGCTTGCATAATCTAAGTTTCTTATACTATTAAAATCACCACCTACTATATGGGTTAGTAATCTGAAAACCAGGATGCGAACAGTTAAATGAAGAAATACACAAAACTGTGTAGAGTTTGGCAACTAAGAAATTAATAAGTCATCAAGTACTTTTGTACTTTACTCATGTTTCCAACATGGAATAGGCTTGAGCGATAGCAATATCACCTTTGTCTACTCGATATCTATGAGAGTCGTATGGAAGTACATTTGGTTGCGATGTGAACACTGGACAGAAATAAAGCAGCGACTGCCTTATGAATGCCATTCAGTCCCCGTTTAGCACAAAAATAGCCACTGGCAGCATTGTTCTTCCTTGTTCTGGAGCTATTGTGCAGCACAGCATAATAAACATGGTGCTGTCCGACAAGCAACTTTTTTGTTGCTGAACCAGAATTAGACATCACAAAGTGTATGTGGCTGCTGTCCAGAGCAGAAGCCCTGCATCTCCTACTCTTTCTTCCTCTGTGGCCATTAATGAATAGTAGTTTTATCGAGATTCTCGCTCTCAAGTCTCACACTTTTCTACTCCGCTATTGAAAATCCAAATGCATGGGGAGCTTCTCCCAATGGCGGCCAAGCTCGTTTCTTCCCCCTGTCTCTGGTGCGAAGCAGTGGCGGGGCTTACCTTTAAGGCAACAGGGGAGCATCTTGTTGCAGCGGGGGACAGCTATGGGACTGACCGACAGAAAGAGGAATGAGAAGGAAGGAAGAAGGCTGGCCATGACGCAGCTGCTTCTGTCTCTCCCCTAGTCTCCCCAGGCTGGATAGAAGGGCCTGTTGAGAAGACCCCGCAGATGGTGGGGAGAGAAAACACACATTGCTGGGTTTCTGCTCTCCACTTTCACCCATGCTCAGTTGTGGCTGGGCGGGAAAGTTTCCTGACTGAGGCCGAACCCGTGCAGGTCCACATATCTCTTCAACAGAAATCCCAGTGAAGTGTTTTGTTTTTTTCTTTAGGACTGCACCATTAGGATTGCTGGGCGGCCACTGTGAGGAGCGGGAGGGGGGAGGCAGAGGAGGGCGCAGGAACAGGGCGAAACGGGAGAGAGAGAGAGAAAGTCAAACTGAGCGCTGAAACACACAGGCAAGCAATAGCAACTGCTGTTATTCTTAAATTTAAATCGGGAAAATGCAGGGATGGGATAACCTGGGGAAGCTGCGAAAGGAGGAGGGTTGATCACGCGTGCCAGAGACGAGCATTCGTGTCGACCTCAGAGATTCACAACATTTGCGAGAGAATGGCCAGACAAAACAGCCATGCGTTTTCGGCCTGTGATATCTGTGAACTCAAAATGCATAGTATGATGCCATTAGGTTGTGAGTTTAGTAATCCTTGTTCCAGGTTGAGAAAGAGTGGGAATATCTGAGGACTTCCTGATATCACATGACTTATCATTTTAGACATTATGGAATATATATGAGCAAAAGAACCAGGGCTGATGCTACCGGCAGCAGCTGCACAACCTCCGTAACATCAAATTCGAGTCCATTCTAGAGACAATTCTATCTGTGCAGAAAAGAAACTCAGGTGAGGCGGGATACATTCTGCTATAGATCACAACAGAGCCTGGGGAAAGATGGAATTTTCCTTCTCGATAGAAGCCTGCTGCTCATGTGAGAACTCAGCTGCAGGAGATTAAGAACAATTCCCAGTGGACCATTCCCCTGAGATTTAGGACTAATCGTTTCACTGGAACTTTGCCAATGCAGAAACAACAGAAAGAATGCACACATTAGCTGGCGACCAACTGTGGCAAAGCAGTTTAAGGCATTAGCTAAAGAGGAAATCCTTTCTTCTTTAATCCTGGGAGTCCATGAAACTGGGAAACACCTCTGTGCAGCCAGCATTAAATGCACAAACTAGCAAGAAGCAGTATGAAGACATAAGAGACACCCCTCGTATTCAGGAGGTAAAAAGCAGCCCAAAATACAATGAAGTTATTGCAAAGCATATAGCTTGTGACTACAGGCTGATTTAATTAAAAAAAAAACGACATTGTTGAATCAACATTCCTTGCAGGAAACATCTTTTTCTTAAGAAATAGGTCTGTGGGTTAACTGAATAGATTTTCTGAAATGCTACTAAGACTCTACTTACAGTGAGTTTGGCCTGTTGGGTTTAATCACTTCTAGATCAGGGTCACTGGAGTTCATATTAGACTGAGGAGCGCTGTTGGAGCGGAGGAAACTGTTGATGTTGGATGATATGGTTGATTCCAGGCTGGAGTTGATGATACTGTTCCTGTTTTCCTCTGGAAGAAAGAATCACCACCATGACTTTTTGTGGAACTTTGGAACTCCCTCCCAAGGGAGATTTCATCTGTCTACCCCTACTGATGTTTTGCCGGCAGGTGAATTTTTTTTTTTTTAGGGGGGTCTGGCATACCCCCAATAATGGTAACAGGCCCTCCTTCTAGTGTTTTTTATGTGTTTTAATTGAATTATTTTACAATTATAACTGTATTTTTAATTGTTTTACTGTGTTTTATGTTTGCTGCGTGGTGGACCCTGATCCAGGTAGAAAGGGAGCCTAAAAATATTTTAAATGAATAAATGCTGGGATTTATTGGCCACTGAAGCTGGGGTCACCATCACATTATATGTAAAAGAAGTTTCAAGATAAAGTCAAAATATTATTTATACCCTGTTTTTAAAAATCTTAATCCTGCCTTAAAGTAGCCCAATTGATTTCCCCCTTCTCAGTGGCACCTCAGCTACAGCTCGCGCATGCACACTAGACACTAGGATTCTTTTCTAATTATTTATTTTAAAATTTTCCTTTGACTTGCTACTCCCAGTCTCCTCTCCAAGAGGTGTTCTCTGTACTTACAAATCATTTTGCAGCAATTAATTCAAAAGTAAGACTTTGATTCTTAAAAGTTACTCTTTTAAAAAAAAATCCTAAAGAAAAAACAACAACCCACCACGGCAACTTCTTTGCTTGTTCAGAAAGTAACAGCGCAATCCAGTGAAGCAGTAGTCTGGCCCAAATTCAGAGAAGTGAACCAGTTTAGACTAGATTAACTCTGTGTAGGATTGCTCTGCAGCATGCTGTTTTCCTTTTCAGTTGTGAAGACAGTCTAACCCATAAGCCTCTTCACTCTTCATAGCTTCCACTGAGGTCTAGCATAGTCAGTCATCTGAAGACTGACTTCACTTATTAGTTTCCATTTCTAAAAAAGGTATTTCTTGCCCAAGTAACCCAGATTAACGTATCATATGATACAGATATTATTTTGCTACTCCTTATACTGGGTTCTCCTGTACATTGCAATAGGTTTTCCTACTATCACAAGCAATACCAGTTCTGAAGGAACTACAATGCAGTATTTGAATAAGGCTCTTTTTTGCGCCTATTTGATACAGTAAATTAGTATCATGTGAACAGAGAACAACTATTTGTCAGGATTCAGTCCTGATGTTCCCTAAACACTGTTAGGTAATTATTCTTCAATGTTTCTTATGAAAATGTTGTTGTCATTAAGCCTCCTCAAGAAAAAAATTCTCTTGACGTGCAGTCATAAAACACATTTTAGCTTTAGAGCCAAGGTTAAAAGAATAATATTCCCAATATGAATGCAAGTGTGGTTCTGCCTTTCAGTCACCCTCAAAAAGACCGCTGCTTTTCTGCCCGTCATAACGCTCCTTTTACTGAAAGTCACTTCTCACTTTCTAAGAGATCCTCTGAAAGAGAGCTGGGCCATCAGATCTCTTGTTCCTTGTGCTGGTAGCAATGTGTATGCATGAGGGCATGGAAGGAAAACCCTAACTAGCAGTAAGTTGCCTAAGCATCTAAAAAAATGTTTCTCAGTTTAGGACATCTGAAGCCTTGGGTACTACTGTTGCCAGCTCTGGGTTGAGCAATTCCTGGAGATTTGGAGGTGAAACTAGGAAAGGTAGGGTTTGGGGAAGGACCTCAGCGAGGTATAATGCCACTGAACCCACCCTTGAAAGCAGCCATTTTATGCATGGGAACGAATATCTATAGTCTGGAGATCAGCTGTAATTCTAGGAGATCTACAGGCCCCACCTGGAGACACACCACCCTCCTTGGTATTGACTTATTGCTGCAATGACTAGGGGGGAAAGTCCACACACTCTACTGAAACACACAGGGCAACACTACATATGGCATTGGTGATCCATGACTGGAATAACTGATATGTTACTTGGTCCTAAGAAGCAGCTAGAGGAGAACGCAGATTGCTCTTCCTTTTTTAAAATCTTATGTGGTCTAAAGCATTTCTGATTGAGGAAGGGGCACAGGAGGAGGAGAGTTACACCCCGCCCCCCAACCATGGTGCAGATCTATACCAGGGTGCCCTGCTGCATGCTATTTTTAATGTCTGCTAAATCAATCATGGATCCCCAACATTGGGCCCTTAGCCCAATAATCTATACTTTTTAAGGTTAAAATATCAACAGTCCCTCCCCTCCCCAAATTTCTCCCTCCCCAGGCTCCACCCCAAAATCCCCAGGAATCTCCCAACCCAGAGCTGGCTGTCCCATTCATATTAGGTGAAGCAGACATAACTGAACCTTTGGGAAAGGGAGGTTTAAAAGCCTAGGCAATATCTTCATCAGTACAAGGATTCCAGTTTATTGTGCTAAAACAATAAAATGGTACAGGAAAGCTGCAAGAAAATTCTCTCTCTTTTTGCAGGACTGAATATGGCAAGCAGAGGTCTGACTGAGAAGGCATGTCAAATATAAGGAGATATAATACCCTCCAATTTGACAAATCAGTACATACATACATTTTTAAAAATGTGTAGGAAGAAGTATCACAACTGTTTGTAACAAAAAGATTGTTTGCTCTTATTGAGTTTCTTTGAAGATTATATTTCCCAGTGTATACAATCCACCCAGCTAGTGCTGAGTTCAACTGGGGCAACAACTGAATCTATTTACTTAGGATTTTATATAGTCTATATTGCATATAATTTACTACGGGGATCTAAAATTGTCAATACTTACAAAAAGATTGGAAGTTCCACTTTCACTAAAGAAAAACAATAACAACCCTTTAAACTTCTTTCAAGACATAGACAATGAGCTGGAAGCTGAAATAATTTTTTTCTTACAGCAGACTATTAAACACTCAGACTGGTCAAAGAGACCAAGTTTGATCTCACTGAATTCATTAAACTGTGAACAGATGTAGATCTTTTGGATTGCAGAACCTGGAATGGGATGGGATGATTGAAACTACATTTCTGTCCTTTAAAAATTCCCACATTTCTCAAGAGGGTTTCCTCTGAGTAGTGCTAAATATCTGACACTGATTAAGCAGCAGGAATACCCTATGGGTGTGGAGGTGTTCAGATTTAGGAAGAGATTCTATTCTACATTAACCAAGAAGGAACTATTAATCTGACCTATTTTTGATAATGATTGAGGAACAAAACTGTGCATGGCAAAGTGCACAAACACAACAGAAGACACCAATCTGCACTGGATCCAAAGTGGGAGAAAAATAAAATAAAAATAGAGAAGACCCTACTCTCTCTTCTGCCTTATCCTCTAGAGTATACTGCCAAGTCAAAGCTGTGAAAAACAGTTCTTTGCACCTAACAAACCAACATGAATTCAGTGCATGTATTTTTAAAACACCAATCTTAAATTAGAATGAACAATCTTAGTGGATACTCTTAGAAAATGGAGTGTTTCATTTAAGGGTAACAAAAACCAGAGGACACACCAGAACTCTAACCAGTTTTTAATTAATTTAAAAATGTGCATTATCTAGAAGAGTTTTCATTATTACATAAAACAGACCAGTTCCTTTTCTGTTATCTATAAGCCTAATTGTCAGCTTTTCAGATGAAAAGATTGACTTTCTTCAGTTAAAGAAAATCTTTATTTTCTTCAATGAACACTACAGTTTGATTAAAAGGTGGGAAGTCTCCATACATGTCCAGAATAGGGATGCTGCTGCAGTTGACTCATTAGCTGACTCATAAAACAAGGTTGGCTCACTCTTAATGCTCAGTAGCATTTCATATTGAGCTAATTTACCTCCAAAATTCTTCTTGGGCTCAGACTGTAATTTGAGCTGGTGTGTCTTCCTCCTTGGTACCTTGAATGCTGCTTTTTCCCCAAGAAGCCAAATTCAAGCAGACATGGGACGTTTGGTTTCTAGGGCATGAGGTGTCCATACTAAAAGAAAGGTATACTTCCTCAGCAGCTGGGATTCTGCAACAGTAACATTCAAGGCATAGGTAGGGAAGACTCCAGCTAGACCTCAATATGGAGTGAAGGTAGGTTGCAGGAGGCATTTGGATCCTATTGTAGGATCCCAGTGATCCCATTGGGAGGGCAACTGGGTCCACATTTCAGAAGTAGACTTGCATGGGTTAAAATGCAAGTTATTGGGGCGGGCGGGTTAAGAGTGGTGGGCTCTAATCTGGAGAACCAGGTTTGATTCCCCACTCCTATACATGAGTGGCAGACTCTAATCTGGTGAACTGGGTTTGTTTCCCCACTCCTACACACGGAGCCATGACCTTGAGCTGCCTTGAGTTCTCTCTGAATTCTCTCAGCCTCACCTACCTCACAGGGTGTCTGTTTTGGGGATAGGAAGGGAAGGCAATTGTAAGCCAGTTTGATTCTCCTTAAAAGGTAGAGAAAGCCGGCATATAAAAACCAACTCTTCTACAAAGCAGGGGTAACACTGCAAGTTCCATGAACAGAATTTCCAGTGGTAAAGGGATAGGTTAAGTCTCCTTGGCACTAGTTTCCCTACCTGAAATTGCCTCATGGAGCAACACTAAATCTGCTCAGTGGTGCAGTGGAAAGCTGAACTCCTCCTCCCCTACCATTCCACAGTCTCAATCTGAACTCTTTTTAAAGGCGGAAAATCTCTGTCATGTCCAGTTTGGCCCTTAGAAGAAAGACTGGAGACATTCACGAAGATTTTGAAGTAGTTACATATCAGTTAGAACTTTCACTTGCTTTATGTTATCTATGTGAAGTCTGAGCATCTTTTAATTGTTTCCTAGTAGATCAAACTCAATTGACAGAAGAGAATCAGGAAAGAGAAAAATTACTTTTTAACCACGCCTTTCTCCTGTGCAAGTGGGAAGGTCAGAGTAAGAATACATAAAGTTGCTCACTACCAAACTGGGGCCCCTCCTGGGTGGTGGTGGTGGGGACACACCTAATATATCACTGCTACTGGTAGTAATCGCCCTGATTTGGATGGCCCAGGCTGGCCTGATCTCATCAGATCTCAGAAGCAAAGCAAGGTCAGCCCTTGTTAGTACTTGGAAGGGAGACCAAGGAAATCCAGGGTTGCTACACAAAGTCAGAGAATGGCAAACCACCTCTGTTTGTCTTTTGCCTTGAAAACACTAAACGCAGGACTTTTTGCCAACATTATTTCGATATTTAAATTATTTTTTTAGAAATTTTAGAATTTTTTTCAGAAAATTCCCCGTCAGATTTACCTGAAAACCCACATCACTGCTGGTAATGAGGCTCGATCTTCCTCCTCAGTAAAAGCTAGGCTCGGACATGTGAAGTTGCCCTAACCTGAGTCATTCCAGTGTTTCCCATCTTAAGAATCTCTGGTATTTCCCGGCGTCTGAGATCCTATGGTCTGAATATGAGATCCTAGGGTTTGAATCTAAGATCCTTTCTGTATGCAAAGCATTTGCACTACCACTGAGCCACAGTCTTTCCCCTTAAATCACAGTAAATCTAGGGTGACATCACTAGGAAATTAAAAAAAAAATAGCAGCGAAACAAAAGAAATTGAACCATGTGTAGGAGTGGGGAAACAAACCCAGTTCACCAGATTAGAGTCTGCCACTCATGTGTAGGCGTGGGGAATCAAACCCGGTTCTCCAGAAGTTGAAATTGAAGAAAATAAATTGAAAGTTCAAGAAATTGAACTTTCTCACAACAAGAAAGGAAGTTTCAGTTCTTCAAAGATGAACAGACTAGTCTGCAAATACAAAAATAATCTCTCTAAATGCTAAAAAGAAAAGAAAAGAAAAGAAAAGAAGGAATCTTGGAAAGGCAAAAGCTTCTAAAGGAAGCCTGGGACTCAACATTAGTATGCTTGGTAGCCATTTTAATTGGCATATGCCTTATTTCTTGCCATTTTTTAAAAAGACCCTACCAGCTCTTCTAGTCTCTATAACTTTGGGCCCAATTTTTCTGTTTTGCCAGTTTTCTAGCACAAATGAACTTATTATTATTATTGTTGTTGTTGTTGTTATTTTCATTCTTGTATTCTATCCTCCCCCCGACAAGGCTGGGCTCAGGGCGGCTTACAACAAAGTCATACAATACATCCTCTGGACATGTGTATTGACTGTGGAAGACATGGGAAGGAAGAATGACTTCTACCAGTATGCTGAAACATGCTGGGCACCACTGGATTTTTCTCTGTACAGTTATTTTCTCAATGAATGGTCTATGGGACATTAAGTTTGCAGCTTTCTGAGCTATAAATCTTTGAAAGGACAATCTGAACAAAAGATGCTATGCAGGGTAATGGTTGGAAGGCACATACTACAGAAGTCTTGTTGAAACTAAATGGATCTGGTCAGGTCCTGGACTGGACACTTGCATAGGCCACTCTGAGTTCCATAGGGGAAGAATATAAGTGAAAAACGAATGTTTGATGTCTACCTTATGCATGGCTCTCTGTTCATCTGGGTTTTTAAAGCATAAAAATGGCTACACTGACAATGTTGATTACTTTAATGTCAAGTTTTCATATCTCTAATGAAACACACATTTCATTTGGTTATTAAAATAGTTATCTTTTCAACTTTTCTAGTACTCAGGGGAGTTAAGACAGCTGAATTAGCCAGAGAATAGGTGAAATTTACTGGTACAAGGAAGTAACAAGGGTGCTAGACTACTACTAATTCACCTTGGGTGAACAGTTCATCTGTAGGGGAGATGAAGGGAAAATGGAGCACAGCTCCTTAGATCAATAGAGAGAGATTGGAACATTTTAGATTCCTCATGCTCTTCTAAATTTTTGATCCCTAACGCTCTTTTGAATTTGCATCCTTCTCAAAGCCATTCATCATGTGAGAACTGAGCCCCTGGGCCACTGTAAAATAGTGCTGTCTAATATCACAACAAAAGATACTAAATACAGGATTAAGATACTTACGCTTCTCATTAGGCTGCACTGTGTGGAAGAGTGTTAAAGGCCTCTCGCTGCATGATGGAGGCTTTGAATCCGTACTCCTCTTTCGAGACAAAAGCAGCTGTGAATTCGACTGCTGTGTGTCTGGAACTGTGTTAAATACCTTTAAAAATGAAGAAGAAGAAGAAGCGGGGCTTGAAAAACACCACACTCAGGTATGCCAAAGGGTTTAGTCACTGCAAGCTTTAAATTTCAAAAGGCCCAAATATCTTAAGCTGATGTTAGTTCATCATGCAAGAATGTGTGTTAAGTATAGTTGTCCTTAACAATGGGCTGCAGACAGCCAAAATCTTTAAAATATTCATGACAGTAAGAGGACCTCTGTTTTTAGTCAGCATAACTGAAGATACTATCCCTAATTTGGATGCAAGTCAAAGAACGCTATAAGCTCTTCAGAAGTTATTAATTTTTCTGATTACACAGACAGTTTAATGGCCTGAATGCTTGACACTTTGGCGATGCATACCAGATTGTTCCAGGAAGATTCAAGTTGCAATTTCTTTGGTAAGACCCACAGCACACGAATGCTAATCTTAAAATGCATAGAAAGAAGTTCATACTGAGGGCGCATATTGATTCATCAGGAATTTATTGGAGGCAAGCTGAAGGTTAATCAATGATTTCACTGAACTGATGTTATTCTAAACCACTCATCGTCCTTCATTAATTGTGCAGAGAGAATAATTCTTCCTAAAGCATAAACCAGAACTAGAAATTAAGCCAAATTCGTAACAATGATTCATTGCCGGAGAGCTGCTCATTCCAAAGGGGGAGGAAGGTGTAAGAAAAGTGCTTACTCTTCCTTTCCGTCCTTTGGCATCCCATTTCACATCAAAGTACTTCAAATCACTGCCGCATCTGCCCTACAACTAGCTGCCTGTCTTGGAAAGGGAGAATAGCCTGAGATTTACACATCAGTTTTACATAGCACCATGTAATCCCAGATCTGGGTCCCATAGGGAGCAATCCTAAACAGGTCTAAAGATAAGGTAGCCCCCTGTGCAAGCACCAGGTCACTCCTGACCCATGGAGTGACATCACATTACAATATTTACTAGGCAGACTATGTTTACGGAGTGGTTTGCCATTGCCTTCCCCAGTCATCTACGCTTTACCCCCAGCAAGCTGGATACTAATTTTACCAACCTCGGAAGGCTGAGTCAATCTTGAGCAGGCTACCTGAAATCGACTTCTGTGGGGATTAAACTCAGGTCGTGAGCAGAGCTTTAACTGCAGTACTGCAGCTTACCACTCTGCGCCACGGGGCTCCTAGAGCCTCTGCTTAGAGGGATTCTATATCAATCAGGATACTAACAGCCCAGGCACGTCTATACAGATATAAATCCCATTTTATTCAGTGGGGCTTACTCTCAGGAAAATGATTGTAGGATTGCAGCCTAAAGTCCATCCCACCAGCCCTTCATTCTTTACTATTCAAACCAGATAGAGCCTTGAAGCTATTGGAATACATACACCAAGAACATTATATTAAGGATGGTTCTACTAGATTCGAAGAGACTAAAGTACTAGAACATGATTAAGCAAAAATTAATGTTTAGTTTGCTAAAGCACACTCTCATTTGCAAGTCTACAGGTTTCAACAGAGAGCTTTCAATTTAGATCAAAATGAGGCGGGTTACCAATCTCATCCTAAAACAATGTGCAGTGTACAAGTAATGACAAGAGAAGGTTAATTATTGGTAAGAAAACCAAGCCAGTCCTTTCCCACAGATGTGCAGTTGATAAGTTGCCAACTGTAGAAATTTTGGCATAGTGTGACTTTAATTGTGCCATCTTCATCTCAACAGGCATAGAACAACCCAAGTGCATTTCAATTCCTTCCTTTAGCAGGAATTGGCTGTGGTACTTCACTGGGCAATTGCTTTTAGATGGACATCAATGTCCCTTGAAGGGATCTACAGAAAAGTGTCATTTCCAAACTCCGTTAGGAATTGCCCTTGTATAGGGCGAAGAGGCATCATCTCCAACCGTGAAAGAGGAAGAAAGACTTAATGCTAATAAATTACGTGGAACTCTAAGTGTTCGTTTTTGGCATTCTGACCCTGGCAGATGGAATCAGGAGAAATGTACAGAAATTCATACACAATCCCATTCTGAGCATTCCTCCGAACTAGCTAATGCAATATTGTTTACTGCCCTTTCTGCATGATCTTTTCTCTTTTGGATATCATTGGCGATCTTAGTAAAAGCAACTGAAGCCCATGTGACCTATCTGTTTATGCCTAGTCGAGCTAGAAACATTCAGTGCCATATTTCCCTTTCCCAACCAGCTCAAACAACTGCATTTTTTTTTACTGAATAGACCGCAACACAGCCAGCCTAACAGTGGAATACTAAACAGTTACACCATTTTGTATAACTCTGCTTAGGATCTCATTTTTACAGAGCAATCCTGAAAGGGGTGGGGGAGGCAAAGGTGCATAGGGAGCTGACTAGTGGCTATGCTGGCACATCTCTGAGATACACTGACATGTCTCCAAGATATGCTGGGAGAGTACCCTGGCTGGGTGCTGGTGTGGCAATGCAGTGGAGCAAAGCCAGCACAAGCTGCTGCACTGGCAGAAAAAAGTGCAAACCTGGGGTGGGGCAGGAATTAGTCAGCTCCCTAAGCTACCCCAGCCCAATAACACCCTCCAAACCTGGTGAAAAGTTACACCATCAAAAAACAGGGAGTAGCCTATAGGCACCCATACAACGGAAATGGCCAAGCTCCCCCCCCACACACACACACACAGGTACAGCTCTCTGCAAAAGGCCTGCAGAGCACAGATGCTGGCTACCGCCTGCTCAGAACTAGAGTTGCCAACCTCCAGGTGGTGGCTGGAGATCTCCCGCTATTACAACTGATCTCCAGCCGATAAGAGATCAGTTCACCTGGAGAAAATGGCCACTTTGGCAACTGGACTCTATCGCATTGAAGTTCCTCCTCTCTCTAAACCCTGCCCTCCTCAGGCTCCGCCCCCAAAACCTCCCGCCAGTGGCAAAGAGGGACCCAAAGGGGGTGACCATGCATTGACAGGTGAGCAGGAGTGGGTATCCAGCTGCCCCAGCCCGGGAGTCTGCACCTGCCCCCCCCCCCATTTCCTTTGCGTAGGCCTTGGTACCACCCTGATAATGCTAGCTCCCACACCTGAAAGAATGCATAGGGGGGCGAGCTCAGCCAGGTCCACCTGGACACCCTGCCCATGTCATGCATGGGGGGCCTATCACAAGGGAAGTGCACTCGGGAGAGCTGCCTCTGAGGGGGGGCAGGGATGCTGGCAGCCCCATACTGGGCTGTTAGTATATTCTTTTGCCAGGGCACCCCTCCCTCCAGGGCATGGGTCAGGGCACAGATGTGGGTTGGGATGCTTGGAGGCTGGTGGATCAGTGGGACTTACTGCCTCGCACGATAATAGCCCTATGCAGTAGCAGCAGTAGATGGAGTAAATGCAGAGCACTTCTTCATGGGATCAGCGTAATTTGGATGGCTACATTTTACATCTTGGGGGGTTCCCTGGTAGTGGAATTGCAAGCCCTTTAGGGCCCCACATGCATGGCTGCAGTGGGCACGGTGTCAGTGTTGTTTACCATGTCTGCAGCCATGCTTGTGGGGCCCCTTTAGGGCTGCTCCTTCACACATCCAAGAACATGGGCTCTGACTCAGGGATGGCCTTGTTGGGATCAATACTGCCGGTCTTTCTGGTGCCACTGGATTTCTTTCTTCAGCTGCAACATATGGCAAAGGTCCTGTGGCACCATAATAGCTCCACACTTGGTCCTCCCTTCCCCCTCCACACACACATTCTACTGGCTGGCGTGTGCAGCTCGCACTGGGAACGGCCAGATGTGTGGTCTAAAGGTGTGTGTGGCTGATCTAGCATGAAGGGGGGGGGGGAACTGGCATCCCTGGCAAAATGATAGATCTCCAGGAAAGCCTGTGAGCTGTGCAGTCCTGTTCTCCCTTTTGTGGTTTGCAGGGGTGGACCATCAGATCCAAGGCTCTTGCCTGTCTCTCACCTCTTCCCATGTGGGGATCGAACCAAAAGGCTTGGCCATGCTATCCCAGTGCCTTCCCACTGAACCATGTCATGGTCTCTGGCTGGCACCATCTGGCTGGTGGTGACCTCAAGGCTGCAGTGGAGCACCTCATAAGAACATAAGAGAGGCCATGCTGGATCAGACCAAGGTCCATCAAGTCCAGCAATCTGTTCACACAGTGGCCAACCAGGTGTCTCTAGGAAGCCCACAAACAAGACGACTGCAGCAGCATTCTCCAGCCTGTATTCCAAAGCACCTAATATAATAGGCATGCTCCTCTGATTCTGGAGAGAATAGGTAGGCATCATGACTAGTATCCATTTTTACTAGTAGCCATGAATAGCCCTTCCTCCATTAACATGTCCACTCCCCTCTTAAAGCCTTCCAAGTTGGCAGCCATCACCACATCCTGGGGCAGGGAGTTCCACAATTTAACTTCTGCCTGTTAGTATGCCTCCTTTAGACCTACCCTCTTGGGCCACTGTTTAGGTGGCTAGTTTTGAATGTGGGGACTGTGGGTTGGGCCTGGCCTCTCTTTTTTTGTCTTTCTTTTTTAGTTTTTCCTGGGAGAGATGTGTGTGGCTCCTCTCCACCATATGGATACCCCTCCCCTGTGGGCTGGGGGGGGGGGCTTGGGCCATATGCTTTTGTTGGGGTTGGGCTGTTGCTGGGTCTTTCCTTCCTGTCTGCTGGTTCTCCATGGGGTGGTGGTGATAGTAATATGGCCCTGAGAGGCAGCGAGCTGGATTGGCGAGCAGTGACTGGTTGCACCTGTCTGTGCCACGCACAGGTGCATCATTGGCTGCAGTTTTCCGATTAGTGGGTGTTGCCGGGGCTGCTACGGACTCCAGTGCACTCACTATGCCATCTGTGCCTTGTGGAAGGGTGTGTATAGTTATTTATCTCTGCCACGCGGTGCTACTTTTGTGCTGGATCACCACCACAGTAGCAGCCCTCAGGATAGTGCTGTTAGTCACCGACACAGAACTTCCAAAAACAACTGAGAAAGGTGTAGGTGAATCTAGTGTATTTCATGCCTATGTTTATTTATTAACTTGAACTGGTTCAAATTAAGGCATGCTATAAAAACAGAGGCAAAAAACATTATTTAGGTCTGCCGGTGACTTTCAAGCAGATTGTCTACCACTTTTACTACTTCCATCCTTCACGTTTGTCAAAAGTGAATCTGTGTCAAGATACCAACCCACAGTTGTTTAGTTTAGTATGTTCGCATCTTGCAGAATTGGCGCTGTTCTTTAAAATGCCTGATCCATATCTTGCACTTCAGAAAAATACATCACCCTAAAACCATCACAGGCCATTTTTGAGATTAGTTGCCAATAATTACCCCTTAGAAAGAGCAACAGCTTTTAACAAAATGAAATCCTTGTAGGTTATCCGGGCTGTGTAACCGTGGTCTTGGAATTTTCTTTCCTGACTTTTCGCCAGCAGCTGTGGCAGGCATCTTCAGAGTAATAACACTGAAGGACAGTGTTACTACTCTGAAGATGCCTGCCACAGCTGCTGGTGAAATGTCAGGAAAGAAAATTCCAAGACCACGGTTACACAGCCCGGATAACCTACAAGAACCAATGAACTCTGACCGTGAAAGCCTTCGACAATAAAATGAAATCCGTGAAAGAAAAACAAGTACCCACATAACACAGCACATGGTATGCTAAAGGCTGAAAATGAAGATGGGTGCATGACAGATGTAGTACATGAGGCATCCAATTATTGATCCAATTATTGATTCTTTATAAATAAAACAGAAACATTATCCAGCCATGAAAGATATCACAAGTCACTACTTTTTGCAGCAGAATGGCTCTTATGATTACTTTTAAATATTTGTATAGGTGGGCTTCTTCTTTTTCCACCTCATATCACAGTTACAGCACCCACCAGTTATTTTTCAGTCATTTCCTAAAAGCTCTGTATGAAATGCCAACTTCCTAATTATTCTTTTTTAACTGGATTCTTAGGCCATGAGTAGAACGTGACCAATGGGACAAGAGGCAGATGCTTTCTGAACATCTGGAATGATGCAGAGATCAAAACTGAAAGCAAAAATCCTCAAAGCTGTTTTTCAAATGGAAAAGACAACTGGAAAATTGTACCATAAAGGTAAATTGATTCAGATTTTTTTAAAAAGATACAGATCAGGACAATTGTGTGGCAAACGACAATTTTGTGCAATGACAAGAATAATTTCTTCAGAACTGAGAATAGCTTACATTTTTAGGTACATATTTTTTTCATTGACAAACTGTCAAGGTACACAGTCTGAAATATTTAATATTGCAACATAAATTTAAGATGGACACAAGATTTCAGGAGGATAAGCGCCAGTTCCTCTGCACTGACTTTTCCCTTTCTTTTCTTCAGCAAGTCTATGAAGAAAGCCAATTGGACAACATGCACTGGACTCTGAAGCATTTGTAAACGGCAAGTTATGAAAAAGGGAGAGAATCGCCACGCTCATGGAAAAGTTACCTTTTCATGGTTTTCTATTAAGATCTCAATCACAATGTTTTGGAACTTGATGTCCATAATTGCAGCAACTGTCTCTTCTTGTGGCCGCATTAACGTTGGTCCAAAAACAACACCCAGATTTGCGACAGTCATTAGATTTTGTTTGTGGTTCTTAGCAACACTGTAAGGAAGCAAATGAAAGGCTTCAACAGGCAACAGGCAACAAATGCTTAGTCGGTAGCTTTTATTTTTCCTTGGTGAAAATGTGTGTGTTTTTGGACTCCTGCAAAGCTCAACAGTGTAGAACAGGGGGTTAACCAGAACATCAGCTAAGTAAGTTTCTCAAGGACCCAAACAATAAAAAGCCAACCTTATCCATACTTTTTTATATATATTGAAAACTAATAATCAAACACACTTAAGGAGAAGTTGCTATGCCCCCCCCTTCCCTTTTTATGCATGTTCTGATCTACCTGCATTCTGGTTTAAGTTGGAGAATTTCTAATATTAATTTCAGAACTGGTGAATTAGCAAGTTGCTGTAGTTTTCAGTCCTGTCGCTTTTGTTCCCCTAAAATTTGCTGATGTTCCCAGACACATATGCATATTGATTAAAAAACCTAGCAAAAAGAAACTTCAGCGCAATCACTTGAGGTTTCCTTCTTTTGAACTGCAGTTTAATCAATATGCATGCATGCTCACATCCATCAGTAACAGATAAAGAAAAAAATGAGATGCACTAAAAATTGTGGCAGACTTCATATGAACAGAAATCTGATCAAAGTCTGGCAATCCGAAAGAAAAAGGAAGACTGAGACATTGGTAACTCATTGGTATAGCTCTGTAAACATAATGAGGTAATTTAAAATCATAATATCTGCGCACACACAAAAATTAGGTGGTTGCATTTTCACAAACATCACTACATACAAACTCCATCTTTTAAAAAAGGTTCACTACATGTAAATCTTCCTGCTCTGACCATGAGGGACCTCTCCCCACTAGTTTTATTTTTCCCATTGTTGCCACATACCTATTGAATGAATCCTACTCTGCATAGATATTTATCAGGGAGACACTACTGATATTAGTTCTCCAAACATCCTTCAATTGAACAAGTTTCGGTTTCTACAATGAAACCATTTTTGTTGGGTAGGTTTATAAATGGGAGAATATAAATTAGCATTAGAACATAATCCTATTATTAGGCAGTATTAATGAATGGCACTAATGTCGTTTCTACTGAAACATTTTATTAACTAAACAGAACATTTTGTACAGCCTTCAAACACTGTATAAATTCAAGAGAATTTCTTTGGTACACCATGAGATGGGAGACTGCCTAAAAATGCTATGCATACCACCTCAAAATTCCTGGAAGAAAAATGGGATGTACAAGTAATAAATAAACAAACAGTCAAACTGTATGAAGCAATGATGCAAAATTCAGTTGTTTTGACATCTAAAAGGCATGAACAACTGCTTTCCTTCTCTTCACCATACACTATTGTACATCACTTACTTCTCAAATTCAGCCCATAATTATCTTCACGGGGATTCAATTAGGGAATGTTTTGGTGCCCTTATTCTCTCTCTCTCACACACACACAAAGGCCAACATACCAAAAAGCAGCTTATGCAGAATTCCAGTCTTTTTTGGGAAAACTACTAAGCCAGCTTTCATGAATCCAGCCTTGTGTACCAGATGCATGAAGTACTGTTTTCTCTGTCTTTCTCTCTCTCACACACACACACAAACACACACACGCAGAGAAATGTAAACTGCGTGGCCAAAAAGCTATGAAGTACAAGAAGCAGCAGTCACCCTATGTAATTCCCAGGCAGAGATGAAATATATATAAGATCAATCACACAGGAGTTATGCTAAAAGAAGGGCTGAGGAAGCATAAGTTATTTGCCTGCAGTAAGTCATTTGCCTACAGAATCTTTGCTGTGCCTCCGGGAATCTTTAGATCTGAGTCCAGTAGCACCTTAGAGACCAATAAGAGTTTCATGGTAAAAGCTCTCGAAAGCTTATACCATGAAACTCTTGTTGATCTCTAAGGTGCTACTTGACTCAAATCTAACTGTTCTATTGCAGACCAACATGGCTACCCTCTGAGTCTATCTTCTGGGAAACTTGTTTGCCATTAAAAAACAAACAACCTTGTATTTTGCCACTTTCCATCTAGGTTTTGATTTCTCCTCCACCAGATTTGTGGATTCTTTGCAGCATAATCTACAAATAAACCATACTGATTTATTTCATATAGTCACAAGTGCCCGCTGCTCTAGTGAAAGGGCACCTGTGAAAGTCACAATATATATCTGAATACACGGAACAAAGTCCTGTGTTATTCAGGTCTGTCGGCTGGCATCAGTATCATTTAGTGTGCCCTGACATGATTCTACTGAGACACAATGTTAATTTAACGCACATCTCTGACTCACGGAGGACAGTTGTGAGACAATTTCCTTTTAAGCTTACCAACAACCTGCCTCACATATAGTATGTGTATTTCTGTGTGTGTGTGTGGGGGGGAATGTCCCAAAGGGAAGGAGCGACAGTGCCTGGTAGCAAAGCTGAACAGGGAGAGGCACAGCAAGGATTGAGGCTTGAAGGCTACATGCACAGGTGGTTCTGCGTACAAATCTTACTAACAGGAAGGAGAAACATACATAGGAATGGGCAGCAAAATGCTGGTAAAGCCACTCGGCCCAGAAGGGGCTTGTCATTTCCAATCCTGATCATGCTACACCTCAGTGCAGGAGGAAAGTGGGGAGAAGATAATACAGGTAGAGTATCCCTTGTCCGGACATCCCATATCTGGACTGATCCAAAAACTGGACCCTTCGAGCTGGCATGCAGGCAGATCCATGCTGCCTGCTTTCAACGTTTCCTCTCACCTGAAAAGATAAAATACAGCGTACACTGCATCGTAGGTGGAGACTGAAAGCCCGCCATTGTTTGTTAGTTTGTTATTGCTCTTGTTTAACAGCTGATATAGGTATTCTGGTGAGAGAGTTACACGCTTGCTTTCTGATGGTTCAATGTACACAAAATTATTAAAAATATTGTTTAAAATTACATTCAGGTTATGTGCATAAAGTGTACATAAAACATAAATGAATTTGGGTCCCATCCCCAAGATATCTCATTATCCTTTCCTTTCCTTTATCCCTTAGGAGCTCCTTGATCCATTGATCTCATTATGTATATGCAAAAATGCCAAAATATTTCAATATACGGAAAGATCCGAAATACGGACCACTTCTGGTCCCAAGAAGTCTAGATAAAGGATATTCAACCTGTACTATCTTTCAAAGGTGTTGTGAGCCACTTACAGTCACAAGCAGGAAACAAATCAAACAAAAAATAAAGGAGCTACGGAATATCCCAGAGCACTTTTGAGCCTTTTCTCTAAGGGGACTTTTAGCAGTTTTGTTTTTACCGTGTTGAAAACTGAGCCTTTGGAATAGGCTCAATATTGAGAGGAAGGGAAAGGCTGTGTCGCAGTAAAAGTCTTCATGGTTAGATGAATTGCTGAAGGCTCACTTTCTTTATATATGACTAGCAGAATCCTGCCAGGATTCCCGTGTAGCTCTTATTAACTCTGATGTATTCATTGATTGAGATGAACCTACTGTTTCAGGAACAGAAAAATGGTACAGTTCTGAATAAGACCCTATGATTTTATTTGAATTTAAAGCTACAGAAATACATCCATTAACCGGGCTCCAAGCAGACATGAAGGCTGATTATGGGAATCTGATTGTAATCATTCTAGTTAGTCATAAGAAATCAGGCTCAGAATCTGAATGCCAACTGTAGCTCAGAAACACAGAATGGACTGAAACCACAGTTGTCAAGAGGCTGAAGAGAGAGAAGAAATTTTAAAATATGACTGAGAATATTTTGTTGGAGTTGTCAGTAACATATGCTCACCCTATCTTGCCTGTTAATTGCATAGAGCTGTCAGAGACTACCCATGCCCTTCAGCAGAAGCCATTTCCCAAGAGCTGAATTATGTGTCCTGAAATACCTCATGGATCCTAGTTTAGAATGCAGGCAGAACAATGCATACTTGAACGTTCTGCCACATTAAAAAAAAAACACCTTGTATACAAGGAACAAGCACACCTAAGTAAAATAGGCAAGAACCTTCTAAAGATAAATTTCTACAAACAATGCCTTTACTTTAATATTGGGGAATATTCAACCATACAGTTCCTGCATCTAAAATTTGAAGTGATGGTCACATACAACAGCAATATCAAACTATATTGTTGAACATGTCGAGTAGCCCCAAGTCTTCCTTCCTTATGTCATAGTATGTGTCATCTGGAGTATGAACATCACGTTCCTACAGGTATATTCAGGCCTCTTAGGCCCCAGCTTTCATATTTACATTCAAGTTTCTATTCCTTATAGTAAGAAAATTCAGAACACCACAAACAAAAATCGAAGGGTTATTAATCTGCTCTGGCATGCCCTATATTATATCCACAGCTTTCTGCTATTTCAGAGAAGTCGCCCCCGTTAAGCAAACACAAACCTTTTCCTATTTATTTATATCCTTTCCTATTTATTTATATCCTATCCATTTATCAGCAGAAAAATTAAATGACGCTATTGAAAGAAATATAAAATTGAAATAGTCAAAGCAGACCAGTTGAGATTACTCCATCTCTACTCCAGAGGGGAAGGACTGATTGTCAGCTGACCCAGGAAGCCCAATGGAAAAGGCCTTCAATCTTCTCCTGTTAAGTGGCTGGCTGTTGATGTAAAGGGAAACAGCCCACCATAAAACACTCCACTGTATGATACTATAATCAGATTCATCTGATCTAAGCATCTCCCTTAAGAGCCACGAGTTGTATTATTCTATTTTATTTACTTAAGTGAGGTCTCTTTTTCCTCCTGGCTGAGCCTGGCTTCAGGAGGATCCATTCATTCCCAGAGGGGAGAAAAAGGTTGAATATCATTTCAAGGAGAAGTGCTTGCCAAGTCTGAAATGAATATTCAGCTTCACTGTAGTCTAAATACCCTACATACTGTGTGCGGATGCTGGACGAAATGTCTGCAGCTTCATTCACATATGGTACTATGATTTCCTCGTTTGCTTTATAATTTAAATATAAAACAGGATGGCACCTGACTTAAGGGGGGCACATTGCTGAGGGTTCACAAGCCATGTCCAGTCATACCAAGGTAAAAAGGTAAAGCTATTTTTCTATTCTAAAAATACATGTCTCTATTTGGTTAGCACATACAGTTTTGTAGGTTCTGCTTAAAAAGGTAAAGGTCCCTTGTGCAAGCACCGGGTCATTCCTGACCCATGGGGTGACATCACATTCCGACGTTTCCAAGGCAGACTTTCTTTGTGGGGTGGTTTGCCAGTGCCTTCCCCAGTCATCTTCCCTTTACCCCCAGCAAGCTGGGTACTCATTTCACCGACCTTGGAAGGATGGAAGGCTGAGTCAACCTCGAGCCGGCTACCTGAAACCGACTTCCGTCGGGATTGAACTCAGGTCGTGAGCAGAGCTTTTGACTGCAGTACTGCAGCTTAACACTCTGCGCCACGGGGCTCCTAGAGGCTCTGCTTAGAGGGATTCTATATCAATCAGGATACCTAAAGCAATAGAAGGCTGCACTGAATACCCCAGTCCTAATCAGAGGATGTGTTGGACTGGTGTAAAATAATACTCCAAAAGGTAATATTTTCCATTTTCATCAGTGAAGCCAGACAATACATTATCTTAAGCCTTAAAAAGCTAAGATAAATTTGTTTCATGAGAGTATGATATTGAATGACCCTGAAGCGAGAGTATGGCCATTTCCACAAAGTTTACTTGCCTCATTTTTGATGTTGTTGAGAAGCTGGGTCTTTTCCTGCTTCCTCACAGACATGTGGTACATTTGGGCACTTCCTGGGGTTTCTCCAAAATTTTCTCCAATTTTTCATAAATCTGCTTTGCTGCAAAGTTTGGGGAAAGACTGCAGACAAGCCTGGATCACAGTCATGTGGCAGAAAAGTTCAGATTGTCTAGTCCCATACATATAACAGCCATTTCCCCTGCCCCCATCCCTGAGGTGGCAATCTACCCCCTCCAAACACTGGGGTGCTTTTTATTGAAAACTGAATATAATTATTATATTATAACAATCTCTGTATCATGGTTCTCTGAATTCCTATCTTTTTTTTATGAAAAGAAAACTAGTCTCTTGCCTCTTTGATTGTGGAAATATAAGGGGAAAGACATTTATGTGCAATGAAAGGGGTTAGAGGTTTACTTTTAAAAAACAAAGCTGGAAATTCAGAGAACCTGGTACATGGATTGTGATAACAATATTCAATTGTGGCATGAGGGAGGGGGCAGCTTCTCTCAGGGGACTGGGGCAGAGGAACTCTGGGGAAACTTGCCACATGGAAGCTCCATCGCCCGCACATTGCATTAGAAGCTGCAACAGAAACGGGGAAACTATACATGTCTGTCCCCATGCAGAAAATGCCTATGGCTTACAGCCCAATCAAGAAGGCTGTATGGCTTGATATCCGTTCACAAAGCGAATGATCAATGTAATGAAGTAGTTAGCATACTGGCCTAGGAATTTATGTGTGCGTGTAAAGTGCGGTCAAGTCACAGCTGACTTATGGCGACCCAGTAGGGTTTTAATATCCAGGTTCAAATCCCCATCTAGCCATGAAGCTCACTGAATACCCATCATATTCTCTCAGCTTCGTCTACCCTCACAGGGCTTGTTGTGAGGATAAAAGAGGGGAGGGAAGAGCCATATACTCCACCCTGAGCTTCTTGGAGGAAAGGTGGAACAAAGAAAGGTGATATACAGTGACAGGCTTAAATGGACCTTCCACAGTCTGAAGCTTCCACAGGAATATTTGCACGGGGGCATAGCATTTGGCTGCCTTATTATCTGAAAGAGCTGATCTGCTGATTACAACTCCCACATGGAGTGCTGTGACACGTCACACAGATTTTCTGCATTGTATGGAGAGTTTCCAAGAAGGTGAGATGCTGGTGTTTAGACTTTTCATGTCATAATTAGCAGTGTATGTTATGGCAGCATGCCAAGAGAAGCCACAATGCAGAGGATGCTGGCAGAGGCTGTAAGACTTGCAGTGAGCAGATTTGTTTTTACCATTTTGTGAAGAATTTTGACAGCATGAAGCTGGCCGTGGAAACTCAATCTGAAAAAGCTGCCTTTTAGTGCACTGTGTGAATGGTTTGACGTCTAGGGGGAAAAAAACTTACACTTTTTACAATTCACCTGCTACTACACTGGCAAGCAGAACTTAATCAGCATAGGAAAACTTTTTTTTCAAGTTCCCCTGGTCTAGGACATCCATCCTACTAATCAAGATTTAGCTATCATGGGGGTTAGGGCTGGAAAAGCACATGAAATAAAAAAACATCTCTTGTCCTCTACCTCCTTAAAGGACCGCTCTCTTAAGATCAATCACAGACATTTATGTGGGGGACATAATTGCTTTGAGTCACCATCACATCCTTGGCCCAGGAAAAGGGCACTTGTATAAGAGGAGCAGATGTCTTTCAGTATACACTTTCTGAGAAAACAGATGAGAACATGACATGCACAGGTAGAGCACAAAACAAATACTGGCATCTATTTTCATCCGTACTTCAATACAGAACAGTACAGTATTTGGTGTGCATGTCATGTTCTCATCCGTTTTCCTTCTAAATTATTTTCTCCCTTTCCCACCTCCAGGGAAAGCAGAGTATCTCATAAAACAAATACAGGCATATATTTTCATCCATACTTCAATACAGATCAGGACACTATTTTGTGTGAGATACTCTGTTTTTTCCTGGAGGTGGGAAAGGAAGAAAATAATTTAGATGGAATTGTTCTCCAGACAGCCACAGAGGTAATTAGAGTCACTCTTACAAAATCCTATCTTAATTATGAAATTTTAGATTATAAATGGCAATACCCAAGAAACACAGATGTGGAAAATGCTAGGATACGGAAGTATGTCATGCATAGGTATTTTAATATGATATTTCTTTAAAAGATAGTTCCAGAGGGTAGCCATGTTGGTCTGCAGTAGAACTAGGGTTGCCAAGTGTCAGGTGGTAGTGGGCAAACCCCCGCCAATCCACCTGGCTGCCTGCTGACCAGCTGAGGGTCGGCGGGCAACGTATGCACTGTAACAATATGCGCTGCCTGACCTCCCGCCCTGATCATGGCAACCACATCAGAGACTCTCTGTTCTGTCTAAAGCACCATCAGCCCACCGACCTGGGCTAGTGCTCCACTGCAGCACCAGGCTGTCCAGGACAAGAGACCTGGTCGCCCCTGCAGAACCAGCAAAAGGGAAGCCAAGATCCTGAATGTCTTTTGATCCAAAGGGAAGCCATTATGCTGAAGCGACAGCATCACGTCACCTTCTCCTGCCCCCCCCCCCCAGTATCCCGTGGGAAAACATCTGCCACAATCTGCATCAACAACTAGGAAAGATTTACAGCTTCCTGACATGAGAAGACTGAGTAGAGCAATCTCGGAGATGTATAAATCACTGGTGCCAGCTTAGTAAACAAATTGCCACTTTGCCCTATCTCTGGACCTGAAGTCTTTGATCCCTTTTGTTTTGGGAAAGGAGCCATATGGGGAATTTCATTCTCCCCCACCCCCAGAAAAGGTATATTTACCCTCCCTGACAGGTATTCTGCGCAATTTTCCTGCCCTACCTCTCTATCCCTTCAGCGCATGTTGAGTTCTGCGGATCTCCACACACACACCCTCTCTCCGGTGTCTTGGCTGGCTCAAGGCTCTGGCATATCTCTCTCCCATCCCCTGCTGTACCTTGTTTTATATCTATAAGCCAAGGGTTTTGGACATCTCCATACTTCTAGATCGGTAACATATTACCTAATCAACAACATCCTAAATGTCTCTAATCCTACCTCCTTTTATTCTTAGTCTCTTGTATGTATGTATTTGCAAAACTGAATGAATACATAAACACCCTTTTAATCTGGAAATCTTTGATCTGTCTTTATTTGGGAGTCACTGAAAACAACCCTGGTATACACTGGGTGATTCCGCTTTATAAATATTGGTGTCGCTGCTCACACTAATTTACCAAATCAAAGAGCAGTTTTGGTAACAAATTACAGTTTTGGTAACAGCACGTGCACCTGCCCTCTGCGCCTTGTCACTTTCGGTTTACACCTGGAAGCGCCACATCACAACGGGCCTTTTACCACTCAAACTCCCAGTAAAAGGCCCCTTGGGATGAGGCACTTCCGGGTGTAAACTGGAAGTGACGTGATTGCGTCAGCCCGGCCACGTGAGCGGTCTTTGCCTCACCTCTGCCCCAAGAACCTCCCACTGGAGGAGTGCAAGGACCTGGCAACCCTAAGTAGAACACCTAGATTCGAGTTCAGTAGCACCTTAAAGACCAACAAGATTTTCGGGGTATAAGCTTTCGAGAGTCAAAGCTCCAGGAATCTTGTTGGTTTCTAAGGTGCTAATGGACTCAAAGCTAGCTTTAAAACATAATATTCTTTGTACAGACCCACCTAAAAGTTGTTCCCTTTACAGATTTTACTACATGCTACACAGACTCCAACATTATCGTAGAAACAGAGGCAAGTACAAAAGCTGTTACCATAGCAGCAGCTCCCCTCCCCTTTGCAGAGACTGGAGTCAGGACAAAAAAAGGGGGGGGAAGCTTTTTCTGTCATACGGCAGTATTCCCCTCCCTCACACCCATCACCTTTCTTGACAACCTACTACAGGAATTCTTTGTGTTTCAATTGTGGTTTTAAAGAATCTCTTTCACACAGAGAGAGAGGGGGGGGCTGTAAAAGCGAGTCCGTGTAAAAGGGCATTTCCTAACCATTTATGCTTGTTTCATCTCATTCATTTCAAGGGACTAACCCAGTTTGTTGGAAAGCCCAGCAGTTCAGCAGATTTGTGGATTATATTGCAAAGGACCCACAAAACTGGTGGAGGAGAAATCAAACCCTACCTGGAAAGTGGTTAAATATAGGTTTTGTTTATGGCTAACAAGATTCCCGGAGGCACAGCAAAGATTCTTCCGGCAAACTATCTATGGTGTGCTGTTTCTGCAGCTCTCCTCATAACAAGAACACCTACACCTGAAGGAGGCATTTTGCGTTATCTTTTCCATGAAAATGCCTAAAGGTCCATAATAACAAGAGAGACTCTGGTGGCACATATACCATTCTTGCATTACCTGGAGTCTTACCTTGAAGCAGCTACACTCAATCTTAACTACTTGTTTTCCATCATTTAGGAACCATATGAGCATATAAGAATGAACAACAACTCAGGCCAATAAAAATTACAGTTTACTCTCAACGCGTCTCCTCTTTTAAAACAATTAAAAAGTGAAATGTCTAGGTATGCGAATGACCTATTCAAGTATACTCACAGCCCCATCTTAGGCCTCAGCTGGAACAGGTTTAGGATGATGACTAAACATCTGATGAAGGAAGCTTTGACTCTAAAGCTTATACCCCCCAAACCATGCGGCCGAGGCACATACCTCAGGCCGCTGATTGTGACTGGGGGGCTGCGGTTCTTAGGAAATGAGGGCTGCCGCTTGGTCCGCATGTTCCCAGCTGCTCCCCCATTGACGGCATGGCCGAGCATTTCTTGCCCGCCCCATAGGCTTTAAAAAGCCTCCTCGCCCAGCCATTCGGCCTTGCTGCTTCTCAGCAGCGGACCCACCGGGAGGGAGGGAGGGAGGGAGGGAGAGAGAGAGAGAGAGAGAGAGAGAGAGAAAGAGAGAAAGAGAGAAAGAGAGAAAGAGAGAAAGAAAGAAAGAAAGAAAGAAAGAAAGAAAGAAAGAAAGAAAGAAAGAAAGAAAGAAAGAAAGAAAGAAAGAAAGAAAGAGTGGGGGGAAGAGGAAGAAGCCAGCCGCGTGCGTGCGAGGCAGGAAGCCTTCAGCCCTGCTGACGTGCCGACACACGCACGGTGTGTGTGTGGGGGGAGAAAGGTGCTGTGTTGGCACTCTTCCCTGCCGCCCCCCTGCAGAAAAAAAGTTACAACCTGCCCTTCGTAGTGCTTAATCAGGGAGCGCTCGGCGAGGGGGGCTGGGGGGAGGGGGCTGGCAACTTTTTCACGACCCCAAGATTCAATTACGCGACCCCATTTGGGGTCACGACCTACACTTTGAGAAGCTCTGATGTAGAGCACTGAGTTTTGCACTTGGGAACGCCATACAAACAGCCAAACACTACAGAGGGGTCACTTACAACAGCACTACAGAGGGGGCACTTACAACAAACAGCCAATGAGAGAACAAGCACTGTTGCATTTGCCCTTTTGCCCATGGGGCCACAAGCACTGTTGCATTTGCCCAACACAGTTCTGTTCAGAATCCTTAAATGCACTTCAGGGTGAAAACACTGAAAGGAAGATCCTGCTCCCCCAACAAAGACACTGCTCCCCACATAAGTGAGCAAGGGAAGGGGATTCCCAGCCCTCATCTGGGACTGCTGAAACCATCTCTCCTTGTTCCCCTGTCCCTACTCTGTGTATTTTCTCAACTATCTGACTCCCACAACAGCTGATAGTATTAAGGGTGTACAGTGCTGAAGGGGGTGGGAGAGATACAGGCATTCTAATACCTTGCTGTCAGCCCAATACCTTGGTTTTATCCCCTCATCCCCTACAAGTGGGGGACACAGGATGCACAACTGCAATCTGGGGTAACCGCTGTATCTCCCCCTATTCAGACCTGTGCTACTGTTGGTCAAGCACCCATGATGCCTATTGCCTTACAGGATCAGAGCCCCAAGGAGCAGCCCTGGCAAACAAAATGGGCACAGTTCCACTGCATCTCCATGAGGAATGGGTATGTGTTGACTCAGGGGGTACACTATGTACCCCAGCAGGAACAGCCTACCACATCGAAGCATTCACACTGCATTATGACATTATCACATAGCGTGTTTCCCCACCTCTACCAGCCCATGATGTAGAGCTAGGACAGGGAAAATCCAATCCAATCCAATCACCACACAAGGTAAACTGTCTATATGTTTTAGCTTGCATACCTATGTCACATTTAATATGTAATTCCACTCTTAAGAGACAGACTCCAATTCAGAAGTATAATCTGCAATCCATATATATTTATAGCCTATTTGTTTCAATAACAATCATGCACTGATAGACGTCATACTTTTCTGAAAGAGGAACAAAGCTGTGACTGGACTGCTACAATTTGCTTTTGTTAAGGCTTGTCATTTTTCTTACTGAGAACTGTATTTATTAACTTTTTTCTGACTATAACAGACCATTATATCGGTTTTCTTTTCAACATAAATCACTACAAGAACAAGCTGTGCATGAAGATTTTCTAAAAGTCAGCTCATTTCCAGTAGCTTCCAGGAACGATAGATTTTTAACGGTGGAATAGTAATTGCAGAAACAAGTACACTTGCTTCAAAGATGCCGCTTCTAAATATGGTGCAAAAACATTAAGCCTGAATTTCTGAACTTCTACTATAAAAGCATTGCATTCTTTCAGGTCTAAAATACGCACTGCTAACAATCTGGAATGCAGTTAGAATCCCTAGGGTCAGGCACCTATAGGTAGGGGTTGCATTTGTTTTTCTCACAAAAGCTTATTCCAAAGTAAAGTATATATATATTATTCTCTATATCAGATGTCAGCCTGGGGTGGGGGAAAGGGATTGGAATAGACAGAAGACAGTGGGTCACTAGCGAACAATCATTCTTGATTACTAAGGCACAGGACCGCACTGTTTCTGTGAGACAGCCCTGTAAGAAGGGCTAGGTTGTAATAGGGTTGCCAACTTCCAGGTGGTGGCTGGAGAGCTTCTGCTATTACAACTGATCTCCAGGCGACAGAGATCAGTTCACCTGGAGAAAATGGCCACTTTGAAAGGTGGACTCTATGGCATTATACCCAATTGAAGTCCCTCCCCTCCCTAAACCCTGCCCTCCTTAGGCTACACCCCCCGCCCCAAATCTCCAGGTATTTGCCAACCCAGAGCTGGCAACTCTAGGTTGTAAAAAAATGAAACCAAAAGGTTGGTTCTTGTAGGTTATCCGGGCTGTGTAACCGTGGTCTTGGAATTTTCTTTCCTGACGTTTCGCCAGCAACTGTGGCAGGCATCTTCAGAGTAGTAACACTGAAGGACGTCAGGAAAGAAAATTCCAAGACCACGGTTACACAGCCCGGATAACCTACAAGAACCAATGAACTCTGACCGTGAAAGCCTTCGACAATATTTTGAAACCAAAAGGTATTTACGATTTTTGCAGTGTCTTTTTTCACAGTGTCCATTCTAGTTTATGAGAACTCCATTCAATTTCTTAAAATACTTCACCCCTCCCACACACTTCTTCTTTCTTGGCTGGAATCCTTGGTGCACAAACAATGGCCTTTTGAATGTTGATTAGCGCTTGCCTGTTTCATAATACAGGTCAATCTGAGGAGTACACAAAACATGGACCAGTTCACTAAGTATTTCAAATGCTGTCATTTGCATCCTCAAAGGGGGAAGGGGAAGGAGACACAAGAATTCATTAGATAAATTGATGGCAATTTGTAGCTTGTTTTACTACCATCAACAGTGCTGTTTGGGACTGCACTGCAAAACAGACTTGAAAACAATGGATCACAAAGCACAGCATGAGTGCATCGCTTAAAAAAAAACACATGCAATCCTTTCTTGTGAATTGCATAATCAACCAAAAGGGAGACTGCAACCAAGAAATCAGAAGGAAACTGAGACTGGGAAGGCAGCCAAGAAGGAGCTAGAACAGATTCTTAAGTGTAAGGATTTGTTGTTGGCAACCAAGATGAAGATAATTCATACTATACTTTTCCCCATTACTGTGGATGCGTGTGAAAGTTAGAACATGAAGAAAGTAAAGGCCAAAGGTTTATTCAATCTGAATAGAAAGTTGAAAAAAAGAAAGTTGAATCGTTTGAAATGTGGTGTTGGTGCAATTTTATGGATACTGTGGACCGCCAAAAAGACAAATAAGCAGGTTCTAGATCAAATCAAGCCTGAACTGTCCCTAGAAGCTATAACGACTGAACTAAGGCTATCGTACTTTCTTTACATTATGAGAAGACAAGACTCACTGGAAAAGACAATCATGCTAAGAGAAGTTGAAGGCAGCAGGAAAAGAGGTAGACCCAACATGAGATGGATTGACTCAATAAAGGAAGCCAGGAGCCTCAGTTTGCAAGACCTGAGCAAAGCTGTTAACAATAGGACATTTTGAAGGTCGCTTAACTTAACATGCCCACTCAAAATAACCAGCGTGCTTTAGCCATAAAAATATCCTAATGCATTAGTATTTTGCCAAGCATAGAAATGTTTCAGTAATGTGATCTGGATAGTTCAAACCGCCCACTGAAACCCTAGTTTAGTGTAGTATCCAAAACTACCTTCAAGCGTACTTTCTATCCACCTGAAGACCTCCCGTTTCCTTATTTAGAAATATTAGCTCCCCCCTCCACCCCTTCCAGCCAATTCAGTGATATACCCCGAATGCCAACTTATCCTGTCCCACTTTTCCAACTCTGAAAAAAAAATCCTTGTTTTAAACCAAGCTTCTTGCCCTATGATTGTAGTCAAAAGCTGTTTCCCTTACTCCGTTCAGTCCTACAATGCTTAGCTTGTTGATTCACTCTTACTGTACTTCTGGCTGACTCCAAACCACCCCAGTTTGTGTAACTACAAAAGTACTCATTTTGGAAATACATGATAAGTCCATGCTGATCTTTATTTTTGCTTTACTGACTACCCAGATACCTGAACCATTCCTTGAGAACTGGAGCACTGGCAGATTTCCATGGTTAGGTAGCTATACCCCCCTGATTTATCCTACCAGCATACCTCTTTGGCCTCTTGCCTCCTGTTTTGAACATGTTGCATTTGGCTCTTAACATGGGCTTTCTAGGTACAATGCCTAATATTATTTTGACTATTTGAATTTGCTTGTTCTCTAGCCCAATTGCTTGCCATATACTTTTCAATAAACTTTCTTCTGATTACTTAATATCTGGATTCTCAGTTTTCCTTCCAAGCTTCGTGTAGTGGTTAAAAGTGGTGGACTCTAATCTGGAGAATCGGGTTTGATTCCCCACTCCTGCACATGAAGTCAGCTGGGTGACCTTGGGCTAGTCCCAGCTCTCTTAGATAATCTACTTCTCTCAGCCCCATCTACCTCACAGGGTGTCTGTTGTGGGGAGGGGAAAGGAAGGTGATTGTAAGCTGGTTTGATTCTCCCTTAAGTGGTAGAGAAAGTCGGCATATAAAAACCAACTCTTCTTCTTCTTGGTGGAGAACCCTGTCAACCCTATCAAAATGCCTAATAGTAATTTTTATGCCCAGGCTGAGTGCATTTTTTTACGTGGATGCAGAACCTAAGGCCTTTTAGGCATGGCTGTTTCCCTTGTGGTCACCCCTCTGAAGACTGAGGATCTTTGTTTTGATTATGAACACCTTTTTCAACTGCCAAAGGTCGCCTCGCTCTCCCCCTACATTCCCCCATGTTTTGTCCATGTTTTCAAATTTAAGATAAAACAGGTCCCTGAAAACGTGGGCAAAATGCGCAGAAACGCAGGGGGAGAGTGAGACGACCTCTGACGGTCATAAACGGCATGCATAACCAAAGCTAAGGCCCGAAGTGGTTGGAAGGGTGACTGCGAGGGAAACACCCATCCATAAAAGGTCGAAGTCAGCCTTTTACCTTAAGAACAAGAGATGGTAGAGTGGTTTCTTTGATATCCTTTGGCCAGTGTGGTATAGTAGTTAGAGTACTGGACTAGGATCTGTGAGACAGGCTCAAATTCCCACTCTTCTATGGAAGATTGCAGGGTGACACCTGGGCCGCTCACTCTCTCTGTCTCAGCCTAATCTACTTCACAGGGCCATTGTGAGAACAAAATCAAGGATAGGAGAATTTTGTTATAAGCCATTTTGGGTCCCTGTTTGGGAGGAATGTGGGACATAAATATCTAAATACATGAATACATACTTTAGATGGGTTGAATTAGTGGACCACATTCATACTACCTCCTATAGGCTACATACATCCACCTAGCCTCTAGCACTAACAATGACAGATGGTTTGAAAGAGACTGAGAAACCCAAGTTTGTGCTTTCTGTCATTTTCCTGGCAAATTCATCAGTTAATGTAACCATAGCCATTCTAAATCCAGTCAAATGCAGGTGCTTTCCAAGAAAGTCTAGAGCTGTACAATCACTAGCCATTCAAGCATCTTGCCCAAGAAAGCTACATTTATAGGTTGGGTTTTAGGGAAGGATTCTGCAGGAGCTCATGACAACCTCTTTCAAGATAGTCAAAATTACTCCCCCTCTGAAGAAACATTGACTAATTGCTAGATCCAATTGGTCACTCCCTCAGAGAGGGCCTGCCCAGTCTGCTGGCGACTTCCACCTGCCTGCTGGGACCAACAGAGCCAGCCAAGTTGGAAACAGGCAGTGCCCACATCCCTCTCAGTGATGCCAGACCAGCCTCCCGGGGAGGTCAGCCCAGAGAGGGAGATTAAAGGGAAAGAATGTGAGAGAGAAGGGAAGAGCTTGTCACAGCTCACTGAGGAGGAGCTGGTCCTTAATGGGTCAGTAAGACAGGGATGAGCCAGAGGGAGATACAGAGAAGGGTTCTTGGAAAAGGGGGAACATCTGGGGAAGCTGGGTGAAGGGAAACTGGTAGAATAGGAGGGGGCGGGCTAAAAAGGGACGGAGCCAACCCTTTAAATGGCACGACTCTTAGATGGACAGGGAAGAAGAAGACAGTCCCGCAGAGGCAGGACCGAGCAGCTGGGGATAGGAAGCTGAGCCTGAGCAGCTACCGGAGCCATTGGGGTTGCCAACTGTTGGGACCTCCACCATGGCGGAACAAGAGACCAGCCAGGAGAGAGAGAAGGAAGTGTGTCACAGTAGTAAACTACAGTGGACAACAGTTAAGCTGAGAAGTGGTAGGTCAAGCCTGTCCAAGCAACTTGTCCAATTTCTCAAGTCACAACAACTGAAATTCTTCCAAACTGTTAGGACCAAGTTGCTTTCTGAGAACATTCTGGGGCTGCCCTGAAGAAACAGTGGAGCCTAAATGAGAACTAATGCAATTTTGTCTGCAAAATGTCTTGCAAACAAGTCACAGCACGCCTCTGAATGATTTAAATTATCCTCTTCAGAGTTCAGAAGGAGAAGATCTGGTATCACAGAAAAGCTCCGCTGGACAACTTTTTGCCGATGGGATGGTGGCTAAAAAAAAATATTCAAGCTTTGCTGTCATCATCATCCCAAAGCAGGCATTATGATGTGCTCTAACTCTGAAACAACTGCTTCGGTTGCAAAACTTTTGGTAACGTTATTGAGATGGGGATCCATGAAGCCCGTCTAATATTTTAAGTTGCTGTTGTGATTGTGGTTTATCTAGTGAATGGTCAATGATTATGACTATTATTGTTTATTGTATTATATCACAGTCTGGCTGGATAGGCAGATTATTTTAACCTTTTACTTAATTTCAATAATGTGGTATATTTTATATATTTCATATTTATTTGTATTTTATATATTCTGTGTATTTCTGAGCCTGATAGGGGGCTGGTTTGTTCCTCTTGGGTTGGTATGATTTGATTTTGATCGTGAGAATTTGTACGAGATGTCTTTTGAACTATGCCTATTAAAGGTTTATGAATGAATGTGCTCTAACTTGTTTCTGGATGGGTCCACTCTGAATTTCTTCCCCTTGTGTTTTTCTTTCACCTGCACTATGTCAAAGCAGCTTGTAAGGAACACACTTAACAAATCTTAGCTGCCCAAACAAGCCATCACTTGAAAGGGGTATGGTAGTTACTATGTCAGACCTAAAAAGCTTTACATTTGAGATATCCAGTATCTTCATAAAATAGGCTCAGAAGATTTAACTGACACATCATTCCCCAGTGTCATACAAGCAGAGGCATAAGTTGAAACTACATGTCACATTTTCTTCATGAGAATTCCAAAACACATTAGCTTCCCTTTTCCAAATTCAGCTGCTAGGATTGCAAGGGGGGGGGGAAGCATGGGTGGGGGGTGGGGAAAGAGCTCTTTAACCTTTTCAGCCACTGCCTTATTTTCTTAGTGAAATGTAACCCCCCCCCAAAAAAAAAATTGGTACAAAGAAACAGCTGCAGGAGGGGGGGAAGGATACTCGTCATTTTTCTACAGTGGAGTTAAAAGCAATTTGTGTGTGTAAAGTGCCGTCAAGTCACAGCTGATTTAGGGAAACTCAATAGGGTTTTCAAGGCAGGAAACTTACAAATGCGGTTTTTCATTGCCTTCCTCTGCATAGCGACCCTGGTATTCCTTGGTGGTCTCCCATCCAAGCACTAACCAGGAGCCGAGCCTGGTTAGGTTCTGATCAGGCTAACCAGGCCATCCAGGCCAGGGCAAAAGCAATTTAGGAATGGTTTTTTTGAGTAACAATTCCAGAGGAGAAAAGGATTAAAGAGCCCCTCTCCCCCTTGGAAAAGCAGCCTGGTGTATTTTTTTAAAAACTGAAAAACGATGGTAGAAGAAAATGTCAATTGTATGGGCTGAGCCATAAAAAAAAAACTAGTGCAAACTCGGCATTGTGCTGAGTCACACAGCAAGATATAAGGAAGTCACCTGATTGATGCTAAATTTTGATTAAAAGACAATCAAGGTAAAGAAGAATGTGCTCGATGCTTCTCAACAGCAGTTTTAACTATAATTGGAGATGGAATTTTTCTTTTTATAAGGCAAGTTGCCATAGTCTGCAGCTAATGAATTTTGAAGAGCAAGAACCTCACTGCTGAAATCTAAAATGGAAGGATATGGTCACTGGTCTGTATGCCAAACAAACTGCATCAGTTTTTCCATGGCCTCTAAATCAATTCAACACAGGGTTGTTTGTTTTTGTTTTTGGCTCAGTCAGAAGAGATGCTCCTTGTGTGTTATTTCATTTATGCATAATTGGCGCGTTACAGCGATACTGTTAGGAATAGCACAACAGAACCAGGTTGGGAGGGGATGAGAGGAAGATGGGGGTTGGAAGGGGTGAAAGTAATAGGTAACAATGCCACAAAATTCAAAGCAGCTTATGCATACAAGTTTGCAAGAACATAGGAAAAGCTTTGCTGGATCAGACCAAGATCCTACCTAATCCAACAACCCGTTTCCCCTTTCCTTTCTTGCTTTTTTTAAAAAAAGTCCCTAAATACTGTTTTTTTTCATAAGGAAGGTGCTCCATAGCCCTGAATAATTTTGGTTGCCCTTTTCTCACCTCTACAATATCCAAATGCAGCTACACCACATGCAAGGACATTACAACATTTCAACATCTACGCAAGGACATTAAAACATTAGCTATTTTATTTTTAATTCCTGTTCTAACATACCCAGTCATTTGTCCTTTTCCCTGCAGCCCTACACTGAGTTCACAATTTCATGGAGCTTTCCCCCCATATTCCCGAGATCATTTGCTTGTAACGTCACTGCCAGTTCAGACTCCATCATAGGAAATGTATGCCTATGTATATTACTTTATACCCACACCTACTCATGCTGTGTTGTTAGTCACTCACCCAATTTGAATAGATCTCCTTGGGAAGTTTCACAATATGTTTTGTGTTCTACCATCCTGAAAGAGCTACTTCCCTGCTCACCCACAATTCCAAATAATTTATGAACAAGTTAAATAGCACCGGGCTCAGTTCAGCTCCCTGGCACTAGCAACCACTCCATATCTTTTACAGTGTTTTTTTTTTTCATATATAAATTTTTATTGGTTTTTTAAAACTATAAATTCTTCATAATTTTAACAACAATGTAAAAATAATATCACAATCACAATTACATTAATTGTTGTCTTGATTACCATTAAACATAAAAAATAAATTGACTTCCCCATCACCTCCATCTACCTCTTAATAAAGTGTTATTATCCTTCGTTAACATATTCTGATCCTAGTATTAATCTCATTCTAAAGTTTCATGTTATATAAAATTTTACATTCTGGATCAGAGTAAAAAGTAACCTTCCATTTTTCCTAGATCTTATACATTATCACAATGATTCCTTCAATTCTCCCCTTTTCCCTAGTTTCTCCAACTCCACCAGTTCTAACATTTAAATGATTTAATCCCTTTATTCTGAAACCTTTGTCCCTTTCCATTTGGCTGCATAAAATTGCAGCCAGTATAACATAAATTTAATCATATTAAACAACATCCTCTCCAATATTTTAGGGATATTTCCTGTTTAATCGATCTTATTTCAGTGTAAATCATATCCCAGATCCATATCACAAGTCCGCCCCTTATAAAAAAAAAGGAGAAAAAACCAATATCCTTAGTACATTCCAACATTTTCCTTAAAGTAATAATCACATATTCCAGTATACTTTTATATCAATTGATAGTCTATAAAAGGAGGACTTGTTTACATAATCCCAAAATGATGTCTAAATCTTAATTCCACTACATCGTTAATAGCCATGCCACCCATCCACACTGTCAAAGCCTTCCAATCCAGCAATCATATTTAAATCAGTCCTTTAACCATGGTCTAATACTTCCTTCTGCAACTGAAATAAGTCAGTCAGGTATGGGAACAGGATTTCTTTATGCTCTCTCATTTCCTCAGACAGGGTATGTATCCAAAAATAATTCTTTCTGGGCTTCATTTCCATCATGGCTTCAATCTGTGTTCCTTGACCTGCTCTCTCCTTCCTTATATCCACACGTTCTTCCATGACTTTTTTAGATAAAAAGTCCATTTCTTGTATGTCTGATCTCTTTGTCACCAACTGGTTACCTTCTTGGACTTCTGTCTTCTTCTTTGTATCCTTGTATTCTTCCATGACTTTTTGGACAGAAGAATCCATTACTTGTATGTCTGTATTTGTGGCCATCATTTGAATTTTCATGACTTTTATATCTTCTGTAACCAGGTCCAACTTCTGATTACATACCTGTGATGATTGGTCAAGAGTCATCATCATTGAAATCAGTTGAGCCATCTGTGTTGATATCTGTTTTACTTGTTTAATTGTCGCCTCAGAATGTTTAGCAAGCATGTCCTGTACTTTTTTTTCCATGGTTAAATTCTGTAAAGTTTCCTTTAATTTCATAAGCCAGATCAGGGAGAGGTTCCAGACATTTACATATGTAACTTAGTTAAAAAATTGATGGTCATCTAGCAGGAGTCCATTACATGTAGTTGATAGAGAATATTTCATTGACCAGCTTAATATCTTTTTCGGGTTGAAGAAGTGAGTATTTAAGCTTAAAATAACTTTTTAAAGTTGAAAATACCAACGAGTTTTACCAGACGCTCTAGATCGGCAGAACCAGGAAGTATTCCAGGAGTTGCCTCATCGCGGACCTTCTATCGTCTCTTCTCTATGGTTGTTACCTTCAGGAATGGTTTTGGTGTAACACGAGTAAGACGAATTTCCGGTCCTACGACCTTCTTCCTGTTGATTTGCTTGTAGAACAATAGAGAGGGATATTGAAGGAAGCACAGAGTCTTCCGGTCAAGGAATCCTCTTTGTTGTAAAACGTGGCTGGAGGACCTTTTTTACCCCAAGCAAATTCTCAGAGGTTCCTCCCTCCCCTTCCTTTAAGAACGCGTCGGATTGGCAAATCTTACGTCAATCAATCAAGCTCGTTGTTTTAGTTTAAGTTGATCAGTTTGATAAGGCTCCTGCTGCTTTGTCTGATGGATCTCATGCAGCAAAATCATCCAGTTCAATTAAGGGAGAGAAACGGTTACCAGGAATGTTTTCTTCAACCCCCTGTTATTCGATAACGCCAGTGAAAAGCGAAGGATTGTTATCTACTCACTTGGGCGTCTGGAGGTGAGGTTTTAATCTTGATGTAGTCCTTATGATGTTTATAAGGTGCTGGAGGGTAGATTCTAAAGCCGAAGTTGCGTGCTGGCGATTTCAATCCCTTCGTGCCCACGGGATCAAACGTCTGAAACTCCGGGGGACTTAATAAAGCTTCCTCGGAGTATTCAGGAGATCAAACCGCATATATGGCTGCAGGGAATTCCTGCTTCTCAGCCCACTTGCACACCCCAAATTACACGCAAACTTGGATTCTCCCCAGGAGCCCCTGGGAGGACGTAGCAATCAGCCCAGCGTCAGCACCGGAAGCCTACAGTGTTTGTTTTAATGCTCTCTGCTTGATTG
Organism: Euleptes europaea; assembly: GCF_029931775.1. Classification (NCBI taxonomy): domain Eukaryota; kingdom Metazoa; phylum Chordata; class Lepidosauria; order Squamata; family Sphaerodactylidae; genus Euleptes; species Euleptes europaea. Next base: position 97,673,252 of record NC_079312.1, on the reverse strand, counting down.
CTAACTTTCAGTTGTGTTGCCAGACCTTGTGCACTTTCTTTATTTAATTTTTTTTTAAAAAAATTCAATACAACATATAACAAAATACTCAACATACATACTTCATACAAAGCTAAGACAAGACATTAATCAGCCATTATTTGGAGCAAGTCTATAACCACCCTGCCTTCTATTGCTCTAAAAAACTGTTTATACATATAAGGTATAAAATATAGGCAAACCATAAGGGGAGGGAGGGGGAAAACAAGATGCACACTTGAGCTTGCAAATTACGATTGCCCGGATAACCTACAAGATTGCCTGGATAACCTACAAGAACTACGATTGCATTGCCTGTTATGGTATAACACCGCGTATATATAATGAACCTTATACTAAAAAACCTTACAAAACCTGATTATATTTATACTGTAAATTTAATATTATACTTAATCTATTCCAATATTGTCGTTATAACAAAGTATCTTAAAATACATGTATATTGTAATACTAGATAATTGTTATTAAACTACTATTCTATATCCATGTCTACTGTAACAATTCAACATATCATATAGCTATATACCTCTTCTTGCTTAGACAAGGCTTCTACTTCCTAAAGGAAGCCTTCTAGGTCTTGCTTGACTTTGCCCATAAAGCATGCCTGCATCCTCTTCGTTTTGTCAACCAACGTGTTGTGGTCAGAATGCCAAACAGAATGCCAGAACCTGGGAGACCCAGGTTTGAATCCCCACTCTACCACGGAAGCTTGCTGGGTGCCCTTGGGCCAGTCCCTCTCTTTCAGCCAACCTCCTTTGCTGTTGTGAAGATAAAATGGAGCAGTGAAGAACAATGTTGTAAGCTACTTCAGGTTCCCCACTGGAGAGAAAAGTACACCAGACTATGAAATGGCAAGAAGGAAAAATACGTGGTTTATTAAAATTAATGAAACTGTGCAGCATGCTCAAGAAGACCTAAAGCAGAATCCTTGTCCCCCTGGAAACTTGTGTGTTAGAATTTAAAAAAAGCAGACGCTTAACAGAATAATAGCAGTTTGAACAGTTCACAGCCAGGAGCATGGTATGAAATGCCTGCTTTTCCAACAACAGCTACAGGCAGCGTTCTGTTAAAATCAAACTAGACTAGCAGCTTGGTTATACAAACATTTGGAGATAATTGAACTATGATCTTTCAACCACTGCCCTAGCTTAACTCTGAAATAAACCAAAACCCACAGAAGCCCATGGCAACTTAGAAAAACACTCCAAAAATGCAGTGCCTCACACACTAAACCAGAAAGAAAAGGATGCTTTCATTTGAGGGGAAAACTTTCACTTACAAAATGGGCTTTGTGGTTGTCTAGCGAAGAGTATATAAAATCTCCTCCAGCTTCTACTTCACCAGCGTCTTGTTTTCTTCAATGCCATGTTATCCGCACAGAGACACATTCACACCCTGCCACCATCACAGCTCATCTATTTAACTCTTTCAACCACTGTTTAGCAGGGAAATTTATTTTATTTACTTCCTTTATACCCCCACCTTTCTCCCCAGTGGGAACCCAAAGTGGCTTACATGGTTCTGTCCAGTTTTATCCTCACAACAACCCTGTAAGGTTGGTTAGGCTAAGTGTGTGTGTCTGGCACAAGGCACCCAAAAAGCTTCCATGGCAGAGTGGAGATTCAAACCTGGGTCTCCCAGATCCTAGTCCGACTAAACTCAAGATACCTTTGTGACTCAAGGTGACTATACCTGTATCACAGGCAACTCAAAAGGCCCAAGTGGGCAGCTGAAGTGCACAATAAAAAGTAGGGGACTCTGCAAACTCCGTTATTGTTCAGAAAAGAAGGAGGGTGTTATAGACCTTTAGCTTGTGCCAGTTTATTTCAAACTCTGGAATAGGGAGTTGACTACTGGAATTAATGTTGAGCCTGTTCTTCTTAATACTAATAAAAAACACCACTACAACAGCATGGTGTGGTGGTTAGGAGCAGTGGACTCTAATCTGGAGAACTGGATTTGATTCTCCACTCCTCCACATGAGCGGCGGACTCTAATCTGATGAAACAGGTTGGTTTCCTCACTCCCTACACGTGAAGCCAGCTGGGTGACCTTTGGGGCTAGTCACAGTTCTCTCAGAGCTCTCTCAGCCTCACCTACCTCACAAGGTGTCTGTTGTGGGGAGAGGAAGGGAAGGAGATTGTAAGCCAGTTTGTTTCTCCTTAAAAGGTAGAGAAAATCGGCATATAAAAACCAGCTCTTCTTCTTCACAGAGTAGGTGCTTAATTCAGATACCCCTCTGGCTGAGTCAGGAAGACTGTTATAACAGTCATATATTAAGGGGGTAGGGAGCCAAGGGCTCAAAGAGGGTCTGTGGTACATCTAATATAAGTACACTAAGCTTAAATGGGATCAGGCTGTTTTTGTAAAACTGAGTCCCTTGTACAATGTAAATGCTTAAGACTGTCAATGAGTAATAAAGGTTGATGATATAACTACACTGAGCTTCCACATAAGGAACCTATGAACTTGTAAGAGGATTAATCAACTGTCATCCCAAGAAACCATTTTAACATGAGAAAGTAGGGTCATTTGGCACCTTAAGAGTGTTGGAGGCAAGACCCTTGTCAAGAATGTCTAAGAACTCTAGGAAACATTTTATCTTGATCCTTTTAAGTTCAAGCCCCATTTCCCTGCGCTATGACAAGGATGTGTGGCGAGTAGCATTGTATACCCTGTTAGCAGAAGATGTATGAGATGATAAAGATGGTGCTGTTACTTTGCAGAGTATCCAAGGTCCTGGACCATGCTGTTATCCATTTATCAAACTGTTAATGGAAAAAGGTTTGGCTCTAGGTGAAGGATTAAACCTTGGGATATAAGATCCAAGCAATGTGGGGCGACCACCTGGGAATGTTAGGATTCGTGGCCAATAAAGAGCTATAAGGATGACATCTGTCATCTTCTCCAATATTCTGTGGAACACCTCAGGTAGGGGGAAATGTACCCATCAATCTCCTGGGGCATTTGCTTGTCAGGGTGTCATTTCATTTGCTGGAAGACATCAAAATCAGATAAATTTACTTGGTCAATTGCCAACTTTCTGGTCCTGTGTGAAGTGGAGTTCTATCAAAGTCACAGAGTCTTTGAGGTCAAAAGCTGCTAAAAGGGACCATCTTCATCTGGAAGTGTTTCTCTTTTTTTTTATTCTGAGGCTGAACTTCTTGAAATTTGGCACATTCATCCTCTCTCCCCACTTCTGAAACTATAAAAAATGAGTAGAACCTGAATCAAAGTTGGTCCTCTGCAACCAGCTCAATTGCTCCTATTTCAAACAGGTGATAAATGGCTCAAAGGATCATTCTGCATCTGATAGAGGCACTCTGGGACCTCTAGGAGTCTATACGAACTTGCTGAAAGGGCTTGTTTTGATCTTCAAGGTGTAAATCTGAGAAACTGTATTCAGTGGTCAGACGTTGTGTGCACCCTAGAGAAAAGGAGGATTTGCAGTGCCTAATATAGAAATTTATGATTGTGTTACAAGACTGACACATATTCAGTGGTTGGGGAAAGAGAACGCACTGATAATTTGGGAACCTGAACAAACGAGATATTGATATCTCATGATCCATTTGGATTTAGAGAGACAAACATTAGTGTTCTGATCCAGTGAGGAATATGATATGGGCAGCTCTAAATCTGATATGGGATAAACACGTTCAAGCGAGGGCTGTAATCTTCCTTATGCTTGGCCATGATGCACAATATAGAGTTTCAGGAAGCAAACAATCTCAACCCCTGGCCATTGATAACTGCAGGCTTTTCAAGACTGCTGGATTTCATTAAAAAACCAAAAAGAAGGAAAACAAACAAGCAGAGTTTGCCCTATTTTTATTCACCAATATCTACAAATTGAGAGCTTAATTCAAAGCATCACCAGAGTAATATCTTTTGCCCTTTAAGTAATTTGAACGTATAATAATGAGAACAGGGAACCAGAAAAGGCTGGTTTTGGGAATATATGCAGTATTAGCTGAAATGACAAAAAGAGCAGATGTTCACAAAAACAGATGGCAAAAGGATGTATGAAAAGAATTATCGGATAACATATGGGACCCATTACAAAGACCTAATTAAATATTGGCATGGGGGATAATGTCTTGAAGGTGGTTTGTTTTTCCACATTTGGTAGTAATGCTCAGAGTTAAGGAATTTTGGTGAGACGTCCTTAAAGTTATAGAGGCGAGAGTAAGAGAGAGCAGCCCATGTTATCCCGGAATAAATCTCTTAGGTTCCTTCACAAAAGTGGTAAAATCTATGTAACTTATAAAGAATTTACTCATAATAGCACAATATCAGAAACAAGAAATATTACCCAGTAAAGAGATTTTGTTATGCAAGATATGGTTCATAATATATATATGGGGGGACTGTACACAAACTAATGCAAGAAAGGAAATAGCTTGAGATGATTTTCCTGGAAACATTACTTGTACTGGAACAAATTAAACCAGAAGGAAAATGCAAGAATGGAAATTTTACACTATAGATAATACAAGTGGGAACCTGCAAAGACTTGGTGGGGACAGCTTCCCCCCCCCCCACACACACATATACTCTATTTCTTCTTTCCCTTCCCTGCAAGCCCCCAGATCCCCCCTTTTCCGGCCTCCTCTTCTCCTTCCCACATACCAGCCAACCTATCTTTATCTGATCTCTTCTTTAGTTTTCCCTCCTTTCCTACACCTCTGGCAGCCCCTACTTGGGAAAACTATGGCACAGTTGAGAGGTACCAGTTGAGAGGTGCTGTACAGTGGGGAACCTTCAAGGGGTTGTGAAGGTACCTCATTTCCCACTGTATCACGTTTCCTACACTATTTCCTCTTTCCCTCCTCCTGGCAACCTCCATATCCTCAGCCTTCGCTGCTTCCTTCCTTCCCTCCTTCCCACCCACCAACTAACCTAACTTTTATCTGCCCCCCCATTTTAAGTCACATTTATTATTTATTTTCTTCATATACATACCACCTTTCTCCACAGTGGGGAGCAAAGCAGTTTACATCATTCTCCTCTCCTCTATTTTATCATCACAAAAACCCTGTGAGCAGGGGCAGACTGGGAGTAAAAAATGGCCTGGAAAAGGGAGGAAGAGGCAGCCTGCCTAACCAATTGGCCAGGTGCTGCTCAGGTGGACTGGGCATCACTTCCCGTGCCTTGAGTGGGTCAGGAGGTGCCTTTCCTCGCCTCATACAGGGGTTGGGCAGGCTAAGCAGGCTGCCGCCTCCCCTGCCTTACCTGGTGAGGACCAGAGCAGGCCAGATACCGCCATCTTGTTCGGGGCCAGGCAGACTGAGCTCAGCCCTTTTGAGCTGAGCTGGGTTGGCCTGGGTGACGCAATAGCCCACTAGGAGCCATCCCAGTGGTCTTAATGACCAATCCACCCCTGCCTGCGAGGTAAGTTAGGCTGATTCAAGGTCACCCAGTGTGTTTTCACAGCACAATGGGGATTCAAGGATCTTGCCTGAAACTCTGTCCACTACACCACACTGGCTTTTGTGGGGTGGCTGCTGTTGAACAGTAGCAACCAGCCAGAAATAGGTGAGTCATGCAAGTTTGGGGAGGGTGGTTGCAGGTCGCCTGGTGGTTGCTGCTGGGCCTGGCTCCAAGGAGTCCTTCCTCAAAGGCCAAAACAACCCTAGAAAATGTGCTGCTCCCTCCCCCTGCCTTTTACTAGCAGAAACTAAGCCTTGAATTCTGGCAAAACTGTTGTGATTGTATAATCAAGTTCTTAAAACTACAGGTGCTTATTTTATCATTTTGGGGGTTTTAAACCCCCCTGCAGTAAATTCATGGTGTGGTAACGGCCACTGTTCCAGTCTCCAGATTTAAGTATCCTCAGATTTGGCCAGTTTGAGAATTAGATATACTGATGATATTTTGCAATATATTTAATGAGATATTTGGACTTCTTGGAATAAGTAACTATAATGTTTTTGTTTCATAAGAACAAAAAGGTTATGTGCTCCCACCAGACTGTGGTGAAGTGCTGAAAATACTGTCTTATCTTTGTTGGGCAGCAAGCATTCCAGACATCATGCCTGGCAGGATTCTTTCATTCCAGTCAAACTGTAGGGCTGCTGGTTGGTGGACGGCTGGGTCCTTCTGTAAGGCTTAGATGGCTGCCATTTCTTTTTGTAGCATCTGAAATCTTTAGAACTGCAGTTCTTTTGAAGTCACAAAAGACTTGCATCTTGCTGAAATCATACACATCTCTTCTGATGATGGGCAGAGCTTCCTTTTATTTCATGTTTTTCCAAGATGGCATCCAATGAGTCTCCAAATAGCTTGGCACCAGATAAAGGAACATTTACCAGTGAAACTAGAAACCTGGATGATGCTCCCAGCAGTGAAACCAGATGTTCTGCAGGCTGCTACATAGGACATCGCGGCTCTGAATGAGAACTGCGCTGTCTGAGTCCACCGAAGAATCTGCCAGGAAAGTTGCGGAAAGAGATACTTTCTGAAGATTCTATTTACCTCCCTGGGAAGGTAGGCTTTGGATGTGGTTAGACTGCTAGTTTAAAGGTAAATGGCTGTGGGTGCTGCAAGACTTGCAAACGATGCTTCAAAACTCTTCCTTAGAGCTACCGCAGTAACATGTATCCCTTCAGATAGCCCATCAGAGTCAGTTGCAATTAATGAGTAGGAAAGAATACAGCCACCTGGCATTAACAAGAGGCATTCTGAAATTGCCCTTTACTGTTGGAGGGAAGATATACACTTGGCAGACAGTGTTATGTCCAGACTTAATACATGCAGAGGCTGCCCATTCTGTATGAATGAACTGGACTCAGCAGATTTCAATAAGTATCAACAAGTCTCAAATGCTCTATTCCTGAGCAAGGTGATTGAACAGGAAGCGGCTGAACAACGTCAGACATTCCTGGATGAAGTGGATTGTTCAGATCCTTTCCAATTCTGGTTTCAGGCCAGGTGAAACAGCCTTGACCACCCTGGTGGATGACCTGCAGAGGGAAATGGACAGAGAGAGTGCAACTCTATTGATTCTCAATCTCTTAGTGGCTTTTGATACCATCAATCATGCTATCCTTCAGCTGTTTCAGGCTGAGACTGGGAGGCACCATTTGTCGTGCTGATGGTCAGACCTGGAGGGTAGGTATCAGAATATGGTGCTGGGGAGCTGATGCTCAGCACCTTGGCCTCTGGCCTGTGGGGTCTTGCAAGGCACTATATTGTCCCTATGCTTTTCAACATCTACCTGAAACTGCTGGGGGAGATCTTCCAGAGATTCGGGCTAGGCTGTTACTAATATGCAGATAACACCCAGCTCTAACTCATGCTTTTGGTTGATCACAGGGAGGCTGCAGAAACCCTGAACCAGTGCCTGGAGACAGTTTTTGAGTTAATGTAGGCTAATAGACCAAAGCTTAAACCCAAAAAGATGGAAGTGCTACTGGGGATTAAGTCCTGACCCAGGATTAAAAGTATCACCCATTCTTGGTGGGGTTGCACTGTCCTTAAAGGAACAGGTCTGTAGTTTGGGGGTGCTCTCACACAGCAGCTGTGGCCAGGAGTGCTTTTTACCAGCTTCAACTGGTTAGCCAGCTACAGCCTTTCCTGAGCAAAAACAATCTGGTCACTGGTGCACGTCCTGGTTATTTCTAGATTAGATTTCTGCAACGCACTCTACATAGGTCTAGCCTTGAGAAGCATCTACTGGTGCAGAATGGTGTAGCCAGGATGTTGGCTGTAGGAGGCTGTAGGGACTATATCACTCCAGTCTTGGCCCATCTATACTGACCCTCAATCTGTTGCTGGGCACAGTTCAGGCTGCTGGTGTTGACCTTTAGAAGAAGAGTTGGTTTTTATATGTTGACTTTCTCTACCACTTAAGGAAGAATGAAACCGGCTTACAATCACCTTCCCTTCCCCTCCCCACAACAGACACCCTGTGAGGTAGGTGGGGCTGAAAGAGTGTGACTAGCCCAAGGTCACCCAGCTGGCTTCATGTGTAGGAGTGAGAGTAGGCTATCTTCTGCAGAGGAGCGGGCTCTGCTACTGGCTTACTTCAACTCCTCCAAAATGGCAGCTTCTGCATTCTGAGTGCCTCTGTGCATGGTAAACAGACTCCTTGCCATGAAGGAACCCAAGAAAGGGAAACAGAGGCAAAGAAGAAACATGACCCTGGAGACTCAGGGTCACAAGCTTCTTGGCTCTCTCCAACTCTAGTGGGAAAGGGGGGGGCAGAAAATAATTTTCAAAATAAAAAAGGTATCTAAAATCTCCAGTAGAACTCTCCTAGATGCCTGCTGTCTATTAACCAGCCCAGGAAGTCCCTTTTGAATACACAAAATCAAACAAATAGAAACAGCAACCACAAAAACTGTAAGGCCAAGTATCAATTCTACACAGAGAAATGCATTTTCTAACTGGTGCAGACCAGGTGTAAGCAGTGCTTTGCAGGATTTGATGGCAAGAGAGTTGCTCCCTATCCTAAAATTTGGGGATGTCAGCTACTCCATTCCTAGCGGCACTCCACCCTTGATCAGTCCTATTACTTGATGTGCATTTCAGAACTGAGGAGGAGACTTTGTGTTGATTGCCCCATACACAGGTGCCTTTGGTGAAGCTTTTTCATTGGCTGAAAAAGGAACATGCAGAAAAGAAACATTTGTCGTGTCAGGACATCACGACCCCTTAAAAGCAGAGTCATGCAATATATGGAGAGGGAGGGGGGAAGCAGGTTTTCTTTTCCAAACCAAGACAAGGACAATGCCACAAAAGAGAAGTACATTCTTATGATAAACTGACACTGAGGACTGCGCGACCCTTATTCTGGACTGTAAATAGCTAGCTATTATGTTCTAGAAACAGTGGGAACCATTTGATCAAGAAGAAAGCAGTCTATAAATAGATAATTAATACAGTGCTCTTTATAATTTATGTAGTGATATGGTATTAGCAAAGTACACGACCCTTTATAAAGTAAAATAATCTGAGTAATTTATAACCTGAATTTTGACCATTGGAAAGTCAACAAAATGAGAGGAAAGAAGGGAGAAGCAGGGCAAACAGATATTTATTTATTGCATTTTTATGCTGCCCTTCCTTTAAGGTAGATTGACAAATGTGGTTGTTCCCTTCTCTTTTTTATCTTCATAACCATCCTGTGAAGGTAGGGTAGGTTAGTCTGAAACAGTGTGATTGGCCCAAGCTCAAACAGTGAACTCAAGTCTTCCCAATCCTAGCCCAACTTTATAACCACTACACAGCACTGGCTCTCAAACAGTCATTGCTGTATTATGTAGTTTTGCATTATATTCTGCCTTTCTTCCCTCAAGGGACATGCATGAGGTCTCCCATCTAAGCACTAACTAGACACAGATCTGATTCACTTCAGCAAGATGGCTGTAATGTGTGCCCTTGCATGCTTAATTTATTCCTTCCAGAAAATTAGGAACGGATAAAAAACAAGGAATCTCTTTTTTCCCCCAGCTGGGTCAACTTCTGTTGGTGTTAAGTGCAAACAAGGTTTTGAGTTACACAGTATTTTGCCAGAAGAGTTTAACATAGTTCTGAACAGAGTACGATTGGCCCAGTATCTTTTGGGAAATGTTGCACCCTACTTTGAATCATAGGTGGTTTTCCACCTGGGGACAGGCTTGGGTGATTTCCCTGTTTACTGGTGCAGCTGCTGATAAAGCTTCCGCATGACAGGTTTCACACAGTTTCCCTGGTCCAGCCCTCCAGCAGTGGCCACCCCCCACTCAGACCACCAGGGCTTTTGCATTTTTTTTAAAAAAAATCAGTACTAGAATATCATTATATCGACACAACGTTATAACAATATGTGAAACCCATTGTATTGTGGATATACATCTTTCCCCTTATATCTCTGCAAAGAAAGATGCTAGAGACTTACTTTTAAAAAAACAATAAAAGCTGAGAATTCAGAGAACCTATTATACATATTGCTACAACTGTGTATCACTATGATGATGTTCTGGTACCTATTTTTATAAATATATATATATATATTTATAAATATAAAAATTCCCCTTGGGGGAGGGAGAGAGAGGAAATGGTGGCCATATGAGTGGGAAAATATGAATGTTCTACTACATTGCAACCATCCGGGATTTACTAAGATCTTCCCCAAAACTTCATAGCAAAGTAGGTTTGAGGAAAAACTGGAGAAAAACCGAGGAAACCCTGAGAGATTCACAAACTCATCATGATGCTGTGGGGAAGGCAAGAAACCCCCTCGCTTCCCAACAGCAACAGCATTGAAAACCTGGGACAGATAACCTGAATAAAAATAATCACCAAGAGCTTTTCTAGAATAGCTCCGTACCTACAACAGGTACATTAAAATATATGGCTGTAAGTGTTTTTAATCAGTTGGATCAAACAGGTAACATACTGTATCACCAACAAAGGGAATTTCCCCCCTAATATATTACACAGGTTAATGCTGTTTAAAAAAATGAATGCCATGTACTACATACGCGTATGTGCATGTGATTGCATGTGTTTCTGACATTCAATTTTTTCCATTACTTTGGCTTCACCAGACAATGATAGTTGGGTGAATTATCAGTTAATAAATGAGAGCCCTACAAGTCTCTAGGTTGCTTCTACAAGAAGCAACGTGAGGGCATAATGACCCTAAACTATTCTGGATGTGATCTAGAACCTCTGGTGGACAGCAACTGTACAAACTGTTTATTCACAAACAAGTGAAACAAAATTTAAACTGTAGCCATCCTTTCAGAAATGCCAAACCTAACTAAAAACTAAAAAAAGGCCATTTTGGCAGATACCCTCAAACAGTAACTCTGAAGCTCTTTGACATAATGAGTAATATTGCCCTGTACAGCTCAAAGAAAACTGTTATATACTTGTATGTTTATTACTTTTTCACTCTGCTACAATTATTCATTCAGCAAATATTCATTAATTATTATTCATTAAAAATATTCAGCAATTATTCATTCAGCAAATATTCATTCAGCAAACAAAATTGCTGGCTTTATGTACAGGAGCCACAGAATAAAAGTATCTGTAAAATTATACTGACAAATTTTAACAAGCAAATTGAGGGAGATGCACAGACCAATCTAATTGCATGAAAAATGAACATCTTTACATTTTATAAGCTTTGAGAAAACTGTGTTATTAGCACAAGAAAATGTGTTCGACAATATTGATTTACATAATGTTTATCCTTCTGCAGCTACTATATACAGCACAATTTATTTTGTGGAATCAATTATTATTCATTTAGTGCTACAATTAGTTTCTCATCCTGTGTGCCACAGATTCCCAAGACAAGAAATTAACCTGGGCAACAACTGGCTGATAAAGGTGGGAACAGTCATCAAGAAATTTGAACTAGCAACGGGTAGCAATACGTTAACTTCCAGCTTTACTGGGAAAAATAAATCCCATGACTTGCTGATAATAAATGCTTGTGTTAATCGTGAACATAAACACTCAAATAATTTATGCAAACAAATTTTTAAAGCTTCGTTGTTTAGCCAGGCTGATTTCTTCTGCTGCATTACAGTATCTCTAACTCTTTTAAAAGGGAGTAATAACAATCCATTTCATGAATCTCATGTCTTGCCAAAATCATCATTACCCCCTACTCACACACACACACACACACACACACACACCATGCTGGTCATGAGACATTCCAGAATTCCTACTAGAAGCACCAAAGGCTCAGCTCTTGGCATCAGTCCAACAACACAGCAATCTATTATGCAGGGTAGAAAGGCTTCTATTCAACTAGAAAACAAAGATTTCTGGCCTTCGAAAAAACAAAGTGGACCGATGCACCAAATTACTATACTGAGGAAAAGGTGAGTGGGCTGAACATACATTCACACTGCAAGCTGTTCGCACTCACCCTGTAACAAGCATTGAATCTGTAGGTGAGGATACCTTTGTCTGCGAAGAACAGGTTCAAGGTATGGCCCATTTAATCAATGAAGAATTACATGAACACAAAAATGGCAAAAGAAAAAACATGAAAAGGAGTCAACCTTTTTCCTGATTTTGGAACATTTTATTCACCAAACTGCTTTGACTCTGATTAACATAATTATCTCCACAAAAATTATTCTTTCATAGAGGGACTGAAAGAGGAACAGCAGATACTTTGACTAAGCAAAGTATTTAATGTGAGAACTGTTCAGAACATTTGGGGCTCATATTTATGCCAACTTCTTGTGCCTGGTCTCCTTGGGGTGTCACATCTAGCATCACTACCCAACAATGGTCGATTGTATTAAATGTGTGTGTGTGTGTGTGTGTGTGTGTGTGTGTGTGTGTGTGTGTGTGTGTGTGTGTAAAGTGCAGTCAAGTCGCAGCCGACTTATGGCGACCCCTTTTGGGGTTTTCATGGCAAGAGACTAACAGAAGTGGTTTGCCAGTGCCTTCCTCTGCACAGCAACCCTGGTATTCCTTGGTGGTCTCATTAAATATGTACATTATATTAAATATATACAAATCAAACTGCACTCTCTCCTTTTCTCGCTAACACAGACATAGTCAGGCAGTCATGCACACACACAGGCAGGCATCCCTCCCTCATCTTGGTAATTCTGTCTTCCTGCCTTATTATTTATCTAAAACATTTATTTATGCTGCCTTTCCATCAACTCAGGGGTCCCCCATGGCAGCAAGCAATGAAGACCATTAAAGCATACTTTATACCAGCACCCTGAATTGGGCCTGAAAGCTGATTGGAAGCAAGTGTAGGAACAAGACTGGAATGATATTGTCCCAATGACCCACTCCAGTCAGCATTCTGTACTAGCTGTAGCTTCTGAACACTCTTCAAGGGTAGATCCACATATAGCACATTGCAGCAGTCTAATGTAGATGTTTCCAGTTATCAGTATTTTGAAACTTCCCCAGATCTAGGAGTATGCATGCAGATCTTTGTTGTGGGATATGAAAACTACCACGGTGTTCTGCTATAATTTCAAAGAGGTCCTTGAAAAGAGATGGATGGGGAAAATCCTCAGAGAGGCAGCTCTAGATAATTAGTACAGCCAGAGTTATCTTCAGTTGACTGAATATATGTACCTTTCTTAAGAACATAAGACAGGCCCTGCTGGATCAGACCAAGGCCCATCAAGTCCAGCAGTCTGTTCACACAGTGGCCAGCCGGGTGCCTCTAGGAAGCCCCCAAACAAGACAACTGCAGCAGCATTGTCCTGCCTGTGTTCCAAAGCACCTAATATAATATGGCTCACCACCATATTAAGTGCTCACCATGAAATGCAAATGTGTTAAATGTTTCCTGCATGTGCTACTTAGATGACCGAATCTAAAGAGCAAAGTCCACTGAAATTGTTATAGGAACCCAATATATGGGAAATTATAATATTTAATTGTCCTATTTAATTATAATGTTCTAATGTCTTAACAAATTAATTCCTTTCAAAAAGAAGTTCACAGATGTTTGGAAACAGTATGGAAATTCTCCATGCAGTTTGGGTGGGGGCAGTCCACAGACCAGGCTGTTTTATACATGTTGCTTTGCTCAGTCACCATGCAGAGTTTGGATCAAGTAGGTACCCAGTTTTATGCAAAAGGGTCACTATGAAGCATCAACACAAGAAAGCACTGATCATCCCATAACACTCATATGTCTCCTATTACGGGCAACATATTTTTATCATGCTTCCTTATAAAAATCAAACAAGACAGAACCTATGCTTTTCATTTGACACATGGGGACCAAAAGCAGAGAGTGATCAGCCAACACAGACCAGTGGATTCAAAGGTGAAATTCTAACTTAAGAGGAAGGCAGGCTCCCAACATATGATATGAGGCCACCATAATCCCTAAGTATTTCTATGGTTTTCTGCTAAATCAGATTCCCAAACAATAAAAAAATAGGTAAAATGGGCCTCTCCAGGCCCATCCTGAATCCCATCTCTGAAGGTCTAGTTAAATATTACACTGTTTCTGGGTATGTAAAACCAGATACGTGTTGGGAGTATGTTTGGTGCTCCCAGCTATTCCTAAAAGTAAATTCTCAGGTGCATGGAGGTTCAATTCACACTGTACTCAGGGCCGTAACGGGGAAGGGAGGGGATGTGGAGGGCAGCAGTCACCCCTGTGGCATGGAGAGCAGCAGCAGAACTACCTGGCAAAGAGGCATCCGCTCCTCCTGTAGAAGAGGCAGTTCTGCCACCTTCTTTGCATGCCACGGGGCAGCAGTTGCCTTTCTCATCCCCCCCCCTCCAGTTATGACCCTGATTGGACTACAGTGCCAGGGAGATGCACAAAAAGTGTATTATGTAGTTATGTAGTTCTGTTAAGTCAGAAGGGAGTTGAATACAACTGTGCTGGAAAAACCTCAGGCCCAGAAGGGTCCCAAGGAAGCTTCAAACTTCCCAGTGATAAAGAGGAATCTACTTTACAGTATAAAATTGGTATAAAGATGGTGCTGCCATAAAGTGCCCTGACCTGGATGGCCCAGGCTAGACTGATTTTGTTGGATCTTGGAAGCTAAGCAGAGTCAGCCTGGGTTAGCACTTGGATCGAAGATTACCAAGGAAGCCCAGGGTTGCTGTTCAGTGGCAGACAATGGCAAACCACTTCTGTTAATCTCTTAATTTGAAAACCTTGCGGGGTGGTTGCCACAAGTCCGCTGCAACTTGACAGCACTTTCTACCACCAGCCAAAAAGTTCAAACTTGCCTGATCTTAAAAGATCATGGTGGAATATATAGGAGACAATGGACTAGAAGGTATACAGGACGTTATAAGCCACAAACAATGTCTTCGGCTGCATCTAGAAGATAACAGGGAGCTTCTGAAGTTACATGATGAGTTATGGGGAGGAGGATGGGGAAATGCATCCACTGGAAAACAAGCATGGCAGGTGGATAACTTTTAGATGACTGACACCCAACTGATTGACAGCTATGGTCTATCTGTATTGCATTATATTCAGTGGGAAGCACATTCCTCTGCACATTCTGCCCCAACTAGTCTTGTATCAGTGGACCTGGACTGGAGCAAGTTTTATACGCTGTGCTCGCAAATCAACAAAACTACTAACACAATGCTAGAAGCATCAGCGGAACAGCTTGGGCAACTGGAATGGATGTATCCTCTCCAGCCCCCTAAATTGAGGGCAAAAGGGAGGGTTCTGTTTGCCTTAAATGACATCACCACAAAGATATATGACTGGCTATGAGGGTCACGATGCTGTCATATTCATTATGTAATCCCAGATGGGCTAGGTTTATGCAAGAAATCACCTTTACAAGTTAATACACAAGGAGACACGCTAATTATAACGACTTAAAATCACAACATTTACAATAGTAGTTAATATTTATTTATTTGTTGCATTTTTATGCAGCTCATTCCTGACCAGGCCAGGCTCAGAGCGGCTCATAAAAATGCAATTAAAATAACCATAAATCCACAATAAAAACTAATTATATCAATTAAAACCCAGGTTCCCCTCAACCCATCAGCAGCATACAAAAAACAATGGACAATGACGAGAAACCGTGCAGAGGGAAGGAGGGAATAACATAAATCCAACAAAATAAATAAGCAAAAAAATCAACCATACTAAAAAGGGACCGAGGGAAGGGAAGGGAAGGGAGGGCAGCAGGACCAAGACCGTCACTGTCCACCATATGCCTGGTAGAACAGCTCAGTTTTATAGGCCCTGCTGAACTGTTTAAACATCAGAAACATTCACAACTGGTAATTCAGGCACTTGTCTGTCATAATTCAAGACAGTCAGTCAGAGGGAAGAGGGGCACTGTGGAGAAACTCAGCAGATATGTAGGTGGTAGGGATGTTTATTAATCAGCAGAGTTGCACACACCTTGCCACTGAAGACTGCACAGGTAGATCCGTTTTCCACAAGATGTTTACACCAATAACGCCGTTGTCTCACTGGCTTGAAAAGAGCTTTGATTTGAGCTTACAGATGTGCAACTGCTCCTGTCTGCTTCCTGTTCTGCTCCGTTAAAGTCATATACGTGCACACACACTGATCTATATATACATTCATATACACCGATCTACATACTCACCTCCATTCCTGTAGTTAACAAAAACTCCACCTCTCCTTTGGAAAATGAATCCAAAGACAATGAATCCCAGAAAGAAGCTTGGCTGCTAGAAATATCTGGAAGTCCACATGCTTTTAAGCACAAGCTTTTAAGTATCCAAGCTTTCTTTCTTAAATTAAAAAAAACCCTGAAATCTAAACCAGCTTTCTGGTTTAGAAGCCATATTCTGAATTGTGCAGAAGACACACAAATGCAAGTTAAAACAGAGCATCTGGAAACTCTCTTTAATACCACATTTCAAATTTTATTTGTTGTCCCCTTTCATATTGTTATCTGTATTCTGTTCCACAGTCACATTTATAGTCTAACTCATTCCAGTATTTTCCAAAGTCCTCTATTATTCCTGTATACACAATCCTCTGATATGGAGAGGAGGATGGCGAGTCACAGCCTAGTAATGCCTGGAACTGACACATTAAAGCTGCTTAGTCATCCCAGATGTTTCCCCCCCCCCCCCAGCTTTAAATGCTAAGCAAAGAAGTGTTTTGGCAGTTAAAGCGGGGTGGGGGGGAGAAATAATTTCCATGACTCACGCAGATCTGTTTTGCCACTTATAACCCACATGTCTGCCATCCTCATGGCACAGACAACTGTTTTTGAATATAAAAACAATGATAAATCTTCCTGCACAGCGGGATTAAAATAGGGGGGATTTTAGAGCAGCACCATGCCACGGACAGCCCTGTAACCTAAACACTATAAAGAACTGTAATCAATTTAATCCCACTACTACCGACGCTCCCCGGGCAGCTGTTTGTGCCCATCACTTTATTGCTGAAGTCAGCTTTATTCCCAACAGATGCATCACATCCAGTTGTTGTGAAAATTCTGGTGCAAAAGTGAAACAGTAAGATATTGCCACGAAACTTCGAGAACACGTCTCAGTTGAGTCTGGATTCCTCAAAACAAGGCCCTTGGAATATGCCAGAATTTTAAAGTCATTTATAAATTTGCTAAAGCATACACGTGAGAGAATGAGAGCTATCCTCTTCCAAAAAGTTTCTCTTCATTTTTGCTAGTGACCAGGACAAATTGTCACATATTTCTGTAGAAAGTAAAATATGTTGGGCTTCTTGCAACTTGGCTACAACTGTGGTAGAGCAGCTATATCTTAAGTTTCCCACACTGTACCTCAGTGTATAAATCCCCTGCCTGTTCTTTCTCAACAATTAATCCTGTTCCTTTTTATCCTGGAACTTACTGTCTTGCCGGAGCAGTACGTTCCAAAAGCAGGAACAGATCCTTGACCTGGTCATTCCCACTCACGAAACAGCACTCCAGCACCACAAGCATGTTGTGTGGAAACTCCGAAAAGCCTTGACAGCTGATGGGGTTTGGCCAGTTTGATATTTTGAGACGCATTTAATTCTGCATTCTGCTGCTTAATAGTACCAAGATTTCACATCATCCATCGCACGTGTTCATTACATATTCAACTAAAGAGTGATGAAATAGGGAAGTGTGAGATCTCTCTATTTCTCAAACCTTCTTCTGTTTGCTATGAGTGAAACTGTTGTTAAAGCTGCTAACATACCTTAACATTTTGTAAAACTGCTAGTTAGGGTTGCCAACATCCAGGTGGTAGCTGGAGATCTCCTGCTATAACTGATCTCCAGGCAATAGAAATCAGTTCCCTTGGAGAAAACGGCCGCTTCGGCAACTGGACTCTATGGCATTGAAGTCCTTCCCCTTTTCAAACCCCATCCTCCTCAGACTCCATCCCCAAAATGTCCAGGTATTTCCCAACCTGGAGCTGGAAATCCTACTGCTAGTTGGTCATCCCTGGTTTAGATTCAGGACAGGAAAAAGGCCAACTTACCTTCAAACGTATAGGGCCACAGGTCAGTAGGCGAGCACTCATTTTACAAGTAGAAGGTTTCATGTTCAATCCCTAGCATTTCATGTTAAAACCCAGATTTAAGGTACAACCCTTGGAAAGACCTCTAGCTGAATTACCAAGAACTACTGAAAAACGAAGTACACAATACTGATTGATGGGCCGACGGGTTGACTTTGCATACAGCAGCTTCACAAACTCTTAGATGTTGTTGCTCCTTTTCCATTTTGAGGGAGGTGGACAAATGGGCTGTTAATCAAAGAAACATACTTACTTTGCCAAGTGATTCATGAGCAAATGGAGCATGTGTCTGTTTTTCTCAGGGAGTCTGTGTACTAAGCTGTGGATTTCTGAAATTCTGGATTCTTGATTCTCCAGTTCTGCAAGATGACAAGATACACTTTTCAGGACACAAAGCACAATCCCAAATCACTGGATTTCTCCTCACTCAATAACTGTAATATGCACCAGATACAAGCACAAATAAATATTAATATTGTAAAAAATAGTAAACACGGCCAATGAAATTTTTATGCAACACCTTGAAAAGCTTTAATTCTTCCAAATCATCATATGGTAGCAATTCTGGAGAACCAAGGGAGTATTTTTTTAAAGCATGTGCTGATTTATCGATAAAACGGAAACACATTTTAAAGATACAGCTTTACAGCCTTACATACAAAGTCATTTACGACTACATCAGAAGACAATAAACAACAGCATACTCTAGTCTAAGGGAATAATGTAATGAAAATGCAGTGTAAAAATCAATAACTTCTATTTGGATCCCTTGTCCTGCGACGGCTGCAAACCGCGGCGTCGCGAGTCCTCTTCCCCCAGCAGCACTTACCGGTCTGGGGGACCGTCCACACTGGGGAGCCGCCCAACGAGGTTTTCCCCCACCGTCGCAGGAGGGAGAAGGGGGGATGAACCGCGCTGAGGCCAGCTATTCCCCGCCCACACTGCTGACTCGGGAGGACGGGGAAGGAGGGAGCTGCTCGGGAGCTGGGAGGAGCAGGCGGCCGGTTGGCGTCTTACCGCTGCATCTTCTCTTGCCTGCAGTCAACCCGCCCGGAAGAGGAACTTGGCGAGGGACCTCCCCGCAGCCCCCAGGAGGGCTGTAGACAAGCCTGGAAGGGGCCGACGGGGGGGGGGGGCAAGGGCCGCCGCCTCCCCAGCGTCCCACTGACCAGCTGAGCAGCGGGGGAGCCAGGCAGGGAAGGGGGTGGGGCAGGTGTAGGCGGGCGTGGTTGCCGGAAGCCCCAGCCCAGCCTTTATAGGATTGGAGGGAGGGGTTTAGGGGGAGGCCCCCTGTAAAAGGAGTGTGGGAGTGGAGCCGAGGAGGATAGGCAAGGGAGGGCAAGCTCCGTATAGCCCACAACCCTGGCTGACTCGGACGGAGAGGACAGTTCAGGCTCTCAGAACAAGTGGTCTGAGGCCGAGGAGACACCGCAGGAGCAAATGTACGTAGAGAAGTCGCCCCTAGGGGGCGCTACAGGGTGCCCTGGGCCCTACATCCCGAGTGGAGGAAATCTTTACTAGCTCAGCTCATCCATTCCAAGCATAGGGTAGCAATCCTGGCAATCTAAATGAGTCTAACATATACACTAATTCACTCACATTTTCCTGATACAATGAAATAGAGTTAATTCAATGCATCACCACATCACAAGAACACCAACATGGGACATCAAAGTTGGAAAACACTTGGCCCTTATAATCCAGAACTACTTGGATGCAACTACACTTTCATCCAGCAAAGTAGCAAATCAGGTGAGAGATAAAGTGAGAGATAAAGTGAGAGATAAAGACGTAACTTGCATGTCTTCAGGGATGTTTTAGCCGTTATTTATACAGAGCTGGTACAGCATAGTGGCAAAAAGACTGAGCTATGAATCATGGAACTCCCCAGCTTCAATAGTGTGTACATGCCATAAAGTCACAGCTGACTTATGGTGACCCTGTAGGGTTCTCAAGGCAAGAGACGTTCAGAGGTGGTTTTGCCATTGCCTGCCTCTGTGTGGGCTGAGAGAGTCCTGAAAGAACTGTGACTGCCTCAAGGTCACCCAGCAGGCTTCATGTGGAAGAGTGGGGAATTGAACCCGGTTCTCCAGATTAGAGTTTGCTGCTCTTAACCACCACACCATGCTGGTTTCATTAGGTGACCTCAGACAAATAATTCTCCTTCCACCTCAACTCCCCCTCCCCCAATCTTGAATACAGGGATGATAATACTGGCTTGCGTATCTGTCCCTACATTTGGAGGTCATACTACAAAACATCTTTACCCTATAAGTGTATGTCGAATTCCGAGAAATACTAAAATAGAACTCTTCTGAGGGATTACTTGACACCTCTGAATTTCTTGTTGCTTCAAATTGGCCTCAACATATAATAAAAATAATAATAATAATAATAATAATAATAATAATAATATCTGGTTGACCACTGTGGGTAAAAGGATTTTGTTATAGATGACCTGGGGAAGGCTGTTTTCTTACTTGTTTCATCCTCTTCCTCACAACTACTTGGATTACTACTTTTGTAACTTCAATGCAGCTTCCTGACCTATTCGACATTCCCCTTCTACCTCCAATTCTCATAAAAACAGACATGTCTGCAAGGATATGAAAGCAAACTTCAGTGTTAAAACAGCATGAATGGCTTAGCATTGATTTCTCAAGTCAGATACCACAGTGAAATGGAGACACACCTACCACCAACACAACAAGAGGGAGGAACCTCTTTTTAGGAATGCTTGAACACTCGTGAGTTCAGCTGATGTTCTGATTGTCAATCATGATTAAAGAACAGATTTATCATCAAGCTGCTCAGCCATTCACACCTGTTTGGTTTGAACAGGAAGAAATTTGCATAAGGTGATCAGTGGCTGAGAGTTGGCTTTTGCTTCCCCACACCCACACTTTGCAGCATCTCCGCCCTACAAAGCTGTGATGCAGCAAAGTTTCCCAAGCTGGAGGTCAGAAGCCATGTCTCAACTGATCCTCCTGACTACCCTACCCCTTGGTGAAGTTTCCTGTGAGTAGGATCAGAAGTGATTCCCTGATCAGCTGAGACTTGGCTTCTGATCTCCCACCCTGGGAAGCAAAACCCACAACCTGCTGAGCAGCTGCTTGAGTTGTGCAGAGATTAAATGAAGGGATCTGGGGCTCGGCTGACCTCCGACTGTGGCATTCAGAAGAGGCATGTTTGGATGGCAAATGTGATTGCATAGAAGTTCTGAGCATGCCTACCTCTGTTTCCAATCATACAATCACACTTTAGTCATAAAACATTGTTTGCTGACAGCAAGTATCCAAACAAGAGCAACTGCTCCTGTAAGTTTGGCAAGCAAACTCTTCCATAACATCTTGGCACCCTTTTACTGTAGGAAGCACACAGCTAACATGTCCTCTTGCAATTACAATTCCATTCCTGCTCGCAGAAGTTCCTTAAAAAGCTAATCCGTGCCAATGAATTGCAATGGGCTAGGAAGTTACATTCAGCCATTCCACCATCTCCTCCAAGAGGTTGTGACGAAGTACTTACTTGCTGCTTTGATGAAGCTTCTTTGAAACTGATACATCATGAGTGGCCCTGGGAGCATTCTGGGATACAGAGAGCAAAGGGGAGACAAATCAGAGCAATAAAGAGATGACAGAACGGCTGAAATGCAGTTGGGAGCCTGCCATTATCATAAATCCTTCTTAATCATATAGGGCACAGCTAAACACTGCCAACTCAGCTAGCTTGCTGCTCTCAACAAAAAGATGACAATATCAGAGAGAAAGAAAGACTTAATTCCCCATTTCCGTTTAATTAAAATCAAGCAACATCTCAAAAGTAGCAAAATAAACACTCTTACATAATTTACATATATATATATATATATATATATATATATATATATATATATATATATATATATATATATATATATATATATAAAAACACATCCAGGGAATACTCCAAAATGGAGTAAAAAAAATCACCCTGCAAATAAGATGACAATTATCCCTATAAAGACTTATTCCAATTTTGTTTGGTCAAGAAAAGGTAATTCTAGTAAAGGACAGGTCAGGCAGTATCAGATTTTTACCGGTAAAATTTCCCAAACTGCTGATAATCATCCTTAACCCCCAGCTTAATTATTATTTTATTATTATTTTTTACAAAATTTATACCCCATCTTTCTGCCTTCTCAAGGGCCACCAAGGAAGCTAACAATTTAAAACATACATGATAAAATCACATTTTAAAATCATTAAAACCAACCCCTGCCAAAACATATCATCAAAACGATTAAAAACAGTTTCAATACATACAAAGACATAAAAACATCCTCAGTCAGCTTATTATTATCCCTTCACTGTTCATTCGTCTGGAGAAAATGCCAAATAAACAAAACAGTATTGTGGTTTTGTGACATTTTATGTCAAGAGAATAAAAATCTTAGCAAAGAGGCATATACTTCGCATGTAGCGAAAACACGGGACCTCATTAAAGGGAAGAAAGTATCTCTTGTTTTCTTTATCTGAGTTTGGCAGCGGTTGCCTAGTTGGGGTGCGTTTGCACATTTACTCTTCCTAGTTGTTCACATATAAGAGAGGACTAGGATGACCAACGGCAGAATTCTCAGTTCGCATTAATGTTTCAGTCTTTCTACTGAGGGCACAGTGTTCATAAATCTGATTAGCAGTCACATATAAAGTCCGCTGCTTAAAGTTGGGTCATGGCAACTAGATTATTTTTAAAATTTTCTTTTAATATTTAGTGAATTTTAGTTTCTTAAATATTAAAGGTAAAGGTCCCCTGTACAAGCACCTGGTCATTCCTGACCCATGGGGTGATGTCACATCCTGACATTTCCAAGGCAGACTTTGTTTGCGGGGTGGTTTGCCAGTGCCTTCTCCAGTCGTCTTCCCTTTACCCCCAGCAAGCTGGGTCCTCATTTGACCAACCTCGGAAGGATGGAAGGCTGAGTCAACCTTGAGCCGGCTACCTGAAACCAACTTCCGTCGGGATCGAACTCAGGCCGTGAGCAGAGCTTTTGACTGCAGTACTGCAGCTTAACACTCTGTGCCACGGGGCTCCTATTAAATATTAAATATTAGTCAAGAATTTTAACCAGGTATTGTCTTTTTTAAATCTATGTAATCTTTTATCTCATGTATAGATGATACAAATGTTTTACTGGCATATGCCGTACTAATAAATCTGATTCTGATACTGAGGGCACAGAAATGACGGCAGGGACACAGCAGAAGAGGAGGCCAGCTGAAAAGGATGAGCCATGCCTCAATGGGAACACCAGTTCACCCCCAACCCCTCTGAAACAATTCCCTGACGTTTGTTGCTCATGAAACACTAGCAATTTACTAAGTTATTTGCCTAAAGACTACATAGTTTCAAAGATGCTCGGAAGCTGTTAATTATTAAGACAGAATCCCAGTACAGATGACTGTCCCAAGCGTTCACTGAACATGTGTGGAGTGAGAGTGGGCATGGGCCCGCTGTCCCTGCCTTCCACCTCCATGCAATTACCTGATCATCTGCAGGGATAGTAACAACATGCATTTTTGGGGGGTAGTTTGGTTTCACCCAGCAGGCTTCATGAGGAGGAGTGGGGAATCGAACCTGGCTCTCCAGATTAGAGTCCGCTGCTCTTAAGCAACACACCCACGCTGGCTCTCGTCTGGTTGCTATTGTCTTTGAAAAGCATCCACTCCCGAGTGAACCATGGTAAGGGTTAATAAATATGATCATGCTAGCAATGAATTAACTGATAATACCCCTGTTTGGGTCAAGATTGCCTCCCACACCTCTCTGGATAGGTAACATCATCCTTCGTAATGCTTGCCAAAGCTGAGAGGGGAGCAGAATAAAAAAATGGAACTCCCTGTTGTGGAAATTGTGGAACTCCCTGCCTCAGGATGTGGTGATGGCTGCCAACTTGGAAGGCTTTAAGAGGGGAGTGGACATGTTCATGGAGGAGAGGGCTATCCATGGCTACTAGTCAGTATTCTACAGTATGAGGAGCCTGCCTATTATACTAGGTGCTGTGGAACACAGGGCAGGATAATGCTGCTGTAGTCGTCTTGTTTGTGGGCTTCCTAGAGGCACCTGGTTGGCCACTGTGTGAACACACTGATGGACTTGATGGCCCTTTGTCTGATCTAGCAGGGCTTTTCTTATGTTTTTATGTTCTTATGGATGGAGACTGGTGCTGGGATTGGGTCTCCATCGTCATGTTTGTGGTTTTTAACCTGCTGCCAAATAAATCTTCCCTTTATCTTTATTGCTGCATGATTAATAGTAACAAATTTCACTGTGTTGAGAAAGTGCCAAAGGAAATAGTTTGCTTCTGGCACTCCATAGTCCAAGGCACTTTCCTGGATTGGAACCCCACCAAATGACATTCGCCATTCTTGCTTTGTTGCAAGCGAACCCAAATATTTACAGCAATCGTGTTCCTACACTTTAAAATGCAGCCACACAAGAGCTCATGGCTGAAATGTCAAGTCAGGAAAGTAGTGGAGGGGAGGCTGGGAACCGCTGTCTCACTGTAAGACATCAAAATGTGCTAAGGAGTAGAATGCTGGAACGCAGAGTGCCTTCGGTGACAGGATAAAGCTTAAATCATAGTCGAGCTGGTCATAAATTACTAAAATATACTGCAGGGAGTTTCTGCAAGATTAGGCCTGTACTGTAGTAGAGGCTTGGTAGCAATGAGTAAGGGTGGAACTACATGTTATACTAGCAAGCACGTGTTTCTCAAACATACACTTGCTGAGTAATCCCAAAGCAGGGGCAGGGTGCAGTTGAACATTTGGAGCTATTTAACCCTTTCTGTGCCTGTTGATTCTCACCTGCAAGGGTGCTCCCACGGCACCTAGCATTTCTTGTCCTTGGAACACCTTTTCTATGAGGAAAGGCTAAAGAGCCTGGGGTTTTCCATTTATATATAAGTGTACTGTGGGAGGACTTGATGAGGACTTAAAAAATTATACATGAGGCGGAAAAAGTGGATATAGAGAGTTTTTTCCTCGCATAATACTACAACTCCGGGGCACCCAGTGAAGCTAATGGGGAATAGATTCAAGAGGGACAAAAGGAAAAAAAACTTTTTTTTACATAGCAAGTCACTAAATTGTGAAATTCACTGCCAGTGGATGTAGGTGGCAAGGATGGCATTAAAAGGAGATTAATGAGATTTGTGGATAGGTCCATCAGTGGCTACCAGGCATGATGAATAAGGAGAACTTACACATCCACAGGCAGTAAATCTTTGAATACCAGTACTAGGAGGCAACATAATGGGGAGGCCTTGTTTATCGTCCTGTTCGTTGACCGCCCAGAACAACTGGTTGGCCATTGTGTGAAACAGGATGCTGGACTAAATGCACCGCTGGTCTGATCTGGCAGGACACCTCTTATGTTCTTACAGATTTGGAGCTCAGGTCACGGAGAGAGAAAAATCAGTAAAGAGACATTTGCAAGGGAGAATCAGTGGACCCAAGAAAAATCCTGTGCCCTACCACAATTAGCATCACCAGGGATGTAGAAGTTGGGAGTTTTACATCTCTTTTGTTAAACATAGTTCCTCCCTGAGTCCTAAACTCATGGCACAAGTAGGAACAGAGACAGCCAACAAAGTAAAGTTTATGCAGGGAAACTTAAGGGCACATCTATACATTTTACTACCCTGGAGATGCCAGGAATGAAAAAAGAAAAAGGGGGGACAGATCACTGGGTACCTTCTAAACTTACCTCAAGTATGTTTTCAGTGCACTAGTGATTGTTTTTATCTCCCACTCTGCACAGATGTCATCTTCTGTTTCAGCTGTTTTAGGATCTAAGGAAATAGAAATAAGTGAACCGACAAGGCAACAAATTAATCTGCAGGACTGACACCAAAATTAACCTGTCTCCAAGTTATAATGCACTACCTATACATTCTCCTTGCTGCATTTCCACTGTTGGTCAGTACTGCTTCTGTGGGCGCAGGTACAAGTGAAAAAACCCTGTGTTTTGTTGACCAGCAGTGGGTTTTGTTGACTGGATAATCTATTCTGCCACTGTTTGTTCTCCTCACTTCCCTGGACCAGAGAAGATGAGTATTCAGGTGAAGAGGAACTGGAAATCTCTTTCTAAAGAGGTTGATATAGTCCCAAGAAAAGAACACCATTAGCCCCATCTGGCTAAGAAGATGAGAAAAGGGGCATCTGGTTAGATACCGGTAATAGGTGGCAGCAGAGGTCAGGACACTTTCCACCAACATCGGCTGGTGAGCCAGCTGCAGCCTTTTCTGAGCTCCTATTACATTACATGACCTGATAACATCTATATTAGAACACTGCAAATGCATTATAGATGGGGGCTGCCTTTGAAGAGTGCCCAGAAACTACAACTGGTAAAGAATGCTTCAGTGAGAATGCTGTCTGGAGTAGGCCATAGGAACCATATCACTCCAGTCTTGTTTCATCTGAACTGGCTTCCAGACTCAAATTCAAGGTTCGGGTATTAACCTTTAAAGCCCTATATGGCCTGGGTCTTGTATACTTTAAGGACCACCTACTGCCATACCTACATGACAATGATCTTCAAGGGGCCACTTCAGGTGCCCTATCACTTCATGTTAGAAGGGTGGCAACCTAAGAAATTGCCTTCTTGGTTGTGGCACCAAATTTATGGAATTCCCTCCTCTGTGAGAGTAACCTGTCCCTCTCATTGTCTTCCACCAGCAAGTGAAGTCTTTTCTGTTTCATTTGGTATACCTTTACTGACAACCCTTCTTGTTTGTTTTTTAATTGCTGGTTATATATATGCAGCAATATATATATAGATGACTGGGGAAGGCACTGGCAAACCACCCCGTAAACAGTCTGCCTAGTAAATGTCGGGATGTGATGTCACCCCACGGGTCAGGAATGACCCAGTGTTTTCACAGGGGCCTTTACCTTTATATATATGCATATATACCTATGTATGAGTGAATGTGTGTGCGAGTGTATTTATATATGTTTGCGTATACACATATATATACATATACACACACATTAGACAGAGGTTTAGAAGTAGATTTTTAATGTCTTTTTAATAGTTCACTGCCTCAAAGGCCTTAAAAGTAGATTATAAATATTTTCAATAAGTAAATGAAAATAGGTAATGGGGGTATTGGTTTCAGGTAGCTGGCTCAAGGTTTACTCAGCCTTCCATCCTTCCAAGGTCAGTAAAATGAGTACCCAGCTTGCTGGGAGTAAAGGGAAGATGACTGGGGAAGGCACTGGCAAACCACCCCGTAAACAAAGTCTGCCTAGTAAACATTGGGATGCGACGTCACCCCATGGGTCAGGAATGACCAGTGCTTGCACAGGGGACAACCTTTACCTTTTTAATGTGGGCATCACAGAGTGCATGACAAAAGCAGCTTGAGACAGTCAACTGTTAGCCTGTGCAAACTAACCAAACGTTATACACGCCCAACATTCAAAGGCATTTAAATTATCA
The DNA here is from genome assembly GCF_029931775.1 of Euleptes europaea. Classification (NCBI taxonomy): domain Eukaryota; kingdom Metazoa; phylum Chordata; class Lepidosauria; order Squamata; family Sphaerodactylidae; genus Euleptes; species Euleptes europaea. The sequence goes on along the minus strand of NC_079312.1, from coordinate 97,645,778 downwards.
TTCTGATAATCACAAAAAGAATGTCTAGCATGGCCAACGGCAATGTTTAACTACATCAATCCGAGTCAGAGGGATATTTTAAAAATCAGAAGCTGGATTATAAGCAGTCTTAATAGTCCATCTGTTAACAGTTCATCCATAACACATTGACTATATTTTTTATCCCATCTTTACTCCAAGGGAGCTCTGACCTATATATATATAGTTCTCCACTCCCCATTTTATGAGTTAAAGATGGATTTTCATCTGATACAGATAGAGAGCATCCCTAAATACCACTCCCTACACACCCAGTGATCACAGCACTAGTCAGTATATATGTGTGCTGAAGGACTTGTCAAAAAGAAACTGAAAAACAGCCCATCTCCAGTCACATACAGGACCTATGAGGCTAAAAAAACAAAAGCCCAGGAAACCCAAAAGAGTCGCCCAAATAAGTCCTTTCCTTAAACATATCAAGCTTGTATAAAACAATTACTGTCCTTTTTTCTCAATGTTTCTTTCACTCTATAAGATGACGATGCATCGTACCAAATTACTTGGTGTTTATGGATTATTGCGATGTACAGGTCAAGAAAGTGAGCAATAAAAAAGTGTCTTAGAGCCTAAGAATAGATTTACACTACGAAAATAAACTACTCAAAATACTAATGTGGGCACCAATAAATGGAAAAACGGTTAAATGGTGTGTGTGTGGGGGAATGCTTACATGCAAAGTAGAAAAGACCCAATGGACCTAGAAGGGTGTAACTCTGTTTAGAATAGCACTGTTGGACATGGATGCAAATCTTGGTGGCAAAGATGCCTGCTCAGCTGTCAGCAATACAGCTGCATTCAACCTAAAACTGAGCTCCTCAGGGTGAATCAAGAAAAGCAATCACAGATGCGCACACACACAGTGCCATTTCCCATTACACCCTGAGATGTACTACAAAAGGAAAAAAAGGAACCTGCCATGAGGCCATGCGGGGCTGGGGCTCTCCGCTTCACGAAGGCTCCCACATAGGGTGTGGTTAACAAGCTATATAATCTGTTGCAGAGTTGAAAGGGGCAAGCACTAGGAGCAGGGGCAGTTTTAACACTCACCCAGTATGTTCTTTACCCTATACAGCTAGGGTTGCTAGGTCCCTCTTCACCATGGCGGGAGATTTTTAGGGTGAAGTCTGAGGAAAGTGGGGTTTAAGGAAGAGAGGAGCTTCAATGCCATAGAGTCCAATTGCCATAGCACCCAGTTTCTCCAGGGGAACTGATCTCTATCGGCTGGAGATCAGTTGTAATAACAGGAGATCTCCAGCTAGTACCTGGATGTTGGCAACCCTATATACAGCTGCTATAAAGGGATAAAGAACTATATCCATTACAATTTAACCCCCCACCCTTTCTCAAAACAAGTATGAAGCAGGCTAGTCTGGCAGTGGTTGGACAACAGTCATGAGTTCCATGGCAGTGGGGAATCTGAACCACTAACCACTAGAACACACTGCCTATCATTGCATTGCATTTAGGGGCCACACTGGTATAAGAAGCAAAGCTTGCTCACTAATCCTTACACAATGTGGCCCAGCCTTTAACGGCAGGGAGGGCGTACATTTCAATACAACTCTGCATACACCCTGCCAGTCACCACGATGGGCGATAATTTTTGCTAACAATAAATTATAATAATTAGTAGCATGACTGCACTATCTGAAATTATGCACAACAGTTTATGGGTGTCTCATTCCTGGCAGAGTTGCATATGCATCTGTATTCTTCCCCAGAGCAGACTCCATGCTAGACTCTGCCTTCCTTTACAAGGAAAAAAAAAGTGTGTGTGTACACAAGTCAGGAGCACACAAACGCACACACTATAGCCACTGCATCCAGCAGTTACATTGTGTTTGGATTACAGCAGAGAAAACGAGGTTCTCACACAATGCTGTATAATGGGACTCTGGCACGGCCGGGTGTCAGCAAATCATCCGCTGAGCGTCTTGACCCAGCAGACCTTAAGCTCACAACTCCAGAAACCTTTCGCCAGATGAGCACTCTTGCCAGACTGACGTTCGCTGCTAGAAGACAAGGAAACTCTGCTCAAGCGGTTCCCACTGGCTTGCAAACCACAAACATCTGCAGAGAGCCTCGGGAGGCCTGTTAAGTAGAGTTCAAGCACAAGGAAGACTGAGGCCAACTAACTTTATCTTTGCCAGTCATTATAACATATATATACCGGGAAGGAAAGAGGGAGGGGAGATTTTTTTTTTTTTTTTAAAGAGGTGAATGGGTTTGGAAGGTTAGCACACGAGCAAATACAAAGAAATAAAACCGTACACAAATAGACTTTGGTAGCCTGTTTTTAAATGTTGCACAAGGCACTCTGAAAAGCTGGAATGGGTTGGGCAGCTGCTGGCCTCTAGATGCCTAATTCCAGCTTGTTTTTCTGGCTCTGGTTTCTTAGTGCTCCTGCGCATCTTGGCATTTTCATGCTATCAGTAAAACCTCGGGGTCTGCCTTCATCGTCTTTATATTTAAAAGCCCTTCCCGTTCCCTAATCATCATTTCTAGCCACCAGCCCATGCAATCTCCAGCAAAAATGTTCTACCTCACTAAAAATATCCAGATTTCAGGGGAAAGTCATGTATTATATCCCTGGCCAGTTCAAGGCAGCATTATGTGGCACAGGAGCCAAAAACTGGGAAATCTGTAAGGTGTGCTAGACATTCCCTGAACCACATACTTGCAAAGCCTGCCTATTTTGCCTTTGCATGTATCAGCCTTTCAAACACACCAACAGCTATATAAAATTACAGAGAAATTACTCAAATAACAGCTGGACTACAAAACTATTTATGGCTTTGCATTTTAAACCCATCCATTTTAATAGACTCGTTTTTCCATCCCAGTCTCTAGGAGTCTCCCAAACAATCTGTTTTCAGCAAAAATCTGCCAGTCACCACACCTCAAAATGGATCTTCCCAACAGGCTGAGCACTTGGCTATTCTTATTCTCAGAGCACTTCTGGAAACAAAATAAACCTGCCTGAAGTCATTGGGGTGGGTGGAGTGTGCTTGAGTTTGCTTTAGTAAGAGTTTCCTTACCCATGCAAGCTTATATGGCCAACACAAACACATCCTGCCATCACCACAACACATTGATTAAAGAAACCTGGTGGAAATCTCTCCTTTGAATGCAAGGGGAAGTGTTAAGAAATTAGAACTAGCTTTGTTTATGCAGCATTTCACAGCAGCAGAACAAACACCCAATTCAAGATCAGAGTTCCCTGGCTTTAATTATAGATTATACACAGAGGGAGGAAAAACAATGGAACAACATGCGCAGATTGAACGATTCATTTCACTTTTTTTGTAATGTCACGCTTAAGAAAGCCAGGCCTTCAAAACAAAGTCAGTCGACACACCAGAGAAACGATAGCAAAAGATCCTAAGCAAAAAATCTCAGGATCCTGAAAGATCTTAAGATCCTACATAACAAGAATCAGAAGGCCTACATAGTTTTGCCTCTACCCTCCCCATTCGTTCAAGTCTTGAACTGAAATAGCTCTTGACTAACTGACTGGCCACTTGCTCTCCCCCCCCCCCCCGCTTATGTCCCAAGATCCTTTCGTTAAATACTTCAGAGCACACTAGTTTTACCAATTTCTTGCCTTACCAGGCTCCTTTGGTCCCACTATTTGCTGGGGAAAGTAGGTGACAAACGTAAATCTATGCTAAGTTTCCAATGCATACAGGAACTGGAGTATTCTACAACTATATTAAATAAATATTAAATTTCTAGATCTGCTCAAATGTTGAAAAAAACTTCTGAAAAAAAATCCCTTTTTTGACCTTACAGCTTACAACTAAAGCCATGGAAGGAAAGCTGTAAAATCACAAAGAAATACACTTAACAAACTCAACAGCAAAATCATTAATTTGTCATGCTATCAAATGTCACTATCAGTAATTGAAGTAAGCATCCAGTGACAAGACAAGGGGAGATGTTCCATGGGGTGCCACCTTGGAAAATCTCTCATAGCTAAGCCCTAATCCCAGAAGATGGGATCCCCCAAACTCTAATTAAGATCTTAACACTTCACAAGGTTCAGATAGAAGTAGGATGTCTTCCAGGTACCCCCAAAATCTGGGCTGTTTTATCTGCAAAATCTGCACTTTTACTTGCATCTTGAAACACTAACAATTAGTGATGAGTTAGCAACCTTGCTACTAATATTCTGGCTCAGCTGAATTTCAAGATAGTCTTCATAGGCAACCCAACATGTAGTTCATTGCACTAATCAACTGTTCCTTTGCCAAGTAGTGGAATAAGCTTCTTCCAGAAAGAGTGGTAGATGAAAGCACATACTTCATGGCACAGACAACACTTGGACTTGATCTAATAGCACCTAATAGCACTCAATTGAATAACTTATATTTTATATCTATAGCATTCTTCCATTAATGGCTAAGAGTTGGTCTTGGATGTGTGAGACACAGATCAAACTCTCTGCTGCAAATAGAATTCCCTTCTCTCCTACACCCCTTCACCTAAACACGCACTTCTTCTTCTTGGATTCTTTTTTTTAAAGTTAGGAAAATTTCCCTTGTAATGTATTTTCTAGCCAAGTTCTTCTCCTTCGGGATAAGTGCCTTATCTCTGGTTTCTATTTTATTTCCCCCCATGTTTCTTGACTGATTTAGATTATATCCCTATAGGCACAGATTCTCTATGACATAACTACCTTTGTACCTAGTTTTCAGTACTTGATAAATATTAAAATGTTCATGTGCTAACTATCATAAAAGCACTGACAGGGGGACATGCCTTGTTAACCAGCTTCTATTCCCTCTGCTCTCATTACTATCCAATTATGATTTCTTCATTGGAACACAACTTCTATTTAAAACTTTTCATGAACACAATGTAAAGGAAAGGAAGTGTGACACAAGTGTTTATGCGTTTATTTAAAACATTTATATCCCACAAATTTGGGGTTGCTAAAGCTAAAACAGACATTCTCTACAATTCAAAATGAATTACATAAAAAATATCACCCCATAATCACAAAACTAAGGCATTAAAAACACTCACATCTAGAAGTATTGGCCTGGAAAGCCAACCTTTGGGTGGGGCCTGGTTTTCCTGGAATTACAACTGATCTCCAGGCTACAGAAATCCATTTCCCTTGAGGAAATGGCAGCTTTCATAGGATGAACTCTATGGAATTACACCCCTTCTGAGCTCTTTCCCTTCCACAGACTCCACCCTCCCCAGATACAGCCCCCAAATAGTCAGGAATTTCCAAAGCCAGAGTTGGCAACCTTAAGTAGCAGATTCATAGCCTCATCTGTTTCACACCAAGAGAAGCACATCTGTACCTTCTCCCAGTTAGCTCCCAAACTATATAGGTGGCTTTTCTCCCTGGTCAAATTGAACAGGTTTCTTTCCAGGACTCTTGTGCCACACTCAGAGCAGGCAAACCAATTCCCCAGTTTCTGCCTACCAGGTAGGGATGATCCAGAGGATGGTCTGATGCTGCCTTGATCTCCTATAGCCAGGGAAAGTCGAAGTGGGCTGATAACCGGGGGTGTGCCAGGGACACCCATGCGCAAGGCAGGCCAGAGGAACCAGCTGCAGTCAGCTCCCTCCTTGCATGAGGTGGGCAGCTACAAGCCAGCAGCCCTCATCATGCGTGAAATCAGCAGCCTGCTCTTTGTCCCTCTGTCCTTCCTCTGTTGGGGGAGGGAGGGGATCTTTTCCTGGGCTGTGTTTGCCTCACAGCCCGTCCCTGCTCACACCGGTACAACGTCTACACAACCAAGAAATGTTAATCTCAGAATCCAGTAAGCATGGGTCACCACAGAGAGATCGGCTGAGTCTAGAAGGGCTAACAATCCTTTAAGTACTCAAAGTTAACTTCTGCCAATAATAAAACGGGAAGGTTCATCCTTTTAACAATATCAACTCTACTGAGCAGAATTACTTGTGTCATGTCTGGCTTGAATTTTAGCCTGTTCTCTCCCAATCACTTGACCACTGCTTCAAAGCACACTGGTTTAGAACAGACACATCTAGGGGCTTTGTTAATGAAATAGAGCTTGGTAACATCAGTATATTGACAAGATACTGTTATACAATGGTGGCAGACAGCAAATCTTTCTTCACCACCCCCTGCAAATGTGCTTTATAGCGCACTCTGACTAAGCACAAGTCTTCCACCAATGATGTGCTAGAGACTCTAGTCTAGAGCATCACTGGTGGAAGACTTGTGCTGAGTCAGATAGAGTGTGCTATACTCCACTCTAGTCAGATTCTAACTCTCTTGAAGGCTCCCAACTCCCTTGTAGTCACTGGCTAGAGATCTCAGGGAGAGGATGAAAGTACCAACTTTGACTTATAATTCTATCTAGGCATGTGCATATGAAAAAAAAATTGGTATTTTTTGGATTTGGATTTCGGGAAAGACATAAGCGCTGGCATTTCAGGTTATTTGGGTCCCAAATTCCGGTTTGATATTTTTGTTTGTTTGTTTTGGAATTCCCTATTTGGATCCAGTATTCCTAATGGGAAACCTTTTCAGACGACTGGAGTGGCTGTTTTTTTGAGCAAATGACACCAAAATTGCTGTGAACTTAGAGCTACATGCCCACAAAAGTTTCAAGTGAATTGGAGCAAGGGGTCCAATTCTATGGGCTCCTGATCACAGTCTTCCCAGCCATCCTCCATTGTTTCCTATGGGGGGGGGGGGTTGCATGCTTTCTCCAGGGCAAAGAATAGCCAAACACACAAGGGCAAGCAACTACTGACCAAAAGTCTCCCAATGCAAACAGAACCAATAAGCCCAACAAAACCAATGTCAAACCAGAGAATCCCAGAAGAACCACAGGCCAATGTGGCAAGACTACCATATATTAGGCAAAAAGGTTTTTTTTAAAGTTTGGAACTTTAAAATTCTTGTCCTGGATATTCCTGGATATTTCCATCAGAATACCGGCATTACTGAGGTTTCTGAATATTAATCCAGATACCAAATGTATCTGAAAAATACCAATGAGGTATTTTAAAAATACCAATAAGGTATTTTTCAGGTATATATTTGGACCATATATATCCAAACACATGGTCCTACTCCTATCAGTCTGCTCTTCCAAGATTTAATCAAAGATTCCACAAAGCAAGTAATTAGACTCCCCAGATCTCTCAGAGTATCTTGGAATGATTTGTATCAATAAGGAGGGGGGGTTGCCTACAGCAGGATGAGAAGAGCCTCAACTCTATCTACTCTCTTAATCAGATCACCAAAGAACTTTAGTGCAGAAAAATAAATCTAATAAATACTGCCTGGGATAGTCCTACAATAGCCATGGGGGTCATGAAGTCCTGAGCACAGTCAGACAGGAAGCTTTGGCTTGGATGTTGAAGTCATCATGAGAATATTCAACATGAAATCTGGAGAGTGGTTTCTGTGAAAGCAGCTGATTAATTTCTTCCATGACCAATTCAATTTTTGAGGGTTGCCATTCCGACAAATGGCTTTTTTTCCTCTTCTTTTTTTGACATCTGATGTTGGGTTGCAGGAGGTTTTTCAATTCTGTTGCTATTATGTAACGATTATTGGTTTTGCATTGTTTGCTTCTTTTTAAGCCTTCTTAAAAGTTTTAATTCTTGTTTCTCGCTGTCTTTCCTAGGAGACTATTTATCTGTGAATGTGGCAGGCAGGAGAAGGACAGTGATTCAAGAAGGCAGCATGCCTTGGCAGATTTCAACAGTCTCAGGCAGAGGGTGGAATGGCAGTCCAAACCAAATGGGCCAGGTAAAGAGACAAGATACAAAATAGCGGTGTGCTTGTTTTCCTTCTGATCTATTTCCTAGACAGGCGGACTCATGGGTATCAGCAAACCATTTGGTCATAGGTTTCAGCTGCAGATCACCAGGTCAGTAAACAGAAAGTCAACTATAATCCAGGATTTAACTCAATCCCCTTACCTAGGTGCCCTGTTCTATAATCAAACTTTGAAAGTCCATACCTGGTACTGGGAGATCTCAAGATTTATTGTTTGTACACCCTGCATGGGGTGTACAGAGAGACTCAAAATTGGGAAAAGTGCAATTATGTACAGCTGTAATGGGCATTAGCTGAAGGGGGGGGAGGTTTCCAATGGATAACAAAAGCTCTTTTAAATGCACAGCTAATTTCAGATGGACTGTTTTATAGATACTCAAATCCCCAAAGAAACAAAAAGAAAAGAATGGCCTCGCTAATTTATTTTTAAGCTCCTCTACCCAGAAACTATTCCTAGTTCCCTGCTGTGTATAAGAGCTGGAAGCAACTCAGCCATCATTGCAAGCAGCTTAGAAGATAAAGGAGACAAGAACGACATTATGTAGAGAATTAGATGTTATCCGAATGAGCGATGCTCCCATCAGAATTTGAACCACAGGGCGCACTTTGTATAAAGCATGTAGTTTAGGCAATTTTTTAATCAAGCCACTCTCAATGAGAGGTTTTACCTGGGGTGGTTGAAAATTGCCCCATATCATGTGAACACAAGCAGCTAACGGCCCACACGGTATGAGCTCCCAGCAGCAACCACGCCACAGGATAAAATCAGAGTCCAGTCTAATTGGTTACATTCACAGGACAACCATTCCACCAGCAAGGCACGATGACCCTGTGGCTACAGAATGGCATTCGGGGCTTAGCATAGAAGCTGTTACCCCACTCACTTAACAGAAAACTGTTTTTGAAATTAACAGGAAACAGCTTTTACACATTTTCCCATGGCTGAAACATGGCGCAATTAGTATTACAGGGTTTCCATGGTATCCAGCTGCAGGGAGCCCTGTTTCACCCCAATGCAACATTAGAACAGGTCTACAGAAAGCGGCAAGGATGCAGAAGAAATTCAGTGCACTTTTAAACCTTTTTGAAGACTGCTACTTATCTCGAGCCTGGGAGAAGCAACAGCACAGTGGATCCAAGCTCATTTTCAAGATTACCTTGCAACTGAAGGTTTTTGCCCTTTATCTAACCAATCCATATGAAATTCTGGGGGGAGTATCTTTTTCCCCACTACACAGCCATCCCTTTTTCTTTAAACTTTCCAACAGAGTTCTTATACTAAAGATGACCAAGCAGAGTCCAGAGAAGCAAAAGAAAATGTACTTATCGTTTGGGGTCTATAGTCTTCTTTCACTAACGCTCTGTAGTTCATTTGCCATCCACTAATTGGACTTAAAGTACTAACATTCTGCTCCTCCCAGTAAAAAATATGCAACTTCTACAAAAACGCATAGGCCAGAAACATGTTTTTTTCCCTGCTCTAAAATTCCAACTGGGTACCAAAGAGTTTATACTTCTAGAATTCTAATGCCTTGCTTCCTTTGATCAGACCTCCAGATTTTTCTTTAAAAAAGGCATCACTGATTCATCTTTCCTTTTTGTAAATTAGGTGGGAACATTGGCAAATAAATGCTAGTAGTATTATGAACCAAGCAAACACAGCACATATACATAAACATAGTTAATTGTTCTAACCTGCTTCTATTTCAAATTAAGAAGGTGTTTCTGTGTGGGGCACTTGTGCTAAATTGTTTCAAAATTCTGAGAATGACGGAGCGCAAAAGATAAAGGTTGACAACTTTCAAACCAGTGCTTAGAGTTGCTTTCAATACAGTTTACTGCAACAACAGGATTTGCAAAAAGCATTCACTTACTGTAGACCTTCCAACAGCAGAGACCTTTAAATATAAGCACTGACTTAGACAGAGGGGGAGCACAACAAGAGGCAAGAGGGGAAACAACAGAAGCATTCAACAGGTCCTGAACAGCAGAGAGAATATGCTACAGCTCCCCCTAGAGTCCAAAAGGACTAAATATATCCTGTGTTAATATTTACATTAATGAAACCACTCACATGCTGTCGCCTCTCCAATACACTTAGCTACCCTCAATGTCATGGTGTCTCAAAGAACCTAATTAAAATGTTCAGTCCTGATTAGGCTGGCAGGGGTTTCTACATTTTTCTTCTTAATTTAATATCTTTCGGCGTACCTTGGGAATGCTCTGAGTACACAGAAACCACTGCCTTGCCTGTGGGTGGCCCTGCTTCATCACTGTGCTGACAGGAATTGAACCATTAACTTTGTTATAAGACAACAACAATTCTTTGGGAAAATGACAATATACATTAAATGTGCAAACTTCCCTAATAATGTTATGAGTAAATAAGCCAACTTGAAATCTGCCAACATTTGCTCAGGAACAAAACTTGAATAATACAAGATAGTGTTAAATACAGTTGGCTCAAACGAACTATGACCGAAATTTAAGAAAATGGGTACAAGCCATGCCAAAAATATCTGAGATCTGAGACTCTGAACCGATTCCAACGAAACACAATGGAAGCTTTTCAACTGATTTAAAAAGAAAGTAGAAGTAAAATGAGCCTTTATTAAAGAATATGGAATTACAAGAAGTACCGTGAAACAGCATATGGTCCACATATTGGCCAGCCACCTTCCCCTCCCCTCCCCACAAGAACATGCAAATTTAGTTATACTGGAACCATGTTCTTTTCTCTCTCAAGTGGATTCAAGCCCAATGGCTCGTTTTTCAAAGCAGTCTCATACTATTGAACTGAGAATTGGTAAACAAGAAGCTATGAAATGTATATATTGAAAATTAGCAGGAATACAACACACGTTATCAATTTACTCCCGGAGAAAATGAATACATACTCGCTTTATATAACTGAGCGAAAACCTGAGAATATTACATATACATCAGGCAAGTATTATGCAGTCCTTTCGCTGGTGCTATATATATATTCCAGGCGTATCACTGCCTTATAGGGCAAGGCTTGCATCTGAACCCTCTCTTCCGTTTCCCCAGCATGTGCTCTTCTTCAGAACACATTCTTCCAGAGATACATGCCTTCTGTGCAGCATCTTGCATTGAGCAGAAGAGCCTAGTGCTGAAGGAATGTGTTTGCAACTGAGCACCGCTTCCCGCAATGGAGGACATGTTGCAGCAATGGAAGAAATGGTTAGGATCCAAGTCATCGCCTTCATAATTGAAGTGAAGTCTGGATGATGCGAATAAGCATATCTTAATTTTGTCTGCTGCAGAATCTGACAGATTTGCAAAGCCATGCCTTGCTCTATTTCTCTCCGTCGGACATCTCTATTCTTTCTCTGGCTCGCTACATTAAATCCCCTGTTATATTCCCATTTTGCTGCCTCCTCAATCCTTGTTTCTCGTACATATGTAACAAACCTACAAATCCTCTTAAAACTTCCCATTTTGCATTTTAAAGATTACTAGCCAATCTAACTTAACAGCTCCTCTGCCATAATTCTGGTTTACAGACTCTGGTTTGGCTTAACTTGATAAAAAATGTTTAATACTGGAGGAAAATACACAATAACATGTCTCCTGTGTGTTCTATAATAAAATAGACCTGACACTTTTTGGCAGTGCAGGACAGTCATTTATGTCCATGAAGATGTTAGATTACTGTGTCTTGCACAGAGATAAACAACTAAAGTATGTACATCATAAATCAAAATATGGGATGTAATAATACACTATGTGGATCTCCCTGTATGATAATGTGGCTAAAAGTAGGAAGCTTTGAGCTAACAGAAACCCACAGGAGAGTTTTCGTTGTGCAGCTTCACCCTATTCCTAATTCATAAGAACATGAGAAAAGCCATGCTGGATCAGACCAAGGCCCATCAAGGTGTACCAAGGCCCTGATACACCCCCCAGAGTGTTGTCAGCTAACGATCGGCTGGTGGTCCCTGGCCCAAAGAATGTCCAGCTGTCCTCAACCACGGCCAGGGCTTTTTCTGCCCTAGCCCCCTGCCTGGTGGAATAGCCTTCAAATGAGATTAGAACCCTGAAGGACTTAAAGGAGTTCTACCCGGCCTGTAAAATGGATGGAGTGTAAAAAAGTGCAATAAGTGCCAATGACATCATTCTAGCAGAGATTTACGAAGCTTCATAGAGACAGCAGAAAATATGGCAACCTGAGTTGTAACCTGAGGGTTCTCGCCGCTTAACAGTCTCGCGACCCTATCTACTGAATCCCAGCCTGAGAATCTTACCAACAGCGGAGAGATCATTTCAACACGAGCTTTTTCTTTAGCTAGTCGATTACTAGATTGGGGGGGGGGGGACTTCTGCCATTGACTTGCCCTTCTTGTTGGCTTTGCACACTGGAGACACTGCTGAGTTGAGCCATTTAGGTACTTATGTACCAGCATATTCTGATTGTAGTAATATTCATATATATGGAGCTTTTATTATTATACAAAAAGTTTCAATTATATTTACTGAATTTAATGTGTATAATTTTGTTGTCAGCCGCTCTGATCCCGGCTCTGTCAGGGAGAGCGGCATAGAAGAACGAATACTAAATAAATAAATAAATAAAGTCCAGCAGTCTGTTCACACAGTGGCAAACCAGGTGCCTCTAGAAAGCCCATGAACAAGACAACTGCAGCAGCGTTATCCTGCCTGTGTTTCACAGCACCTAATATAATAGGAATGTTCCTCTGATCCTGGAGAGAATAGGTATGCATCATGACTAGTATTCATTTTGATTAGTAGCCATGGATAGCCCTGTCCTCCATGAACATGTCCACTCTCTTCTCAAAGCCCTCCAAGTTGGCAGCAATCACCACATCCTGGGGCAGGGAGTTTCACAATTTAACTATTCCAAAGGAACAGTGGGGAAAGTGACAGGTTCTTATTAGAATGACAAGATTAGGACTCTGTATGCTCACTCAAACTTCAACACTGCTCCACTCTATAGCTGTGAAGCAAGTTTCTGCATTACTGTCCCCCCCCTCCTGCTACCCAGTGTGTGACAGTCATAAAGGGCCACCTTTGAAAATGTCAGTTGAGCTGAATGAGCCATATTTGATTCTCTCATTTACATCCCTTTTCATATTACAATCCTGACACTGCACAAGGAATTGAAGGGGACAATTATTCCCTCCTTTTGCTGTGGGAAAAGCTAGGGGCTCTAAGGCCCTGGCTCATCAAGATCACGCCGGATGTCTGCGGCGAGCCCTCTCACAGCTGCTGCTCATGCAATACTTAGTCCGTTGAGGGCTCCAAGTTCAGGCCACATCAGCAATAAAGTGCTTCCTGTTTAACATACAAACGTCACTCCACAAGCTCCCAATTGCACCGTCACTTTCAAGGCCAGATGTGTTTCCCTGAAACCTGATCCATTTGCCATTTAAACTCATGTTAAGCTAGAACGTTAACCGAGTTCATTTCTAAATATAGGCCTGAAGTAGGGAGTAAAATCTGCTCAGGTCCCGTGTGGAATAACTGCCACATAAGACAGGAGGCTGCAGCGGGGAGGGGAAAGGGGCTGCCATTGCTCCCTCTTCCCATAAGTGAAGCTCCACAGATAAAAGGAAGGAACTGAATTTACTAGCTAGCCCGCCCCCAATGCAGTCACCTGACCTGTGAGCTATTAATGCATGTGGATCTCGTACCTCCAAGGATCAACTTTCCCGGGGTGGGAACTACTGGGTGGAAGGGAAAGTTGGGACAGTTGGTGATCTTGTGCTAGATCCAACCAAGTATTAACAAGAACAATGTTACCAAAAAGAAGAAGAAGAAATAGTTCTGAAACAGCAGCCAGAAGGAAGAAATTTTTGATACGTAATTGCAGGGTTTGAAAGCTTTGAAAATGTTCACATGTAAGTAATCGGATCAGTTGTACCCAAATGACAGGCAAAATGGTCAACATTCAGTGCCTTGGATCTTTTCAGGTGTACAAAAGTTATGAGAAGAAACTTTGTCTTAAATGACAAGCCATGAAAAATGACTTGAGTATGTTGTTACTGGCTTAAGCTTACGCATCAGAAACAGGAATCTTTCTACAACCCTTTAGGTTTACACTCTGAATTTAGTCAGCATGAATCAGGACTACCAACTTTTATTCACTAGAAGGTGAAACCTCCATAACATTAATGTGAGATCATCACATAGTGTCAGTATGCACATACAACAGCATTTCTGCCCTAAATAGGCCAAAACAATTTTAAAAATGGGGCCACGGGATGAAGGTTTTTGTTTCATAAAACATGAATTTAGGACATGGTAATATGCCTTCTGGTTTCAGCAAAAAAAAAAGAGAGAGAGAGAGAGGTGGGGGGGAGTGGCTATAAAATTCCCAACAAATATTTCCTTATTAGTGAAATCACTGGCAATAAAGAAGGATGACGGGAACTATTTATATAGTAGTCCTCTTGGTTCAAGGCAGATTACAATAATAATTTAAAATATCCCCAGCCAAAACCAAAGATAAAATAACAAGCCCCAAATCCCTCCCCACCCCTTAAAGGATGCCTGCTGTTTAAACCCCCTCCAATGCCCTGGCAAACCAGCAAGCACTGCAGTGCCTGCCTTCTGAAGATCTCCAAGGAGGGCACCTTACCTCTTCAGTGAGCCCATTCCACAGAGCTGGAGCCATGATGGGAAAGGCCTGGGCTCTGGTTGATGCCAGACAGGTCACCCTAAATAGTGGGACAGCCAATTGATGACCATAATTGGCACACAGGGATATATGAAAGGAGACAGGCCTTCAAATATGTGGGTCCTAAGTCATGAAGAACTTTCAAGGTCACCTTGAATTCAATTTGGGAACAGGATGGCAGCCAACAAAGCTGTTTCAAAATGGGCAACATATGTTTCGGGTGGCTAGCCCCGACAACAGTTGGGCTGCCACATTCTGCGCCAATTGTCGTTTCCAGGTTGTCTTCAAGGGCAACCCCAAGTAGAGTGTGTTGCAGTAATCCAACCATGAAGTTAGAGAAGCATAGATCACAGTGGCCAGAGCAGCTGAGTCCAGGTAACGAGAAAGCTGGTGAATCAGATGCAACTGATAGAAGGTGCTCCTGGCCACCATGCCAACCTGTGTTTCAAACGGCCATGAGCAACCCCAAGATCCTATAACCTGCTCTGAAAAAGCCAACTCCGCTCCATCTAGGACAATTGGATTCAGTCCTTTATTTGTGTGTATGGGTCATACTAAAAACAAGCCTTTTTTTAAAACAGAATTTTAATGAATTAGACTGAACAACTAACAGAAGGAGATTTTGGTGTACTGAATTCTATTTTAGACAGGCTTATGATATAAAACCCTAATTCACTGCCTAAAGCTTTCCTTTGTTATTAGAACAGTCTTAACTATACAGATCATTACATCCAAATGTTACAGATTATACTTTTTCTCCTATTCCCAAATTCATATTAAACACATGTAATGGCTGTAAAATCGTCACAACAAAATGGTTCTATTCTGTGCTGAGCTTAAATGGGATCAGGCTGTTTTCGCAAAACTGTTTCCCTTGTACAATGTAATGCTTAAGACTCTGTCAATGAGCAATAAAGGTTGATTATGATGATATTCATATTAAAAGTTAGACTTTTCCTTGTCTTGCCTTTAAGATTGTCCAAAAATTAAAGGAGTCAAGATTAGCTGGCCAACCTAAATAGAATTACACTCTTCTAAATACACTAAGGTCAAAGGCTTTATCAGGAAGTAACTCTGCTTTGAATGGTACAATAAGTCTCAGACACATGCATAACATTCTCCTATTGTTAATTCTTGATAGATTGTAGGTTACTCTACTACTCAGTGGAGAATAGGCAAGTGGTTGCTACAAAAAGCAGAATTGCAATTGGAAGTGAATACATGTATTGAAAAAAAAATTCAATTTAATGTTTTTTGCAAAAATTAATTGGCTTATCGTTTAAAAAGGATAGCCTTAATTCAAGACTCACATAAGAGGAGTTTTAAAAAATATATATTTACTTGTAAGAAAAAAATCCAATTAAAACATTTAATTAATCATATTAATTCCCAAGAAAATGAGCATAAAGTAACTTTGAATCCTCAAAAGTTAGAACTGAATTACTGAAAGTTACATATCTGAATTAAATCAATATTATAGAGTTGGAAAAGGTTTACTACATAGGATTGCCACCTGCCCGCCAGAGGAAGGAGAAAAGAGAAAAAGAACTGAAATTTTGATAATTTTATTTGTTCTTATGGTTGGGTACAACCGTTTGCATTAAAATGAATCTTTTCCCATGACCTCTCTTTCTGTTTACTTTTATCTCTTCAGTAGTTTTTCCAGTTATACTGAACAAGTGGCAAAACATTAATAATGAATATTACTTGGTCAAAGAAACCAGCAAGAGTAGTATAAAATGTTCTTGTGTGACCTCTTGGGAGGTTTAGGAGATTCTGACCAAACTTTATATTATAAAGCAGAAAGAACAGTGGAATTGAAGCACTGGCATTTGGCCAAAGATACTGATTAAAAAAAAACCTTTCAGCTCTGGAAACCTCATTGAATCATGTTTTTTTTTTTACTTGAGGATTATATTTGTTGTCAAGGATTATATTAGGCAGGAGGTTCGGGGCAGGGACATGGGGGCCCATGACATCCTGTGTGCCACTATATCACCTCCAGGCAAAACCCAGAAATGATGTAAGGTAGCTCTAGGAATCGCCAGAAAATGATATAGTGGCTCACAGGATGCCAAAATTTCTTTGTTCTTTCACCACTGCTACAAGTGGCTGCCAACATGGACGGCTGCTGACAAGAGGCCTAGTTATAAAAGAGGTTCAACCGTGGATAATCCTGATTGCTTCAGGTTTAGATATCTGGTACAAAGTATACAAGGCATTTGAGCCCTGAGCTGTCAAAGTATTTTGTGGAGAAAATATAAACCGGATTCAACTGAAATGTTACTTGAAAATATCAGTCTCTTTCTTTACCAGATACAGTTGAGAAAATAAGAGGGTGAAGCGCCATTATTTTTTCAGTACTTTCAGATAAGAAACATTTTAAACAAGCTGTTGGAGAAATACAGTAACCTCAACGTGAAGATATCTAAGACAATTACTTGTATTGCATGCATAATAAAGAATTATCATATGTAGACAAGTGCAACAAAGGGTTTGGATCTACCAGAGCATTTCTGCTGATAGAAGATTTTGTCTACTGATCCCACAGGATCCTTGAAAGTTTAAGTCCTACCACCTGCTTGTATGATCCTTGCCCTTCCTGGTTACTTAAATCTTCGGGGGGGGGGGCTGACTGGGTTAGAGAGATAATTAGTGCTTCCTTAAGAGAGGGGGTGGTTGCCTCAGCCTTGAAAAAGAAATGTACTGCATCCACTTCTAAAGAAGCTTACCCTGGACCCAGGAGATTTCAATAATCATCTATCAGTCTCAAATGTTCTATTCTTGAGCAAGGTGATTGAATGGGTGGTGGATGGACAACTCCAAGCTTTAGCGGATGAGGCAAATTGTTTAGATCTCTCCCAAACTGAGTTTAGGCCTGGTTATGGGACTGAAACAGCCTTGATACCCCTGGTGGATAACTTGCACTGAGAGATGGACAGAGGGATTGCAACTGTTCATTCTCCTGTACCCCTCAATGGCTTTCAATACCATCGATCACACTATCCTTCTGGACTACCTATCTCGGTTGGGATTCTTTGGTGGTTCTGGTCCTACCGAGAAGATGGTGCTGGAGAACTTCTGCTCAGCCACTTGGCCTGTGGCCTATGGGGTTTGGCAAGGTTACGCCTTGTCCCCTATATATACAAAACAGCTGGGTGAACTCACTAATATGCAGATGACACTCAGCTCTACCATGCACTTCCAGCTAATCCCGGGGAATCTGTAGAAACCCTGAAGTGGTGCCTAGAGGCAGTTTTGGAGTGAATGTGGGCTAATAAACTGAAGCTTAATCCTGGCATGATGGAAGTGCTACTGGTGGGCAGAAGGTCTGACTCTTGATTTAAGGCAGGGGTGGGGAACCTCCGGCCCGCGGGCCTCATTGGCTGCGGCCCGCGAGGCTTTCCCGCGGAAGTCGCCGCCATTGCTGCCGCAGGGTCAAGAGAATGTGTCAGGAGAAAAGCCGTGGAGGCTCCTTCCCGTTCACGCCCGGCTGCTCCTGCAGCCGGGTGCATCCTCGTTTATGAGCGGGGGTGGGGCGTGGAGGAAGCCACGGAGGCTCCTGCCCGCTCGCGCCCGGCTGTTCCTGCAGCCAGGTGCATCCTTGTGTATGGGGGGGGGGCATGGAGGAAGCAGCGGAGGCTCCTTCCCGCTTATGCCCAGCTGCTCCTGCAGCCGGGTGCATCCTTGTGTATGGGGGGGGGCGTGGAGGAAGCAGCGGAGGCTTCTACCCATTATGCTTGGTGTGTGTGAGTGTGTGTGTGAGTGTGTAGGAGAAGCTGGGGAGGTTTGAGTGGGGGGGAGCCAGGAACTCCTCCCTTTCTCTCTCTCTCTCTCTCTCTCTCTCTCATTTCCCTCTTTCTTTCCTTCCTTCTTTCCCTCCCTCCCTTCTCTGGATAGTTTCTCCTAGGGTTGCCAACCTCCAGGTGGTGGCTGGAGACCTGGCAACCCTAGCCTCTCCCTTCTCACCCCCTGCTGGGAGATCTATGCCTGGTATGGCCCCCTGAATGATGTTACAAATATTCAAATGGCCCTTGGCAGGAAAAAGGTTTCCCACCCCTGATTTAAGGGCACCATTATTGTTTGCCACTATTTAAGGTTTTAATTATTCATCTGGCATTTCCAGCTTTAGTCAGGAAGGGCAGGAATAATAATAATAATTATAATTATTATTATTATTATTATTATAACAACAACAACAACAATGTGTCACCCGTTCTGGATGGGGTTGCAATCTCCTTGAAGGAACAAGCTCTTGGACCTAGTCCTTCCACTCAATAAGAGGGGGCAGCTGTGGTCGGGAGTACATTTTACCACCTTCAACTGGACAGCCAGCTGCAGCCTTTCTAGGGCAGAAAAGATCTGGTCACTGGGATGCATGCCCTGGTTACATCCAGATTAGATTGTTGCAATGATCTCTACATTGGAATGCCCTTAAGAAGTGTTCAGAAACTTCAGTTCCTTTCCTTTCCTCTAATGGTATGGCTTTATTGGCCAAAGTTGGTACAGACTGGAGTGGGTCATAGGGACTATATCACCCCAATCTTGGCCCATCTATACTGGCTCCCAATTTGTTTCCAGGTACAATTCATGGTGCTGGTCTTGACCTTCAAAGCCCTATATGATTTGGGACCAGCATATCTGAACAACCACCTATTCCCTTTATACACCTACCTGACCATTATGATCATCTTTGAAGGCCCTGGTTCAGGTGCCCCTACCTTCTGAGATTAGGCCGATGGCAACCCAAAAGAGGACCTTCTTGGTCATAGGACCAAAGATCTGGAGCTCTCTCCCCAGGGTGATTTGTCTGTCCCCTTCTGTTGCCACCATCAACCAGTGGGTGAAGACTTTTTTTGTTTTGTTTGGCATTTCCTTCCTGACCAATGTTTTAATTGCTATTTTTGGTCGCTGTAAATATTTTAACTCTGCTTTCAATTTGTTTAATGATGTGTGTTGGGGGTTGATTTTATTGTTATCAAAATGTGATTTTTTTTCATGTGTTTTAAAATGTTAGCCATCTTGGAGGCACGTGTGAGGGCAAAAGGCAGGATACACATTTTGTAAATAGATAAATAAATGACACACCCTTTTTGCTGCTCTCTTCAGCCGTATCCAAAATCCCACATACACACCAATGCATTCCAGTACAAAACTTCTTCATTGCAGACCCCAAGTTCACTCCACAGGCTTCTTGCTGAGGAGCTGTCCCACCGCCCCCCACCCCAGAAGCAAGAGGGCAAGAGCTCAGTGGGGACGAGAAGAGATGATAGTAGCTTCCATCAGCAAAAAAACAATAATTGTTTTAATTATGTACACTAAGCAGGGTCAGCCCTGGTTAGTATTTGGATGGGAGACCACCAAGGAATAAAAGGGTTGCTGTGCAGAGGAAGGCACTGGCAAACCACCTCTGTTAGTATCTTGCCATGAAAACCCCAAAAGAGGTTGCCATAAGTCGGCTGCGACTTGACAGCACTTTATACACACACAAGCGTTCTAGCCCAATGAAGCTTCAGTACAACATCCTTACCCCATGAGGACTTTATGCTGCAAATAAATTTTCTCCAAACAGAATTCATATCAACAGGCTCCAGATCTTTGGCAAATGCATCTATCACTGCAACTGGCAACATAACCAAAATAAAACATTAAGTGTTTTTTTCTTAAAAGATTACTTACCCATTAAGATACACAATAGCTTTTGTACTCTGGAGTTGACACCAACTATTCTGTAGAGACCCTGTTCATTGATACCTAGGAAGGAAAAATAGATTTTTATTAATTTAGAGACATGGTTGAAAAGGCATCTTTTTTCCATGTTGAAGGTGACATATCTTAGAGCTAAACCAGTTAAATATTTGTTATTTCTCCAAAAGGACTTTCAAAACAGAATGACTTCATGTTTTGATGCCTAGGACCTCAGGTATACATTACAGACCGTAACAGAAACTTGGTAAAGTCACTCCTCATATCAGCAGTATCAAAGAAAATGTAAAGAATGAGTTAGATGCAACTCCATTAGAGAGATTTAATATATTTTATTCTTTTAAACAGTAAAGAAAATATTTCAGCACAGCTACATGGTGAATTAAAATAGCAGCAAACACAAAATAGGGCTATCTTGTATACTTTTAATCCACAATAACAGACCCATGGAAGTACTGAAGTTGTCATAGCTGTAATTGCATAGGTAAGAAATACTCTTTGCAAGGGGCAAATGCAGAAATGTGATGCCTCCGTCTACAGCAGGGGTGTCAAACATAAGGCCCACAGGCCAGATCCGTCCCTTTGAGATCTCTTATTTGGCCCGTGAGCCAGTTGAGGCAGCCCCCCCTCTCAATCTGGGCTGTTGAGGCCTGGCCTGGCCTGCCCAAATGGCATTTATGTCATATCCGGCCCTCGTAACAGGCTCCAGATCTTTGGCAAATGCATCTACCACTGCAACTGGCAACATAACCAAAATAAAACATCCCTGGTCTACAGTCTGACATCCCTGGTCTACAGTCTTTTCTATGCAGTCCTAAACAGAGTTATACCTTTCCATTGAAGTTAGGCTTGGAGGGGTGTGCAACTGCTTAGGACTGCACGGTTTGTCCCTCCCATCTCTTATTTATTCATATAGGCATTGTTTAAAATATATTTGCATGTGTAGAAGGGATTGTAACTCCGCTTAGGACTGCACTGTGTGTAACTCTGCTTAGGACTGCACTGATGGTGTCTCCCATCTTGTATTTATTCATACAGGCGTTATTTAAAATATATTGTGTGTGTACAGTTTTATACAAGAATATAAATATACCCATGAATTACCGAATTGCCAGGCTTTTGGTTCAAACGGGGGGGGGGGGGGGATTTATCAGATTGTACATTGAAACCAATGCTTTTAAAACTCTGATTGCAACATTCATTGTCTACTGACTGAGTGGCAAATATGCATGACAATTTGTAGTGAAGCGTCTACAGATGCTTTTTCTTTAAAAAGCATAAATATGAGCCATGTGAATATGTGGTCTGAAAAACACCTAAATATTTCTGCATGCAAATACTCTCTGGATATGAGCAATAAATCACAAAATAAACAAACAAGTGATTGACGAAACAGATTTAAGCTTAACATTATTTTATTAAAGATTTGCCTTCTGTTCTACCCACAACACAATTGAATTTCAGACTATGCCCTGGGTGCCAATGTGATGGTTTTAAAAGTGTCAAGATGGTAACATCTGTCTTATAAGACAAATTAAAATTGGTGATAACAGATAAATTTCAGCCTAAAAATAGGAATATGTGGGTAAGCCACTCTACCTCTTGTTTCAACAGCATGTATGCATTTCTTGACAATGCTGAAGCCCATGTTATCCAGCTGGGCAGCTGAAAAGGAAGAACAACAAATTTGAACATATCAACTCATACAAAGCACATAATCCTAAATGCAGCATTTGGGGGGGTTACACAAGTATTTTATAAGCACACTATTCTGAAGAAGGTTGGTGTATAAATGGGGAACATTTTGAGAAGGGACAGAGATTAATCATCATACAATTCCTCTGAAGGATTTTTTATTACAACTTTTTATTTTATACTACATTAACATGGAAAAAGACTTCCCTCCACAATCCAAAGTACTGTACCATTTGATATGAAATCCATGTCTTCCTGAATTCTCTGTATGGTGAACTAAACAAAATTGATAACATATCTTTTGTATTAATTAGTCTTGAAATGCCCTAACTCAGGGGTCCCAACCTTTTAAAGCCTGCGGGCACCTTTGGAATTCTGACACAGTGTGGTGAGCGCAATAAAAAAATGGCTACCATAACTTACCTTCAGTCACACAGTGAAGATCCTTGTGTTGTGGTGATAGCCGCTGCCAAAGCAGCGTTTATAAAAATCTGCATATCCAATCAAATATCCAATGGCCAGTCAAAAACCTTACTGGACAAAAACCCCACCTGGCCCCTCCTACTTTCTATAAACACTTGGGGGGCACTAGTAATGGTGTCCACGGGCCAACTGATGCACACCCCCTGACCTAATTGATGGACTCCCAGGTAGACCATTCAACTTGCAACTAATCACATGTGCTTCAGCCTGCTGGTAAATTATTTTCATCCTTCTAGTTTATCTGTGCGATCCTGAAGGGAGTTGTCAGAGGTGCACAGGAACCGGTGTGACCCCTACGTCAGCGTGCGTGCCACTTGCTTCATGCAAACTGCCATGGACAGGGCAACTTACACTGGCCCTGGGGTGCCACGCAGCAGTGTGAGCCTCCTGTGCCAGCATTGCCTTCCCGGTGGCGTGTGTTCAGTGCAAGTGATCATGTGAGCGTCCTGGGGGGCATTCCCTGGGGGCATTCCTAACCCCTTTCAGGCTGGAAAGGATCCATTTTGCAGGCATCGAGATATGCCTGCAAAATCGTGGAACAGCCCCGTGGAACTCTATGGGGAGTTCCATGGGGTTTTTCTCCAAAAATACTTTTTCCTTTATTTTTTGCCTCCGCCCACCACCTATTTGTCTGCCCCTTCAGGAATGGGCTGCCCATTAACTACCTGAAGGAGTTAAAACTGTGCTAATGTAAGTGTATGCAATTTCTTTGTTTGGTTTTCTTTTTAAAATGTTAATAAAATATCTTTTAAAAAAAGGAATGGGCTGCCCGTGTTCTTCCGCTTTCTTGTCCCCTCACTATCTCCAAAAATCCTCTCTAGTCATAAATTAGTAAATGAGCTTGGTTTCTTGACAGAGCTTCATGCTCCATCCTAGCTAGGGTTGCCAGCTGATGGCTGGAACCAGTATTTGTCAGCATCCACCAGCATTCATCAGTATCCACAAAATATAGCATGTTGCTTGCTAATCTGCAGCTTTGCTTATACAAGCATAATATACCCACATGCACCACAGAGATATGTTTTATTCATGGGCAGGTTTGTGCATGCATAAAAAAACTGCAACCTCCCCCCAATGATTTGTTGTCCAACATCTCTACCTTTTGCCATTCAAAAAAAAAAAAGTTTTAATAGTACACATCCCCTAGAACTGCCATCAAATTGTATCACCTTCTTGAAGGTATGTGAATGAACATTGCCAAAGTGACCTTTAGATCTATGCAGTTTCTTTTAATATATTTATTAATTTAAATAATTGATATTCCACCTTTCCTCATGGCTAAAGGCAGCTTTCAAGTCAAAGCTAAAACACAGCATCTGAATTAATGCTAGAAGTCAAACCAGCCACGTGTGTATGACCCTAAAGTGGAGTGATGTGGGATAAAGACCAGTTAAACATCACCAGTAAGAAGAACATCAGAAAATGGAGTGACCACTATTTAATATAATGATAAAAAACTATAGGCTAAGTAGTCTGGCAGCAAAAAGGCCTTTTGACAAAATATTTTTAAATATCCATAAAGTAGATTTTTTCCATTGCACAACTGTTTTTTCCCCCCAGTGGCAGTTGTGAGATTTCCCCTACCAAAGCAATAATGAGGTAACAACTAAAAAGGCTCTTCTCCTAATGGGTGCCAGTTTTACATCCAACAAATGACAGTACTCCAAGCAGGGAATGATTTTACAGTTCCTTTCAATCAGCTTGCTTTGCAAAATATCCATACTGCATTATCACAATGAATTAAATCTTTATTCCACATAAATTAGGATGTCCTGAAGGCATCTGGCTTAGCTGTGGAGTAAGAATTAAAACATTCGCGCTAAGGTAATAAGAAGACTCAATTAACTCCTATTGGCACCCTTCTTCAAACTGAATTTAGATGCTTTAGTCATACACATCTCTGCTTAAGATCTTGATCCCCAAGGGAATAACATACAACTTGGTTAGGTTTAGAACAAAATACGGAACCTATTATTTGCAGTCAATTGTTTGCCAAGGAAAACCTACTTCACCTATTTCCTAATAATTTAAAAAGGAAGCAAGCTTTTTGAAAATAAAGGAAGTTTTTAAAGGGGTTTAAATTAAATTCTTACAGGAAAAAAACCCCGATTCTGGTGCAGAGATGACATGAATTGAGTTCTCAGAGATACGGGAAAATGGAATTTATTATGGACTTTAACCATATATTTTCCTTTCCTTTTATCCCTTAGAAGCTCCTTGATCCATTGATCTTGAGCAGCATATATCTAGTGTTTGAGGGATATAAGGACTGAAACAAATCTTGTCACTGACAATGTAGCCTTGGGATCCCTATTGCTTAGTAGAAAAGGCATTATGTCAGACACAGAGGCATTAGATTTGTATGTTAAAAGGGGGGAGATATAGTGTGATGAAGTTCCTCGTAAAAGCGGCATTCCAAAAGGGCATGAGCTAGTGAATCGATAGAGCCAGAAGAGCAAGGACAGGTCCTTGCTGAATATGGTATATTCAGAATTCTGCCTTGCATAACCATAGAGGGGTTAGCATTCAATCTAGCTAAACAAAAGGCTCTAGAAAGACGAGGAGTTGTCAAATAACATGTATAAGCAGGCAAACCATGTGGTGGTGGTATTCCGAAGAGATGGGATGAACAAACGTGGCGAGCACAAAAAATAGTGCATTATAATCAAGCTCTTTAATACGCTTTTTAATTTTGGTGAAAGCTTCAGTTTTTTAACCATATATTTTAGGATCAGTCCCTGCACGGCTTACTGTACTCTGGTATGAATTCCCAGGTACAAAGCATGTAAGTGGCATGCGGGCTGTGAACCTACTATACCTGCATATATTATTTTCTCTGTTCCTTCTTACAACATACATGAATGGAAATTAGGCCCCTGTGAACTTGTTTCTAGAGGAGAGATGGCAGTAATGATATATGAAGGCACAAATCAGATTTGACACACTGTTCACATATTGACTCCAGAAATAGCTCAAATGGAAACCTAGTAACCATGTTTTGTAAAGGGTCAATGGGCAAGGTTATATGTAAAAAACAATGATTACAGAGGCTCCACACACACTATAGAGGTTGGATTCTGGAAGGAATTTCCATGTAACTAATACTGTGCTT
The DNA here is from genome assembly GCF_029931775.1 of Euleptes europaea. NCBI lineage: Eukaryota > Metazoa > Chordata > Lepidosauria > Squamata > Sphaerodactylidae > Euleptes > Euleptes europaea. The sequence goes on along the minus strand of NC_079312.1, from coordinate 97,620,302 downwards.
TTTTTTTTTTTAGGTTGAAACCAACCAATTATTGACAAAGTGAATTCACAGAAAGGATATCTGCCACTTTCCCTTCTCACCACAGTCTGTGAAAGCTTCTGAAAAGCTGTACCTCAGACCCTCAGGAACAGCACTGGAGGTAGTGGGGAGAGGTGATGCTGCAGCAGGAAGGGGGAAATTGGCAGAACCTTCCCCTCCAGTACGCTTGCATGAGCTTTTGCTTTTTGCAGAACAGCTTGCTGAAGACTGAGGGGAGATTTCTGACAACTCCTTCTTCCCCCCCAAAAGAGAGGCATGTACGGGGTGGGTGGGGGGGAGGACTACTATACTTTGTTTCCAGCCGACCGGAAAAACGTCCGGAGGAGTTTATCTGAGTGAACATTCTTGCTAAGAGAGGGCCCCACCAATCTGGAAACTGCTTAAAAAGCTCGGGGGGAGGGGGGGAAATATCCTCTTAAGGGGCCTTGCCAGATGAAAGAGAGGCAATGAGGTCCCTTAGTTCAGATACTGAGACCACAGGTACATCGGAAAGGCAGTATGGAAAAGTAGATTGAACGCCTGTACTGGCTTTGAAGTGAGAGTCTCCAAAGACCTGAAGAAAGTGATACTGCTAGTCTTTAGCATTTGCATCTGTAGATGCCATAATTCTTTTTTAAAAAAATTAGAAATAGGCAAAGTAATTTGTCAACCCATATCCATGAATCCATTGTTGGAGATTCCAGGAATGTTTTTCCATAAGCCCTTGATACTTTTTATTCAAGCATTTGTTTATTTAGGTATCTTTAATTATAATTTTTAGTGTGAATAGTGAATATTTATGCACAATATTTAAATTAGGTATCTGAAAAAAATAAATAAAAGGGATTATTTTACTTACAAGCAAGAAAACTGCATGCCCAGTTAGAGCTCCTACTGTTGGCAAGGAAAGCGAATTTTGAAATTTTAGCTGGCCTAAAAAGAAGCCCCAGCTGGAGCTGTGGATTCTTGATGCACACGGGAAAGGATTCTTTGGTTTCCTATCCCTTCTGAGCAGATAATGCACAATGCGTCTTAAAGATTAACCTGTGAACTGTACAGATGCTTTAGAAGTCTACAAGTTCTTAATGCACAGGTATAATCTGAGTTAACTGCACAGCAGTTTCAAGTAGCCAAATAATGTAGTACGTTCAAGGAGCTACTGTTTACAATACAGGCAGCATATGCACTCCTACCCTATCCCCCCCCCCAAAAAAATCAGAAAACTATGGATGGGTGCAGAGCACACACATGGTTTGGGTAAGTGTGGGGGAGAGAGAGACCAGGTTCTATGGGTCCACACCTTCAGATTAAAACAGGATCCAAACCCCATCCCCTTCTCCAGAGTTCAGGCTGATCCGAAACAGTCTGTTTCAAACCATGCCACAGGCTTCTTTGGAGACTTCTTCACCACTTTTCCAAATTTATCTTGGTGAGCAAGAGCAGAAGACTGAGAGCCAGTGACCACCAAGAGCTCAGCAGAAAGTAGTTCTCATAGTTCCCAGAATTTCTATATGATACTGTGCAGGCATGCTCAGAGAAACATCTAGAACTCAAGATAGGTCCTACCCTGGTACCTGCCACAAGTCTTCCCTATTGTTATATCCTAATATATAAGGAGGCAACAGGGACAGTTCTTACTGGAGTAACGTGATAGGGGTCCAATGGAACTGAACCCAACCTGGAGCTTAGACCCCCCCCCCCCACAACATCTGAATGAAGATTTTACTATTTATTATTTATGGTATGGATTGGGTGGTGGGAAGTCTACCATCACTAGTGAAAACCAAGGTTGAAAAAAAGTTAAGAAAGTTGTGATTAGCTGAAGATTAGTTGTGATTAGCTGAAGAACATGGATATTAGTGCAGACAAAGAGCTATAACAAATTAGGGTTTGAACACTACAATATAGTTAGGTATTTATATCCTTTAAACATTCTGCCCCCCTACTTCCTTACATTTTTCTAAGACAACCCCAGCTAAAAGTATATTTTATATATAGCAAATGTCCAGGGACCTTGCTTAAAAAGGTATTTGAAGAATGTTATATAGTCAAGGGAACCACAACAAAATTTTAGTCCATGGAGGCATATACTCCAAAATTGCCAGGGTGGACCAGTTTGCAGAAGCTCAGTTTTTTTTTTTCTAAATCCCACTTGACATCTCTGTAATACATCTGGAACAAATCCAGAACTAACAGCCAGTGACTAACAAGACTGCTCGGGATGACATGTTTTTGAGAAGGTCAATATGTTTTAATAATTCTGTGCCAGATTACCAACAAACGAATGCTGATCCAAGATTCCATAGTAATATGTAATTGCCTCAAACAATAAGCTTTTCAGATTTCTTATTTTCAACAGGTCCTCTTGCACCAAGACTCAGGAAATTCCTAAAGATTCCTTTGCCCACATGGTCAACATACTTAAGAATAACTGCCAGGCAACGTTCTTTAGTTTTCAAGTTCTGAAAATAGCTCTCCGAGTCGAGTGAGCTGGATTCCCATGAGGAAGAACCTTTCTCACTGCCCTGTGGGCATCCATTACAGCCTTCTTTCCCAGTGAAGACTGTTTAAAGGACACCACAAAGGTTTCTTTCTCCCTAACGTGAGACATCCATATCAATGAACACCGTGAAGCCCTTCTTGCATCTAACTCTGGCTTAGCAAGGGAGAGGAACTATTGGGGACATGTCTGCCAGTTGCCTATGATCTGGGCTGAGCTTCCGTTTTCCTTCCTATGCATGTCTGCTTGGGCAAAGACAGAGGAATTAATCTTTTGGCAAGAGCCAAAGAACCCTTGACCCTTGGTTCATAGCTTGTGGCCTTGAGTGAGCTGGCTCATTGGATCCTGAGCCAGCCCAGAACATTGTTTACTGTACTCCTTGTTTTTCTCTGTTTATTTAAATTGTATTTTGTAAGTTACTTTGGCTCTCAACAGTGGATAAAAGTAGGGTAAAGATAACTAAGTAGATATCCCATTCTCTGGGATGCCTAAGGAGGACAAAAAAAATTGGCAGAAGCAATTCCTGGGACGTATGAAAAATAGAATTACACTCAGCATGATTGCTGGGTGAGGCCACAATAGCATCTAAGCCTTAGGAAAAAATACACAGTTCCTTATTGAATTAATAGTGCCATAAATTCAGCCATGCTGAGCAGATAGCATTCTGTGCTGGGCAACTGACGACCAAAGGAATCAACTCACAATCTGTTAAGGAAGGCAAACGGGTAATAAGATCAGAAGAACATTCCTACTTCTCTCCACTGCAAAGTGTGGGATTTAAACATGGGCCTGGAAAATGCAGATGAGGATTGAATAAATGATCTTTCTTTCAAAGATGCTGACCGTTTTGCACCAATGTTTTCTTCTTAGGCAGTACATCACAACTGAAAGAACTCAAACTGTGAATACCCTCAAGCTTAATATCTGGGCCAGGCTATCAACCTATTGTTAGAGTTTAGGCTTAGACCATAGCAATATCTGACACGCTCACAGGAGTGCCACTAAAGAACTATTTTCAGTGCTCTAAGGAAGACCAATAAGTGTTGTGGGGATCCAGCTCAGATTCCACATTGAAAATCTGTGAACAATGGGGAAGAGCATTGAGTGTGTCAGCAGCCTTCAAAAACTTACAAATATAAGGCTGTTCTAAGGGAGTATTGTTTTGTGTCAGAAAGGATGGAAGTTTTTCCTCCTCGGGGTTTTACAGTGTTTCACTTTCCTCTTTATCCTAAATCTGCACCTTCTGGGATGTCACCCCACACAGGTATGGCCTTACAGAGGTGTGAGGAGAAGTCCACCAATGGCTGGCCTTGGTGACTGAAGGAAGCCTCTATATACAGAGGTAGCAAACCTCTGAATACCAGTGCTGGGAGGCAGCAGAAGGAAACGACATCAGCCTCTATGTCCTATATGTTTGACTCTCCAGACAACTGGTTGGCTGCTGCGTGAAAGAGTAACCTGGGCCAGAAGGACCACTTGTCTGATCCAGCAGACTCTTAGCCTCATGCAATGCCCACAGTCCTCAATTACAAAAGAGGAATTAATTATAGCATTAGAGATGCTTTATTTATACTACACATTTAAACAACTAACATGAACAATTCATCTGTTGTGTGTGTGTGTGTGTGTGTAAAGTGCCTTCAAGTCGCAGCCGACTTACGGTGACCCCTTTTGGGGTTTTCATGGCAAGAGACTAACAGAGGTGGTTTGCCAGTGCCTTCCTCTGCACAGCAACCCTGGTATTCCTTGGTGGTCTCCCATCCAAATACTAACCAGGGCTGACCCTGCTTAGCTTCTGAGATCTGACGAGATCAGGCTAGCCTGGGCCATCCAGGTCAGGGCATTCATCTGTTACAATGAACAAATCAAAAATATAAAATGAACTTCAACACCCCAAAACCACTTCTGGCTATATAACAACACGAGCTATCAGCTGAACCTCTGAAAGTTCCTTTCAGTCAAGCATCTTTACTAGGTACTCTCGTTTTCTTGCTGATGTCTTTTGCATTTGCTTTCTTTTCTTTTTTTCTTCTCCCTTTCCAATGGTCACCTACTGACTTTTTCTCCCCGTGTCTTATGTCAGTCTCTTCACTTGATATTATCTTCTTTGCTGTCTAGGTGACTAGAAGGTCACCACCTGTTGTTCCCTTCTGTACATTATACATTATATGAGGTCTCCTCAATTAGATGAGGCCTCCAGGCCAAAGTTACCATGGTTCCCTGTTCCTCCCCATGTGACTGCTTGGGTGTGAATAGGGCTCTTTCGTTACTCTTACAGAGGGATAGTTTTTGTATGGTTGCAGCTCCTTCTTTTTCCTATCCTTTAAACCAGAAACATACTTCTGGCTCCCAGGTGCAAGAGGGAAGAGGGCCCATGTGATCTAGTATGAGTCATTTGATTGGCTGGAGAAGTAGTGAGATGAAATAAAGCAGGCCCCTGAGAACCTCAAGTGCTTTACTCACTGGCTCCTGTGCTGTCTCTACTCAAAAGGAAAGTCAGACAAATTGCAAAAAAAAAAAAAAAAGGGAAGAGCCTTCAAGTCTTTTTCTTTAGAGCCCCTACCTTTTTTGTGTACATTCCCCAAACTAGAAGAAAGTAAAATTAAAAGGGGGGGGGGGAATCTGCTGAACCTCTATGAAAAAAACCCAAGCCCAACAACTTGTTTCCTGCCAGTCTGGGAGCTCCTCCCTCTGACAAACTTAAAAGACTCTGTCTTCCAAGTCAGAAGATGGCACTATCTCAGATATAAAGTGTGCCTTTTGGGAAAACGGAGAAAGCATCACCTATGTTGACGTTTTAGAAACAGCTTTTTAGCTGTATTTTGCAACCTACGTTACAGATAGGCTAGATATAAACTGAACAAATAAATCAATAATGAGCATACTGCATACATTTAAAAACTTGTGGATACCAGCTGACATGCCAAGCTGAAATTTCCACATTCTTTATAGCTTTGCTCCAAGCCTGCAAATAGACAGACCAGTTTATTTCACAACTGCAATTACAGAACTTGATGCCAGGCACAGAATTGAAAGTGTACTTTGGTGGGGGGGGGGGGAGAACGACATGCTGAATTGGCTCAGAATAGATGGGAAAGATGATGAAGTCACAGTGGAAAACTCACCAAAGACTCTGATTCAGTGTGTTGCAGCAGCAAAACAGGCAAAATCTGTGTTAGAAATGATTACACACAGAAATAAAAATAAAATAGCAACCATAATTTCGGGTGGGGCCCTATCTGGCATATTATGCCAGTTTTAAATTGTACCATGTCAGAAAGGATATTCTTGACATGGAAAGGAGTCTAGAAAATACCATCTAAAGTGCTGCGGGAGCTGGAGAAACTGTTCTAAAAAGAAAGGATACAGCACTTAGAGTCTTTTAAGTTAAATAAGCATGCGTATTTTTAAATGCAATTACATTACATTTCAGTTTTTAAGATATGTTTATCCTTTATTTACTAATACTTGTAGTAAAGTACTATTTATGTTATTAGATAACTTTTCACTATAGGAGATAACTATTAATTTTATTGGATAACAATAAATAATAATTTTCTGTATTTCTGATAGTGTCATCTTACGTGTTACGCAATTATTTTGCATTCAAGAATAAAAAGAAAAGAACAAAAGAAAAGAAAAAAGACTATTGACAGTACAGTCCTAAACAGAGTTACAGCCTTCTAACTATACTGAAGTCAATGGGCTTAGCAAGGGGTTAACTCTGTTTAGGATGACATTGCTAGTCTGCAAGGGGTGGTGAAAAAGGGGATAGTGATGGAACTCCCAGTGAAGCTGATGGGAATAGGTTCAGGTCAGGCAAATAGAAATCCTTCTTAACAAGTCCTTAAATTGTGGAATTCGCTGCCAGAGGACATAGTGATGGCCATAAGCATAGATGGCTTAAAAGGCAGTTAGGTTCATGGAGGATAACTCCATTAATGGCTACTAGTGGAAATGAGTAAAGCAAGCCTCCATATACAAAGGAAGCAAACCTTTGAATAACTGTGCTAGCAGGCAGCATCGTGGGAAGGCCTTGGCATTAGGGTTACCGAGTCCCTCTTCGCCACCGGTGGAAGGTTTTTGGGGCAGAGCCTGAGGAGGGTGGGATTTGGTGAGGGGAGGGACTTCAATGCCACAGTGTCCAATTGCCGAAGCGGCCCTTTTCTTCGGGTGAACTGATCTCTATTGGCTGGAGATCAGTTGTAATAGCAGGAGATCTCCAGCTAGTACCTGGAGGTTGGCCACCCTATTTGAAACCCTATGTTGGACTAAAGGGACCCCTGGTCTGATCGGGCAGGCTCTTCTTATGTTCTTACTCTACATGACTGAGTTTTTTAAAAAATATGACCAGTGCAGAGAAAAAGTTTGGCCCCGCCCATAATAATTTAGTAATAATATCAGAATGGTTATCCAATGGATTTGTTTGGCAGCACATTCACGACAAACGGACGTTCATACAACAGAGTTATTAATATATGGACTTTGCTACCACAAGATGAGGTGACGGCCATTACACCAGGGCAAAGGCAGACACACAATCTGTACATGCTCACACACTTACAGTACTTCACACAGGCAAATTACAACAAGCTGGTTTACCATTAACGATTAAAAAAACCAGGTTGAGTAAAAGGAAGCATTAATTTTTCTGCTCTTCCTCCCTCCCTCCCATTGCCCCACCTATTCCTGAGGCAAATTTTCCACTGCAAACAGAAAAGACAAACCCCAAAGTAGTATAAATCAGTCTAAACGTTCTCAGGAGATCCTGAATGGTGGCAGTTAGTTACTAGGGCACTTTCCAGGAAACCCTTGGTCTGGGGGAGTTTCACACCAAGGAAAGGCACCGTTTTCCCCTTCCTACCATTACACGGTCATGCAGTATTTGCACTGCCGGGGCCGGAATAACAGCAGAGAGAAGAATATCTGCCTATTTTAAGAGCACTACTTGACAGAGAGAGTGCACAAGAATTTGCTGAGCAAACAGACCCATATAAAGAATGTGTTGGCTGCAATTCAAACATCTGTATATGTTGGAAATTACAGAAGGGAGAACGAAAAAGAGAACATTTTCTTAGTCAGTTTAATCCAGAAGGTCGTTAAGCAGTTATGGAAGATCTCCAGCTTTCTCCTAAAGATTTGTAATTATTATTATTATTTTTTACAAAAAACAGTCCACCCACAACTGGAGCCATAGAAAGGATCATAAGCATATCAGCAGCAAAGAGCATGCCCATACTCACAGCCATATGTAGGGTTGCCAACCTCCAGGTGGTGGCTGGAGATCTCCTGCTATTACAACTGATCTCCAGCCGACAGAGATCAGTTCCCCTGGAGAAAATGGCCGTTTTGGCAATTGGACCCTATGGCATTGAAGTTCCTCCCCTCCCCAAACCCCGCCCTCCTCAGGCTCCGCCCCAAAAACCTCCCGCCGGTGGTGAAGGACTTGGCAACCCTAGCCATACGGCAACACCAAATGCAGGGTAGAGCTGCCAAACAGAACCCACTAGGCAGTCCTTCCTTTCTGGACCCAGACACGGTTCTGCTTTCAGGTGGAATTAGCACCAAGTGCGGTACTTTGAATGCGTTTATGCAGAGAATTAAAAATGAGGCAACCACGGCATGTCTTTACAACTTTTAACAGTTCCATATCTCTGCACAGCAGCTGAAGAAATCAAAATGCTTCCGCCCACTAGCTGGAGAATCAGTTGCTAGCATGCCTCGTATCAAATCGCTCTATCACGTCTAGTTCAACATTTTTAAATAACGTAAGCAGCAGCGAACACTCTGCAGACACAACGGGAAGATTACGTTGACAGAACTGTACAGCCTATTGAGGCATAATTGCCTCTAATTGTACCATCTTGTATCTCTCACTGGTTCTATTAAAGAAGTGACAGGTATGTAAATCCTGAACTGAAGGAGGAGAGAGCAGATCCGAGAGAGGAAAGTATGGGTTTAAAATCAAACGCCTTTTATCAGTAGCTGATAGGAAGAGAAGCTGATCTACTGTATAGTGTTCGGTCAGCCAGACTGCCCTAACAGCTGAAGGATTTGTGCCTGGCTTTAATGCCTGTGCTACTTCTCAGATTTACTGGGGTCAACATTCTATTTATAAATACATGCCACCAGACGGAATCCCTTAGCAAGAAAAGGGATGATGATCTCACAAACTAGGTACTGTCTGTCTTTAAAAGCACATACGCACACAGAAGGACTCCCCTTCTCAACTATCGTTCACTCTCTTCCAAATATTTCTGAACTGGCATGTTTCAAAGAGGGGGCCAGTATTCAATGTTCTCAAAATGAATGCGCGCATATACAGAAAATAAAACCCACAACAACTCTGTACTCCCACAGCCAGGATAAACTAGAGCGTTGCTGCTGTGTCAGTGTATGGCACAAGGGGAAAAACTAAAGCAGGCAGATATTTGCAGCTGGCTGATTGCTTAGCAAAGTGGAGAAGAATTCTGTATTATTTTGGATTGCCCACTGAACACCTCACAGGCATTTTGTTTTGCCCAAGTTAAATAAGAAGTTAAATAAGTTAAATAAGAAAGTTAAATAAGAAAATATTTAAATAGCTAAATTTTTTAAAATTAAAAAAGAATATTTTAATTCCAATAGGAATAGCTTAGCAAAGGTCCAGGAACAACTTCAAAGCTTTGACGAGGGGGCTTGGGGAGCAGGGACATGGGGGGGGGGGGATGCCAGTTGCACATGTGCCATGACTTCATTTCCTGGGAAAACTGGAAGTGGTATCACGTTGCTCTAGAAATTGCAGGAAACTAAAGTAAAACCATAGAGTTGCCATCAGTTCCTAAAGTGATGTGATATTACTTCTGGGTTTTCCATGCAAGTGACATCACACAATGCCAATGTGTTTTTTTTTCCTTCTCCCAATGCCATTCGGAGCAGCAGCGGGCAACATCTTAGCTGGAGGCTAAGCCTAGGTTTTACAAATACTTTTAGTAGAACAAAACTCTTCAGATCTACCGATCAGAGTTTAAGGAAGGTAAAACAAGAAAAACAGAAGACCCTTAGTTTTTCTTGATTTACTTCTGCAAACTTCTATGCCTGGATAGTATAAAAACTGAAACAGGCAGTTAAGTAACTTACCAAAAGAAATAATTTGTGATACACCCCACTCCAGAACTCTGTACCAACTGGACTGTATCCAGCTGCCATAATTGTAATATCTTACAACATAATGCTCTTTTATGTAATATGTATGCATCACATTATATTATGGGCTTCAAAATAATTATCGGCCTGTTTTGAATATTTTAGTCACTGAAAATTGCTCAACTCTCAAATCTTTACAACATTGATATGAATAATGATATCCATAAATTCAGTGGCTCAGCACGACATAATCATGGGAGGAAATGCTACTTGCAATGCCACCTACTGGCTTATGAGAGACAACCATACAGTCCTACAAAACATTTTCGACACAGAGACTCATTTGAAAAAGTAAGTTACTTACTGCCTTCACTTTGGTTGTCTTTGTTTGAGTTATAGACCTGAAAAATAAAGAGGAAAACATTTTGGTTTTTTAGTAATATTTTTATTATGGCACTAGTTTAATATTATGAAGATACTGAGCTATCAAAAAAAAAAAGAAATAAAAGATCACCAGAGGAAAGAATATTTCTAGTAATATTATTATTATACAAAAAAAATGATACTGAAGACATCAACACAAACAACTAACACATTTTATTCACACAAAAATTAAAGTTAAACTGGCTTGATGAATGAGTTGTGTGTAGGGTGAGTTATGGTGGCTGGGAAGAACCCAGGGACTTTTTCAGTTTCTTTTACACATTTCATAATTGGTGTGATACATGAGGGAAGAGGAGAGACAGTCTTTATCTCTCCACTCTTTCTCTTGACTATTTTGGTGCCAATCTCAGGCATACCGTATGTTAAGACTACAGGAACGCTTAATTTAAACATAACCTTGGTAGGTAAGATCTGCCTTATGCTATCTTCAATGTACCCCAACATTTTGCTTAAACCAGGTTCTCAGTTGCTTCACTAGGAATTTTAGCATGCTGGAGATCCAAAGCCTGGTAGACACTGAATCAGCATGTTAATGCTGAGCCTGCAGCAGCATTACATGCATAGCAAGGTAGTTTAAACAACACCGGGCATATGTAGATCACATGATTAAAATCTTCTAATTGACATTGCTTCTTATTTCACATGTTAGAGCTTATTTCTTCATGCTTAAATGGGGCTGAAATGGCTGGGAACAAGGGGAAAGGGGATTAGAAGGCATCTGTATCCATACAGAATAAGGATGATTCCTTTGAGCCCCAGAAGTTGCCCGCAAGGATACCAGACTTAGTATGCCAGCACAAACAACATTTTTGAAGTGTTTGCAGTGGTGTGTTAAACTAGGGCATGGGCATGAGGTGGAACATTCCAATGAATACTTCAGTTCTTACTGAATATAGATGAGAAAAACACACACACACACACACACACACACACACCAAGAGTTGAACATAAGCCCAAGCAGTAGTTATGTGTGCTAGCCATTAATGAAGGATATCTGATAGGCTGTCGTTATAAATAAAGTGATGAAAGATGTAAGTCTATACTCTATTTTTTCATGTGAAAGTTAGTATCAACCAGGCTCTTTTTTCTCCCAAAACCACAACACTGCTCAGAATTCTGTGACATAAGGGAAGCTTAATTCCTTTTTAGTTTTAAGAACACAATTCAAATAATACTTTCAGGTGTTTCCAGTCTCAGAAAAATAGATTCTTTCAGTGGCATCATTCCCATTATCCCACTGCACATGGTGAGTGCCACAATTAGACCAAATTCAGCACCATTAAAGCTACCTTTTCCATGTAAAAAAGTCTGATGTGGCTATTTCCACCACAATCACATTTTATGGCTCAGAACACTGAAGAAACCACCAAGTCTATAAAAAGTTCAGCCGCCTTTCAAAATGAAGAGTAGTGTTTTTCAAGCTGCAAAATTTCTCCAAAACACATGTACTTTTGGCAAAGGAAGAATGCCACCACAATCATTTCTTGCCTTTCTCTTCACCAACACAGTTATTTTTGCTAGTCTTATTGTCTTTAGGGGCTTCCTGATACCTCGGCACCACTAAACTGAGAGGAAACTGCAAATATAGTTCAAAGAGTAGGTGGTGATATACATGGTTATTGGATCTGTATTCTACCCAGCCCTCTAATGCAATTACCAAAACTGTTACAGTGCAATCTTATGCAAAATCATTCATTCTAGAATGAAGTAACTCTACGTGTGTGTGTGTGTGTGTGTTAAGTGCCGTCAAGTCGCTACCGACTCATGGTGACCCTATGAATCAGTGTCCTCCAAAATGTCCTGTCTTTGACAGGCTTGCTCAGATCTTGCAAATTGAGGGCTGTGGCTTCCTTTATTGAGTCAATCATCTCTTGTTGGGTCTTCCTCTTCCTGCTGCCCTCAACTTTCCTAGCATGACTATTTTTCTAGTGACTCTGAATAGGATTGCACAATTAGTTACATATCCAATCACCATTCTCACCATGAGCATGAGACCCAGTGAGACCCATTGTTATATAAAAGTTAGTACATTGTATTAGAAATTTAGGTCAAAAATTCCTGCTCAGCCATGAAGCTGGCTGATTGACTTTCAGCCAGTCACAGTCTCTCAATCTAATGTACCTCACAGGTTGACATGAGGATAAAATGGGGAAACTGACAACCATCTGCATCTCCCTGAGCTCCTTGGAGGAAGAATGGGATAAAAAAGTACTAGACAAAAAGGTATGTGCAAACACATGAATTCACACAGAGCACTTTTTCCTCCAGTTCTACATTATTTATTTAAATAACTTATATCCTTCCTTTCTACTCAATGGAGCACTCAAGGTGGCATACAATGAAAATAAAAGCAATAAGAAAAATACATACTAAAAGCAGCAGGTTGAAATACTGCATTAAAACTGCACAGACTACAACAGTCTAACAGTCCTCTAAGCACCACAGCAACAATCTGACTAGCCTCTAAATACCAACTACATTCAGGTAAAGGTAAAAGTCCCCTGTGCAAGCACCGGGTCATTCCTGACCCATGGGGTGACATCACATCCCGACAGTTTCTAGGCAGACTTTGTTTATGGGGTGGTTTGCCAGTGCCTTCCCTAAACTACATTCAACAGCCCTCCAAAAACTCAAGTTGCTAAGTTACCCTTGGAAGTCCAAGAGAGAGGGGACACTTCAAGGAAAAGGGGGGAGGTTACGCTTGAAAGGACTCAGAGCTCTACGACTAAGGACCACACCTGAGAAAGCCATCGCCCAAGTACCAACCAGCCTCTTCTGCAACAACACAGGGCTTTGCACTAAGTCAAGCAAAAACATAATTGAAACATTCTCCACCTCCCTGTCCCTAAAATAGAGAAAATTAAATAGTGATTAACTATTATTCCCCCCGCCTCCTTCACCAGTTACTGTTAAAAATAAAAGCTTCCATTATGGTATACTGACATGTCTGCACTCATTTTCTAACTGACGTGTGATAGGTTTTAGCTGCCCTGAGCCCAACCTTGGTTGGGAAAGGGCGGGATAAAAAATCTAATAAAATAAAACAATAAATTGTGTAGCTATTCCATTAAAAAAAAAACCAACCACCTGAGATTCACTGATCTATGCTGAAGCCTTTACATGATACACCACAGTGTCCAGTTAAATGTCAAGTGTCTCTCCAGCAGTAATAAACAATTACTTCTTATATTGTATTGTGCTTTTCCAAAGTCATCCGCAAACAGCAAGGCCATTTATAGCTAACAGGAATATCTCACAAAAACCCAGTTTCATTGATCGCACTTAAAAATTTACAGGGTTTTTGTACTTATATTTTTCTTCTTTCTGTATGTATGATATATAAAAAAATATTCCGAACATTAAAAAAAGACCAGATATTTGATGAACTCCCTCTTTTGGTAACTTTATAAAAGCACCTGAGGGGTCACAGAGAGGTTTGACAATGTTTTAAAATTTCAGTGCCATTTTTACTAAGCGTACTACGGCTTTTTTCAAATGATAAATAAATAATGAAACAAAGTCCCTATTTACCTTCCACTCGCTCTTTTTGTTGCACGCCAGCCTGCTGAGGGCCACTGGGAAGAAATTTTTTAATGCTCCTCCCCCACTGGTTACCATTTATTGGCAGGCAACCCTAGAAATAAAGGTCTGAAACCTGCATAGTACAAATGCAAGGATGCTCTTATGAGTTCTTTACTTCCCGCCCCTTCCACTTGTGGCCCCATAAGACATCCAAACACTGATGCTGGAGATTGCAGGACACATGTGGGTTAAAAACTAAACAGCTAGGGCATTGCAGTGAGGAGGAGGAAGGAGGCAAAACTAGTCTCCCTTTCCACCTCCAATCGTAATGATTACACTGGCGCAATAAATTCCACAGATACAACAGATGTGCCTCCCCTATTCCCACTCCTCATTGCAGTCCCTTTTTTGCCTTTTGTCCTTGCAGGTTCCTACAAAATCCAGCATCAACTTATTGGTGGTTTCAGAAGGAATGGAAGGGGAAAAACAACATGTCCACATGTGCCTTTGTCGTCTCGATTTGTAGGATCCAAGTCATAGTCTGTGACTAAAATTTCTATTTTTTCCTTTCCAAGAAGTGACCCCAAATATTTACATTCCAAAAGCTTTAATGTGACAATAAATTATTTTTCAAAAGCAGAAGCAAAGTGTGTGTTAAACTTTGGGAAGCTGGAAGAGTTATACAGTAGGAAACAGGAAATGAGGCCCCTCTCATTGAGAAGCAGCTGGAACACAGAAGAACTGGGCTAATTCTTAACCTTGTCATATGTATTCAGCTAAAACTGCCTTGTGAGAAATTAGCTGAGAGGTGGCATATAAATGTTAAAAAATAAATGAATGCTTAGAAGCCCACAGCTTCTAGCCCAAATAAATTCCACCTCCCAGTTCAAAATGCAACAATACAATTTATGTTTCTCTGAACAGCTGAAGAGTGCTACCTTCCAAAGAACAGAGATTTTCATCCACTTGTTTTCATTCAGGAAACCTCTATTAATAATAATCAACCCTAATGATCAGCAAGCATAAAGGAAAGATCACCAAGCAACAGTAACAATACAAAGAAAACAAAGTGTGTGACAAGTAGCAGAAACACACACAGAAATAATCAAAAGCCAGGTTCAGAACTAGGATCCTGCCTTGCAATACTGTATGTGATAATCCTAATAATAAATAGAATGGCAATGACTGCGGCTCCTGTGAAAATAAAAAAATTCACAGTGGGGGGGGGGGGCACCCATGACTGTGGTAAAGGTTTCTCCAAATCTCAAGTCCAGGTTTGCAAGAAAATATATAAAAAATTACAAAGGGAGGGGGGCAACCCCCCAAACTAACTTATAATATCTGTTTATGTGCAGACATTCAGGCAGAAAAACCATACAAAAACAGAATGGGGGTAATGTAGGGAATGGCCAAGGTGAGGGAAACTGGCTGAATGGGTGGATTGAGAAGAGGAAAATGTGGTCCTTGTGGGTCCTCCTTCTTGTCTTCATTCTCATGACAAACATAGGACTATTCTTCAAAGCAGGAGAGAAAATATGGTGGCCAAAACATAGGGCTGGCACGAAACTAATGCTTGGATAAGTGTGGGGAGGCAGCTAAGTCTTTAACTGCAGTTATGGGAATTCCCTCCCAACATCTGAGGAGAAGGTGAGAAAGTGCTGCATACTCTTAATATCTTAACCATGCTGGGGGGAGGAGAAAACGGGAAAGTTTTCAGATTTTTTTTAGGTATACCCAAAGCTCTACAAAAACAGCCAGAAATAAACACTGTGTACATCACCTACTATAAGAACAACAAAAATGCTCTGACATATCTGAAAGCCTCTTTCCCGAGCCTATAATTCTCCTAGGCTTAGAGAAATATTGGCATTTCATTATTTTCATATTGTTTCACGAGTAACATAACTACGGGCTTTTCTACATGCTCAACTTACCCTGATTTTCTTGGCAATCAATCCACAAGCGATAGAATCAACTTGAGCATGGTTTTTCCACAAGTCTGCCCTCCTTCTGCGTTTTCACATTTGTGGGGTCAGTTTATTTTCCTCTGCATATGCCTCAAACAAGCAGGATTTTCAAGGGAGGGTGCTGTCACAATCAGTAGCATCATAGGTGGCTTCCTAGCACTCACACTTTTTATTTTTTGCACATGCTTATATCAATATATTGATATCATTGCTGCATTAAAAGGGCACTAAAATATTGTTATGTTGATATAGGTTTATGTTGTTATGTTGTATGGGTTTAGCAGGTTCTCTGAATTCCCAGCTTTCTTTCTTTTTTTTTTAAGTCTCTACCCCCTTCCCTTGCAGAGATATGAGGAAAAGGGTATAACTCCACCAGGAAAGGGACTAGACGTCCTTTTAAAAAAAATTAAAGCTGGGAATTCAGAGAACCTGCTAAACTTACCATTGCAACAGTATTTCAATATAACGGTTGTATTAAAAAAAACCCACTTATCTTCAGGGTAGTGGGAGAAGAGGAAGTAGTCTGATGATGATGCTCACATCATCAAAAAGTGGGTTGGAGGTGGGTGGGTGGGGGCAGGACAAAGAAAACCAACAGAAACATCATGCACGAGGAAAAAGGTGACTCAAAATTGGCTTCCAGAAAAAGACTGGGGTAAAAGTGGTCTCAAAAGAGCTGGGGGGGGGGGGGGAAGAAGAAGCAAAACTAAAGGCACAGTAAATGTGTGAGGTCATCAGAGGATAAACCAAAGCGGTATGGGCCAGAACCAATGAAAAACTCCATGCAGAAAAGCCCTATCACAAATTCAAACTGCACCAGCACTGTTTACCGGTAGTTAGTAGAAATACCATAATTGGTTCACTCAATTTTTAACAGAGAATCCAGATTCCTTTGTTGGCAGACTGCTGCAGTCTAGAGTCTACCCAGTTGTTCTATCATTTCCAAGCCCTAATTTGTGATGATGGTTTTAAAATTGTAATACAATTGCTGTGTCAGGCTGTCTAGTATAGACAAAGTGCTATTGAGGTTTCTCGGGGTTACTGTCCCTTTATATTTTACTTCTGCATTCTTCTTTATTCAATTACTTTGTATTCTTTTGCAGCCACTCATGGCCTTCCTGAAGAATCATTTCTTGTTTTGTGGGTAGGGGAGATTATTTTTGTATGTATTTATTTATTAGATTTATATCCCACCCTTTCCTGAGTACAGTCAGGCTCAAGGCAGCTAACAACCAAAATAAAACAATCAATTTAAAATACATACTATACAGTTTAAACACCTTATTAATGTTAACATTCCAATTGACACCCTTAACAATAAATCCCGCAAAGGCATTCTTCATTGTTGTATGTATTTATTATCGTAATTTTATAATTGCACTATTTTTTTTTTTAAAAAAAGAGAAGTAGTTTTGGCTACAAAGTTAAAAGCAGAATTTAATTTGCCTCAAACCTACAAACAAGAGCTAATACTTAACTATTGATTCATTAATGCTGTAGCTGTGAGAACTAATTAATTAGGCTGTAAAGCAAAGAAACAAAAGAGAACATGTAGCAAGAAGCAGAACTTTTTCTAAGCACACCTTACTTTCAAATAAACATAATAGAGCTTGCGTGTAGGGATGATCATTACTGGCTGTTTGTGGGAAATATACAGGGCAGTATTTAGTCCCTTAGGTAAAGGTAGGCCCCTGTGAAAGCACCGGGTCATTCCTGACCCATGGGGTGACGTCACATCCCGACATTTACTAGGAAGACTATTACGGGGTGGTTTGCCGTTGCCTTCCCCAGTCATCTACACTTTACCCCCAGCAAGCTGGGTACTCATTTCACCGACCTCGGAAGGATGGAAGGCTAAGTCAACCATGAGCTGGCTACCTGAAACCGACTTCCATCGGAATCGAACTCCGGTAGTGAGCAGAGCTTTTGACTGCAGTACTGCAGCTTACCACTTCCAGCTGATAGTAGAAAAAGAATGATTCTGCACTGCAAACGTGTTCTAGTGTGGAAACAACCTTAGTAGGGTTTTTTTTTTAAACAAAAAGCTTGTCTACTGAAAACCAGAATCTCCTCTCAAGTCCTGCAAGCTTAAATATTTAAAAGAGGCTCTCTCTCTCTCTCTTTAGTTGTTTTCTAGGTCTATAAAATTCTGACAAGAGACTCTGTAAAAGATCCAAAAGAAGGCTTGTGTTAAAGAGCTTTGAGCCTCAGGGATTGTATCCAACTGACCTCCAGCAGAAGGGACTAGCAGTGCAGGTTTTCCCCTTCAGTTCACAGGACCTACGTGAACAAAAAACTATGTGGGTCCAGAGACTGCAGTGAGGAGGGGCTATCAAACATAATTGTACCCTCCCTCTTCTGCAAACAAGAAGAAAGAGTGCTGAACAAATGGGAACACGGGGGGGGGGGGGAATTGCACACCACATTGTCTTGGTGCTTGGTAGGAAACCACCCAGTATAATCACCTCCTCATCAGACAAGCAGGTTTTTACATCGAAAACACTGCTGCCATTTGGCAACACAATTAGACCAACTGGGATGCTATATTGCATTACTTATGATGTTAAAATCAAAGCAGAAATAACTGGGAGAAATTTGATGGGGCGGGGGAAGGAAGAATGGGGGGGCTGTGCAAGTAAAGTGATGCTCAGGGAGTAATCAATGCCTACTTCCTCCCCAATCCTGCGGCCGCCTACATACACTTTAACAGCAAGATGATGGCCAGAACCATCTTCCTAGAATAGGGCTTCTTATACCAGCCTACCAAGTACCCTCTTGCTTTCCAGAGTTGCAGCCTTGGGTTGGTTGAGGAACTCACCCACTACAGACTGAATACTGAGCATTCACCTTGTGCTCAGCAGCCATTTCCAGGCACAGAAGATTTCAACCAACACATACCACTAGCCCTTTCAGATTCCCGCAGCAAGCAGTGGCAACTGAGGCATAAGACTTGTTAACATATCACTTCCCAGTGCCTTACAGCCCATTCTTGATGGGGAGGGCTGTGCCAGTGACTGGAAGCAGTGTAGCCACTCTGCCTCCAAAGGAGGTTTCGCCCCCACACACTGAAGCCGAAACCTTGCCCTTACTTGCAAGCCCCGTAGAACCGCTCCATAGGGTTCCACGGGGCTATGCCACCTCAAAGGTGGCATAAGTGCAAGTAAGGGCAAAGGGGGCATTCCCGGGCCAAAAGGGCTTAGGAGGCCACCTAAACACGGCTCCTCCCCTGGACCAGACAGGGAATGCTCCCGGGAGGATGGCACATGGAGGTGCGCCGTCCGGATGCCAGCACGAGGCGCTGCTGCAGCAGCACTGGGAGGATAGCATGTGCGCACCCCCGCCAGCGTCCATGCCACCCTGGGCAGCATAAGTGGCACAGGTGCCAGCACAGGGGGCCCAGAAGCCGGTGCAGCCCCTTCCTGGTCTCCTAAGGACTTTTGTCCTTTCGGCTCAGGAATGGGCTGTGAGTATACTGCTGCAGCCTTGACTCAGATGAGTACCCTGTCTCCTACAGTCTGTGGACACCAGGCACTAGGCTCATGCTCAGAAGCTGTTAGTAAGGGTAGAGTATCTCCCTGAGATGCACTACCCATGGCAGGTCACAATTCAGCAAGGGGGCTGCCACTTTAGGGAGCAGCAGGAGAACAGTCCTCCTTTTATTAAAAGAGCCATAGAAACAAATTAAGTAAACAAATTAAAAGTGAAAAAGGAAAATAGATGAAGTGGAAAACAGGAGCTCATTATAACATCACCAACTGTTCCTTATTTGAAGAAACCTCCTTGATTTCAGAAATGCCATTTCACAATTCACCAGCCGCTCAAAACAACTGTACAAGTGAGATGTTTCCATCCGTCTCTAAGTTAATGAGGCAAAAAGCAAGATGAATTATCTAATTCCAGCAATGAATCGCAAACTCCTTCTGAACTTCCAAGCTGACCCTTTTTTTGATGTTTGCTACAATTACATGTGCCTGAAAGAGAAGATGGTTGTCTATATATAGAACAACCTTTCCTCAATATGCAAAACAGACAGCTTTATAGTCTAGATACTTTTCAAAGGGTCGGGGGCTCTTGGGCAACTGAGATAACGCCTTATTTTTCACAAGTCCGCAGGCCCTTACAGATTTTAAGAGCATACCATGTGGTAAAAAAGTCTGCTTTCTCCCTTTTCGATTGATCTGCCAGAGCCTATACGATATGGAAGTGAGCAATGCTAGATGAGCCAGATCTTACATATCCTCAGGATTCTGAAAGGTCCCCCACCCTTGATTTGGAATTGGTCATTGAGAACCTAAGGAGTATTACATGTTTTACAGCAGGATAGCAAAAACACAGGCCTGGTGAATCATCATCTTTGCCCTCCAGTAGGGTTGCCAGGTCCCTCTTCACCACCGGCGGGAGGTTTTGGGGGCGGAGCCTGAGGAGGGCAAGGTTTGGGGAGAGGAGGGACTTCATTGCTATAGAGTCCAATTGCCAAAGCAGCCATTTTCTCCAGGTGAACTGATCTCTATCGGCTGGAGATCAGTTGTAATAGCAGGAGATCTCCAGCTAGTACCTGGAGGTTGGGGGAGAAAATAGACACCACTGTACTATTATCAACCGATGAGGAAACTAGTACAGGGGCGAACCAGTGTAATGAGGTGCAAAAAAATATATATTTATGAGCTACTGTGTCTAACAATTACGCACAAACAATTACACATACATATTAACAAGAAATCTTATACATCAACTGTACATCCCATCTCATGGACGGTAAGACAAGGAATATATCTGAACAAGAGTGCAATGTCTCTCACTGTATGTACATCAGTCTTCTGTATAGGTATCATACAGGTAAATGAGTAGTTCTGACAATAGTAATAGATTCAAGGAGGATTTGCTTCAAGGAAGATACAGCCGTTTCAAATTCTTTGGATTCTTCTTCAGTCTTTCAAGCATATTCCTCTGTTATTGCACATCCTTAGTAATCAATTTTCAAAGTGCTGCATGCATAACATTTGCTAAGGTTACCCTTTGTGGGATCTGTTATGCATGCAGCACTTTGAAAATTGATTACTAAGGATGTGCAATAACAGAGGAATATGCTTGAAAGACTGAAGAAGAATCCAAAGAATTTGAAACGGCCGTATCTTCCTTGAAGCAAATCCTCCTTGAATCTATTACTATTGTCAGAACTACTCATTTACCTGTATGATACCTATACAGAAGACTGATGTACATACAGTGAGAGACATTGCACTCTTGTTCAGATATATTCCTTGTCTTACCGTCCATGAGATGGGATGTACAGTTGATGTATAAGATTTCTTGTTAATATGTATGTGTAATTGTTTGTGCATAATTGTTAGACACAGTAGCTCATAAATATATATTTTTTTGCACCTCAGTACCTGGAGGTTGGCAACCATACCCTCTAGGTACCATTCTACTTGCTCCTTTTATACTTTGCCCAACATCTTTCATTGCAGGCTTTGTATCATGCTTGACCACAACCAGCAGCTGTGGTATCACCTGCCAATTATGAAGTGCCGAAAAGAAACAGAAGCAGCTAATGATGATGTGACAATGGGAAATGCAAGATACCTCATAGATATTCGTATGGAAAAGTGGAGTATAAATACTTGTAAATAAATTTAAAAAATCATTGCCTTGAGAAGGGATGTTGTCACTGAACAAATAGTAGAAGGAAGAAATAATCCAGAGGCATCAATATGCCACTTTGCATGTGGAGTTCTCACAGGTCATCCTACTGCGAATGGCTGCCTCTTCCAATTTTGAACCATCCCTCAATTGACATACTCTGCCCAATTACAGGCTGGGAGCTTAGGCTTCCACCTGTGGATACAAAAAGCAACTGCCAGTTTACTCCTGTCAGGTTGGACTGCAACCTTACAGGATCCAACTTGTCCAGCTCAGTGGCCATTATCACTAGCATCTGACAGGAAAAGGAAGTCCATAGTCACACTCAGGGTGGACCTCTTTAGAAATGTGGAATGACAGCACTACAAGTAAAAATAAAGCTACCTGCCTCAGCCAAGGAAAACAAAGCTACCTGCCTCAGCCAAAGAAGGGAAGATTAGCTAAACAAAAGAAGATAAAAATCTATTAAAATGCTAGCCATTTTCTATTGAACCTCAACAGACCCTGCTCCTGACATCGTTTTGCTATGTGTAAATGGGGCATAGGACGTATTAAGAATACGCTTGGCCTGCAAAGTGTTCATTCTTCCATAACTAACGGGAAATGCATATCTTTCAGAAGACACTTTACAGGAAATAGTTGCTTATTCTTTTTTTCCAGCTGAGCTAAACCCTGAAAGTGTTCTCTGGTGGCTCTCAAAAGAACAGAACGGAAAGGATAAAAGTCACGTTACAGCAGCAGCTAAAAAACTCTGTACACCGAAAGGATTTTAAGAGAGTAAGATTCTGCATGAATTATTTAGTGGATTCTCTTAGACAGTGTCTGCATACTGCCTTGGTTTCCAGAGATACCCCCCAAAGCTTTTTTTAGGAATGTTGCAGATTTAGCATGCTCTCACTTTGTCAGTGGCAGTAGATAACACTCTTCGTTCACTCCAACTTTATGCTTCACTGTAAATATTGCTTATGTGGTCCAAACTGAGAAAAGATTGTGGGTTTTGTTGTTATTATTGGCAACAAATCCTACCATTCAGTTTTCATTTTCCAGGATCTAAACCTAAGATATGAATCACAACTTTAACTTCCCACATGTCTTATTTCAAATAAATTCTCAAATAGGTCAGGCTGGGCAAGATGTTTTATACACAGAGATCATTAAGTAGCATAGACACACTATTCCTCAAAAAGTGTGTTAAGCTGGGTCGAATACAAGCACATTTTACACCAGCACTGATATTTTTGAAGTGGTTACTTCATTATTTTTTAAATAGACCAAAACAGATTCAACTATCAAAGGCAACCCTCTGTCTATCAGCACATAAATCAAACAGTTGCTCTAGGGCACCAGTCCCAAACTTTTCAAGTCATGGAGCACTTTTCAGGAGAGAAATTCGTCACAGAGCACTAATTTTCACCTAGCACCTATATACTAAACCAAATGACGGCAGTATTTTTCTTTCCAATCTCATCACGGAGCACTGGGAGATGTTCCGTGGAGCACCAAGTGCTCAGTGGAGCACAGTTTGGGAACCGCTGCTCTAGGGAAACAAATTATTTGGCCACTTGCGATTATATTAGGAGTTCAGTTGCTAGCATATTTTAGCATTCTTTTAAGAGCCGTGGCTCTATGGAGAGAAAGAATGTAAATGTTTTGATCCAACGGAGAAGGAAGAACACTTTCTAGTTTGCCTATGGCAGCAAAAACAAAACAAAACAATAACACAGGAATGCTTGTCAACCCTTAAGCCAGTCTCCACGATCTCCACTGTCAGAGGACTGCACTTTACACCTGACACCCAGGCAGACTTGGCACAATGTCATCAAAAACCAGCCAACCTTGGAGAGCAGCCCAGCAGCACGATGCCGACACAAGACAGAGAAGGGAAGGTGCGAGTCCAAAATAGCAACTCTCCTTGCAAGAATGCAAGGCCCCTGGCAACCCTGGTGAAACTAGCCCTAAACTCCTGGCTCCCTTTTTATCAACTCTGTTCTCATCCTGTCTGAGGGCCAAATCTGATATTAGCAGGCATGCTTTTTCAAGGTCAGGCTCTGCTTTTTTGTTGGTTGAAGGCATAAAAATAAGTTGTTACAGTTTTCTAAGCCAGAAGCATATTTACAGGAAGGAAAAGTTAATCTTTCCCACCCCAATTTCACTCCCCCAGAACAACCACCACAAAAGAACTCTGATTTGAATATGCGGAAGCACTCCTAGGCAGGCAATCTTTTCTGTTTTCATTTAGATTTACTAATCAATGTCTAGGGTTGCCAACTTCCAGGTGCTAGCTGGAGATCTCTTGCTATTACAACTGACCTCCAGCCGATAGAGTTCACCTAGAGAAAATGGCCACTTTGGCAATTGGACTCTAGGGCATTGAAGCCCCACCCCTCCCCAAACCCCACCTCCTCAGGCTCTACCCCAAAAACCTCCCGCCGGTGACAAAGAGGGACCTGGAAACCCTATCAATGTCACTCAAAATTTTAATCTTCTGTAAAAATCCAAATAAGAATGCAGGTGGACACTTCCATATTTTATTCAGTATTTTGCACTCGACTGAACAATCCAAGGTTGCAAATCCTGTATGTATGAGCTAGCATTTCAAGAATCGGGAGATAAACTCAATGGAAGTTCTAATTAAAAAATGAGCCTTTTTTTAAAAAGAGCTAGTTCAAGCCTTTCCAAGTGTTTCCAGCAGCTGAGGGCTCAGCGCCAACCATCAACAGTGCTTAGCTCAGCACTTGTTATATAATCCCATAATGTTTTCGACCTTTGTTCTAAACGGAAGGGTGGAATCCGCTTGGGTCAAACAGTCAGCTCCGTGGCACAGTACAGAAAGCAAAGTGCACAAACCACACCAGGACACCAAGATTCCTGCATACAAAACTAAATTGTCGACTGATAACGGAAAATAACCCTTCAATTCATGTATGTTGCCAGAGAACAATATTTTAATGTTGATAGGGAAATAACATACAACAAAATCAATTAATTCAAGAAGTGGAAGGGGGTGAACCCCCCCCCCCAGTTTGAGGCATATTAGTTGTAAAGAATACCCACCTCTTTCAAACTTCCACATATGCTCCACATTCCGTGTGAGGCTGCAGGCTTGGCCATACAGTGTCTTTCTTTTCCCATCAGATCTTTTGTACATAGTCTCCCTTCCAAACTAATACACCTCCCATCTAACAGGCAGGATGGCACAGCAGTCAGGGGTGCAGCCTGCTGCTGCATGCAAGGATCTGTAGATTGGGGATCCATAGATTCTCAGCACTGTGATCAGAAAATGAATAGAACTGGACATCTCCACACAGAGAAACAGCTCTCCCAAACTCCCTTTCTCCCACATCAGATGATGTGGCAAGGGGCCAAAACTCTCTGACACACAAAGTCACACAAAGTGTGGCTCAAGGCCAAACTGGACGTGATTTTTTTTTCAAAGCGCCGGTTCCAGTTCCCCAGACCCGACTCTGTCTCCCCACTGTCATGCTGCAGTTGCGTGGAAATCAGTTTAAAGCTGAAGAAGAGCCCAATGGGGCTAAGAATGTCATCGCAGGGGAGGAGAGGCTCCTGCCTCCCCCAATTTTCCATGTTTCCACACTGGGGGGGGGAGAGTTGTTTCCCCATTTCCCCTGCTCCACATATTTGGGGAGCATTTGGGAAGGGGCTGTGGCTCAGTGGTAAAGCTTCTGCTTGGCATGCAGAAGGTCCCACATTCAATCCCCGACATCTCCAATTAAAGGGACTAGGCAAGTAGGTGATGTAAAAGACCTCTACCTGAGACCCTGGAGAGCTGCTGCTGGTCATAGTAGACAATACTGACTTTGATGGACTGAGGGTCTGATTCAATATAAGGCAGCTTCATGTGTTCATGCACATGCAGAAGCAAAAAGGGGGAATAATTCCCCCAGTGCTGTTTCAGCATGGAAAACAGAGTTTTCTATATTATAAAGTTTTAACTTGATATCCAAATATCTTGGTAGAACTCTTGTGGCTGCATAAGACTGTTCCAGTCCAACAAAATGTACGCTTTCGATTTTCAATTTTTTATTTTCCCTTAGATCGTGAAAATTAAGATACATGAGCTAAAGGCAGCAGTTTGCAGGTCTCTCAAGTATTCAATATATTTGCCATTTTGCATGCACAACTAATAAGGTATTTATACTTTAAATCCCATAAATATACCAAATAGTATAATTTCATATGCTAACTAAGTTACAAATGGTGCATTGTATGTTATTAAAGCAATAAAATAAGTTTAGGTTTGACAGGAAAGTAAGTGTTGCATATATTTCAATGCTTCATAGAAATTCAGTAACTGCCCTCCCCTCCAATAATAATAAAACCCTGGGAAAACCTGCTTTTCAGAATTTCTGGAACATCTCTACCCTAACAGTTGTCATTAAAAAGGAACAAGCAAACTACTAAAAGGGGGGGGGGAGTTACTGCTGAAGACAGGCTTTTTTTTAATTTAAAAAAAAGTGACGTATCAACAGCCATTCCAGTGTTGTTTGAAGTTAAGGACAGTCTACTCTCACGTGAACCTATGACCACTACAGTCATCCTCAAGGACTGTGCTTCAGGTGCCCATGTCATCTGAGGTTAGCTGGGTCACATCCTGAGAAAGGGCCTTTTCGGTCTTAGCACCAAAACTATGGAATTTCATTCCTCGGCTTTCCCCCCAATAATGATCTTCTGCCATTGTCCTGCTTTGATTGGCATTCCATCATTCTCCTTCTGCGTGTTTAAAGATTTTGTTTAATTGTTACTTTGAACTGTGTCCACTTTTAAAGCTGCTTTTTATATTTTTGATTGTTCACTGCTTTGGGGAGCCTAAGTTGGATGGAAAGGCAGCCTAAAATATTTTCAATAAAGAAAAATAGAATAAAGTTTGTGTGTGCTCAAAATCCAAGTGTTATGACAACTTGTCAGAACCTGACAGATCTAAAATGGAAAAATTCTATACAGACCATTTCCTCCCAACGGAAATGCAGTAGCAGATGGGCATCTGTAATGGTAGAGAGCATTATTTACTCAGTTGACCCAGTTCTAATGAACAGTACATAGGACAAGACTTATTTTGCGCTTCTCAATCTGAAACAAAATAGTATTTGATTTTTTAATACCCTATTTAGGAATGTTCATCACTATACCATTTTCGCTGTATATGCATAGTAGAAAACGTTCCTGCCCCTTCAAAGATAAGTGTTGCAATAAGATCACTAAGGGATGGCCTTACATTTTACATCCCCAAAATACTATGTATTAAGACAACAAAAACTGAGCTCATCTTATGGCAACACAGACTGCATACTCTTTAGACCAGTGGTTCTCAATCTTTTTTGCTCCATTCTGCCCTTTCACCATTGTTCAGAATATAATTCCCCCCTTCCCAAGGTAGTTATAAACTTTATTGAATGTTGCAGATTTTACAGATTGTACATAATCTACAGGACATCACACTTGGTTGAATAGTGGTCCCAATTCCCCCCTGGAACCCTAAAATCCCCCCCCAATCCCCCCTTGTGGAGAACCCATGCTTTAGACCAGGGGTGGGGAACCTTTTTCCTGCCAAGGGCCATTTGCACATTTATAACATCATTCAGGGGCCATACCAGGTGTAAATCTCCTGGTGGGGCGGGGGGGAGAGGCTAGGGTTCCCAGGTGTCCAGCCACCACTTGGAGGTTGGCAACCCCAGGGGAGGCCACACAGAGAAGGCCTGCAGGGCGCCACTGCTACCCCCTCCAGGCGGGAGGGCAGCCAGCGGTGGGCCCGAGCAAACGAGCCACCAGGGGGGCGCAGACCAGTCGATTGGCAAGGGAGGAAGGAAAACAGAAAAAAAGGAAAAGGGAGGGAGAAAGAGAGAGAAAGGGAGAAAGAAATGGAGGGGGAGAAAGAAAGAAAAGGATGGAGGGAAAGAAAGAAAAGGATGGAGGGAGACAAGGAGACAGAAAAAGAGGAAGAAAAGAGAAAAGCCTTCCCCCCCCCACACACACACACACACACCTGCGCAGCCGACCCCGCACCACTGGGCCCCAGTCTCCCCACTTCCCCCGTCCACACACACACACCCGGCGGCGCACGGAGCCCCACGCGACCAGACCCCAGTCTCCATGCCCTCCCCCCACAGAGTCCACAAAAGCCCCCCTCCCGAAGCCCGATCGGCTCCCACATGCATGCTCTGCCGCTGGGAGTCGCCGGCCTCTTTCCCCCCTCCCTCTCGCTGCTCAACAGCCGACAGGCAGTGAGAGGGGCTTACAATGTGCCGCGGCGTTCCTGCACGCCGTGGCTGTAGGGGGCAGCCTTGGGGGAAGCATCCCTCCCCTGTCGCCGACCAACAGCCAACAGCTGGCGAGAGGAGGTCCAAAGGGTGCCGAAGCGCCCCTGTAAGCCGCGGCCCCAGGAACACCCTCGGGGAGGGCCGCCCTGTGCCCCGCCTCCACAGCAGGGCCCCAGAGCTCCCGAGGACCACAAACAATGTCCTCGGGGGCCGCATACGGCCCCCGGGCCTGAGGTTCCCCATCCTTGCTTTAGACCTTTGCATGTCAACTTGGACTAATCTGAACCCACCTCTCAATGCAGACTGGTTCAGCCCAAGAGCAACACTGGTGTGGGCTGATTCTAGCCAATCCCAATACCAGAGTGGCAGCCAAGGACAGTTAAGGAAGAAGCAACACAATGGGTTTAGCTAGTGGGAGATTACCTTCTGTTACTTCTAGCCGCTTTGATCATATTTCAAATGGATTTTACAAAACAATAGAAGAAGAAGAGTTGGTTTTCATATGCCGACTTTCTCTACCTTTTAAAGAGAATCAAGTCAGTTTACAATCTCCTTCCCTTCCTTTCCCCACAACAGACACCTTGTGAGGTAAGTGGGGCTGAGAGAGTTCAGAGAGAATTGTGACTAGCCCAGGGTCCCCCAGCTGGAGTTGGGAAACCAACCTGGTTCACCAGATTAGACTCAACTCCACCACTTATGTGGAGGAATAGGGAATCAAAACCAGTTCTCCAGATTAGAGTCCACCGCTCTTAACCACTATACCATGCTCTTACAAACTCTTACTTCATGAGAACAGGTGGTGACTTGGGAAGTCCCTAGTTCAAATCTTCCCTTGCCATTAACTGACTAGATGCTCCCACTCCTTCTGCCTTACCTGCTCCAATCCAACTGTAATATAGAGGTAATAAATAATAAATGGTCCAGTGTTGTTTATTGTAAGGATTACCACAAGGCATGTGAAGATTATCAAACATGCAATGTGTGATGTTAACTATTATTACTGGATTTGGATGGGCCAGAAATACATACATCATTTGGGAGTCTGTCATTCTATGACAGTGGACTGTAATTACAAGAAACAATTTCACAAAGGAAGAGAAAAAAACAATGTAATTACAAGAAACAATGTCACACAGGAAGAGAAAAACAAACAGGAGTTAACAGTAGACGATAATCACATGACTGAGCCACATTTTTCTGCATGCATAAGGAGGGGGACTTCTGCACACACACAAACACGATGTTTCTAGAACAACATGGGATCACTCTACAGGTTAGTTTTACACTACTGATGACTCATTGATGCCATAGTAATCCTGCTCAGTACAAGAGGACAGCAGGCACAGACATTTCATGTTCCTGAGGTCATGCCCTGAGAAGCAGGCCCAATTAAGGTTGCATTCAGACATCACAGGTTGGATCTAATCACCTGTATCAGTTCAAAACAGTTTTATCTTGGCTTATTTCTTGCCCACAAACTGGCATCTTAAATTCACTTTCTTAAAGCAATGAATTTTAAATCGTAGCAAATAGTTGTGGGCGCGAAGGATTCCTAAACCAGAAATCTTCTATTTTCTATGCATAAGGGGAGCAGAAAAGAGTGCAAGCCTATTTTGCTCAGATCATAAATAAATTGTGGTTTGTTTATAATGGCTGAATAGAGCCTAAGATGAGTCAGTGCAAACTGACACAAGACTGGGATATTTTAAGAATTTGGGAGAAATCTGGCAAACCTAATTAGTAAGTACATGCATGTGTAAACTCAACTTGCCATTTTCCCATTGAGGCAGGATATTTCCCATCCAGCTCCCATTGTCCATAAGTGCTCTGGAAGCCAGCAGAAGGGGAAGGGGGAAACCTACAGTTGGCATGATGGTATTATATCACCTTCAGGGTGAAACCCAGAGAGCTTCTGGTGATTTCTAGAGCAGCATGACATCACTTCCAGGTTCCCCCCACCAAAGTGACATAACACAATTACCCAATGGAGCCCCTCCAGACTCCCACCGGTTGCCAGTCACTGAGAGAGTTCAGAGAGAACTGTTACTTGCTCAAGGTCACCCAGCTGGCTTCATGTGTAAGAACCCCCCTAGGGTTGCCAACCTCCAGGTAATAGCTGGAGATGTCCTGCTACTACAACTGATCTCCAGCCAATAGAGATCAGTTCACCTGGAGAAAATGGCAGCTTTGGCAACTGGAATGTATGGCACTGAAGTCCCTTCCCTTCCCTCCCCAAACCCCACCCTCCTTAGGCTCCACCCCAAAAACCTCCCACTGGTGGCAAAGAGGGACCTGGCCACCCTGTTCCTTACACTAATGGTTTTGATCATTAGCAATCCTCTGATTGGTAGCTGTAATATGGCAGCTGCTTGTAGTCCTTCTCAGCCTGGGATATAACTGTAGACTCCAGTATAGAGCACAATGTGTTGTGTGCCAACTTAATACTCGTAAAGGAATCTTAAGTATGCCCCTCTTAACTGCTAAAATTGTATGCCTGTATTCATATATTAGAGCAACTTTTCCCACCTGTCACTCCACCACCTTATCCCAAATATACAGTACAATACAATATCAAAATTGAACATCTAGGAAAGGCAAAGCAAATTTCCAGGACAACATAGCCAAAAAAGTATTGTATATAACAAATATTTAACATACATAACAAAACTGCATAAAACTGATATTTTTGGAGAAAGAGAGCAAAATTTATATTTGAGAATATAAACTGGAGCCTTGACAGGAAAAAAAAATCAAGGACAACAGGTCTCTTGTATTCCTATTTTACTCATCTCCTTTGTAGCTGGATACAGGCCAGAATTAAGACACACACTGCATTGTCAACACACTAGATAATGCACACAATGCTTTGTTTTGCTTATGAGTCATCTCATAAGAACTCAAAAGTTATGCTGTAGTCCTCATCAAAGTCTGATTCTATCCCTTCCTTTAGAAAATGAGACAACTTTCACTAAATTGTGGATTAAAATCCACAACTGAAAGTCTTTAGCTAAAAGGGCACCACTGCTGCCCAGTGTTCAGGAAATCATCTTAAGATGCGCATGAATTCATCTTGGCTGCAATGTGAACTAGACAGACAGGCATTTCAATAGATATAGCACACAAAAATATACTAAATAGATAATACAAACAGAGAATGTAAACCACTTCAGATAATAAAGTTGCATGCTGCTTTCTCCTAATCTTCAAGACATTGAACATCCTGGACTGCTGTTCCAGAAGCACAGACCATTATTAGTTCCCCCTACACTGGAGGAAATAGTCAAATGCAGAGTTTTCCATGTGCACACAAAATGGGAATTTTAAGTGACCATGCACACAAGTAAAGTGATCCATGTGAATGGATGGGCACAGCCAATGCAATTTTATGCACGGTACTAAGGGATCCCTTTGCAGAAAAGATGTAAGTACATGTCTCACTGAATGTGTTGATAGAGCTCAGAATCCAATTCATAAAGTTTGAACCACTGCATACAATTGTTTCCTCTTATGGTACTGGTTGCATACAAGCATGTCTGAGTTCATTGCCAGGGGCATTGGTTTCTCCTGGTCATAGATTACTATTCCAGCTTCCCTGAAATTGCTACACTGGAGAGCTTGAGTACCAGCATGGTGATCCTCCACTGTAAGTCAATTTTTGAAGACATGGATTTCCCAAGCTAGTCCAGAGTGACAATGGTCTTCAGTTTGTCTTTTAAGACATCAGAATTCCAGACATTTACAAGGGGCTATAGATTTCAATACGAAACATCCAATCCCCAGTTTCTCCAGAGAAATGGCTTCTTTGAGGAAGCTATCAACATAGCAAAGATGCAGTTGAAGAATGCAGATCCACAGAGAGGGCTGATGGAATACAGAGCTACCCCTCTCGCTGCAGAGTTGCTCATGCACTGTTGTATCAGGACAATTCTGCAAATAGCCTCAAATCAGATCCTCCCCCAGAAAATAGAAGAACTGATTAAGTGTGAAAGCCATGGGAGAGAAAGACAAAAGAGGAATTATCACACAAATCATGGGGCTCAAGTGCAAGAAAACTTCAAGCCTGATGTGGTTGTTGGGTTTGTGATAAACAAACATCTGTTAGAAGGCACACACACCACACTTTTATTGGGCAGTCATTCCAAAGGAGAAATTTAGGTGAAACATTTTCCATCTGACTCAAGCTTACTGGAAAGAAACCTCCAAGACAATAATTATGAGGAGATACAACGGCCATTTATGCAGGGTCAGTTTTGAAGCTCGCTCAAAGCTCTTTTTTAAAAATGCGACCTTTAAAATGACTATTCACGGTCCTGACACAAAAGGAGAAATTCCACCACCACCCCGCCACTCGCCTGCTCCTTTGTTCCTTCCATTAGCCAACCGCCGTTTGCATAGCTAATGTCCGGCTGTCGTTTTGCATGGTTCCTTCAGGAGATTCTTCGGTGTGGGGCCGGAGCAAATACAAAAGGTTGTGTTAAAGGGGCTCTTAAGTAATGTGAAGCAGGTATGCGCTGGCTTCGCAGTCACTTCCTGAACGACAGTTCACCATGAAAAACTAAAAAAAATATATGTGGGGCAATTCAGCCTGGAACACGCTGCTCATTACCAAGCATAAATGGCCAACGAGTGACAGGTAGGCGACTGAGGAAGGATAAACCCCCTGACTCAATATAGATTTAGCAGCAGGTGAAAAAACTTCATCCATCCAGAGAAAAAGAATCTTCCCCAGTGTACTTTTTTTAAGATTGCAGATATTTCTGCAAACCTGGGTGTTGGTTTTTTTCAGGTTTGTAGAATGATCTGTCTTGTCTGTCCATGGGACCAGTCTCTTTATTTAAGTATCCACCTATGGGGTAATGTTAAGAGTTATATTGATACTAATCAGCTCAACTAAAAACACACTTTTGTGGACACCAGTAAAGGGGGGGGGGCAGATTAACGATCGTAAGAAGCAGTGAAGAGTCACTAAGAGAAAGTTAACCTTTAGAAAGTTAGCAAGAACTTTTTTATGCCGGCTTCGGGGCAAATTTTTTGTTTTTGTTTTATATGAGGCTGTATTGCTGCTTTTAAGCGCTTAATCTTGATGCTAAATGTTACTGTATTTTATGTTGTACTGCAAGTCACACAGAAGTTCCAGGAGACTGTGAAGACAGACAGAAATCCCCAGAGTAATAAAAAATAGGCTTTGGTTCTTCCACAAATATGAACCCTATCTGTCTGGATGCATTAGAGATTGTCAGTTTCTCCTCAATGAGCCCAGCATTTGGCTGGGGAGGGTGGGGCAGAAATGTAATAAAATACATACATACATACATACATACATACATACATACATAAATGTCACATGAAATTGTATCAGGCTGTATCAGAAAAATAAATAATGAAATATTGTATCTTTATACAACAGGCCCACATTTGAAATACTGAATTACATACTGCATTTTTTAAAAAAAAAAACCTGCATTTTCTATACTATTGGACTTCAGTACAGCCTGAATTATGGGAGGCAATTAAATTACTGTTTAAAAAAAAAAAAATCAGCTGGTGGAGCCAGATGTTGTTTACTAATTTATGAGGCACAGACTGAGGTACCCATCATATTGCCCTCCTTTAAGCAGAGCCATCAAAATGCAAACCCAACACACAATGCTGTTTACACTTGCACTGTCAGCAACAGGCATGCCAGATCTAATCAGGCTGTAAGCAAGCACCACAGGGGCTGAATCTGGGGGTTCAAACTAAGTTCAGTAGGTTGCCTGAACCAGACTAGCTAACAAACGCAAAGAGAAGAACAACCAAAACAATGAAGAGGGGCAAAAACAGAGATTTAAAGTGCTGGAGTGAGATGAGTGTGGGAACTGAATTTTTGAAAAGAAGAAAGAAGGCAAAAAGACAAAAGTAGAGAAGAGAGGGGGGAAGAGAGAGAGCATGGGTACACAGGTGCGAAGAAGAAGGGTTGGTTTTTATATGCTGACTTTCTCTACCACAAGGCAGAATCAAACCGGCTTACAATCATCTTCCCTTCCCCACAACAGACACCCTGTGAGGTAGGTGGAGCTGAGAGAGCGTGACTAGCCCAAGGTCACCCTGCTGGCTTCGTTTGTAGGAGTGGGGAAACCAACCCAGTTCACCAGATTAGCGTCCACCACACATGTGGAGGAGTGGGGGATCAAACCCGGTTCTCCAGATCAGACTCCACCACTCCAAACCACTGCTCTTAACCACTACACCACGAAGGCAGTTGCATTTCAACAAGAACAAGCCTACATATGTGATTAGATCAAATCTGACAAAGGGAACTTTGACTCTAGAAAGTTTATACTGTGGAAATCTTGTTGGTCTTTAAGGTGCTACTAGACTCAAATCTTACTCTTCTACTGAACTCTATGGCATTGAAGTCCCTCCCTTCTCCAAAACCCGCCCTCCTCAGGCTCCCCCCCCAAAAAAATATATATCTCCAGGTATTTCCCAATCAGGAGCTGGCAACCCTAGCTGCAGACTAAATATAATTCCTAAAACCTTCTACCCCGTCCTCCTCAACAATCACACAATAATGTTTGGAAGAGAGAAAATTATATATAAACAATTATATATAACAAAGAGTGGGGACTGAGGGGGCTCTTGGTCTTGCTTGCACACACACAAGGAACAAGTGCAACATAAGAACATAAGACATTAACACCTAGCTTAAAAAATTAGCGATGTAGGCCCAACAGACATTAGAAGAACCATCAGATACTAGAAGAGCTTTAAAATGCTAATAGGAACTGCTCAGGCCCCTGATTCAGATTATGGCTACATGGGGGTCAGGGTAATTCCCCCCAATACAGTTCTGATGATTGTTTGATTTCTCTAGTGTTGCCAACCTCCAGGGGGTTAAATCTAAAGAAATTGGCACGTATGCTGAACAAACACTAGTTGAAGAAAACTGCAGCACCCAGGCTCCACTATTAACCCAAATTTCTAAATATTCTTAAACAAGAA
This sequence comes from Euleptes europaea, assembly GCF_029931775.1. Lineage (NCBI taxonomy): Eukaryota > Metazoa > Chordata > Lepidosauria > Squamata > Sphaerodactylidae > Euleptes > Euleptes europaea. Next base: position 97,585,824 of record NC_079312.1, on the reverse strand, counting down.
AGTAAATACAAAATACAAATAACAGCAGTGCAGACAACCAAGGTATACTTTCTTTATATATATTCTTTACTTTACAGGAATTCAAAGCAAACTGCAAAATTAATCAGCTGAGGAGTTCCACATTCCAACTCAAAGTCCCAAATCAAGGTCCAAATACACGGTTACATCACCTGCCAGCATGGCTCACTCAGTCCATAAACATCCAGTACTTAAAGAAAACTAGCTAGTTCAAATTCACTATTGAGACCTGCAGTGGTCAGTGTTTTAAAGAGATACACGAATTTCATTTCTTGTCTACGTAAGATTTTGGCCACGTCCTCATGGTGATATTGACGAGGTTTATATTACCATAGTGCAAAAAACAATAGGTCAGTATCAGAATGTCCTTTTTGCAGGTATTCTCGCTCTGTGTTTGCCAATGCACAATTTTAATTGGCGGGATGTCGAGCCTATGTACATTAAAAAACACGGACAGATAATGGCAAAAATAACATTTTTAGATGAACAGTTGGTGAATTGCTGTAGCGTATACTTAAAATTGGAGCTGGAAGAGCTCACTTCCTTGATAGGCAGACTAAAAGGACAAACCGCGCATGCGCCACATTTATGGTGCCCTCGAATGTTAACTCCTTCATTACTGGGTGTCTTGTCTGTTTTGACCAAAAAATTCCAAAATGATTTAGTTTTCCTGAGGCCAAACACCGGTGGTTCAGAGCAGCCAGGCACATTGTACAAGACATGCCAGTGACGGCGAATAATTCTCTGTATTTCATGCGTGAGGTGATTAAATTCCAAAGAGGCATGTATTCTGGGAAGTCTATCCCCCGATTTAGTTTGGGGGCGGAGTAGCGTCTCCCGATCCTTCATGGCCACTCTAATCATAGCGTTAGTAATAATGGAATCCTTATAACCTCTCTTAGTAAGTTTCCTATTCAAATCATTTGCTGCCAAAATAAAGTCTTAAAGGCGGTGGCTGCAGATCTCCTGCTATAACAGTTGATCTCCAGGCGACAAAGATCAGTTCACCTGGAGAAAATAGCTGCTTTGGAAGGTGGATTCTGTGGCATTATATCCCATTGAAGTCCCTCCCCTCCCCAAACCCTGCCCTCTTCAGGCTCCACCCCCCAAAATCTCCAGGTATTTCCCAATTCAGAGCTGGCAACCCTAGATTTCTCAAAAGAAACCAGTGGCCACACTATCTTTTGCTTACATTTTTCCTCTGAGGAATAATAATAATAATAATAATAATCTTTAAAAAAACAAACAAAAAACAATCTGTCACTTTAGCTAGTGACCTGCTTGCAGGTGATCATCAGGCTGGTCTGATGTACTCAAAAAGCTTCAATATGTCCAATTGTGTGGGAAAACCAATCACATATCAGCAATTAATACTAATTGGTTATAGCCGCATTCAATTTTGTTTTTGTTAAAGGAAAAGGAAAATGTATCATTCAGAGATAGGGTTGCCAGCTCTGGGTTGGGAAATACCTGGAGATTTTTGGGGTGGAGCCTGAGGAGGGTGGGGTTTGGGGAGAGCCTTCAATGCCATAGAGTCCAACTGCCACCGCAGCCATTTTCTCCAGGTGAACTGATCTCTATCTGCTGGAGATCAGTTGTAATAGCAAGAGATCTCCAGCTACTACCAGGAGGTTGGCAACCCTATTTTGAGATGAGACTTACAACTCTGGTGCCTCATTGTACCTTATAGCTATCACCCTCAGTGCCTGTCCTTGACTTTCATACTTGCCAAATCTGTACCAGTTTGTGCATGCATGTTAGAGTTGCCACCCTGCAGGTGGTATCTGGAGATCTCCTGCTATTACAACTGATCTCCGGGCAACAGAAATCAGTTCACCTGGAGAAAATGGCCGCTTTGGAATGTGGACTCTATGAGATTACACCCCACTGAAGCCCCTCCCTTCCCCAACTCCCTCCCTCCCCAGGCTCCAGCCCCAATATCTGCAGGTATGTCTCAACCCAGAGCTGGTAACCCTAATGCATGTTCTTGCGCAGCCTTATGGAAATTCTAGTCTCTCCCCAGTCCCCACATGCACAAAAAATGTATAAAATCTTCTAGACGGCTAAAAGCCATGTACACTTGTGCTTGTCAAAACAAACTAGTCCTGGCACGTATAGAGATGTAGAGGCCAGTGGGGGAGGGGGGGGAGAGAGACACAACAGAAAAATTCAAGGGGAATTCTTTTTCCCCTGAGGACTTTCTTCATTTTTCTGAGGGAAAATTTGGAAATTCTGGGGAAGTACTGAAAATAAACTCCTATGAAAATTTTTCTTATTTTGAATGAGTGAAACAGTTTTAAAAACAAGGTGGGCTTTCTGCAGACAAATTCAGCTCTTAAATCCAAGGTGAATTTTTGCGCCTAGAAGGATATCTAATCTTCATGACAGGAGTATGCAGAGCTTTCCTTACTTCAGCTGTTAACATGCCTTCTGTTGACCTTTTCACCTCTCCCTCAAACCAGTGTGATGGATACACCCACAGATTGGGTAACACAGTCTGTTGCTCTACTTTGCTGGAGGAGGGAAAAGATCAAAAGAATTGGAGAAAAAACTGGACTCAGAAGAAAAATTCTGAAAGTTTCATTGAGAACTGAGCTCTCCCTAACCAGAGAGCAAAAAGTAAGCTATATGTGCTAAGATAGTGTAGGGTGCATTAGCTTACAGTTTTCTCTCAAGTATTTAGAGAGCCAGCGTGGTGTAGTGGCTAAGAGCGGTGGACTCTAATATATAATCTGGAGAACCAGGTTTGATATCCCACTCCTCCATATGAGCAGCAGACTCTAATCTGGTGAACTGAGTTGGTTTCCCCACTCCTACACATGAAGCCTGTTGGGTGACCTGGGGACAGTCGCAGTTCTCTCAGAACTCTCTCAGCTCCACCTACCTCACAAGCGTTATTCCATGCTGGCTTTCATAGGGTGGTTTCTGTTGAGCAGTAGCAGGCAGCCTGGCCTAGCTGAGTCGTGTAAGTCAGGTAGATAACAAGTCACTGAGTGACTTAGAACTACAGAGTAGGGTCTTGAAGACCCAGTTTCACATCCCCATCATGCTGTGGAAGCTCACTGGGTGATTTTGGACCAGTCGCATACTTCCAACCTAACCTACCTCAAAGGTAGACTAAAAAGGAGGCGAGGAGAATAATGGAAGTTGCTTTGGTCCCCACTGCAGAGAAAGGTGGGGTACAAATGAAGTAAATAAATAATACATATAGCTGAAGATGGCAGGCAAACAGATGGTAGGTTGGAGAATGGCTGAGAAGGAGAGAATGAGGCAGGGAAAGGGAAGAGGATATAGGGGTTGCCAGGTGGAGGGGGAAAGTAAATAGTGGGGGGAGGGGGATACAGGGGAAAGAGAGGTGCCATCCCACAAGTAGGAAAAAAAATCGGTAAAATTCAGATCCGGCAAAATTCGGCCCGTTTTTATTCGGGAAATGTCGAAGTCCGAGCTCCCCCAATTCGGATCCGTGGAATTCAGTACACAATTTGGAGTTCGCAAATAAATGCACCCATTTACAGCCATTAAAAACACATTCGCGCCTTTCCGCGGCTCCGGGAGGCATGTTTGGAGGTAGAGGCCCCAAACTTTCAGTGTAGCTTGAGGGGACCCTTCTTGCAAGAACCCCCAAGTTTTGTAAAGATTGGGTCAGGGGGTCCCGAGATATGGGGCCCGGAAGGGGTCCCCCCCAAAATCGCCTATTGGAATAAAGACATTAAAAACACATTCGCGCCTTTCCACGGCTCCGGGGGGGGGCATTTTTGGAGGTAGAGGTCCCAAACTTTCAGTGTAGCTTGAGGGGGCCCTTCTTGCACGAACCCCCAAGTTTTGTAAAGATTGGGTCAGGGGGTCCCGAGATATGGGGCCTGGAATGGGTCCCCCCAAAAATTGCCCATTGGAATAAAGCCATTAAAAATACATTCGCGGCTTTTCACAGCTCCAGGGGGGGCATTTTTGGAGGTAGAGGTCCCAAACCTTCCGTGTAGCTTGAGGGGACCCTTCTTGCAAGAACCCCCAAGTTTTTTAAAGATTGGTTCAGGGGGTCCCGAGATATGCGGTGTCCCCCCCATCTGCCTATTGGAATGAATGGGGGCAGGCGATCCATAATGTGCATCTAGAGAGCGGCAAATCCAAGGCAAAACCTCCCATTGTTTCTGGGGCAGCCAGAGAGAGACTTACCACCAACCCACACTGACCTCCAGGCGAAGGTGGCAACCAGTGAAAACAGCAACAATCACACTTGCAAAGAGATCAAGCCCCCCCACCAGGACAGGTCACCCCCCCTTTGCCCCCCCCCACACAGTAGAAGCCAGTCTGTGGCTTCTAAGAGCTGATGTAACTACGCCAAAAGTGCATCCCGCTCAAAGCGTAAGTAAGCAGCGTGAGTATCATGAGTAATGTACGTATCTTTTCATTTCAACACAGCCAAAATGCATCTTATAATGCTACTTGCGTAAGTGTGACCTGCGCATATTGCATATCTTCAATACTGATCGATTTCATGCTGCTGGATTCAAATCTTCCACAGCAACAATCACACTCGCAAAGAGATCAAGCCCCCCCCCGGACAGGTAACCCCTCCAAATCACACTCCACAGAGGCAATTAAGCCCCCCCCCCCAGCAGAACAGCCCCCCCGAACCAGAAGACGCAAATTCCAAACGAAGGAGAAGAACGGGCCAGACAGAGAGAGACTCAGTGACATGGGATGTACTAAAACGAATGACAGGCTAGCCCATTATAAACAACAGGAGCGGCTGCACAGCCCACTGGAAACAATAGGAGCCAGCCAGAGAGAGACTCTGTTAACCCACAGTTAACTCCAGACGAAGTTGGCAACCGGTGAAAACAGCAGAAAGCAGAGTCTCACACAGAGGCAATCAAGCTCACCACCCAGCAGAACAGGTAAACCCCCTCCTGGCTTCCCCCCCCCTCTCTCTCACACACACACACACACACACACACACAGAATCTCCCCCCCCCCACATACACACAAACAGGAAAAAAGTTATAGAGAAAAGCCCCAAAATGGGTCCCCTCAAGCTACACTGAAAGTTTGGGACCTCTACCTCCAAAAATGCCCTCCAGAGCCGTGGAAAGCCGTGAATGTGCACAAGCACCACCCCCCACCCACGGGGATCTCTCTCACACACAAACAGACACTCCCAGTCTCTTTCTCTCCCCGGGCCACGCAGCAGCTGGGGTCACGCATCCATGACCGATTGGCCAGAGGAAGACCCAGCTTGGCCACTGATTGGCCGTGGGAGAATGCTGCTTTGGGGGTGCTGAACTTGTATGAATTTATTCAGAGTCCGCCCGAACTCACTGAGTTCGGTTCGTCGTTTTCCTCTTTTTTGGCTTCGGTTCTATCCGAAGTATAAACCGCTGAATCAGGGAAAATTCGGCTGTTTTTCTTGTCGGATGGAACCGAATCGACAGCCCTACCCACAAGACCTTGACAGTTCCCTACCACGCAAGTCTGCTTGGTCCAGTGGCCGGCACGACACAACTGGGCCACAGTTTTCCTGGGCAGAGGCTGCTGGGGTGTGTGGGTTTGTAATCTTAAGATGGAGGGGCAAGTAATGGTAGGTTGGCTGTTGGGTTGGAGGGAGAGAAGGAAGCAGGAAAAGGGGCTATGGGGAGGGGGAAATGAGATGCCTCCTGCACATTCTTGCAGGTTCTTGCTTGAATAAACCAAGTATGAAATAACAACTTAAATTATCATTGGTATCTTTACTGGCATTTTGATGTTCCATGTTATGACATTTTATCCTCAGTTTGGAGCAATATCCTCAGTTTGTAACACTGCTCTTGGCCATTCAGAGGACTCTGCACATGCAATCTCAGAAAGATAGCTGAAGTCAAACAAAGGAATCAAAGAAAAGGACAGTACTTTGTTATATGTAGTGTTCACCCTATAAAGGATAGGAAGTCTGGTCGACTGAATGAAGCCATCCAGTTCGTCATATTTTGACAATATCCCAGTGGAAACACTTCAAGTTCATGTATCTTTCAGATTGAACTACTGAAGTTATTTCAAATGTGCACCACTGAAATTCTGCCAAACATTCAATAGGAAACCATGAGTTATTGGCTCATAAGCTACCTACTGCCCTCTCGCATACTAATATGCTCCCCTTTTACTTGGTTTTCTCTAATAATAGTTTGCTATGACTTCTAAATAGGGCAGATTATGGCTAGTTCTAACAGAACTGCCTCAACACCATGATTTGACAACATGGTTTCAAGTGGGTTTGCAAATAATGCACAGTTCTTAGTTAGCACTATCCACATCTTAGCCTGACTTGCAATGCAATGGCTAACTGTGGTTAGGTGAAACCAAGAAGCATGAGAAAGGAGAAGGAGCATATAAGTATCTGAAATGTAACCTTGGAAAAAGTGATTAAGTCTTCCCTTAACCATTGCCTTCATCCATTAAACAGGCAGGGGCTTACAGTGAATGCTTTCAGAAGACTTAACAATAAATACAGCAAATGTTCTTTTATTGCAAAGCCACAATTAATATAACAGTAAAATTGCATGTAGCATGACTACATTGCTTTGACCTGGATGGCCCAGACTAGCCCAATCTCGTCAGATCTTGGAAGCTAAGCAGGGTTGGCCCTAGTTAGAACTTTGATGGGAGATCATCAAGGAAGCCCAGGGTTGCTATGCAAAGGAGGGCAATGGCAAACCTCCTCTGCTTGTCTCTTCCCTTAAAAACTTTATGGGGGTTGTCATAAGTCAGCTGCAACCTGACAGTGCTTTCCACCACCATGGCAATGCCTTAATGCTCTGGTACATCCAAGAATTTGTCTATGTAAAGTGAGTCCCTCTAGACAGGGAACTGGCTCTAGGTTCTGCCTAGCAGAATAATGGCATGAAATTAAAAGTTAAATAGAAGTAGTTGTATAATATTAATCTTTTAGTTATGATAGAAAAAGTTAGTTTCCCAATCTGACATTTAACCCAGCTTGAAAATAAAACATAATTAAAGACTGTTTTTCCACCTGAATGGCTTTTGAAAATCATTTCAAGTAGCCTATGTCACCCTGTCCTGTCAGCTAACCACAGAAAAGAAATCTAGTGAGCTCTCCAGGGTAACAGTCCTCCCCAGCCCTCCTCCCCCATCTACATTTTCCCTCTTTCCACTTCTGAAGCGAATGATTGTGGAGCATTAAACTTGCTCTGGTGTTTTAACTAATCATGGTTAGCTTCACACCATGGCTAGAAATGATTTTGTAACTATTTTGTAACTATGAACTGAGTTACAGGAATGTGGGACAGGGAGATCTGAATGCAAGAGGGAAGAAGAGACAGGAAATGGGTGTTCAGACCTAGAAAGAGAAGGGGAAGGGGTGTCTGGAGGGTGTTCTTGAATGGTTAGTGCTTTATAATATATTTTTTAAACTAGTTTACAAAGCTGTAAAGAGGCATGTTAGGGGAAGGAAAACAATTAGTTCAACGTACATATTCTTTTTTAAAAAGCGGAGGAAGAGGAGAATAAATGCATCTTCAGAAACCTATTTCTAAAACCCTCAATGTCCCTGTAAATTGTTCCCAAAGCTTGTAATCTACACCCAGACTCAGCCACTGCATTTCTAATCCACTTTGAAGGCTAAATCCCACATGACACACTGAGCTTACGCCACAGGAGTCTGGGAATTATGAATTACTATCCTGTACAGATCGATCTAATGTCAACTCTCATTTATTTAATTGATCCTGAAGCATTCTTTGCCCCCGCCCCACAAGGCAAGTTAGGGCCATGCTGAAGAGGCATACCTATTGCGATCAGAGGAAAATCAAAACAAAAGACAGTTCAGCTACACCAAAAGCCACAGAAGCGTCAGAGAGGAGTTGGAAGTCATTAGTATGGCGACAACAGATCGCCATGGAAACGTGCAAGCCCAGCAGCTACTGCATCCTGAGAGGTGGCGGCCGCTCTCTGAAACAAGGGAGGAGTGATTCCATGGAAAAGGAAAATAAGCAGCAGCATCTGAAACCAACTAAACTAGATGTTGCCAACATTTCGAGGTATCCAGATAAAAACAAGGCTACGCTGAATAGAAGAACGGGGAGGGGCATGGTGGATTGGAAGAAAAATGAGGAAGAGGCTGGAAAGAGAGGGGAGGGGAGAAAGCAGCCTACCCTTCAAAATGAGAAGACGGGGAAGAAGAATATTCAGTGAGATAACAGTGTAGGGTTCTTATTCCATGTTCAGTAAGTAGAATTTTTCCCCCCAGCGTATTAAATGGTAAGACGTAGGAGAGAAAAGGATTTCCTTCCTCTTTCTGCGGCAGGCTTGGTGTAACTTTTTCTTGGCTTATGTGTATTTTGTTTGTGCTGCAGACGGGACACAAACTGCTGCCAGTGAGCAGGCAAAACCAAGAAAGTTAAGAAGCAAGAGGAGACAATCTAAATTCCAGTACCAACAGTGAGGTTTTTAAAAGTTGGAGAGGTCTGGCTTGTAACAGAGAAAACGCGTCATGCCGAGATGGGCTGGCAGCTGTGCACGCAAGTAGTCTGCTCCCATCCATCACTCTTCTGTCATTACTCACAGAGAGAGCGTTGTGAGTGGTGCATAGGTGCACATGTCTCCGTAAAAGCTCCCAGGGCGATGCGCACACCACCATGTCCTACCGGGTTCATAAAGCAAAATTCGCTTGTTGCTGAGTGAACACGGCTCATGAAGGAGGGTGGGGGGAAATTGAGCTTGAGCGATACGTGGCACCCTGTTGAAAACCGGGGCTCCTAATCCACATGAAGAATTTAAAAACAATCAGGTGGGCTCTCAATATAAATTATGTTTTCCCCCACCCCCCATCCTCTATTTAAAACTAATACACCACACACAAAAATTAGGGGAACAACAAATCTTTTAAAATACTTATATTAAAGCTGCTGAATTCTGTCTGAAATTAGAGCTCTCCCGTGGTTCAGACGGCATCGACGCAAGGAGACAGCAAGTCTCGCTTTACCATCTAGTGGACAAAACCCTATATGACAACTGCTGCAAGAAAGTCTTTGCCTCCATTTTGCGCCTGACTCACAAGACTTGCCTCCTCCATGTTTGGGAACAGCTTCTTTCCTGCCCTTCAAAAAGGCCCACAAGCTTTCGAGCATTTGTAGTTGTCTGGATTCAAAGAACGCATAGAATTATTATTTTTACTGGGTTACTGCTGCTTCATACATTACATATGATGTAGGGAATATGGGATAGGCTGCAGCTCCCTGTGGTACGAGTCCATAACACTCATTCTCCTAAGAGTGTGTAAAGTAGTTCTTACAAACAGATTTAATCTGAATTTTATATAGCCCAATCACAGCCGCTGTTCAAGCAATAGATTCTGAACAAACCAAAGAAAATATTTGGATGAGCCTAAAAAGTATATTGAACTGATTCAGTAACCATTTTGTCCTGGTTTTTCACTCTTTTTGTGTCACCTGTCCTGTGTGCCGTACCAAAATTTAATAAGTAACAGAAATGCAGTATTCTATTTCAGAAGTACAAAGTTAGATAGGAAGGGAAAGTTATAAGTAGGGAGATTATTAATAGAGAGGGGAACGCTGTTGGTGTGATGGGGTTGCATCATTTTTGGGGGAAACCTGGAACAGATGTCCTGCGTCTTTAGAATATCAGAAACTCTTTTACCATATTTTCCTCCTGCTGTGGCCAAACAAAATCCAGTCTCTCTCATCTCCTTCTGGACTCATGAACATGCTCATGTGTTCTTATAGAAAAGGGAACCCCCCCTCTGTGAGTGCTTGTATGCGATTTTACCGTATTTTTCGCTCTATAAGACACACCTGACCAAGAGACGCACCTAGTTTTTAGAGGAGGAAAAAGAAGAAAATATATATTTTTTAAACGACCCGGCGGGGGTCTTTAAACTCCTCTGCGCTGCCTGGGATGGCAGCGTGGAGAACTTTCAAGACCCGGCTTCCAGGGACTCCCTGGAAGCCGGGTGGGGAGGGGGGGTCTTGAAAGTGCTCTGTGCTGCCTGGGATGGCAGCGCGGAGGAGTTTAAAGACCCCCGCCGGGTTTTTAAAAATATATATATACCGTATATACTCGCGTATAAGCCGAGTTTTTCAGCCCCAAAAATGGGCTGAAAAAGCCGGCCTCGGCTTATACGCGGGTCAATACGGGGGGAGGGAGGGAGGAGGGAGGAGGGAGGGGGAAAACTTACCGCTGTCGCCGCTGCCGGGCCCGTGCCGCTTCCTGCCGCCGGGAGCGGCCTGGGGCAGTCTCCTTCCTCCTTCTCCGCAGGAAGGCTGCCCCGCCCCCCCGGCCCCCGCCGCCATTTTTCCTGGCCGGGAGGGGCCATGGGCAGCCTCCTGCAGCCGCAGGAAGGCTGCCCCGGCCCCCCCCGCCCCCGCCGCCATTTTTCCCGGGCGGGAGGGGCCATGGGAAGCCTCCTGCAGCCGCAGGATGGCTGCCCAAGACCCCCCCCGACCCCCGCCGCCATTTTTCCCGGGCGGGAGGGGCCATGGGAAGCCTCCTGCAGCCGCAGGATGGCTGCCCAAGGCCCCCCCGCCCCCCTCCGCCATTTTTTTCGGGCGGGAGGGGCCTTGGGCAGCCTCCTGCAGCCGCAGGAAGGCTGCCCCGGCCCCCCCCGCCCCCGCCGCCATTTTTCCCGGGCGGGAGGGGCCATGGGAAGCCTCCTGCAGCCGCAGGATGGCTGCCCAAGACCCCCCCCGACCCCCGCCGCCATTTTTCCCGGGCGGGAGGGGCCATGGGAAGCCTCCTGCAGCCGCAGGATGGCTGCCCAAGGCCCCCCCGCCCCCCTCCGCCATTTTTTTCGGGCGGGAGGGGCCTTGGGCAGCCTCCTGCAGCCGCAGGAAGGCTGCCCCGGCCCTTCCCGCCCCCCCCCCCGCCATTTTTCTTGGGCGGGAGGGGCCATGGGAAGCCTCCTGCAGCCGCAGGATGGCTGCCCAAGGCCCCCCCGCCCCCCGCCGCCATTTTTTTCGGGCGGGAGGGGCCTTGGGCAGCCTCTTGCAGCCGCAGGAAGGCTGCCCCGGCCCTTCCCGCCCCCGCCATTTTTCCCGGGCAGGAGGGGCCTTGGGCAGCCTCCTGCAGCTGCAGAAAGGCTGCTCCGGGTCCCCCTGGGCCTCGCCGCCGCTTCCTCCCGCCGGGTGCGGCCTGGGGCAGACTCCTGCAGCCGCAGGAAGGCTGCCCAGGCCCCCCCGGGCCGTGCCTCCGCTGGACCCTCGCCGCTGGAGAGCCCTGTCAGGTAAGCCTGCGGGGGGGGAGGGGTTATAAGCCGACCCTCGGCTTATACGCGGGTGCCTAATTTTTCCCCATTTTTGGGGAGAAATTAGGCACCTCGGCTTATACGCGGGTCGGCTTATACATGGGTATATACGGTATATTCTTCTATTTCCTCCTTTTTCCTTCTCTTTCCCCACCGCCCCCCTTCCCGGGACTTCCGGGAAGGGGGGGCGGTGGTGGTTTAAACTGCTCTGCGCTGCCTGGGCAGGCAACCCAGAGCAGTTTAACCTCCGCATCCCACCCCACCCCGCTTCCCGGTCCCGAGGCTCAGCTGTTGGGTCCCCGCCCAACAGCTGAGCCTCAGGCCCGGGAAGCACGGGGCGAAGTTAAACTGCTCTGCGCTGCCTGGGCAGGCAACCCAGAGCAATTTAAAGACCCACCGCCCCCCTTCCTGGGAGCGGCATCCCCCTTCCCCCTTCTGGCGGCATCCCAGCTGGCTCCCGGGACGGCCCAGCTCCACGCCCGCTGCCGCTGCATTCACTCCATAAGACGCACTGACATTTCCCCTCACTTTTGAGGAGGAAAAAAGTGCGTCTTATAGAGCGAAAAATACGGTAGATACAAATTCTCTTATCTGAGCTCAGGAAGATCAATATTAAACCAATTCAAGAGTCTTGAAAAGAGCTGACAGAAACTATAGCAGATAAAATTGGTACCATTGCTTTGAACTGAAAGAAAAGCAGAAAGCCAGTGTGTGGCGCAGTGGTTAGAGTGTCACACTAGATGCTGGGAGACCCAGGCTCAAATCCCCACTCTGCCAGGGAAGCTCACTGGGTGTCCTTGGCTGGTAGCACACTCTCTGCCTAACCTGCCTCACAGTGTTGTTGTGAGGATAAAACAGAAGAAAAGAGAATGTTATAAAGTGCTTTAGGTGGATATAGGGCTCCCCGGAGGAGAGGGGGGGGGGAGTAGCATGGGGATGGGGATACAAGTGGAAATCAATTGATTCCTGCAACTCCTTGTGGGTTCCTCTGTTGTATATAATTGCAGCTGACAGAGGGAAAACTGAGCTCAATCATTAACAATTATATACTGCCCCTCTCAATTGCTCAAGGGGGCTCACAATATATGACTTAGAATCCATATAAAATCCATCTTGAAGACACAGGTACAATGATCACAGGGGGGGGGGAGATCATCTAAAATGCACAAATCCCAGTTTGTTATTGTACCTGTTCATTTCAACTCATCCTTATTCATGTTTTCTTATCATTTAAAGCCCCCACAAACACGTACTCAAATAACAACAACAACAAAAATAAAGGTAAAATCCTTTTCTCATACCGAGACTACAAATATCGCAAAGCCCTTTGAAAGGATGGTGGAAGAGGCAGTTTCTGTGAACAGGAACTTCCTGGAAGGGGGCTTTAGAAAAGGATTTTCCTCTGCAGCTATGTACATAGCGCACCGTTTTCATGTTCCTAATCTGCAGAGCTACACATAGCATTCTCAAGGCCATCTACATTCCTGTTCAAAAAGCCCTGCCTTTTAAAAAAATTACTCGCAAAGTCACAGTGACCACAATGAAAAGAGAACAGTATGGGTCAAAACTATTATGCTTCTTGGAATAGTGACGAAGGTTCTACTAAAAAAATCTTATATAGGAAGTGTGTTGTAAGTATAATTAGCCTAGGAAATAATTCCACAGAAGAATTTCTGTAGAAGAAAGGCTACGCTATAAACTGAAGGGACGTGGATCCAACAATGCTTCTGATTGGGGTTTTTTAAAAATCAGAACCCAGCAAGTGTCCCTAAAAGCTGACCCATTTAATTCATGTAGGTCTATATTAGCCACAACATTGACAGTAACACACTTACAAAAAGTTGCAAACTAACAACTCTTGGCTGCAGCTTAAAGCTGCATGTAATCATTCTGTTTCAATATTGTCTTGCATGTACTGTGCCCATTTTGGGGACAAACACATTTTAAATTTTCATTATCTGCATTGTTACTGTGTAACTCTAGGTTCTGGATTTTTGACTGCTGATAAATCCAGGTGCTCCTCATGGTTTGGAGGTGTGTGTGGGGGGTGTTTGTAATTCTTAGAACTGTTTTATTTTGGTGAAGGACTCATTTGTGACAAAGAGCAGTTGCCCTTTTCCCACATAGTGAGATCCAATTGGCACCATGGGACTGAGTTGTTTCCTCCAAGTTACAGGCAGCATTGATCATTTCCTGATCTCATTTCTTCTTTGTAATCCCACTATTTGCTCGTCAGTATTTTTTAAATTGTAGGTTGCACTCTTTCTTTCTTGTCCCCCCAATGATTATGCTGCATCAGGAAATGGTTTTTCTTTTAAATTCACTACGAAGCAAAGGGAAAATGATGAGTTCATGCTTCCCTCCCACTGTTAAGTGTAACTGGCATCAAATTAATAACTTCCTGATTTCATTTCCTCTTTGCAATCTTGGACTGTTTAAAAACAACAGGAGAAGAAGGAATTTTTCTAAGGAAAGCTCTTCCCAATCATATCCCCAGCACAACCATGCCTCTCTCCTGATGAATCAACTGTGCATTGCCATTCCACGCTAACTGAGCTAGCGCTGTGCGACAGGCGAAGACATGGGCAAAGGGGTAGCAACAGCACAAGAGTTAAGCCCATAGGGCAGGTTTGGCCCAAAGAGCCAAAAGAAATAAAAGGGCCGCACTAGCAACAGGAAATAAAAACAAGGCCAAGGCCAACAGAGCAAAATAGGCAAAAAGGTTTTTTTTATTACTCAGAATAAAAATTCCCTACACATTTCGCCTAAGGGGCTTCTGCAGGGGAATCTATAGTTATTGCAGTAGTCCCTATGAGCATATGAGATTCCCCTGAAGAAGCCCCTTGGATGAAATGCATAGGGAATTTTTATTCTGAGTAATAAAAAATCATTTTACCTATTTTGCACCATTGGCCTTGGCCTTATTTTTATTTCCCTGGCCCAGTAGCCATCACATCAGCTGCAGCTGGCCGACAGAAGCGGCCACAGCCCTGAGAGGGGAGGGCAGTGCCAGACAGGGAGAGAAGGACACCTCCCCTGGTATCCTGGCCAACCCCAACTGCTGGGGCAAGATTTAAAGGCAGTTATGCACAGGAGCTGGGAGATGCAGGGCAAGGCAGATATGGTGTACGTGGTGCAGTGAGAGAGTCCCAGGAAGCCAGTGGAAGGAGTGGAGTGACTCCCCTGATTGGGAGATGTCTGGAAGAGCAATCAACAAAGCCTTGCTGATTGTTCCTGGAACCTCATGCCTTGTTTGGGGGGTTAGGGAGAACCACGTCCTTCCTACATTTCTACAAGTGCCCACGCTCCCTCCTCCCCACTCCAGGCTGGAGATGGGCCCAGAGACTACACACTAAAATTACATTCAAAGCCAGAAAATATTGCCACAAGCCAAGTCTGAAAAACAGTGGGAGATTAACATGGGAAACTACAGGGGTTTGATAATGCTGTCTTCTGAATTTTTTTCATAATATTGTCGAAGGCTTTCACGGTCAGAGTTCATTGGTTCTTGTAGGTTATCCGGGCTGTGTAACCGTGGTCTTGGAATTTTCTTTCCTGACGTTTCGCCAGCAACTGTGGCAGGCATCTTCAGAGTAGTAACACTGAAGGACAGTGTCTCTCAGTGTCAAGGGTGTAGAAAGAGTAATATATAGTCAGAAAGGGGTTGGGTTTGAGCTGAGTATTGTCCTGCAAAAGTATTGTCCTGTAAGTATCAAGATAATGTGCTAATGAGGGTATGGTATGTTAATATGGAACCATTGTATCCTGAAGTGATCTGTTAATGTGTGTAATCCAAAACTAATCTGTATGGCTATTGTTGAATGTTGTCTTTGTCTGGAGGTTTTTCAGGGCAGGAAGCCAAGCCTTATTCATTCTTAAACTCTCCTCTTTTTCGTTAAAGTTGTGCTGATGTTTGTGAATTTCAATGGCTTCTCTGTGCAATCTGACAAAATAGTTGGTAGAATTGTCCAGTCTTTCAGTGTCTTGGAATAAGACCCTGTGTCCTGTTTGTGTCAGTCCATG
Organism: Euleptes europaea; assembly: GCF_029931775.1. Taxonomy (NCBI): domain Eukaryota; kingdom Metazoa; phylum Chordata; class Lepidosauria; order Squamata; family Sphaerodactylidae; genus Euleptes; species Euleptes europaea. The sequence continues at coordinate 97,570,532 of NC_079312.1, read as the reverse complement.
TTCAGCCACTGCTGATTTCTCAGGTTGGCCAAGTCTGCAGTATCTTTCATGTTCTTTTATCCTTGTTTGTATGCTGCGTTTTGTGGTCCCGATGTAAACTTCTCCACAGCTGCAAGGTATACGATATACTCCTGCAGAGGTGAGGGGGTCTCTTTTTTCATAATAATTCGTGGAGGAATTATGGCAGTTCTAGACAAAACACTTAATGCAGCGAGAGCCTTAGTACACAGGACGTACTTGTGATTTTTCTGCCGAACAGATAATAACATGGGAGGCATTCAGATTGGGGAACTCATGCACTCGGGGCTGGTGCTACCATTAGGTGAACTAGGCGGTCGCCTAGGGCGCAGACCTCAGAGGGGCGCAGAACTGGCCTGAGGGGCACCGTTTTAAACAGATTAGTTTCCTGAAAAAAATGCAACTGACAATTTATATATTTTTTATTTTAAGATAAGTACCACAACAGTGCTATGGAATATAATTAATTATAACTTCTTATAAAAAGTTTTGTGCTTTTATTTTTTCTACATGACATCTGTTTTTGAAAATTGGTTAGCAATGGGGGGGGCACACAAGTAGTTAGCCTTGCCTAGGGCGCAAAAATGACTGGCACCGGCCCTGCATGCACTGGCAACCCTCCCATGTCATGGCTCTGATCAAACCAGAGCGCACTACTGCCATCTAGACAGAAAGAAAGAAACCAAATCAACAACCTCTCAGGTCACATCTGTTTGGTCCTAACAGTACATTGTTTTATATGTGCAATATGTGCAATGGCATAACACCACAGTACAGGCCTGCAGTCATGCACTTTAACACTGATTTTCTATAGTGCTAACCTATGAGAAGTGTAATAGAAGACAAAATATATAATTGTAGGAATATGTAATGAAAGATAAAATCTCTAAATGAAGGAAATTATTTATACACTTCCAGTTTTATACACAGTTTTATAGAATAACTTAGCCCAAAAGAAGGATACTCTACCTCCTAAATTTTCACAAAGAGGGAGACCATCAAGAGAGGAGGGAAAGGTCAGCTCTGTGCATGCAGACTTAATGAAAAAAAGTTTTATTTTCTTTCTTATTTAAAAAAAAGGAGAGTGATACGAAGGAAGTAAAAAAAAGGTAAGTGTACAGCAAAACAAAGAAAACACAGCAATGTTACAAAAAAGATCCACTTATTGCCTAATGACAGCTTTTGTGCTAGAGTCCTTATATCCCTCCTACTCAAGGGCACAATTGATACTTAAGTCCTTCCATCCGATCTGATGAGCTGCAGATCCCTCCAGCAAGCCCAGCTCCTAGGGCTGAGCTGCGAGATCACTTCCCCAAGGTGATATCAGGGTGCAATATTCAATTCTCGTTTGCAGTCTTTAATAGCTACCAACACAGCAGATTGCTGAAAGCTCTGAAAACATCATACTATGTTTGCCTTTTTTCTTCATCTTTTTTTTTAATACAGCACATTAAGGTGACATCTGAACAACTCCAGACAACGGCTGTTACCGTACTTGTATTCCCAGCGATGTATTAAGAGTTTGAAAATGTTATAAAAAATACTGTTCGCACTTTCGATGTATTCCCACCAATGTATTAAGAGTTTGAAAACGTTATAAAAAATACTGTTCGCACTTTGTTTGGCCCCTTTAGCTGTGAAGACGTCTTCCAACCATTTATAAGCCGTAGTATCCAAAAACCCTTTTAAAGCGATGTTTTTTACAACATTTTCAAACTCTTAATACATCGCTGGGAATGCAAAGTGTGGAAACCCCCATGGTTCTGCATTTCCTTAGCAGAATTAAGAACAAGAGTTTTCTTACTGTGCTAGCAGAAGAAACAGAGTATTACCTTAAGTTTTTAACCGAAAAAAAGGATTATTTTGCCAGAGCCACAGAGCTATCCTGGCACACTTGGTGAGACGCACAGCTTCACAGCAAACAATCTGTCCCGGGCCATGAAAAGAGCCTTTTGATCCCCCCCTAAGACCTATTCATAAACATCCTTTGCTTACTGGTTCCCGGCCATCCATTGCCTCCATCCACAGCCTTCGATCTTCTTCAGAAAGTGCTTGCATTGTAATTACTCCTGGCCTGCAGAGATTAAAAGAACAATGCAGTGAATAACACACACAGAAAGATCAACAGCCAAAGGAGTCAAATTCAGCACAAATTACTGCAGTGCACCTTTCCATGGTCCAAATTCAAGTTTGGGAATAACTGTCAGAGACACAATGTAACAGAGCCAAGTTAGGGCTTTGTTAGAACATATCCTTCTCTGGTTTGCTTGCAGGTGTGCATGTGGCAATAGTCAAGCTAAAGCAAGCATTCTGAGCAAAGTTGAGCGTTTTGCAAAGTACATCCTAAGTAAGATTGCTTATGGATTGGCAAAACAATTGCACTTAAGGGCATAAGTTAAATCTTGCCAATGCACAACCAGTAGAAAACTCCCATGGATGGAAATAGATGGATGTGGTGGTGGTAGTAGTTCTAGAATAGTTTGTTCAGACCCACAGCAGGGATGCTTCACTCAAAACATTTTGCTCTACAGGTGAGCAGTCCATGTGTCAAATATGAACCATTTTGATTATCCCCAGGTATGCATTCATACAAACAAATATAATGAGCAAACTAAGCAATTATGGATACAACAAGGAGTTCTTATGCCAGGAGAAGGAAATCTAGTGGCCTGTATCCTACCATTCCCACTCAGAAAAGTTATGAGTATCTGAGAATGCTAGGATGGCAGATGTCTTGTATGAACTACTTTTATAAATTCACTTCAAAATTCCCACTGACTCAAATTGAGCAAGACTACTTTATAAGTTTCTCATTAACTGCACATCTAGGTTTTCCAATAGTTACTAAAATCCCATTGGATATTGTTATTTCTAGCACAACTTTTAACACTGAAACCCATATAAAGGGGGTTGTTTAGATCTCACAGTGTATATGCAGAGATTATTTGGGGGGGGGGTCAAAAACTATTTGAAGAGTCTGACTTTGAAAGCAGCTAGAGGTAAAGCAACAAAAAGAAAAATGAACTAATGCTGGTAACTGGACCTGGTCCTTATTTCCTTCAGATATTCTCAGAAATTCTAAAACAAATTCTTTTGCTGCAGTAAGGCCTTACTCAAGGTTGATTCATAATATTCTCTTTTGCTTCTGAAATTACATATACGCAACATTATTTTCTATTTCCACATCCACATGTTTCTATGATTAGAATTATGCAAAGAACAGCACAGAAAAAACACCACCACAGATGGTGCTGTCAGTTACAGCAACTCCTAGATTTTCAAGCGATAGCTAAGAATTGTAAAGTCATCGACCTGAAGTTACAGATCTATGATTATCATCTTTGCACAATTACTATGGTGGTTTGTCGCCACCATATGAGTCATATGATTCATAGTTGAGGCAGTATGAACTACTTAAAACTTGGCACACAGACTAGCCTTTATAACAACAACAATTAACTAGTCATAAAGACCCCAAGTTATAAAATGACAAATCAAGTTGTAGCAACCTTATCAGGTAACTTTATGTTAAAGAGAAATAATGTTTGTATTTAAGAACTTTCTACACAGAGCATTTTCTTTTTAAATTATCTATTTCCACTTCAGGGCCCATAGCCACATCAATTTCACTGTTACAGAGAACACAGGTTATTCTCACATTCCTTTCCATAAATGCACTTAAGAATATGTGTAGAAAAGTTAGCCAACGTACATGACTTTGTAAACGCTAATGTCATACACCCTGCATGTGCTTCAGCTAGCAATAAAGTCCATGAATACTTCAAAGAGTTCATCAACGGACCAGCTCTACATACCAGTAACAATCTACTAAAAGCCATTCACCACAACCACAGTGACTATCACCAAGAGCATGAGGCCAGATTGTTCAACATTGATGGTTCAGATCAAGTATCCTCATTTCAATTTTGGTTCTCTGTTTTGAGACACTAACCTGCGAGTCTCAAGAACTTCCCGTAGAGACGCTGATCCAGCGCCATGTCCCCCGAGTCCGCTCGGAGAAACCAAGAGGCGTTTTGAATCGGGACTCCATCAAAAAGCCCCGTCTCCGATCCTAATTAGTGGATCGGAATGCAGGCAACCCCCTGCTGCCATAGAAGAGCGGTTTCACTCCCAACCCCCTCCCGTGAGAGCTCTCGCCAAGGAGGAGGGTTGGTCGAAGTCCCGCCGGCTGAGGAGGACATCCATCGCCGTCAACGCCTCGAGGATAGAAGCTGTGATCTCCTCTACCTTACATCAAATATCGAACAAGTAAATAACAGAGAACCCCGTCTTCCAATCTCCATGTAAGTTACTTGAACTCCCTTTGCTTATTGAATCTGATTTAGGACGACTGGAACTTTTTAAAACACGATTAAAAAGATTGTTCAATTAGTAAAAATTGAATTAGCAGGCAAATAAAAACAACCTGAAAGACTTGAATGGCATCGATAGCTTCCAATCGGCGGCCGCAGTGTGAAGGGGAGGAGGAGTATTCCTTAGCTTTCGATTTCCCCGTTTGGCTATCTTGGAAGAGTCCTCCAGGCACGTACTCAGGAAGTGACCTTTCTAGGACTTGGAAATCAAAGAGGAGGGTCGAGCCGGATGTGCCTCACTCAGCGCAGCAACAAAATAGATCCTACCTTCTTCAATTAGAGAGTCACGAAAGGCTCACAACCTCGTATCTTCCTGTTCTGCCTAGCAACAGCACCAAAGCCAATAGACTCTCTTCATAACTCAGTAGCTTTCTAATATTGGATTGCCTGCTTACATTTATTTTTAGTCAGGGAAAAGGAGAAAAAGCCACAGAAAATCATGGAAATAAATTATCAGAAGATACAGGAAATGTTGGCTAAGCAAAATGAATTAATAAATGAATTAGTAAAGAAGAAGTTTGAACAGGTCTCCAAGCAACAAGATCAATCAGTTACACAAATGACTTTAATTATTACTCAGAAGTTTGCTGACATTATAAATGAGATCAAGGAAATAAAAGACCAAGTTATACAAATGAAAGATGGCATGGACAAGATGGAACTTTCAATTAAAAATAACACGGAAGATTTGAAAGGACTTTAAAAAGACATGAAATCCCAAGCACAACAAATTGAAGCAATACAACTCCAGGAACCACAAATGAAAGATCAATTAGCCATTTTGGATTTACAACAAAGAGAACGTAATTTACGCATACGCAATTTACTGGAAAGACTTGGGGGTACCAGAGAAGATATTATCAGATCACTGGCTGAAATATTTCATTTAAATGTACAAGAATTGAATGATGCAACAAACAAGATATATAGAATTCCTTTATCAACACGGGTACAGAAAACAAAAGCCAGAGAGATCTTGATCTCCTTCTTTGATATCAGGATGAAAAATATTATCATAAAATTCCAACTGGAGAATCAACTGAGTGTTGATGACACACCACTGATAATTCTCAAAGAATTCCACGTCACCTGATTGAAAAGAGAGCTATATATAAAGACTTTGTTGAATTGCTAAGAAATAAAGGAATAAAATACAGCTGGTTGCAACCACAAGGCCTTACCTTTACTTTCAAACAAATTAAACATGCTATCAATTCACTGGAAGATGTTGAAATTTTTTTGACAAGAAATAGTGAGCTGTCAACTCAAACTGTTGGAATACAAGAAGATTCAACAGCCCACGGAGCTCAGGGTATTGACTGTACCAGACAGGAGACCACTTCAAGAAAGCAAGCGAATGGTGATAGAAATTCCCGACAGAAGAAAAAGTATAAGAAGAAAGGCTGAGAAAGTTGGAAGAACACTAATTTGACTTTTAATACGGGAAAGGTGGGGGTGGAGGAAAAATATTATCAATATGATTTTTTATTTGGGATATATAAGGTTTTTCTTTTAATTCTTTTTAAGATTTATACAAATTATTTTGAGATGAACAACTGGAGGGAACAACTGGAGGGAATTATGTTAAATGAGATTTGTATCTCATTGTTTTTTAAATGTTTTTATTTTTCTTTCCTTCTTATTATTAACATTATATGACTATTGTTTAATGAAAGATACCAGATAAGGGGAAAGTTTAATATGAATATGATGAGTTATAATGAATTAGAATGTAAGAATGCAAAGGAGATTTTATATATTTTAGAGAGGGAGGAAGACGGAGGGGAAGTCAATTATTCTTAATCGTATACAAATATTGAAGACATATACCTAACATTTTTTTAAACTCTTTATTATTTCTTTATTGATACAGAGGATGTATGGTCAAATGATATGTAAGTTATTATTGAAAAATAATAAATATATATATATATTTAAAAAAACTAACCTGCGAGTCTTAACTCTACACCATTTTGATTCCTCGTGTCCAATTTCCCCAATAAAGTGTAAACATTTTTCAGTGTTATTTGTGCATCAGTTGTGTAGAAATAGTGTAAAAAAGACACACATTAAAACGGTGCAAAAAACAAAAGCAGGCTTAGAATGACAACATACAAAAGCAAAAAGAAATGAAAATGGCCATATTAATTCACTCCTAAACTGGCAGTCAAGGAAGACAATTTAAGAGGAAGGAAAAGTTGTGAAAAGTAATCTCCCAGTTGTTCTCCTGCCTTGGTTCACCTAAGGTTCTTTTAACAAAGGCAGCAAGCTATGTAATGACCCAGTGATCACTATTCAGGCCTGGTTATGGACAGAGACAGCCTTAGTCACCCTTGCTGACAACCTACAATGAGAGAAGATGACTGGGGAAGGCACTGGCAAACCACCCCGTAAACAAAGGTCTGCCTAGAAAACATCGGTATGTGACATCACCCCTGTCAGGAGCGGGCCTGTTCGGCTCCTCGGCTCCTCTGAGGTGTTATGACTTTCTCGCGGCTTCTCGCAGCTGCCTCGCTTTGTTGTTCTAACGGACACTTTTATCTCGTGCATTCCTCTCCCGTGGGAGACTGAGTTACTATGCCAACCTGCCATATCAGCTAGGCTAATATATATTACTGAATTGCGCCAGCCAGCCATTCTTGGATTAGTTAGTTTGCAAGTACTGTTAACCCGCTTGTTTTTTCTAATAAAGTCAACTTGCCTTAGGACTACCTGTCTGGGTTGTTGCTTTTGGGGATTCTTCGGGCCAAGGGCTTACAACCCCATGGGTGACACCCCAATGAGAAACAACCTACAATGAGAGGGAAGTTTTTCTTCCTCTCCCATAATACTAGAACGTGAGGTCATCTGTTGAAGCTGAAGGGTGACAGATTCAAAACAGATAAAAGGAAGTATTTTTTCACACAACACATAGTTAAATTGTGGAACTCCTTGCCCAAGGATGTGGTGATAGCTGCCAACTTGGAAGGTTTTAAGAGAGCAGTGGACATATTCATGGAGGAAAAGGGTATTCATGGCTATTAGTTAAAATGGATACTAGTCATGCTGCATACCTATTCTCTCTAGTATCCAGAGGAGCATGCCTATTATATTAGGAGCTGTGGAATACAGGCAGGATGGTTCTGCTCCAGTCGTCCTGATTGTGGGCTTCCTAGAGGCACCTGATTGACCACTGTGTGAACAGACTGCTAGACTTGATGGGCCTTGGTCTGATCCAGCAGGGCCTTTCTTATGTTCTTATGAGAAACATAAGATGGGGTGCAATGGTTAGAGTAGTGGATCTGAGATACACATGTCCAAGTCCCCACTCTGCCATAAATATTGCCAGGTGACCTGGGCAAGTTGAGTGTCTGTCTTTCTCATCACAACCTACTTCACAGGGCGCTTCCGGTGCTGGCGCTGGGCTGAGTGCCACGTCCTCCCAGGGGCTCCTGGGGAGAATCCAAGTTTGCGTGTAATTTGGGGTGTTTTACCGCACCCCAATCCAGCCCTTGCAAGTGGGCTGAGAAGCAGGAATTCCCTGCAGCCATATATGCGGTTTGATCTCCTGAATACTCCGAGGGAGCTTTATTAAGTCCCCCGGAGTTTCAGACGTTTGATCCCGTGGGCACGAAGGGATTGAAATCGCCAGTGCGCAACTTCGGCTTTAGACTCTACCCTCCAGCACCTTATAAACATCATAAGGACTACATCAAGATTAAAACCTCACCTCCAGACGCCCAAGTGAGTAGATAAGAATCCTTCGCTTTTCACTGGCGTTATCGAATAACAGGGGGTTGAAGAAAACATTCCTGGTAACCGTTTTGCTCCCTTAATTGAACTGGATGATTTTGCTGCATGAGATCCATCAGATAAAGCAGCAGGAGCCTTATCAAACTGATCAACTTAAACTAAAACAATGAGCTTGATTGATTGACGTAAGATCTGCCAATCCGACGCGTTCTTAAAGGAAGGGGAGGGAGAAACCTTTGAGAATTTGCTTGGGGTAAAAAAGGTCCTCCAGCCACGTTTTACAACAAAGAGGATTTCTTTACCGGAAGACTCTGTGCTTCCTTCAATATCCCTCTCTATTGTTCTACAAGCAAATCAACAGGAAGAAGGTCGTAGGACCGGAAATTCGTCTTACTCGTGTTACACCAAAACCATTCCTGAAGGTAATAACCATAGAGAAGAGACGATAGAAGGTCCGCGATGAGGCAACTCCTGGAATACTTCCTGGTTCTGCCGATCTAGAGCGTCTGGTAAAACTCGTTGGTATTTTCAACTTTAAAAAGTTATTTTAAGCTTAAATACTCACTTTTTCAACCCGAAAAAGATATTAAGCTGGTCAATGAAATATTCTCTATCAACTACATGTAATGGACTCCTGCTAGATGACCATCAATTTCTTAACTAAGTTACATATGTAAATGTCTGGAACCTCTCCCTGATCTGGCTAAATTCATAGCCCTGCCTTTATGAAATTAAAGGAAACTTTACAGAATTTAACCATTGGAAAAAAAGTGCAGGACATGCTTGCTAAACATTCTGAGGTGACAATTAAACAATTAAAACAGATATCAACACAGATGGCTCAACTGATTTCAATGATGATGACTCTTGACCAATCATCACAGGTATGTAATAAGAAGTTGGATCTGGTTACAGAAGACATAAAAGTCACGAAAACTCAAATGATGGCCACAAATACAAACATACAAGTAATGGATTCTTCTGTCCAAAAAGTCATGGAAGAATACAAGGATACAAAGAAGAAGACAGAAGTCCAAGAAGGTAACCAGCTGGTGACAAAGAGATCAGACATACAAGAAATGGACTTTTCATCTAAAAAAGTCATGGAAGGATGTGTGGATATAAGGAAGAAGAGAGCAGGTCAAGGAACACAGATTGAAGCCATGATGGAGATGAAGCCCAGAAAGAATTATTTTTGGATACGCACCCTGTCTGAGGAAATGAGAGAGAATAAAGAAATCCTGTTCCCATACCTGACTGACTTATTTCAGTTGCAGAAGGAAGTATTAGACCATGATTAAAGGACTGATTTAAATATGATTGCTGGATTGGAAGGCTTTGATAGTGTGGATGGGTGGCATGGCTATTAACGATGTAGTGGAATTAAGATTTAGACATCATTTTGGGATTATGTAAACAAGTCCTCCTTATATAGACTATCAATTGATATAAAGGTATACTGGAATATGTATTATTACTTTAAGGAAAATGTTGGAATGTACTAAGGATATTGGTTTTTTTCTCCTTTTTTATAAGGGGTGGACTTGTGATATGGATTTGGGATATGATTTACACTGAAATAAGATCGATTAAACAGGAAATATCCCTAAAATATTGGAGAGGATGTTGTTTAGTATGATTAAATTTATGTTATACTGGCTGCAATTTTATGCAGCCAAATGGAAAGGGACAAAGGTTTCAGAATAAAGGGATTAAATCATTTAGAACTGGTGGAGTTGGAGAAACTAGGGAAAAGGGGAGAATTGAAGGAATCATTGTGATAATATATAAGATCTGGGGAAAATGGAAGGTTACTTTTTACTCTGATCCAGAATGTAAAATTTTATATAACATGAAACTTTAGAATGAGATTAATACTAGGATCAGAATATGTTAACGAAGGATAATAACAATTCATTAAGAGGTAGATGGAGGTGATGGGGAAGTCGATTTATTTTTTATGTTTAATGGTAATCAAGACAACAATTAATGTAATTGTGATTGTGATATTATTTTTACATTGTTGTTAAAATTATGAAGAATTTATAGTTTTAAAAAACCAATAAAAATTTATATTAAAAAAAAACAACCTACTTCACAGGGCTATTTGTGAGGACACACACCACTGTGGGCTACTTTCTGGAAAAGCAGCTTTCAATACTATTGACCATGGCATCTTTCTTCACTGCCCTTCTGGGTTAGAGACACCACATTATGGTGGCTCTGCTAGTAACTGGATGATAGGTTCCAGAAGGTGGTACTGGGAAATTTTGGTCCACTCCAGAATTTGTATTATGGTGTGTTTACAGGAACCCGTCTTACCTGCTATTTGTTTAACAGCTACAAGAAACTGCTGGGACACGGTCACCAGGGCACACTGGGTTCAGTACAAAATGATATCCACATTGTCTTTCCCTTTCTTCTACCAAAGGTAAGCCTATCAAATCTGAGGCAATGTGTAAATTGGTTGAGGATGGCAAACTAAAATTTAATCCAAACACGATGGAGGTGGTGGGAAGTCCTTCTGAACTAAGGATAAGGGTACATCCTAGTTGAGATTGCTTCCATACCCCACTGCACAATATATCTGGTCCACAATTTGAACCTGGTTCTGATCCTTCAAGCAATATAAACGGCTCTCGGTGGGTTCCTAGACTCTATCTGAGGTGGTGGTTTTAGCCTTTATAACCATAAATGGTTTGGGAACAGACACCTGGAAGGCAGCCTTCTCCTATATAAACCTACCCAATTATTTAGACTATCACACAAGGCCAACTGCATGTTCTTTCATACCTTTAAAAAAAGGTAAAGGTCCCCTGTACAAGCACCAGATCATTCCTGACCCATGGGGGTGACGTCACATCCCGACGTTTTCTAGGCAGACTTTTGTTTATGGGGTGGTTTGCCAGTGCCTTCCCCAGTCATCTTCCCTTTACCCCCAGCAAGCTGGGTACTCATTTGACCGACCTCGGAAGGATGGAAGGCTGAGTCAACCTTGAGCCGGCTACCTAAAACCAACATCTGTCGACATCAAACTCAGGTCGTGAGCAGAGCTCGGACTGCAGTACTGCAGCTTACCACTCTGCGCCATGGGGCTCCCTTTCATACCCTACAGGGGCTATAATGATGGTATTTTATCTGAAGCTTCTAAGGCATGGATCTCTCTTTCCAAGGAGCTCCATACAGCACTTTCCCTCCTCATCAGAAAATGGGTAGCAGGTGAGTGGAGGCTGAGTATGGTATACTATTGTAATTTGTTCTTATTTGGTTATTGTGTTTGTATGTTTCAAGCATGATATAGTAGTTAATGTGTCATACACGATCTAGAAGACACAGATTCAAACCCCTATTCTGACATGAAACTTCCTGGATGATCTTGGGCCAGCCACAGTCTTTCAGCTTAATCTGCCTCAGGATTGGTATGAGGATAAAATACAGAATAGGAAAACAATGTTTGCTACCCTTTGGTTCTTGGGGAAAGGGTGAGATAAAAATGTACTAAATAAGTAACTAATTTTTCTTTGTTTTAAATTGGATTCATTTGTTTGGACTCTTTCTGCATTTTTAAGGTTTTATGGATTGGCAGTTACCAAGGGTGTTAGGGTTAGGGTCCCCATCAACTAGCAGATTCCGCAAAAAAAAAAAAAAAAAGACCGTCACTCTGCATGACAGAAAGCTGTAGTCATCATAAAATAAAACTGAGACTTCATTTTCTTTCAATATATTAAATTTCAAACATGTATTGACAAAGGACTAGAAAATGTCTTTGAAAACAATTTGACAAATTTAAGTAATCTACAGCTGTTGGAAACATAAATTCATTTAGGTCATCAAAACTGACTGGCATCTTGGGTTTTTTTTTTTTCAGACTGAAAGAGAGGGAGGGAGGGAGGGAGAAAATACAGCATTAACTACCCAGTCTAAACAGTTCATGGTTATGTAGACTTTTTTCTGATCAGCACATTATGTGCCTCTCTTTTCCCAACAAAAACCTGTGCTGTCAGCAGTGCTTTTAGCAAAAACACCTGAACTTAAAACAAATGAAAGCCGCAGGGAAGCCAGCTCTGAAGACTATTGACACAAGTAATGTCTCTGGTTGTCAAGAGAAATTTAACATCTATCCTAGAGAAGCAGAGAGCTGGCCATTGGCCTCTGCCCCTGGCTGGAAATAACAAAGAAGAAAAAGAGAAGGGGTTTAAGAATTCCAAACTCTAATCCTGTGACATTAGCAAAAGGCCATTCAGATGGAAAGGGACTCATAATTATATACACAAAGCAGCTCCCACAGTTTACCCAGCAAAGGACACAAGCTGTTACAACTTGCACCAGATCTAGATCTAAACAATCCAGACATTTTGCATGTTATTTCTGTTAATCTCTGTGTATAGAAAGTCACTTGACACTTATGGGATTAGCATTCTAGAAAAATAATCCTAGAGAAAACCACTTAACCTTTAACCTATTTGGAACACTGTGCAAAAATTAAACTGCTCCACTGAGCATTTTCTAGTTGCAGTAGCCCTCCCTAGAAAGACCACGTTCCCTTTCAGTTGATGAGCTCACACCACACATGCTCTTTGTAAACAGAAAGTGAGGTTAAGACAAACCTCTGCCTAACAAGCCAATGAAAGCAACTGGGTTTGGCCTGACGAATGTGGAAACAGAGGCTACAATAACGGAATTGCTAGTCTCACAATAAACATCGAGGAAGTGGTGGCATTTTAATTGGAACAATATAACCAGTTCTCATTTTTATCTTCCAAGCAATGTGTACTTCTCAATAGCACTACCTATAAACTGCAGCTACAAAGGAATGTTGTTAATGCAACTTTTTTACAAGACTGAATGCTAAATGTGAACAGGAGGGTTTCCAAGACCAGGAGAGCCAAGAGATAAAGGTTTTATGATCGGGTACGAAAGCTTGCCAAGCTCTATGATTTTTATCAGAATCCATAACTGGGTTCTCAGAAATGCTCACAAAGACTGCAGGGAGTACTACTACTCTTTCCTACTCTTTTGAACAGCAAAGGAGCCTTACTAATAAAGCTCTGCTTCCTCAGAGTGGATTTCAAAGCAATTTTCGAAATGAGCAGGCCAAAAGAAATTCTCGTTAGGCTACCAGTTCAGTTTTTTAAACGGAAGAAACCCATGATGCATACGCCGAGATGAGCATAAACTCTACCCGCTCCAAATCTCCAGGAATTTCCTACCCCAGAGCTGGCAACCCTATCAACTAGAAATAGCTTTCTGAAGTCTTCCAGAGAATTCTCAAAAATTCCACAAAGGAGCAGACATTCAAATTCTTCCCTGACAGCTGTTTGCTTTTCGCAGCAAGTGGTTGCTTTCCCCTTTACCATCTTTCTTTCCCTAGGGAGGGAGGGAAGTCAGTTGCCAGGGTCTCTCTGTTCCATTAACCCTTTTGTACTCACCACCCATCCCTCTTCCAAGGCTTGGAAGCCTCTGCGCTTCCAGTTGCCTTGTGACCTCTGCATCATTTCCCTTTCCCTATAATTTACTTGCAATTGGGGGGGGGGAGCTGCGCCTCGGGCATCTGTTAGACCCCAAAGCATCAGTAAGTTGTAGTATGTTTTTCTATCATTTGCTTCAGTAGCCAAATAATTAATAACCAGCTATTCATATTCCATAGTAAGGTAAAGGTCCCCTGTGCAAGCACCAGGTCATTCCTGACCCATGGGGTGACGTCACATCCCGACGTTTACAAGGCACTTTGTTTACAGGGTGGTTTGCCAGTGCCTTCCCCAGTCATCTTCCCTTTACCCCCAGCAAGCCGGGTACTCATTTTACCGACCTCAGAAGGATGGAAGGCTGAGTCAACCTTGAGCCGGCTACCTGAAACCAACTTCTGTTGGAATCGAACTCAGGTCGTGAGCAGAGCTTGGACTGCAGTACTGCAGCTTACCACTCTGAGCCACAGGGCTCTTTTCCCATAGCAGAAAAAGGCAGAGTAGAAGATATAGTAGAAAAACACAAAGTACAGTAGAAAAGACAAAGTATAGACATGCCTCCTAAAAAGCAATGAATAAAGCTTTCTATTTCTCTGTGTTAAGGCAGACTTCCCCAGGCACTGACCTTCCCCAGTAGACACCTCTGAGTGCTGAAAAGACTGCTGGGGTTTGAAGGAACCCATGTGTGTAAAAAGTCACACATCATTGGTGGCTGCAGTGAGGCGGCAGCAGTCAAAATCGCTGCTTTCCTTTATCAGCAAAGTCTCTTGCACCAGATGAAGCCTTCTTGTAAGGGTGCACTGGATTAACAGCACTGTCACTTATAGATCCTAGACATCTCCCAATATATTTTACAGTTGTATTTTTAGTTCCAGAGTCCATTACATTTCCCTATGAATCTTTCACACTGCATTTCATTTAGCGCCTACTGCTCTTACTTATGACAACTCATCTATAAACTTCCTACTCCCTACCGACAAGGAATGACCCACCACTTGGGAATTATCACTTGTGCATCTCTACAACCGGTACACAAGCGGAGGAAAACAGAGGGAGCAAAAAAGGGAGAATGAGTCCTAAGTTTACAGGGCATTAGCCACAACATGATAATTTCAAGATTTCATTCATCTATAAAGGTCACTGGAAATGTGACACAGCAAAAGAACAAGTACAGGTTGTCTTGCATTTGACCTGCACAAAACACATCCAACAGCAATGAAAAATGAATAAATAACAAAGCTGAAGAGCTGCAGATAGGATGGGAAGAAAAACACATATGGAGCAATCCTAAGCAGGTCTACTCAGAATCCTACTCAGGTGTATCCATTGGGACTTACCCCAGGAACATGTCCTCAGGATGGCCCTGTTATGTTTAGTCAACAGAAATCAATTTGCGTAGCCAGTTCAGAAGTCTAAGAAAGTGTTTTTGTACAATTCCTTTTTTTTTAACATTCCACTCAAATTGTACATTTTGACCAGCTCTATAGCGCTATCTTCTATGCAAGTTTCACACTACTGAACTCAAGTGATGCAACTTCAATTTGGGACAAAACTCATATGCAACAAGCTAGGTCAGTATCTCAAAATTAGTGCAATAGCTGGAACAAATCTCATAATGTATCACCAAAAGAAACTGGTTCCTTCCAGAACATGGGTATTCTTTGCTACAGTTACAGGTTTAGTTACAGATATGAATGGGACATACAGCTTTAGCAGGACAAAGGCCCTTTGTAGGGGAGTTCAGGCAGAATAATTTATCCCTTGACCCATTCCCAATCTCTTAACCTTGACTATCATGAAGTTGCATTTATCTTGAAAGCCCAGTAAGTACCAACTACAA
Source organism: Euleptes europaea (assembly GCF_029931775.1). Classification (NCBI taxonomy): domain Eukaryota; kingdom Metazoa; phylum Chordata; class Lepidosauria; order Squamata; family Sphaerodactylidae; genus Euleptes; species Euleptes europaea. Next base: position 97,555,104 of record NC_079312.1, on the reverse strand, counting down.
AAGCTGAAGATCATGAAAAAGATACTGAGTACTCATGAAGCAAACACCCTTTCAATGTGATCATAAATGGAGAGCATCAGTCCTGAACATGCAAAAAAATTGGTTGCTTTTTTCGTATCCTCAAAACTTTCATGGTAATGGCACATGCACTTTTTTGCACCTTTCCACACTTGACCATGGCCTTTCTAACAATTCACCCCATCTAAAAGAAAAAAATAACCATTTTCAAAAGATGTACTTCAAAAGAAGAGTTGGTTTTTAAACTCCACTTTTCTCTACCATAGGGAGTCTCAAAGCTGCTTACAATCGCAATCCCTTCCTCTCCCCACAACAGGCACTTGTCAGACAGGTGGGGCATTTCCTCAAGTTTGAGGGGTTGTGGCTGCATTGCCTGTAGTTCTAGTACTTCAGCCTTGCCCATTTTGCCTGAAAGACTGACAAAATCTGAACATATTCCTGTTAATCCAGTATTGTTTGGGGCATTCTTGCACTTCCACTGGAGAACTGTAGTTCGCTCCAGTAAAGTCTGTGCAAACATCAACCTGATAAATAACATTGACTGTGCAGATGCCAAAGAGCACTTTGTATATTCCAGTGCTGTGAGCTGGGAGCTGTAGTTTTATCCAATAACTTCTGGACATTTTCCAGTATGATGAATACCACTGACTAATGCCATAGAGTGTATCATTACAGAAGTAGCAAATATTACTGAAATGTACCTGATTTTAAGTGATTCATAACCTGGTCAAGATGACCCAGAGGCGTATGTAATCCAGCAAGCTGACAAATGGTAAGAATGTACCACAAGCGGCTACCTAGCTATTCACCATGCTGGATATAAAACTACATTACTTGTGGTTATTTTCAAACAAGTCATCAATTCAATGGTGTGAATTACTTAAGAGGGGTGTGCATTCAGGTATTTCCAATCCAAAATGGTACCCAAAAAATCCGCTGTTCAGTTTCAGATCTAAAATACCTGCTCTGACACTAAACAGGACATTTCAGCCACCGTCTGGACAGCAAATATCCAAATACCTAGTCCTATTATTTGGCTTAAGAAAAAAATGATATTGTGAACAATGGTAAACTCAGTTTTTGACCACCTTATTTGCAAAAGATGAATCATTTTCAATACTAGCTGGGGTATGTGTAGCTTGGGTATTCATGTATCTGGAGATACAATTGTTAAATTAGGCAGCCAGAGAAAAGTGAAAAGATGGGCCCAGCTGCAGCCCAGCAAAGGGCAGGGCGGCCTGCGTAGAAGGAGTGTGTGCAGGCTCACACGCCCCTCCCAGGTTGCCTGCTCTCAGCCGGGTTGAGGGACCTCTGTCCCTACTGGGTGCACACCACTGGCACCAAGCTGACAAGACCAGTCTCCTCCCGGCTGGAGATCTCCTGCTATTACAACCGATCTCCATCTGATAGAGATCAGTTCACCTGGAGAAAATGGCCTCCTCAGGCTCCACACTAAAAATCTCCCGCTGGTGGCAAAGAGGGACCTGGCAACCCTAAGAGCTCAAATTTATTTCCTAAAGAATATGAACATTTTCACGCTCCTTGCACATGAGCTGCCTGAGTACATTGATTCAGATTTACTCAGAATGCTTAAATGGACCAAATATCACTTGGTATGAAAAATATAACAAAAGCGATTCACATTAATTAGGAAAGAAGGAAAGGGACCACCACACACACCTCCTGCTTGCCTAGATCACTGGCATCGCTAAGTTCCACTTTAGCTCAACACAGGTTCCCTAAGTGTAACATCTGTGGCACTGTTTATTTTCTAGGCCAACTTAATCAGATACTGCATACACGGCCGCCACCTACAGGCTGAACCATTACCCCTCAAATGTTGATTTCTGATTTAATTTATAAATAATTTCACTGTCTAATTCCCTGCTTAAATAGAAGTGGCAAGCCTTGTTAACGTTTTCTCAGCAAGGTTGTAAGGGGGTCTGTTGCAACAGAGACAACATTGGGTTTGCAGAAAGGCTTTCATGCGAAGAAAAATGCCACGTGCCACAAGGCAGAGAAATGAATAATGCCTAGATTTATGAAGATGACATGATTGGCGAGCTGTTCACATTCTTCTGCCACAAGCACATATTGGTGCTTCAGTTTGGTATTCCCTAAGTATGCAAACCGATAAAACAGAATGGACTCTGCTGATCCCACTATTCCATTTTACTACCAACTGATTTATCTTCCCTGAACCCCCTTATGCCCCACAACTCACTTTACTGACAAATAACCAAACAACAGAAGCAAAAACAACAACAACAACAAAATTCCTTGCACACTCTGCAGATAGTAGTCTTAGCTGTGTTATGATTTTGTGGTTCTAAGGGCAAGGGAAGGAGCAGAGAGGGGGAAAGGGGAAACAGATGCCCACAGACACCCAAGTGGAGTAAAAAAGGCCACAGCATTATTGATTGCAGCAGGAGCACTGGAGTGGCATAGGGCAAAGATCCAGTAAACCCACCTGCCAACTGATGAAACCCATCCTGCTCACTGGGGGTAAACCTGGAATGGCAATTCCGGTGGACCCACATGGATGAAAGCCTCTGAGTGGTCCCCTTGCTACCTGAGCCGAGAGGCCGTGGCTCAGTGGTAGAGCATCTGCTTGGCATGAAGAAGGTCCCAGGTTCAATCCCCGGCATCTCCAGTTAAAGGAACTAGGCAACTAGGTGATGTGAAAGACCCCCTGCCTGAGACCATGGAGAGTCGCTGCTGGTCTGAGTAGACAACACTGACCTTGATGGACCATGGGTCTGATACAATATAAGGCAGCTTCATGTGTTCATGTGAGCGTGGAGTCAGGAAACAGCTCTCAAGCTGGGCACTTGGCCGGAGGGCCCTACCCCCAAGATCCCTTAAAAGGGTCCCCACCTGGGGGAGGCAGGCACACAAGCATGGACTCCCCTCCCCCACAATGAATCTGGCCCACTGCCTGAATCCACCCTATTTAGGCATACTGATTGGAGAAGAAATGAAAATGGAAAACACTAAAAAATTGATTTTGTTTGACTGTCATATTCACTTGCTTTCCAAAAGATATGTAATGCAAACTTTAAAAAAAAGGAGTGAAAAGGCAGATAGTAATCAACTAAAATGACCTGTTTAATCAGTACAGTCAACCCCGTCCCCCCGTCCCCTTTTGAAATCTTTATTATATTCCTGACAAGTTCCCCCAAGGGCCTAAAAACTTTTAACAAAATGCAAAAAGGATATTAATGCTTCCAATATTATCATCATTTTACAAGGACAGCTATTTAAAAACTTGTGCCAAAGTACTGGCAGGAACAAAAATCCGAAGAGTTAAAATAAATTCTAAATAACAAAGCACTAATAAAGAACGAAATAAATGCAAAGTAGGATGAAGCAAAATGTAAGAGGACTTCAATTTGGTCCCATTAATTATTTATTTTGAAGGAAACATCATTGCTCTGCCACTGGAAAGAGGAACAGGTAAGAGATATAACATAAAATCAAGCATCGAGCTGTCCGAAAGGGGCATTTATGAGCACCTGTACACTTTCACACTGTTGCTCATTAACTGCATACATTTCAAACCCCATGTGTGAGAGGATTTTATGGTACCAATGCTGACAGGCAGCAAGGAATCACTGAAGCCATCTGTCTATTTCCCCCCTGGAGTGTTAATCCTACTGGTCACACAGAACACAAAACAGGGCAACTAAATCAAGATCAGCTATGTCCTGGTCTGGCACCATCTCTCCCCACTTCTCCTACTCTTATTTTACTCCAGGTGCCAGCTCATTTCATCCTTTCTCTCAGTTTGACTACATCAGTACAAATTCTGTTAGGCGTCACCCAGCAAGTGAAATGACTGAAAAAGCATGCCAACTTCTGTTACCAAATGAACGACAGATTCTACTGCTAGAGTAAAAATTCTTTACCAGGGACCTCTACTGGCGCTCCAGCCACACAACCACTAATCCGAATACTGTGCTCTCACTGTTCTTGAATGACAGATTGGATAAGTTCAATATAAGACTGCCATTATTTCTCCATCAGGTTCAAGTTTCCTTACTAAAGAACATTTGAAAGATATGGAAATTCTTATTAAATAATTCAAGCTATGATAAATAGGGTTTACTTAAAATGAGGTACCTACAGGGTCTGAATGAAAAGTTTGAGATTTTTAAAATTAAAACTAAAAGCTTAATTAAATGCTTGGTTTTGTTTGAGATTTAAATCAGAGGAAAGTAACTCTTTCCCCCAAGTCAATATCATTAGTAGGGCTGTCAACCTCCAGGAAGGGGTTGGAGATCTCCTGGGATCTTCAGACAACAGTGTAAGGACCCTGTCCTCTCCTCAGTTGAGAAACCCCAATTTGATCCCCAATCTCCTATTAGTTGTTTCAAAGGGCACTCCCTTCGAAGTCTAAGTGCAATGGGGACCCCGGGGATAACTTTCAGGGCCTTCTATATCCAGAGCACATTCCATCATGGAGGCACAATGTCACTGATATGCATAAAGCATTTATATATCCCCAGCTCCAAGGCATGAATAATACAATTATATCCCTGCATGCATAATACACAATTGTTATCCCCAGTGGGATGGCGTGGTGGAGGAGCGCAGAGCCACGCCGCTGCCTCCACCTGCTGCTGGACCCCGCACCTCTCTCTCTCCCCGGCGGATCACCTTAACGGTCCATGTGTTCAGTTTTTTGAACACGCTAACAAAAGGCACACTATAGGGGAGGGACAAACAATTTCAGAAATACCCATGCGTTAATGGCCGTGAAGAGCCTTCGATACATCTTTCTCTAGATTTGATGCACCTGTTTGGGGTAAGGGTTTAGCAACTAGACACCTGTATTGTGAGAAGGGAGCAACAGAAAACCACTTATCACCCCACCCTATTAAGAAAAAAATGTGTCTTAGGCTGCATTCAGACATCATAACAAGCCCTAATTGCATCACGATTTGTGCATGATCACAGCTTCTTGACATGCTTGCTTAAATCTGCCTCACTTCATCCCTTTTCTTCATGTGAGAGCCTGACTTGAAACAGTCTGATTCCCTATAATGTGACATCTGAACACGTTAGTGTGTTTCAATGATATAATAAAGAAAAGTCCCCAAACTATTGCTTTTTTAAAAGTAGCCTTATTTGCAGAAAGAAAGCCACTAGTATTCAGCCCTTAAATAATCTGCCAAAGACTTATGATATTATGAATATACATTCAAACTAACAGATGATCAAAATATGCCTTTTAGATTTCCTGTTAATGCTGCTATTCTCAGTCATGCAAACAATCTGTGAACAGACAGATATTAAAGTACAAAATCTAAGAGAACAATACAGAAGTTTAAGGAACTTCAAAATGATTTCCTACACACTGGATTAAATTTCTGGGACTGAAATTTGATAGAGAAATTTTGCCTGAAATAGTGGGTCTAGATATTATTATCACAATTCACTCCACTCACATTAATTATACAAGACAAGCTTCTATCATATATTGTCTATTACAGAATAATAGATTAATTCTATCTGTGCACTTAGTTCAGGCAATTTTTTTTAACCAGCCAACCACTTTAAAGCAAAATCTTTCCACTTAATTCTCCAACATGCTCATACTAATAGCTAAACTACATGTAACAATTGTCTCCAGATTAAGATCAGGACCATGGCATGTAGAGAAAGGGGACTTCAGTCCCCCCTCCCCCCACGAAGATGTTTGCCTGATTTCTAACAGTCTTGGAGAGCTGTTATAACCCTCTTGGCAAATGTAGCCCATTGGTGCATGTGCAGCCCCCAGTGAAGCACAGAGAAGTTTCCCAGGGCTATCCGCAAGAAAACTGTGCGGATAGAAATTTTAAGCTCTCTCTCCCTATTACTATTAACTGGAACCAAATATTGGAACATACTTCGCCAGTACTTAAAGATTTCCTCTGGGTACCAGTTTGTTTCTATTTGTCCCATAAACCAAGATATTTTCCTGAGATCCTACTATGACTGCCTCTGCCTTCAGAAGTGGGATGGGTAGTTATGAGAGACAGCATCTTCCCTGGCAGTCCCCAAACTCTGGAATGCTTGCTATGCATATTTATCAGGAGCTACATAGTTATATTTGGACACCAATAAGAAATAATACTTAAGTAGCATCTAGTTGATGCTAATTTCTGTTTTATTTATTTCATATTTATGTATTGGCTAGATATGCTTCTTTTATTTATTACACTCTTTCTTGAAATGGATCATTTTTAATCATTTGTTGTTAGTTTAATTAGAGATGTATGTGGTGAACAGGTGGGATACAAGTAATTGTTTAATTTGTTAAGTAGTAGGTGACATTTTTTGTGTTTTAATTGGTTTTAAGTGAATGTGTGTAATTCAAGGAACAGAAATTTGTTCTCCTTGGATTTATTGAGGTAAAGTCAAGAAAGATACGCATAACTCACCTATCCACTGCTTCTACATCAAAACAAAACCTCTTCTCTATGGAATCAGTTTTCCGACGTGTGCAAGATTTGAGGAGAATGGCTTCATCTTCTCCCTGGCAGAAAAGCAACAATCAGGACATTGGGGAAAAAAATCACACAGGAGTAACAGCCTTGTTCTAAATCCCAGTTCAGTTAATTGTATCAATCAATAACTTTAATACAGTCCAAGACCAGCAAATAAAAAATATACATAATAAAAGGCTAACGACTATATACACCAATAAATACTTGTCAAAAATAGTCATTCACTCATAGGAGAGCCGTTAAGAACATGATTTTAAAATGAGGTACATAATTACAGTCAATATGAATACAGAATTGCTCATCCATTAAGTTCAACCAATGCTCGCCTAGTCTTCATAGCTCGCCATCCAAATTTGGCCACTTTAAAGGTTAGCTCCCTATCCTTATCTGAGAGCATGTTAAAAAGACGGGTTGCTCTAGATCTCCCTGGGTAACCAGCTATTATAGAGGAAATGGCTTCTCGTATCTTGCTATAATTTTTACAGTCAAACATAACATGATCAAGGGTCTCTATACTCTCATCAGAACAAAGGCATAAACGTTCACCATAGGGTAGCTTTTTATATCTCCCTTCCGATATAGCTGAAGGAAGAGCATTACAGCGCATCAATGTAAAGGCCCTCCTATGTTAATTGTATAAGTAATGAAGGTACCGAATAACGAAATAAAGGTTTCACTAAAACCAGCAAACTATCCTTTATAAAATTACAAATTTTTATCGTGAATATCTCTCAACCTTAAAACTGATGAAGTAGACTTTTGCCTATGGCAGCTAATACCACAGTAAATGTGTTAGTCTTAAAGGGTTCTGAATTTATATTTATTACATCACTTATACTCCATTTTTCCTCATGGTTCAATTAGCACGGTTTCTATTTGGAGACTGGGTTTTGCAAGTTTGCCATAAATCTTTTACAAAGAATTTTGTGTGGCACACGCAATAGCCTGCAGCTGCAAACCACAGACATTTAAAGCCATTATAAGCCACACTGCCTTTATTCAGGGAACAGAAACCTCCTCATAAGGATTCTACTGGAAGAGAGGGACTGGGGCCTTGGGCTTCTTCCATACAGTGAAAAGGTGCAGAGGTCTTTAGCCTTACAGGGCAAAGGACGTCTCCTTCCTTTCTTATTCACTCTGCTCCTTCGTCTCTCAATGACAGCAGTGGGGAAAGAGACACGGATTGAGAAACACAAGCCCAAGGGATTGTTAATTCCCTTGCTAGAATTCTAGGAGTAAATTATTGTCTTAGCAGGACTCCAAATATCAACTATTTTCTTAACTCATTTATCCTATCATTCGTTTGTAAGCAATGGATCTGGGACCTTGCCCTTCAATCCAACAGGACCTGGTTGCAGCGGTACCCTACTTCAATGCACCATACAAAGATTTTTTTGTCAGCAGGCTATCTCATTGCCTTAGAGATTCCTAAGTACCGGAGAATCTTCACTTTGGCACATTTCAATGTTTTGTCCCCAGCTTTTCTGGAAGGCAGATATCTTCACATTCCTTATTCCCAAACGGTTTGCCCTTGTCAAACGGGAAAGGTTGAGACAGTCACATATTATTACACTGTCCCTACTATAATCATATACATTCCCAATATATTATGCCAATTTTAATAAATTCCCCAGAAAGAGCAGAGCCATGTTACACTTTCCTCCTCCTTAAGACTCTTCTAAAGAAATTACTTGTAATGTAATAAAATTTTATGAAAGCAGATGGTTGAGTCCTCAAACAACTAACCCCCCTCTATTGTGAAATGTATGTGAAAATGATGGATTATAATGGCACATAGAAGTCTTTTCTGTTGATCTTGCTTTTGTACATGTAATTTTATTGTTTTTATTCATTGCTTTTGAGTTTATTTTGTATCAAAATAAACTGAACCATTATTTGTTTTATCCCTGCTATCTTATGAGCAGTAAAATAAAAGGTAGAACAAATGTAGAATCTTTAGTTTTATACATTTACATTTATGTTACATTATTGTGACCGTGCTTCACATTTTGCATGAAAGCTGATACTGATTCATTTACTCTACCTTAGAATCATAGAGTTGGAAGGGATCTCCAGGGTCATCTAGTCCAACCCTCTGCACAGTGCAGGAAATTCACAACTACCTCTCCCTCACACACCCCAGTGACCCCTACTTCATGCCCAGAAGATGGCAAAAAACAAAAGAGGGCAAAAAAAGAGAGGAAAATTGCTTCCCGACTCCAAAGTGGTGATCGGCACTACCCTGGGCATGCAAGAAAGGGCCACGAGAGCCAAACATTGACGCAACCCTTCCTGCCCTCCCTCTCATGATCTGCCTAAGTTCATAGAATCAGCACTGCTGTCACATGGCCATCTAGCCTCCGCTTAAAAACCTCTGAAGAAGGAGAGCCCACCACCTCCTGAAGAAGGTGGTTCCAATAATGTGCTCATTTTCAGGACACAGACCTAACTATTATTCACTGTAGATCATCACTGGAGGGGGGGAGTTTCTTAGCTTTTGTAGTACAATAAATGAATGAAAAGCTTTGGTACAAATGGAGATTAACACTTGATTGCTTAAACATGTCAGGGCTTTTTCAGCTCCTTTTTTTGACTGGATCACTGTTTGCCTTTGGTGACCTAATCATGTGAGGATTATATCATGAAAGATTTTATAAAGCACCCTGTGGCAGGATCAGACATGTTTTGAACTTGCAGCGGAACCTTGACACAACCATGCCATAATGTCAGAAATGTTCCATGCTGAAAACAAACCAAAAGAAACAAAAAGTATATATAAGCACAATACCATGTGAGGATCAGCCCATGACAAATATGGAAAATTCTCCAAACCCTAATTCTCATACATGGACAATCACCATATATCCTATATAGCTGCCATGAGCCAAGAGAAAAAGCAGGGTATAAATATTTTAATATAATAAATCCGGCAACATGTTCTGCAGCCCTCAAATTCTTTATAGCAACAGTTCGGGAAACCAACGCAACTACTGGAAAGAGTCAGTGAAGCCCAAGCCCCTGAACCACCGGCTGGTTCAAGCATTCCTTGACCCCAAATTATACTGCAGGCAGAAAGGCAAAAATCAGGCCTATTCCACTGAAGAAGCAAAATTTATGAAGAGCGCTAGATGCATGAAAAGCAGTAATTTAGAGTTGAGGAATGATTTGACCCAGAAAGAGGAGTAGGAAGAACACTATTTTAAACAGCAGAGCTGCAGATCCTTATAGGCGTAGGAGGATTGCCAACTCAAATGTAAATAAGCAAAATGCTGCAGGGCAAGACAGAGTGAATATAATGATTCACCCTTAACCAGTGAGCTCCGAGAGCACCTGCTACTACTGCTGAGGGCCCCTCCCGTGTTGCATGGATTAAAAGCAATGCAATCACCCTGGCTGCAGAAGAGACAACTTTACTTAAATTTCTATTTTAATTGCTTGTGAGGCTTTCATGAACGCCTTCTTTTGAAAAAATGCTCTCCATGTTAACCCTTTTCTCAGGATAAGATATCTCTTATACAACTGTGCATGTCTTCAGATAAAGGAACCAAGTAAGGATTCAGTTCCCAGCTCATGGACCTGGATTAAAAAAAAAATACACACAATGGATACGATATAGAACAGGTGAAAGTCTTCAAATACTTAGACATAGTGTTTCAATCGACAGGTTCATGGAGGGCTCAGATGACCCAGGTTACCAAGAGTGCCCAAAAACTGGCATCAACTACTCGAAAGGAGACTCACATATTCCCTATGTAATTAAAGTCTTCTGAGGTAAAGTGACGCCTCAACACCTGTACAGTCCACAAATCTGTTTATACAAAGACTTCTGTCCCTTGGAAGCAGTTCAATCTAAATTCCTTAGATGCATATTTAGTGTTCCTCGTCGTGCACCGAATGCAATACTTAGAATAGAATAGAATCAGGACAGGTGTCACTTGAAGCTTGTAGATGGTATTAAGCTATATGTTTTTGGCTCAGGGTAAACCTTATCCCATCTGAAGTAACCCTCATAATTCTTTTGGATAGCTACTGCTCAGGTTGGGTTGATGTGGTTGAGAATAAAATACAACTTCTTGGCTTCTCCCCCTTAACAATATGCCATCTTGTGTTCTCAGGAGCTAAAGAAATACTTAAACAATGGTTCTGGGATACAGTTCTTCAGGCTGACCAAGCCCGGGCACACATCTATCCAGTGGTAGGCAATCATAGCCAAAACTTTGTCCTGGTTTTGTTCTAAATCTTTATGCTTTAGAATTCCTCGAATACCGCAAAGCTTTCACCCGAGCCTGTTTTAACTGCCTGCCCTCAGAGCAAGTAAAAGGGAGATACTTGCGTATCCCCTATTCTCAACATTGGTGTTCCTGCCAACTGAATGCAGTCGAAGCAGTGGAACATGTGTTATTATACTGTCCATTTTATAAGGACATCTGTTCCACGTATCTCACCCCTACTCTTATCTAAGTTCCTAGGGAGATCTGGAAAATCCTACAAGTATCTCCTTCTTGCAGACCACTCCAATAAGATCACCTCTAAAGTAGCCAAATTCTGTGCTGATACCCTGTCCATAAGAAAACAGATATCCCAAATGTTTTAATAACTGTTATGTATAATTAATTACAGCACAATAAGGTTATGAATTTTAATCTCTGTATATTAATTTTATATCTGTATGTAAATTGTGCTGTTAAACTGATGTTGACTGATCTTTTAATCACAATAAATGTTGATTGATTGTTAAATACACACATACAAAAAAAATCAGAAAGTAACAGAAATGGGCTACACTTCAGTATTATGTATGTGTAAGTGCCATCAAGTCATTCCCAACTCATGGCGACCCTAGGAATTAATAACCTCCAAAACATATCATTAACAGCCTTGCTTACGATCATAGAAGTATCTTAAAGAGAATCATAATGCACGGTTACAGTTAGTAAAGACTTTGCCCAGTTAACTTAAATTCAAATATGCACTCTATATTCTGGCCTTTGCCGTTTATTCATTCAATACGCACTCTAAAGAATTTTCCCATTGGCAATCTGGAGATTATGTTCATTAATTACACAAAAATGACATGAAATTCTTTACAGAGACCCTGAATTAAGGAAAATTAATTCTGAAGCAATGGGGTCTTTGGAAGAAAAGCAATTATATTCTTTTATGGAAAGGGTTTTAGATCTGAACCAAGAACGACATAATTGGTTTACCACGATGCTCTACAGCCTTGCACTTCTTTCTAATCCAGCAGTCTACCCCTTTATTTCAATAATACAGAAAACATACTTTTGCCAGGGAAAAGAGTACTGCAACCATTAGAGGGAAATGCAGCTACCCTTCTAATTTTTTAAGGGCCAGAGCTATTTACTCAAGGCACCACAGTAGCCAGTTGTACCCCCTATCAGCTAAGAAGGTTATTTTTTCTTTTAATTGTACTTCAATGGGAAGAATAAGAATAAGGAGTTGGGATGTGTTATCCCTAAAGATTTAGCTTTAAGAAATGATGGTAACTAGTTTTGACCCTACTAAACAGACTTTTTACAATCCCACATGAGTCCTATGAATATTAGAATGATCCTACAACTATCCATATATACCAGTTTCCACTTACCCCCTTTCCACCAGACTTCTGATCAAATGGCACCATAGTTATACGCTTAGAGTCACTCTGATAGGTACAGTAATGCTTCACCCACGATGTTCCAAAGTGACCTACAACATAATTGAAATGGTAAGATGTACACAAAAGCCCCTTAGTATCCACTGATGACAAAGCAAATCTGTTTTTTAAAGAAAGAATTATGCAAAAGTTCTATTTGCCTAACTTCACAAAGGCAAAATAAGGAATCCCCCTTCCCCCAGTTTACTGAGAAACTATCACTAGAAGCTTATCAACTTGCTTAAGAGTCTACTGTGGAGCTCCATGGTCTTAGAATAAAAGCACTTACGCTTTTCTTGGACATATAGGTAACCCTCCATTGTGTATGGACTGATGTTTTTGTGTTCATGGGGATTCTCCTTCATCTTCTTCATCAAGGACTCGACCTCTGATCGTGTGCCTTCAAAACGGTTTCTTGTCTGCATTTAAAGGAGAGTGCAGAAAGGATGTTAGGTAGCCTCCGCCAACCCTTAAACTCCCAGGACTTTAAGAAGAATCTACTCTCTGCACAAAAAAATAACAGCAGCTAACCATGTTCTTCTCTATTAACTAATTCACTGGAAACCCTCAAAGCCAACTCTCATGGTAGGCTACAGCCATCCTGTGAAACAGTGCAGGTGAATGCTCAGGTTCATGTAACAGTTCTACAGTATGAACAGGCAGTACATGAATACAATGCCACACAGGATTTCTAACAAATACCTTTTCTTGGTTACAACAACTGCATGAACCAGTTCATACCATCTGTGGTTCACATATATACACAAACTGGGACTGGTAATGAGAAACAGAAGTAGCACATGTAGGATTTTTTAAGGAAGAAAAAGATTAATGAATTCAATTATAAATATGTGACAGAGGAAGGAAACTAAGAACTATAGCTGCCTATAGCTGCCTAAGCAGGGTTGTGGCTTAATCCTATAAGAATGGCCTGCCTGATGAGGTCTGGAAACCATTTATTTAAATGGGAATAGGGACATGGTTAAACAAAATTGAGCAAGAGGGCACTATTCAAAGGGAGTAGGGTTGTATTACACTTCCTACGAAAATTTTAGGTAGTTTTCTTGTATCCTCCCACTTCATACTGCATTGACCCAGTTTTACTGCACTGTTTGTTGTGTGTTGTATACTGGTCTTTACTGCATTGTTTTTACAATTCTGCAATCCACCTCCAGTCAAAACAAGAAAGCCAGACAATAAATGATGTAAATAAATAAAAATTTAGCAATATGTAAATTGATTTTTTTTAAAGCGCTTCTCTCTCTAAAGGACAACATTCTTACAATTAGCACCAAAGTTCTCCCTGGGTGTGACTCAACCTGAGTACAGCCCACTCAGGGAATTAGCTGTAAGGGTTTTTCTACCTCTTTTTTGACCCAACATGCCCATAAAACATTTAAGAACAAAAAAAGAGAACAATAATAATTTAGCTGAAACACAACCTAAAAACAAAAGCTGACAAAGCCAACAGAAGAGAAAATAGTGCAGAACTAGTAGTTAAAAATATCATAACCCCACAATTCAGTTTGGCCCAAATGTCCTCTGAAAAAGGATTGTCCTAGCCAGATACCTAGAAACCAGGCAGTATAGGACAGCAGGCATCTCTTGGGAGACAGTTCAATAATCTTAACCTGGTGGAATGCTCTATCTGAAGAGACTCGTGCCCTGCGGGACCTGTTTAGGTTCATCAGGGCCTGTAAAATGGAATTATTCCTCCAGACATTCCATTAAAGCAATCGTACTGGGCCTACTGTCCACTTCTTTGATCATCGTGCCAGAGTGGTACATTTTATAGAATATTTGTGTCATAAATCCCACGATTCAATTTGGCCCAAATGTCCTCTGAAAAAGAGTTGTCCTGGACAGATATCTGGAAACCAGGCAGTATAGGGCACAGCGGGCATCTCTTGGGAGAGTGTTCAATAATCTTGAACACTTCCCTGTCCCATGAAGCCACCCGCAGTAGCTCCAACAGATTGGCAGCTCAGCTGCATTTTGAAAAGCCAATAAACCCACTGCTATCAGGGTACTCTGTCTCCGGTAAATGTTTCCACACAAGACTTACGTTTTGTATGCTGATTGTCAGCTCGGTCTTGAAATCACTGAAATCCTTTGCAAGTTCATAGCCGTGATGGTAGAATGTGAACAGCCCTTGCAGAAAAGCCAGCAACTGCAATAGAAGAGGGAGGAAACCCCCCACAAATGGCAGTCAGGAGAGGCACACACGCGGGTTTTATGGATCTTAAGAGAGCTTTTGATACCATCCCAAGAGAGAGGCTATGGTTGAAACTATCAAATTCTACTATGGATAGGAGGTTACTATGGCTCATTCAACAATTTCATACTGACCTCAAAGTTCAGGTTCGCTGTGGTGACCAAGGAGAACTAACTGAGCCCTTTGAACTGGACAAGGGAGTTAGACAAGGGTCTAAAATGCACGGTCACTTACTCCGGTTTCTGCCCAGTCTCCTCCCTGTTTATTCCCTGTTTCACCCAGGATCAAATCCTCGCAAACAAATGGCACCTCAGTGCTGCTGGCTGAGCGCTGTCTCGACCCAAAACGAACCCAGTTTTGCAATTGAGGACCCAAACCGTTACCCCTGGCTCGTTTCAGATTAACACGAGCCAAGTCTTCCGGCGTCACGACGTCCCGCCCGCCTCCAAACCCCTCCCCTCGCAACCTCACCGCCTTTTTTGCATATTGTCCCCCGATATACCGGAAGCGGGGCGTGGACACCAGAGCCGTTACTCTCCTGCCCGCCAAATTTTCCCACTCTCACCCTCCTGCCCGTTATTCGGCATTCCTGCGTGCTCCCAGTCCTAGCCAAGCAAATGTCTGTCTCAAGCCGCCCAGTTGGGGTGAGGGGAGTTTAAGGAATGAGCTCCCATGCTCTCATTCATCTCCATAGGGGGAAGCTCCCTCCCCAACATGCACTCACCACAATCCTATTTTGCCGCTCTCTAGGTACACATTTTCCCCATCTGAATTCTCAAAGCTCTGCATGGAGGGCTTATTTTTGAGTTTTTGAGAATTCGGATGGGGAAAATGTGCATCTTCAGAGTGGCAAATCTAAGGCGAAACCTCCCAGGCATCAATGGCCCACATCGATTTCAAGGAGCTTTTAATAAGACGCGGAAGAACTCTTCATAGGATCTGGCCCCCACTATACTGGAGGAAACTGTGCACAGGAGGTTTTGCTTTGGGTTTGTCGTTTTCTAGGTGCACATTTCCCCCATCCCAATTCTCAAAACTCAACAATAAGCCCCCCAGGCAGAGTTTTGAGAACTGGGACAGGGGAAATGTGCATCTGGAGAAAGGCACAGGCAAAACCTCCCGTGCATAAATGGCCTGGGTCCACTTCTATCCATAACCCTACCCACCACGTTAGGGGTTCCCACAAGCCCCGTCTCCGGCGTGGGGCTTGCGGGACGCCCCCTCCCCCTGGAGCCACCGGACCCCCCCTTCCACCCCCCAAGCGAGGGGGCCTTCTGGGGCTTTCTGCCCCGGCCCGATCCTGCGCGCAAGGCTATCATTGGTCAGTTTGAGTCGACCAATCACCAGGGGGAGGGGGCGTTGCTGAACGGCCAGGAAGTAAGTGTCTCCCGCATTTTCTGTTTTGATGGACGGATCAGCACGCTGTTTCGCCACGGATCAACAAAGGTAATGCACACAGATTTCCCCCCCGCCCGGGTTCATTTAATCCTGGCTGGAACGGGGAGGAGACTGGGCAGAAACCGGAGTAAGTGACCGTGTGTTTTAGACCAAGGTTGCCTCCTTGCTCCTCTCTTGTTTAATCTATACCTGAATGATATGGCAACCAATTTTTCAGAGTCTTGTCACCCCACAAAGCTTGCAAGTCATACCACCCCAATTCTACTCTATGCTGATGATGCAGTTCTCCTGTCTCGTACAAGAATTGGTTTGAAAAGATCTTTACAAACCTCCTCTGAGTACTACTCTAGGGAAGATCTTAAAATAAACCATCATAAATCTAAGATTATGATCTTCACTAAGAGGAGAAAAATGCCTCTTTTTCGCTGGGTATTAGACGGCTTTGAGGTTGACCAAGTCAAGGAGTTTGTTTATTCTTTTTTCCCATAACCTAAATTGGAATGCCCATCAAAAAGCAGTGTCCAACAAAATTAAACCTGGGGTTGGTGCTATTGTCAACTTTTTCCACACCAAAGGTGGCAAATATATTCCAGGGGCTATTCAGGTTTTTAATCTAAAAATTACCCCAATTATTCTCTTTGGTGTTGCCATCTGGATAACAGTTGTCAATGAATCTATAGATCGACCATTGCTTCAGTTCTTACGAAAACTCCTAAATGCCCCTCGATTTGTTGCTGGTGTTACTCTTCGTTCCGAGTTTGGCCAAATGTCACTCGAAGCTAGGGCATGGTTGGCCGCCTTTAAACTGCATCTTAAACTGTGCTTTAGCACTGAGGGGTTCCTAGCTTCTCTGAAGCATGACCCTTTTAAATCCTCATGGCAAAAAATCTTAGATGAGAAACTGTCATTGTTGGGCTTCTCACAGGAAATGTTATTAGATCTTGGGAAAACTGAAGCTTTCACCAAAATTAAACAGCGCATTAAAGAGCCTGATTATAACAGCACTACTTTTCGTGCTCACCGTGATTGTTCATCCCAGTTCTTTGGAAAACCACCACCACGTGGTTTGCCTGCTTATACATATTATTTGACAACTCCTCGTCTTTCTAGACCTTTTGTTTGGCTAGATTGAATGCTAACCCCTCTTTGGTTATGCAGGGTAGAATTTTGAATATACCATATTCAGACAGGACCTGTCCTTGCTCTTCTGGCTCTATCGATTCACTAGCTCATGCCCTTTTGGAATGCCGCTTTTACGAGGAACTTCGATCACATTATATTTCCCCCCTTTTAACTTACAAATCTAATGCCTCTGTGTCTGACATAATGCCTTTTCTACTAAGCGATAGGGATCCCAAGGCTACAGTGGCAAGATTTGTTTCAGTCCTTATATCCCTCAAACACTAGTTATATGCTGCTCAAGATCAATGGATCAAGGAGCTTCTAAGGGATAAAGGGAAAGGACAGGATTCTGTTTAACCTAGTAAAGTTACGCAAGTCTAAGCCCAAGAAAAGCAATGGCCTTAGACTGGAATAATTTTGCATAGGATTGCAAAATTAAAACTGTAAAACTGTATCCTATGTACACTTACTTGGAAATGTTCCACTGCATTCAATGGAACTTATTTTCTTTTTTAAAAAATCACATAGGAAAAAGCGGCACAGCCCATAAATATCACATTAGGCGCAAGATCTTAAGGACTGCCTCTCCCATTACAACCCTCGTGGTACTTGTGTTCCACTTCACACAGACTTCTAGTGGTGTCTGACCCTCGGTAGCTCGTTCCACCAGAACAAGGGCTTTTTCAATCATGGCCCCAACCTGGTGGAATGCTCTGTCTGAAGAGACTCGTGCCCTGTAGGACCTGTTTAGGTTCAGCAGGGCCTATAAGATGGAATTGTTCCTCCAGGCATTCCATTAAAGCAATCGTACTGGGCCTCCTGTCAGCTTTTTTGACATGCCGGAGTGGTGAATTTTATAGAATATTTGTATTTTTATTTATGTTTTTATTTATGTCAATTGTCAGGGAAGAGGAGGGATAAAAATAGAAATAAATAAATATGATCCACAGTATGATATTATACAGCCTTCTGGGCTTCAGATTCTCTCTTCAGACACAAGCTCTTATGTTCAACAGCTGTGGACAATGTATTTTGGTTGGCACACATCTCTGGATTTCAGCTGCAAACATCCAGAAAACACCTAAAGCAGCAGCATATTAAACACCAATTGTGTAGCCAAATGTGCCTCACAATGTCTTGCTCATGAGAACTGTCACGGTACCTCTAAGAACTGCACATGCTCATAAAATCTTTTTTTTAAAAAAGAAAAGAAAAAGCACACACAACCCCCTTCTACCACACATGTCCAATGGACAATGTATAATGAGCAAGTTTTCTACCTCAACCAGTTTAGGAATATAATGCAACCAACAAGGATCATTGACAAAGTATGCCATGAATGCAGATGCTTTTTGAACACCACCTTTTCTTGCTTATGGTCTCTTGCCCCATTTAAACAATTGTCTGTCCCTCCTTTACAAAGGTTTGCTAAGCTACACATACAGATGCACACACAGTGTGTGAGAGAGTGTACTTTATAGACAGTACATTCCATAAACCAATGGCGTCACTTATATTTAAACAACACTCACATTGCTGGTGCCATCTGCAAGTACAAAACAGAAGCAACATAAAATTGTAAGATTCTTATCCTTGCTACTCAGCTCCTGAAGAGCTGAGGATTTTACTCCTCCAAAGCTCCAGGAAGGAACAAAAGTATTCTCCACCCCCAGCATGTCATTTCAAGTAAGAGGAAACAAAGCACAAATACATTGCTGTCTTAAGGCCTTGAAGTCACTCAAGTCACTTCTGTCCAGAACAACAAAGGAACCAGCCTCCTTATGGTTTTTTTTTTTAAAAAGCCTTCAAAGACACATTTTCACACACTAAAGGTCATGCCTACTCATAGGATCTCTAGCAAATGAAATGAACAACAGGAATGGCCTTCAACTTCCGAAGAGAGTTGGTACAGCATAGCAGCTAAGAACTTGTACGACTGCAAAACAAGTCATAAACAAGGGTTTTCCAGCAATCTGCCCGTTTTTTTAAAGCTGTGTTTTGCTTCGCTGTAAATTCCGCCTATGTCCTTTGCTTTTCCAGTGCATTCGCCAGAGCACACACTCTTAGCCATCAAATAAGCCCATTCATCTCTGTAGTGCCCAGGCAGAATTACACGTGGCCAGGGTCAACATCAGGCAACACCAACTGGGGCTGAGGCCATGACTGCTGTTGACTTTTTACTTATTATTTCATTAAACAAATGAAGCTGCTATCAATAAACACAATAAGATGTTTTCAAACCCCGCAAAAAAGGATGAAACGAGTGCAGCACCAGAGGGTGCAACAGCCCACCATTTTTGTTTAATTCCAGAGCAGCCTCAAGCAGGTATATAGATGACATTAAAAAACTCTGAAAAAGCAAATTCTGCATTTGACATTTTCATAGCATTCTGCTCAATGCATCTTTTTTTCTGCTTCCCCGTTTACTTTTCAGTGGAGGTTCACAGCGACTGGATTCCAGAGACTATGAATACTCTTTTTACTTTCCCCCATAGAAGGAACGAATCTAGGAAAGATTATTGAGTCTGGTTGGGGAAAACCCATGAGATCAGTAATTACTGAAGTATTCACACATACTTCACACATACTTCCCAGTGAGAGAGGCCTGCACCAGAATGGAAGCTGCTCTCACACTTCTATTCAGATGTCAAAAACAGTGGCTAGTTTGTGGCAGGAACGATACCGAGTTGGCTAGCGCACATATTATCTTCTGTCCTCCCATACCATGGTGTGGCATGAGAAAAAATAAACTCTTCCAAGTTTGTAATAAATTCCTAGTCGCCATGATGTCTAAATGCAGGGGTCTGGATTAACTGGAGCCTGATTCTTTCCCACACAACAGGATTCTAACCACAGTTCAATTCCAAGCGACAATCCTGGCCTATGGGGGGAAAACACACTCCTGTTTGCCCTGACACCCACATTTGGTCATCACATTAAGCTGGAGATTGAACACTTCTGAAAGCAGGAAGCCTTGAATCACCTTCTGCATATGAGGGGAGGAGGGAGGGGACGCACACGTGTGGCAACAAGCTGAGCTTCTGCCTGTCACAAACACCATTTATTCATGGAAGGTTTTGCACTGGGTTTGCCACTCTTTAGATGCACTTTTCCCCCATCCATATTCTCAAAACTCAACAATAAGCCTCCATGCAGAGTTTTGAGAATTCAGATGGGGAAAATGTGCATCTATAGAGTGACAAATCCAATGCAAAACCTTCCATGAATAAATGGCCTGCAGCCTTTTGTGAAGGAAACCTCACCATTCTGCTCATCATTCTCACAAAGAAAACATATTGAGAATGTGCAAGAAGTCACAGGAGAACTATGAGACTAGTGGTCCTTATCATTTCACCCACGACAGCCCCCAAAGTACACATTGTTTTGATAAAATGCCCCCAGTTTATTTATTAAAATGTTCATATACTAGCTTTCCAACCAACCATGATTGTTCAAGATGCTCCCCCCACCCAAAAAAAAACAAAAACCCATGAGCCTCAGGTAACAATTAAAATAATTGATTCCTGTTTGCCGCTTGCCATTTTTCAAGGGTCTGAGAGAGATTATCTAATATCTGAGATTTCATTCTCAGTGCAGGGAAAGCAGTATATAACAATTGTCTTTCACTTCCTGTCAGAAGCCAGTGCAAGGTAGGGTTGCCAGCCTCCAGGTACTTTTTGGTAACTACTTTTGAGAAAACGGTTTTGCGTGATGACTCTGCCTATGTAATTTATTATGTATTATGTGAATGTTCAAAGGGATATATTGGGCAAACGACATGCCCAGTTAAATTGCGGATCATGGAACACCTGTCTCGCGTTAGAAGGAAGGAACTGTCAGCTCCTTTAACAAAACATTGTTTGGACAATAATCATGATTGCAACAAAATTAGGTTTTGTGTTTTGGATTCAGTAGATAGGTGTTCTACACAAATTTCTGCTGAAAAGGCATTATCCAGAATGGAATCCAAATATATTTTCAAATATAACACTCTTGAGCCAGTGGGATTAAACAGTGCATTGGGCTTGTCAGCTTTTCTTTAAGTATTGAAAGGATCTGTCCCCTTTTTGAAAAAGTTTAAAAGTTGAATGCATTAAGATGAACAAAAGTATAGGGACCTCCTGTTAGGTCCGGCACTTTTCAATTGTGACCGGCAGGGGAAGGCTGTTGCCTCAAATTCAGTAAGTATGGTAAAGGTAAAAGGAATTAATTTATGGTGTTTGTATTTGATTATAAATGTTTTCATTATTATTTTTTAGGTTGATGCCTCCATAAAGATTATTGAAACGTTACCCAATCCCAGGAAATAAAGTGGGCATGGCATGGCATACGGCACAGCATAGATTGTAAGGGCAAGTAATGCTCATAGAAAAATTGGCAATTACACCAGATTTGGAAAATTGCAAGGGCATATTATGCCTGTGTATTCAGATGTGTAAATCTGTATGTATGTGTATGAGATAAGTCATATTACTGTACGCTTGTATGAAGTATATACAACATCCAGTAAAAGCAAACAAGGTTTAGTTGTAAACTGTGTTCATTAATTTGGTATTTTTCCATACGGAACACAGCAATAGCCTCCAGGTACTAGCTGGAGATTTCCTGCCATTACAATTGATCTCCAGCCGATAGAGATCAGTTCACCTGGAGAAAATGGCCACTTTGGCAATTGGACTCTATGGCATTGAAGTCCCTCCCCTTCCTAAACCCCACCCTCCTCAGGCTCCACCCCAAACACCTCCCAACAGTGGTGAAGAGGGACCTGGCAATCCTAGTGCAAGGGGACAGAAGGGGTCTGGGTAGTGTTCCATCCCCCTTCCTTACCGAATCAAGACACCAACTCGAGGTTCAAACACAACAACAATAACTTTATTCTCCAGGCAGCTCGCTGGTTACCTCAGTGCAGGGCTCCCTGAACCACAGTTGCTTCATTCCTACCTTCCTACACCTCTGACCCAGCCATTTCTTCACACTGGGTCGGGCAGCTGCCAAGTCCCTCAATCCCATGCTGCCTGCCAACATTTCTGACCTACAAGCCCAAGTTCGTTCCCCAATAATGGCCCCACCCCTCTGCCGCAGGAGCTCAGTCTACTGTCCTGGTTCCTCTTAACCTCAGAGGTTCTCCCATAAAGGCTGCCACATGAATCGGCCAGTCTTTTCCTACCACTGGCATTCCCGGTCAAATCCAGCCAACAGGGCAGCAGCCCACCTCTTCACCAGGTGAATTTCCATCTGCCCCTTTTCCCCACACCAACTCCCGGCTTCCTGGCCTGCCACAGACCCCTATGTCCCCCAAGATTTGGAGATTGCCCCATTAGGAATTAGTGTTTTCAAATGATCAACTTGAACACTAGGACTTAACATACTGCAGGAAATCATAAACTAAAGATAAAAGGATGGATGATTTTGTAGAAAGTGTGTTATACAAGGCATTTCTATCAAACTCAGCTGCTTTGAAGACATGGGGAGAAAATATACTCTCAAGTTATCAGCATATTTAGAAACCCCAAGTATTTTATTAGGATTTGCTTGTAGCTTCACAAACTCCTTACAGCTTTATACTGAAGTAAATGGGTATTTTATCAAATTAACAGATGCTATCTATCAATATTTGAAAGAACAGCATATCAGAAAGGGGAACTAGCAAATATTAAATCTTCCACTCTAGGTGCAACTCAGCTGTAAGTCCTACATAGAATATACTGGGGCACAGTTGAATGCTCTAAACAGAGGAATACTATTGATGGTTGCTAGACATGTGGGAAACATGTAGCCATTTTAGTGCACACATATTGTAAAAGTCCATGAGTCAAATTCAGAGCAAAGGAGGGTGAATAGGTTAATCCCATCCTAGAAACATATAAGATGATGAGAGGGAGGGCATCTTGGCCATCTTCTGGTCACTAGGGGTGTGGAGGCGGGAGGTAGTTGTGAATTTCCTGCATTGTGCAGGGAGTTGGACTTGATGGCCCTGGTGGTCCCTTCCAACTCTATGATTCTATGATTCTAAGAAATGGTCTTTCAAAGGTAAAGGTAATCCCCTGTGTAAGCACCAGGTCATTACTGACCCATGGGGTGACTACACATCCCGACGTTTTCTAGGCAGACTTTGTTTACGGGGTGGTTTGCCAGTGCTTTCCCCAGTCATCTACACTTTACCCCCAGCAAGCTGGGTACTCATTTTACCGACCTTGGAAGGACGGAAGGCTGAGTCAACCTTGAGCCGGCCATCTGAAACCGACTTCCGTTTGGATCAAACTCAGGTTGTGAGTAGTGCTTTAACTTACAGTATTAATACTGGGAAAAATTTCAGCTACTTGCAATGTAAAGAAGGAATAAAGGCATGGATCAAAAGAACTGCATCGTTGTTAAAAGACAGGTACTGCATAAATGGAAAGTGAAAACTCAGATGATGCAAATACCTGGCCATTAGAATCAGCCAAGAAAAAAGCAGCACATGAAATCAAGATATAGAAGATATATGGGCAAATGTATGCATTGTAATAACAGAGACAATTTCTCCCTTTCATCTTTCCTTGTTCGATTCTGTTTTTCAAGCCCTCCTGCTAATTTGGCTGTGGGTATGAAAGTATGACTACTGGTTGAAGACATAAAAGGCTTATTCAAAACAACTTTAATTGTGAAGAACTTATGCCAAAGATTTGAAATTGCAAGAGTTGTGTTGAAGGGAAAACTAAGGAAAGAGACAGAGGACTGAAAAGTATGGATTGGCGTACATATGATAATTAGTTGAAATTATTTATACAACACATGTAACAAATAACATGCAATTAATAAACAATTTCAAAATTGTTTGTCTGGAAACTGACTGACTAGGACAAAACTGACTACTAGGCATGAGACAATTAGTAGGGCAATGTTTTAAGTCTGAAATGCAAACCAACAACAAAAGATATCTTCTCAGCTCTACCTTCTAAATTACACAACAGATCACAAAACAGTAACAATGCTTTATAAGCTGTGAATGTTTACTTACAGGTTCCACAAATTCAAACATCTTCCTCTCCTGAACTTCCTGTACTTTGAAAACATACTCCAGAGAGACTTCATAGAAATGCTGCCGAACCAGGTCCACCTGGCTGTCCGCCTGTCATTTACCATGGGAATTAAAGATACAGATTAGCAATTAAAGTATAGACATTTGGCTTCATTTGGCTATTGGTTTTTACAACAATAACAAATGCTGGTAACGTTTCAGGTTCTTAAAAATCATTGCCCATTTCCTGAGTTGTGCAGGGGGTTGGACTAGATGACCCTGGTGGTCCCTTCCAGCTCTATGATTCTATGATTCTATCCACTCATCTAAAATTATCACAAACAGAAAACCATTCCACATGCATCTAATACTCTATTGGCATCCTTCCCCTTCTGAAATATTAGCTGAAACTGCAGATATTTCATGCCTGATAACAATCAGGTTCTTGCTCCTATGTGGAGGGCACAAGATATAGATGCCCTGTTCCAGATTTCAGCAGCTAACCAAAGTGACAGGCATCCAAAGGTGTTGCAAAGGTTTTGCAGCAGAATTGCATATGTCTGTCCTCCCAAAAAAGTGAAAACGCGTGAAAAGTGGTCAGCAGCACCTTTGGAGACAGATATGCTTAACAACCAAATACCAGACTGACGGTCTGTGTCAAGAAACATGAACTTTTTTAATACATCAAAATAACAGTTCTGTGCCAGGATTGTAAATGTCAATATTTTGTATTTGACAAAACAAACTGACAAAATAAAAATATCTCGAAGCAAAGTTAAATAAGAAAGATGTCCACAAGGTGGCGCCAGATGTCCTACTGCAAAAGAATTGGCAAGTTAGGCCAAATCAATTTGAGAAACTCAACACTGCCTCTTTGCCCCCTTACTACCCTCTTAAGATTACCAAATAGAACTGCTGAGGTGATGGCAGAATTAACAGCTGGCAAAATTCCAAGAGGCATGGGAGATAGTTGAAATCTAGATCTAGAGTTCTCCATTCTACAATCCAATGCTTTTCCTCACACCCTTCTGCCTCTTTCATCTTTCTTTCCCTTATCCTTCAGCTACCCCGCCTCTAGCTTTCTGTTCCTTAGCTTCCATACCTTCTGTGTCTTTAACCTAGCTACTTTTCAAATTCTTAGCCTGCCCTACAGCGTTCTTCTTTCCCAAGATCCCCTGAAGAGATTTTCATTCCAGCAAAATGACCATTATTCCTTCCCATTAAAGATGGGATGTGAACATTTTGCTGAGCAGTTTGAATCTTGCCTATCCCTTAACTTCACACCAGTCAATCAATCTATGCTAGGGTTTTCCCTTCCATAAGAGCAACACAAGCTAAATTGTGGTCCTTGTCATAATGTCACTATAGGTTTGATGCTGTAATTGTAATGCCTTTAGGCCCGTTATCTGATATGGGTTGAAAAGTTTAGGAAAGCCTCTTTTCCACTAGCACAACAGCATTTTCTGTAATGTCCTCCCATTTCAACATTCTATGAGACGAAACAGAGGATTCGTTAAGCAGGTCAGGCTGCAGATGGCTTTTCTCACAGACAGGCTGCTTGAAACAGGCTCTGTGTGTCATTACATTCTCTAACACCTTTGCCAACTGGAGACCATTCTGTTTCTCCATATTTTGTCCTAATATTAGCCTCTTGTCCAGTGTATAGGTTGCACATCAAAACAATCAGATACTGTGACACATCCATTTCTTTTAAAACCAACCATAGCTTTTCATGATCCTCACAATCAAAAGCTTTGCTGTAATCTATAAATAGGCTTGTGTGTATTGGTAAACTCGAGCAGAAAATAAAGCTGAAAATTGCCATTTCGGCTTATTTTTGGCTCGGGTTTACCAGAGGGGAAAAACGTGGGAATCAGCTGAGCCAAATAAGCGATTCCAAGAAAAGCCGAATAATTATTCAGCTTTTCTGGTTCAGCTGGGGGGGGCATTTTTGGAGGTAGAGCCCCCAATTTGCAGCGTAGCTTGAAGGGACTCTCCTTGCACAACCCCAGAAGTTTGGTGAAGATTGGGTAAGAGGATCCAATTTTATGGGGGTCGCCCATAAAATGAGAACTTGGCATTGTTTCTTTAGGGAGGGGGGTGACCCCTTCCAGACCCCATAAAATCAGACCCCCTTACCCAATCTTCACCAAACTTCAGGGTTCGTGCAATAAGAGTCCCTTCAAGCTATGTGGTGACTTTTGGGGATCTACCTCGAAAAAGCCCCCCAGGAGCTTCCAAAAAAATCCCCATAAATGGGCCCGAATTTTTCCGGTAAACCTGGAAATAAGCCGAATACCCATATTTACCGTTATGGGTATATGGCTTATTTCGAGTTTACCCAAAAAAGGTCGAGCCCAATAAACCCGAACCCGAAATTTACCAAAAATATTTTGCACAACTCTATCTATGAAAGACTGGTTTTCTTCTGAAATTCTCTCGTATGCTAATTTGCTAGATGCTCTCTATTGCCTCTTCCTTTTCTGAATCCAGCTTGAACATCTGACACTTCTTGTTCCATATATGGACCATGTATACAAACATGTTAATAAACCTTATTTCAACCACTAATTTGTCTACGATCGAATGCTTGTGTCTCCTTGGGGTATGATATATTTTCTTTCTCAATACCATGAATATTCAGGCTAAAAAACATTTCCTTAGAACTGCTCTGGAGATTTGAAAGGACTTGCACACATCACACTGAAGACTTGCCTTGGAATGCATAAACAAATTTATTTATTTGTTTTACGTGTTTTACTTATATTCCACCCTCCCCAACAAAACCAGGCTCAGGGAGGCTTACACAGTGCACATTTTACAATAAAACACAGTAAAATCGATAAAACATGATTAAAATCTGCCCCCAAAATCAGTAAATAGAAAACCCATGAAAACTGTGAAAGGACTGTGAAAACTGACACAGGATAGTGTGATTTAAAAAAGAACAAGAAACAACTCTCACCTCCTGAAGTTGGGATTCTTTTTTCTTAGAAGACAGGTTTAAGTGTTTTTCTAACACACCACAATATTTCTCTGTCTCTTTGTCATACTTCTTCTTAGCTTCCTGACCGAAAGAATGAAAGAAAGAAAACACATATATACAAGTTTTCATGAATGACTGCACTGCAGCAGTTCTTCAGAGTTCTCCTTCACCCTCTATGACTGCAGAAGTCAGCTGTGCCAACTTTGTGTCAGGGCAAAGTCAAATATTACACATTACTATATGGGTAACCAGCCTCCAAGTAAGACAAAGAATGTACCATATATCATTTGAAGTACACAACAAAAGTTCTCGTCACCATGGGTAGTATAAGCAAGCAGATGCTGTCTGAATTCCTCACCACATATGTGGAGGGGTAAAACTTTTAGCAGCTTATGAATTGGATAACTAGAAAGTTTGCCACAGCTATAGCAAAAGAAGCTGATCTGATAAGAAGAAGAGTTGCTTTTTATATGCCGACTTTCTCTACCTTTTAAGGAGACTCAAACTGGCATACAATCTCCTTCCTTCTCTCTCCCCACAACAGACACCTTGTGAGGTAGGTGGGGCTGAGAGAGTTCGGAAAGTTGTGACTAGCCCAAGGTCACCCAGATGGCTTTGTGTGTAGGAGTGGGGAAACCAACCCAGTTCACCAGATTAGAGTCCACCGCTCTTAAACACTATACCATGCTGGCTTTCAAGAGAAATCAACTTCTTTACTGACACATCAGCACTTACTTGAAATCATAATAGCCACTGATCCAAGATTTGGAATGTGCACATTCACTACTCTCCCTCCTTCCTCCCATCCTGTCCTACAATTCTGTTCTTGACTTCCTAGTACAGGAAAACTGTAGCTTTTCATTGTGCCCAAATTGATAACCTGCGATTGACATTTGCCCTCCTGACCAGAACTGAAAACTCAGTTCAAATGATCGGCTTGGATCCAGTACAATGTTTCCATGAGCAGAAGGATGACATGCGTTCTTTTGCCTCCCCTTTCCCACTGCAGCTCAAAAAGTTCCCCAATTTATTTATTTTCTTGATTACACCCTGCCTTTCTCCCCAATTTGGACCCAAAGCAGCTTACATTGTTCCCTTCTCCTCCATTTTATCCTCACAGCAACCCTGAGAGAGAGTGACTGGCCGAAGGTCACCCAGTTATGGCAAAGTGGGGATCCTGGGTCTCCCAGATCCTTGCCTGACACGCTAATCATTATAACCAAAATGCTGTTCCAGAAGGCCAGAACCAGAATTTTGTGAGACACTTTAGGCTACCAGAGGGGAGGGGAGAGAGAAAAGTGTACTCTTTCCATCCATGGAAATATTGCCCACTGCATCTAAGCTTCTGGTGTCCAATTCTGGTTCAGACAGCAAGTCCAACTATAGTTTTGTCAGTGTGGACATAATTACACTGTGTGGTTTGCTGTAACCAGGAAGTCGGGGATGTGACTGGAGTGCATGAGTCAAGGCAGAGGAAGGGCAGCACATTCCTAACTTCCAAACTATGGATTAAAGGGGCCAGAAACATTACGTTCGCACTGAGACACTGTGTCTAGTCATCCAAGTATTGCACATGCCGCTCTTTGACATCTATTCAAGGCTTAATAAGCCACCCAGCTGTGTGTGTTGAGGGGAACTTTTTTTTGTGCTTGTACCAGCTAATTGTTCTGTGATACCATTGTGAGGAGCAAATAAATGATATACAATCTATCAAACATGTTCTAGCTGTGGCCCTCACGGTAACAATAGATTAAAGCCATTGCCCTGTGCAATTAAAATTCAGCCTGGAGTCAGTTTTAGGTGCTATTTTAATTCAAACACCAAGATCAGAAGCTCAGCAATAAAGAACTTACAAGAATCCTCTCCTATATAAAAAGAAAGTCGGGAGGGGGGGAGTTGGCAAGAATCCCTATTTCTTACCAGCAGCCACTAGTTGTTATAGTAACAAAGCAAGAAAGGAGAAAGGTACAATGCCTCAGAACAGCTGAGAAAAAGTTAACGCTGCCCTGGAGTTTTACTCTCAAAAATGTCAACACAAAAGAGAAGGCTTTTAAGGAGTGGGAAAGCCCATGGGGGAAAATATTTTTGCTGTTCTTTGCGGTAATTTACAGCTCTTTTCCCACCTCAGCTGCTGCACCAGTGCCCTTTCCCAGACAATCATGCAAGCAGGGCATCATGGCACTGTTTCCCATCAGATGTGGCTTATGTGACCACACAGAGAGCAAATAAAGACAACATCTGATTGTCACTTTCAATTGGCGCAGGGAGAGGAGGGAATTGTTGCTTGTGGCAAAGCAACCACCTCAGCCAGGCTGCCTTGGCAAAACAGACATATTCCCTCCCCAGCAAACACTTTCATGCCCTTTTGAGGCCCTCCCCAAATTGGAGAAAGAGGGTAAAAATGGTCACAGAGAGTTTAAGGAAGCACCAAAAGACCCAACTGACCCAATGTTTTCAAACATCCAACTCAATGTGTCAAATGTGACTTTCTAACATTCCTGGTATAGAAGAAAGAGTTGAAAATGGACATTCTAACATTCTGCCACCTACCTTAGCAGCGCCAATTTGCTCTTTCCGAAATTTCTCCAGAGGTGTGATCAAGACCTCACCAGCATTCTCAATCTGACAGAAGAAAAAACAAAGAATATCCACCTATCCAGTACTAAGCTTCTTCTCTCACACACCAATACCTTGTTCAGTTACTAGTATAATTTTGTCTGAATAGTGCAGACCTTTTTCCAGGAAACAGGTATGGCCATAGTTTCACAGACTATATTATTAAGGAGTCCTATACTCAATTATACAAAAATGACATACATTGTAGTACAAATACTTCAAGCAGGAACAATTCCAAAGTAGTACAAATGTGCCTTAGCCTCACAGTTCTCTTGTAGGACAGATGAGGAAGTTGTGGCTACGATATTAAATAATAGGTAGCTATTTCACAGTATTGTTGCTCTATCCTCTTTTCCCTGCTAAAAATGTATTGAAAAAGCCAAAACAAAAAAGATACCATGACACAGCCATAGACAATTAAAATAAATCTTAGGTCAACTAGTTGAGACACTGGAGATTTAGCATGGGATCTCCCAACACCTTTGAACTTTCTTTACATGCAATTGTAGGAGCAGGGATGACTTGGAAGAGGGCCACAACAGAGGGTAGCGGGGGTGGGGGGTTGGCTCTTTCTCCACCACCTTTTCCCAGATAGAAATCCCTTTCCCCAGAGTGATCATTAGCCCCAACAGAGGGGGAAACAGGACACCAGCACTTGGAACCATTGGGAGCAGATTTCTATCAGGAAAAAATTACAAGAAGGAAGGGTTAACCACCTTGCAGTTCCAGCTCTGATCCAGATTCTCGTCTGGCCGATTTTAAAGGAAATTAAATACGCACGGGGATCAAGCCTCTCTCTCGGTTTTCATCTAGCTGAGCCCTTAGAAAGGAGGACAAGTAGAGCTTTTGTAGGCTGCCTTCACACTTCGCTGGATAATGCACTCTCACATGAAAATCCAGTTGCAAACATTTGCTATAGTGCATTGAGAGTGCATTATCCAACCTGTGTGAAAGCCAACAGTAATTTCATTCCCTATAGTCTGAAATAATGTGCCCATATAGTTTTACATTTCCAAAATGGCTGCTGTTAACGAGTAATAACTTAGTCAACGTTGTGGCTGCTTTAAATTTGCTATCTCTAATGCCTCTGTGTCTGACATAATACCCTTTTTACTAAGTGACAGGGATCCCAAGGCTACATTGTCAGTGGCAAGATTTGTTTCAGTCCTTATATCCCTCAAACATTAGATGTATGCTGCTCAAGATCAATGGATCAAGGAGCTTCTAAGGGATAAAGGAAAGGAAAGGTAAAGGAAAGGAATTTGCTCTCTCTCTCCCAACAGCTTTCGACTTCTCATGCAGGCTCTGTTAGCCTATGACTGTAGGATTCGAAAGGTGGTTCCACCAGACAGTAAGAGCAAGCATAAAGTGGTCCTTTCAAAGCTTCTAAGCTCTGTGTGGGAAGGGGAGGTGCTGTGTGAGAAGCATTCTGCCATGATGCTGAAGGCATCTGTCTTAGAACACAAACCATTTGTTAGTTTTTAGGGGGGGGGGGAACCTTGTATCACCACTTACAGGGCTGAAATCATAGTGTTTATGTGCAGGTGCAACCATCATGTAGAGAGGCAATAGCCCAGTGCAGGAGTGAAATAAATATTACACATGCACAGACACACAGGCTGGATTCACAAGGCACCCATGTAACTATTCAGGTGCCCAATATTTTTCAGCTCTGCAAACAGATTTATTATCACTTCTAGATACTGAAAAATGGACACTTCTTGAGGGTTTTAAAAACCCACTCCATTTCCCAATTGTGAAGGCTTCATGTATGAATCCTATATGTTAACATTACACCCACACCCAAAGCTGTTGACACACAACCCTTATTTTTCTGGCAAGTAACAAGTCCCTATAACAGATAACATGTTTGCTCTTCCAAAAGAGAAGGAGTATCATTGCAGCAGAGGACCTACTTTTGGGAAAAAGTGTTTTGGAAAAAAGAAACTTGAAGATGCAGTGACCATATACCAGTCTTTGGGTACATGGGACTGCTACCCAGGAGCACAGACAATTCTAGTGCCGGCTTAAAAGGTAAAGGTCCCCTGTGCAAGCACCGGGTCATTCCTGACCCATGGGGTGACGTCACATCCCGACATTTACTAGGCAGACTTTGTTTATGGGGTGGTTTGCCAGTGCCTTCCCCAGTTGTCTTCCCTTTACCCCCAGCAAGCTGAGTACTCATTTTACCAATCTTGGAAGGATGGAAGGCTGAGTCAACCTTGAGTCGGCTACATGAAACCAACTTCCGTCAGGATCGAACTCAGGTCGTGAGCAGAGCTTGGACTGCAGTACTGCAGCTTACCACTCTGCACCACGGGGCTCCGTAAACTGGTTTAAGGAATCCTCAAATGAATATTGAACAATTCACACTTTACTATTCTTTTTGCGCCAACAACTATAAGGCTAATGATCTCAGCTTTAAAATTAATCTACTTAAATCAAACCCTACATTACACATCAGTAGTAAATTTGCAAAGGCGAGACAGGCAGAGGTAGTCTGCTCAAAAGCAACACAGATCGCGACCTGCACGAGCGTGATCTAACCATGTGATGGCCGTATTGTCCCTACCCATAGGCCTCACTGTTTCTGCTGAGCTGAGAAGCGATATCAACCTTTGCTCTACTAGGTTGATAAGTGCACACATTGTATATGAGAGACATATACAAACCAGTATTACTAGAACCAATCTGACCAGATGTTTGAGTAATTGGTAGTAGATTTTACAACCTATACAAATGCCTGGTTTGATTTAAACTGTTTGTATATGTATTTATTTCTGTAAATGTGTGCAGGCTTAACATGGGTTTTAACTGACCACTGATGGCCCAATAGGCCGAATGGCATCTGGTATGTGGTTACAGATATCAACCCTAGGAAATGCCATTGTGCTATTTTAATGTTTTTAAATATTTTTAACCTTTACACAGCACTTCGAATAAATTATATTTTCAGTATATATGTGTGTGTGTGTGTGTGTATCTACACACACACACACAAGGGTAATTCTATATATATATATTTTTTCTTTCCACCCAACCTATATATAATATATAGGAATATATATATAAATTCTTTCCACCCAACCTTGGGTACCCAGCTTCTGTTTTTAGGCTGGGTTTTATTCCCCTTTTTTCTTCCTTGGCTGAGCCGAGCCACAACATCCAAAGCTACAAGGAGGGAGAAAATGGGTTTTGGCTTTAGGAGGGGTGTGTGAGTAAATAAGAGAGAAAGTCATCCTACATGAGACAGCTGTTTGTGCCCGGGGAGGTGGCAATAGCATCTGTCTACCGCTGAGTTACTATAAGTCTCCACAGAGCTGGAAAATGGGAACACAATCAGCACATTTGACCCAACTCTATAACAACTTCTACATTTGATGCTATCAGGGAAACTGTATTCCAACGGAGAGCAAAAATGTACAAACAAGCTGTAGCGCATAATTGGGCCTTTGTTCTCAGAGTGTGAGACCAACTGGATTCAGTGGCAGGCAGTTCATCGTGGTTTGCTGCCCCCTGTTTGTGCTGCCAAGACTCCCAGAGGATGAATATTGCTATTCTCTGAGGCACAAAAAGCCGACAATTCTAGCTGTTGAACCAGACCAAGGCTATTGGCCAAAGAAGACAAGAAAAGGCAGAGAAATTCTTCGCAATCTTCTTCTCATAGCCAGCATATATCAAAGTCTCCACCATCACACAATGTAGGCAAAATACAGCCCTCAATTTCTGCACATAGCTCAGTACTGATCCAAAAATTGCCTAGGCCAAGGAGAGGCTGCCCAAAATAAGAGTTTAAACTAACAGCTGTTTTCACCTAGAAAACCTCTGCAGAATGGTCAGCTTTTCCAAAGATTGTCCCTGTCCCATTCCTGAACTGCTCTAACCTCGTGGCGACTCGTCACCAGTTCCTTTTTCATTCCTTCTGAAGAAATCATACTTTAATCCTTACCATGCGCATGCGCTCATCTTCCAGATTTCTAAGAACAGCAGCAAACTCTTGCAGGGATTTTGCTGGAAAAGACAGAAAGTCACAAGGTTGATTACCCCAAGAACGTTATTCTTTCTTTTGATGTAATTAAAATGTATTGAAGAATGTTATTTTCAGAGGTGAACCATTATTACTTTCTCCCCAAGATGAGCAAGCAAATTTGCTACCTTAGCAGAGCAAACCAAAGCAGAATTACACCGTTTTAAGTTCATTGGAGTCAATGGGCTTAGAAGAGTGTAACTACACTTAGGCTTGCACTGATGGTTACATCCATTTAAAAAGAAAAATGATATGCACATGGTAGAGGGGAAATATAATTAATGTAATTTTGTGTTTGCTTTTGTTTAATATTGGCACTTGTTAGGGAGGAGAACGGTTGATTTAAGTCTCCTTCCTGCGGCCAGCTGATAAGAATTTTCAAGCAAACTTCTCAAGAGTCTCGTGCAACATGTGCGAGACTTTCAGATATGGAAAGCCAAGATGTTTTCTTCTGAAATGTTTGCACTGTTTCCATTTATCAGTTGTCTGGAGGAGCTTGTCTAAAGGCAAGCAAAAACAAACTCAAAGAGGTGGATGATACAATCACAGAACTTTACAAAACAAATATAAACAATAGGGCTGTCGATTCGGTTCATCCGAACCGAAAAAACAGCCGAATTTTCCGCAATTCAGGGGTTTTCAGTTTGGATGGAACCGAACTGAAAAAAGGCAGGAAAACGATGCCCCAAATTTAGCGAATTCGGGGCAATTGCCGAATAAATTCAGGGCAATTGCCGAATAAATTCAGCAGGTTCGGCGTTCCCGAACCTGCCTTTTCCCGCCTTTAAAGACCCTCTGCCCACTTTCCCGGGACTCCTGGGAAACCGGGTGGGGGGTCTTTAAACTCCCCACTTAGGCTCCAGGGACTCTTGCCTTCCAGCAAGGCGCTTTAAACAGATCTGCGCCTTCCAGCTGGGAGGCGCAGATCTGTTTAAAGACCCCCCGGCGCACCTTCATGGAAGCCCTGTGAAGGCCTGCGGGGGGGCTCTTTAAAGACCCCCGCCCTCTTCCCGACTCTCAGTTTGAAGTGGTGGGCGCCTCCTGGGCCGAATTTTCCCCCAAACTCCGGATCTCGTGCCGAATTTCACGGATCCGAAGTGGGGAAGTTCGGACTTCGGCACGTCCCGAATTAAAAAGGGTCGAATTTTGCCAAAGCTGAACTTTACCGAATTTTTTTTCAACAGCCCTAATAAACACTAAAACCACATTAGCAATGAAACCATCAGAACATAAGAACATAAGAAAGGCCATGCTGGAGCAGACCAAGGTCCATCACGTCCAGCAGTCTGTTCACACAGTGGTCAACCAGGTGCCTCTAGGAAGCCCACAAACAAGACGACTGTAGAATTATCCTGCCTATGTTCCACAGCATTTAATATAATAGGCATGCTCCTCTGATCCTGGAGAGAATAGGTATTCATCATGACTAGTATCCCTTTTTACTAGTAGCCATGAATAGCCCTCTCCTCCATGAACATGTCCACTCCCCTCTTAAAGCCTTCTAAGTTGGCAGCCATCACCACATCCTGGGGCAGGGAGTTCCACAATTTAATTATGCATTGTGTGACGAACCAGCAGTTCAACTTACCTGTGTTTAGCTTGACAATGCTGGCTCCCACAATACAGACTATTCAAGCAGGGCCAACCCAGTAGTATGGCCCATGTCACGTGATGGGGCATACCTCCCAGAAAAGTGTACCCAAGAAAGCTGCCTATGATGGGAAGATGTGCACTGACAACCTTGTACTGGGCTGTTAGCAAACTATCTTGCCAGGACATCCCCTCTTCCCAAGAAGAGACAGGGCATAACCATGGTTAGGGATGCCTGACAGTTGCCCCACTGTGCTCCATGGATCAGTTGAACAAGCACCTTGTTTCTGAGCAGATGAGACTTGCTCCACACCCTCCCTGTGCCCTACCTCCCCCACATCTATGACATCCCCTTTGAACTTCCTGGGATGATTTCCCTTTTACACATCTGAGGGGATGGGATCTGATACAGAGAGACTCTTGCTGGTGCCACTGGACCTCTTTTGTTCAGTTGCATAAAATAACAGAGGTCCAGTGGCACCTTGTTCAGCTGCATAAGATAACAGAGGTCCAGTGGCACCTTGAAGACTGACCACACTATTGGTCCCCACCCCCTTCCCAAACACACCTGCTGCGGGCTGCAGTGTGTGGCTTGCAAGGGGAATGGGCTGGTGGGTGGTCCAAGGGTGTGTGTGGCTGCCCTAATATGGGGGCACAGTCTCTGGGTCCCACACTCCCCCACAACACTGCTGGTGCTTTAAAAAAATATCTTGGGGGGGAAAAAACAGTGCTGGCACTTGATAAGCCATGCAGCTTGGCAGTGCAGATGTGCAAGGGACTCTGGATATACAGGGAACAAGGGAACTGCTACCACGCATGCATCAGGCAGGGGTTCCAAAGGGGTGTAATCGGCCAAAACGATGAATCTACAGTCTGTCAGCAGGGCCATCCTGTTTCCCCTTTTGCGGTTTGCAGGGAGAAAACATCAGCTCTGAGGCTTTTGCCTGCCTCTGGCCTCTCCCCATATGGAGACTGAACCAGGATCCCTGGCCATGATATGCCATTGCCTGTCCACTTAGCCATGCCTATCTCTGCCTGGCCCCATCAGGACTGCTGTGGAGTGCCTTCTGCCATATGCCTCCTTTGCATCTGCCTTCATGGCCCAGCTAGTCTTGGACGAAGGGGCTTTTGGGTTTGAGCCTGGCCTCTGTCTTTTGTTGTTGTTGTTTTAGCTTTTCCAAGGGAAGGGGGTATGTGGCTTTGAGGAATGGTTGTGTATGGGCAGCACTTCCACTACCAGTCAGACCCTTGTGGGGGAAGGGTGAGCATCCTGTTGAACATACGAGTGCCTTTCCCCTATGGGTTTTTGGGGGCAATGCTCGGGCCACATGCTTCTATGGTGGTTGTACTGCCACTGGGCCCTTCCTGCCTGTCAGCTTGTAAAAGTTAACAGTGCCTGTCTTCACCCATAGACAATCTGCTTGGAAAGAGTAAATGCTTCTGAGAACCTTCTGAAGAAGCTAATAGTACTCCTCTGTTCACAAAATGGACAACGCATTTTTCATGATTCCACTTCAGTTTCAATAACTCAGTCAGCTGTTTGAAACAAACCCAGCTTGCCCTGAGGAACCTGAACTTACCTATACATATTTCATCATCTGTTTCTGCATCACCTATACATCGAAATTTGAAATCATTCAAGGAATCTGCAAACTTCCGCTTTGCTGATGACAGATCTGCCAAAAAATGGGGGAAAAATTGAGAAAAATTGTATTAGACTATAAGCCACAGACTTCTAGAATGGTACTTCTTGCTAACTTTAAAGCTGTTTCCTTCATGTCAGGCATGCTTCTTTTGAAAGTACAAAGGCCATTTCTCAAACTTAAAGAAAGTCACGAAGACCATGCTGAAGAGTTACAAACAGCTGCAAGAACACTTTTGGAGAAGAAGAAAAATTTAAGAAGATCTGTTCCACCACAGGGAAACACACAAATATACTGTTCCAAGAAAAGTTGCAGCACCAGAAGTTCAATGTCAGAGGATCTGTGAAGTGTTTCACATAAATGGAAGAAACTTCCATAAACGTACATATAATTTCACAGGACATAAGGGTTGCAAGAGTTTGAGTTTGTCTTAGAGAATAGACAATTGTATCTTTCAACTTGAGCTTTTATTACAGAAGGTACAAAACCTTATTTTGGGGGGCCAGAGAGTGAAATTATTCTAAAAGGGGCAGCACAGTGATTACTTGTGGCACAGATATATGATTTAAGCAAAAGGCATAATGCATCAGTCTGCCTTCCCCATCTAAGGATTTTTCTTGTACAGCTATAGTTCTGTTTTGTTTTTCTAACAGGGAAAGTAAAAAAAGTTAATATGTCCTACATAACACCTGTCCAATAAGAACAAGAATGCTCCTTTGTTATCAGTATCTAAATGTCATGCAGTTCTCAGAAAGGCTTCTTGGAAAGAAGGATTTCCACTACTTGGGAGAGGCCAAGAGAGAAACACACCCTGATTTCCTCAAGAAGATGCCTCAAGGAGACCACCAATGTGCTGCTCAAAATGTAAACAGGCCTCAAAGCCCTTTAGCCTATAGCTCTAGAAGTTAACCACTGCCTGCAGTTTACTCTGCAACCTGGGCATCAACAGCACAAACTGCTGACTTTCCCATCTGAAAAACACTAGTCAGGGCCTATCACTACAATCAACCACGAGTGTTTCCAGATTTCCCTACTGAGGGTCCTGCACTTTACCCTCCTGCTCAATTTCTTTTGCTCCACATTTTCTCCTTCTACTTACTCTGCTTCTTTCAATGCTTTTGGCTTATTTACTCATCACAATGCTAGCAGGGGACCCCTATCTGTTCTGGGATGTGATATTACATAAGGGCTACGCACCCTTGGGCTTGCAAACTTGGAGGATCAATGGTGATCTCAAAATCTGAATAATAATGCCATGAAAAACTACATGGAAGTAAGCCATCTTGCATGAGGAGACTTACAATATGCACCAGTGGCTTGGATCTAGACCAATGGTTCCCCAAGTGGACAGTACCACCCCCTGGGGGCGGTGGGATTACCTAGGGGGGCACTAAGGGGCAAGGTGGCAGCAGGGGGCGCTAGAGATGGGCCCCTTCAACTGTGTTGTTGGATAGACTAGGGGACGCTGGGGTTGAGTTTGTGGAACTGAGGGGGTGGTAGCCCGCAAGGTTTAGGGAACCACTGATCTAGACTAATGTTTCTGGGGGTGTAAGGATTTCCGCCCACAGAATGCGATTTTCCTGCATTCATTTCAAACTACTGTAGTGTGGGGGAGATCACGTTTCATGGGTAGAAATCCTTGCACCTCAGAATCATTCGTCTGGATCCAAGCCACTGGTACATATTGTAAGTCTCCTCATGCAAGATGGCTTACTTCCATGTAGTTTGTTCATAGCTTTATTACTCAGATTTTGAGAACACCATTGACCCTCAAAGTCTGCTAGTCTAAGGGTGTGCAGCCCTTATGTAATAAGTCTGGGCCCAAAGCAAAACTTATAAAGATATCACATTGCACAAACACTTCCAGTTCATTCCATTCAGTGACACATTCAGAAATGCTGTATGGCAATCCTTGAGAAGGAAGAACATAGGACCAATGATAATACAGGAGAAAAAAGAAGAGGGGAATGAAACCCTACCTAAAAAAGATTTATACAATTGGCTTATAATAGATGGAGACTAACCTGTTATTATTCTGTTTCTTTCTGTTTTTAGACAACTTACATACATGCCTGGTCTGATATACAACTGTCTGTATATGTTTATATATCTATAAATATGTATGTATGTTTTACATGGGTTTCAACTGACCACTGAGTAAGGTCAAATAGGCCGAAATGTGTCTGGCATGTGGTTATAGTATATCAACCTTAGGAAATGCCATTGTGCTGTTTTAACTATTTTTTAAAATAATTTTTATTTTGACATAGTGCCTTAAATAAATTATATTTTCACTATCAATTTATTTTATTTATCCCACCCAACCTTGGTTACCCAGCCAGTGATAATACTGGACAGGGTCAGAGGAACCTGCATTAGGGCTGTCGATTCGGTTCCATCCGACATGAAAAACAGTCGAATTTTCCCTGATTTAGCGGTTTCTACTTCTGATAGAACCAAAGTCAAAAAAGGCGGGAAAACGAGCCAAACTCAGCGAGTTCGGGCAGACACCGGATAAATTTGTACAAGTTCGGAGCCCCCAAGCAGCATTCTCCCGCGGCCAATCGGTGGCCAAGCTGTGTCTTCTTCTAGCAAATCAGTCGCAGTTGAGTGAGTGAGCCCAGCCGCTGCGCAGCCCGGGGAGAGAAAGAGAAAGCATCTGTTTGTGTGAGAGAGAGATCCCCGTGGGGTGTGTGTGTGCACATTCACGCATTTCCGCAGCTCTGGGGGGGCATGTTTCAAGGTAGATGTCCCAAACTTTCAGTGTAGCTTCAGTGTAACCCCCAAGTTTTGTGAAGATTGGGCCAGGGGGTCCAAAATGATGGGGCCCGGAAGGGGTCCCCCATCTGCCCATTGGAATAAAGCCATTAAAAACACATTCGCGGCTTTCCGCGGCTCCGGGGGGGGCTTTTTTGGAGGTTCAGGTCCCAAACTTTCAGTCTAGCTTGAAGGGACCCTTCTTGCAAGAACCCCCATGTTTTGTGAAGAATGGGTCAGGGGGTCCCGAGTTATGGGATCCCCCCCATCCACCCATTGGAATGAATGGGAGCAGGCAATTCTTAATGTGCATCTAGAGAGCGGCAAATCCAAGGCAAAACCTCCCGTGCATATATGGCCAGAGAGTCTGTGCATGTGAGTCTACTAGAATCGTATTGGATTACTCCTGAGTCCTGACTCCCAATCCCTGCTCCTGATGGAAGAGAAGACATCCACAGTTTGACCCATTTTGGGGCTTTTCTCTATAACTTTTTTCCTGCGTATGTGGGGGGGGGGAGAGATTCTGTGTGTGTGTGTGAGAGAGAGGGGGGAAGCCAAAGGGGGGTGGGTTTACCTGTTCTGCTGGGGGGTGGGCTTGATTGCCTCTGTGTGGGACTGTGCTTTCTGCTGTTTTCACCAGTTGCCAACTTCGTCTGGAGTTAACTGTGGGTCAGTGAGTCTCTCTCTGGCTGGCTCCTATTGTTTCCAATGGGCTGTGCAGCCGCTCCTGTTGTTTCTGATGGGCTAGCCTGCCATTCGTACATCCCATGTCAGTGAGTCTTTCTCTGTCTGGCCCATTCTTCTCCTTCGTTAGGAATTTGCGTCTTCTGGTTGGGGGGGGGCTGTTCTGCTAGGGGGGCTTGATTACCTCTGTGGAGTGTGATTTGGGGGGGTTACCTGTCCTGGGGGGGGACTGATTGCCTCTTTGCGAGTGTGATTGTTGCTGTGGAAGATTTGAATCCAGCAGCATGAGTATCAATCCTGAAGATACGGAATTTGAGCAGGTCGCACTTATGCTAGTAGCCTTGTGAGATGCACTTTGGCTGTGTTGAAATGAAAAGATATGTTACCCATGCTAGTTATGCTGTTTACTTACGCTTTGAGCGTTGTTGGATGCACTTTCGGTGTAGTTACATCGGATGGGGGGACCCCATAACT
The DNA here is from genome assembly GCF_029931775.1 of Euleptes europaea. NCBI lineage: Eukaryota > Metazoa > Chordata > Lepidosauria > Squamata > Sphaerodactylidae > Euleptes > Euleptes europaea. The sequence continues at coordinate 97,514,427 of NC_079312.1, read as the reverse complement.
CGGGACCTCCTGACCCAATCGTCACAAAACTTGGGGGTTCTTGCAAGTAGGGTCCCGCCAAGCTACGCTGAAGGTTTGGGACCTCTACCTCCAAAAATGCCCCCCCAGAGCCGCGGAAAGCCGCGAATGTGTTTTTAATGGTTTCATTCCAATGGGCAGATGGGGGGACCCCTTCCAGGCCCCATAACTCTGGACCCCCTGACCCAATCTTCACAAAACTTGAGGGTTCTTGCAAGAAGGGTCCCTTCAAGCTACACTGAAAGGTTGGGACCTCTACCTCCAAAAATGCCCCCCCCCCGGAGCCGCAGAAAGGCGCAAATGTGTTTAATGGCTTTATTCCAATGGGCAGATGGGGGGACCCCTTCCGGGCCCCATAACTCCAGACCCCTGACCTAATCTTCACAAAACCTGGGGGTTCTTGCAAGAAGGGTCCCTTCAAGCTACACTGAAAGTTTGGGACCTCTACCTCCAAACATGCCCCCCCGGAGCCACGGAAAGGCGAGAATGTGTTTTTAATGGCTTTAAATGGCCGCATTTATTCGCAAACTCTGAATTTCATGCCGAATTCCACAGATCCGAATCGGGGGAGTTTGGACTTTGGCATTTCCCGAATAAAAACGGGCCAAATTTTGCCGGTTCCAAATTTTACCAAATTTATTTTTTTCAACAGCCCTAACCTGCATTAACACCCCCCCAGCACATTTAACATTACTGGGGGGGGGGAAACCACTGACTCTTCTGTTCTCACCAGACGTTATCCCACAAACCTGATTTAAGTAGAACAAGACAATCCATTTAATAAAACATGTCAGATATTCCTAAACCCTTCCAAAGGTCTTGTTTGGAAAGCAGGGCCAACTTCCATATTGCGTGTACAGAGGAACTAAAATGTTTTCAGGAATGGAAGGGGCTCAAGAGGATTCAGTGCTTAACCTCACTACTCAGAAGCAATGCCAGCTTTCTGTCATTCCATTCATAATAAGGAAGCTAAATGTTAATTACATAAGGAGCCACTTCCTTTTCTCTAAGCTGCATGCTGACCTCATGCCATGGAGGTTGTTTATAGAGGGTTCTGCTATACTTTACCCTTCCACTAAGCATCAGCTTAGCAATGGGCCTGGGCTGGCTTATTTGCTGTGGATTCCTAGTCAAAATGGATTTACTACAACATCATTCAGTCCTGCAGTGTTTGGGAGGGATCCAAACCCCCCATTCTGCCAAAGAGTGGAAGAATGGAAAAGAGAAGAGTGTAAGGCCTGGAAAGATGCCAGACTCAAAGCACAGCAGAAGAAGCCCCTTGGCAGAGCTTCAGCTTAAAAACCATGGGCAGACAGCAAGCCAGGCTCAGTGGTAGTTTTTAATTTGAACAGCCTCTACTAAGAGGGAAAATAAATGCCGTGCTATAGGCTGAATCCACACATAAATACGTGCATGGTTCTGAAATAATTCACGGGTGTGTTTTCACGCACTGTACTGCATTCAATCTTTTTTTGAGCTGTGCTCATCTAATGCCTCACTTGTGAGATGCCTTCAGCTGCCACCAATGGAAGGAAAGGCAGGATATAAACATTGTGATAAACAAAAGCAAACCATGGCTTGACCAAACACTGCACTAATATGTTTAGCTTGGAGAGGAGATGACTGAGAGGGGACACGATAACCATCTTCAAGTACTTCAAGGGCTGTCATTTAGAGGATGGTGCCGAGTTGTTTTCTGTTGCCCCAGAAGGTTGGATCAGAACCAAGGGGTTGAAAGTAAATCAAAAGAGTTTTCGGCTAAACTCCAGGAAGAACTTTCTGGCAATTAGAGTGCTTCCTCAGTGTAATAGGCTTCCTCAGGAGGTGGTGGGCTCTCCTTCTTTGGAGGTTTTTAAGCAGAGGCTAGATGGTCATCTGTCAGCAGTGCTGATTCTATGCCTTAGGCAGATCATGAGAGGGAGGGCAGGAAGGGTTGCATCAGTGTTTGGCTCATGTGACCTTTTCTTACATGCCCAGGGTAATGTCAATCACCACTTTGGGGTCAGGAAGCAATTTTCCTCCAGGCCAGATTGGCCAGAGATTCTGGAGGGTTTTTTCCCCTCATCTTCTGGGCATGGAGTAGGGGTCAGTGGGGGTGTCGGGGATGGTAGTTGTGAATTTTTTACATTGTGCAGGGGGTTGGACTAGATGACCCTGGTAGTTCTTTCCAACTCTATGATTCCTCTGTCTGGTCACTGTGCAGTCCAATTCCGTCCTCGCTTGCTCGGTCACAAAAGCCATCATTTTTTTGCCCGTCAGCCCCATGGAGAAGTGGGTTTCCCTTTCTGTTTTGCACAAACTATATTGATTTCAGAGCCCGGGAGCAGTGGCAATCTGACAGGTTTGCACAAACACAGAAGTAAAATGGAGCATGCAAGAGAAGGAGGGAATAGCAAGTCTAAGGTCAGGCCTGAAGGGCCAAACCACAGTTTTCCTAAGATGAGATCTGAACTGGCAGTTTACCTTTGCCACAGCGCTGCAGTTGACAAATACAAGGCAGCACACTGCAACCAAATCCCAGCATTTACTCACAATAAACAAAACACAGATAAACTAGGTGAGCAGAAAAATAAATTAATCACCACCAGTCAAGAAGGAAACAAAGCCCTCAGTGTAAATGTTGTAAAGGCCTCAAGCTTACCGCTTTAGTTTGGGAACAAAATAGATCAAAGTGTTGCTTCAGCCCAAAATGGCTTAATAAGCACCATAATAACAGTGCCAGATAATCTGCATCTCAGTAGATCAAAAATTACACCCAACTTTTCATGCAGGTGCAATGATTCATCCCATCTACCATGATTACCACGCAAATTCTCCTTCCACCACTAGATGGCGATCTCCTACATAATTCTATGAAATGGATTAATAACTCCAGAAATAGATTTCCTAGGACATAAGCACTGAGGAAAGAATTTGTTTTTCCACACACTTGACCAAAAAGAAGTGAGGCTATCAACTGAGAACTGCAGTTCTCTGCAATTTCCAGACATGTCTAATTATCTGATGTTAATTTACTGCTTTAACGTCAGATCTGCTTGATTGAAAAATAAGCCCAAAGGTAATTAGACATTTATAAAGTTTGCATGTGGGAAAAATGCACATTCAGTATCACTGTATCCCATGATTGAGATGAGAAGGGGGTATATTTCCTGAAAGCTTTCAGTGAAAATGTTAGCAATGACAAGGGGAGAATGTTAGCCCCTTCAGTGAGGACATGAAACATCACCCTGGCTCTGAATTGGCTTTATGACATCATCATAAATTGACTTTGAAGTTGATACCATAACACCACCCTCGTAACAGGATTCTTAGTTAGCTGCCATCACTGTGCCCAGGAAAAGGACAAAGCAGTTTTGACATTCTATTCGAAGTAGAGTTGTCAGGGAATGAAAAGGCATCCTTTGAAAAGATGAGGGAGGGAGATTTCTGCAGTTCATTAATCAAAACATCACATCACAACATAGTAGAAACTATGGACTGAACAGAAAACTATGGTTTCTTACTCTGGTTTGCAGAGCAATCACAAGTAATAGTCTGCCAATTCAGATATTACACCAAACAATAGTTTCTGTAACCATGCCTTGGTGTGATGACTGAATTATGTATCTGCTTGTAGAAGAGGCTCAGTAGAAGAAAAGAATTGGAAATTGGCAGACAAGCCAGATAAGAGCAAAAAAAAAAAAAGATTCTAAGAAAATAGTGCTATTTTGGGCTTGAGAGAGATTCCACAAGAAAAACATTTCCACATTAATCTCTTCCATTATTCATCTGTTGTGCATGAGAAGAGGGCAGTCTAAAGCAAAACCACCTTGCTGCTTAGAGGGTGGAATAGTACAAGCAATTAAAAATATCTGTGAGAATGCTAACTGGAATTGTGAAGGGAATTTCCAGACTTAAATATGAACCAAGATTGCTTCCTATACACCAAACATCTCAATTTGCATACCACAGTACAAAAAAATTGAACCAGCTGAATCAAATGAGAGACATAGTTAGATCAGCCATGCAAACAGGCTGTAAAATTCAGTTTATTCACTAGTTTATTCACAAACATAAAATAAACCCAGTAACCCTTGGCAGCTACCATCTTATGCCATAATAGGCCAAACCTTCCCACCAATCATTGCTTCCTAATACAGGTAGATCTTTCAGCACAGGAATGATACAATCCATGTATCCCTCTCTACCCTGCCCTCAGCCAATAGCCCAGCTAATGCACCTTGAATCAAACTGAATTATCCAGACAGTTTTCAAAGGCAGCCTCCACATTAAGCACACTACAATAATCTAGTCTGGATGTAATCAGAACTCTGACCACCATATCCAGATCACATTTTTCTGAGGAACAGGTGTGGCTGGTGAATACAATACAAGTACAAGTACAATACAAAGACAATAAAAGATGCAGTGTCCCACAGAGCAGCCCTAAGACCGCCCCCATCTCACCTTCAAAGAAGTGACGGGGCCGATTTTGGCTGCCAGTAGTGGGAACAGAGAGCCCAGTCTCCATTCATCCTCAGGCCTGATGTATGAAGAGGGGTGGGCCCAAGGAAAAGGGGGCTTATAGGGTCTGGGTCGGGTAGTTGCTCCATCTTTGGAAGCAAACAGATAACTATATGCCAGGATCCAGCAGCACTCCCAAACCTATAAGCCAGCTCATTCTAAGGGAGTGCATCCCCTCTAGAACATGCTGAGTTCTCAGTCCTTGAGTGGTTCTGCATTTGACTAATGCTTTCACAAAACACTGAATAATGAACTTCCAATCTACTTTCAATGCATTTTCAATGCGATCGTTTGCGAGTGGATCTCGCTGTTTCACATAGTACAATCCAGTTGCAAAGCGTACTGAAACTGGATTGAAAGGGCGGTATTTAGTGAATGTCAAAGTGCCCCTTAGTCTATTACATCCACTGGAACAATTGTAGTGACCATTGTTCACAAGCGTAAAGAAGTAACATTCATGAACTATTTCTTTCACAGAATGGATGACTATTATAAAATAAGTATCATGTATGGCTAGGGGTTGCCAATGCTGGGTTGGGAAATTCCTGGAGATTTGGAGGTGGAGACTGGAGAGGGTTGGGTAGCACCTTAGCAGCTGCTTTCTCCAGTGAAACTGATCTCTGAGATGCTGACTCTAATGTAGAACAAGGTGTAGAAGTAACACAAAGTTAACAGCTCAAAAAACACAGTCTGTTTGACTCAAAATCCAGGTTTTAAAAAGGGATGCCAAGCATAAGAGGTTTCATTAATGTGTTGGAAAATATGTACAGTAATTCTGTCTTTTAAGCTCCAGATTCTCCTTTCCGGTGGTGTTTACAGTAAACTAGAAAAAGGACTTCTCCATTTTCTGCTTCCAGAAGGTTTCCACATACGTCGCTATGTTTCTGCTCCTACAGTTGTGACACACACCAGTATTCCAAGGCCCGTAAGAAATTCTTATAGAAACAACTGCCTTAGAGATGGCTCCCAGGGAAACAGCAAGAGAACAAGATGGGCCTTGTGAATAGATGAGTTAGGTCCACGTTTATGGGCCTCAGCCATCACATAGTATATGTAATATACATTCCAACAGAAAACATTTCGTTAAAAACTTGCCAACTGTGAAATCTTTCTGTGTTTTCACTAAAGAATGTAGGGCTGATGTGAGTCTAAACTGGGGAACTGGGAACCATGCACATTATCCTGTACCGCTTGGAAGAAGAGCAGAATAAAAACGTACTAAATAAAGAGCCTTATAAAGGCTATCTAGAGCATTAAAAACAGATTGCATTCATTATTTTTCAAACAGCCTTGCAAGATAGGCCAGATCACTGTTTTGCATACAAGACAGAGAAGAGTCGTTTATGCATAGGTACTTTCACTCACGTCCCCGTCCCCCCCACCCCGGTCTGTCTCGGTTGTTCCTTGGAGTTATGCATGAGTTTTCCATCCATTAGAGATGACCTCGCTGCCAGCCCTCACAAATCCCGGGACTTCTTGTTCCTCAATTAACCCAATTCTTCCATCTCCACTGAGCTCAGTCCAGGTGAAATCCACATGCATAAGGCAAAGCACGGGGCACGGGACACGGAAGCTTGGTTTCTCTCACAGAAAGAACTACAGCCAATTACAAGTAGTAGTAGTTTATTACATAAGATCATAGGCCATTACAATCTAAAACAATAAAACAACAATTTTAAGCTATTACTCCAGAGTAGACCATAGAGAGCTAAGGCTGCTGGGTCTTCCCTCTTGTTTGCTCCTCCCTCGCTCCCACCTAGTTCTTTCCTTGGCTCTGACACTGAGCTGCCGCCTTCCTTAGGGCTGTGCCCCAGCTCCACCTTTCTCCCCCAGGGCGGTGACACCATGAAACATCCAAGGCTGTCTCTTCCTAACTGCCTACCACCACTCTGTAGGATTGCCAGCTCCAGGTTGGGAAATACCTGGAGATTTTGCGGGTGGAGCCTGTGGAGGGCAGGGTTTGGAGAGGGAAGGGACTTCAATGCCATGGAATCCAATTCCCAAAGCGGCCATTTTCTCCAGGGGAACTGATCTCTGTCACCTGGGGATCAGTTGTAATAGCGGGTGATCTCCTGGAGGTTGGCAACCCTACCACCCTGCCTGTTATCCTTTAATGTGTTTCCCCTTTACAGCCATCTTGTGGTTTCTCTACACCACCACTTCAGCCTCCCTACTAGCCCTGATCAATTGTGGGCTGGTATTACTATCACTGTGTATTACTGTCATTCAACGTCAGCAAGAGGGCAATGCCTATGTCCCACTGATTTGGAAAATTGTGGAACTTTTCAACAAACACTTTATTTTCCTGCATACCGCAGGAGTCCCTCTGATGTTTGGAAAACCCCTCCTGGCCTACCTCTCCCCCCAGCTTTCCTACGAAGTGAGCCCATGTGCAGGACATCCTGTCTGAAAATAGGGGGAAATGATGGTGTGGTTCTACCATATCAATTGCAACAAAAAAATTCTAATAAGATAAACAATTAGGTAGTTACTCCGGCTGAAGTGCTTTAAGAATTGCCCTTCTCCCAACACAACTCACTTATAATTGGATTTTTAACCATGGCCACAGGTCATAACAATTGCAGGAAATAGCCATAAAGCGCTGCTGTTGGGCAGGAAAAGTCACATAAAAATTCTTGTGGAGAAAGGGAGTATACATTAAGGCAGCAGTACTATTAATACTAATTACAGTAGTTTAAAATCAATAAAATCAAACTGCCCAGGGACATACATGTAGAGCAAGAGAATTTTCCTTTTAAAACGAGAGACGAGAGATTGTAAGGAGCAAAATTGCTGTTCTAAAAAGAGCGCTGCTCAATGGGCCCGTTCCCATTTAAACAATGATGTCTCCTCCTCAATAGATACTAACAGCAAAGGTAGTTTCTCACCTACTCCACTCCAGAAAAAGCGGCCTCATCCTTGAAATACCATCACAAATTAAGGGCCAAACTATACACAGTGCTGGTACTGAATTACTAGAGTTCTAGTTAGGTAATCTGGCATTGAAAGACGGCTCCAAAGGGCAGTGGCAAAGGGCAGTTTTAACTCTTTCCCTCAATCCTGCTTCATGATGGAAAATGCCCTCGTCCTCAACCTATTTTAAGCTATGGCCATGAAAAGTATATTTTGTGTCCTTTTTCTCCCAGTAGCAAGGCTTAAAAAGCTGAGGAAGGTCGTTTCCAACTAGGGAAACTGCACAGGAGGAAGAGCTAAACCCCACCACACAGCTATGTGACTAGATCAGTGGGCTTGCACATACACAGCTGCTTTTTATAGCCTGAGGGTCAGCGGGCAATGTGTGCATGCACACCTGCCCATGGCACCGCGTCACTTCCAGTTTATGTGGTAAAAGGCCCCTTGCGATGCAGCACTTCCAGGTGTAAATGCAGTCAGATTGGCATATCTCTTCTTCCTGTTCAAAGGGAAGAGATATTCTCTACTATTTGGTCATATAAACTCTGTATTCCAGTGCGGATCGGAAGAACAGTTTCCTCCTTCTCATCTAAGCCTAAACCTCAATAGCCACTGCTATAGGGAAATTGCTCTACAGCAGTGATCATCAAACTTTGGCGACACCAATACCTCCATTGTGATTTACATTTTTTTCAGACCCCCCCCCGCCGTGTCAAGCCTTGTCCCCTTCTTTTGCCAACACCAAGACAGCCCCCTTTAAAGTACATGGCAAGCCAAGCATACCCCACAGAGGTCTCCATGTTCACAACAATACAGCAGGGACAATATCAACTATACTTTAAGAGGACGTTTAAGGTCAATCTTTTGTACAGTATGGCCTGCAAAATCAAGACACACAGCTTAGTTGACTCTATAGGGCCATGATTCAAAGAGCCCTGACCCAAGTTCTAGTCAATTTCCCTTGACAAGAAGGGACTCTGTGCCAGAGACAGCAAAAAGTATACCTTATTGGCTAATAACTTCCAGCCAAAGGCCAGCTGAACAAGTGAGGGGAGCAGCTGAGCAGGCAGGAGTTCCGGAAAACTCCCAGAACTACTCATGCAAACAGAAAGCCCAGCATCTCATAAAACGTGAACTTCAACTGAAAAACTACCATTGCATGTTTATGGAAGCAGAGAGGAGGTCTACATGTATACTGAAATCCTTTGTATCAGAAAGTAGAATGAAAAACATTTCATACTAGGAGTTAACTCTAATGACTGAGTTAGGACTATAGATCTTAACAGTGAATAGTTCCATGGATGGGGGACATATCCCCCCTACCCATGGAAGGGGGACATTCTAAGTCACATATCCCCTCATCCCACACACATATTGTTTCATCTATTTTGCAAATACTTTTCTGTTCAGCTGCCACAAACATGAAGACTCAAGAATAGACAAGAAAACTACATTTCACAGTATTCTGGACCAGGGGTGTCCAACATAAGGCCCGAGGGCCGGATCCGGCCCCTTGAGAGCTCTTATCCGGCCCGCAAGCCAGCTGAGGAAGCCACCCATTCCAGTCCTGATCTGGGCTGGCGAGGTATGGCCTGGCCTGACCAAGTGACATTTATGTCAGATCCGGCCCTCGTAACAAATGAATTCGACACTCCTGTTCTAGACATTTTGGAGCCCGGACTTGCTCCAAAAATTAGAGCAAGCCTATTGATGTTACTTATTGTCTGATGAGCCGAGAGGTCTGTAGGAGACAAATGTCAGAGGAACACAATAAATAAATTATATTTATTCTTGGTGACTCAATAAATGGGTTTCAAGACCAAACTGAGGGACAAACTACACAATATCAACAAATGTCAATGTCAGGTCATGGGGGAACTGTAGGACTCGAAACCGAATTTGGGGGAATTCACCATAAAAAATACATGATTGCTCAGCACTGCTAGAGGAAAAAAGGGGCTTCTGGCTTCCCTCCCAACCCGCTTTCAACAGTGGCAAGGGCAGAAGAGGGGCTTTTTGCCCCTTTTCTCTGGCTTCACGTGTCCTTTCTAGCCCCACTCCACCACAGCCCTTTCTATTGGAAAAATCAGGATGGAAGTGAAAACAAAGCAGCTGCTTCTCCCTCACAGCACTGAGAAAATGAAAACTTTTACAAGTTGAGCTCCCCCAATGCCAATCTGACTGCAAGTCTGGCCGCACACCTGTGACCGGACACATGTCGGGTATGTTGTGTAGTTGTACCCTAAGTGATGTTTCAGAAAGCTGGCCATTAAAATTACAAAGTACTTGAATTTATCCCATTAACACTTGCCCCTCCGCCTACAAACTGACTGGAAAACGAATTGCAAGCAAAGCGTACTGTCAGGAATAGTGGACATCGGAGCTGAGAGGCAACGTACGCTACATTTTTACTCTAACAGAATCGTTTCTGTACTCTTTTGATCTCCCGAAGCCTGCAGTAACCAAACATCAAAGACCACATACAGTGGGGGAGGCTCTCTAAGTATTTTCTGCAGAAACCAAACAAAGAAAAGAGCTTCCAATAAGTGTGACTACTGGAGTGGACAAGTGGGGCTATTTTTAGAAATAGGTCAGGGAAGATGTGAGCATTGCTTCTGCGTATGGAATGGGGGGATAGAAGCTGCAACATCAAAGAAAGAGCAGTTTAAGCCTTTCATAAGAAGCTGCTTTAAACTGTAAGACCTTTGGTCTCTCCAGTCCTCTGACTGGCAATTGTTCTTACAAAGGCTCAGGCAAAGGTGTTTCCCAACCCAAGATCATTTTAAGTGGAGATGCCGGAAACTGAACCTAAGAATAAAAGGGTGTAAATCCTGTGCTCTACAACTGCGCTATAACCCTTTGAATAGTTTGTGCCTAGACAAGCCTGCCATCACTCCAATCAATTCTACTGGGTAAGCCTAGTGAGGGTAACTATGAACCTAACAGTGCTAGCATAGAAGAAGAAGAAGAGTTGGTTTTTATATGCCAACTTTCTCTACCACTTAAGGAAGAATCAAACCAGCTTACAATCACCTTCCCTTCCCCTCCCCACAACAGACACCTTGTGAGGTAGGTGGGGCTGAGAGAGTGTGACTAACCCAAGGTCATCTAGTTGGCTTCATGTGGAAGAGTGGGGAAACAAATCCAGTTCACCAGATTAGCTTCTGCCGCTCATGTAGAGGAGTGGGGAATCAAATATGGTTCTCGAGGTCAGAGTCCACCACTCCAAAACACTGCTGTTAACCACTACACCACGCTGGCATAGATCTCTTTGCCTTTTTGCCCAGAAATCAAATTTTCTATCATTTGAGTTTTAACTAGAGGCATTTATTTCATACAAATGTTAAAAACACTGCATGCAAATTTTGTCATTTCAAAAATTAAGGGTGATTCCCCCTGGGGCAGAGTTTAAACACAGGAGAGTCTTTGCACACTTTATGAGCAGCAGGTAATATTGTCTTTGGTATGGTGCGAAGGCAGTCAAATAAATGTGTTTTGCCTTGAGAACCTCCAGAATTAGTGCCCAGTGTTTTCCTTTGTGGGGGGTACCATTCTCTTTGTCCGACTAGTCACACTGGGCACAATATCCAGGACATCTGGTTCAAGGCACCAGCAATTCATTACACTGACTTGATGAGAAAACAAAACTAACTCCCTTGGAGACATGGCCATATGAGATGCCATTATTATCCCTTTGTGCCCCTACTCCAAGCAAAAGAAAAATTACTGCAGACAGTTCAAGACAGATAAAAAATTCCTCAAAGCTGTCTTTTAGTATTGCATTTAAAGAGAAGAAGCAAAAGTTTTTTTCCCCACTACCATTGAACAGGATAGCTTATAAATCTTCAACGAGCAATGGCAGGCATGTACTAGTTGGTGTCAGAAAACACTTGGGTTGCCACTACTACTGCCAAGGTTAAGAAAAATTGCTGCTGGGATTTTAGAAGGGCACAACCAATGGAAGAATGACCCATAAAATTGTACACCAGTATTTCCACAAAGGCAACAAATTAATAATGGCAACAGTAAACTGGCAAGACCAAACAAATGTTGGAACATTAAGTACGCTTACTCCAAAAGGAACAAGGATCTGTAATGTACACAGATGTTATTTCTGCACTTCCTTTCCACAAATGTTGCAGTGTGTTGCTTAACTGCCTATATTTGAAAACAGGAAATATAGGCCTCCCAAAGCTTATGCCTTCCTTACTTCAAAGTCAAAAGGAAGAAGAGTATTAAAAGAGTGTGGCTGCAAGGAAAGCTATAATCTCCTTTCAGGATGACCAACATTAAGGATCCACTGAGAACGTTTCTGACCTATTAGAAACAGGATTGCCTTTTTCTCGTCTTCCAACAACAGAGCTATGTGGAAGGCTGAAACAGAGTAAAGTCTCCCTAACCATCAGCCCCATTATACTGAAAAGGAGGCTGCTGCCACAGTGTGAAAATCAGTCCCACATTTCTTAAGTCTTCTGCCAGCTACTCCAGCTAGCACTCATCAGCTCCATTCTTTTTTCTTTTCTTTTTTGCATTAATTTATTTATATCCCACTTTTCTCCCCGCAGTTGGGGCTCAACGAGGCTTACAACATTGTTCTCCCCTCCTCCATCCTCTCACAACAACCCTGTGATGTAGGCCAGGCGGAGAGTTTGTGACAGGCCCGAAGTCACCCAAGCAAGCTTCCGTTGTGGAAATGGGGATTCAAACCCAGGTCTCCAGGATCCTAGTCCTGACTCTATCCGCTACACAATGACTTGTCCTGACTCTATCTGCTACACCACAATGACTCTAAAAATAAGTTAAGTCTCCCGCATTTGGGGAAATCACATGAATGGAAGTGTATGTATATGTTTGTTTGCTATCTTTTCTTTTGAAAATGTTAATAAAATATCTTTTTAAAAAAGATAAGAAATAATTTGGTTTCTTCCACCAAGCCATCTGCAACCAACCATTGCTAATCTGGACACATTTGGACTTAGAGAAAAGTGTAGTAATGACAACCATCAAGGTTCCTTCCCAGTGGACCCATGATCCCAATTTTTAACCACTTCACATCAATGTTTCCATATGAGTACAAGTAATAATAGTTTCATAATATTTTGCCTGGAAACCAACTACAAGGTGCAAAATTGTGAATAAAGGTGTGATGACCCCCCCCCAAAAAACCACTGAAATTTAGGGAGAGGGACATAGGGGAATTAGAGGAATTTCCAGCTACTGGAAAGTTCAATGTTTTCATTGTATAACTCAATATCCAGATATGCTGCTAGCCCGATGACTGCAGGAGCCTGTTTCTGTCCAAATTACCCACTTCCACTTGTTTCCTGCAACTTTGGTTTTCAGCTCTCCCCGACCCACCCCTCAGATTAAGAAGTTTTTTAACCAGTTTTATTTCCGGGGGGGGGGGGGAAGACTTGTGTGTCTTTGTCGTCTCCTTAAACCTTGTAGATGTTTTGTCTTATGATCCAGCTAGGAAATCAGTCTGCAGAGCTTGCACCTCCCAAGACTGTCTTTTATGGATCCTGGAATGAGCTTGGATTTGCATGGGCTCAAAGCAGATGCCTGCAGAGTTCCAAGGGGCAGATACACCAAGCAAGCAGCTGGAACCAGCAGGGAACAATATCCTGAGACTCCCTGCCCATTAAGCACTTATTGGACATTAACTTTGCAGTAGAGGCAAAGGAGATTTGGTGGACCTTTTAAATGCTTTCATTTGTCTAGTTTTGCAACTATTATCTGCAAGTTTCTAGGCAAGAGATTCTTGCAAGATGAACATTAGATATTTGCATGCCGAACGATGTAATCTTTAGTGTGTTATGTGTACTCTAGTTGTTTCTTTTATTGTTTCCTGTTTGTATGGTGCAGCCCAGCCGTGGGCAAAGGTAATGCCTTTGCGTGAGAAAGGGGGTGATGTGAAAATGTTTTACACCTAGGGTTGCCAACCTCCAGGTGGGGGCTGGAGGTCACCTGCTATTACATCTGAACTCCAGGCGACAGAGATCAGTTCACCTGGAGAAAATGGCCGCTTTGGAAGGTAGACTCGATGGCATTATACCCGATTGAAGTCCCTCTCGTTCCAAACCCCACCCTGCTCAGACTCTACCTGCAAAATCTCCAGGTACTTCCCAAATCTCAGCTGGCTATCCTATCTACACCCGAGAATTTCATGTTAGGATTTCAGTGATTGGGTCTGCACACTTGACATGTCCCAAGACACCTTTCTACTGGTTTCTGCTAGCTATCAAGGAGAAAGCAGCTCAGGTTTGACTCATCTTACAGGCCCACAGAGCAATTTGGTGTCATACCAATGCAAATGACACAATCTGGGGAGAACAGAGGAATACCAGCTCACACCACAGCTACAGAGTCCCAGTTAGGAACACAGAGTTTAAATGACTGAATGTTAGAGGGTATCTCTTCGAATAGGAAAAGAAGGATGGCCCACAAGTGGATGGACTAGGGTTGCCAGCTCTGGCTTGGGAAATACCTGCAGATTTTGGGGGTGCAGCCTGGGGAGGGGAGGGTGTCGAGAGGGGACGGACCTCAGCGGGGTATAATGCCATACAGTCCACCTTCCAAAGCAGCCATTTTCTCCCAGGGAACTGATCTTGGTTGTCTGGAGATCAACTGAAATAGAGGGAGATCTCCAGGTGCCACCTAAAGGCTGGCAACCCTAGAATGGACAGAGAGATTATATATCCCGACCATGAGGGGGTTAGTTGCTCTTAGCCATTTTGTCTCAAGCCATAAAGGACAAAGACTTTACCTAGGGACTCCAACTTGGCCACATGTCGAGGAACCATGGGAGAAGTACCAACTCTGAGAATTAAGGGAATGAAATTTTTCTGTGGTCCTGTACATCCAAGGAGAAAGTGTGTGTCCTTATTTTAACATCTATTAGGGACAAGTTTAGAACAGTATTAGAAGGATTGCTTTTATTCACTTTTCTTTGCTCAGTTCTGCAGCTCAGAGAACTGTGCGTGCTTTATTGTTTCATGAAATCTTTATCATTTGAATACTGGAAGTCTGATTTCCGTACTCATACCATGCCTGACTGAGTCACACCTATCAAAGGAGAAGTACGGGGAATGGGCAGGTCAATCCTTCCATCCCTGAGTATGCAAAAGAGGTTGCCAACCCTCCATTGACACAAAGATTCTTACAGTTGGGTTTGTGGTGGCAGAAATACCAAGCAAATAAATGTTGCAAGGGAGTAAGGGAGGGGGCATCACCAGCTGGTGACTTGGGACAGCTGCAGAGCTTCTGAATGCCTGATGTGGACAGAAACAGGGCCTCGAGAGGACATTTCTCCACAGTGGGAATGAAGGAAAACTGTAGGAAAATGTATTATTGATGGCACTTGACACCAGTTAGATTGGCTAAAATCTCTGGTGAATCCAAACGGCTGGAGGTGTGGCAAGAAAAAGAGGACCAGTTCATTTATGTTGGGTATGTTGGGCATGCGTACTGGTACAGAAATTTTGGAACATAGCTCCTAAGGAAATATTATGGGCTATTTTTTAATACCCCCAATGATTTATTTATTGGGCAAGGCCCCAGGTGCAATTAAAAAACATAATAGAATATTGAAGAGCACTTAATTATTGCAACCAGGATAGCTCAAGTATGGATGCAGTCAACAACTACAGTGTTGAGACAATGTTTGAATAAGATTTGGTTTACAATGGTTATGAATAAAATTGTGTGTGTGTAAAGTGCCGTCAAGTCGCAGCCGACTTATGGCGACCCCTTTTGGGGTTTTCGTGGCAAGAGACTAATAGAGGTGGTTTGCCAGTGCCTTCCTCTGCACAGCAACCCTGGTATTCCTTGGTGGTCTCCCATCCAAATACTAACCAGGGCCAACCCTGCTTAGCTTCTGAGATCTGACGAGATCAGGCTAGCCTGGGCCATCCAAGTTAGGGCTGAATAAAATTAGGCAAAAGATAAAGGTGGTCCCCTGTGCAAGCACCAGGTCATTCCTGACCCACAGGGTGACGTCACATCCCGACATTTACTAGGCAGACTATGTTTACGGGGTGGTTTGCCAGTGCCTTCCCCAGTTATCTTCCCTTTACCCCCAGCAAGCTGGGTACTCATTTTACCAACCTTGGAAGGATAGAAGGCTGAGTCAACCTTGAGCCGGCTACCTGAAACCAACTTCTGTCGGGATCAAACTAAGGTCATGAGTAGAGCTTGGACTGCAGTACTGCAGCTTACTACTCTGCGCCATGGGGCTCCTATGAATAAAATTCCAACTTATACATTTATGTGGATACCGAAATCCCCGTCCGGTCACAAATTTACAGAAATTTGTTCTCTTTTTCTAAATGATTGGAATCAATATAATCCATCCTGTGGTATAAAGCAACAATTGCTGGAATGTATTTAGGACAATCTTCTGGCTCTTTCCATCCCCTACAAATGTGCTAACGACATCTGTCTGAAATGGCGTTGTGTTACTTCTTTCTTATATCTGTGTTAGTCAACGACAAGAGAATGCTACACTATTGCTATGTTTTAAAAGTATGTTTATTCCACAAAATGGAATGAAAAACCACATCAGGGATCTCAAAGTTCAATTCTGCCCAGCCTTGGCACTATGGTGCCGAAGTAAGCAAGTGTGAGGAGACAGGGTCATCCTAAAATTCACTACCACTCTTTGCACTGCAAGAGTGTAGATGTAGACAAGCTGGAACGGGTCCAGAGGAGGGCAACAAAGATGGTGAGGGGTCTGGAGACCAAGTCCTATGAGGAAAGGCTGAAGGAGCTGGGTATGTTTCGCCTGGAGAGGAGAAGACTAAGAGGGGATATGATAACCATCTTCAAGTATTTGAAGGGCTGTCATACAGAGGAGGGTGCCGAGTTGTTTTCTGTTGCCCCAGAAGGTCGGACCAGAACCAATGGGTTAAAATTAAATCAGAAGAGTTTCCATCTAGACATTAGGAAGAATTTTCTAACAAAACGGTTCCTCAGTGGAACAGGCTTCCTCGGGAGGTGGTAATCTCTCCTTCCCTGGAGGTTTTTAAGCAGAGGCTAGATGGCCATCTGTCAATAGTGCTGATTCTATGACCTTAGGCAGTTTATGAGAGGGAGGGCATCTTGGCCATCTTCTGGGCATGGAGTATGGGTCACTCGGGTGTGTGTGGGGGAAGTAGTTGGGTAGGGGGTTGGGCTAGATGACCCTGGTGGTCCTTTCCAACTCTATGATTCTATGATATTGACTGGGGCAAGTGTTCATTGCTGTAATTTCAAAGGTTGTATTTTTCTCTTATGAAGAAGGAGCTGAAATAAGAGACTAGAGGAAGAAATATTGCTGTAAACCAATGAAAGAGGTATGGGAAAGGAAGAATTTATTCCACTATGGTTGGTTTTTTTTTTTTTTTGACATTTCCAATATATATTAGTGCTGTTTGCAAAGTGACAGGAATACATATTGCTGACTCTGTCAGGGTTATTTATCTGGCTGAGAGAAGCCCCCTGAAGATTTGAATGGAGCCATGATTCACTACCCGAACTCTGACTAAAGATCCCCCACTCAGCTGTCCCCTGTACAATCGAGAAGATTTGCTCTGCAATCTAAATAACATTTATACAGAGCAGCTGTTAAATATAATGGGAAAGCCAGCAGTGAACTTGGAACATCTCAGTAGTAACAGCCTTGGCAAGCAACAAAGAGATCACCAACAGACTGTAATCACACACGTGCAAGAAGTGAGTCATATTTATGTCAGCTGTCCAAAGACCATTCCACTACTAGCACTCCCGATAATTGGGCTCTAGCCACTAAAGTAAAGAGGGGGGGGTATAATTCTGGCTCAAACTGTCCAAACAGAAAAACCCTCACCTGGAAATACTTCAGCTTCCTTAGCAATACAAGACATTAGAGAATGCAGATAAGAGGAGGGGCAGACTTAAGATTGGAGTGTGATTTGATACCCTCCAAGGTGCTTTCCCCACCTCAAGCTGCCTTTTCCAAGGCCCCTTTACACTTCTAGTTGCTGATGACGCAGGCGGTCACTCTCTGGCAACGGCCACATTCTTTAGCTACCATTTCCCCTTCTATCAGCCCATGTTACACATTTTGAAACATGCTCTGTTGTTTGCAACAAGTAAACAAAAGTGCTCTGTGCTTCTCTCTTCAGTTTACACTGTTCCTCAGGAAAGTGAACTATTGTGCCGAATGAGGTCCCCGAGGAGTCAATTAGACTTCTTGCACAAGTCTTCTAAAAACACCCCGAACACAAAAACCCAGTAAATTACCATACTGAGGCCATTAGCCCACAGTTTTCACAGACAGAAGTGATAAAGAAGAGAAAGATCTTTCCCAAGCCATTCTATGAGAGATCATTTACTGGAGATGCAAGGGACTGATCTACCACAGCTCTTAACACCTGGAACTCTTTCCTGACATATCACACTGACAAATGCACACAATTCAAAAGGCTTTACAGGCTTATGAGAAAGGAGGCCTTTCCCTTACTGTAAATTTCAGAGTTTGGACACATATAGAGGAGACCTTGCCATAAAAATAGTTCTGGAGAATCTGTGATGTAAATACTGATTGGACACTAAGAAGTAAAAAAAAAAAGTAATCCAAAGTAAGTCCAAAGAATCACAGTAGTAAAACATGCCTGGCAATCTGACCATTAAGCTTATCAGTGGTTCTCAAGCTGTGCTCTGAGGGACTGTAGATCAAAAATAGCAGACAAGCGTCCCTGAAATACGGTTTGCTACTTCTGATCTCGCTCTGCAACGTGCAATAACAGAGTATTGTGTGTGTTTGGGACACACTCAGTTCATAAGATGACATCAGGACCCAAAAATTTTGGCCAGAACTCTGAATGGTTTCCTCTAGATGAGTGGTCTTCATCCCATGGGTCATAACCCCACAGATGGTCTGCAATGCCCTATAGAACCGCATTTTTGTCTTGCAGCTCTTTGGAAGGACCTGCAATTAGTATGCTTGCACAGAGAGCAAGAGGGCATGCCTTCTGCCTCTACTGCACGCTGTAAGTAGCAAAAAGACAGCTAGTAGATATTTCTTTTCAGCTCAGGCAAATTCAGAGGGTCTTGTCCCTCACAAAAGATTCACTTGGCTTCTTACTCTTTACCTAGGGTTGCCAACCTCCAGGTACTAGCTGGAGATCTGCTATTACAACTGATAGAGATCAGTTCACCTGGAGAAAATGGCCACTTTGGTAACTGGACACTATGGCATTGAAGTCCCCGCCTCCCCAAACCCCGCCTTCCTCAGGCTCTGTCCCAAAAACCTCCCACTGGTGGTGAAGAGGGACCTGGCAACCCTATTCACTGGCTGCCCATCAGTTACCAAGCTCAATTTAAGATGTTAGCTATCACAAAAGAAGCCATTCATGGCCTTATCTTTACCCCATATAGTACAGCCTAGCTTGACAACCCCACCACCAGTCAGTCCATCCATGTTCTATGCATGTGTTTGTAAAACAGAGCCGCAGTTCCTGAGAATGCTGGGGGAGAGCTGTATGGGGATAGGGGTGGGCCTCCCACAGGCAGAGAGAACTGGATGTCTAGTGGGGAGATCAGATGGGGTGTGCCAGGTGAGGAAAGAAATAAGGCAAGGGAGAGCTTCTGCAGGGAGAAAGGAGGTTACTGAACCTGCCTGTGCTGGCTTATTCCCTACTATGGTATACCTCTCCTTGGTGCTCAACTTGCACTTCCTGTCTCCTGCTTTCTTGGTCTGCTACCCATGAGCCTGCCTCTAACACACACAACACACAATTCTGGCTCATCCTCTTCCTGTCAGATGACTGTGATGTCATTTGACTTCGTGCCGAGTGCAAGCTCAATGGGTCCCCATGCTGCTTCCAAGGGAGGAGATTCCAAGTCTGGAAAGGTTAAATATTACTCTTCTAGACCAGTCGCAAGAATACTGACGAAGGTGCACCCAGGTTCCTCTGTGGAAAGGATCTGCTGACGGCAGAAAGGCTGAAAAACAAACATTTCTTAAGCCATTAAAAATGTTTACTTGCTTGCTCACAACCACCTAACAGTCATTGGTGGCCCAAAATAAACAAAAAGAAAAGAAAATTTTATAAAGCTTCCTGCTAGAATTGCACAGTGGTGATTTTAACCTGCACTGACAGCCATTAAGACTGCCTATTTACAAACTCGCTCTGCTAAGTGAAGAATTTATGAATAAGAGCTTTTACCACAGAGGACCATTTCCCCCCCATTAGGGACGATATTGAAAGCTGTTCACATATACTAAATGTAAAAAATCTGAACCAGATGTAAATTAAATAAAGGCATCTCTGCCTCCAAAAGAAGGTGCGGGAAAGAAACAGAACAAATGATAGCCAATGCTGTTTGAGAACTGTGACACTAATTGCACCAATGTGCTACTGACAGGAGTCTACTGGCAGGAAAAAGTAGAGGAGACCATCTCATCCCCAAACTACCAGCTACAGCATTGCATCGTCTTCATCCTTCTCTCACCTTCTTCAGCTACCCATCGCTATTATAACAAGGCAGACTGGCTTGTTGCCTAGCAACTTCGAGGTGACGAAGACATCAGCCAAGAATAAGACAGACTTACAACATCTTGGTATGTTTTGGCTTTATTTCACCCAATTTACTTCTGCCATTTAGGTTACCAGCTTCAAAACAAAGGAAATTTAAGTAAGGCATTTTATTGAGGGTGTTATCCCATAACTTTTGGGGCCTATAGATAGAGGAAAGAGCACTATGTTCCATTCAAATATGCCAGAATCTAATTAATATATTTGCTTTCTAGCATAGCAAACAAGCACAGCTTAGAATTGCTGTCAAAATGGGGATTGTTAACAAACATGTAATTTCAGAGCAAAATAAGATGCTATTTAAAGCTGTGGAAATATCATGATTAGTTTCAATCTGACTAAACAGAGCCAATGTAAGGGTTCAATAAAGAAAATATTTTCCGTAAACTGTTCTTCGAAATCAGGTCCTCAATTTACAGCCCATTCGTGAGCCAAAAGAACGAAAGTGCTTAGGAGGTTGGGATGGGGCTGCGCCAGCGCCCGTGCTACTTACGCCACCCAGGGTGACACGGTCACCGTGGGGGGGGGTGCGCACACCATCTTCCCTGTGCTGCCACGGTAGCGCCACTCAGGGATGCCGGCACATCATCGCGCCAGTGTCCAGAGAGTGCATCTCTGTGCGCCATCCTCCCAGGGGCGTTGAGGGGGCATTCCCCAGCTGGTCCAGGGGAGAAGCCACACTTAGACGGCCTCCTAAGCCCTTTTGGCCCGGGAACGCCCCCTGTGCCCTTACTTGCACCTTTTGAGATGGCGTCACCCTGTGGAACCCTATGGGGCGTTTCCACGGGGCTTGCAAGCAAGGGCAAAGTTTCGGCTTCAGTGGGGGGGCCCTCCTTTGGAGGCAGTGCGGCTGTGCTGCCTCCAGTCACCGGCGCAGCCCTCTCCGTCAGGAATGGGCTGCTCCAGTGTAAAATGTGGGACATGTATCCATGCTAAAACCACTGTTGTCAGGAAGGGTGTCTAAAGAACTGAGTGAAATTGAGGTGACAAGACATGAAGCTCTAAGATGACTATACAAACTAAAAAACAGTAAGTCTGCTGGTCCAGATGACCCCAGGGTTCTTAAAGAACTCAAACATGAAATTGTAGATCTACTAACAAGTATATGTAATGTTACTAAAATCTACCTCTGTGCCACAGGACTGGAAAGTCAAAACTGCCACACCAATTTTTAAAAAGGGGTCCAGGGGAGATCCAGGAATATACAGGCCAGCTAGCTCAATATCTGTTTCAGGCAAATTAGTAGGACTTGTTATCAAAGATAAAATCATTTAAGCACATCAAGGAATAAAGATGGGATGAAGGAAATTCCTGATTTTAAATATAAACTGATGCAGTCTGAACTGGCCGAGATCTTGGGGCTGTAAGTGGACAACTTCATGAAAATGTTGATTCCATGTGAAAAAGGCAAACTCCATGCTGGGGATTATTAGGAAAGGGACTGAGAATAAGACAATATTGTAGTACCCTTGCATAGAGCTATGGTGCAGACTCTTCAGATTACTGTGCACAGTTCTGGTTGCCATATCTCAACAAGAATATTGGGAGACCTGGAGAGGACAACCAAAGTGATCTAGGGGTTGAAGCGCCTTTCTTATGAGGAAAGACTGAAGAATCTAGGAAATATTAGCTTAGAAAAAAATCTATAGGGGACATGAGAGAGGTTTATAAAATTATGTGTGGGGTGGAGAATGTGGAGAACCTTTTCTCCTTGTTCCATAATACTAGAACTTGGGGGCAATAGGTTCAGGACTGACAAAAGGAAATACTGGCACTGTTAAATTATAAGGACATACTTCAAACTGCAGCTGGGTTAAACAAGGCTCTGTGGAGTTTTTCTTTATCATTATTTTTAAAGAAATTTAAAAGCAACACCAATATTTGATGTTCTCTGTCACTGATTGTAGTGAATACCTTCATAAGAGATCAGAACTATACTTTTGTTATTTGTATACAGAGTGAGATAGCTACAAAACAGGTCTAAATCTGGATTCCTGTCATTTGTTATTCCTTATTCATTTTTATCTGTGTATCAGATTAGAATGTGTATGTTACTTCCCAGTCATTGCAATTTTTGAATTATATTTATTCTTTGTTAGTGCATATTCTTTTGCAAGTAATGTAACAGTCACGTTCAATACATTCACAGTTTTTGCTGTAGCATTTCATTTTTTCTGCCTATCAAGTAAGAAGAGCATCTCCAGAACCCCGCTCCATGTCTCACCATGGAGACAAGGTGGGCAGTTACTAAGAATAGGGCCTTTTCTGTATATTGTCAACACAACTCCAGAACACCTTCCCCACAGCAGTTCACCTGGTACATAGCCTATCTAATTTTAAGCACCAAGTAAAATCTCTCCGTTCGCCCACAATTTCATTCTACATGGTTCATATTTCTTCATGCTTGTTGGCTTTTAGTAAGTAATGTGTGATTTTAATGTTTCTGTTGCTAGCTATAGTGATCATTATTATTGGGCTTTATACACTAGACTAGTTTATTTTGTGATGTGCCCAAAAATCTTACTGCAGAAGCAGCAAAACTGGCATTCCCAGATCTAATAAGAAAGAACATATCATGTAATAGTATAAATTAAAAGCATAAATTACACTAAATTATTTCATAATATTATTACTTGACCAGTAATTCTCTGATATTCTAATGTTTTATAGTTTTAAGGGGTATTTTAGTGAGGTAGAGAAGGCAGTTCAACGAAATCCAACTGCTTATTGCATAAATCTCTCTTTCTTTCCCTCCCTCTACCAGCGTGAGAGCCAGCGTGGTACTGTGGTAAGAGTGGTGGACTCTAATCTGGTGAACCGGGTTGGCTTCCCCACTCCTACACGTGAAGCCAGCTGGGTGACCTTGGGCTAGTCACAGTTCTCTTTGAACTCTCTCAGCCTCATGTATTTCACAAGGTATCTGTTGTGGGGAGAGGAAGGAGATTGCAAACCGGTTTGATGCTCCTTAAAAGGTAGAGAAAATCAGAATATAAAAACCAGCTCTTCTCTTCTTCTTCATATATGTACTAACCTTGTTTAATCAATCTTTGAAATTGGGCTGCCAGGTCCCCCCTGGCCACTGATGGGGGATGGAGGGCATAGAGTGGCCAGATCCAGGTTGGGAAACTCCTAGAGATTTCGGGGTGGAGCCTGGGGAGGACAGGGACCTCAGTGGGGTACAATACCATGGAGTCCACCCTCCAAAGTATCCATTTTCTCCAGGGGAATTTACCTCTGTAGTCTGGAAATGAGCTATAATTCCGAGGGATCCCCAGTCCCCACCTGGAGGCCGGCATCCCTACTTTGAAAAGGAGAGGGGAACAGCAAACAGCTGGTGGGCCTTTGACTTTTTATTTTAAACTGTATCTAATGGCCCTGTTGCTTGCTAGGAAAAGGGTACAGGAAGAATCTCAAACACCCAAAAAGTAGGTTGGCAAGAACAACAGACACAAATAAGAGTATTACTAGTGAGATTCACCCTCCCCCATGCTTAATTATTGTTTTGTAAAGACCTGAAACTTTCCAAGCAGTGTTTCCTGTGCTCAGTTCAGAGATGGAAATTCTGATGGCATCTTTTTTGTTTTCCTTTAACCAGCAAATTTAAGAGTAAGGCTGAGATTCTGAATTGTTTCCCTACATTCTTCAAATCCCTCTCCTGAAGGCTGAAAGAATGGTAAAAGTTAAAAAGAAGAGTAAATCACCACTCGTTAACAAAATCAAGGTTTCGTTTTGCAAACAAACACAAAATCAAGGTTAAGGCAAAAATGTTACCTGAAGTCATCTCTCTCACCCAACATTGCCTCGGCCACCTAACACTATTACTCCATACGATTTATTCCTCATTGTCTATCCTGTTATTTAGCACTCACAAGCAACCTTCCCATTCTCTTGCAGCTACCAAGGTACACTACTAATACTATAGCTGGGTAAAATCTGTAAAAGTAAGCACAAAAAAGCCAGAGCGCACCAAACACCACAAAAAGCTATGGCCCAAATCAAAATTTGACTTACACTGGAGGCCTCACTTCACAGCTATTTACCACATCCCATGGAACTCACAATGGCATATATAGCTATCCCTTTTACCCTCACAACCACAACAGCCATGAGAAACTCATCTAAAGTTGATGCACTCTACAACTGGCTCAAGAACCCACCCACTATTTCTATAACCCACTCTGCCAGCCTTACAATTCTATATATACCCTGAGTCAAATCAGGTATGTCCTTTTCCATAATTATTTTCCACATAATTATCAGTTCAGATTGGGACTGCAACATGACCGTGCCCAATACTGTTTCCTGACCTGAAACCATCCCAAGGATACTGCTATTTGACCCACTGGGGAAACTTAAGTGTACTGAAAATGCCATAAATGAATGAAGGCTTAACACACACAAACACATACACGTACCAGAGTCCCAATACGAATCAGGCCCCACAGACCAGATAATTATGTTTTACAAGTTATTTTAGTCAGCCTTACTGAAGTTTATACAAGCACATGTGCCAAAAAATCTGAACATAACTGCAAACTGTGGCAGCATCCATGACCTCTATTTATTCCTTGCCCACTCCTGCCATTTCTCCCATGCTCTTAACACCTTACTATATTACTATCACAGTATACATTCATTTCCTTCTTGGCTGATTTGTGTCCACAGCACCTGAACAGACTAGATCAAAAAGGATCTGATAATTTTCCACTAAAAAGGGATAAATTCAATTCCTTCTGGTCATCCTGGTTATTGGTTGTCTTCCCTGGTACCTTATACTGTTGGATAACTAAGTGCACATATTGTATCAGTCACCCTTAAAAGATATGGTTTCTACTATAGATTCCTACACAGGAGGCTAGAATGCATTCCCTTGTTGCATATGTATTAATCCATTCACAACATTTGGCTATCTTCAGTACCATTGTTCCATACTTCAAAACAATTAACCCAAAACATACAATGAAGCAGCAGCTCAGCTGCCATTAACAAGAGGGATTCATATTTTGAAACACACCAGAGGTAAGCAAAGAATGCATTCACAAAACCTATGACAGGAGACCTCTTTGATTTACAGTGCACAAGAGGAACACATTTAAAATGAACACTGCATACAGAGCAAATATACAAAAAAGCCGAAGAAATTATTCTTGAAAATAGGGGTATAACTAGAAAATATGACCATCTAGTTCAGGTAAATAGAGTTTCTTAACCAGAAAGAGGTGCCGTGTAAACAAACAACATTCATAATTCTGTAGTGATCTTTTAACAGTAAACTGCTCAAGGATTTTGTGAACGGAAGATAGCAACACTGTTCTTTCTATTAATTCACTCAAGACACGGATGTCCCAGAGTTGTTATTGGCAGAGTTGTTCATGGAGTAAAAATCCTTTCTAGTAAACAAGTAAAAATCCTGTCTAGAATATAAACCTACAGCAATCTCTAAGAAGATGATTAGTAAACTGTTAATCTTTGTATAAAGAAGTAACAAAAGAGTTAGGGGTATAACTCCTTTTTCAAGATGAATCTATACAACTGGTCCTAATTTATTTATTTATTTATTCATTCATTCATTCACATTTTTAGCCCACCCGCATTCCCAGTCCGACCGGGCTCAGGGAGGGGTTACAACCTTTAAAATCAACAGAACCATAAAACATTAAAATCAATTATTAAAACACAGCAAACTTAACCAATTTAAACCCAATGGTATTAAAATAGTAACAGCTGTGGTAGACCGGACAGCTGAATCTCCCCCACAGATGACAAGTGGAGGGAAAAGGGATGAGGAGGTTAGTACGATGGATAGCTTAGAATAGCTAGCGGCTGCCCTCGTAGGCCGGGTGGAATAGCTCAGTTTTTCAGGCCCTGCGGAACTCATTCAAGTCCCGCAGGGTCCTGATGCTACTGGGGAGACTATTCCACCAGGCCGGAGCCGAAAAAGAGGTGTGGAAAAGAGAATGTAGCTGGCAATTAAAATTTCTCCTTTTGGCTAGGGATGAGAAGAACCATCTGATACCACTCCCAAGGGTTTAGCTCAAGAATGGAGCAATTTGATGTCACTCTGAAAAAGACTGGGAACCCATAGTGGGTTGTCCTTGAGTCCACCCAGAAAAATCCAGCAAAAGATGAGGACAGTGTCTTCTCTCCTTCCCAGCATCAGGAATTACTAAGTATACAAGCTAGGGGGGTTATTTTTGATCTTGTGCATATATGTTTGTGAGGAACAGCCAGTGAGTGTTCACTTTACGAATGAAACTGGTGACCAGTACCTTGATAAATGTGGAGTCTCCATCACGTTCAGCAGTGCAGATGAGAATTACTCAACACGCATACAAAGAAAACTCAGGTGTGCATTCCGCATTAATTGCATGTGCATTCTTTGTAACCTGTGAACAAGGCTGTTTCCTGCTGTTTGGTCCGCCTGGTTTGTTTGTTTTTGTTTTTTACAAATTAGCCTTCTTCCTCATTCACAGTGACATGGTCCTGAGCATTAAACCAGGAGAGAAGATAAGGACAGTGATTCAACAGGGATAGATACTGGAAAATACGACCTGATCCTGGTAGATAGGAACATATACAAAATATGAAAAAGTTTCAAGATTAATTTTTTTTCTGGGTGACTAGCACCACCTGGGTCTTTTATTTATAGTGAAGCGGCATGTAGTTCTCAAACTTTTAACTTGTAATTTTTACGTTTTTCTGATCATACACATTTTATATCAACTATAGAATTCTGAGAAGCCCGAACAGCCCAGCTTAGTCAGTACTTGGATAGGAGACCACCAAGGAAGACTGGGGTTGCTATGTGAAGAAAGGCTACGGCAAGCCAGCTCTGCTTATCTCTTGCCTGGAATGCTTCATGGGATGGGGTTGCCTGCCATGAGTTAGTTGAGACTTGACAGCGCTGTTTCTCTCTTTTAAAAACAACAACACAGAACTTTTAAAAACAGGGTAGACATATTTTGGCGAAGAAAACTCCATTTCTTTCAGAGACCCAGTGTGGCGTGGTAGTTAGTGTTGAACTCAGATCTGGGAGACCCAAGTTTGAATACTTACTCAATTGTGGAAACTTACTTGGTAACCGTGGGCCAGGCACACACTCTCAGCCTAACCTACCTCACATGGTTGTTTTGAGGATAAAATGAAATAGAGGAGAACTATGTTAGCTGCTCTGCATCCCTATTTGGGGGGGGGGGGGAAGTGGCGTATGAATGAAGTAAATAAATTCAAATAACACTTCAGTGGATATAAGATTCTGAATAGTCTTGTAAACTTTGAAGTGAAATGGAGAAACATCTGCTTTTAGCAGGAGTACAGACTTTCAAAATTCACCCTCATTTGCCCAACGCTCAGGATTTTTCTCAGGCATTGTGCTGGGGTGATTTGGGCCCTGGTCATCCACTCCTGTTTGTTTCATTTTACAGCATTTCTAATCTACCTTTCTCCACCGGATTTATACTGCTGCATTTTATAAAGATCTCTTAAATACCCTTAATAGAATACTAGAAAATATTACTTTTTTGTGTGCTTCAAATTTTCTCCGTGTTCCAGTTCTGTAAAGCTGGGCTTGATCAAACAAATTCTTGAGTTTAGTGACTGGAACTAAATCCATGCAACTTAAGTGCTTCATTTTGGGTAAACAGTGCCCAATCTATAAAGCACCAAGTGATACACAGAACTGCTGGTGGGAAAGTGCTATTTTGCCACTCCTGTACACAGTACCAAGTGTTGTATACATCGTATTTAGGTAAGAAAACTAGCAGCACTTCTACGTTACCAACAAGCAACACTGCATGCAAGCAAGAATAAGCTATTTTCAGGATATGCAAACAAGACTGCAGTCGATAGCCATAGACCCATCAAAGGATCTCACCATGAAAAGATGTCTGTTTATCTCCTCTCCTCCAAGATGTTCTTACTAGGAAATCACATTATCCAAGGAAGGACATTAAAATGCCTCTTGACAATATGATTACCATACATCGCCAATGATTTTACGAAGAGATCCCTTAGTTACAGTAGTAATGTGTCAAGAAGCTGCTCAAATAAGAAGGTGGGGGTTCAAGTTGAAGAGCTGCAAGTACTTAAAGCCTTTATTTTTTAAGTGCGTTGTTCCTTTGCCCCCTGTAGCAGTCAATCCATCAATCACTTGCAAAGGTAGCACACATACATATTCTGGTCCCAAGACAGTGAACAATGACAACTCCAAATGCCACAAGATGAATAACCAGTTATTAGTGGCTGGGCAGAACCATTAAAAGAAGTTGGCCGCTACTGATTGCCCTCCTTTATATACAATCTTCTACAAGCAAAACAAATGTTCTACTTTGAAAGTCTGTATTTGATTCTCTTCGGCTTTCAAACAACATTGCTAATGAGCAATTTTCCTACTGGACATCCCAACTTTAGAAGCAGTCACATCACAAGATACTGTTTCTCACCAACTGAACAGCACACTTGGCAGATGCCTGACATGGGGCCAGGGAGAAGCAACATTAGGACAAAAATTCCAGAGAGATAGCCGTATTAGCCTGTTGCAGCAAACCCATCCACCCACCCCAAAAAACCCCAGGAGTCTTGCGGCACAAGAAAGACTAAAATTCTAGCATACGCTTTAGTGGACTCAAGTCTTTGAATTTGAACAGGTGAATCTGATCAGTGATTGCATCTGAAGAAGTAGAAGAACAAGAGTGGGTTTTTATATGTCAACTTTCTCTACTGCTTTAGGCAGAATCAAACTGGCTTACAATCACCTTCCCTTCCC
Organism: Euleptes europaea; assembly: GCF_029931775.1. Taxonomy (NCBI): domain Eukaryota; kingdom Metazoa; phylum Chordata; class Lepidosauria; order Squamata; family Sphaerodactylidae; genus Euleptes; species Euleptes europaea. The sequence continues at coordinate 97,485,672 of NC_079312.1, read as the reverse complement.
CTCCCACAACAGACACCCTGTGAGATAGGTGGGGCTGAAAGAGCTCTTAATAGAACTGTGACTAGCCCAAGGTCACCCAGCTGGCTTCATGTGTAGGAGTGGGGAAACCAACCCGGTTCACCAGATTAGCGTCCGCCGCTCATGTGGAGGAGTGGTGAATCAAACCCGGTTCTTCAGATCAGAGTCCACTACTCCAAACCATTGCTCTTAACCACTACACCATGCTGGCTCTAGTGTACATTAAAGCTCATGCTGAGATAAAGTTTTATCAGTCCATAAGGTTCCTGTACGTTTTAATACTGGAACGGTATCTGTGCCAGCTGACCACCACTGAAGTACCTTATTTTTAAAATGCTTGGTCATTGCCACTATAACATTTTACAGATGTTATTTGTACATTACTCATGACAAAGCTTCCAAGGCCGATACAAGGCAAGTTAGTTCCCCACTGTACACACAGCAGACAAATTACCAACACTAATTATTAGTGGTAGCAATGGAATGTGCACTGTCTTGCTCTCACATGCACACATGCTCCTGTGTCAGAGATAACAGCAAAGGTGTTACAGTACAGGTGGAAACTGATTGTTTTAGATGGTGTTACTCCCTCCCAGCGGTACAAGGGGACCCTTTACTACAGGAAAACTCTCACAGTTGCGATACCTTAGAATAACTGATGTGCAAATGGCTGTTTGCACAAATTCCCTACATGAGTTAACAAACATTATTGGTAAAGTCATCATTCCTGCAAAATATATATCTGTGTATGATGATGTGCTGACCTGACCTGGATAGCCCAGGCTAGCCTGATCTTGTCAGATCTCAAAAGACAAGCAGGGTCAACCCTGGTAAGTATTTGGATGGGAGACCTCCAAGAAATATCAGGGTCGTGACATGGAGGCAGGTGATGGCAAACCATCTCTGAATGTCTCTTGCCTTGAAAACCCCACCGGGGTTGCCATAAGTCAAATGTGAAGAGACAAAAAAACAAATGATGATGTGCTAAAAAGGGCAGAGATCAGAAGGTGCCAATATGGCCCAATAAAAACCCAGAAAGGTGCACAAAATGTCAACGTCTTAAAAAGATCTTCCACCTTTTTACCAAAATATAACATCTAAGTGTAGAAGAATGGAAGTCAGGGAATCTGAGTAAATGTTGTTTTATAAAAACACTGCCAGTATCTCCCTGGATTTCCAAACTGTCCTTTGCTGTAACCCCTAAAGCACGTTCTTCTGTTCTTTGGTGCTATGGTTCATTTCACACACACACACACACACACACACACACACACACACACACAGGAAGCAGCTTCATAGCATAAAATGACTGCTTGTCAAATTGAAAGCGAGAACAAGAACACAGCAAGTTGAATAGTCAACAGATTTGGATGACAAAAAAGGACACATGACTAATACTGTACCATTCAGCGAAATAAAATCCTATTCTTGCAACAAAAAAAGCAGCAGCCTAATCATTTTTTAAAGGATGAATGCTTTGTTCCAACAAGACCAGGAATCTGGCTTTATTCCAGGCTGTCTCTTCAAAGCAGATACGTAAGCAGCATTCAGATGAGGAGGGGCCATGGCTCAGTGGCAGAGCATGCAGAAGGTCCCGGGTTCAATCCCCAGCATTTCCAGTTAAAAGGACCAGGCAGTAGGTGATGTGAGAGACCTTTGCCTGAGACCCTGGACAGCTGCTGCCAGTATGAGTAGACAATGCTGAACTTGATGGACCATGGGTCTGATTCAGTATTAGGCAGCTTCATGTGTCCATGGATGGTCTACTGGCTGCTGCGGCTTGCTAACGAAGTACCGCCATCACATACAGGAAGTGAGTCTCATTCATATACAGGGACAGACAGACTATTTTGAGACTCTGCAGTTGTATGACAGTCAGGGATTGAATGTATATTCAATCCGTTTGCAAGGCACAATTTCCTATTGATCTCAACATGGCTCAATTGTGTGTATGAGCACATAGGAAAAGTGGTCGTGCTGATCCATTTTAAATGGCAGAACCCACAAAAAGTTCAGGCATATTTCACAATATCAGGTAATATGTTTCAAGACTGATAATAGGGATATGAGGAAAGAGCTAAGCAGGAAAACAGGTACAGAAAAGTTAGAGAAATGCATCTTCCACTCCTTAGATGGGAGAGCCACTACAAAATTTCCAATTCTGCTGAGCCAACTGAGTCCGTATTAGCACACTTATGTCACTGAGAGCTGCTGAACTAGAAGCTGTAATACCATCCTCTGTCCATGTCCAGTGGTGGTATCTAAGGGCAGAAGAAAATAAGTCAACCGCTCCTTCCTCTAGAAACTATAAGTTTGCCATTAGGTCCCTGTTGACAGCACATTGAGAACAATATCACTACATGAAAGGGAAAGTGAGAGAGAACACAAATTAGAATCTGCAGAAATACTTTGTTTTCACAATATCCCAAAGCAAGAGAGACTTCAGCATTTAACCAGATCAGCCACAAACACAGGCTTTCACACAACAACAATCCCAGGTTCAATGCCCAAAATAAGGAACTCCAGCAGCACCAGTGGGAAAGGACGAACCACATCCAGTACAAATAAAAGTTTATTGTACAGACAAAGGAGCCTGTCCCAGGAACACTGAAGAACTGCAACTACCAAATATCGATAAAAGTTTGGTCAACAAATATGAACACACCATACACTGAAGAGGCATAAAAATGCATATTTATGAGAGTCCATTTCAAAACTGACAAGGGCCAAATGAAACAGACACCTTCTGCCTTTCTCAGTCACACACACACACACCCATTCTCAACTCCAGGATGTCTTGCTTATATTTCCCACCATTTGTTTCCATTCTTCAAAGAGCTGGCAGCAATTTCATAAGGAAAAAGGAATATAAAGATTACTTTTTCTGCCTTCTTCACACAAGAAAAAAAAACACTCTATCCAAAGCATTCTCACAGTATACAGGAATCACCTGCTTGCTACCAAACCCGCAGCATTTAATCACATGAAGCAAACCTAGCAACTCAATATCTGCAGAAGCACAATTCTACATTTTAGGGACTTCAATCGGATTTGTTCCACTCTCCCATATGCAACATTTTGTTATTTTCTTCTTATGCTCCTCCAGAGTTTCTCTTATTTATTTACAAAATTTATACCCTCACCTTTATGCCCTCATCAGGGCCACTAAGGCAGCTAAGATATTAAAATACATTATAAAACAGATCTTAAAAACCATTAAAACAAAAAAAAAACACATTACAACAATTAAAACCAAAGCTAAAATATACATACAAAAACATAAACACAACAATTATAACATTGGGCAGAACGGAGGGACCAAAAGGAGGGCTCACTGAGGGAACACCAAGCTAAGCAAGAAAGTCTTCACCCACTGGCAGAAGACGGTAATAGAAGAGGACAGATGATTCTCCTTGGGAAGAGAGTTCCAGAGTTTTGGTGCCACAACTGAGAAGGCCCTCTCCTAGGTTGCCACCCATTTAATCTCAAAAGATGGGGGCCTCAGAAGATGACTACAGTCGTTGGGTAGATAAGGCAGTAAGTCGTCCTTCAGTTATGCTAGTCCCAAACCATATAGGGTTTTCTTGTATGTTCCACAACACAGCAGATGATGCCATCAGAGGTGAACTTTGTGGATCAAGTCCAAGGCCCCAACGCAGCAGGAGAGACCCCGAACAGGTTGAAACATCTCATTTGAAGAAGGCATTGCCATTTAAGGGAGCCCCATGAGACCATAAAGTCTAGAATCCAAAATTACCTAACTGCATCACTGTTATGACAGCAAAGAGATGCAATGACTTCCCCTAGAACAATTAATATCTCATCTCCAAAGACTCAAAGATCAAGCATGCTGAATTCTTCAGATCTCTTCATGCATGATTGAAGAGGAGAAAGAAGCAAGGTTATCCCATTCTACTACCTCTCTTGCATTTCAGAATTTAACACATACTGTTTACACATTTACTACCCCTACAATTTTTATTTGCTTTATACTGAAAAGTTATGGCAGGAGGAAATGCGTTGACAATAATCTGCAAATATCACACCAACATATGGCACTTTAGATATTTAGAAACAGAAGACTTTATAAATAAACCATATACAAATATTTTAACTGTGCATTCAAGTTACACCCTTGTATAATCTGAGTCACATTTTGTTTGCATTCATGCCATGCATGCCCCACCTCTTATTGTCAAATGTTACATTGCGATCTCCTTGAGACAGGGACCTGTCTTTTTTGTATGTGTTACTCTGTCAAGACCACATCACATACGTTTATAGCATCATGTGAACTAAATACAAATATGAAACATTCTTACACTCACAGTTCTAAGCAGATTTTCTTCTGGTCAATTCTTGGTGTAGATGGATGCTATAAGAACATAAGAAAGGCCCTGCTGGATCAGACCAAGGCCCATCAAGTCCAGCAGTCTGTTCACGCAGTGGCCAACCAGGTGCCTCTAGGAAGCCACTAACAAGATGAGTGCAGCAGCACCATCCTGCCTGTGTTCCACCGCACCCAAAATAATAGGCATGCTCCTCTGATACTAGAGAGAATAGGTATGCAGCATGACTAGTATCCATTCTAACTAACAGCCATGAATACCCCTATATATTTTAAGGGTCTCTATATATTAATGCTATATATATTAAGGGTCAGATACCAAGTACATGAGAAGAGCAGAAATTGTGCAATGTGTCATCCTGACTTCCCCTTCCTGCTGCAGTTCACAGATTCTGCCCCTCAATTCCACTCTTAAAACCTTCAAGAACATCCTAGGGGCAAAATGAAGGCCTGCAGTGGGAGGCAGAAAATCAGCAAAAAAAAATCACAACCCCTCGTCTCTCCTTCAATGTAAGTGCCAATATACCAATGAGACAGTACCTTTGGCTCCAACCCAAAAAAATTTAACGTAAGCTAAAAGCAAGTTTCAAATCCTTCTAATATATCACACAGCTTTGTTATTTGGTGTAATACTAAAACCATCTAGTTTACAATACTGGTTATTCAGGGGCGTGGGAGGTATGACGGTGGGAACAGGTATTATAAGGGAAGGAGACGGAGATATGGATACACTCGGTCTCCTTCCAATCCGTGTCCCTTCCCAAGATACAATGGTGGTGAGGTTAGGAATTTGAATCCACCTCCAACACTGATGCTGTGTAATGCCAGGTCCATCAATAATAAGACCGCCAAGTTGCAAAAGCTATTTTGCAGCGCAGGATGTGGACCTGCCATGTGCGACTGAGACCTAGGAGAGGGAGGGGCGAGACAGTTGCCTTGAAAGAACTGCCTCCCTCCCCAGGTTTTTCGGTCCTCCATCAGTCCCAGACAGTGGGCCGGGGGGGGAGTGATGCTCATCCAGGAGCATTTCTCCTTCAGGGCACACCCCCACCCCAAACATCTCTGGCTTGGATTGCATTGGTCTGGTGTGGGACACTGAGGAGAATTTGGCTATCTGCCCCTGATGGACATAGTCAATCTGTCGCACAGTACAGAGATTTTTCTGGGGAAACTTAAAGAGGCAGTGGTGAAACCACTCTTTAAAAAACCATCTTTGGATCCTAGTGATCCAGCCAACTACCTGCTGGTGTCTAATCTGGCATTTCTGGATAAGGTAGTTGAGAGAACGGTAGCAGATCAGCTCTAAGCTTTCCTGGAGGACACATCAGCCCTGGATCCATTCCAATCCAGTTTCCGGCCTGGCCATGGGACAGAGTTAGCTCTGGCCCCCCCTCATGGAGGATCTCTGGAGGCAGGTGGATCAGGGCAGGTCAGCGCTGCTGTTGCTTTTAGAACTGGCAGCAGTATTTGACATGGTTGACCATGATCTGTTGACCCACAGCCTCACCGATGTTGGGATACACAGGATGGCCCTTCAGTGGCTGCTCTCGTTCCTCCAAGATCAGGGATAGAGGATGGTACTCAGGGAGAGAGTATGACCACAACACCCTTTGGGGTGTGGGGGCAATCCCAGGGGGCAATTTTCTCACCAATGTTTTTTAACATTTATATGCACCCCCTTGCCCAGCTGGTGCAAAATTTCAGACTGGACTGTCATCAGTGCACTGATGACATCCAGCTATAGCTGCTCATGGACGGCCGACCAGATACCATCAAGCCCTATCTGTCGCAACATGACCTAGCCACAGTTATCCATGCAACAGTAATCTCCAGGCTAGACAACTGTAACTTGTTCTACGCAGGACTGTCCTTAGGCCTGCTCCAGAAACTTCAACTGGTCCAGAATGCAGCAGGAAGGGTCCTTACAGGGACCCCTTGGAAAGCCCATATCCAACCAGTGATCCACTAGCTGTACTGGCTCCAGATTGAACACCGGATCAAGTTTAAGGTTTCAGTACTGACCTTTAAGGCTCTAAACAGTCTGGGACCATCGTACCTACAGGACAGCCTCTCCAGATACACCCCTCAGAGAGCACTATGCTCATCTAATAATAACTTGCTGGTGGTACCTGGCCTGAGAAGTATCCGGCTGACCACAACCAGGGCCAGGGCCTTTTCAGCTCTGGCAGTCCGGCCTGGTGGAACTCTGTCAAATGAGACCAGAGCCCTGCGGGACTTAGCTCAGTTCTGCAGGGCCTGCAAGACAGAGATGTGGTTGAGGACAGCAACTATTTACATTGAAACTGGCCTCCCTTTTCCTGCTTTTTGTGTAGTTAAACCTGGTTCCATCTCGCCTACCCACCTTGCTTCTCGTGACTGAGGGTTTATAAATTATTTGACGCCTCTGGATTTGATAGTAACTGTGGATTTTTATTGGAGATTTTAATGGGAATTTATATATATTGTTGTGATTATTTTAAACTGACTTTATATATGGTTGTTGTTATATTGGATTTGAACCTCCCCCCCCCAAGCCCAACCTTGGTTGGGGTGGGGCAGAATAGAAAATAAATAAATAAATAAATAAACTTCTGTGCCTTTTGGGGATTGAGGATACACTGAAAAAAGATGCCATACAAAGAAATATAGACTGCTATAAAGTAAGCTGTATTTTTATATCAACCTGTACAGCACTCTGAAACATAAATATTAATTTAATTCTATCCAAAACAGACTGGAGAACAACCTTCTTATTTCTGCTGATTTTCATTTGGGGGCTGCATCATATTTTGACAGGAAGGGGTGTATTATTCTCTCTTCCTTGACACTGCTAAGGAAAAGTGTTCCAGGAAAAGGGAAGGAAGGTAGAAGCTTTAGTCTTTCCCTTTCCCCCACCCCATCTATAAATAATCAGGATTTGTAACAAAAGATTCTAGCCCACGCAAAAGGGAACAAGATTCTCTTTCAACAAAGAGTACATTGTAGAGAAAACGAGCTACAACTGGGAGGAAATCTGAGCATCAGTGCTGGGGACGAGCAGTAATGACTTAAAAGTCACAATGAGATTTTTAAAAATTGAATCATTTTAACAACTTAAGAGTCTATGTATATGCAGAGAACAGAACATGCGCTAAGAAGAGAGTCACTACACAGTGCTCAGACCCTGAGATGCAAAAAACACTTTCTGCAAAACGTAGGAGCCAGTTTGGAAGGAGATAAAGAGACTGAGACATGATTGTACAGAGAGATCCTTATCCCTGGGAGATCCTGATATTCTGTGGTTGATCGCTCCCCTTTCCTTCAAGCAGAGGATTCGAGCCTACCTGGAAATCACAGCCTCTGACTGGGCAGTGAGCAGCTGCTGGTTGTGATAAGGAATAAGGAAGTGGCTAAAAGTGGCAGCCAAGTCCAACATAAAGCAGTATACGTGGGAGAAAGAGAAACCAGATTCCTGCCTTCTTCTGTAATCTAAATAGTAGCCACCAGTAGTGCTTGGGCTTCTGCACCTCTCCTCAGAATGAAGTATTTCACAAACATAATGCAAATTCTGAACATCCCATTTCTAGCGATGTGTTCCACTCGTGTAGTCTAAGCCTTCAATCAAGTGGAACAGAGAGTCAACATAGGTGGCCAAGCTATACCTGGCTAACCTCTCTCACCTCAGAGTAGGTTGGTTGCCTGTATCATCCTGCCATGATGTGCAGACACATGGTAAAGCAGTTACCTATATCTATCCAGAGACCCAAGACATTGCAGAAGTCACTGGACAACTAAAGTTGTGTTGCCTAGGATCAAAAAGAAATATTTGTTTGCAACCATTTAACTTTGCGCCCAGGTGAAATTATTTATTTTTCACATTTTTAAAAGAAGGACATTATTAAACTTTGAGCCCCCTTTGCTGGATGGAAAGGCATGTATACACACACATCATCTTCCTTCTTAATGGCATCTTTTCCTCACCTTTTGATTTCTTTGGATAATCTTAGTACCTCCCCAATAATTGGTGTCACCTGCTCCAGCATGATTACATCCCCACAGTCTTATTAAAACTTTTTATGTACTAGGGAAGAACTTTGCTCCCTGAAAATATCTTGAATAAAAGTGCACATTCAGGAGATCAAAGATACGTAATTGTTGAAGAGACTATTATCCCCAAGTCAAGCCTTGTTTGGCACCCAGAGAGAAGAGGGGTTCCGGTAGCTTTGGCTCATCAGCACAATTCACTGTATAACCCTTCATCTTTCCTGTTCTGCTTTTATTAAGCATCTGAATATGCCTTTTCTCTGAGGGGGGAAACACAGTGAAAATATCAAAGCCAGAGAAAAGGGAACAGATTGTATCAAACAACCAGCAGGCCTTGTATTAGAACACTGGCTTTCTACAAATATCTTCCTACAAATTGCCTTCTAAAAGTAGACAGGAGTAAATTATAAAACCATACCCATCTCAAGCTTGCACGCACAAGTCCAAACCATAAGTGTGGCCATTTTAAAATTTTATTCCTGAACTATCTAGCTGTTTGCTTGTTTTCTTTAAAGAGGTAATATGGAAACTATATTGTCTCAATGCTTCGGTACCTAGATCCATACACTCACAATTTTATAATTTTAAATCTTCCAGTCTAGTCTTACGAATCCAGAACCATCAACATGCTCACTTCTAAGGCCAGAAATACATTTTACAAGTTACTATGAACTTCATAGTAACTAGATTCCCATGAACTGGACCAAGCCAGCAGCACTGGGCAACCGTCCCCAAGTGATTTTCTCCCCCTTCCCACCTGAAGCGGCTACAAGCCTTCTTATGTTAACATATTTCCCTGTGCCCCTAAGAGATGAAGAGGAAAAAGGAACAGGGTGCAAGGTACAGCAGTTGATTAGATCTTCTAGATCAACTGCTGCACCTTGCAGTTTGTTCCTTTTTTCTCCTACCTACCGGCGTGGCCTTATCTTCTTCCTCCAAGAGATTAATCAGTCTCCCACATATATTTTGGCCACCACATCTAAAAAATTCCAGCAGGTACAGAATAGACACAACAGCCATTTGTGATCTGCAGAACGAATGGAAACTGGTTTTGTCTGCTTAAGCTGCAACTGTGGCTTCTGACTGGATAAGTGGGGGACAAATGTAGATTTACGGCCCCCTGGATGCCTCAGCCTAAATGCGTTAGGCTATCCTGAATTGCAGAGTTGCAATAGCAGGGTGAGCTTGCCCCACAGTCAACTGTGCATAAAGGTTGATGCAACAGCTGTTTCACAAATGTCAGCTCAAAAGAGGAACAGACCTACTTCTGAGAAGAATGCATAGTTAAAAAAAAAAAAAAAAAAGACCATTCCTTCATTACTAACTTTGTTTCCTGGCATATAACACTGCTTTCTGTGCTGACCACATAGTCCACCTCAGGCAACACAGAACCCTAAGAGGACAATCTGACCACCGGACATAATAGGAGCAGAGAACTGAAGCATGAATATTATTAAAGCCAGAGAAGGTAAAATAACTCCACTACAATAAAAAATATGTGATTTAGGTATGTTCACTTTTGAACACATGAAACTGCCTTATACTCAATCATACCCTTGGTCCATCAAAGTCAGAATTGTCTATTCAGACTGGCAGCAGCTCTCTAGGGTCTCAGGCAGGGGTCTTTCACTTCACCTCCTACCTGGTCCTTTTAGTTAGAGTTCAGTTAGAGATGTTGGGGATTGAACTTGGGACACATTCTGCATGCCAAGCAGATACTCTCCCACTGAGTATAGCCCCTCCCCGCAGAAGGGGCCCTTCCAGCATATGTAAATATTTAAATGTATAAGCTTACCAACATTATAAAAAAGTTACAACAGTTTATACAGAATTTTAAAACTAGGATTGCAGTTTAGTAAACACATTGTCTAGCACCAAAACCTGTTGCCAGGAATAATTATTGAAGTGCAAAGGCTAGGAAAGAAGGTTTGCTACAGAGCTAACCACAAATGCGGCTTCTCCCTCTAAGCCAGGAAGAGAACTGGATATCAGAGGGCGGTCCTAGCACATGTGACAGGAAGCAAAGGTTTTTTGGATCCTGCCTCCCTGGAACGACAAAACCTGCTGATGAAGATGTACTCCGAACTCAGTGGGAGAACACATTGTCTTGCACTGAAACCTGTTGCCAGTTATCTATATCTAGGGTTGTCAGGTCCCTCTTCACCACCGGTAGCAGGTTTTTGGGGCAGAGCCTGAGGAGGGTGGGGTTTGGGGAGTGGAGGGACTTCAATGCCATAGAGTCCAATTGCCAGAGCGGCTACTTTCTCCAGGTGAACTGATCTCTATCGGCTGGAGATCAGTTATAATAGCAGGAGATCTCCAGCTAGTACCTGGAGGTTGGCAACCCTGTCTATCTCCTATGGGATCATAAAGTTGTAGTAAGGCACAGAGTCACACTAGGCAACCTGTGTTTTTTTTTAAGCAAGTGTGACAAAAAGGTGGTTTGGGTGCCAATACCACACTTTAAAGAAAAAGAAAAACACGGAGGACTCAGTGAAAAGGATTGGTATGGAAGTTAGAGGAGAGTGGTTATTGTTTTTCTTGCCTGTGACAGGGTGGCTTGGTAAACTACAAGCGAGATTGGTGGAAAGGATAAAAATTCCAGGGCCATTTAGACAGTTACAGACAGGATGGTTGTTTTTACAGTTGAAGAAAGACCTGAAAAAGCCTGATGAAGGAAGCAGCCAAGGAAAATGCACCTGGTTTGGATGCAAAATATACATCCCCAGGCACCAACTGTTGTCTTCTGTTCATAGGGTTGTCAACCTCCAGGTACTAGCTGGAGATCTCCTGCTATTACAACTGATCTCCAGCCGATCAAGATCAGTTCACCTGGAGAAAATGGCTGCTTTGGCAATTGGACTCTCTCGCATTGAAGTCCCTCCCCTCCCCAAACCCCGTCCTCCTCAGGCTCTGCCCAAAAAACCGCCCGCCAGTTGTGAAGAGGGACCTGGCAACCCTATCTGTTTGCCACCATCTGACTGTCCCTCCACTTAAGACTGCCCACCAGGCATCTGCCAGACCCGTTCTTTTTCTGTAGTGGCTTCCACTTCGTGGAACAGACTCTGTGAGGAGACAAGGGTCACCATTTCTAAAGGTTTTTAGGAGGATGTTTTATTAGTGAGGGATTTTAGTTGGGTTTAAGCTGCCGGCATTTTCTTGGGGCTCAGTGTTAATGGGTGTCAGAGTATTTTGCATGGGGGGGGGGGGGTTGTAAACCACAAAGACAATAGATAATAATAGTTACTAAAGTATTGATACATGATTTCTCACAGCAGGGTATATCCTTAAGGATAGCATTTATAGAGTCAGGTTTAAAAAATGTTTTCCTTGCTTAGTTTGCTTTATCATTTGAAATCTGCAAGATTGCTTAACTAATAAAGAACTACTCTTCTTCTTCTTCTTAATTACTGTTTTCATGACAAAAGTCATAATCAGCGAGCCATCACACAATAAAAAGGAAGCCTAAAGTTTATTACCTGAATTACAACAAGATTTTACTACAGAGCCCAAAATTGTGCCACACGCAAAAAAGAACTACTCTGAATCAATCCCTATGCCCAATCATCAGTGTTACTGAATTAACATAAAATAACTTCTAAAGTATACTTGCGGGTACTTTGGGCAAATGAAATAAAAAGCCTGAATTGGTGGGCAGGTCCCACTGACAATTTGTCGCTTCAAGCATGCATACTTGTTCACCTGCAGGAAATATTTCCTTTAATATCCTGTAATTTGAATGCTTCTTTATAAAATTTTGACTTTCTAACCTACCATTTTGCCAATATATCTAAAACATCTGAAAACTAAAAATGTATTGCTTTAGTAGGTGGATGTTAAGAGATTATACATCTGCAAGCAAATAACTACATACAGAACCTGTTTCTAGGTGTTACAGAATATTACCCAAAAACCCTGGCAATCTACACATATTTATGAGAAGAATAATCACACCTGTTTATCTACCATAATACCAGTGTACACAAGCACAGAAAAGATTCAGCTTTGGGAGCCCTACAACAAATTCCTTTCAAATGAATGTACCCATATGTACCTACAATGTTAGTCCAACATAACAGGAAAATCAAGTCCTACCCAATACTAAATATGTGTACCTAATTCTCATCTATGGAGGGGAAGGCAATGGCAAACCACCTATTAGTCTCTTGCCTTGAAAACCCTACTGGGTTGCCGTAAGTTGGCTGCGACCTATGTTGTTTTGCGCTTACAGAGAATTTATAACCTGGAGAAACTTTGAAAAATGCAATTCCTCTCCGGCAGTTTGAAGTGGAAGAGTCATGTTCTATCATCTCAGCACTCTGCCACCATTTTTTTACGTGTGTAGACCAAGCCTTTATCATGTTTTGTTTGGTTTCTAAAAGGCTGGACAGGCAAGAAAAAGGAAGGTGCTCAGTAGAACCAGCTCACAAGCAAGGTTCATCTGGATCCAAGACTATTAACTTGTGTTTCTTTTCTGCGCAATAATTAATAAATTGTTATTTTTTAAATACGAACACATGAAACTGCTTTATACTGAATCAGACCCTTGGTCCATCAAAGTCAGTATTGTCTACTCAGACCGGCAGCAGCTCTCCAGGGTCTCAGGCAGGGGTCTTTCACATCACTTACTTGCCTGGTCCCTTTAACTGGAGATGCCAGGGATTGAACCTGGGACCTTCTGCATGCCAAGCAGATGCTCTACAAACTGAGCCACAGCCCCTCCCGTAATGTGACAGATTAGAAAAGTGGTGCAGATATTATCATCTTTAGGTACTATGGCAAGGATTACCAGCTAACCACAGACCATTACTCCCACTATCCTGAAATAGGTCTGAGACTGCTTTATCACATGTTTGAAGTAACTTTTTTGCAAGGCACGGCAAACAACAAGCATTCAACTGACTGGACCCAAATTCCCAAAAACTGGCAAGGACTAAGACTTTCAACATGCCACAAAAAGTCCAAAATATCCCCAACAACCTCCAGGTACTAGCTGGAAAACTCCTGCTATTACAACTGATCTCCAGCCGATAGAGATCAGTTCACCCGGAGAAAATGGCCGCTTTGGCAATGGGACTCTATGGCATTGAAGTCCCTCCCCTCTCCAAGCGCCGCCCTCCTCAGGCTCCTCCCTCAAAATCACCAGGTATTTCCCAACCCGGAGCTGGCAACCCTAACAACAAAATGATATTGTAGAAAACGGGGTCAGGATTGTCAAAGGCTGCTTTTTAAAAAGCCACATATTGTCGGTTAGTTCTATGTCCAGCAATGCTCAGAGACTAACCAAACAATATGAACAGGTCTCTATAAAGTTATGCTTCATTTAGTACTACTTTTCCTAGTTAGGACAGCAGCAAGCTAATTGATTGAAGTGAGAGGTGTTGGGAAAGTAAGCTATTCCTTTAAGAAAGAGTTGGTGTTTATACACAAAACTGGTTCCAGCCACTCCCAGCCAGCAAAGAGAAAATTCCCTTGCTGGTGTCACCGGGTGAGTAATGGGAAGTGTCACCAGTCTCCATTGCACTGGCTCACTGATGCATTTCACTACAGCACAAGAATGACCAAAGGATACTAGGTATTGTAATATGCATTTAAGATATAAATCTTAGGCTTAAAAAAAAGGAAGGAAGAGTAGATCTTGTGCTAAAAACTACATGCACCTATAAAAAGGTAGCTCTATGACCTGGCCAGCTAACAGTACTTGGCTTTTTTCCCTGTGTTTATTTTTGTTCCAATTCTCCTATCATTTTGTAAGCTTTTTAAATCAACCCCGCCCCTCAAGGTCAGGATTTTCTAGTCTCGTCAATAAACTCAGCGCTTGCAGGAAATCTGTTTTAGCATGGGGAAGGACTACGCTTTGAGGAAATGAGGTAACATAGCTGAACCTTTTACAAAAAGACAGTGACAGAAATTTAAAAGTGGAGCTAATTTGAGTCTTACCAGTGTGCTATTGTTGTATCCAATTGATTAAACATGACAATCACTCAAAAGCAATAATGGATGGCACTCACACCCATACATTCACCCACTTGCATGCAATCCATTCCCATATTTACTTCCTTGAATTGGGAATAGCAACAGCACAGGATGTAAGCATAAGCATAAGGAGGAAAGGCTTACAGTGTTCAGTTGCTTCCTACCAGTTGCATTAATCATCCAAGCTAACCTTCTGCTTCTTTTTCCTTTGAAGCACAATATGACAGCAAGTATACTGCACATGAACACAGCATCTCTTGGAAGAATTGGGGGGGGAGTCTACAAAATAGACAGCTCCTTATTCACAATGTGATTTGCATTCAATACATATAATCTGGCCTATGTGCCTCTTCCACAGAAACTAAATAAAGCCTCTACCCACCAAGCTCCTAATCTTTCCACAGTCAGTGGTCGTCTTAGTGATCCTGTGGCCCTTGGCAAAGTCCAGGATGGGGCCCCACAATTACCGCTACTCTCCCCTGCTGGGGAAGGTTCAAGCAAGGGGCCGCCCTCCCCTCGCGCAAGTACGTTCTGGGCTTCCTGAACCCAGAAAGGGTGTGCGCATGCAACGAACTAAAACAGAAGTCCAGCAGCAGCTTGAGCCAGCTGCTGCATGAACCCACCCTGTGTGTGTGTGGGGGGGGGGGGGTAAGCGCATGTTGCAACCACTGAGCCAGCTGCCACCGGAGCCCCAGGGAGGAAGGAGTGTGCTGCCACCTCTGAGCCAACAACCTGAGAGGCCGAATGGGTGGGCGTCAGTGGCACTAGAAGCCTGCTTGGTCTTCCTCTTCTTTCCCTCTCCAGGGGGCAAGGTCAAGGGAGGCCGGTGCTCCCACATTTCAGAGCCTCTGCGCAGGATGTCTCATGGCTAAGACTGCCCCTGCTCACCGAGACATTTTCCTCTCCCCTATAAATCTTGCCAGGTACCTTAAAAGCTTTCTGTTCTAGAAGGTTCTAGGCATGAGTGGCATTTAAAGTCCCTAGCCATCCCAAAATTGATGCGGTTTAGAAGGTAAGTCCCTGAGCAGACACAGTGCTGGCTTCCCCGCACACAGTTATTTGCAATTCCCCGGGAGCATGCTTTGTCTCCACTCCCACTTTCCTCTGTCTGCTTTAAACAGAGTTTAGCATTACATCTGCACTGATGTCTACTACGGCTGATGCTAACCAGATTCCACCAGATGTGTGTGTGTTAAGTGCCATCAAGTCACTTCTGACTCATGGCAACCCTATAAATCAATGTCCTCCAAAATGTCCTATCCTTAACAGCCTTGCTCAGGTCTTGCAAATTGAGGGCTGTGGCTTCCTTTATAGAGCCAATTCATCTCTGGTTGGGTCTTCCTCTTTTCCTGCTGCCCTCAACTTTTCCTAGCATGATTTTCCAGTGACTCTTGTTTCCTCATAATGTGACCAAAGTACGATTTTTATCCGGCTTTCTCAGGAATGGCAAATTCAACCTCCCCGATTTTGTGGAGTCAGTAAACTTGAACCCAAATTTTACAGAATTTGCATTTTCCTGTATTTTTTCGGTTCGGTTTTTACCGAATCCACAGCCCTAATAGCAAGTAAATGTAGACGTGTGGGTCACAATACCAATGAGGTTGGGGACCAATGATTTAAACTTTCCCATGACTGTTTTGCAGTTAGGTCTTTTTTGTATTTTATATCATATGAGTGCTGGAGACAGCTTCTGCCAACATAGCCCATATTAAAACAGAGAGCAGCCTAAATCAAAGGACTGAGAACAGCAACAGAACAAGATATACCAAACTCTGCTTGACAGTACAAGCTAACTCCTATAAAATCACCACTTCTACAGTGGGCTGTAATTACAACAGACACTGCAGTCCCACTCAGCAAAAAAGCAGAGAGTGTTAATCCCCAGGAAACAAATGGAGTTTTGGACAACTGTGATGTTAAAAATAAGGATTCCCCCTCCATGTGCACATTTAAGGTCTTAGCAAAAAGGACTTCTAAGCTCTCAATGCTTATTTACACTTCACAGCTTTCATTTCAGGACTGGATTCTAGAATTATATTCTTAAGAGGTTTGACGGCAGAGGCAGCAGCGAATAAAGCACTTGTAGCCACAGTAATTATGTTTGCTGCCCTGGCATAAAAACACTTTTTTAAAAAAGCATAGGGGAGGCTGTTGGCTGTTAGTAAATTATTATCAGCAGGATAATCTGAAACAGTTCAATAAAATGTAAATACTGTAAAAAGAACATCAAATTGTAATTGTTGCTGGTCATTTGCATAATGAATGCTGTATGATTCTTGCCTCCTTGTTTGCTACTGTTCTATGATGCTAAAATAGCCACCATGTATAGCGAGAAAGAGAGAGACAACATCAGAACATAAAAGTTAATGAAACCAATTAGCTAACAGTTGTGCCAGAAGAGAAATGTACAGATCCCTAGATAATCCTCGGAAATAATTTTGCATAATATAAGGAAGCCAGAAGCAATAATGTCCACAAAACTGGTCATAATGGTGATGCTCTAAATTAATTCTTAAGTAACATAAAACATTTGCTTATCGATAAGAATAAAGTCATAGCCTCTAACCAACATATAACAACTAACCAAAGCCAGTAGACATTTCAACTCAATTTCAGTTCAAATTTTAAGGCTCACAATAGCTGGATTAAAAAACTCCATAACTGTGAGACAGGAAAAAAAATTGATTCTATAATGTAGAGATTATCGTCAGATTTTAGAAATTTAGCCTTTCTGAAATATTTGAAAGGGAGTGTAACACACTGCAAGTTCCAAGCAGATCTGTAGCTACAAAGGGAGCATCTGGGGGCTATACTCTTCCCCCCACCACCTCAAAATACGTCTTTCTCCCTCACCTCTGAATTCCCTGCATTATTTTTTTTATTGTCTCTAGTCCTTTGCACTGCAGAACCAGAAAAAATGAATGCCCACTTTCACTTATTCCACTATCTGATTGTAATAATTAACTGCAAACCCCCCTGTTGCAACTTGCCTGTGTAAAGGAATGTGGGTCTCTCTGGGCACTAGCAGAATGCCTTTTTTCCCACCAATGAATAACCATTCCCAGGCTTCTGCCTTCACCCACTGAATGTTCAGACAAGTTTAAACTCTAGTCTAGAACCTTTCACTACAGAAAATGAAATACTTTAACATGGATGGCCAAAGGCTGAGGTAACATAATATCCAAGAAGACTTAAGCTCCACCACCCCTCACTACAGAAAAAAAAAGGGAGGATCGGAATAATTCTATGCAAAGAATGATTAACTCGCTGAATGCTGAGAAGGCAAAACACCTGGCACACATGCAGAGTGTTTCCCCCTCATTGCACTCATCAACCTACATGGTATTAAGGGGAAATTTCTACATTGGAGGAAGTAATTTCCAGGAACACGTCACTCAGGACTCTCCCATTTAATAATTAAGGCAACTTCCATTCATCTCCCCCCTCACACACAAACACAGCTTTCAGTGCTAATGGCCCTGAACGTTTCTTGAGAGAAGAACGTAGGTAAATAAATCAACAAAGGACACATGTTGCAATCATAAGCAAGTCGCTTTTCCTAGGGTAGTTGATGGTGCACCATACTGCAGACATATGGTTTCTTCTAAGTTTTATGCATGCCTGCTAGAGATAACTACTTCATGTGTAAATTGGAGATGGGAGGCAACAATTGGCACTAAAAGTTCAACTACATTTTATATTTAGCGCTTAGTTTCCATGCTATGTTTATTTTTTAGTCTCATTAATAGTCTCTCTCTTCAAAGCCATGTCATTGTGACTATGCACTACATACCTAGTGGTATGTGGAAGTACTACTGTGAATACTGTAATGTTTTCCTGCCTTATTGTATTAATATTCAATCACAATAAAACAGTTGGAAGCTGAAGATTCAAAAGCAGATTGTTTTATTGGCCAATATACAAGTGCTGGTGAAAATTGCCTAAAGCGCAGAGCAATTTCCACACACATCAAAGGATTGCAAGCATGGATATAGACTTTGATGATGGGTGGTTACAGAAGCGAAATACACACGTCAGACTGACCTGTCCAATAAACCTTTTGGACGTATAAGCAATTATTTGCATATCCAATAGAAAATGCTCTTCAAGGCGTTGCCTAATGGTTAATGAGGAGGCACAGCTTCACATTCCAGAATGACATGTCTTGTCTTAAATCAAAGCTCCAGGCTTAATTAAGGAACCTGCCTATACCAAGAGGGAATGACCTCACCTAGTCAGCTGCCTGCAAACTGCTTGCTGGGTCACTGTGACCCAGGCTTCTCAGCAATGAATATAGCTTGACCAAAGTACATGTTACCCATAATGCAAAGTGATTCTAGACTTGTACATAAGAATATATACATATGTGTGTGTGTTATGCTATGTGAATATGCATATATGTGACAGCATATATGTTTTCTCTATAAACTAAGTTAATTAGGGCACTACAATACCATTCAATGTGACGTCACCAGGCCCCACACCATGACATCACTGGGCCCCCATCTACAATATCATCAGGTCCCATTCAATGAATCTCAGGGTTTGGGGTGATAACTGAGCCAAGCAACCCTAGAAGATGCACACACATGGGTACTCATAATCCCTCACTATAAAATTTCTGGCTATTGGCCTGGTTCCAAGCAAAATTGTGCTCTCCGTATAAATCCTAAAATGGCATTTCAACAACTTCGTATTGGCATCCTATATAAAACTCTTACATTACATTTGCACCAATCTATTTTAGTATCTGACAGGAAACAGAATCTACCATTAATTTTCCCCAGAAACTAAAGACAATGACACTGAGGCACAATACAACCACTGGCTCTCCAATTTCAAATGCCACAAACACATTCGGCCTCAAAGAGATAGGTGACTTTACGGCTCACTTTACCATACATTTATTCTCATTTCTGCCTCTCTTTGTTCCAGTATGTATCTGTTGAGGAGATTATAAAATGGTAACATCTTTTGATTAATAAGAACATAAGAAAGGCCCTGCTGGATCAGACCAAGGCCCATCAAGTCCAGCAGTCTGTTAACACAGTGGCCAACCAGGTGCCTCTAGGAAGCCACAAACAAGACAACTGCAACAGCACCATAAGTGTTAGCTGAGAGTCTTCTCTTCCAGTTTAGAATGTTCTTCTGTCCCCATGTTAATAATTTGTACCTCACTCCCTCTATTAGAACTTTGAAAAATGGACCATGTATCCAGATAGCATTCACCACTGCACAGTGCCTTTCTACCATGACCAGAAAAAAGAAATTTATTCACTTTTCTGCTTATTCCAGTTGTGAACATGATACAAGATCAAAAGAAAAACAAAGGTAGTTATCTAATTTTACCTTGCCCTCCTTATTTACCAGCAATTTAGCAAGCCAAAGTCTGCACAAAAGAGGCACACAAAGTAGGCACGAGTTTGTGCTATGAAGTTACAATATACCTTGACCTGTTGAATGGAGTCATCACTCCTGGCTTGGGCACCAGTATAATACAAATGTTGCCTTTGATAGTCTGGCCAGTTCTTTTGAGAATTATTTTATGGTTAGTTAATTCGGGCGTGTCAAAGAAATTGTACACAAAGTCACAAGGATATACTCTAATAACAACAAACAATGGGGCTATTCTCCTTCGCCTGAAGGCAATATCTCTTGCCCAAACAGTTGATGATAACCAAACACACTTTGAGACGTTTAACTTAGTGCCACCTTTGATATTATGCTACGTACTTTCAGTTTCCGGTGCTAGCCTGAGGGTCGCTATCAGTTTGTGCTCCGTGAAGGAGCTTTATTTACTTTTCTTTCTTATAGAATCATAAAATCATAGAGGTGGAAGGGACCAATAAGTTCATCTAGTCCAACCCCCTGCACAATGCAGAAAATTCACAACTACCTCCCCCACATAACCCCAGTGAACTCTGCTCCATGCTTTTTTAGCTTTTATCTCATTTTATCTCATTTTAATTTGTTTTGTTTAACTCTGCCTGCTTGGATATTATGCTACATAGCCATTAAAACTAAAGTTACAGAAATCCCTGTTTCCATATCAGCCATGGTTAGCAACAGATTTCTTGTTGGTTCCATTTCACACGCTAAGCTTTTATTACAACCCAAAAAATCTTGAGAAGTTTATAAACCAGCTTTGTTTGTGTTAATTAAAAAACTGAAGGTTTTACTGTTATTTGATTTGGGAAGAAAGATCGTCTTCAGAAAGAACCCTCGTTACCCCACAGGTCAGAACAACTGCAGTTTTTGACACTACTGTAAAATGAAATGAGACCCACTACACAGCAAATTCCAGGTGTGTATCCATGGTACTCCATTACAGGTGCCAAGTCAGTGGCACTTTGAACACCATGAAATTTAATGTGGCATAATCTTTCCTGGTCAAACTTTCCTTCATCATATCCCCACTTAACATGACCACTTCACACATTTGAAAAAGTAAGTTCTGGCTTACCACAATGCCACAATAAGGCTACCACAAGATCTCTCCTCGTCCCCCAAGAACAGATTGATGCAACCATGTCTCTGGAATGTGTTTAGTACGGAGCCCTGTGGTACAACTTTCTATGAAAAAGCCCATTACAAAAGCTTCCAGTCAGTCATTTTGATCAGGAAAACGGACACTCCAAGACTTCCAGGGAAAAAATGTGTACACTAACTACTTTTAAGAGGCCTCTAGCTGCACTCAAAGTAGCAACAGACAATTGCTGAAGCCCTACGGGGTAAGTATCAAAGCACAAGGCCGAGCTCACCACATTCAGAAATCAAGAATGACCAGAACGGTTTACCTAAGGCCATGACCTCACAACCATTTATTGCAAACAGCTGCCTTATGCAAACCAAATGCTCTGTAACCTGCAGCAAGCCATCCATCTTCACATTTCATCTAAAGTATAATTAAAATGTAGGTGTGAATCAAACAAAAGTTTAGACTCAAGCAAAATACTGGCATCTCCATTCACCGCAAGATCTGTGAAACAGAAGGAAATCATCAGAGACAAAAATCTAAGTCATAGCACTCCACTAAAAAACCTTCCCTTGACAATCTTCATGTCAGTCAACGAGTGTTCACTGTGTATTAACAGCTGGATGTTCAAGGAAGGAAAACACAGTTCTGACCTGGGAGAGCAAATCATTTGAAACCAGCAGCTATGCCATCCACCCCTAGATGTGAAAGCTGCACTTTCAAAGGAGTTTCATGGAGGCATGAAAGGAGCACAGGAAGAGGAGAGAGCACTATAGAGAAGCAACATTCTTTGTAGGGGACCTATGTGGAAGATGTTAGAGATACATTTATATTTGAATCACTGGACTGAGAAAGGGTACCTGATCAGCTATGTCAAACAGAGAAAACAAAGCAGGACATTTTTGGAACTCACTAAAAAATTGCCAGTTAGTAAGTCATGGGCCATTAACGCATAGCCAGGTTTTTCTTTTTCTTTTTTTTTTGTCTCTGTGCCATCCCATGCCTTTCAATCCCACGTACCAAAAACTGAACGCATGGGGACAGGACAGGGACAAAAAATAGACCACTTGAAGCCACTGCCCAGCACCAGTGGTGGCAAGAGCAGTAGCAGCAGCAGCAGCACTCCCCCCCGGGCGCCTCTCTCTCCCCCCACTCCCATTCCTGCACCCTCCTCTGCCTCCCCCCAGCACCAGCAGAGTTTTTTAGCTCATCTTCCAGAAGCCCACAGCTTGCAGCCCGGAGCCCCACCATCAGAGGTGGAGGTGTGGTGGCGGCTCCTTCCAGTGTGGTCCGGGAGCCCCCAGGCCGACAGACAAGGCCTCTCCAAGCTGGCTGTTCTCGCCCAGGTGATGGGTGGAGGCAGTGGCTGGAGGTGTGCAGCATTGACACCAGAAGGAGCGACCGCCGCACCTCCGCCTCTGACTGTGGAGCTATGGGCTTCTGGAAGGTTGGCTAAAACCACCAGCTGGTGCTGGGGGGAGGTGAAGGAGGGTGCAGGAGTGGGGGGGAGAGAGGCGTGGGGTCGGGGGGAAAGGTGCCAATGCTGATGCAAGGTTGACTAAAACCACCAGCTGGTGCTGGGGGGAGGCGGAGGAGGGCGCAGGAGTGGGGGGGGAGGCGTGGGGTCGGGGGGGGAGATGCCAATGCTGCTGCCGCTGGGGCGGGGAAGTCTCCTCGTGGGGAGTCAACCCAGGGGATTAAACACAGCAAGCAGTAGAAAATGGCGCGCTCCTTCACTATAAATCAGAACAACCCAGGACTTGGAAGACCTGGAGAAGTTCCGATCACGCATGTGGGAGATGACCATGCGTATAGCCTGCCAAGATTCACTACATCCTCAGGCAAAACGCTGGACAAAACAGCCATGCATTTTCGGCCATGGTATTTGGCCAACATTCACCCAACAGTTCTTAAACAGTTCAAATGCAAAACTGTTGGTCTTAAGTATGCAGAGGTGGCTGATTTTATAAGAGGGTAAATATCCTGAAACCCATTTATAAAAAGGGATATAAGTGGGACCCCGAGGGCTATTTGCCCAAAAATACTAGGAAGAAAGCACCGTTAACGCTATATCCATTGCATAGAGGAACAAGCCTTGCTGAAGATTAATCCCCATGGCTTCAGCAAAGGTAAGACCTACATGATCAGCCTTTTAAACTTCAAGCATGTCAACAACCATGTACATAAGCCAGCAAGTTTCCACAGCAGAGTGGGGATTCAAACCTGTTTTTTCCAGGTCCTAGTCCAATACCTTAACCACTACACCATGCTGGCTCTTGCCTCTATGGTGTTACCCGATTGGAATTTAGCTGTACTGTTTCATATAGAGCTCTACCACTAGGATTGGGAAGGCACCAAAAAAATGGCAAACTTGGAGGCGGGTTGTGTTCCATAGAACTTTTATCCTATTTTTTCCAGTGGAAATTTGAGGGGGGGAATCTCCTATGAAATGCTTTTGGAAAATGATATCTGAACTGAACCAACGTGAAAAGACAAGTTAGCATTACGAACTAGCATCCTAATTCTAGCAAACATTATGTGTCCCTACTTGATTAAGAACATCCACATATCTATTAAGTTCGACCCAAGGACTGGCCCAAGGTCACCCAGTGAGCTTCTGTGGCAGAGTAAAGATTCAAACTTTTCAAGGCCATATACCAGACACTGGAAACAAACAGTGGGGAAAGGCTGTCACCTTCATGCCTGACTTGTGGGCTTCCCAGAGACATCCTGCTGTTCAAAACAGGATGCTGAACTAAACAACTGGTTGATGTGATCTAGCAGGTCTGTTATCTACATGACTATCAAAGCAACATCTTAAACTGTGCTGGGCACTCTATAATAAAGGAAATTACTGTTCACTGGCTATCGTAATTATTGTTGTATAATTAGTTGTTATTATTTAACCGCACTCGTTTATTTTAATTTAATTGCTTTTATTTTCACATAAGCCATGAAACTACAAATATTGTAGCAATTGCTCTGCTCTTGGAAGTAACAGGTATGCGGTGCAGCTCAACCACGGCTAAGAGTACAGTCTTAAACAAGAGTTAAACCCTTCTAAGCTCACTGACTTCAATGGGGTTAGAAGGGGTATCACTCAGCTGAGCATTGCCCTATAAGTACTGTCACATTTTCGCCAAGTCAGAAGCCTAAAAAGAGAAAAGAACGGAATGTGCTTTTGAGCAGGCTGTTCAAATTGATCAATATAACTGTCTGCAGATGCTAAGGGCAAAGAGAACATATGTCTGGAGCCCAAGGATAGGAATACTAAAATGGGACATCCTAACTTCACATTCCAAATCTGTGACTGTCCATTCAGGGTGAGCTACATGCAACAAAGAATCCCAATGCAGGGTCCTCTGGGTAGAAGAAAGTGTTTTAAAAAGCAGAAGGGGGAATAGATGAGCAGGAGAAAGTATTGAAAACTTTCCCTGCTTACCAGCCAGCTCTCTTTTTTATTCCATGTTTCCATTTTTTATTCCACGTTATTAGACAAAGGAAAGGATAAAAATAAACCATGCAATAAATAATAGTGTTTGACAAAACAGATACCAAACAGTCAAAAGAGAAACAAAAACAAGGATCATTACAAAGAGAAACAAAAACAAGGATCATTACAAACTAATCTTTTTCTCACTATTTTCTCACTCTTTTTCTCTTTATTGCCTTCCGAAATAACTCAATTTGCTTTGCATCAACTTCCTTCTCGACAGCTGTTACCTTAATCATTATAAACATTTCCTTGAAACCCCCCCCCCCGCCTTGATCCATTACTGGAGCTTTGGAAATGACCCTTGTTTCCAAAACCTAGCAAATAGTTAGGGTTGCTAGTTAGGTACTAGCTGGAGACCTCCTGCTATTACAACTGATCTCCAGCCGATAGAGATCAGTTCATCTGGTGAATGGCCGCTTTGGCAATTGGACTCTATGGCATTGAAGGCCCTCCCCTCTCCAAACCCCGCCCTCCTCAGGCTCCACCCCAATAACCTTCCGCCGCTGGCGAAGAGGGACCTGGCAACCCTACAAACTGTAGTCTAGCAGCTGTTATCAAATTTAATACAACAACCTGGTATCTTTTAGATACCACTGGAACATAACTGATTAATAATGTTTCTGGTCTCAGTGGACATTTCAGTACCTAGACTCTGCTTTAATTTATCTACTACTATTTTCCAGAATTATTTTTTTGCTTGTTCATGTGGCCACCACATATGACCAATCATGTCCCTTTTTACTGTATTTCTTCCAGCCAGACTATAGAGATCAGAAAGGTCCAGTCGGATGCACATTTGTTGGTATATAGGTCCAAATGTTGTGAAGATATTGCTTCAGTGCTCTGAACTCAACAGGAAATATTTGTTTGTACATTTTGTAACAAACCCCAATTAACCGACCTACAAAGTACCTTCCAAAATGAATGCTAGTCCCAAGTGAATTGTCTCCAGGCTGTGTGTAGCCGTGAGGGGGAAAGGATGCTTGCTCATACATTTGGTGTAATTTGTGGCTAGCTGGAAGGCTGGACCACTTATGCTTAACACTACAAATCCAGAATGCTGGTATACAGCATCTCTCGTCATTGAAATGTACACAATTTTGAAATCTAGCATGGTAGAGTGGCTTCAGTGTCAGGCTAGGACCTCACTCTGCCATGGAAGCCAGCTGGCTGACCTTGGCCCAGTCACTCTTGTCCTAATCTGGCCTTCCACAAACTATGCAAAACAACTATTCAAGAGGGCTTTTCTGCACAAGTAATAGGGTTGCACTGTAGAAAACGGTTCCCAAATTTACTTGGATAAATTATGGTGACTGCGTTCTATACTGCTGCGTGTAGCTTCTTGTAACTAGGATCCTATTACGTAATTTCTGTACCGCTTAATGGGTCATCTTAATACTTATGCTCACTTCAGTTCTTTCTGGTGGTTCCAGACTTCTAATATCCTAATGCATTGGTTACTGAATGTCCCGTTTTGTTGACTGTACTGACTCACTATGTGTAATCCGTCTTGAGTCCCTGAAAGGTGGACTATGAATAATGTAAATAAATAAATAACCTAACTTAAGAGAAATCTGGATGTTCTTAGTAGGGTTGCCAACCTCCAGGTGGTGGTAGGAGATCTGCTATTACAACTGATCTCCAGCCAATTGAGATCCGTTCACCAGGAGAAAATGGCTGCTTTGGCAATTGGACTCTATGGCATTGAAGTCCCTCCGTCTCCAAATCCTGCCTTCCTCAGGCTCTGCCCCAAAAACCTCCCGCTGGTGGTGAATAGGGACCTGGCAACCCTAGTTCTTAGCCAAGAAGAATCATATAATGCTTGCTAGAATTATGATGCTGCTGGACTCAGTTATTACAAACCAGTAAAGAGAAAAGAGAACACTGACAGAAAAACATAGTTCTAAAGTTAAGTTGCTTGTCCTCTAAACAGATTGGAAAATGACATCCCAATTGAATGAACAGATAAAGGTCAAGTTAGAGTACTAATTAGTGTCAGATTTATGGTGAAACGTATCATGTAATTAGCACCTTTTCAGTACTCTAGAACCAAATTTATAGTGGCTCTGCTTTAACCAAATTTTGAAACCAACTGTACCTTTTGGCACTACCTGGATGGTACAGAAGCAACCCCAATAAGTGTAACAAGAAAACACTAAGCGGGATAGTTTTGATCGATGCCCTCAAGATTACAAAATACAGGAACTGGCTAAATACATTTCAGGCCAGAAGCCTTGAGTGGAACACAGGAAGGTTACCCTTCCTTCCTCTTTTTTCTGAAGAAAAGGACAAAATTTCTTTATTTCCTGTAGTCTGCAGCTGAGCAGCAAAAAATTTCTACACTCAGCCATATGGTTGAGGGGGAAGGCAAGGAAATTATGCAACTGAACCGTATCAATATGATCATCCTCATCAAGGACACTGGGAAAAAATAACTTTCCAGGTAGTCTAGTGGGACTTTCTTCCACTGTAGCCATAGGAAAAACTAACAAGACAACGGCTTACTTAGAAACAAGAAATGGGAAGTTCTAAAATTAAAAAATGTCCTTCTTGCCTCACAAACAGAGGAGGGAGTAACGTTTAAATGACAACATGCAGACAAACTAAGGACAGTCTCCTGAAAGCACTCTATAGTTCAACCTCTGAAAAGAAAAAAGAAAAAGATAGGCATTGGCCACAGTAAGATTCCTAGCCATACCCCTAGTTAATTGAGCAAAATGCATAGAAGTTCAAGGTTATTATTTATATAGTACTATCAGTGATACGGGATGTGTCACGATCAAGTATAGCCCCATCACATCAGATCTTAGAAGCTAAGTAGGGTTGTTACTTGGATGGGGAACTACCAAGGAAAACTCAGCAGAGGAAAGCAATGGTAAACCACCTCTGCTTGCCACGTGCTTTGAAATTCCCTTGACAGGGTCGCCGTAAGTTGGCTGCAACTTGACAGTATATACATACCTATCAGTGACATAGGGTCGCCATGAGTCGGAAGCGACTAGACGGCACTTAACACACACACACATCAGTGACATAGCATGCAATACATCACCAAAATCTAAAGTCTATTCCCCAAGGAGTTTATGACCTAAATGTTGGAAAATCATGCAAGGATAAGAACCAGGATACCCAAGGATGACTGTACAGTTAATGTACACAGGCTTTGTTTCAATGAGAGAGACGTAAGGTTCAAAGCAAAGATCATGTAACATAGAGTGTGCTGTTCATTTAGCAACAGACACTGCCCGACAACCTGACTACTGGCTTTCTTGGAAGACACTGTCTGGTAGGAACGGAGCCTTGTTTACTTACGTGAGGGCTCCTTCTGTTCTGGGATCGAAGGCATCTTGCAGACTGTGGGTTTTACCATCACGTGCCCAGGGAGGCAGGACTAAAAATTTCCCTTCCTGTCTTCCTGGATGGGAAAACCTCCCAATCTCAGTTTTCGGACTCGCCAAGCTAAAGGAGACAGGTAAGTGCAAGGACCAACAACACTATAGGTAGAAACAGGTATTAATAACAGAAGCTGAAAAAACATAAGGAACGATAAGAACCGTTATAAAAAACATTAAGGAGAAAGAACTCCTTCTGTGGTACGAGATGGCGGACGAAGAAGCTGAAGCTGCATATCTGTTAGTGTAACTGAATCAGAAAAAATGATTTATCAAACACTGCTAACGTCTGGAGGTAAACTACTCTTGGGCGGGCAAGATGCCTTCGATCCCAGAACAGAAGGAGCCCTCACATAAGTAAACAAGGCTCCGTTCTCGTTCTGGGCTCTACAGGCATCTGGCAGACTGGGGGCTCTCCAAGAGCTGATTAGTTTGGGTGGGCTTAGTTATTCTCCACGACGTGTTGCAGAACCCTTCTGCCGAAGGCTGCTTCAGAAGAGGCCATGGAGTCTATTTTATAGTGTCTGGTAAAGGTGGACACTGATGCCCAGGTGGCCGCCCGACAAATTTCCTCCACAGAGGCCTGCCTATCAAAGGCCGCCGAAGTGGCTGCACTCCTTACAGAATGGGCAGTAATGCCAGCTGGCACCTGAATCTTACTGGCCTTGTAGGCTTCAGCGATGCACTGTCTGATGGCGTAACTAATGGCCGACCTAGACATTTTGAGGCCACAGTTTGGGTTGTTTATGGAGACAAATAGGGACTCTGAACGCCTAATGGGGGAGGTACGCCTAATGTAAACTTTTAGTGTTTTACGGAGATCCAGTTTGTGCCATTCCCTTTCTTTGGGGTGACTGGGATTAGGGCAAAAGGATGGGAGCTGAATCTCCTGTTTTCGATGGAATATGGAGTTCACTTTGGGAATGAATGTCGGGTCAGGCCAGAGAACAACTTTGTCCCTATGAAAAACACAGAAACCCTTTTGAATGGATAATGCGCCCAATTCGGAAACCCTCCTGGCGGAGGTAACTGCCGTCAGAAAAATCGCCTTCATCCTTAGCATTTTTAGAGGTATTTCCCTAGTGGGCTCGAAAGGTAACCTAGTCAAAGCTGTCAGCACTACATTTAGTCTCCAGGTAGGGAAACGGTGAATGGGAGGTGGTCTAGTCTGAATTATGCCTTTTAGGAAGGTTTGAATGTGAGGGTGTCTGGAAGGTATGATACCGTCCACTGAGGTGATAACTGTGGAAATAGCCGCCACCTGCCTGCGCAACGTGGCCGCCCTGAGACCCTCCTCTGCGCCCTCATGAAGAAATTCTAAAATTCTGGAGACATCTGGGATCAAAGGATCAGCCTTCTTACGTCTGCACCAGAGAACAAAGGCCTTCCATAAAAGGTCATAAATTCTCCTAGTAGATGGCTTTCTGGATTCAATCATGGTATTAACAATCCCGATACCATAACCTTGGCCTAGGAGGTTATTCCGCTCAATTTCCAGGCGGTTAAGTGAAGCCATTGTGGCTCTGGATGAAAGAGCGGTCCCTGGATCAACAGGTCTGGGACTGGCGGCAGTTCCCACGGTTCCTGAATGGACATCTCCTTGAGACTGGGAAACCATGGTCTCCTTGCCTAGCAGGGGTCTATTAAGATGATCGTAGCTCTCTCTTGTCTGATCTTCCTCATTACCTTCGGTATAATGGGGAATGGTGGGAAGGCATAAAAAAGACCCTCGGGCCATGGAGACATCAGGGCATCCATTCCCTCTGCTTTGGGATGGTAGTACCTCATGAAGAAGCGAGGAAGAAGGTGATTCTGCTCGGAGGCGAACAGGTCCACCGATGGCTGGCCGAACCTCTTTGCTACCTGCTGGAAAATGGATCTGTTGAGGGACCATTCCCCCTCGTCTAAGGTCTGACGGCTCAGCCAGTTGGCTTGGAGATTGTGTACTCCCCTGATGTGCTCCGCTGCGATGGAAACCATGTTGTTTTCTGCCCAGGAAAAAAATAAGGTTGCTTCCCTGTGAAGCTTTGATGATTTGGAACCCCCCTGCTTGTTTAGATGTGCCTTGGCAGACACATTGTCCGTTCGAACAAGAACATGACAACGTGCAAGCTGGTTCTGAAAATGAATCAGGGCTAGGTGTACGGCTCTGAGTTCGAGTACGTTGATGTGTATTCGTTTCTTCGTCTTTGACCAGATGCCTTGAGCTATGTGGGATTGGCACGTCGCTCCCCCATCTTCCAGGCTGGCATCTGTGAACAGTTGGATTTGATTCTCTGTTAAGAAGAAGAGACCCTTGCTGAGGTTCTTCGAGCTGCACCACCATGAGAGGCTGTTCCGGAAGTCTTTATCCCAGGTTATAGACTTGTCTATCTTTCTAGCAATCAGGTGCTGATGAGGTCGTAAGAGGCTCTGTAGCGGTCTCGAGTGGAACCTGGCCCAGGGAACACAACTTAGACAAGACACCATTAAGCCCATGAGTTTGGCCAGGAACATAATTCTCCCTTTGTTGACTCTGATTAGTGACTGCGCTATGGATCTGATTTTGGAAATCTTGTCCGGAGGCAGAAAGACCAGGTTCTGGCTGGTGTCTAGAATAGCACCTAGGTGTTGTAGTCTTTGTGTTGGGTATAGTTGGCTCTTTTCTGAATTTATTAAGAAGCCACACTCTGTCAGCAATTGAACTACCCTGTGTGTGTGAGTTATTGATTCCCGTCTGGATCTGGAGCATATTAGAATGTTGTCCAGATAGGGAAAGATTCTGACTCCCTCCTGTCTGAGACGGACCACGATGGTTACTAGAATCTTCGTGAAGACTCGAGGGGCTGACCCCAGGCCGAAGGGGAGGGCCCTGAATTGGAAATGTTGTCCGGCATAACAAAACCTGAGGAACTTTCTGTGAAGAGGGTGAATGGGAACATGCAGATAAGCCTCCTTTAGATCTAATGAGGTCATAAAATCCCCTATTTGGAGGGCATCTAGGATGGACTTCAGCATCTCCATCCTGAATTTTCTGTATTTTACCAACCTGTTTAGATGTTTCAGGTCCAGGATGGCCCTCCAATCCCCGTTTCGTTTTGGGACTGTAAAGAAAGTTGAGTATGTCCCTTTTCCCAATTCTAGATGAGGGACTGGTTCTATTGCCTGTATGGAAACCAGATGACTTATGGCTGCCAGGGTTCTGGAATGTTTTTCTTGCTTCCCTGCTCTCGGGGAAATCAGGAATCTGTCCCTTGGAGTGTTTAAGAATTCTATTAGGTAACCTGAGGACACGACTTGGGCTACCCACGCATCTGTGTGGGGTGGAGACCACTTGGGACTGAAGTTGAGTAGCCTCCCCCCAACTATCAATGAGTTGGCGTCATTGTTTTGTGTTTTTGGAGAACTTATCTCCCTTGGCATTGAACTGTGTCTGTTGTTCCTGTTGGGGACGAAAAAATCTGCCCCCGCCCCTTCGAAAGGATCCCCTGTTGTTATTCCAGCTACCTCTTCGCTGCTCTGGTTTTAAGCGGTTGAGGGTATGAAAGGATCTGTAGCTGGGAGAGGAGGAAGGATTTCTTCCATCTTTCCTGTAGGATTTTGGTAAGACTTTCTTTTTGTCTTTGTCCTCGACAAGAATCTTTTCCAGCCTTTCCCCAAACAGTTTTCCCCCTTGAAAAAGGTAGGAAAGAGTAAGGGATTTGGTCTTAAATTCATTCTGCCAGGGTCTTAACCATAGGGCCCTACGGACCGCTATGTTGGAGGATAGACCTCTAGCTGCGAAAGTCATAGAGTCAAGGGAAGCGTCTGCCATAAAGGCTGCCGCCTTTAGAAATTTTTGAGCCCATCAGTGATCCTGCGGTTGTCGTCAGAATATAGCTGGGCTATTTTCCTAATCCACACAATGGAGGCTCTAGCCATGATGGATGTGGCTGCTGAGGCCTGAATGGCTAGTGCTGAGAAGTCATGGAATTTTTTAATCAAAACCTCAGCTTTCCTATCAGTTGGGTCTCTTATATTTCCCATCCCATCCTCCGCAGGGAGGTTGGGAGAATGCACTGCAGCGACTGGAGCATCAATAATGGGATTTTTAAGGAGATCCATGGCTTGAGGGACCATAGCATACATCTTTTTGATATTGGCTGGGAATTGTCTGTTGGCTAGGGGTTTGTCTAGTTCGGCTCTGACCTGGTTTTCAAAGAATTCCGGAAAGGGAATGGTATGGATCTGAGAAGTAGATCTAGGGAAAAACTCTTTTGCTCCCTTCTTCCTAGATTTCTTGGACTCTGGGGCAGGCTCAGGATCCTCATCCAGGTCAAGAGCCACCAGAGCCTTGCTTAAAAGGTTCTGGAAATCCTCAGCCCCGAAAAGGCGAGGCTGTTGTTCTTCTAGTATGACTGGGGAATCTTCCTCAGATTCATACTCCCTGTCCTCTCTACTTTCGTTTTCAGAATCAGCCATATTGAAGGAATCATCCTCCTGTGTAGGTCTAAATGGGTTTTGAACAGAGGCCTTTCTGGCTGCCTTGGTTGGCCAAAGGCCTCTAGAGGGTTCCCCTTTACCGTGCTTCTGCTGATCTAAATGGCTCTGGGAGAGAGGATTACTCCTTGGATCAAGTCCAAGATTTTTAAGGAAAGGAGAAATAGATTCGCTGAAAGCTTGAAGCATTTGCGACTGTCTATCTAGAACCCTATTAAACAAATTGAAGGCTTCCCTGCGGGACAAAGGGAAATCCGGGTCGCTTAAGCTTACGTTACTTCCAAACTCCGATACTGGACTCCGTGCGAGAGATCTATCCGCTCCTTGTAAAGGCTCTCCCGCCTCATTGTGGCACACGCCCCTTTTGGCGCCATTTCCAGGCGGGCCGGAGGCGCGCGCCTTTTTGGGAGCGCTGGGACCGTCCGCGCCGAGCTCTGCGGAACCGCAAGAGCGGCCGTCGGAACTATCTTTACGACTCTGCCCTGTCGAGGTGACGAGGGCTCGGTCGTTGTCTCCCTCGGAGAGGAGCTCCTCTTCCAAAACCTCTCGTTCGGCCGCCATCTTGCTCTTCAGAGCGAAGAAGAAACAAAAAAGGGGGGAGGAGCGGGAGGGAGAAAAATCTTTTTTTTTTGTGAAGCGGGGTGGGTGATAGATAAGAAGACATAGGTAGAAGAAAGAAGAAGAGAAAAAATCCTCCAAAAGGTCGTCCTTTGACGGAGCCGAATGGCGAAGCTGCCTCCCTTTACAAAGGCAGGACAGAAACTGGGATTGGGAGGTTTTCCTGCCCAGGAAGACAGGAAGTGAAATTTTTAGTCCTGCCTCCCTGGGCATGTGACGGTAAAACCCAGAGTCTGCAAGATGCCTGTAGAGCCCAGAACGAGAACAACAAAGGAAGTACTCTGCCTTCCATACTGTTTAAATAGTAAGCACGCCCAGATCACTGTGTAGACGGTCCTTAAAATATAAGCATGTGTTGGTGCTCATTATGAAAATGGCATCAGGCTGGAAAAAATAGCAATGAATCAAGTATGCTAACACATAAGTTGGCTTTCTTACAACTGCATCATGGAACACATGAAGGCACAGAGCAAGACAGAACTCCGCAACTCAGATATCCCCTGGTTGCCAATCGCCTGGAGAAAATGTGTTCTGTCCCTTTAACAGAGGCTTAATGGGGTGTTATTCACCAGACAATTTGTAATTTATCTCCATGCCATGAAGAACTTCAGCAACACATTTCCATATACTAAACCTCTATAAAATGAACAGGATAGTTTTCTCCAGGTCTGTGGGAAACCCCATCCTCATCCAATCTTTACAGGTATGACTGGATGAGTGAAGCACTTATTTGGGGACTCTTTAAAAAGCATTTATCATAAAGTTACTTTAACGGCAGAATTCAGAACAGTTTTCAGAAAACTGAGTCTTAAACATGCATTTGAGATTCTCCCACAGCTATGCCATACATAACATCCTACATGAACTCAGGCATATATTTTTGATTGTCACATGGCGTTTGTGTGGGCAGCTGACAGCACTATAAGCTAGGTGCAATGACTCAGTTCTCATGTAACAGCAAACTACTATTTGGATGTACATGCCCAAACCTCATGCTCATATGCGCTCTCCTCCCTCTTTTTGTTCAAACAATTGTTTACTATTTTGTTCAAAGTGGATGATGGGTAGCATAAAGATTAAACTCCTGTTTTTTCAATGCAATTTCACATCTCAAACAGCCTTTATTTTTCAATTCTTTATGATCAACATACATTATACAGCTTTTCAGGCAAAACTCTCCCTATCTCGAAATCCTTTACTGATCAGACAAAAAGAAAGAAAAAGAAATTGTCATAGTGTTTGGGGTTTCTGCTCTGGCCACTGTCATGTCTTTTGCCATTTTTGCCCCATTTGGAGTAATGTAACATTTTGCAATATAGGAACTAATAAAACTCAAGAGTTTACGTGAATAAAGCATATCAACTTCCACTCGTTTATAGTCAAAGAAAGCAGTGTCAGGCTATGCGTCATGAACCAAGATTTTGATCTTTTCTCCCTTTCTCAGAGCCTTAAATATTTGGACTCAGGGGACTAGAATTTGTAAGCACCATCAATATCTCCATCCACTTGTGTAGAGATAGCAACCCAATACTGGGTAAGCTCATAGTTGTGTGTGTAAAGTGCCTTCAAGTCGCAGCCAACTTATGGCGACCCCTTTTGGGGTTTTCATAGCAAGAGACTAACAGAGGTGGTTTGCCAGTGCCTTCCTCTGCACAGCAACCCTGGTATTCCTTGGTGGTCTCCCATCCAAATACTAACCAGGGCTGACCCTGCTTAGCTTCTATTAGGCCTGCATTAAATACAGCTGTCTGGAATCTTATCCTGGAAAGGGCTAGGTTCCTGTCTGCTGCCATAAAGACTTCGGCTCACAAACACATTTTAGGAAGCTAATCATCATGGCCTGGCCAATTTATTCACACTGGCAAGAGAGGTTATTCAGTAAAAAACAGGTTGGATCTAACAACTCCCTTCTGTTAAGCAAGGGTGCCTATTCCATACGAGAAACATTTCTCAGTGAGCAGAAGGTAGTCATTGGATTCAACCCATTATCTTTGATTATACTGTCAGCTAGCTATTTTACAATCTCTATAGTACACAACCCAGAATTACAAGCTACTGTGAATACTTTTAAAGCCAACTATTATGGGGAGGAGACAAGACAGACAAAAATATTTCTACACTGAACAGAAACAAAGGGCCGGGATTTTTCTGCAAGTATAAAATGATTAAAATGGGCAGATATGCTGCATCGAAGGGCTTATGCCATAACCGATTAAAACAATAACATCTGTCAGATGAAGGACATGCGTCTTAAATTGTGACTAACGAAAGTAGGTCTGTTGCTCTTCCTCCTCCTCTGCCTTTATCACTCCTCTATCCCCTGCCCACGTTACATATGTAAATAATTTTAACCATCCGCTCAGCATATAGGAAATACACAGGCTGCTGGTTTGCCTGGTTCACAAACAAGAAGGAACACCTAACTTTGTGTTAAGATGGAAAGCTTTCCACCTCTTATAGAAAGGGAGAGAGGAAGATGTTGCTTTCCCACCCACCACAAGACTTCCTAAAGATGAAGAAGTGGTGGGAGCCCCCCATGAATGATCAACTAATCACCAAATTAACAAGAAATCTGATCTGATCCAGAAGAGCAGATAATTCAAAGCCATTCTTTCTTCCCAGGAAACAGGTGTTGAGGTCTTTGGGATTACATTCTAATCATTTGTCACACAGAAGGAACAGGACACCGCCCCCCCCCCCCAAAAAGCAAGAAAGCCAGCAGATTCAGTTTTGCTGGTAACAGCTTTCATTGCGACAGCTTGCTCAGACGTGGCGGATAAAGAGACAGATGATTCATTAGAAGAAGTGCTGAAGTGAACAAGCTGTGCAGATTCTGGTATTGCTTCTTCCCTCCCAGTCTCTTTTTACCCGCCCACAATAGGTCACATAAACTTATTCATCGCTCAGCGTAAATAATTGTTTTCTTGGAACTATGCAACTCACAGGCACAAAAAGTAGCAAAAAGGAATCCAAGGATGCCACCATGCATATCAGCTGTTCCAGCATGATCAGGCAAAAAGGTGATCACGGTACCTGGATCAGGTTGGGTATTACGTCTCATAATAGAGGCCTGGTCCTTGCTCATCAAGCCCACAAGTATCAAGAGATTGGGGTTTTCACGATATTAAGAACCAGAGCAACTTTGAGATCCAAAGTTGATTATCTCCCCCCACAGAAAAAAAAAAAATAATGTTGTTTCAGTTGCATAAGAAACTGCCAGCAGCGGTTCCTGAACAAAGTACACATTACACACCTTTAGTCAAAGTGATGGGGGGAACTGATATTGGAAACCCCAAGAATTAGAAATTTTTAATCTGCTTTTTAAAAAGGTTTATATATCGCCCTGAATATCGGATGCTATTAGGTATCAAGCTTGACACAGGGCAGTAATGTCCTGGGATACAGAAAGACTCACTGGATAGTAAGATACAGGAGATAGATAGATAGACAGACAGACAGACGGACAAGGAGGCCAGTTAAGATGGAAACCATCACTGTCCTCAACCATAGGCCTGGTGTAACATCTCAAAGCCTGAGGGGGGGGCTGAAAGTGTAGTGGAGGCGGCGTGACCCCACTGCCAGTGTAAGTGCCCTCTTATCACAGAATTCCCAGCTGAGCATAATGCTCTTGGGGGGGGGGGTATCAGGAGAAACGGTCCCGCAGGTACAATGGTCACAGACCGTTTAGGGTTTTAAAGGTCAATACCAGAACCTGAACCTGATCCAGGACTCAACCTGGAGCCAGTGCAGCTGGCGGAGCACTGGTTGTATAAGTGCTCTCCATGGGGACCCTCGCCGAACCATTCTGTACTAGCTGTACTTAAGTATAGCCCTGCATAGAGTGAGTTACAGTAGTCTACTCTTGAGGTGACTGTTGCATGAATCACTGTGGCTATGTCGGGCCTAGCCTGGTGAAGATGGAAAAATGCCAGTCTGGCTACATTGGTGACCTGTGCCTCCATTGAAAGGGAGGCATCCAGAATCACACCCAGGCTCTTAATGGTTGATGCTGGTGTTAATCACAGAGTGTCAGGAATTCGGAGCTCTTATCCCACCAACCCTAGGTCTTCCCGGCCCAGCCACAGAACCTCCAATTCGATGGATTCAATTTCAGCCAACTCTGTTTCAACAACTCCAGACACTTGGTCAATATATCTGGGGTGGTATCCAGCCGGCTTCCCATCAACAGATACAGCTGGGTGCCATCTGCATACTGATGACAACCCAGACCAAAACTCCAGACTAGCTGGGCAAACAGGTCTTACAGATGTTAAATAACACTGGAGAGATTATTGCCCCCTGAGGGCCTCCACATACCAATCCATCTCATGTTGGGCCTTCCTCTTTTCCTGCTGCCTTCAACTTTTCCTGGCATTATTGTCTTTTCCAGTGACTCTTGTCTTCTCATAATGTGTCCAAAGTACAATAATCTCAATTTGGTCATTTTAGCTTCTAGGGAGAGTTCAGGCTTGAAGTGATCACGAACCCACTTATTTGTCTTTTTGGCAGTCCATGGTATCGGTCATACTCTCCTCCAACACCACATTTCAAATGACTTGGACAGTTTAACTATCTCAAAATCTGGATTGCCATTCTTGTTAAAAGCATAAGTAGTTAAAAGCAACCATGCTGGAGCAGGCCAACAACCTATCTAGTTCCAGCATCCTGTTTCATACAGTGGCCAACCTGATGCCTCCAAGTGGGGCACAAGGCTTCCCCCTCCAGAGAGGTATTACCTCTGAACATGGATGATGTTCAGAGGTAATACTCCTTGTGGCTAATAGCCATTGATGGACACAACCAACAGTGATTTACCCTATGCCTTCTTTAAAACCAAACAAATTAGTGGCCACTAATACGACCTGGCCCTGACCTGGATGGCCCAGGCTAGCCTGATTCCGTCAGATCTCAGAAGCTAAGCAGGGTCAGCCCTGGGTAGTATTTGGATGGGAGACCACCAAGGAAGACCAGCGTTGCTGTGCAGAGGAAGGCACTGGCAAACCACCTCTGATAGTCTCTTGCCATGAAAACCCCAAAAAGGGGTCGCCATAAGTCGACTGCGACTTGAAGGCACTTTACACACACAGACAATATGACCTGTGGCAACAAATTCCAAAAGTTTATTATTCTCTGAATGCCTTTTTTCTGTCCTCAGTCTATCAATTTCATTGGGTGCCCATTTCAGTGTTAGAGCAGAGAAAGAAAAAATCTATCCATCCACTTCCTCCACCAATTTAACCAGAACAGCCATTAAGATGACTGGCCTGTAATTTCCTGCATCTCCTTTTCAAATGCTGCCGTTTACTACCTTCCATTCCTCTGGAAGGGAAGTCAATTTTAGTGCGTTTCTTTGTTATGCATATAACAAAAATGCGTATTTCTGTAATGGTATCAACAATTCCCCTTTTGAATTCCCTATGGTATATGTCACCTCAACCTGGTGACTTGTTAGCCTTTAATTCACCTTTAGAACTTCTTCATGTCACCACTTTTGATTCGGGTCTTCCAGCCCCCCTCCTGAAAGCAGCAGCTCCGCTCCAAATTTTCCACAGTGAAAATTGCTATGAAGAATTCTGTTTCTTTGTATTCTCCTAGCCTTCTCTATTGGATAAACAAGGTTTCTCCCCCCACTATTAGGAAGTCCTAATTTACATACGTGTTCCCTCCCTAGGAAAAAAGCGGGAGACATTTGATAAGAACATGCCAAACACAATTAGACAGACACATCCTAGAGGTTCCAATTAGTTCAACTGCCTTGGCGAAGGCAAACGTATAACAGTACAAAACTTCAAAAGGCAAAGAGATGTCTGGCTATTTCTCACAAAAGTATCTTTGTGCAGCCTTACAGAAAATATCAGAGTCCTAAAACTAACTTGGAACTCTGTGAAAGCATATATTTAAGCTGAGGGGACAGTAAGC
The DNA here is from genome assembly GCF_029931775.1 of Euleptes europaea. NCBI lineage: Eukaryota > Metazoa > Chordata > Lepidosauria > Squamata > Sphaerodactylidae > Euleptes > Euleptes europaea. The sequence continues at coordinate 97,446,949 of NC_079312.1, read as the reverse complement.
ATTCTGTATTAGAGTTACTCACAACCCTACAGATGGTAGGGTCACCCCACCGGCTCCTTGGGGCACTGAAGAGTATTAAAATGACAGTTGCTCCTCTGAAGGGAACTGTAGCATCAAATAGTTGTTTTCCATACTTGAGTGAGGAGACAAAGCCACCACCTGTGGAATTATGACAGAAAGACTCTAAATTAGTTGCCCCCTCCCCCTAACTGCAGCAATGGTTATTGGAGTGATAATCCTTCTTGGTATGAGAGAAACCGCATGTTCAAACAAGTATTTTTACACCCCGTCAAGAAGCCAAAGAGCATTCTGGAAGACACTGCGCTATTCCTACAAACCAGATGCTTTGCTTTTCCCCAGCCTAAGGTACGCCAAAGACTTGTGAATCTCCCCCAGCTACGATCCTGTTCCAATCACTTCACAGCATTGCACTTGTTAGCAAGAGCATATAAAATGAATCACTGCACTCTGTGGGAGAAGAAGCTGCATTCAATTGCTTGAAAAACAATCTTAGTGTCCTCAAGCCTGGTTAATTTTAGTGATCTTTCCCTCTTCCCAAGGCAGTGAGAAGACACCATGCAGCTTCTCAACCAGATCCAAAGGTCTGTGGAATACTGACAACACACCATTATGAATCATGTTCTCCTGTTCCATGGACCCCCTAATTATCTGATACACCCCCTGAAACTCGGCAGCCCATTCTATCCATTCTACATTATGAATACATGAAAGTTAAGTCTGAAAGTAGTGGTTCCAACATTTAAGGGTATGTAGACATTAACATGCTCTTTAAATTACATCCAGATGAAAAAGTTACACCAGCTCATCAAATAAACTTGTAAGAATTAAAAAAAAAACCAGTGCCAAAACTGTACCGGAACTTATGTCCATAGAAAATATACAGTGCAGAAAGAAACTTTTGTAGAGATCTATGAAAGTACCAAGGGGAAAGGAGCCAAAGTATGCATGTTTTTAATGTCTGTCACTCTCCATCTCTAGACACAGCCAGGGAAATCAGGATTTCCCTGCCAGCTTATTGAGTGCCTTCTGCTATGTGCGTTTCCCCTCTCCCTCCCAAAGTCATCTCAATCATTTCAGAATCATAAAATTAGTTGGGAAGTTTTTTGAGCTGCAGCCTAATACAATAACCTGAATCATTCATAAGAAAGTTTACTGTCACGATGATTACTAGTTCCTGAATAAAGTTCCTTAATTCATAAGGATCAATTCAGCAAGGATCAAAGCAGAAGTTACTTTCAATCTTCCTATAAAAATGTTTTAAATTGGTATTTCCAAAAAAGTTGATATTGATCTGTGTTTATACCTGAATGCCTCTAGTCTTGGTCCTTCTCTACACATTTGAAGTACTCAAAGTGCCATAAAAATATTAAAATGGAGGAGAAAGTTATGGATTAAAACCACACCCCTCCAATTTAGTCAGAAGAGGGCATTACTCAAGAATACTGGTCCTTATAGAACTAGAACAGGTAATCAATATGTCAATGCCAAATATTCATGGAGTTGAGGCAACTTATTCCAAGGACTCAGGAGAGAAACATGATTCATTCCTATCTGGTGTCCATGGACCAGGACTAACATTTCTGACAAATTACAGCTGACAAAGAGGGTTTTATTTTTTTAAGTCCATTACAGATGATGCATTGTTAATTCTGAAGAACGCTAGGGGTTACTATGACCATATCTTTTTCTTAGAGCAAAAGATGTAACATCAATCCTAGTAGTCTAAAATTGCAACCTGTGGCAAATACCTTAAAAGATGTATGCTTTCGTATACAAAAAAGCCTTCACACAGACACGCAGCTGCTCTCCAGGATCTCATGTAGAGGTCTTTCACATCACCTATTTACCTGGTCCCTTTAACTGGAGATGCCGGGGATTGAATCTGGGACCTTCTGCATGCCAAGCAGATGCTCTAACACTGAGCCACAGCCCCTCCTGAAAGTATATGACTTCTTTCATATACTTTCTAACTTTCACCATTTAATATAAAAAGCTCAACAATTAATGCAGCACAAGCCCAGAAGTAGTAAAGAATCTACCAGTTCTATGTTAAATGCTTTGATTTTTAAGGAATTGGAATAAAGAGAAACTAGGGGTTTCAAACAGGCCATCTGACTCAATTCCATCTTGTTCACAGCCAGGAATCTTCCTCCCACAGCTTCCTGTGCTTCATTCGGAAAGGCAGTTCCAATTGTACACTTTCTGGACCTCGCCCACAGATAAAGCAGAAGGGCAAGCATAGGAGGAGATCACTGCTTCACTTCAGGATACAGAGTCCAGTATTTTGTTCTTGGCAATACAGTTATCTCCTACAGCCTCAGAACTAGCATAACCCACCTCATCCAGCATCGGAACACCAAGACTTACACCTTCTCCTATCACCTCGGAGAACTACAACCCTCAGGCACCTCAAGATCCACCACACACTTATCACAGGCAAACCCAAATTTGTTCCCACGCATATAAAACTTTCAACAGAAGGTTGAAGCCAATCACCATTCCCTGACACCAGTAAGCTATAAATATCACAACTGCATAAGATAGATCGGCACTAAAAATGAGATCTGCAAAGTGGCCCTAAGAGTGTTACATTCTACCTAGGAAGGCGTAATCAACTCATCCTACCAGCCACCTTGCTCTCAGTTGACCTGAAATTAAGGCAGCCCTGGGGCTCCATCTTTTGGGAAAGGATTTATACAAGTTCATTCTTCCATCATGGGCACAAATGCATGCTTACACACAGAGCAACGGAGCACTATAAGCCCTGTAGATCACAGCCTTAATTAAAATGGTAAGAATCTTGTAACGTTTTACAATACATCCACCTTTTATTCCCTTGCATTATATCTGTCACCACTGAATTTCCCTCACCACTGCCTTTTCATTTTTTATGACCTTGTACTGCTAAAAGTTGCCAAAATATGAGGTAATTCTTCCCCTCTAATAAACCCTTTTTTCCTAAGAGTCTACAGCTCACTATTTCACCTTAAATTAAGGCACTAGAAAGGATGCAGAGTCCCAATTACAGGCTGTTAACAGGATGATTACAGGCTTTTTTGATTAGTTAATAACCACTCCCAGTTGAAGGATACATTTACATCGACAGTTCCTTATATGACCTAACACTAAACTGCCCTACCACAGGAGGGTTTAAATATACCCCACATTATATGTGTATTTAACTACTGTGTAAAAAATCTATAGGAGTTACAAAGCATCTGAAGGTAGTTTAAAACCTCTTTTTAAAACGGACATACAGACTCCAACAGGAAGAAAGTGCTGCTGTTCTTGATTATAAGAACCTTTGTACTGTCTCAGGCCAAACCTATGTCACAAAGATTTTAGAAAGCTGGAAAACACCTGAAAAAAAAAGTTTCTCAGCAGCTGCTGGGAGATGCTTGTGAACTCTTTTAGAAGTATTTTTTTTAAGCTAGAGAAGTGTAGACATTTGTTAAAATGAATTCACTCACTCGAGAAAAAGATTTTTGAGCTTCACAATCTGTGTGGGAAAGGTCCAACTTCCAACACCATGGAATGGTAAGAGATTGAAAAAGATTTTGAATAGTCACTTCAGAAGTAGGGGCTTTGAGGAACCAAGTCAGCCTCAGATCCAGAAAGGTCCCATCAGACACAAAGTGCCACTGCAAAGATTTGGCCAAAAAACCCAACAGCCCAAGAAATCATTCAGTCACAAACGACTCTGACAGCCACTAAGACCACTGCAGTGCCCTGATTGAAAAGGGCACTGCCCAGGAAGGCTTTCCACCAGCAAAGGACGTTACCAGCAATCTGCCCTACAGCAGGAGGAAGAGGCCCAACACCAAGGGCCAGAGGGCAGAAGAATAAGTTCCCTTAATGTGGCAGTGAGCATTACATTAGTTAAGTTGTGGAATTCCCTGCCCCAGGATGTGGTGATGGCTGCCAACTTGGAAGGCTTTAAGAGGGGAGTGGGCATGTTTCATGGAGGAGAGGGCTATTCATGGCTACTAGTCAAAATGGATACTAGTCTTGATGCATACCTATTCTCTCCAGGATCAGAGGAGCATGCCGAATATATTAGGTGCTGTGCAACACAGGCAGGATGCTGCTGCTGCAGTCGTCTTGTTTGTGGGCTTCCTCGAGGCACCTGGTTGGGCCACTGTGTGAACAGACTGCTGGACTTGATGGGCCTTGGTCTGCTCCAGCATGGCCTTTCTCACGTTCTTATTATCCCTGCCTTACTTCTCTTATGTTGAAATGCTTCACCCTAAATTTCTTTAAGGGTTCTGTCTCAAGTCACACATTGTCACATGCAATCATGAAGACTGGATCCAGGTTCTTTGAGAAAGGACATGGAGCTGGAAAGGAGTATTGGTAACAGCTTTGCAATACAAGAATCCAACTGCTGGATGTTGCCATGACTGGAATGCCTTCATTTTGTGCATCACTCTCTACCATTTTGGTTAGCCAGAATTTATGGAAATAGATCAGCAAGAGTGGAGGTGGATGGTGAAAGCTATGTGAGGCTGAGACTTTCCACTGGGAATGAATGAATCCGGGTCTCCTGAGACAATGGCTGTAGTAGCATGAAAAGAGCTAAATTGTGAAGGAAGCACTTTCAGAAAAGTTTTGGAAAGCAGCCCAAGGCATCATGGCTATTATATTGCGTATTTTGATCCATCTGAGTGATCAGAGCTATAGTCTAGGCAACAGTTGCCTTCATTCTCTTCATACCAAAGATTTACAGACAGTTCTTGCTCAATCAACCCTCTTGCCAGGCTTTAATCCCTCCTCAGCTTCCCTAGTTGGAGGAGTGGCAAGCTTTTGTTCTACTTCGCACTTCCTCAAAGCCATACCTACATGCCTCTCTGAGAACCAATGGAACTAAACCAGCCAGACAATTCATAAACAGAAAAGGATAAGTGATATTCCCTGGTACTACTGGATTGGCACCAGAATCAAGTGATACTGATGGACTGTGGTATTTTGTGCAGAAACATATTGAGGTATTGTCGAAGGCTTTCATGGTCAGAGTTCATCGGTTCTTGTAGGTTATCCGGGTTGTGTGACCACGGTCTTGGTATTTTCTTTCCTGACGTTTCACCCACAGCTGTGGCAGGCATCTTCAGAGGAGTAACACGTGTTACTCCTCTGAAGATGCCTGCCACAGCTGTGGGCAAAACGTCAGGAAAGAAAATACCAAGACCATGGTCACACAACCCGGATAACCTACAAGAACCGATATTGAGGTATTGCTTGCCTGCAATTTTGATTCTTTGTTTAACCACGAAAGAGTAGATTTAACTCTGTTTTCAACAGGTCCCATGAGCCAATCGTACCAGTTTTCTGCCAGAAAATGTGCCCTGTGGGGTACTCTTTTAATCCTCTTTATATTACATACAGCTTTGTGATTAGGTGACATCAATATGCACATGACACCCAACTAGATTGCATTATCCAAGCATCTAGATGCTTCCGCCTAGGTTCTGATCTGGTGTTTGGAAGAAAGAGTCAGGTGGCTAAAGCAGAACAAGCTGAAGAGAATCCAGCCAAGACAGAGGTAATGCTAATCCAGAAGGCTGATGCTCTAGGACTGGACCCACTTCTCCTGGGTGGAGTTGGCTTTTGCAGAGCAGGTTAAGAGCTTGGGGGTGTTCATGCTGTTTGAGAAGCAGGATGGCACAGCAGCCAAGAGCTCCTCCAATCAGCTGCATCTGGTTCACCAACTCTCTCCTTTCTTAGACTCAGTTGATCTGGCCATACTGAATCGTGCTCTTGTATCCTCATGGTGTAGTGGTTAAGAGCAGCGGACTCTAATCTGGAGAACCGGGTTTGATTCCCCACTCCTCCACATGAGCAGTTGATGCTAATCTGGTGAACTGGATTTGTTTCCCCACTCCTACACACGAAGCCAGCTGGGTGACCTTGGGCAAGTCACACTCCCTCAGCCCCACCTACCTCACAGGGTGTCTGTTATGGGGAGGGGAAAGGAAAGTGATTATAAGCAGGTTTGATTCTCCCTTAAGCGGTAGAGAAAGTCAGCATATAAAAACCAACTCTTCTTCTTCTTCTTACTGTAACACACTCTATGCTGGGCTGCCCTTGAAGACTATCCAGAAACCACAATATGGTCCAGAATGCAGCCCAATTATTGTTAAGGAACATACTTTACCCATTTTGAAACAGCTACATTGGCTGCTAGTTTGCTTCCGAGTTCAATTCAAGGTGCTGGTTAAGACCTTTAAAGCTCTTCACGGCCCAGGGCCTACATATCTGAAGGATATGTTCCCATGCAAAAACTGAAGTCTTCAGACTGCTGCCTGCTGGTTGTTCCCCCACTTAGGATGGGACACATAGCATTCACCAGAGCACAGGTTTTTTCCACTGAGGCTCCCACTCTGTTGAATGGACTCCCTGAAGAGGTGAGGAGATCCCCCTCACCAGAGGTCTCCAGGATATACTGCAAGACTTGCCTGTTTGCCAGGGCTTTTGATAGGATACGAACAATATGCATGTTTCAGGTGGGGGAGGGAGGCATTCATAGTCATTTATTCTACTGTTTCAATTTGACTAATGTTATCAACACTATATGCTATAATGTGTATAGTAATACCATAAAACACATTTTCTTTACTTTACTACAAGACTTGTTTTCCCCCTTTTTAACTTTTATTTTTTCTCTATCTTTCAACTTGCAAAAACTAAATGCATGTGATAAGATAGTTCAGGGTGCAGCAATTCACAGCACACACGATCGATCTGAGTCTCTGTATGTACAATTTTGCTTCTTGAAAATTTAAGACCTTTCTACATTTAATATGACAAACAGTAAAATTTTATTGGTTGTTATAATGTATTCGTTTTATGATGAAAAAGCAATAAAATAAACTTAAGCCTTATAAGAAATTATTTCACATATTTCAATTTTCTTCAATTTTTTAACTTAAAAAAGGAAAAACAGTTCCCACCCAGATTTAAACTTTCCAGAAATTTTATACTTCTAACAGTACCACAATATTTTGGGGGTTGCTGCAACAGGTTAATATGTCTATTCCTCTGGAATTGGTCATTATTGGACAGCAGACAGAAGCTGTCAGAGACCTACAGGAGCAATAATACATTAATGGAAAAATTGAGCAGCTAGGATTAAATTGGGCAGAAAATATCCTGATTATTCAGTCTTCCAGTACTCCATTATCTACAAGTGCACACCAACCCTACTGATGTACAAAGCATCCCTTTTAAATCTCCCCCTGAGTGAGTAACCATCTTTTACTGGGACTTTTTTCATAATCTAATGAAAGAGGAGCCCCGTGGGGCAGAGTGGTAAGCTGCAGTACTGCAGTCCAAGCTCTGCTCACGACCTGAGTTCGATCCCAACGGAAGTTGGTTTCAGGAGGCCGGCTCAAGGTTGACTCAGCCTTCCATCCTTCTGAGGTCGGTAAAAGGAGTACCCAGCTTGCTAGGGGTAAAGGGAAGATGGCTGGGGAAGGCACTGGCAAGCCACCCCGTAAACAAAAGTCTGCCTAGGAAACGTCGGGATGTGACGTCACCCCATGGGTCAGGAATGACCGGGTGCTTGCACAGGGGACCTTTATCTTTACTGAAAGAAGGAGAGTAGTCTTTATTGACTAGCTTGGGCCTTCATGATAGATTGAGGGAAGTCCATCTCTTTTGTAAATCTAACAATACCTTTTAACCTTGTGTATGAGAGAAGGACCAGCCAGGGCTTTTGGAATCCTCAGACAGAAATGGGGTGGTGGTGGGAGGAATTGGAGGAGTAAAAAGGACTGGTTTGACTCCCAGTCTTCAGATAGGGTTTGGAAGTCTAACAGCTGGCTACAGACAGCTGTGTTAGACTGGTTTATTGTAATTGCCAGGAGGGGCACACCTGGTGGTTAAGCTCTCAGGAAGTGAGCTCTGACTCATGAAAGCTCATGCTGAAAGAAATGTTGCTAGTCTGCAGGGTGCCAATGGACTTTTGTTCAGCTCTAGATCTTAGTTTGTAGCCGTTGTAAGCTCAGAGGAAGACTGAGATTCGAGTATTATTAGCTCCAGTAAACGAAAATATATTTACTCTCTCCTTCCCACCTCCCAAAAAAACAATGTATTCTAAAATGAAACTGTATCTCCAGTATAAGTCCCACAAACTGCTTCATCCGTATAGATTTTAATCTTTAACACCAAAACCATTGGTCTCCTTCTGGGCTCTCACAAGTGGGCAATGTTATTCCATCAATTATCAAGGAAAGGGAGAAGCAAAGTGTACCTCTAGAGTACACTTGAGGAAGGTGGGAGTATGCCTGAAAACATTAGTATAATTTACCTCACTAGTATAATCGGCCTGCAGAAAGTTACTAAGAATTTTTAGGCCAGTTCCTAAACAATTATCCGGCCACACATTTCAGTTTACTGTGTGACAAGGGCGTGTGGTGGAGAATTAATCCTCAAATTTCCAAAAATAAACAACTGCAAACAAAACATGGGGTTTTATTAAGTGCCTATTCTCCCAAAACAAAACTCTGCTTATGGGAGTTTTAGCAGAAAAAATTCAGAAACAGAGATCTCTCTCATGGTGGGAAGTTGCCACCGTTAAATCTTTGGAACAGGGTATTGTTTTGTTTTTTAACAGAAGGAGAGATAAAGAATTCAGTTCCTGGCAAAGCGTTAGATGGCACAACCCCAAGATTCAAAGAAAAATGCAGCATTGTGTTTCTGTTATTCCACGCAGATTAGCTTATGAGGAAGTTCCACCAGAAAAAAAATATGAGGCAATTTATAAAGGAAGAGGAGGAGACAAGGACACATAAACCACCAGCTGACTCTGTTTTACAGCTTACATTCTCATTGTTACTACTTAGTGTGGGAAATGGAAGGGAAAGCCTACAGTTCTCCTGTTCTTCATGGCTACATACTGCTGATTGTACAGAACACCAGTAGTAGTATATGAAAAAAGTAAAGGTTCACTGTAGATATAAAATTGTAAATAAATGTCTAGGAAATTAATTATTCACTCTGCTCCACTTGATTTGCATATCCCACATGAACCAATACTTCCAGTTCTTTTCCTTACTCTATTCATGTTCCCAGAAGATAGAGACAACCTGTCTACCACAAGACACCATACTTTACCTTCTTTAGATATCTTTATAAAATATTGTTTTTCGTATAACATGTTAATACCCATCGAAATCAGAAGTACACAATATTATGTCATATGCATTCATAGGTGTCTGAACATCTGAGACTCCAAGCCACAAGGTTCGTGAGCGCACCCCTTCCTGGCAACCATCACATACTTCAACTGCTCTCCCCTCTGAATTTTATCTCTTCAAGTACTGGGTACCTGAATACCAGCTTTGGGAAGCACATCTTTGCCAACAACCTACATGGAGAGGTAGCTATCATCAGTTCCTCTCAACCCTGCTCACTATGCTCCTTCGGTCTCATACTTCCCCTTTTTGAGAGGAATACATTGCACGGTACGTATGAATGCATGAATATTCAGAACATAACAAACATTCTAGTGTTGGGTACTGTTGCTGAACATTTGATATGACTGCTTAAATCTGCTAGTTCTGCAGCTGTTTGCATTATTTCTCTCAACAAATTTTTCTTATTCCCCTTTATCTGGATTCTCAGTATACCTTTCCAAACTTGGAGACATCTCACCGCTTTGTCAACAGATCTCTTTATAGCCATTTGTGTGGGTCATTGCCCAGACTGAGAGCTTTCCTTACAACAGGGCATAGAACCTAAGCCAGAGGCTCCTTCAGCACAGTAGTGAGAGTCAATGGAAAGATTTCTTCCTTACATTGTAGACTGAATTTGGGCCAAATTCACTAACATCGGTGCATGTTTCCCATCACATAGTTGAAGTTCTATATCATAAAACAGGATGAGAAGTTTCCACACTTTTTAAAAAAAAAAGTTCCCAAGCAACTCAGAGCATCCGTTTTTATTAACTGCTAGAAATCCTTTATTATCTGTGATTTACTTTTATGGCTTGAACACCATAAGGCCCACAGAGACAACATGGACTCTTCCTCAGTTTGCAACCCATAAGAGTCATGCCTCGGTTAAGTGGATAATACACTGAAAACTAAGGAACACTGCAGCACATCACAGACAATACAGCCAACCCACAGAATTCCCTGCTTGGGGATGGCATGAGAGTTAAAAGCAGATATGGCAGCCAGATGTAGAAGATAGCTGCAAAAACTAAAACTATAACATGTGTAGTGATGGCAACAGAAACAGATCAACATCTAATAAATACCGTTGTTTAACCAGCAGTAGGCAGCTGTGTATTACTGAACTCCTTCATCTGAAGCCATCAATACTCAAGATAACAGAGCAGACAAGGTAGCCAATATGGTATACTGTACATTTTTACATGGCTTGATTGAAAAGTACAATAAGAAAATGGGTGTGTGGGCATCAAACAAGTAGAACATTCACCAAGTGGTGGAAATATGTCTAAATAGCTTACTTGTCAGTCTAACCTACTTCATAGGGTTGCTGGCCTATTTCCCCCCTTTGATCCTCACTTCTTACACCACCGTGAGCTCCTTTGGAGGAGGACCATAAAGAAGTGTACAAGATTTTTCCCCCTAGCACCCTCCCAAGAGGTGTTTAATCGATGATAGTAAATCCCTTTTCAACATCAGTGTTGTTGGATAAGTAACCCTATATTTCTACAGATATAGCCTTAGTTCACACAAGATTTGGAAACATTCAACTGAACTTCACCTTTGTGCTTGGGAGTCTGACAACACTGGGAGCTGAAATCAGTTGACTGGTGTCACATTAGGCATGTGAATGGTCGATTGACTGACAGTGTCAACAACAGCACTGCAACCTGAATGCACAAATAGCTTTCCCATGGGAGGTATGGACATCCACGGTATTTCCAAGGTGGTCGGTTACAGCACGGCCTATTATTTTCCTCTTCTTCCGAGCATTACAGTGGCACCTCTCTATCTCACACAAGAAAAGCAATACAGGAGAAGGCTGACAAATTTATACTCACAGGCACAACCAGCTGTGAAACATTAGTGACATGCAGTGAAAGATCAGAATGTGCATGAGAAAAAATGGTCACTGTGAGTAGGCAAGGGCCAACCTTTATTTTACAGTCCTTGCTTCAAGCTGGTCTTACATCACAGCTTAATAGTCCAAATGTTCTTTATTTGACCTTCTACTTCAGAAAACCATACTCAAATGCCTCTTTCCTCAGCACATATGAATACTCCCTGTCGATTGATAGGCCAATTTTATATTCAGAAACACTGGAAAACCTAATAAGGTTTTGTCCATTAGTACTTGTAGACAGAATGATACAAATAATTATAAACAAAAGAAAGAAAAGGCATTGGTTTACTGGCTGGCAGAGTGGTAAACTGCAGTACTGAGGTCAAAAGCTATGCTCACGACCTGAGTTCAATCCCGACGGAAGTCGGTTTCAGGTAGCCGGCTCAAGGTTGACTCAGCCTTCCATCTTTCTGAGGTCAGTAAAATGACCTTGGTAAAGTGTAGATGACTGGAAAAGGAAATGGCAAACTACCCCATAAACAGTCTGCCTAGTAAACATCAGGATGAGACATCACCCCATGGGTCAGTAATAACCCAGTGCTTGCACAGGGGACTATCTTTACCTTTTTAATGTCATGAAGACATGAACCCCACTCTGAAAAGCTAGCTATTCAGCAGCCTTCTCATCTCTAGTTTCTCAGGGGGGTTGTGGGTAGAAAGGAGCTGGGCTTCTCAGGGATGCCAGCTTACTGGTGGACCAAACCCAACCAGGCAATGTCTTCTCCCTTTCAGGTTTCCAATTACACCTTTCCTGCCTAGACAAGTCAATTTCCTCAGCCATTGTTCTGGTGCCTAGCAAATCACCAGTTCAAAAAGGCATAACAGCAACTCTTAACTACCAAAGATAAGATAGGTCTATTGTGCTTATGATAGAAAATTAAGTAGCAACACCAGTCCTGCAATGGTTGACTGTATAATCTGGCAAGTCTCTTAAAGCGCAATCGATAGTCATTATGTGTCACTTATGCCTGTGGGATGCGGATTACAACCTACTGTTGTGTGATTCAGGCACAGCTTTGATATCACAGCTTTCCTTAACATAATTTGTACTTGCAAATGCACATTTGTATTTGTTAGTGAGTTAATCATAAGGGTATACAGTTTTCCAGTCACTCATAGATACTGCTATTGGTATATCACATGTAAGCTTTCCATTGTGAATAGAGACATACAAAACCCTGTCACTTATAACTGCACTTACAGTCAACACAAACATTACACAGTATGTCATAGGCTGGAATCTTGCTAGATTTCTGGCAGTGAAATAAATTCCACAATTGGAATATGACATAGAAGGGGGGGAGTAATTTAGGATGATCAGAGTATAAAACACATCCTTTAATCTACAATCAAACCCCTCTGGGCTGATCCTTGACTACCCTACCTAAAACCATACTCTCAGAAGAGTCAGGAAGTTGTTTTTTTCTACAATGAAACAGAACAAAAGTTATAACATGTAAAAACCAGTGAGTTGTCATGGTTAAGATTGTAGGACTAGTACCTGGGAGACGCAGGTTTGACTCCCCACCTGTGCCAAGGAAGCCCACTGGGTGACCTTGGACCAATCACGCTTTCTCAGCCTAACCTACCTCACAGGATTGTTGTAAAGCTAAAATGGAGGAGAGGAAAATTATGTAAGCTGCCTTGGGTTTCCATTGGGGGAAAAGGTGGGGTATAAATGAATAAAATAAAAAGGTTCATCTGTGAGATAGGGAGAGATGTTAGCCTTTATCCTCTCCTTTCCAACCAAAGATCTAACCCTTTGTCGGGGGTAATAGCATCACAGTGGACTTGTTTGCTTCACAGGAGTACATTGGATGATGGAGTGGGTAGGTAAGGGCACACTGGGCAGTAGTTACTTGAGAATCAGTATAAGAAGAGGAAGAGTTGGTTTTTATATACCGACTTTCTCTACCACTTAAGGGAGACTCAGACTGGCTTACAATCACCTTCCCTTCCCCTCCCCGCAACATACACCCTGAGAGTGTGTGACTAGCCCAAGGTCACCCAGCTGGCTTCGTGTGGAGGAGTGGGGGAACAAATCCAGTTCACCAGAGTAGTCTCCACCGCTCATGTGGAGGAGTGGGGAATCAAACTTGGTTTTCCAGATCAGAGTCCACCGCTCTTAACCACTACACCAAACTGGCTCTCTATAGCCTAACAATCATTAAGACCATGTAGTTGCCCAGGGAAACATGGAACTATCAAAGTTCTGGCTGTCACCACCAGATCTTCTACAGCCTGAGTTCAGACTGCCAGAGGAAAAGGATGCTCTTGTCTTGCTGGGTCGGATTTGTGACGAAATGGTAGACAGCTCTGTTCGTGAACTGCATCTAAGATACAATAGACTAATTTTTTTTCCTTCGGGCATCTAATTTCTTTCTATTACTACTATGCCAGATCTCAGAAATATGTACCTACAACTACTGTACATGCTCAGGAGGACATGCGCATGCATCTGTGTCACTGAGGCCTGCTTCCCACTTTGGTCCAAATTCAGAATGTGAAAGTCAAGCATAAGAGAGAAATCTCTCTTCCAACACCTCCCACGACTGTTTTAAAGGAACTGAAGGCTTAGACCTTAGCATGTTGTGTAAGAGGAATGATGCACACATATGTTAAGGGGCCTTTACATCAAGGCACGAAGGTCTGAAGCAGGTGCGCAAGTTAAATGAAGGCAGGAACTTAGCAGAATTATCAGAAACAGTCTATGAGCCAGAATCGGGGTATAAACATGTAATTAAAATATGGTACAAAAGACTAAAATGCCCACAGTATCAGCACACTGTCCCAACACCCACACAAAGCCTTTGGTTAACGTGTATTTCAAAGGATGGAAAGAGAGAGAAGGCAAAAAGGGACAGCAAGGAAAGCACAGAGCGATACCCCTGAGAGCTAGCATGGTGTAGTGGGTAAAAGTGGCAGTCTCTAATCTGAAGAACCGGGTTTGATTTCCCACTCCCCACATGAAGCCTGCTGGGTGACCTTGGGCCAGTCACAGTTCTCTCTGAACTCTCTCAGCCCCACCTACCTCACAAGGTTCCAGCTGTGGAGAGAGGAAGGGAATGTAAACTGCTCTGAGACTCCTTAATGAAGAGAAAAGTGGGGTATAAAAACCAACTCTTTTTCTTTTTCTGCATGTGAATGCAATACAGGGTGGCTCATCAACATTCATGTATCCTTATCTAACTGGACCTTGGACCTAATAAACCCAGAGATTTCGAGTTCCATGTGGGGTCACTTAACAACTTGTCGAAGTGGGAACCCAGGCAGTATTCCAACATTAATCCGAAGAGATCCAGAAAGGAAAGCCGGCGGAGCAACGCTGGATTTGGCAGGCAAGTTACAATGCAGGGTACAGCTGATGATGGTATGATGGAAGAGTTCCTGTTATGGGGGCCAAATAATACAAGGAAAAAAGGTTTGATTTCCCAAGGCTTGGAGCAAGGCAAGGAAAGCCAGACACAAACTTTCCAATTGGTCTAGGGAATGGCCTGAGGTAGGAAGCAGGTGTGACTAGCAGAGGAGCTTACAGTGAAAAGCTTTCCAAATAACAGAGGTGAGCCAGGTGCCAACTTTGGGATAGAAATAGTTACTCCACAGGCAGAAATCATCCGAATTCTTTTGTTAGGAAAGACCTTAGCACTGTGCTCAACAGTAACTTGACTAGCTTGAACGAAGGATAGTTGCAAAGCCAGCCATGCCTGATTCATCATTTTTTTTCCTGAGCTTTTCACTGACTCAGATTTTGTCTTCTCTGGGCATGTCAGCGGACCATTATTCCTTTATGGCTAGAACTAGATCATGGAAAACAGCCTGCTCCTGCTTTTTCTTCTGTGCTACTCACCTCTTTTGTCCTGCAAATGTCACCCTTCCCCCCCCCCAAAAAAAAACAGCTTCTAGACAAGGGTTGGCCTAAATGTTCTAAGTCTGGCAGAATACATGGGCTGGTAACAGGCCTAGAGACCGATGCCAACAAAACAGAGCCTGAAAGGTCATGGCAACAACACACACCATATGGTGGCTTCTCCTCCCTATGCGGGGAAGATACACTGGGTACTCGGCTACCCAAGCTTGTTCTTGAAGGCTACTGCTGCTCCTTTAACAACAAGATGTATGCCAATAGTGTATAACAGGCCCACCTTCTCCCTTCCCACAGATCTATCTACCCATCTCCTCTTTATTATTAAAGTTACAGGAACTAATTTCAGAACAGGAGTTGAGCATTTTGATTTAATGGAGCAAGTTTTAAAATATAAAAACCAAGAGGGCTAGAAGGAAGTATTTGACTCTTCATTTCTAAGCAACAACAATTTGCTGAATTATTTCGTGGCAGCTTTGAAGCCTTAATGCAGGCTCTAAGTAGTTGCACAAGAACAGAGGACACTTTTATACGACAATTTTAAACAGCAATCATCCTTCAGACAGAATGAAAAGAAGCGGGGGGGGGGGAAGGGAGACTGACCCTGCAAAATATTTTTGTAGCTCCAGTCTGCTCTGCCTATAGAAATTTACTACGGAACATTAATTCATACCAAAGCCTTAGTTCTCTCCACAGAGCTAACAGTGTGGAAAATATGGATTTAAAAATTAAAGATAATGTAAATAAATTTGCACACTAGACACCTGAAATCAGTATAATAGACTGAAAACCTCCATTACATGCCACATGTACAAACATTTCTAGCACTCCGTAAACGCTTTGGGACTGAGACAAGCGTGAGCTCTGCCAAGGCTTAAACAAATGCATGTTGAGTTCAAGTATCTGTTCTGCCCCCCCAAAAATAATTCTAAGTTCATGGTTTCCAAATGTCTGCTAGCAGATGCACATTTTTCCCCCAATTTAAAATTTCAGGAACATTTCTTAAAGTCAAACCAAACCAAACCCACCACATGCCATTGGCCGAGTCTAAATGCCCCCATCCCTAACTGCCCCCCAAGGTAACAAGTCACTTTTCTAATATCTAAGTTTCCCCCTCCCCCCCACTGGAGCTAATAGCAGGGAAAGGAACTTACACTGGTCAGATTGCATACAGAGCAACAGATTGACACCTCCTCCCCCTCTGAGGAACAGTCTCCTGTATCTCTGCAAAGCTGAGGAAAAGTGGTAAAACATGCGCGCACCAGCTAAAAATCGATTCATGAAGATGAGCTGTAGAACCCAGCATTTCCTTGATGCTGATGAGGCTAGCCATATCCCTTTTTTGGAGACTGTTCCCTGCCATTTGCTGTTATTACCCATAAATCTTCTACACCCATTATTCACATTTCATTTTTATGTGTCACTCGAAGTTTACCATTTGCTAAAGTTTTAGAATAATTTGCACATGCCATAATGAACAAAAAAGATAAACAGAGAGGGAAATGCGTTAACAAATTAATACCGAGTGATAAACGGAGACAGAAAGAAAGCAAATTGCAACTGATCTTCCTTCACCCCACCCAAAAGAATGCCATCAACCAAGAGAAGCCATATTGCAGCTTGCCAGAAGTCCTTGTACCCAAAAATGCTGCTCATCTGTAACACAACAGCTCATCAGAACATACAAATATAATCCAGACAGCACATTCTAAACCACACTTTTAAACAAGTCTCTTACCAGTCAGTCCTAAATACAACAACATCAGTTGTTAGACCATTAGATTAGGGAGGGAAATGTCAATTCAAATCCTTGCTCAGTGCAAAACTTACTGGGTGACCCTGGGCCAGTCATTCTCTCACTGCCTGATTTACCTTACAGGGTTGGTGTCAGGGCACAATGGAAGAGAAGAAAAAACTCTGTGCAATGCCTTGCATGCCTTTGAAGAAAAGTAAGATAAAAAAATATTATATAAAGTTGGTAGTCATGTTTGCAGAGGGAAGTACCTGGGAGGTTGGGGGGGGGAATGGAATTTCCCAGTAAAACAGCCATCATTTTCTCACTCCAGCCCACATCAAGTAAAGTGGCTACAGTTTTTGACAAATAATTTGGTAAGTTACCCTCATGAACATGCTCGTGTACAAGACAAGCCATCTACAGATAATGCTTGGGAGTATTAACAGGTGTAAGATCCCACTTGTTTTTTTTTCCTCGCCCTGCTTATTTTAAGAAACACGAACAAACCACATTCTGAAAGAGTTCATACCAAAGCTATTCCTTCAT
Source organism: Euleptes europaea (assembly GCF_029931775.1). NCBI lineage: Eukaryota > Metazoa > Chordata > Lepidosauria > Squamata > Sphaerodactylidae > Euleptes > Euleptes europaea. Next base: position 97,429,712 of record NC_079312.1, on the reverse strand, counting down.
ACTTTAATCTTGCCACTACTATGGGAAGTATCTGCAGCCAAGCCATCTACTGCTGGATCACAGAAATCATTTCTGCTTTATGCAAAACTCTGATGGTGAACCGACTACAGCAGTAATAGCCACACACGCACACACACACGGTTGTACAGAATTTTATAAATGGTTGTTTGAATGGCAATTTTCGCCATCCAGCATGATTTCAGGAACTCACTAGTACTACAGTCTGACCAACCAGTACATTTCCAATAAAGCCATTTTCCATTGTCCTATCAAAAAGAATTGTTTGTGGGCTTCCCAGAGGCACCTGGTTGGCCACTATGTGAACAGACTGCTGGACTTTATGGGCCTTGGTCTGATCTTAATTCTGCGGCATTGCAGATGGCTTACTCCACGATGAAGAGTTAATTTCTAGCCCAGGCAGCAATCTCTCACATATGCAAAAATGTACATGCTGCTATTATACTAATGGTGACGAGTTGGAAAAAATATGAGTATTTATTCTTTAACAATCATGCAATGTGTAAAAGGGCGAGATCAAAAGGAAAATTCTGAATAGATCACAGCAACTCACAAAGCATCACAAATCTAGCCATAATCTGATCCCAAAGTAGAAAGGTTCATAAATGAACCTCCACATCTATAGCTGAGAAGCCTCACAACTGCAATCCTGATATACACAGGCCCTGAATAGTCATGCCAGCTGCCCTCATTTTCGATAAGCAACACAGTGTATGCTAGTAGAGCCAAAAATAAGTCAAGGCATGCAAAACTTCCAAGCTGCTGTGTCAAGTAGGAAAGCACCATCATGTCATGTGGTAGCATGTTGATACCAGTAAACACAAGGTTTTGTCCCAAAGGAACCCCTATAAAGCAAAAGGGGGGAGTGTACATTATTAGGAGGCCTCCCCTTCAAAAAGGTGAAATGCAATTATAGACCCTTTAACACTGTGGTATCAAGTAAGCATAGAAATAACAGCAGAAAGGACATCTGAGCTGCAAAGCTCTCTCAGCAAGAGTACTGTAACTACGGAATTACTCCACATGCTCACCCCTCAGGGGTAGCCATGTTACAGCATAAACAGACTAACAAAAATTATGTTCAAGCATAAACTTTCATGGACCAGAGTCCACTCCTTCAGAGTCAATGAGTAAATCCCCACTGCACTATAATTTTATGGAGGAAGTATGAACACACACACCCCGCCAACACACACACACACAAGACAGCAGGGTCAAAGGGCCATAAAATACACAAAGTACAGGATGAAGTGTGCAATTCAAGTCTAATCAAGAAACAGCCTCCTAACATAAAACAGCTTTTACCAACAATAGGCCACCTAACAGAGACACAAATCCAGGTATCAAATCCTTTCAGTCCTTTGACCCTATTTTTTTAAAAAATACCTACTACCTGAATTGATAACATAGCAAAGATCCATTAATTGCGTAAGAAGTGGGCTCTAGCCCATAAATGTTTATGCTGGAATAAAGAGTTTTAGTCTTTAAGATGTCACAAGGCTTCTGTTTGTTTTTACGCACAATTGCCAGTATCTTCTAGGATCAAGAATGGCCCTGAAGATACCTAGTAAGTACTGAGGGGAAAGCCCTGCTGAATTCTGGGATTACACTGATAACACAACATACAGCGAGTCAAAATATGCAGAATCATTTGACCTTTTATGCCAATAAAGGTCTGATTTGATTTGAGTTATTTGACCAACCAGTCATTCTTACTGCATTTCTTTCATTACCTGCTGTAAAGGTAGTCCCCTGTGCAAGTACCAAGTCATTCCTGAGCCATGGGATGGCATCACATTCCAACGTTTACTAGGCAGACTGGTAAAGGTAAAGGTCCCCTGTGCAAGCACCTGGTCATTCCTGACCCATGGGGTGACGTCACATCCCGACATTTCCTAGGCAGACTTTTGTTTACGGGCTGGTTTGCCAGTGCCTTCCCCAGTCATCTTCCCTTTACCCCCAGCAAGCTGGGTACTCATTTTACTGACCTCGGAAGGATGGAAGGCTTGAGTCAACCTTGAGCCGGCTACCTGAAACCGACTTCCGTTGGGATCGAACTCAGGTCGTGAGCAGAGCTTGGACTGCAGTACTAAAGCTTACCACTCTGTGCCACGGGGTTCCTACTAGGTAGACTATACCCATGGAAAAACATCAGCATTACAATGACCACACAGACACACACACACACACAAGATTAATGAGAGATCACAGAAAGATCACAGAAAGCGAGCTGTAGATGTTCATACATTACCAGTGAGAGCCTGGCTCGGGGGCTGCGATTTGGCCTCCTCCCAAGTGGCAGTGGACCACACGGTTGGCTGCCGCCCACGTGGGTCCCAGCATACTGCCATCTCAGGCTGCGCCCAGCAGGCGGGTTGGGCGCAGGGTGTGATCAGCTGGCAGACGGGTCAGCTGATCCCTGGATCCCGCCCTCCATGCTTGCCAATGCCTAACGCTGTAATCAATAACATTGTGGCCTGTTTTCTCCAGCTAACGAGTACTAGTCTTACTTGGTAAGATCACGCCTTTCCGTCACCAGGGAGGGGCAGTCCCTGGGGATGGCCGTGCCCCCCTTCCCCCTCCATTCCGTTCCCCCCCCCCCAATAGGGCTGGGGCCGCAAAACACTGATCAGCTGAATATAAGAGCAAGAGCCCAGTAGCACCTTAAAGACTAATAAAATTTCTGGCAGGGTATGAGCTGAATATAGGCAGAGTCAACATACAAACACAAAGCAAAAAAGCTACAGTCAGCCTGGAGGAAACAAGAGCTATTACTTGGCACCTATACCTTTTTTGGGGGGGAGAATAACAGTTGCAACCCCTGCAACTTGTTTCCAGACAAACCAAGAAAAAGGTTATAAGAAGCAGTAGATACTATCCGTTAGTGTTGACAAAACTAGGCACCCACTGGTGGGACATGTGTATAGTTCGTGGTGGGAGAAAAGCAAGAGTCACATATTAATGAAACTCCAGCCCTGTATGCTGGTCACAAAGTATGCAGTCATATGTGAGGCAGAACTAGGCAAAAATTAGGCAGGGCATAAGAGGACTATGTACAGTAATGCCCCATGTGTGTTGTCATCCCACCCCATTAACAGTACCATTTGGTACCTTGATATGAACGGTCGTGTGCGCCTCTCTGTTTCTCTCTCCATGAAAATGTGTAGGATCAAACCTGAGCTACACCTTAATGACACCATAAAAAGCCAGATTCAAAACAAATTAACACAAAAGGGAGAGAGACTAGACCAGAGGTTCTGTTGCCCAGTATAGTTTGCTATCACCAAACTTACTTGAGGACCATGCTTCTCACCCAAATTCATATTTGTCAAGTGTAACAGGTTGAGATTCTGTTGGCTGTAATAGGCCAAAACTGTGCAGAGTTAAGGGTGCCCACTTAAGGGCAGAAGATCCGGATGTAAGATTAGGTTTATGCCTGCAAGGCTTCTGTTTCATCACTTTCAGCACATTCCTGAGATACGCTGGTGGCCTGCACCAAAGGCCTTTGGAGGCCGGTGAAGGCCTACGCCGGCGCAAGGGCCCACAGCGCAGGTGTCCAGGAGGCGTACGCTGGCATTTGCAGCCCCAGCACCGGCGTTCAGGGCCAGACGCTGGTCGCCGGCCACTGCCACGGCAGCCAACGTTGTCCCAGGAGGTGTTCCCGGGGCATCCCAGCGTCCTGGGAGGCAGTCCCAGGGTGTCACAGTGGCGGGCGAGGTTTCGTTGCCTCCTAAACCCGGTGCAGGCATTCCGGTCAGGAATGCGCTGTTAGCCTTCCGATCAAGTGTTCCAGGCAGGCATGCTTTTTCTCTGCCTTGTCAGATTCATGTCTTTCCCAAAATTATTTTGTAATATTGTTTATTTCAACAGGGCCAAGACCCTCCAAGCATCTTTTAAGACAATTAACCTTTTCAAATCAGTCATTCTTCCATGGATTTGAGGAAAAAAAGAAAAGGAAACCAAGACTGCAAACATTTGCACACTGGTCAACCTTACTCTGAACTACTGTACACAATTTGTGTTTCAAGAACATGAGCTGAAATTCTGCTGGAATTCTGAAGAGAAGGAGCAAGAGCTACATGGAGCATTAATAGTATCTGGGACCATGGCTGGGTAGTGCATTAAAGAGCATCTCTCTGGGGTTCTTTTAAACAGTTACTGAGGGCATCAGACAGCATTCAACACAACAGGTTCCCCAAGTACCCACTGAGAGAGCCAAACTTAGTAAAATAAAAGAAGTATAATTCTTCTGCTAAGATGACTACCTTAACAAGCAGGCGAAGGCAGAAACAGGAAATCTTCAACCCTGATTGCAATGGAACTTTTAGGTATGTACATAAAATGCCTGTTATCACAGTAGCCATAACACAACCATAACCTACAGCAAAATAATTGCAAACGGGGAATTCAACTCTGGCAAGGGCTAAAGATCAGTGAGAAACACAACTCCTTGAATCAAACAACCTAACCAGGAAACCCTCAGCACTCTTTGAGATGTATTCTACACACAAAGGCCTTTCATTTTCACACACAAAAGGTTGCTGGGTCAGACCAGGAAGAGAAAGCAATGACTTAGGTATGTTTGAACCACACACCCAAAACTGTGCATCGACGACTACTGCTAGTTGGCACAGTGTCGCCGCCCCTGCAATGCCATTCCTTATCTTCCCTCAACACTTTGCACTCAGTACATTCCCCGATCCACTCACATCTTTGCTGCCACAGGAAACAGAGGCACCAACTACGGAGCAAACTCCATCGCTCCACTCGTGCATAAGACCAATACACTGCCACATTGTCGACTGGCCTGTCCCTCTTCTCCTTGCTACATACACCCCAGCAGGTGAGGTGCGAGAACTCTCCTCCTACTGTCTGACAGGGGTCTTTCCTCTCGGTTTAAGTCACCCCAAGAGCCACCTCCCTTGTCCTCATGGCCCCTCGTGTGCAGAGTTCTGACAGGTCCTGGCAGCCCCCCCTGCCACTCACTTTTAAGCGCCGCGATGAGCGACTTGCCATCTTTGATGAGCTCCTTGATGAACTTGTTGGTCTTGTCCAGTTCGGCTTCATGGGATTTCAACCTCTCTCGGAACTGGGGACTGTCCAGACAGCAATCGCTAAACTCCAGGGCAGGTAGTCCCATGGTTTCCACGAGCCCCTCCAAAGCAAAGCCTTAGCACAAATAATAATAATAATAATAATAATCAGCTGGAACAGAAAGAGTCACAAATGGAACGTCCTCCCCCGAAAAAGACTTGTTTATAAAAATGCTATTAAAATCGAAAAGATGTTCAACAAAATGAAAAGATGCACCCACCGCGCCAGAAGCCTCCAGCGTCTCAAGGCTCCTAGAGGCAGGAAAGCGAAACAATTAATTACCAAAAAAAAAAAAAAAGCAGGTCAACGGAGTTAATGAGGCGCAGGACTTGCACTGGGAGCTGCTTCAGATGCCGGAGGGAGAGAACGGGAGCCGCTTGGAGGAGGGGGGCGGTGCTGCTGCTGTAGTAGCAAATGCCGCTGCCTGAGGACTGCTCATGGCGAGAGCGGCCAAGCACGCTGCAAAACTCAAGAACTGCCGTCGTTGCCGGAACCCTTTTCACCCCTGAGCCTGGTGAATGCTGCAACCGCTGCAACCGCTGCCTTTAAGGGGGGGGGGGATTAAGATTTAAAAAAAAAAAACAACCCTCCAGTCAAGGCAGCCGGCGAGGTCTCCCGCGGCCTCGCTCAGCACAGGCGCCACGCCGATCGGTTCAGCGCAGCCATCGCCGACGGCATCCGGGATCAATGGGGACACTCCGCTTCCCCATTGGAACGCTGGATATCATTTTCCGACCGCGCTGCCCATTGGAACGTCGTAAGGGAGTGTGCGTGTGTGTGTGTTTTTCCTCCCCCGAACGCAACCCCGCCCCTTGCGCCAGCCGGAGCCAATCAGCGGGCGGCCTGCTGGCGGGCCGAGGAGGAGGGAAGAGAGAAAGATGCCCTGAGATGACAGACCGGGGACGGCGGAGGGCGTGGCGAGAGTTATGTCAAACCGCATGGAGCGTCCCTCCCCCCTCGCTTGCCCGCCTTCTTAAAGGGACAGCCGCCGTCTCGGGAATGGCGGGGAGACGGCCGGGGCGAGGGTTGCTCGAGGGCATGCCTCGGAAGCCTGTTGACCCCCGCCTGAATGAAGGCGCCGAATCGTTGCTCCAGAGGGAAGGAACGGGGCCCGTGCGGCACGTTTGTGCCAGGGTTGCTTGCTTCGAGCGTGTCTTTAAAAAAAAGAAGGGGATTGATTCTGGCCACTGAACGCCACCCCCACCCCCCTTGTCTCACCCTGCGAGAATTCTCCCGAATGGGAATCAGCTTGCTGAAGAATTGCAGCCTGCACGTGGCGGTGTTTATTTTTGCAAGAAGGCAGACGTTGAACAGGGGAAGCGTCTCCCTTGCTGGGATGGGCATTGCTTTCTCTCCCCCCCCTCCCCCCGCCACGAAATGTTGCTTGTCACGCCTGAGAAGAGCAGGGTGTAAAAGTCAGCCCGTGTGAATGCTCGAGATCCTTTTTGCACTTCGTTTCCATTTCTGTAAAACCTGTTGTCTCCGATCTTCATTCTTTTGCACGGGGCGCTTGATGCGAAGTTATTACTATTTATTTTGGCTTGACAGGTGCCAGAAGGTCGTGCCCAGTCTAAAATAGCCTCTTGGCTAAACAAGAGCAGCCCAGGATGTGTGTGTGTGTGTTTTTAGGTTAGGCTGGCTAAAAACAACCAGATGGCTACTGTATTTCCATGGCTTTTATTAGGATTAGTGTATCTGAAGGGGTTACAGAGGGTTAATTTTATTATATTTTATTCAGCTGGAAGAGACTGGAACTCTGTGTACATTAGAACTACACCAGCCTTCACTATTGCCACATCTTAAGGGGAAACATAGGTAATAAATTTCTAATAACAATTCTACAAGGTTGTTGTTGTGTGTTTTTTATACTCTCTTTATACTCCCAACTGTGTTCAGGATTATCTCTTTCAAATTAAATAAATACTATGAAATGAAGGAATTAGTCTTTTCACCCTTTGAATTAGGCAAGAGAAGTCAGCATTCCTTCAAAACAAATTCAGTTAATACCTTCAAACTTTCAGTTACATGCTACCAAAGGTCTTAGGTATTTTAGGTACAGGTATTTTAATTTGGGAACTTATTTTCAATTGTCTGTGATCTGTTTTTATGCTCTGCTGGGAGATTATTGCTTGATTGTAATTAATACCTTTTAATGTTTTGTTTTTATTATTTTTAATTATGTACGCTGCCTCAGACAGGTTCCTGGAGAGGGGGCATACAATTTTTGAAATAAATAAAGGTTTTGACCAAGTAGCATGTTGTAAAGTATGTCACAGTAACATCTCATTTTCTCTCCTGGTTTTAAGACCGTATGAATATCTCTTGATCCCAATCTTACAACTAGATCTGATCCTCTGGCCAGAGTTATGTTTGAACAAAGAGAACGGGTTTTATGCAAGGGTCCTTATTCTTTTGTACCAATATGTCTAGAGATGTAACATAATGAATAAGTTAAAGAAATGTGATCCACACGGCTACAGCAATCCAGCTATTTCATTCAAGGTTTTATGCGGCTTACAAGGGCCAGAAAAAGAGCATTGGGGGTGGGGAATGACAACTGTAGCTGTTATTTATTGTTTAGGAAATGTATATGATGCCTCTCCAGAGTCCTGCTGAACCCCATAAACTCAAAATCAGAACTACCCCTTACAGCAGTGCAACACTGCGCACAGAAAACATGAGCAAGAACTTAAAGCGTAACAGTACAGTCAGTGGCCTGAGTGCCCCATAACAAAAAATTGTAACAAAGAATAAGTACAGAAGATGTCCTGCAGATAGGGCTGCCAATCTCCAGGTGGTGGCTGGAGATCTCCCACTATTACAACTGCTCTCCAGCCAATAGAGATCAGATCACCTGGAGAAAATGGCTGCTTTGGCAATTGGACTCTATGGTATTTTTTAAAAAAAAATTATTGAGTTTTTTTTAACAAACAAATACAATATAAAAAGCAATATAAAAAACAAAAAAACACATAAACAAAAAAGAAATACATTACTGAAAAAAGAGAAGTATAAAAGGGTATTTATACCACATCAATATTCAGTACAATTATCAATCAAAATATTCAAAAATGGCATTGAAGTCCCTCACCTCTCCAAACCTGGCCCTCCTCAGGCTCCACCCCAAAAATCTCCAGATATTTCCCAACCCACAGCTGGCGGCCCTACCCACAGACTACCCTTATGCATAAACTTGACTTTTAAATAGGATATCATTGGGTACCATCAAATAACACTGCTGGAGTCAGTATTACTGCACTGAGAATACACAAAAAACAAGTCCCACTTTAGCACAAGTAGGCCAGTGAGTGTGAGACAGAATTTATGCAGTAACAGGATTGTAATCATTATCATCAACCCCTGCAAGGACATAAGTCCATAGTAACCAAAAAGGTTGTGACATATGAGAATAGTACCATGGTTAACAGAGCACACACATTGAGATTCGTGGCATGAGACCATGGCTTGTTCAGCTCCCAGCTATATACCTAGCAGGAAATAAGAGTAAAGTAATACAGATGTCATAGCTCAGGACACCAATGCAGCCATCTCTACAGTTGCAGCAGTAGACAAAAAAGCAGCCCACATGCATAAGGAAGGGGCCAACAATGTGCAAAGCATGTGCCCTACCCCTGCACTGAGCAGTATGGCCAAAAACTTAGGCTGAGCCAGCCCAGGGGAGTTTGATGCCCTGGAGTGAATGATGACGGTGGAGCCATCCCATTCAACAGAGAAAAATGAAGTCTAGCAATATATTTTTTAAGAAATAGAGAAAAGAAATTCACTTCTATGTAATTTGGCACCCCTTGAAGCCTGGTACCCTAGGTTGCTGCCTAGTTTGCCTATATGGTCAGGCTGGCCCTGTTTTAAGGAATGTCTAAAAATATAAAGACTGAGAAAGGTAGCATCTCTTATGTCAGTATTATTGGAATTCAAAGGCAAAACTGGAATAAAAATTCTGGCTGCCATGGCTGCTCGTGGTCACTGCTTACAGAGTATATCGGTTGGCAGTCTAATTAGGAGTTGCCTGGATTCTCTCAGAGGCAAATTACTTCTTGTGTGAAGAAAAGCAACTTCAGGAACAGCCCAAATCTGTTTTTCTGCTTAATTTGCAGACAGGGTTCCAGGCATATATTCACTTGCATTTTGATTGGAGAGGAGGAAGCAGACAAAGAATAATCAGAAGAACAATAGCAGTTGGTGGAAAGAGTAAAGCACTCCCACCTCTCCCAGCTTTTTCACTCAAGACAGGCCCCCTTCCAAAGCTGCTTTTTTTTTCAGAATAAGTGACAATCTAATGTGCAGTTTACCCTTATTAATGTAATGTTTAAAAATATCACACATGCATTTAACTTTGAACTGCATGATGCAAATCGGCTGAAAGCAAGCTTGGCACTTAGAGAGAAAAGTGGAGCTGTTTACCAGAGTAGAATTTGACCCGATGTCTTCCACTTTGCATTGCAGTACTACAAACCACTGGCCCCCCAACATGAGGATTGACAGCACAGAACAGATAGGTATACCCAGTTCTTAAAGACCTTGTTGTTCACTGGCTGAGCAAGGGTGTGTATAATGGTACATTAGCTAGAAAATCATAAAGTGTTGCCTTTTAATAGTGGATCCCAATCAAATAGTTGTGGATAAATTCAGCTATCCCACTGCTGTTATCACTTATAATAAAACTTAGGTTTGCAGCACATAAGAAAAAAGAGCTCTAGAAAATACAGACAATGCAATCAAAATATATGGAGAGAGATAAATTGCAGCTTTACAGATTTTTTACAGAAGGCACCTAACTTAGCTATGTTGTTATTAGATCCAGCAACACCAGCCGCTAAGGTTGCCAGGTCCCTCTTCACCACCGGCAGGAAGTTTCTGGGGTGGGGACTGAGGAGGGCGGGGTTTGGGGAGGGGAGGGGCTTCAATGCCATAGAGTCCAATTGTCAAAGCGGCCATTTTCTCCAGTGAACTGATCTCTATCAGCTGGAGATCAGTTGTATTTGCAGGAGATCTCCAGCTAGTACCTGGAGGTTGGCAATCCTATCAGCCAAACTACCACAGACCCTTTTACTAACGTACAGATGTCAGTACTTGCTAGCAATTCCTTCTGCTGCTTTTATATCAACCCAAAGTGGGCAGTGTCTGCATAAGAAAGTGAATGAACAAAATCATAAACAATGAAATATGCAGAAATCCATTTGTCACAAAAGAACCTTAACCTTCATCAGCGGCCATCTTAAATTGGTCAGGCAAATTCATTTTGTCTAAAGGCCAAAGCCTTTCCTCTTCTCTGAAAACCTGCTTGCTGACATGTGAAATGTGGAATTTCCTGTGTCTGATACTCTTGGCAGTCCTTTTTGTTAAGTGTTAAGGCTACTGGAAGAATCTTCCTGCTTTTGATAAGTATAAATAACCTTACTCCATCAACTGGATAGCCTAGCTGTACGAGGTGCTGGTTTGGAATTGTCTTCCTGCACCTTACTCATATTGAATGGCTGTCTTAATTCTCTCTTTTCACTAGCTAGAACACTGGTTCCCAACCAGGGGTCCATGGACCCCCAGGGGTCCGCGAGAACTAAATTAAGGTCCGCGAAACAAAGTTATAAACCCTTAATAAATTAATATTTTCAATTAAAAGTTCTCTATTATAAAAATATATATTCAAATATTATTCTAAGCTTAATGTTTAACTAACAGTTATGATTAAAGTTTATTTTCAAATTCTCAGAATTTTTATTTTGAACCTTGGGGTCCTTGCACTGAACAAAAAAGTCCTTGTGGTCCCTGGTCAAAAAAAGGTTGGGAACCACTGAGCTAGAAGGACACACTTGCCAACAAGTCCCGACTGTAACACTGCAATCCCCTGAGCTCTTTAAATTGGGCTATCTTGTTCATTAGGGAGGTTGAGTGTTGAGTAGATATATCTGGAGATTTTTAGGTAACACAGCTGATCCTGGTAACATAGCTGATCTTCCTGCTTTGTTTGGAGGAGGCTGTGCAGCCTGAAGTTATCTTGGACATTATTTCTGCAACTCATGTCAGCTACAGAACCTTGCTTGAGTTGACATCAGTCAGAGTCAGGATGTTGCTCCCCATTTTGTCAACTGTCTTGTAGGAGTAGGATTGCCAACCTCCTGGTAATACACTATAAAACCAACAGTGAAGTAGCTAACAAATTACAAAATACAACACCCAGCAGAGCAATACAATAAACAGTCTATTACAACGTGTGACATGTAAGGCAATATAATCCAAGGTATAGAAACAAATACAGAAAACCCAGAATAAGGTTCTAACAACAATACTTATACAAACCGCTGGAAAGGAGTCCAAATGTATCCAAGTCAGGGCAGACTTCAGTGGCAGTTGCGAGCATGCGCAGCCAATCCAAATGCCGCTCAATGGAATAGTCCAACTCATGAGCCAGGGGGAGCAAGGATAGGCTGGCTCGACCAGGTTACCAGACTCCTGCCGGTAAATGTAACCTCCTGATAATAGCTGAAGATCTGCTATTACAACTGATCTCCTGCCAATAGAAATCACCTGGAGAAAATGGCCACTTTGGCAATTGGACTCTATGGCATTGAAGTCTCTCCCCTCCCCAAACCCCGCCCTCCTCAGGCTCTGCCCCAAAAACCTCCCACCGGTGGAGAAGAGGGACCCGGCAACCCTATGTAGAAGCCTTTTTGTTTAGTTAATGTTTGTTCTTCAGTGACCTTAAGGGCAGCAATTGGATGTCCAGTAACAATGAAATCCATTTGTCACAAAGAGAACCTCAACCTTCATCGGTGGCCATGACAGATAACAACAGCATGGCAGATAACAGGTCTCCAGCCTCCGGGTGCATGAAAAGCATTTTTCAGCTTGATCACCTGCAGTTCTCAATAGGCTACCATCCCTTGCCTCCAAATCATAAAAAAGAAACTCATACTCTATCACCAGCTGGTTCTTCTAAGACAACCAACATATTAAAATATTCCTGTAAGATCCCCCAGAATTAACAGGGAACAGACTAGGGTTGCCAACCTCCAGGTGGTGGGTGGGGTTCTCCCACTATAACAACTGATCTCCAGGCGACCAAGATCAGTTCCCTTGGAGGAAACGGCCACTTTGGCAGTTGAACTCTATGGCATTGAAGCCCTTCCCTTCTCCAAACCCCAACCTCCTCAGGCTCCACCCCCAAAATCTCCAGGTATTTCCCAACCTGGAGCTGGCAACCTTAACTAGAATGTGCCTAATTCTCTCTCGCATCCACTTACTGCAAGGGAAGATCTGTGGGGATGGGCAAGCAGTCTTTCATAGATGTTTGTCTGCCATTACGGATCTTCTGACTAACTACAGGACTAAAATTTGTCTGCTATTATAGATCTAACTAACTAAACCTTCAATCCTGTCAGAGTTTTCCTGACTGCAAGTGTGGAAACCACTGTAATAAATGACAGAACTCATTTCCCTTCTTAGCAAAGTGCTGGTGTCTGTTTCAGCCATGAGGGAAGGAATATTTGGTGACAACAAGTAGGCAGGCATGGGAACAAGAGGCAGAAAAGGGGGCAAGTGGCCCCAGTTTTAGGCTGGTTAGAAAGAAAGAGAAGCCATTCAGGATGCAGGTAAATAACGGATAGGGTATCCTGTTGTGGGATGGGATGCAGGCTCTGTTGAAATTTTCCAAACCGTAATGCCCACCAGACTCAATGAGGAGACTTCATAAGATAATTGATTTTTTTTTTAAATCAGCCTTAGGTACTTTTAATATCAAAATACCTAAAGCCAAAGTTTCTTAGCTGCCCCTCCCATATATGTTTGTTTACAGCAACATTTTGGTTGGAAATGATTGATGCGAAATCTATATATCAAAGCATCTTAAACTGTGGGTTGCGACCCCATATGGGGTCGGGTAACTAAATGTGGGGGGGGGGGTCGTGAAAAATTAGGCAACAGTATGCAAATTACTATGCAAATTTGCTTTAGTCTTTAATAAATGGTAAACTTATATGTATAACAAAGAATTGTTTTAAAATAAATTTCTTTTTTATTATCAGTAAATGTTTGATTTGTATACCTATTTTATATACCTATATACCCAGGGTCACGTAAACATTTCTTGGGTGAAAAGGGGTTGTGAGTGGCAAATATTTTAAAAGCCCTGCTATATATTGGGGAGAGTAGAGGGAGCAAACCTTAACTCTCTAGAGACCCCTTCTGTCTGGTCCAGGAATGACACTAACGGGCTGCAGAATCCATGGATACTGCTTGGCTTTAAATTATTTTTAAAAGCCATTTTACCATTAGTGGTGGAAATTATAGAAAACTTAATCCTAAAGTATATATTGGACAGTTTGCAAACCTATCTATTGTTCCCTGTTGAGTGTATACTTGGCAGCAAACCTGGGTTTACTGTAGTGTGGTGAGTGAAATAGCCATAGCCAGATCGCCCTCGCTTCTCGGCCTTTTGGCTAAGATCAAGTGTAGAAATAGCCATAGAAAAAGCCCTTCCTGTCTGTGAAGGGGTCATGGATTCTGTGTTTCATGGTGGGAGCAATTGCTCTTGAAGAGCCTCAGTTGCACAGTCTCCAATGGGCGTTACAACCACAACTATTTATTAACTGTTGAGCAATAATAATAGGTCTCATGAAATGTCTACCATACTGGAGGCCAAACCACATGTTATGTTGGAGGTTTATGAACAGAACTCTTCTTACTTGACCCTGGGGATGAAGTGGTTAACTCTTCCCCCACGTGGAATTCACTGTTTCTCAGAGCTTTTTGTGTATAAAAAGGTGCCAGTATTCATATATAAGATTGTGCCTATTTCTGCCAATTTCCCACTCAGGACTTGTGAGAACCCCTCCAAAAGGTGCTGTCCGGGATGCCAGCTGATACAAGGGCCAGAGGCAGGTAGCATAATCTGAAAGCCAGTTCAAGGTCAGGCACCATTGTATTCCAATCCAATTCCTAAGCGTCAATATCCGAGAGGCAATCCAAATTCAGGGTCAGGTCCAGTTCCGAGGTCAGGGTAACGGCAGTCCAGAGAAGTTTAGGGGACCAAGAAGCACACAATGCAGTTGTGACTAGCTGCTTCCACACAAAGTTTTTTTTTTTGCTTCCTGCTTAAATCTTGTTCAGGTAGGAGGCCTGCTGTTGCTCATTAAGCAAGCCCGGTGGAGCACACCAATCTTCATTATCACCGATGGCTAGTGTTCTATGCTGGCTCACTAACCTCTTGCTTCGCCTTTGGTCTTGCATTGCTACTCTGAGCCTTGCCGCCTGCATTCCAGAGGCTTTGGTGACCCGTTTGATCTGCCCGGTGAGGCACTGGCTGTGCCTGGGCCACAGGCATAGCTGAATCTCCTGAGCCAAAAGGCTGAGAACACAGTGGGGTCTCTTCGGCCTGCAGCTGCTCTCCTGCTTCTTGCTGCTCTGCAGCCCACTACTGCTCCTCCCTTCCCAGCCTGCATTCTGCCTCCATCTCTTCCTCATCTGAGGACGTCTCTGCAGGCTGACCTATGACAGGTGCCGGTACTCAATACAGATGACTACCACAACAAAAAAGCCCCTACTATTTCCCTTGTCAAAAGTACCCCCCACGGTACTTTAAAGTACAATCTGAGTATCTGCCTCTTTTTTTTTTTTTTTTTTTTTTTGCATTATTGGAACTTAAATCAGTTAGGGGGGCATATTTAGCTAGGGATATGGCATTGTAGGATAAAGATTTTTTATATATATATAATTTTTTTATTGCTTTTTTATAATAAATCCAAAAAAAAGAAAAGAAAAAGATATACATATAAAAGAAAAAGAAAACATATACATACATAGAGCGTATGTTATCTGTTAATACATTAATACATTGTTATACATATAAGAATATATAATACGCCCTACATCAAAATGCCACCCCCCACCACGGTGCCCTTCACCAATGGACTTCCGATGGAGTGTTGTGACATTATTTTAAAAAATCACATTGTTATAAGTTCGATAGAATCACATTGTACTATAATTCATTAACTATATTTTTAAAATCCGTTTTTGCCGATTTATCCCAGTATGCAGCGGCCTTTGACCATGTTGTTTTAAATTCCTCCATATCTTTCCCATGTAGAGATACTGTAATTTTGGCCATCCGCATATAGATCCATAATTTTTCTCGCCACTCTTTAATTGAAGGTTTATTTGTTTGCTTCCATTTTTTAGCAATTGTAATCCTTGCTGCTGCAAAACTAAACATAAACTGCCAATTAACATTATCAAAAGCTTTTTCAGCGTCCAAAAATATCAAGGCTATTGGTGTCGTATCTTGTTCCACATATTCTAGAAGATCTATTACTACCCTTACATTCTGACTAATCAATCTTCCTGGTAAAAATCCAGCCTGATCATCATGAATTACTTGATTCAATACTCTTTTTAATCTATTAGCTAAAATTGCTACAAATAATTTATAATCAATATTTAATAATGAAATCGGTCTGTAATTTTTAACTTCCAATGTGTCAGAATTTACCTTTGGTATTAATGCTATATTTGCTTGCTTCCAAGTTTGAGGGATAATACCTTTTATCATCCCTAAATTCATCACTTCCAAAAGATAAGGGGTTAATTGCTCTTTAAATATTTTATAATAATATGCTGTAAAACCGTCTGGTCCGGGAGATTTATTCAGTTTACTTTTATTTATTACTTGTTCCAGTTCATCCTTGGAGAATCTAAAACTTCTTTATTTTCCTGTGTAATTTTTCCCCAGTCCCAGTTAGTAAGATACCCTTCCATTTCTGCCTCTGAGACTGGTTTTTTTTTTTGTATAAATCTGTATAAAATCTCACAAATGTATCTACTATCTCCTCTTTAACTCTTGTTATCTTACCCTTCCTTCTGATTTGAGTTATTGGTATTTTTTTTTATCATTTGATTTAAGTTGCCAAGCTAGCATTTTACCTGTTTTATTAGCATGTTCAAAGATAAAGAGTTAAACCCATGCCCAAGTGCCTTGGCACAGATGAAGCTTCCCCGCACCTGCTTTTATGAGCCATTTTATGGGCCAAACAACTTATCCAGTCATAGGACTCCAGTATCTGGTATAGTTTGGCCCTGTATTTTCTGAATAACCTAGCACAGTTCTACATTAGGGTTGTGCAATATATATATATATATATCTCGGGTTTATTGGGCCTGGTTTTCTTTTCTTTTTTGTAAGCCTGGAAAAAGTCGAATACCCATACTGATAAATATGGGTATTCGGCTTATTTCCAGGTTTACCGAAAAAATTCGGGTCCATTATAGTCTATAATGGGGATTTTTTTCGAAGCTCCTGCGGGGGCATTTTTGGAGATAGAGTCACCAAAGGGACTCTACTTAGATGGTCACTGAAGTTTAGTGGGGGGGGGGAGGAGGAGGAGGAGGAGGAGAAGAAGAAGAAGAAGAAGAAGAAGAAGAAGAAGAAGAAGAAGAAGAGGAGGAGGAGGAGGAGGAGGAGGAGGAGGAGGAGGAGGAGGAGCTGGTTTTTATATGCTGACTTTCTTTGCCACTTAAGGGAGACTCAAACCAGTTTACAATCACCTTCCCTTCCCTTCCCTTCTCCTCCCAACAGACACCTGTGAGGTGGGTGAGGCTGAGTGTGTGTGACTTGCCCAAGTCACCCAGCTGGCTTCATGCGTAGGAGTGGGGAAACCAACCTGGTTTACCAGATTAGCCTCCGCCGCTCATGTGGAGGAGTGGGGAATCAAACCCAGTTGTCCAGATCAGACTCCACCGCTCCAAACCACCGCTCTTAACCACTACACCACGCTGGCTCTCCAAAGGGGTCACTTCCATCCTCCACGCATTTGTGAGCAGAGCTGTCTATCAGTTTTCAGGTTCAGAAGTTCAGCGTTGCCGAGGCCTGGCAGAAAGAGCCGATTGGCAGGCTGGCACCTCAAAGTCTGGGGCTCCCTTCGTATCTGGGGTGCATAGCATCATGTCCATGCAGATTAGCTTCCAAACTGAGGGGAAAGGCTTAAATGCAAGAAAAATAAGACACGGTACCATTTAGTCAGTTCTATAGTTTTCTCTTGATTACTCTCAAGTATTCATTTATCCTCTGCCACAATCTTTTGTTTCCTGAAAAGACCCAATTATATGCTATGGGACAAAAACAGTATCACTAACCTGGCTTTAGAACCAGTGAGGTGTCTCTGATCCTGGATACCAGCTGAACTGCAACAGACTCCCAACACACACTGGATCCTTCCTTCTTTTATCTGATTTCATCGCAGAATAGGACAGGCAATCTTTGCTCTCCCCCTGATCGATCCTCCCCCATTTTCCAAACCACTATTCCCTATTTTCCACACTTTTAGGTCAAAGATTAACTCCTGCTCCAAATTGGAGTAGCCCTGCTCAATATTTGTAAGTTGTTGCTATATTAATTGGGATAAGGAATGTGTCTGTGCTTTGGTTTAGCACTGCAAGTATTTATTTAGGATAAGCCCCATTGTACCAGATCCCTCAATAAACTCTATATTCCTTTTGAATGAGGTCTCTGTCATTGTTTTCCTACTGGAGACTTGCTACTCACAGCCACCTCTTTAGGTAAAAGATCTCAGTTTGCTGGGCCCTGCACAAACACACAAGCTAATTCCCCATGTTAATCTGAATGTGTGTTCACATGTTCGTGGGGGCGCATGTAACACAGCCTCCTGTCTGAGCTCAGTTAATGACCTTCAGTTTGCCTTGTGCATATTGGTTACAACATGACCCTGCTCTCCGTTCTCAGAACTTAGATAAAGGAATATTCTTTTTTTAGTTTTCTCTTGTTTGGTCGTCCCGTCCCCCCCACCCTGCACCTCCCTTCCACACACGCACAGTGTGCTTCCAGTGCAGAAATTCTAATCCTTTGGCTTGGCTCCACCTGACTCAAATGTACATCTGCAACAATTTAGTTCTAATAGAGTTGATTTGCTAACCTAGTTGTGGCTGACTGCAGCTGGGCTTCAAGTGTCTGACTGTGCTGGGACATAATATAGAACAGTTCCATTTCAACCAGATCACCATGGAGTAGAGCAAGCCGTTTCCCAGAATTAGTTAGAACTCAAACACTGTTCAAAGATGAAAAAGTGTATGGACTAAGGTTGCCATCTTTAGTCTGACAAGACAGATGTTGGATAAGTAATTGTCTGACAGGTGAAACTTTTCCAAGGATGGAAAAACAGTGAAAAAGGGCAACACCTGTTGATTTAAAAAAAAAAAAAACCCCAGAAATGCAGCTGTTAAAAACACAACAACTCTGCCAGCAAAGTGAGACAACTCAATTTTGGGAAGTTAGGGAAAACCCAAACAAAATAAAATGTTGGCCTACTATGGGAGCTGCTGCGGCCACTTTCAGCATTATTAATTTTGAAAGTACATGAAAAATGAGAGAAAATCAGTGAACATACACACACATAAAGCTGCCTTATACTAAATCAGACCCTTGGTCCCACTGGAGCAGTATTGTCTACTCAGACTGGTAGAAGGTCTCCCACATTTCAGGCAGAGGCCTTTCACATAATTTACAATCTGATCCCTAGCTGGAAATGTTGGGGATCGAACTAGGGACCTTCTGCATGCTAAGCAGATGCTCTACTACTGAGCCACAGCCCCCCTCCCACAATGTTATGTGTTAGCATGAGATGAAAGGCTCTTTAAATGATGTGCCTCATATTAATTTCTGATCCTTCTAGCATTACAAAAGCAGAACTCAACGTACACTGGATGTGGCATCTCACCCTTCCACTGAAAAAGTGTTCTCATCCAGCAAGCCAACCATATCTATAGAGAGAGCAAAGAGAGATACCTGTGCTGAAACCCCTCCGCTTGACTTCTGTGTCAGGGAATGTCTTCTAGCCGCAACTAGGGATGCTGTGAATTTCACATCGACCATGTTCGACAGGCAAACATATTATGTTTGAAGGTGTTGGTGAGACATGAGCCAGTCACCTGGTCTGTTTGGGCAGAATGGCTGTGAACACTTTTCAACAGGGGCAGAAAGGTCCTATCAGGGTTGCTAGCTACAACCAAATGGTTCATCGCTATTCTTTACCAGCTAGTTCTCAGGGTATAACCCCAGACGGATCTAAACTCTATGCCTGGGTTTACAACCTTGATGCTACGTTTGACAGGTATGCCATATCCAGCTCCAAATTTTCCCCAGTGCTTGGGTTGATCAAAAAGGATTACAGCAGAGCCTCTTATCTTTCTATTGCCAGCTTTCATAAACTTAGAGTATCTTTCACAGACATCTGCTTCCAAACTGTGCCAACAGCCTTACGTACGAAAACCTGTTGCCCAGCCCTTCACCCCTGTGGAGCCTTCTGGGAGCCTAGATTTCTCGTAGCCAGCCTCGGTCCAGGTCTAGCAGCAGAGAAATCATTTTTCTTCTAGCTGATGAAGACCCACAGGTCACTCACATGGATTCATTGTTTGCATTGGCTGCTATGAAAATTCAAGCTGAAGTTGTGCTAATTTGTCACTGATTTGTGTTTTTGCTCCTTATTAATTTTTATTTAATCTGTTTTATAATTGTTCTCTCATTAATTTTTAACTAAGATTGAAGTGGCCTCTAGCCATATGCAACAAATTTTACTACTGCTACTATTACCTGGCTAATAGGTTTGCTTCGGGGGTTTCTCCCCAAAACTGAGCATACACAAATAGGCTGCCAGTCCAAACAGATTGGCAGCCATTACAATTGCTAAGGACCGCATGGATTAACTCTGAACGGTATAATTTTTAAAAAACACAACATATATTTTATTACTAATTTATATAATTGGTGGCTGAATTAACTGTCTCTGGCTGCCAACATTTTCTCTTCTGTGCCTTCAGAGAGCTTTTTAAAAAAATAGTAATTGCTATTGCAAACATATTCTATCGATCTATTCCCATGATTTCTGAGTTCCCAGCTTTCATTTTATGTAAGTCTCTAGTCCTTTTCTTTGCAGACTTATAAGAGAAATTGTGTACCCTACTTTTCAACTAATAACTCTGCAAAGAAAAGGGCTAGAGGCCTATTTCTTTAAAAAAACAAACTGAAAGCTGGATCATCACAATAGACCAATAGAAGGATTAGTGCACATCTTTGCAAACGCAATCACTGATTTAAAAAAAATACTCATAAACACCTTTGGTGGCACAGCAGGGAAAATAGCAGCCACGGCTACAGAAAAACACTATTATTCTGAACAGCACTGTTAGAAGGAATACAGTGAAACCACAAACGGGCTGAAAAACATTTGAACCAATCATCTGAAAATCAGCTCCCTGTTTCCAGCCAGCAAACAAGACATGAGCCAAACTGGTGGGTGTTCAAGTATCCCAAGTTGCTACCATTAGCAATAGAATTGGCTGGTATCTGAGAACATGGTGGAAGCTGAGTTTTTCTAAGCCAGATGTCAGTATCCTTTTCTAACCACAAGAGAATAAGGCAATAAATTGCCAGTCAATTTAAAGGCGTTAATAAGGTGCTAATGAATGATAGCTAATGAATTACCAGTGGAATCAAGTAGAATTTTTAAACAGATTATCAGACAAATAGATGTTGATTGGCATTATTATTGATATATGAAATGGATTACAAAGTGTTTGATAATAAACCCACGTAGGACATTCTGAACTAGTAAGAGCCAATAGTGCTGATATTGATAAAGTTAAATTAATTAACTATGATACATACTGAATAGTACGAGAATGAGTAATAGACAATGTTTTATTTAATATGTCTCAACTATTCGTTAAGTAATTTCTGGGCTTTCAAACGGTATAACATACTTTCAATGTGTAACAGGTAGATAGTCTGAATGATTTTCATATTTTTACAATTACATTTTTAGATAAACTATACAGTATTTGATCGATACTCAGGCTTGTTATATGATATTGTACTCGACTAAGCTTATTTTTCTATTGGATCTGCTATATTGTTTTTGTATATCAAACGGTTTTTACCCTTCCCTTTTTTTTCCTTTTTGTATCCCCTTAATTATAAAAATAAACTTTATAAAAAAAATTAATCAACTAGATTAAATTCAGTCTCTCCAACACATATTCCTGTCTTCCCTTTTTCTTGCATGTTATTGAACTAATATGAACTAAAGCAGGGGTCCCAATGTGATACCTTTCCTAACAACATAAGAAAAGCCCTGCTAGATCAGACCAAGGCCCATCAAGTCCAGCAGTCTGTTCACACAGTGGCCAACCGGGTGCCTCTAGGAAGCCCACAAACAAGACGACTGCAGCAGCAGCATCCTGCCTGTGTTTCACAGCTCCTCATATAATAGGAATGCTCCTCTGATACTAGTGCCTGGCACCTGCCAAGTGTTTTTAGAAAGTGGATGAGGCCAGGTGGGGCTTTTGTCCAACAGAGCTTCTGATTGGTTGTTGGAGATCTGATTGACAGTGCAGATATTGAAAAAGTTGCTTCAGCAGTAGCTGCCTGCACACCACAAGGATATTACTGTGTGACTGAAGGTAAACTGTACATATGCAATAATTTTAAAAAACCCAATGTGTTCATTATAAAAAGCATCCTGTTGGAGCTTCTGCCTGAAATATTGATGTGACTGTTAGACTTAAGCATGATATCACTCCCTGACATTTTGTGGATGGCTCCGCCTCTTGTGGCAGTCATTTCAAGGTCAAGTTCAACATTTGATTTCTAAGATACTGTGCAAGCTGCTGTTAAAGACAAACCCCGTCGTTGGCAATCTAACTTTATCTTCCTCCTCAGTAAAGCTGGAGCAAGAAAAGTGTCTGAAAAGATTAACAGTGCAGAAATGAAGGAAGAGTAAACTGTTGGGGCTTGACTGTAATAACTATTTTCAGCTTAATAGACCATTCTGGGTCTGCTCAGAGAGAGGTCATAAAACCTCATCGGTGAAACAAAACGGTTATTCTACAGTGTGGCATGTTTTATCCCAATATATCAAGTTAATTACCATGAATTAAAGAGTACAAGCCAGTGCTTGGCCCAAGGACAATAACCCTTTCTATCCTCACTTCAAAACCACCATTTAACTTGTATCATTGTACATATATGTGTATCAGAGACCACAAGCATGACATTATTGTCTAGAGAAGCCTTGAATGACTTGGCTAGTATTACAGGACAAATGACTGCTAAAGGACGAATGACCACTACAACTACCCAAACACAAAGGTGCAACTATTGCTTTATTTCCAGAATTTTGCTTAATAGAACTTGTTTTGCTTCTTGTAAAAGAACTACAGTTAGGGTTGCCAGGTCCCTCCCTGCCCACAAGTGGTGGGTGGTGGGTAGGGTTGCCAGATCCAGGTTGGGAAACTCCTGGAGATTTGGGGGTGGAGCCCGGGGAGGAGAGGGACCTCAGTGGGCTGCAATGCCATAGAGTCTGCCCTCCAAAGTGTCTATTTTCTCCAGGGGAATTGTTCTCTGTAGTCTGGAAATCAGCTGTAATTCCAAGATATCCCCAGGTCCCACCTGGAGGCTGGCATCCCTAACTAGAATCCTAAAGCTGGTTCTCACATTCCTTTTTCCTTACATGTTAGCAGCTATGGTCAATCCTCATGCAAGTGTAAGGAATGGGGCAACATCAGCATGCCATTTCAGTAACAGACGAGGATTAAGATTTTCTACAAGATTGAGAGTGCCTACACTTGGATACTTGCATTAAATGCCACTAAGCAATGATTTTTACTGCTATTTTTAAACCTCATAATAATGAGGTATAACAGCACACTATTATCAGTTCAAAAGCAAAGTGGTTCTGTCTTTGACATACATAAGCAGAACATGAGACCATTTAATTGCTTGTATTAATAGCCGTGCAGTATTTAAAACCAATGATGAGGTCAGACACATTGGTGCTCCTGAGAAATAATCTTACATGGTCTAAAATCTTGGGTAAGGTTGCAAATATCCAGGTGGGGCCTGGGGTTTCCCTGGAAATATGACTGATCTCTA
Organism: Euleptes europaea; assembly: GCF_029931775.1. NCBI lineage: Eukaryota > Metazoa > Chordata > Lepidosauria > Squamata > Sphaerodactylidae > Euleptes > Euleptes europaea. The sequence goes on along the minus strand of NC_079312.1, from coordinate 97,406,647 downwards.
GAGCACTGAGATAAATTCCCCTAGAGAAAACGGCAGCTTTGGAGGATGGACTCTGTGGCTTCACATGCCTGCTGAGTTCCCTCCCCTCCCCAACTCTGCCCTCCCCAGTCTCCAAATCTTCAGGAACCCTAGGAGCTGCCTCCTATTCCCTCCTTAAATGAGAAATATTAGTGTGATCAATTCCCACACAGTGATCAATTCCCCTGGAGGAAATGGTAAATTCAAAAAGTGACCTTTATTGTATCACATCCACACTAAGCTCCCACACCTCCCCAAGCTTCACCCTCCCCAGGCACCACCCCTATTCTTCAGTAATTTCCCAAGCCAGAGTTGCCAATCCTAAAACTAGGGAGACTACATTCCAGGGGAGTCCGTCTCAACCTGGAGACTCATATAGGGTTGCTATGTGTTTATTAGGCAACGTCGCTGCTTCCGTAAGCCTTGCCTGTAAATAGTCCAGTGGCTAGCAGGAGAAAGGTTTTTTTAATCTCCATTGGTGGTGGCATGACATCACTTCTGGGGAAAACCAGAATTGACATCATGCCTCTTTAGAAATTGCCAAAAACTCTAAGGTAAACTGCAGAGTTTCTGGTGCTTATTAGGGGAGGACTGGTGTCATTTCCAGGGGGACCCAAAGTGATGACAGTCCTCTCTAGGAATTGCAAAAAAAAAACCTCTATCACTTCAGCATAGAATTTCCAGCGATTCCTAGAAAGGCATGGTGCATGCAGTCCCAATTCCTAGGGCTATCAATATGTAAACCTCTGTGTCCACTCTAATTCCACCTGCCTTTCTTGGGATGCAAAATATATCTTCATGTCTGCTCAGCCATATTATAGATCTTCCTTGAGGGATCAAATTTCCTTCTCTCGCCCATCTATAACTGTCTTCTTCCTTGATGTGTGACATGCTGGGTGCTATTCCCTCCATGTAAATTTGTAGAAATACAGTGAAGTCCTGCCTGTCAGAAAATATGTCTTCCCATGTTTCCATTGACAGGCAGAAAGCAAGCTTCTGGAATAATTGTTAAATGTGGCTAGCCATGTGATACAGCCTAAATTATGGCCTGGAAAGTCAGACATGTGCTGAATGACTCATTTAGAATGGGTATTATATGAAATGTATAAAGTAATCTGATGTCCCAGTTTTTGCTGATTTGTGTATAATTTTCACAGATTTAATGACTGGAAAGAGAAATATTCTCTGAGTATGCAGTGCAGCCCTTAAACTGCGGAAAATCCATTTCATTTTTTCTACTATCTTTATTTTGGAGATTTTTTACATGCAAAGCTTGGGTATTCATCCAAAACCTGTAATGAATTCACATTTGTAATAATTACCCCAATGAAACAGGAACATCGCTCACAGTTATGTAAAATTAGATTATTCTTGGAGTGGGTTAATGTGTTCATGAAGGCTGAGGGAGTTTGGAAAAGGCTGAGGGGATTGGGAAAAGGCTGAGGGAGTTGGGAATGTTTAGTCTGGAGAAGAGGAGTTTGAGGGGGAACATGATTGCCCTCTTTAAGTATTTGAAGGGCTGTCACTTAGAGGAGGGTAGGGAGCTGTTCCTGTTGGCAGCAGAGGATAGGACACACAATAATGGGTTTAAATTGTGGGAGGAAAGGTACCGACTGTATATTAGGATTTATTTATTTTTACAATAGGAGTTGTTCGACAGTGGAATCAGCTACCTAGGGAGGTGGTGAGCTCCCCCTCACTGGCAGTCTTTAAGCAGAGGCTGGACAAGCACTTGTCAGGGATGCTCTAGGCTGATCCTGCATTAAGCAGGGGGTAGGACTAGATGGCCTGCATGGCCCCTTCCAACTCTATGATTCTATGATTCTATTCTATGCTAAATGGGTTTGAGGGCGGGGTGTGGACCTTGGAGTATATCATGTCTGAATGGATCCGTTTGGGGAACGTATTTAATGATATAGTGACATGACAAAAGCAGCTTTCAGGTGGGGTGATAGCTTGTTAACGTTTGTGCCTTTGCTGTGCATTTGCAAAGTCTTGGGTCACAATCTGCTGGGAAGTTGTTCCATATAAACCACTCTGAAATGAAAAGGGGTCTGTATGCGAGCACTGTTGTACGAGCAAAAGCATTCAGAAATTTCCCATTGATTTGTGTACTACATACATCCAAGTGGAAAATCATCATTGGCATTTAGTGTATAAGTGGAAAGAAAGCAGTGAGATTATCCGGGCTGTGTGACCGTGGTCTTGGTATTTTCTTTCCTGACGTTTCGCCAGCAGCTGTGGCAGGCATCTTCAGAGGATGGTGCAAGTGGGCTCTGCCAAGCAGTGACAAATTTGTGTGGGAGGGGATGTGAGGGGAGCCCTGTTGTACAGTAGCAGCCAGGGAGAGGGGGAGGGCCAGTGAACAAGGTCAGGCCCTTCATGGGCAGAACAGCCTATTAACTGGTCGCTTCCCTGCTCTGACTGAAACACTGAGAATTACGAAGAATAAAACGTGAAGTGTCTGACTAGATATTTCAATAACATTCTGTTGCAGCAACTGACACAGTAAGGGAAGATCTGGGATAAAAAGGTCAGACTATATACCTGGCAAGCAAAGAGCAATTTCCTACTAGCTGTGAGCAGAAGACCTATATTCATGACAACGGAACAAAAAAGACAATGGAGGCCAAAGAGAAACTGATACACCATTACATTTTTGTTTTGTTTTGAATAATGGAACTACTATTCCCAGGGTATCTAGTCATCTCAGACAAGAATTCAAAGGCATTTGGTTTCTGCCTCTAACAACACAGAACAAACAGGGGTACTAGTACAGCGTCTATTTGGTGTACCGACCAAAAGCGCAACAGACTGTTGTTGCAAGCTACCCGGCATGTCCTCAGCTATCTTTCTACCTATGTGAAACAATGCAACCATGTGTATAGCTTTCATGGGTAGCGAAAACTTCTCAGAGATCAAACATCTTATCTTTTTTATATATATTGCATCACCTATGGAAACTAGGGAATGGGACAGGGCGTTTCACAGCTGTATGAGGTTTTCTCTATGAGGTTTTCTCATAGTGCAGCAAGATGCACACGGAGAAAAAGAGAAACAGGGACACAGCGAGAATCTGTCATCTATCTATTTTTATGTGCATTTTCTTTGTCCTATATAAAGTTGCCCTATGCATTAACATACGTTAATGAAAGTTTTCACCGGGGATTTGGAATAATTAGCAATACTAAGTAAGTCAAGATTTTTAAAATTAATATTCAAATAGTGAGCTCCCATTATGTCAAGAACATTCAGTGTGCAATTGGTGAAAGAGAGACAGTTCAAGTATGTAAAAGGGCCTTAGCTTATGCTGGTTTAGAGACTAAGAAAGAAGTGATTTGAAATATGAAGCTGCCTTATAGTGAACTAAACCATTGGTCCATCTAGCTTAGTACTTCATACAATTTATTAAAAACCTTTATTAGCTGCCTTTCTACCTTGCAGAACTCTAGCTTCTTACCACGTAAATATAACAATGATTATAAAAAACACAAAAACCCACAATTTAAAATCTTGATTAGGACTGTCAATAAATAAAAACGAAATTAGTCAAATGCAGTCCTAAATAAAACTGTTTTCAGCTGCCTCCTGAAGATCTAAAATCCTGACGATCTAAAATCCCTAGAAGAGGCACACCTCTCTAGGGAAGCTTTCCATAACTGTGGGTCTGCCACCAAAAAGGCCCTCTCCTGTGCTCACCAGATGAGCTTCTTTGATTGGTGGGAAAGTCAGGAGGACCCTCTCCCTGTGATTGTAAATCCTAGGCAGGAATGTATGGGAGAGGGGTAGGGTTACCAACCTCCAGGTGGTGGCTGGAAATCTCCCGCTATTACAACTGATCTCCAGGAGACAGAGATCAGTTCATCTGGAGAAAATGGCTGCTTTGGAAGATAAACTCAATGGCAATACACCCCCACTGAAGTCCCTCCCCTCCCCAAACCCTGCCCTCCTCAATCTCCACCCCCAAAATATCCAGGTATTTCCCAACCCAGAAAAGAGGGTCCTCCAGATACCCCGGTCCCAAGCCTTGTAGAACTTTAAAGGACAAAACCTTGAATTGGGCTCAGGAGTGGATCAGAAGCCAGTGTGATTGGTGTAGTATTGGGGTCAGATGCTCCTGGTAACTGGGCCCAACCATCAGTCTAGCCACAGCATCCTGCACTAGCTGCAGCTTCCGAACACTCTTCAAGGGTAGCCCCAAGTAGTGCGAATTGCAATAGTCCAGTCTAGATGTAACTACAGCGTGGACCACTGTAGCTAGATTTGTCTGAACCAGGAACAGGTACAGCAGAAGCGCCAGCCAAAGCTGGGCAAAAGCATTCCAAGCCACCACCGCCACCTGGTCTTCTAAGGTGACTGATGTGTAAAGCAGCAGCACTTCAGAGTTGTGAACCTGGCATTTCAGGGGGACTATATAAGGACTGGTAGCAGCTCTTCAGGACCTCAGTCAGAGAAAGGTCTTTTCCCTATGCCACCTGAGATCCTTTAAATCACTGGTTCCCAACCAGGGGTCCGTGGACCCCCAGGGGTCCGCGAGAGCTAACTTAAGGTCCACGAAACAAAGTTATAAACCCATAATAAATTAATATTTTCAATTAAAAGTTCTCTATTATAAAAATATATATTCAAATATTATTCTAAGCTTAATGTTTAACTAACAGTTATGATAAAAGTTTATTTTTAAATTCTCGGAATTTTTATTTTGAACCTTGGGTCCCTGCACTGAACAAAAAAGTCCTTGTGGTCCCTGGTCAAAAAAAGGTTGGGAACCACTGCTTTAAATGGAGATGCCAAGGACTGAACCTGGTATCTTTTGAACGCAAAGAAATAATTTCATCAAGTGCAGTTTCTCTAATCCCTGCATCACAAACTCCACCAGCCCAAATTATCTTGTAAGGGCAGAAGAGCCCTGTCATCCTTTGTATCCATTCACCCACACTTCAGTCTAAATGTTAGACAGCAGACAAGAACAACTTCAAGTTGACTCCTGTTATCTTGGCTACGGTTGCAACCCTGAGGCAATGCCTGGGGAGTGCACAGCTTGGGGAGGGAGCTCTGTAGGGACATAATGCCATAGAGTCTACCCTGTTACCATGTTCTCCAGGGGAACTCATCTCTGTAGTCTAGAGATCAGTTGTAATTCTGAGTGAACTCCAGGCCCCACCTGAAGGGGTTAGCAACCCTATGGAATCATGTGAAGTGGTTCACATCGTGGATCAGATGCTTTTCTTCACATCTGCAAAAACCATTTTTTTCCAAACTGTTCAAGATATTGTTTGAGATGCATCCTACTCGTGTGATGACCCACTCCACACAAATGTCTAGCCCCATGCTAACAGCTACCTAATGAAGAAATTTCAAGTAGCTTCCATTTTAGGGCTAGTCCATGCATAATAGACACATCTGAAACTCTTGAATTTCACTCACTCAGTAGCAGCTGCCAGAGCATTTGAAAAAGGAAGATCTTGGTAGTGAGGATTGAAAGACTCCTGTCTTCTATTACACTTGGTATCCAAATGCATTTCAATAGTGCCAACCGATCTTTTTCTTTGTTCTGACAAAGCACCATTGCCAAGGATTTTTTCTTAAAAAATCAGAACTGATTTCTCCACAAAAGCAATTGTTCTGGATTAAAAGGGTTCCAGTTCATGTACCCCAAATGATGCATGCAAAAAATCTATTGAGACAAACTTGGCAGCCCAGTTTCGTATACATTAAATTTCTGAGATAATTTTTGTTTGGAAATCTTTCCTCTGTAATATTTACTGTATATCTGAAAAATCATTATTAATCGATCTCATTGCAGTATAAGCCCCATGCTCATCATATGGCTTGTTATATCAAATCAAGTCAAAATGTGTTGAATTTGCCAAAGGCCATCAAGCTATGTTACTTGAGTATGGTTTTTATGCTTTCCTTTTGTTTCACAGTTCATTTGTTGTTCGGGTCGTTGTTCTGGAGTTTTACTACAATGGACCTTTATACAAAGCACAACAGTAAAACAAGAGGTGTCTAGAATAAGCCAAACTTTTTTTCCAAAATGGTTTCATTATTCAAAATGATTTCCTTTATGCATCCTCCTGTAATTTAAATTTGTGATCAACTTGAAAGCATGGGAAACTCTGTGCTTGGGAATAACCAGGATTGCAGTTCACTTTCCTAATTCAGCAGTTGTTTACAGTAGACAAACTATAGCAAGAAGTGGTGCTTCAGGCATAAAGAAAAAGCAGATGTTGCAACCATCCCAGGCATGTACTACTTCAGTCTGAAGGTGGAAGAGTCCATATTTGAAATTTACATGTTACAGAAATCCTATTGCAACTTTATTATTCAAGACCCAACCAAACTATTCCCATCTGTGAATGCTATAAATGTTCCAAATGTAAATAGAATTCTTTCCAACATTTGGGAGAAACCTTCTGATCTCTCTGACTGGTTTCATTTTCCCAAACTCTGGGAGATGAAGTGAGGGAAGAAACTCCACAGTTTTGTACCTGACCAGCTAAGAGTTCTGTTTGGGCAATGTCCCTATCTTCCTGCCAATTAAGTACATACCACTGTTTCTGGGCATAGCATTACAGTTTTCCATCATTCCACATTTCCCCACTATCTCAGGATTCAGAAGGGCTTCTGCATGGGACCTGTATTTGTGTGAACTATTTCATTCTCTAGAACTGTGCCTGCTAGGCAGGGCAAACTGTCGCTTGTACTCACTGGCAGGCACACAGGGCAGACGGGGGGACATATACTATGGCTTACTTTTTCACAGTAAGCAGCTGTCCTGCATAATGTGGAGGGTAGAGGGGAAGGCTAAGGCTCCCCCCCCCCCAATGATACTTGGCTGGCCAACTTGTTTTGCTTATACATGCTAATAGTCTGTGCAAGATGTTTAGAGGATGTGAGGCAAATTTCAGCATGGAAAGTGGGTGTTGCATCAGAAACAATCTGAGACATTATGGTTAGAGCCTGGTGGGCTCAAGGTTAGCACCTGTAGCAAAAAAAAAAAAAAATGCAAACATTTTAGTTCTATTTTGAATTTTGTGTGCATGTGTGTTTTCATTACCCAATATTGGTTGAGTGCTAGGATATTTGTAGGACCAGTAAAATAAAGTGTGGTTGGCGACATCCGGTAGAGCGCTGGCCCAAGCACCATGTCTCTTGGGGATCTCCCCAAGGGAATCCACGAAACGTTCAAACTGGGGTGCAATAAGGCACTCCACCCCAGTCCTAAATAGCGGACTGGGAAGCAGGATCACCCCTGCATGCTGCGAAGAGCGGTTTGACTCCCATATTCTCTGAGAGAGTTTCAAGCCTCTTGGAGTAGTGGATGCTGTCCCGCCGGCAACTGAGGGGATTTCCATCGCCATGAACGTCTGTTTGGCTTCAAGCTTCGACCTCCTCTATCTATCAACACTTAAATAATATTTTTTTTGGAATGGAAACCGCATCTTCCGAAATCTGAGTAAGTTACAAGAACTCTCTTGTTTTTACCTTGAATTTGAAGTTTTGAAAGACCGGGAAAATCACCTATGCAATCTGCGCTTCTCCGCCCAAAAAATAAGTGACTTTGGAATTAAAAAGATACTAGATAAACTGGAAGGAGCTCTATCTATTTGATCTGTACTTAGACACAACAAACAGGACTTTTGAAAGACATTACAACTACCAATCAGATCCCGAGACGTCGAAAGGGGTGGGAGTAAACAAGAAAAATACCTTTGGGTCTTTCCGGCTTGAGAAGGTCCTCCAGCCACGTTTTCACTGGAATTATCTATCTTGGGTCACCGGAAGACTGCAAGGAAATATACTCGCTGCTTTTCAACGTACCCTATAACTAAGACCCAGTACCACTGAGATCGGAGAGGACAGACTAAATCATTGGACCGGAAGTGCGTTTCCCTCGTGCAACTAAAAAATATCTCCTATAACCCAGGATCCTAGAGAGGAAATGATGGAAGGTCTGTGAACCAACAACATCCTGTCTACTTCCTACTCCACTGCCGAGCTAGAGCGTCACTAAAACTTGATGGTTTGTTGAAACTTTGTTACATTTTCATTATAACTGGAAAAATTTAAATGGATTAAAGTTGGCAGAAATACAAAGTAAACAGAACTAGGCCCTGCCATTTCATTTGAAAGACAAACGTTAAGGATATAAGTTTTGATTTTGTTAAAGATTGGATTTTTAAGATTCACTTCTCTTGTAACATCAAAATTTCTGGAACCCTTTTTAAAAAACAAATATGGATGAGATGGAAAAAATACAGGGAATGCTAGCAAAACAACAGGATCTGATAAGTAAACAACAAGAAAAAAATTCACATGCTAACCATGTTAACCAACTCCAACCAATCTATTAACCAAAAACTGGACATTCTGACAAGTGACATGAAAAACATAAAATCACAAGTGACTATAATGAAAACGGATATGGGACAAATGGATTTATCAATAAAAAGGACAGTTGAAGAACAGAAAGAAATAAAGAAAAAACTGGAAACTCAAGATCAACAAATTAAAGCTATGCATTCCCAAGAACAGATCATTAAAGACCAACTGGCTATTATGGAGATGAAAGTAAGAGAATCTAATATTCACCTTCGCAATTTGCCAGAAGAACTAGGTGATACCAGAGAATCAATTATAAAATCATTGGCTGGTCTAACTCAGATAAGTGAACAAGAGTTGAACTACGCAATAAATAGAATATACAGAATCTCTTTATCATCCAGATTGGAAAAATCGAAGACCAGAGCTGTTAAGATCTCCTTCTGTGACAATAGGATGAAAGACATGATCATGGAAATCTTTTATGACAATCCTTTGTCAATGAAAGGAAACCCATTGATAATACTCAAGGATATCCCTCAAGAGTTCACTGTGATACTGAAGAGGAATGGAATAAGATTTTCCTGGATATTTCCACAGGGACTTATTCTTACCTACAAAGGGGTCAGAATTACCATCATTTCACTGGAAGACACTGAAAAATTCCTGAAATGTTATGAACAAGATCTAATCAACACTATTCCAGAGCAGAAGCAAGAACAAGAAGAAGGGAAAGAAGCTCCATCTTTGAAACTTGGACAAAAAGGAACAGACATAAGAAACTCTAGAAGTGGTGGAAAAACTAAAATTCATGGCAAGAACAAATCCAAAAGACATCGTACAACCTATGGGTGAAAGAGAGACTCGGAGAGCTTACTATGGAATTTAATAATAACCAACAAACTTTAGTTATTATTGATCTAATCCTTTTACTTTAATGATAATTTTCGAAAATAACCTTTCTACTATTATTTTAAGTTAAAAGATAATATGTAACTGTTATATCTATTATAGTGATAGAAAACAGAATTGAAATTACAGTTTGGAATATCCTAGTACGATTAGAATTTTAAATACAAAAGTGTGTATAAATTTATAGCAAGACGAAGGAAGATGAAGGGGAAGTCTTTTTATTACATTATATTTTCTTAATGATGAAAGAGCTTTTCAACAATATTGTTAAATTTCTCCTTACGCTACCTATTCATAAAATGTATATGTTGTTGAAAAGTATTCCTTTACAGTATATTTTGAAAAATAAAAAATATATAAAAAATAATAATAATAAATAAAGTGTGGTTGGCAACTGGAGTGCAAATGTCTCATGCTTGTACTTCTGTTGTAGGGATACTAACTTTGCTCTGTACTGGATATTTTATGGGTTGGATCCAGTCAAAATTCCCAGTGAAGGAAGGGGAAGGGGGAAATTTTCACTGATTTCCTTCTTCCTGTTCCAGGACCATTGACTTCTTTCTCATGCTGTTCGTGGACTTCACTGCATTTCTGGGGACATTTTTGGCGGCAGGAAGAGGGAGAGCTGAAGAAGGTCCCCTCTGCTGTTAGAACTCCTTCCATCAGTGGATAATGTACAAGCCATTGCTTTTGCTATTGCCATTGCAATGTGGAATGCAGGGGCTCAAACGTTATGGGTCTCCACTAAATATCTCCTTCTCCTCAATAGCACTTGTTAATGTTTAACACAGGGGTTTCAAACATAAGGCCTGGGGGCTGGATCCGGTCCCTTGAGAGCTCTTATCTAGCCCGCGAGCCAGCCGAGGCAGCCATCACCACCCCAGTCCCTAACTGTCAATGATCAAAGTCTGTTAAATAAAACACTTTAAGAGTTTTATTGAGTTAAGCATGTTTGTATTTTAAGTAAAAAAATTAAGTAAAAATACTATCATTAATTGGCTTTGCCTGTGTCTTCTATAAAGTTTGTATCTCAGGTGTGTGTGTGTGTGTGTTAAGTGCCGTCAAGTCGCTTCCGACTCATGGCGACCCTATGAATGAAAGTCCTCCAAAATGTCCTGTCTTTGATAGCCTTGCTCAGATCTTGCAAATTGAAGGCTGTGGCTTCCTTTATTGAGTCAATCCATCTCTTGTTGGTTCTTCCTCTTTTCCTGCTGCCCTCAGCTTTTCCTAGCATGACTGTCTTTTCCAGTGACTCTTAATGTCTCATGACGTGACCAAAATACTATAGCCTCAGTTTAGTCAGTTTATCTCAGGTACCTGGCATTATATTTTATGGTTCACATGGCCCAGCCCGACAAAGTGACATTTATGTCATATCTGGCCTTCATAACCATTGAGTTCGACACCCCTGGTTTAACATGTTATTTTAATGCCTTTTTTTGTAGTGCTTTAAAGACTGAGGGAGCTATCCTAAGTAGGTGTATTCAGAAAATAGTTCCATATTATTCATTGGGGCTACTCCAAGGAAAGTGTCCTTAGGATAGCAGTTTGAATATTCCCCTGCTACACCACTCCAATGTTGTACCGTATCCCAGCTGTGACACTCCAGTAAAACATCAACTTATCCAGTTGGACAACATCAGTAGAACTATCCCCCTTCCTCCACCCAGAGCAATGGCCATGGAAGCATTCTGGGAAGAACAGGATCTCTTGGTTGTTTTCTCCTCCTAGAAGGATGGCTGGGCTTTTCAGGAGTGGCTGAATTCTTCTACATCTCCTCCTGGGTCATGGATTACCTCATTCCAGCTGCTCTCTCTGAGAAAATCTCTATAAGAAAATCTCAGGCAAAGTTGCCTCTTCTGGAATTTTGTATTCCTCCTGGACTAAAATACAGGTAGGGGCATTATTGGCTAGACAATCCCACTTATTAGGCAGCTTCATTTTTAGGATGTTGTAGACTGCTGTCTTCTACATTTTAACTTTGCTGGGGGGTGGGAGGCCCCTACTCGCCACTGCCCAGCGCCGCGGGAGCCCGGCGCAGAGCCCACGTGCCCCAGGAGCCAGCTGGGACTCCGCCAGCCAGCTGGTGGGTGGGAGGCCCCTCCCCGCCACCGCCCACAGGCCCCCAGCACTCCTTCACTATTTTAGGAGCCGGGCCCTTGCCTTACTTCCAGTTTCCAGTAGGAAGCCGTTCTCTCCGGCACCTCTGTGATGCACCCCCAGTCTATTCCTTGCTGTGGTTGTCGAGCACGAGGAGGGTTCCCGTGTCTTTTCCACCACTAGATTTGTGGAGGTCCGTTTTCAGTTGGGAGAAAAAAGCCTGGAGTGACAAGGCGAGCGAGGTAGGAAGATGCCTCAACGAGGAAAGATGCTCCGAGGGCAGGAAGGCGGCGAAGGGAAGAATGTGGGAGGCAGGAGCCGAGGGTGGGTTGCTGGCAGCTGGGCCACGGGCAAGGGGACAAGGGGCGTAAGCTGGGAGTGGATCTTCCTGCCTGTGTGCAGATGCACTCTTCTGGCTATGGAGGAGGCTACACCCAGTGGGGGGAGCAGGGGCACATGGGTGTGCTACTCCAATAGTTTGTTACCCTCCCCATTGGCTAAGAAAATGCTGAGCTTGTTTGGCTCAACATATTTGTGTGAGAAGACATTCTTTGCTATGAACTTTAACAAGAACCGCGTGAAGACAAGACTAAGTGACTCTCATCTGCGTGACATTTTGCGAATCAAAACCACTGCCTTTGAACCAGACCTAGTCTATGTGCTGCAGTCCAGATCTCAGTTTCACCCTTCACATTAGTGCAGGCAAGTTTTTTTTTTCAATTGAGGTGAATACATATATTTCAGCTTCCTGGATTTTTTTTTCCATCTCACCTTCAGATATGAAAGGCTGAGTGATTTAACACCTGTTTAGATTTGTCATCCATGTGACGAAATGAAAAGTATGCCGTTTGCAATAAACTTTGCATAAAATAGTTAATTTGCATTTAATTTTAATGGTTCAAAGAATGTCAGGCAAAATGGTCGGCCCTCACGCATGTTCACTTCATCAAATCGGGCCCTCCTTGAAAAAAGTTTGGACACCCCTGAGTTAGAGAGACATGTGCCAACTATGATCTTAGAGTTTGGAGAGCAATCTTCTTTATTGTTGTTAGTGATACTTCAGCCAGTTGATTATTTCCTGTGATTTGGAGTCATTTTAAACCTTGGCAGATTCCAATGCAAAGCATAATTAAGGCTTGCCTAAGTTTTCAGCAGTGAGTGAGTCTCATATGTCGAATTTAACCTATACAGCAATAAGTTAGTGACATGCCTTGGAACAATGGTGACTAACTCTTGATGGCTTGAACTTTTCATAACTGCATTAAGACTATTTTCCATGTGTGTAGGTAAAGACTTCCTTATTCCTCTCTTTGATGGCTGCCAGTGCCAGGATGTTGCTAATTAAAGGTCCCAAACATGAGGGCAGATGCTCATCCTCTATTCCAATCAAAGTAACAACAGAAGGCTAACACATCCCCTACTGGACTTCCAGAATTGCCTTTCCTCTTAGCCACGACTGTGCTTTGACCTTCAGTAGCAGCGAACACCCCCGGCTAATAGGGACCGTACATCAGTGGAGGTCTGGACACTGACTGCAGTATTGCACAGATAATGAAATTCTGCTGACACACACAAGAGGCTTGCAGAACTCAACAAAGGCACATTCAAAAATGCCATGGACAAAAGCAAGCTAGATTTTCTGAGTTGAATGCCTGGATGCCAGTGGAAAAGGAGAGAGAGACTTTTCTTTGTTTGGGCTCCCCATGCTCTGTTCCAGGGGAATGACATGAAACCAGGCAGGCATTGTGTGAACAAGCCTGTCTGATACCATTTGTGCTAGTCATTGGACTGAGAGAAGACAAAATAAGGAATTCTTCAAGATTCTAGGCAATGAAGTATCAGCAGGAATGACTGGACATAAACGCCTATGATTTTGTTTCCTCTCAGAGAAATGCTGAGCAACAGCTATTGCCTGAGAAGGTGTTTAAACACTGCACCGACGGATGGTAACAAATAAGATATCCTAGATGCTGATCCTTCTAAGACCCTGACTTTTCTTAATCATTTTCTGGCTCACCAATTAAAAGCAAAGGGGGCAGAGAATGAAGGGGAACCTAAAACATCCATTTCACTGCCAACACATAAATGAATAATAGAATCATAGAGTTGAAAGGGACCACCAGGGTCATCTAGTCCAACCCCCTGCACAATGCAGGAATTTCACAACTACCTCCCCCACCCACACCCAGTGACCCCTACTCCATGCCCAGAAGATGGCCAAGCTGCCCTCCCTCTCATTAACTGCCTTAGGTCGTAGAATCAGCATTGCTGACAGAGTATGAGGTAAACAAAGAAGATAGCAGAAAGAACAGAGGAACTGGTTTTGGAAGGACTTACCAAGTGAGGGAAATTCTCTAGAAGCATCATGCAAAATGTCACGTTTAAGAACTGGTGGCAAATCTCACCACAGGAATTGAAAGTGTCCTCTTCTGTAATGTCTCCTGCTGTGGAACAACATCTGAGAAGACTGGATGGGCCTGCAAAGGTTTGTGCCAATATCTTGTTGCATATGAACGTATGAACCTGCTTTATACCAAGTCAGACCATTGGTGCATCCAGCCCAACAGTGTCCACTTTCCAGTGCCTAAAGTGGAGAAAGGTCATCCCCCAACACCAACTACCTGAGATATTTTAGATGGAGATGCTGGGGACTGAATCTGGGACCTTCCCCATCCAAAGCATGCCATCCATCATTGAGCCACTCCCTCCCTCCAGTTCTTAACATGTCTGTCTGATGCACACCTATCCTCTCTAGTATCAGAGGAGCATGCCTATTATCTTAGGTGCTGTGGAACACAGGCAGGATGCTGCTGCTGCAGTCGTCTTGTTTGTGGGCTTCCTAGAGGCACCTGGCTGGCCACTGTGTGAACAGACTGCTGGACTTGATGAGCGTTGGTCTGATGCAGCAGGGCTTTTCATGTGCTTATGACCTTTATTGTCCCTTGTGTCTCAGTGCTCTTTCTTCCTGCATTTCTATACTTCTGTGCTTCCCCTTTCTGAGACAGTGACTGCTCCTTGAAAAATTGTATCTTATCTTTGTAATGTGCTCAAAAATCATTGTGCACCCCCCCCCCATGCATCACATTGAAGTAGGGAAAATGGAATAAGGTATTTCTGAAGGTAGTAGCCATTGTACGACTCCCACCTATCTAACAGGAAGAAACCTTATGCCTGTTGATAAGAATTGTTCCCTAGATCAATGTGTAACATCATTCTGTACATAATTATTAAGCTATGATAATGGAGAAAGAACATCAAGAACAATGGGTGGGGTGTAGGTCATTTTGAGATATTTGCCCAGGATAATGTAAAAGCTATTGAACAGAACAGAAACATTTATTGCGGAATTGCACCAATAAAAATTAAGATAAAGGCTATTTCATTACATTAGTGTGGTGCTATCATCAAAGAAACCTAAAAGCCATGCTTTAATGAGCCCAGGGTTGAGGCATAGACTCTACCTATTATTCATTCTGAGTATCACATATATAACATTTGCTGCAGATGTTGCCTATATGTCTTCTTAGGGACAGGAAGGTACATAGAACAAATTCACAAACCATATACGTCAGAGTGGCATAGTGGTTAAGAGCAGCAGACTCTAATCGATTCCCCACTCCTCCACATGCAGCCTGCTGGGTGACCTTGGGCTAGTCACAGTTCTCTCAGAACTCTCTCAGCCCCACTTACCTCACAAGGTATCTTTTGTGGGAAGGGGAAGGGTAGGTGACTGTAAGCCACTTTGAGACTCTTTAAAGGTAGAGAAAAGCAGTGTATAAAAACCAGCTCTTCTTCTTCTTCTTCTTTTTTTAAAATGGAAGTGAGCTGCTGGCCATGTATATTTTGGCATGACACTGTCATGGTGTATTTTTTTATTTAATTATCATTGTAAATTTTAACTTTTTTGCATGTCATTAAAACTGTTCTTTAATCATCTCTAGTTGTGACATGAAGGCAGATAATGTGAACTCAATTATTTAAAAACTCAAGGGAAATCTTAAAATAAATCATCTTTGTTTGTTTGACATTATCTGTTAAAATTATATAGAAACAACAAAGGATGGAAAGTGCAGCATTTTCAGTGGAAAGGAAAGACATTTTTATTGTCAGTCAGTCACTGATAAGAGTAGGAAAATTCAGAACAGTTTTTTTTAATGCCATGGACAGCCTAAAGCTTTCTTGCTAGGCTGTCACTTGACTCCCTTTTGAAGAATCAGTCGAGAAAAGTGCAGCTGTACAGAGAGTCACCTATTTGGGAGGGTCTGTAAAATTGAACTCCTTTGCTCAATCTGCTTGAAAATTAGGGGGCCTTTAGATTACAGGGAGGCTGTGTGCTGCTCAAATTTAGTGGCATCATCTTTATAAATAGCTGTCGCAGACCCTCCTATACATTCCCCATTGAAAATAATAGTCCCAAACTCCAGACCCACACAGATTTGAATCCTGAACCAGAAATGTCCTACCCAAAAATAACCAATCATGGTAACCCACTCCCAAAGCTTGGATCTGGAATTATATTACTTTTTTTTCTCAGCGCACACCCTTAATGCTCATTTTAGAACTCTGAAGCAAAATCTCATGAATGTTGGGAATTCTGACATATGTGCCTCTGTCATCACCTGCTGTTTTCCAGCATCTATCCAACTCCTCTTCCCAGTTTCACCTAGCGTAGTGCAAAGTACCAGTGATTTTAGATATAAGGGAAATTTAATATTTGAGCACTTTGGTGACTATGCAGTTCTTCACAGGGGTTCAAGTCAGCTTCCTTTGTATACCAAACTTTCTGTTCCACCAGTTGCTCTCCTAGAATTATTGTGTACAACTAGTCTATTGGTTGCCTTGAATCTGAACCAGAAACAAAATCACAGATTTTAGGCTGAAGTTTAATTCAAGTTCACAAGGGGGGAAAACCTTCGTGGTCTTTTATCTAATGCAGTGAAAGAACCTCATGTTTATGCAATATTAAACAATACATGTGTGGATACTAACCCAGTGGCTTACTAGACATCTCTCTGGGCACTTCTAGATTCTTGTGGGTATTATATATGAATTTGCAAAGAATTCTGATTCTCATCCATAGCATCTGTGTGATTCTCTTAACTGAAGTGATGACAAGCAATCTTTTAAGATGACAAAATTCTTTCAACAGTGTAAATTCAAGCAGAAAAATAACTTTGTCCAATGTTGATTTTAAAGGGAGATGATCAGTTCCAGTTGTTTCTGGAACTGGACCAGTTGGCTCACAAGCTGCAGATGTGGAGAGAGCTCCCCCTTATGGCTATTGTTATGTGTATTGTAACCAACATGCTTTAAAATAAACAAGTGTCTAATTTGCATTGTAAAGAATAAAATGGGGCTTTATTTCAGCATAAGCTTTGGTGGACTACTACTCACTTCATTGTGCATCTGATGAAGTGCACTCTAGCTCACAAAAGCTTACGCCGAAATAAAACCTTGTTCATCTTTAAGATGCCACTGTGTGTGTAAAGTGCCGTAAAGTTGCAGCCGACTTATGGCGACCCCTTTTGGGGTTTTGCGCCACTAGACTTCTGTTTATTTTTGCTGTAACAGATGAACATGGTTACTCCTATGGAAATAATAGAGTAGAGACATCCATCTTCCAAGTAGCCTTTTTCCAACCTAGGAGCCTTTCTCAAATCTATGTGGCTTTTCCTCCAGTGGAAGAACCACTTATATTGGAAGAAGTCTCCTTAGATTGAAAAAAAAGCTTCAAACATCAGTCAAAAAGAAAGGTGGGGTATAAGTGTTTTAATAAATAAGTAAATAAATAAACTTTGCTCAGTAGTGTGGTAGTCTAGGAGTAGTATCCACCCTATTAATGTGACTCTACAAAAAATTCCTTACTGGCTCAAACTAAGGCCCATTGTGTTCATCATTTGGTTTCCAGCATTGGCCCATCAGATTCTTCTAGACGATGACCATCAAAGCATGATGGTGATGTCTGTCTCCTGATTTGTGTTCATCTAGTATTGAGAAAGACCTATAGGCATGAAAGTTCCATAGAGCTGCCATAGCTAAATGTCCTTGGCAGACCTAGTCTCCATGAATTGATCTAATGCCTCCTAAAAAGTACTGTATATTAGTGTCCATCACCATATCTTGTGAATACTCTAAGTTAATTTCAGTTGGGTCTTCCAAAGTCAGTTGTATACAAGTTTGGAACAAAAAATTAGAAAAATTAATTCATTATTTCTGTCTTGTAAGTACAAAATAGTTTACCCCAGACACTGAGATTGTTCAGTTGTTTTTCTTAAATTGAAGAGCTTAGACTGGTGCAGTGGTTAGGAGCTGTGGACTCTAATCTGGGTTTGATTCCCCACTCCTCCACATGAACGGCAGATAGTGCTGTGCAATGTTTTCCTGGTATTTTTCGGGTTCGAGTTTAATAAGCCCAGAAAATGTCAAAAAATCTGAGAAGCTGAACATAATAGATTTGGCTTTTTCAAATAATTCAAAAAATGTTGGGTTTATTAAACCCACACCCCAAAAATATGCAGTACAGAGCTCATTTCTGCACTGCTGGGGGATTCAGATCCCCACTGCTTGCCAGCTTCGACCTCCTCATGGAGTTCAGAGCTGGCAGGCAGCATGGATCTGATCGCTTGGGTGGTTCAGATGCCCGCTGCTTGCTGGCTCCGACCTCCAAACACAGCCAGAGGTCAAAATACAGATATTCACAAGTCCAAGCATCATACCAGAGGGGCAAACCCAAAGAGCACAAGCCAGGTCACAATACAAAAGGTCAAACACCCTGAGGTCTAGAGCAAGGTGCATGATGCCACCAGCAGGAACACAAGGGTTGTGGACAAGTTGCTTCCACGCTGGTTCACACTTTCCTGGCTGCTTTTATCAGGGAAACCCTGATCAGCAACAGGTGCAACTCCTCTGCCTGCTGAGTCACGCAAGGAAAGGGGCAATCCATGATGTCTGAGCAGCCTATGTGACTGTCAGCCCTGATCCGGTGGTGACTCAATCTCACAGGCTGAGGTTGAACAGTGCTGGGCTGCCAACCGTGTGCTATGGCGCTGGTTTTGCACCTCCCTCTGGGCCCGCCTTCTCCAGTATTCCAAGGGCTCTGGTGACAGTAGGGTTGAGGGTGGTGGCCGCAGCTCTTCTACTTCAGCTTTAGCTCCCAGGCTGTGAGACAGAGGGCGTAGCATGCTGACCTCAGCCTGAGACTCCCCCTCTGCACCTGATGGAGCCTCTGTTTTGTCCAGTAGATCTTCCTGAGGCATCCAAGGGCTGGGGCCAGCTTCCTCTGTCTCTTTCTCATCCGAGGAGGCATCAGCAGGCAGACCCATGAAACAACCCTAGATTCAAAGCAGTCTTGCCAGGTTCAGGTCATGGATTTAGCTAATCCCAGCAGAACTGGGGACAGGAGTTTCAGGATATGCCAAGAGAAGTTTCAAAGACTCCAAATATCAGACTCCAAGAGCTATCCACCCATGAAGTCAGAGGTCAGTGCCAGTGCTGTTGAATCTGGTGGGAATCATCTGGGAATCTTGTGGAGCTCATCTGTTTATTTTCCCTTTTCCTGTATCCCAGATGGAATAAACTCTGTTTGCATTCCTAGGGGTAGGGGGGCGACCGAGGACCAAAGAGGAACAAACACATGGTCCGGACAGCATGACTGAAGAAAAACAAGTCACAGTTTTTATTGAACACAAACTCAGGAGCATTGGTGCATCATAGGACATGGATCCAGCATCAGGTAACCCACCTATTGGACGATGGCACCAACCATCTAGCAAGGGGAGCAACAGGAGATGGTAAGTCCTAGGGAGCCAGGTGGGTACAAGCTACTGTGTGGTTCCTTTGCCATCGGAGGGAGAGAGCCGACCAAGCTGGGCATATCACTGAGTAGAACCACCCCAAAGACCCTTTATGGGGGTCCACAGACCAGGGAAGGCAGCCATGCAGGCTTAGCCTCCCCCTAAAATTGGATCTGGCCCAATTCCCAAACTGCAATCAAAGCTATTACAAGAACATGCAAACAAAACCAATTAACCCATCACCACAAAGCGCAGAGACACAAGGGACAATAGGTGGAGAAACTGGAGCCAACTGTGCAGGGCCCTGGCCACAGAGCTGGCCATATTTGAGAGGAATGGACCAGAGTGGAGACCCCAACTTCCACGTCCTCCTGGAAGCTCTTCCCTCCTGAGTTGACCCAGGCGCCTGATTGGCTGGCCTGGGCTGCAGCCAGGACCAACCCGTGCAGCTCCTTCTCAGGTTGTGCATTTGTTGTATTAGGCTTGCCACATTGTCCTGCACTTCTGCGATTCCCTGGTACTGCAGTGGTTCTTTGGGCTTGTTGGTTCTGTCTGCTTGGAGAGGCTCTTGGCCAGTGGTTACTTTTCTTGATCTTGTGTCTATGGTTATTATTTGCCCTGTAGAAAGTATGGATTTTTCCACCATAGGAAAAAACGTAGGATGGGTTGAGGCACCTTGTTCAGCCCCCCCCCCCCGAATTGGATCTCTTGGTCCAATTCACTTGGACTTGGAGGTTATTTCACATGAGCTGGGGGGTTATTTTCATGCAGCAGCTCTGCTGCAACTTTGGTACCATTTGCTCAAAAAAACAACCCCTCCAGCCCTCCAGAAATATTCCCAATAAAGAATAATGGAGCCTAATAATATCGGAACCCACCCACCCACCCCCAAAAAAAACCAGATCTGAATTCCAAAGCAGTATTTGGAACCTGGATAACTGGGAATACCAATAAATTTCAGCTCCCTGGTATCCGGTTCCAAAAAAAATGCCATTTTTTAGGTGCACATCCCTAGGTGTGAGTCCCCATTGGGAGAAAGGTGAGGTATAAATGAAGCAACTAAATAAATAAGGCAGCTGTTTCTACAGATAGAAGGATGATATTTCCCAGATTTTTCTGAACCATTTCTTGCTACAATGAGATGGAGAAAGCCATGATTGGCTATTTCCTTTGGGAAACAGATGGTTTGTGAAAAACCCAAATGCACCAGAGGAAACCCACCAGTGGGTGCCACATTGAGGATCACTGCATTATAGTTTTTAAACCTCCCTGCTCTGCATCTACAAAAGTTAAAAAAAGAACACTTTGCTAAGAGGTTCTGTGAATCAGTGGGCTCAGAATGACCTAACCCTTTTCCTCTCTCCCATGCAGAGTGGTTGAAAGCCAATATTAAAGCAGAATCAGAGGGTAAAGTCATGCTTCCTGTCAGACTGCAGGTGCCAGTGTTTGACAAGTTTTTGACTCCTTGTGGGCATTCATAACTTTGCATTTCCCAGGTATTTTGTGTTTAGTTTTTCTCACATGGACTTGAATAGTCAAAAACACTAACATGTATAATAGCAGGTGGATTCTGGCTAGCTACATACTTTTAAAATAAAAAAATTAAGTAAGGGGAAATAATGGCATTGGCATATACAATTGGAGGATGTATTGAAAAGTACAGTCAATCTCCAGTAGAACTGGCCTAAGCAGAATTAGCAAGGGTTTCATAAATATGGTATTATTGTGAGTTTTGAGTCTAGTGATTGTGAGTGGGGCTCTCCTACAGACTTAGCCTCAAGCGACATGCCTGAAGAGACACAAAGCCTATGGAAATGTTGCTTCACAAATAAAGGTATCTCCTCAGTGGGCCTTCAGTGGTAGGAAATAGCTCCTTCCAAGCACCCATGAGGGCTGGGAGGGGGGAAATCCTCCCTCCCAGATGAAAGGATGGGGCAGATGTGTGACTGTATGGAAAGAAAAGAGCAGTTTATAGTTTGGGAGGGGCAGAGGGAGAAGACCGACTGCTAGGAGTTTGCTGAAGCACATGGGTGGTGTCAGATCTCTTTGGGTGTCTGATGTGTGGTGGAGGATTTGCTGCCGTATTGGCATGCTCCTTCACCTCCCCCAGGCTCTAATTGCATATTTGTAAATAAAGCCAGTATTACACAGTACCATAAGTCTCCAGTGCTCTCTTTTAAAGGAACCAGTTAGGGTAAGCAGTGCCCCTGAAACCTCTCACCGCTTAGAGAAGCGAGAAGTGCATAACATGTCTTTGTTATTTAGTGATAAGGAATGATTCACTATAGAGAGCATGATGGGAACAACAGCCCTCCATTTTCAGTCTGAATTATACACCCTAAAAGTGTGTGCATCAGCACAAATGTATAATCTATAATCTATGTATAATCAGGGATGAGCCCTGAAATCCTTAAAAGTGTTTTTGTAATGCTTGCTTCATTCAAAAACCTAGATGCAGGCTGAGCAGCAGAGCAGCCGTGTTTTCTACAGCAAGGCAGCTAATCCACATCAAATGGGGTGTGTGGGTGAGTAACTCCAAGCCAAGACGCACTACCAATTCATAGCTCTCAATTCTGACTTTTCCAAAGTCACAATTGCAACAGTCTCCTCCAAACTATGATGAGTTGTTTAACAGAGCTACGAATGGGATTATTTAAAAAATCAGCCCTCACTGAGGAAAGAAAAGCTGATCATTCTGAGCTACCAACCTAGCCAAAGAATGGTCAGCCAATATTTCATTGCAATAGAAAAGAATAAGAAGAGTGTGCCTCTGTCCATGTGCGGAATGTGTTTTTCTCTCGTTATCTGAGCAGTCACAGTCAGTCACTGGAAGTCCGGGACTGGGGACCGAAACCCTTCAGATCTAAAGAGATAGCTTCTAGGCAGCATTAAACCTTAGTCATTCTGATTTCAGAAAATATATACTGTCTGAAGTCAGCAAACCCAATGGTGTACAGTTCATTCATAGCATAGCAAAGTTCCTCTTACTATATTGTAACTGAGGAAATGAATGTTCTGGGAGAAACGAGTAAGGGTAGCTTGCCCTTCCTCTTCCTCCTCCTCTTGTCCAAAAAGGATCACTGTGTCTTGTGCAAACTGCCATTCATCTTGAAATGAACCTTCTATTAATCCAGAAGGGCTATTTAATGAAGCGTTAAAGATTTTCCTGTCTAGGAGGAGAGATGTTCAGTGAAGAAGACGGATGGTTGATTACACCTAATGAAACCTTCTCTTGAATTTTTACCTTCCATCCAAATACAGGCAGTTTAACACGCCTAAGAACTCCCTGTACATATGGAGGAGGCAGGCCAGACAGAATGTGAGTCCTTTCACCTGGGCTTTCTGCCAGCCCTAAAATATCTTTTGAATTAAATCCAAAAACAAGGTCGCATGAGAGCAGGAAGAAAAAAAAAACACCCAGAGAAAAGCCAATGATTGCTCTTATTCCCTTAGTTTGTTCAATGTGGATGTTGATGCCGTGACCTGAGCTTTCAGCAGGCCTGATTCCTTTTAAGCTTCTGCAGCATCCTGCAAACTTTGGACCTTGGTAAGTGATACTGGATTCTAACTAGGGCTGGTACTCTAAAATGAACAGAAAATGATACTTTAATCTAAAGGATTTTCAAAAAATAATTTATCTGTGTATTTTCAGGGCCTCCTTTGTCCCTACGGCAGAAAGGTAGAGAAAGGAATGATATCATTCTAAGAAATCATGTTCCCATGAGTCAAAGAAAGCCAGTTTGAAGTAAGTTGCTTACTTCAGCTGTTCTATTTTAATTATTGTGCATCTAGATTAGAACGTGACATTTATAGGAACAGGTCAGCCCAAAACCTCCGCAGAACTGAACACGGTGGCATATATTTACAGCCAGTCGTCAATAAAGTCTTTCAAACTCCAAAGCATCCTTCTGATTTTTTTTCCTCTTAGCATTTTTCAGTCAAGAAGAAACCTCGGAATGGCTTTTCCATTTGTTCCCCCCTCCTCTGTTCAAAGTAATCTGCAGCATGTTTATGGTTTTTAAAGATCCCAGTATAGTTCACAGATTCAGCTTGGGTGTGTTTGGCAAAAGGGATAATTCAGACTTCTTTCTCATCCTTGTGCGTCAAACTTTGAGGCAGACTTCCTCCAGCAAATCACAAAAAATTAATCTTTGTAAAGCAATATTTCTGGTTGACGTCGGATTATTTGATACCAGATGGAATTTGACTTAATTACACTGTCTGAGCAATGAGAACATGGAACTAAGTGAGGACTCCTTCTCTGCTCGTTTTAAAAGCTTGGTATGAAATGACCATTAGATATCTTGAAAAAGTTTATTCTGCCTTTATTTATTTCCCTGATTGGTTTAGGTTGAGAAATGAGTTTGGGAGAGGGGAGGGATTCTGTGTGGTTGCTATGTCTTCCTCAAAAGGAAAAGCGGTACTTTCTGAAGTATTTCGCATTTGCAAAGAGATTGTCAAAATACAAAGCATTTGGAGAATTATTGTCGAAGGCTTTCAAGGTCAGAGTTCATCCGTTCTTGTAGGTTATCCAGGCTGTGTGACCGTGGTCTTGGTATTTTCTTTCCTGACGTTTCGCCAGCAGCTGTGGCAGGCATCTTCAGAGGAGTGACACTGAAGGACACTGAGAGACACTGTCCTTCAGTGTGACTCCTCTGAAGATGCCGGCCACAGCTGCTGGCGAAACATCAGGAATGAAAATACCAAGACTACGGTCACACAGCCCGGATAACCTGCAAGAACTGATTTGGAGAATTGTTGTAAGGAAGGACTATGGGACAACCTATAAACCCTTTTGGCGCCTGTCAGAGGGAAGTGGGTTAGTCGCACTCACTTTCTTCTCTACATGACTCCCTCTCTGACAAGAATGAGCTTCTGAATCCCTTCCTTCCTAGCAGCCTTTTTTTGCCAATAGCAAGTAAACCCCCACCCTCGGCCCCAATCCCCTGCCCTGGAGTAACTGAGGAATGGAAGAAAAAATGACCAAGAAATGGCCTCTCTTGAGATACTGTAGGAATTGCCTAAGGTGTTAATGGTTTTACCATAGAGATTAGGAGAAATTTCTAGAGCATCACCCAGAAATGACATCACATTTCCCAAACGCTACCCCTCAGGCACCACCCGCAGAATCTTTCAGCATTTGCTGAGGCAGATTTCCTATCTTCCCTTCCTCTTCTGTCTTTTCCTGCTATGTTCACTTCCTGATTCCTTTGCCTGCCTCATGAGTAGGCCTTTACAGATAAGTAAGTTATTGTTTACTAGGAGAACCTGGTCCTTTTCAGAGTGGTTTTAGGGAGCAAAGGGGGCAAATTATCCCACAGCAACTCAAAGCAGTGAGTCTCCAACATATCAATTCTTATTGCCCAAGGTTAGGGGACAAACAAGAAGGCGGCACCTGTCCAGACTTTTACCTTTACCCTTCAGGACAATGGCTTAGTGAAACTCGCAGGAAACTTATTTGCCTATTTACCTCATTTATACCTAGGGTCTCCAGGTTCCTCTTCGACACCGGCGGGAGGTTTTTGGGAGGCCGCTCCCAGCGGCAGGAAACGACGCGGGCCCAGCGGCGGCGGCGGTAAGTTCCCCCCTCCCTCCTCCCTCCTCCCTCCCTCCCCCCTCTACCGTATTGACCCGCGTATAAGCCGAGGCCGGCTTTTTCAGCCCTTTTTTGGGCTGAAAAACTCGGCTTATACGCGAGTATATACGGTAAAATGGGGCTTTATTACAGCATAAGCTTTGGTGGACTACTACTCACTTCATTGTGCATCTGATGAAGTGCACTCTAGCTCACAAAAGCTTACGCCGAAATAAAACCTTGTTCATCTTTAAGATGCCACTGTGTGTGTAAAGTGCCGTCAAGTCTCAGCCGACTTATGGCGACCCCTTTTTTTGGGTTTTCATGGCAAGAGACTAACAGAGGTGGTTTGCCAGTGCCTTCCTCTGCACAGCAGCCCTGGTCTTCCTTGGTGGCCTCCCATCCAAATACTAACCAGGGCTGACCCTGCTTAGCTTCTGAGATCTGACGAGATCAGGCTAGCCTGGGCCATCCAGGTCAGGAACAAAAATGCAGCGGTACAGCATTGTGAGTCACAGAAGTATAACCACTCCTGATACTCAGAATATCCACACCTAATGTGTAAGAAAACACTGATATAAATCCTTCCGATGTTTATTAATTTTCAACTTGCGTTCAGAAAATATTATGTAGGAGGCATACTCGGGCTCCAAGAAGGGAGGGTTTATTTCCAAAG
The DNA here is from genome assembly GCF_029931775.1 of Euleptes europaea. Taxonomy (NCBI): domain Eukaryota; kingdom Metazoa; phylum Chordata; class Lepidosauria; order Squamata; family Sphaerodactylidae; genus Euleptes; species Euleptes europaea. Next base: position 97,381,245 of record NC_079312.1, on the reverse strand, counting down.
GTTGAGGGTGGAGGTTAGCAAACGAATGGCCCAGACAGAAACTGAAGAGGAGTGGGGAAAGCAAACTACTGCAATCATTCAGCCTTTTACAGTGCAGTCCTAAGCAGAGTGATACCCTTCTAAGCCCATTTACTTCAATGGAGTTAGCAAGGTGTACCTCTGTTTAGGATTGCACTGTTATGTGGTGATACTAGGGAAAGAAGCAGCCTGTTTCTTTCTCATTTGACTAAATCAGGGGACTTTGCTTGCAGATGTTCACCCTTCACCCTCTGGTATGGCCTTGATGCCCCTGCTGAAAGGAATAAAATTGTTGATCTTCGTAGCTTTCTCTGACTTTTGAGAACTCTTCTTTAGCCAGTACAATCTGCTCATGAACCCCTGTAGGCTGCTGCACATGCACCAGTAAACAGCAATGGCATTTCATCACAGCAGGGGCTTCCTTGAGATATGAAAATAGGGAAAATGACTCTTTATGATACATACTGGCAAAAGTGTCTAAAGTACGGCATATATATGGAAAACAAAATTTTCAAGTGCAGATTCTAAACCCCCAATTTTACTGTCATCATGTTTTTTAGGAACCAGGAAAAACAGACAACTAGTTCCAAACCTGGTCTATACTTACATCTCGATGGGTAGCTGTGTTCGTCTGTCAGTAGCAGTAGAAAAGAGAAAGAGTCCAGTAACACCTTAAAGACTAACAACATTTCTGGCAGGGTACGAGGCAGATTTCTATCAAAACAAGACACATTCTATAAAAAACAAACAAACAAAAAACCAATTTTCATTCCAGTGGTGCAACTAAACATTTTTGAGGATCGAAAATGGGTTACTAAATTATGTTAATATAATTTCTTCAAATATTATATGAAAGACCAAAACAAAATCATATAAACCAAAAGCAACCATTTTGCATTCCATCCAATCGCTGCAACTATTTCTAGTCTCTGCCACCATTGCTTCTCATGGCTCTTGCTTCTTCTGTCCCCTTTGCTCTTGATTGGGCTTGTTAACTCATTCTTCCCAGAGCATAATATCCAGGTGACTCCAGATTTAGACTTCCATCCTGTACAAAGTCTGCTAAATGTGGTGTTGTGGTTAGAGCATTGGACAAGGATCTGGGAGACTTGGCTTCAAAACCCCACTTTATTGTGGGAGCTTGCTGGGTGACCTTGGGCCAGCCACATATTCTCAGCCTAACACCTCAAAGGGTTGTTGTGAGGATAAAATGATGTAAACTGCTTTGGGCTCCCAATGTGGAGAAAGGCAGGCATAAAACTCTCCTACCTGCCCAATATTTTGATTGTTGGTGTTATGTTTTTCTATGTATATTTTAGCTCAGGCTTTAATTGTTTTAATGATATGGTTTTATTGGTTTTAGTGGATTTAAAGACACAATTGTATTATGTATGTTTTTAAGTTGTTAGCCACCTTGGTAGTCCTTATGAGGACAGAAAGGCAGGGTATGCATTTTGTAACATAAATAAATAAATGCTGTAAATAAAAAATAAATAAAAAGTCCCATTAACCTCAACCTAATTCTAAACAAGTCTAAAGCTGGAGTCCTCATAAAGCAGGGGCTTGCACAACATACGGCTCAGGGCCACAGGTAGCCTGCCAAGTCCCTGTTGGCCTTTTGGCAGCTTGGTAGGTGTTGCTGTACTCCATATCCATGAGTGACTTCAGCTCTGAGCAGGTAATCAGCAGGGTCAGGACAGCTCTATGCTGAAGAAGCAGCACTAAAAAAAGATGGTCGGTGACTCTTAGGCCTTTTATGATTGGGTAGTATGTCCCTGGTTCGTCCCTCTCTTGGCTCACACTTTTATATCCTGAGATCGGAAAACCTTATGCATGGTGTGGCTTGTTGTGAAGAAAGTCCTGGGAGTCTCAGCAGAAAACCAGAAGCATCTGAGTCCCCGCCCCTTGAAAACATTGCTTGGTAATTGGCTGTAGTGCTTACTGTGATATTAACGTCACCCTGCCGCCGCCCCTTCCCCCCCACGAGTAGCCATTTCACAACCCATTTCTCAAAATGGACTACTGTAGAATCACCAGCCAAAATCCATAAGCGTCTAAGTCCCCGCACCTTGAAAACACAGCTCTACTCAGAAAAGGAAAAGGTGTGTGATTCTGTGAACGATTCTTCGCTCGTGTGTGATTCTGTGAACAAAACGCTGTAGAAACAGACAGGAGAAGACACTGTTGGGGGGGGGAGTTCTCCATTCGTCCCTGAGTCTGTGAACTTCCTTCCTTCCTTTAATGGTACAGCTCCTAACCAATAGGCTGTGAGCTAACCACTCTGAGCAAACTGCTGGGCAATTATTTTATTTTATAATTATTTTATTTTATATATTTATATAATTTATTTTATATATTTTATTTAATTATACATATATGTTCTTTAAATTATCCTTGTGTCTCTTAAATTCAAATAAACCCAAAATAAATTTCACTACTGGAACTGTGATAATTGGATCATGACCATCAAGCAGAAACTGTAGCTTATTAGCTACAGGCATGTCTATATCAGGAATTAATAGATTGATCAGCTGTGTTCTTATGTGCTTATATCTTCTACAATAAAATAAGACATGCTCTGTGGTTTCAATAGAGCCAGTTCCACATCCATAGACACTCAGTGTGGGGCTTTTTAGAATAGCGCCCACTCACAACAGCTGTGGGTAATAGAGTCTGTGAACTGACTAGAAAAGATGCCTCCTTCTCTTGGCGCCCTCCGCCTTTTTTTCCTGCTGGTCTGATGTCATATCAATATATCTGTAAATAATCTAAAACCTTAATCAAAGAGAGAGGCAGGGGAGGCTAAGATTGGGCACTCGCTGACACCTCCTCCCCCAGTATTGGGGTGATAAGTTACCAACAGGGGGGAAGAGCGAGCAAACAATCCTAGCCTCCCCTGCCTCTCTTTGTGATTTTGATTAAAATTTTAGATGATTTAAAGCTGTATTGATATGCCATCAAACCAGCAGTAGGGGAAAGGCGCCCAGAGAAGAAGGCGGCCATGTGGTATGGCTTCCCGGAGCATTGCGGAGGGGGTGGCTGAAGGCTGGCTGGAGGAGTTGGAAAACGGGGGGCATATCGGGGTGCGGTAAGATTGACCCGTGACTTGGCTATGCACCTTCCAGTAACCAAGATAAGCTCAGAAGAAAACTTAATTCTGGGATAAAACGGGGATTGGAAAACCCAGGGAAGTCATGGGACAGAAGCGAGCTGAGCCCTATGGAACATAACCCCGACGGAGAATCAAGACAATCACAGGAAAATCATGAGACAAACCAACCATGCAAAAAAGCCCTTAGACAAGCTGACAAGATAAATTATTTGTTATTTTAAATATTGTATGTTTTCTTTTAAAATGCTAATAACAAAGCGAAGACCCTGATTATGAATAATAAACTGAATGGAGATTGAATGGTTAAACCCACCTGTCCCTTCCCTGCGTAGCTCCAAGGCAAATTATGGATGTACATGCCTGTCATTTGTATTTTATGGACAGAATGAAATGTGATCATCTGAGAATCCCAAACCCTGATGCTAATGGGGAAGCTTCATATACTTTCATAACGCAACCTACTTTGGTCAAGTCAAGACTGATTCTGGCCCAGTAACTCCTTTACCTTTAACTCCTAACACATGGTATTGCAAATTCTCATTGCCTGCTTGGAATTCGTTCGTCCTAACATGTAGCTGGGATGGAAGGCAGCATGGTTTGCTTGATCTCGTCAGATCTCGGAAGCTAAGCAGGGTCAGCCCTGGTTAGCATTTGGATGGGAGACCACCAAGGAAAACCAGGGTTGCTATGCAGAAGAAGGCACAAGCAAACCAGCTCTGTCGGTCTCTTTCCTTGAAAACCCCACAAGGGGTCGCTATAAGTCGGCTGTGACTTGATGGCACTTTACACACACATACAACATGTAGCTAAGAAAGAATGGCAATGGCTTTTTCTCTGTTTTCCCATGCTTCTCTTGAGTTGGAGGATTATTTCCTCCCGACCTAATATGGCTCAGCATTCACACGCAAAACTTAACAGCTGAAATATCAAGATATTTATTTACATATTCAAAATACAGTATGTACATGCTGTATTATGCCATTAAAGGTATTTGTATTGTATTGTAAATATGTACATGCTGCCTCTCCACTGAGTCTGAAGTGGTATATAGTTCATGAAAATATAAAATTATAACTTACCATCAGAGTCTAAAATAAGAATCAACCAGCACCAATAAAACAATAACACAAAAAAGCAAAACAGTGAAAACACCAAATTACCCATAAAACCACAAATCAGCAAATAAAAACCAACCAAACAAAAGTACAGACTCATTAACAGCCATTTGAAACAGAAAAAGGTTTCACTGAAAATTGTCTTGAGAAAACACAAGGTGCAGGAAAAGGGGGAGGGGATTCCAAAGCCAAAGGCAATTGCTGCCTAGCCCCTGAATCGGCTTCAAAATTGAGAGAACAAATAACAAAAGAAGGTGGGTACTTAAGAAAGGACTTTTGAACAACCAATTACTGGAGACTTGAGACATTTATTAGGGAAAAATTATAATTTTTTATTACAATATGAAGAGAAGATGACTGGGGAAGGCACTGGAAAACCACCCCTTAAACAAAGTCTGCCTAGTAAACGTCGGGATGTGATGTCACCCCATGGGTCAGGAATGACCGGGTGCTTGCACAGGAGACCTTTACCTTTTTACTGAAAAAGAGCAAGTTAAAGACTATAAAAGCATAGAAATACCTAGATTTAGATGAATGGATTAATAAACTAAAGAGAGTACACAACTATGGCAAAACCGGCATCTTTTATGCATAATAGATCAATTTCAGAATTTCAGGGGAAATTGAATGTTTTCTTTAATTATGTAGAGAAAAGTTTAGAACAGAATTTGAAATTAAATTAAAACAGAGTAAGAGGTCTAAGTTATAGATGTGTATCAAACAAGTAATAAACATGTTATCAGATATGGAGGAATACGTTGAGAGCAACGAGTAATGCAATTCAATGAAGTTGATAATTGAGTAGTAATTTTGAATGGTAAGCTCCACGTATATTGTTATATTATGTTTATATTTTAATGTTTGTGTGTTAAAAATAAAACTTTAAAACTGAGGGGGGGAAATACATGATTGGGTAGACTGGCATTTTAAAAGGGTTGCAGTCCCTGTCTAGTTTTCCCCTTATGCTGTACTTAGAACAAAAAAACCCATATTCCATGAAACGGGTAAAATATTCACTTTCTGCTTGCAGATTTTGTTTAAAATGATCAAACTCTAGCACAGTCCACCCATTCCTTGGCACCGGAGCCTCAAAATAAATGCAGATCTCTCCGGCTGAGCTGAGTGGTCCTTCCAGTTTCATCATCTGTCTAGAGGAAAACCATTAGGGCATGATTTACTTAAGAGCTGTGCTACTGCAGTGCCTGCTGCCTGCCAGTGACGGTGTTAGCAGAGCATACGAGCCTGCCTGTTGTTCTTATTTACTGGTCTCGCCGCCTGCCAGCAGTCGACTCAGGTCCCTTTTCTCCCTGCTCTGTGTCAACTCGTGGTTTGACACTGAGTGGGGTTTCTATTCCACCTCTGTATAAAACAAGGCAGACGGGAAGAAGCTGTGCAGCCGGCGGGGCGACTCGGCCAATTGTCAACAGAGCTCCGCTTCTCCGACAGCAAGCACTCCGGACAGGGGTTTTGGAAGCTTTCCACCAACCTGCGATGCGATGCGTGTAGCGGCCTGTCACCTCTGTACTGTCAGCACTGCAGTAAATAAAGGAGGAAGAGGAAAAACTCACATCACAGAAGGAAAACTACAAGCAGCATCCAAGTGAAACTCGACGGGGAATCTAGTAGGAGTCGAAACCTGCAGTAGTGCCGGCAGATCTCCCTCCCACTGCTCGGCCTGAAGAACCGGCCTTCCTGACACAAACAGCCAAAGGCTCCAAGGGCAATAGCTGAAGACTGTGCAGCAGGTAAGGGAATAGGATGGGATACGAATCCTAGAGAAGGCACCTAGCCAAGGAGCTATGGATGAGAGAAGTGGGTGGCTGCATTAGGTGATAATGGTTCATGTGTAGGCTACAGGCTCTTGAAAACAGATATTTGAAAATGCCAGGAACAACATCCTGCAGTAATATTAGGCGACTTGGGTTTGTAGTCAAGTAGACAACTCCTATTTTTGTACCTACATGACATGTATTGTAAAACATAGGCATATATATATATATAGGGAAATGGTGTATCTTTTAGGGGTGCCGACTGCCTGAGGAGAAAAAATGTCCTGTACTTTTAATGGAGGCTAACTGGGATGTTATTGACTGGGCGATGTTATTCATCTCCATGCCATGCAAAGCTTCAGATGCCCATTTCCACACATTAAGTATCAATTAAAGTGGAGGGACATTTTTCTCCAGGCCTCTTGGCAATCTTAGAGGACATTAGAATCAAGAAATGAGAGTTCAGGAGGGAAAAGATCCTCACATATGTGCATATACACACTTTCAGCTGTGACAATAGAGATGGATATAACTGTATATGGATAAGTTTGCGGCAAAGTTCTGAACTGGAAGACTTATTTATTTGTTTAGTTATTTATTTTGCAATTTCTAGCCCACCCTCCTCAGCCGAAGCCAGGCTCATGGCGGGTCACATGGATATGTTTTGCTTAAATGCTCGATATATAATTACCATAAAATTATTGTGGAGTCTTGTAATAATGTGGTGATCCTTGTGGCTTTGTAGTTGGGTTGAACCAATTCAGTGTCAGACCATACAGATACGGTGGTTATAGTGCATCATGATCTCTTTTCCTCTATGTATGTGGCCCTTCATAATCTGAATGATGTAGGCAAAGAGTATTTTCATACATGGTGCTGCTGAAGATTATTTTTATGTGGTGCATTACAAAAAAAGTCAATAAAAATCATACTTGGTAACATTACCTAGCAGATGGCGAGCATACAGGCACAGTCCTATTATTAAGTGTTGGAAGATAATCTTTCTCCAGTTTTAGATTGGGCTAAATGCTGTATTCTTCAAAGCAGACAAAAATTGCAGGGAAAATTATGCAACCTTTAATAAGCGCAAAGTAAAACAATGATTATACTTCCATGACTTTTTGTCTAGTGCATCACCTAAAATTAATCTCTATCTTTCCTAAGACCACATTTTTCTTGACTTTAGCTTTCTTTATAGGCCTTACAATTCCAATCAGTATTAAATTCCAATCAGTATTAAAGACAGATCTGAATAATTAGCATATTTATAGTTTCAAAGGGAGAGCAGAACAATCAAGTAGCACCGGGATCTTCTTTGCACCCAACATAGCCTAACCTACTTAAATGTGCATAGCACCTCCTCTGCTCAATTTTAAGTGTTAAAATCTATAAATGTCATATTTTCATCATGTCCAGCAACATCTCTTATCTACACCCCACCCACTGTCTTGCTTACAACCCAGCCCAAAGAAGACTTCTGGCAAATTCACAAGCTTGCTTGCTACTTTGTGATGTTTTGGTTGGTCATAATACAGGTACTACCTGCTTTAGGTTTTGTTTTTTTAAAGGGGCTAGCATAGCTGCCAGCAATTTCTGTCTTCTTTGTGGCCACAGTGACCATGTTTTCCCATCAAGTATGCTCACCTTTAAATCAGTCACAAGTTGACATTATTTGAGTTAATTTTTAAATGAAGCAAGGAATCAGACTTCATTCTGCCTAGTTAGGCTCTCTCATTCCTGGTGGTTAGAGTGCCAAACTAGGAATGGGGGAAATGGATTAAAACTCCTGTTCTGCCATGACACTCTCTGGGCCTCCGTCTCTGAGCCTAACTTACCTCATAGGGTTGTTGTGAGGATAAAATGGGAGGGGAGAACACTGTATGCCATAAAGAGCTCCTTGGAGGAAGGACAAGATTTTAATCTAATAAACAAATTCATGTGAACCAACAGAAACTGCAGTCTATGGGAACGATTACTCCTCTAACACAGTGAGACTGAAGACTACCTAGTTTGGGAAGTTTTCAGCTTAAATCTCCGTGTTACCTAAATACAGGCTGGACCACTAGAGCCAGCTCCTTCCCCGTTAACCAGGATTCTAATCCTGGTTTAGAATCCAAGTTTATGAGCCAGATGTAAACTCCGGGTGTCCACATTCAGATTTCTCAACAAATGTAACAATGGTGTTAAACTGGAGACTTTTGAAACCAGGAAGTATTTAATTGTGCATGTGAGAAGAATAAGGAGGAATATGAGCATTAATCAGTTTATAGCTATGTTTATAGCTATGTTCAAGATATCTGAATGAAGCCATTCCATCATGTTGGAATTGCCTTTGTGTGAAACTGTTCTCTTCTATAGCATTCCCACAGGGTAATCTTTTATGTGAATAGTTAGAACTGAAAGGATCATCAATGTACCGGTAGATTCAGATGAACAGTTCTAAGCCTCTCCAATAGTGTTTTTGGGGAGGGAAGGGGGCATGGTACAGCCTGATCTCATCAGATCTCAGGAGCTAAGCAGGGTCAGTATTTGGTAGGGAGATCTCCAAGGAAGACTCTGCAAAGGAAGGCAATGGCAAACCACCTCTGCTTCTCACTTGCCTTGAAAGCCCCTTGCTGGGGTCGCCATAAGTTGGCTGCGACTTGACGGCACTTTACACACACACACACACACACACACACACACACAAACGTGTTTTTGAGCAGGCTGGCCCTTTTCTTATCCCCTCCTCCCATTTAGAATCTAGGTATTCCGAGATGCTGATAGATGGGTAAATTTCTAAGTGCCTGCCTAGTTAGGCTCTCTCAAACATCTCAATGTAACAAAAATGGAAGATCTCCGATCATAGAATCATAGAGTTGTAAGGGGTCATACAGGCCATCTAGTCCAACCCCCTGCTCAATGCAGGATCAGCCTGGAGCATCCCCGACAAGTGTTTGTCCAGCCGCTGCTTAAAGACTGCCAGAGAGGGGGAGCTCTCCACCTCCCTAGGCAGCTAATTCGACTGTTGAACAAGTCATACTTTAACAAATTTTTCCCTTATATCCATCCGGTACCTTTCTGCCCGTAATTTAAACCCATTAGTGCGGATCCTATCCTCTGCTGCCAACAGGAACAGCTCCCTGCCCTCCTCTAAGTGACAGGCCTTCAAACACTTAAAGAAAGCAATCATGTCCCCCCTCAATCATTATATTGTTGGCCCAGTCCATGAATGAAAGCTCAGAAACAATCACACTCTAACCATTGAAATTTTCTTTGGTAGATGCTTCTGTTCTCAACTGAGAAAATCCATTGGCAAGTGCTGTAATCAGTCAACATATACTAAACATCTATCTCACAGTGTACAGGATGGCATCTCTCCCCCAACTTTAAGTCCCATTGCAACTTATATCTCACAGTTATGCAGATTTATGGACTATCACAACCCCATATCCCAATTCATGAAAATAATTAATTTAGAGGAAAATGCTTGTCTGGGTGTTTGTTGGTGCCTTCTCAAGTGACTTATTTCTAGTAAGATATGGGCCCCCCAAAGCAACTCCAGCTGTGTGTGTTTCATGCAACTAGCAGCCCCAAGAAGGATGGGTGTCCTCTCACCAGGTACATCCAACAAGTTCACTGGATGATCTGTACCGGTCGTCCTCTATTGGGGTGTGATGATTTCTCTGGACAGGTAATATTCAAAGAGGGCAGGTAATATTCAAAGAGGGCAGTTTAAATAGCAATCCTTATGATTCCAGTCACCTCAATGTCTGAGATTTGCTTTTCTTATCAAGATAATTTACACACAGTTTTCATCAGCCCAGATTATTAGCAGCAGCCATCGCCAGAATGCCTTTTTTAGAACGTGATGTCAGGGATCAACTCCCTCCTCTGTATTCTACAACTCTTCTTCATCGTTTTTGAGGATGCTTATTCAGGTTCACACATACAGAATGAGAAGTTTCCAATACAGTGAGGGCGCAAGCTCATCCCAATTGTTTAATAGCTCAGGGAATTACTAACCAGGGCTTGGAAGGATAAACAGATCTTGTTTTTGAATGCCCTGTTTGAAAAGGATTATGGCATTTGTTACTAATGGTATTGTCTGTGTGCAATAGGGTGTATTTAATAAGATCCCCCCATGTCCCCGGCATCTGACTCAGTCCGTCTCTTTGTTTGGGGTAAAACTGCCTGCTGTAACTAATGCAAGTTGTTTGTGTGTCTATTCTGCTTAAACCAAGCCCTGTTTCCAGCTCTGTGCTGAAATCGCTTTTAGGCACATCCTGACTGATGTGCGGATGAGGATCTTGTGTGCCTCCAATGGAGTTCTCATTAGCTAACACTTCAAGGTGAATTCTCACCACCCACCCTGGAAAATAATCAGAATAGGGCCTCTCAAATAATTCAGATAAAGAGTTCCAGAGATGGGTGCACACATGTCAGGTCAACAGGAACTGATAAATATTACTCTTGAGAGCTAATAGACAATATGGACCAACAGAACAGTCTCCCGATTTTTTAAAAAAAATGAAAAGCAAGCATGGCAGGCAGTTTAACCCTTTCCCTTCTATTCAATTTCATGCAAAATTGTCCCTCAGGGTTTTTTCTGGTATGCATCTATTTTTCTAGAAAAGCAGTTGGGGGAAGGGGTCTGAGGAGGAAAAAGAGCTTGAGGAAAGGATTAAGCCGTCCCTGCTCTGCCATTCCTCAATGTCTGATTGCAGCCTTCTTACATTTTTTATAAGCGAGAAACTGTTATACATGACTATGATGTAACATCGGGTTTGCCCCTAAGTGATTCCATCGTATGGGGTAATTCAAACATCAAAATGTTTTATCTAGACAAGTCAACAGCAACAGCTCTGCCCTCCAGACCAGCATTTTTTTCTACCTCATAGCTTGCTGTATCTCCATCAATTTCCAACAGTCTGCTGGTTCCTCCAGAAGGCACCCAGATACAAACTCAAGTAAGATTGCTCTTTCCATTCCAGTTCTCGCAAGGGAAGAGGCATTCTCATATGAGTCCACTGTAGGGTTGCCAGGTCCCTCTTCGCCACCGGCGGAAGGTTTTGGATGCAGAGCCTGAGGAGGGCGGGGTTTGGGGAGGGGAGGGACTTCAATGCCATAGAGTCCAATTGCCAAAGCGGCAATTTTCTCCAGTGGAACTGATCACTGTCACCTGGAGATCAGTTGGAATAGCAGGAGATCTCCAGCTAGTACTTGGAGGTTGGCAACCCTAGTCCACTGCTTCTTTGTTACCTTTCCTGTGTGAGTACACCTCATGTGAACAGCTGTTTGTTCATTGGTGTTCAACGGCTTTTTATTAGAACTGAATGAAAACAAAAGCATTTGTGCTGCCATTTACAGATGACATGTTCCTGCTTTCTCCTAACACATAGAATAAGCCCCATGTCAGAATTAATGTAGGAAGTGGGGATTCTAGGTTTCTCTTATCTCAGTTATTTATTTTATTTATTTATTCTTTGATTTATACCCCACCCTCCATCCCCGGCCCGAGCTTAAGGGTAGCTTAACCAACATCCACATCAATTCAACAAAACCACAATATACAATCAAACATTAAAATTTAAGACCAGTCTACTTAATCAATTAAATAAGTAAAAATAAGTGGCACTCAACACCCAAACATAAGGTCACAGTGAGTCTGGAAGAAGCAGTCAGGGCCCCCAGTTCAAGTAATAACAGCATGTTAAAGTCCAGGGATTCTGTAAACTCAAAATATGGGCTAAATAAAAGTGAACGCATGCTGGTCAAATTGTTAGAGAACTACAGGAAATAAAGTTATAGGAGTTTGAAATTACAGTAGAGAGTTCATTTTTATAGTAGAGAGTTCATTTTTAATGTAACTGCATGGAGTGTGGGAAATGTTGTGAAGAATACATTTACATCTTATGCATTTCTAAATCCCTGAAGTTATTTTTCTAAAAAAAAAAAAATCTTAATGTCATCCATCTGAAGCCTATGAATTCCAGGGAAGTATATGATCCTCTAGTCACTGATGGGGAATTAAATCAGCCCTTTCATGAAGTGTGAAAAGCAAACTAAATCACAGAGGGAACATTCCATTGGCCGATAATATATTATGTTCCAAGGTGTGTGTAAGAAAATGCAGGAAAACATGTAGAGCGTGCCTTAGGATTTTTGGCATCCTAGGTAAATGACTTCACCCTCACCACTGTCCATACTGCAAGGAAGCTGACCCTACTCAGGCCACCCTCACTAGGGTTGCCAACCTCCAGGTGCAACCTGGAGATTTCCCAGAATTACAACTAATCTCCAGACAACAGAGGTCAGTTCCCTGGAGAAAATGGCTGCTCTGAAAGGTGGACTGAATGGCACTATGCCCCTCCCTCTCCAGGAGCCAGCCCCAAATCTCCAGGAATTTCCCAACCTGGAGTTGGCAGTCCTAGCCCTCACTGAGGCTGGGGCTGGGCTTGCTGCTGAGCCTTTGCCACCAATGGAGGAAGGCCTGGACATTGGAGTGGCATGGCAGTGCACAGGGTTACCACTTGCTGAATGCCATGCTGCCACTGCTCATGGACCCAACAACAGGGGAAGACCCTAGCCACCCACTGCCTGGGTGCAACTTTCCACTGTTGCCACAGGCTGCAGCAGACCTCATGACGCTGTGGGCAGGTGGGCATGATGCCCCTCTGTCTGGATGGGTGATTGCCTAGGATGCTGCTGCAGTCGTCTTGCTTGTGGGCTTCTTAGAGGCACCTGGTTGGCCACTGTGTGAAGAGACTGCTGGACTTGAAGGGCTGTGGTCTGATGCAGCAGGGCTTTTCTTATGTATCACCTGGAGCATGGACAGATGATCACCTAGTTATGCCTAGTTGTTGGGTTGGCCCTTTAAACATGTCTTCAGTTTATTTGTATGTGTGTGGCATTCACCTAGATCAGTGGTTCCCAACCTGGGGTACACGTACCCCCAGGGGTATGAACCAGGGCATTTAGTGGTACACAGAAAAAAATTGAATAATGGCAGGAAAAGGCATTTGAAATAACAGCAACTATATTAATTTAATTTTTGAAAGCGTCAATAAGCCTGTGGACAGGAATGAGCCTGTGGATATTGTGTATTTGGATTTCCAAAAAGCTTTTGACAAAGTCCCCCACCAAAGACTGCTAAGCAAACTTCATAGTCACGGGATAAGAGGACAAGTCCTCTTATGGATTGAGAGCTGGCTGAAAAATAGGAAGCAGAGAGTAGGAATCAATGGTCAGTTCTCCCAATGGCGGGATGTGAGCAGTGTGGTGCCTCATGGATCTGTGTTGGGACCGGTGCTTTTCAACCTGTTCATCAGTGACCTGGAGTTGGGGTTAAACAGTGAAGTAGCCAAGTTTGCAGATGACACCAAATTATTTAGGGTGGTTGAAACAAAATCGGACTGTGAAGAGCTCCAGAAGGATCTCTGCATAAAGGAAGAATGGGCATTAAAATGGCAAATGAGATTCAATGTGAGTGTGAGAGTTCCCCCTCTCTGAGTCTATTTCTCCAAATCAATTGCTCAGGCGTTGATACGGAAACAACAGATTTATTGAAGACATCAGGAGATGAGACAGGCACAGGTAGAAAGTTGCAAGTGAGGGGCTTATCGGGTTTACAGAATATATTGACTCCAGGGCACAGGGGCACTGGGGTTCACACTTATTGTTATGGGAAGTTACAAGCTTGGCATAATACAAAACATCAAACGAGTCCCAGGAAGTCTGCTGAAGCTATCACACTTCCAAGGCCGCATCGGCCTGAGGGAGTACTGGCAGGAAGAACAGCGGGGGGGAGATACTTGGGGCAATCAGGCCAGGCGCCTGGGACCAGAAGGTGTGAACTGCTTTTACGAGTTCACTGATAACAAAGCAGGTGATGGAAAGCAGAGACACAGAGACCCTCACATTCTGCCCCCCTTAAGGCCCCCCTCCGGGGTCCTCGAGAGGGCGAGGCTTATCGGGATAAGCGAGGTGGAATTGTCGGATCAAGCGAGGGGCCGCCATGTGGGGTGCGGCCACCCACTCGTCGTGCGCGGACCCAAGGTTTTTCCAACGAACAAAGTAAAACAGTTTCCCTTTCTTCCATTTGGAATCTAAAACCTTGGACACTTCCAAATGGGTATCCCCTCCCACCACGGTAGGAATCTCGTGTTCGGGAGGGGGGTGGAACTGGGGAGCTGCCACATAAGGTTTGAGGAGGCTTATATGAAAGACCGGATGGACTCCCTTGAGGGTTTTTGGGAGTTCAAGTTCCACGGTAACTTCGTTGATCACTCTGGTAATGGGGAAAGGTCCCACATAACGGTCGCTCAGTTTTTTGCAGGGACGAAGAGAGCGGAGGTTTTTGGTGGACAGATAAACTTGCTCCCCCACCTTAAGTTCCCATCCCGGAGACCGGTGTTTGTCTGCCTGTTCCTTGTACTTGCTTTTAGCCCTCTCAAGGTTTTTGAGCAGCCACGGCCAGGTAGATTTAACTACCTGAATCCACTCCTGAAGATCAGGGGTGGACTGGAGATCTGGCGTGACGGGGGCGGAACCGAAGGGACCGAATTCCGTCCCGTAGATCACTTGGAAGGGACTAAAGCCGGTAGAGGAATGGGGCGCGTTGTTGTACGCATATTCGGCAAATGGCAGCAGGTCCACCCAGTCGTCCTGGTGAAAATTTACATAGCAACGCAAATAACATTCTACCACCGCGTTTACACGTTCAGTTTGACCATCAGTTTGGGGGTGGTAGGCGGAAGAGAGGCCCTGTTCCTCCACCCCCATCAATTTTAGGAAGGCTCGCCAGAATTTGGCTACAAACTGGACCCCCCGGTCGGAGAGGACCTTCCTCGGGATCGAGTGTAGTCTAAGGACGTGCGTGACAAATAGTTTGGCCAAGCCCTGGGCCGAAGGAAGACCCGCACATGGAACGAAATGGACCTGTTTGGAGAAAAGGTCCGTGATTACCCAAAGAACCGTCTTTCCCCGACTGGGAGGTAGGTCGGTGATAAAATCCATGGCTATGACTTCCCAGGGACGGGAGGGGTTCTCAAGCGGTTTGAGAAGCCCGGGGGGTTTTCCCATCCGTTTCTTAGCTGTGGCGCAAGTGGGGCAGCTGCGCACATACAATTCCACATCGGATCTCATACCGGGCCACCAGAATTGCCTCCTTACTAGGTGAAGAGTCTTTATGAATCCAAAATGACCCGCCAACCTGGCACCATGTACGAGTCCCAACACCTCTTTGCGAAGGGAAGATGGGACATATAGCTTTCCCCCTTGTACCCACCAGGTGTTCGTTCGTTCCATGCCAGTGGGGAGGAGATGGTGCTCCTCCTCCTGTAAGGAGGCGTTCCGGAGCCGCTGTTGGAAAGCTTCCGGGATACCCTTGAGCGTAGGGGGGGTCCCTGGTTGACGGGCCTGGGACCGGGTAGTGACGGCTAAGCTTGGGACCTCCCCTCGCTGCTCGGGAGTGAACAGGGAGTCGACCGGGCGATCGAAATCGTTGCGATACTGGGGAAGTCGTGACAGAGCATCGGCTAGGGCATTTTCTTTGCCAGGGACATGTTTGAGGGTGAACCGGAATTTGGCGAAAAATTGAGCCCACCGAATTTGTTTGGCGTTGAGCTTTCTAGCTCCCTTGAGAGCCTCAAGATTCTTGTGATCGGTACACACTTCAAAGGGCAGTTCGGCTCCTTCTAAGAAGTGCCTCCATATGGTGAGGGCATGTTTGACCGCTGCCGCCTCCTTCTCCCAAATAGCCCAGTTGATTTCGGACTGGGAAAACTTCTTGGAGAAGTAGGCGCATGGCCGCAACCGCCCCCCTTCATCCCTTTGCAATAGGGCCCCGCCCATGACCACATCCGAGGCATCCACCTGCACCACAAAAGGCTTGGTGCAATCCGGGTGTGCTAAGACGGGCTCGGATGAAAAAAGCAGCTTTAAACGTTCAAAAGCCTGCTGGCACTGGGGGGACCATTGCAAACGGGCCGAGGGAAGCGCGGCGCTAGCCCCCTTGTCTTTGGTACGCAACAGAGCAGTGAGGGGAAGCGCAACTTGGGCAAAGTTAGGAATGAAGTTGCGGTAAAAGTTGGCGAACCCCAAAAACTGCTGAAGTTGGCGACGGGTAGTGGGGGTTTCCCATTCCCGCACCGCTTGGACCTTGGCGGGGTCCATTTCCAAACCCTGGTGGGAGATCACGTACCCAAGAAAAGTAATGGAAGGTCGGTGGAATTCACATTTGGACACTTTAGCATACAGTTTGTGCTCCCGCAGCCGCTGGAGCACGTCTCGCACCAGACGCACATGTTCTTCCATGGTTGCAGAGTAAATAAGGATGTCATCGAGAAATACCACCACCCCCCGAAACAGCAAATCATGTAAAACCTCATTAATTAATTGCATAAAAACACTGGGAGCCCCCGAAAGTCCGAACGGCATGACTAGGTATTCAAACATTCCAAAACAACTGGAAAAGGCCGTTTTGGGCTCGTCTCCTTCTTTAATGCGAATGCGGTGGTATGCTTCCACTAAGTCCAGTTTGGTGAAGATTCGGCCCTCCTTTAATTGTGCTAGAAGGTCGGGAATAAGAGGGAGAGGGTAAGCGTTAGACTGGGTGACTGCGTTTAGCCTACGAAAGTCAATACACAGTCTTAAATCTCCCATCTTTTTCTTTACAAAGAAGGCTGGGGCCGAATAAGGAGCCTTGGAAGGGCGTATGAAACCCCTTGCTAAGTTGGCATCCAGATAGTCCCGTAACACCGCCTTCTCACTAGGGCTCATGGGGTAGACCTTCCCTTTAGACAGCTTGCCTTCCCCCACAATTTCGATGGCACAGTCCGTCTCTCTGTGGGGGGGTAGTTCGTCACATTCCCTAACATCAAAAACATCCGCAAACTGCGAGTATTCGGTGGGCAGTTGAGGAGGAACGGAGGCTGGGGTGGGGGACCCTACCAATGCGGCGGCCGGAGTCCTGAGTACCCGTTCCTTGTCATGTAACCCACAGGGGCTTTCGGGAAACGAGAGCACCCGTTTCACCCAGTCGATGGAGGGGTTGTGTCCCCGTAGCCAGTTCATCCCCAACACCACAGGGGTTACAATAGGAGCAATGGTAAAATACAGGCGTTCCCAATGTTCCCCCACAGACATAATCACTGCTGCAGTTCTGTGGGTCACCGGGCCCCGTTTAAAATCACTCCCGTCCATTTGGGAAAAGCGGAGGGGTCCCGGAAGCCGCTTGCGCCGGACACCCAGTTTCTTGGCAGCTTCCTCACTAATCATGGTGCGGGCACACCCCGAGTCAACCAAAGCGGGGAATTCTAAACTGGGACCCCCTATAGGTAGGGATAGGTGAACACGCACATACACATTGTCCTCTTGGGCGCTTACCATCGGTGGAGCTCCTTGCACAACGACAGGGGCGGTCTGCTGCGGAGCCCCCTCTACAGCAGACCGACGGCGTTTTTTGCCGGCTGTTCCCACTCTTCCTCCTCGCTGGAAGAGGGGGATGGAGTGGTGGCGGTCGGGGACCCGTCCGAATCAAAGGTAGTACTTGTAATCCGGGACCCCGTTGGGCCTGTAGAGGTGGAAACCCCGTCCTGTGGGCGCGCATGGAGAGCGGAGGGTGCGCCTGAACGTCGGCCCGGTGGTCCGCTCCTGCGGCGGGGCTGGTCCTCGGCAGCTGCCATCTGCGGTTCGGTCGGGGCTTGGCGTGGGGGGTTGGGACGGCCCGAACGAGAGGGGCATTGCGACGCAAAGTGTCCCTTTCCTCCGCAGGTCAGGCAGACACCGGTTTCAAAACGTTTGCGGCGTTCAGCGGCCGAGGGGCCCCCGCTTCCTCCCGGTCGGAAGTCCCGGCCCCGGTCACTCCGGGGTCTCGGGTCTCGTCCGATGCGCTGCTTAGACAAATTCAGGAGCTGTTTACGATTCTCAATGTCCGCAGCGTGGCGAACCCAACCTTCCACATCCGGGGGGTTCCCTTGCATGAAGGCCCAATGTTGGAGGTCTGGGTTGAGACCCTCCCTGAAACACTGTACCAGAGTGGCCTCACTCCAGTCCAGGATTCGGCTAGCCAGTGACTGGAACTCACTTGCATACTGCGCCACCGACTTGGTCCCTTGGCGCAGCTGCATCAGGGAGGCTTTAGCCCGCTCACCCAGAGTCGGGTCCTCGAAGCGGTTTCGGAGTGCTATCATAAACTCGTCCAGGGTCCGCAGTACCGGCGAACGGAGTTCATACTGCAACACCATCCAGGCGGCCGCCTCCCCTTACAGTAAGGAAGCCACGTACTGCACCCGGGACTCCTCGGAAGTGAAGGTCCGACCTTGTTCTCGCATAAAAATGTCCACTTGGACCATAAAAAAGGTCAACTGGTCAAGCCCCTGACTTGCAACTTAATGTGAGAGTTCCCCCCTCTCTGAGTCTATTTCTCCAAATCAATTGCTCAGGCGTTGATACGGAAACAACAGATTTATTGAAGACATCAGGAGATGAGACAGGCACAGGTAGAAAGTTGCAAGTGAGGGGCTTATCGGGTTTACAGAATATATTGACTCCAGGGCACAGGGGCACTGGGGTTCACACTTATTGTTATGGGAAGTTACAAGCTTGGCATAATACAAAACATCAAACGAGTCCCAGGAAGTCTGCTGAAGCTATCACACTTCCAAGGCCGCATCGGCCTGAGGGAGTACTGGCAGGAAGAACAGCGGGGGGGGAGATACTTGGGGCAATCAGGCCAGGCGCCTGGGACCAGAAGGTGTGAACTGCTTTTACGAGTTCACTGATAACAAAGCAGGTGATGGAAAGCAGAGACACAGAGACCCTCACAGTGAGTAAGTGTAAAGTGATGCATATTGGGACAAAAAATCCAACTTCACATATACACTGATGGGATCTGTGCTGGCAGCAACAGACCAAGAAAGGGATCTTGGGGTGGTAGTGGATAGCTCAGTGAAGATGTCAACCCAGTGTGTGGCTGCTGTAAAAAAGGTAAATTCCACGCTTGCCATAATTAGACGAGGAATAGAGAATAAAACTGCTGATATCATACTGCCCTTGTACAAATCTATGGTGAGACCACACTTGGAATACTGTGTACAGTTCTGGTCACCACACCTAAAAAAGGATATTACAGAGCTTGAGAAGGTGCAGAAAAGAGCAACCAAAATGATTAGGGGATTAGAGCAACTGTCCTATGGGGAGCGGTTAAGACGCTTGGGGCTGTTTAGCTTGGAAAGAAGGCGGCTGAGGGGAGACATGAAAGAGGTCTATAAAATTATGCATGTTTTGGAGAGAGTGGACAGGGAGAAGTTTTTCTCCCTCTCCCATAATACTAGAATTCCGGGTCATCTGCTAAAGCTGGAGGGTGAGAGATTCAAAACAGATAAAAGGAAGTATTTTTTCACACAACGCATAGTTAAATTGTGGAACTCCCTGCCCCAGGATGTGGTGATGGCTGCCAGCTTGGAGGGCTTTAAGAGGGGAGTGGACATATTCATGGAGGAGAGGGGTATTCATGGCTGTTAGTTAGAATGGATACTAGTCATGCTGCTTACCTATTCTTTCTAGTATCAGAGGAGCATGCCTATTATTTTGGGTGCGGTGGAACACAGGCAGGATAGTTCTGCTGCACTCGTCTTGTTAGTGGCTTCCTAGAGGCACCTGGTTGGCCACTGTGTGAACAGACTGCTGGACTTGATGGGCCTTGGTCTGATCCAGCAGGGCCTTTCTTATGTTCTTAATTACAAACATTTTGGTAATATGAGCAGTAAAATGTATGGAAATGGGCTGCCAAGGGGTACGCAAATGAAAAAAGGTTAGCAACCACTGACCTAGATGTTTGGTTTTGGTGGATCCTTAGCTTAAAATTTGCAGTGAGTAAAGGATAAGTCAGAAGTTTTCAGTTTCAAATAACAGGTACATTTCATGTTGGAAGTTTGTTGTCAGTGTTTACTGACAACATTATCTCATTATCTTTTTTAAAATCTTGTTTTTGTAAACGAGTTAAATGATCTTGGTCTCGTTGCGTGAATACGTAAGATTGAAAGAATTATGGAAAAATTAACTGTTCATGTTTCCGCCTTAAGGTAAGAATTTTGTATTCAACTTCCATAGTAAAACTCATTACACATCGCACCCATTGTTTCTTTTGATCTACACTCAAGACCTGGAATTAGAGATGTTGAAACTGCAGGTATTAGTCACTGTTCTCCTTAAAAATCCCAAGTACTCCCACTAAGTAACCTGCATTTGTGAGCCCAAATAGGGCTGAGTTTGGCTCAACATGCTTCACTTATATTGCCTTGCCAACCATACTTACAGACATTAATTGGCGTTGCCCTTGATGACAGCTGAGAGGTGTCTGTCATCCAGCCTCTGCAAAGGGGTGAGTCACTGAGAGCCTATTATGTCAGTGCTTCAGCATCCACATTGCCTTTCCATTGTCTTCCCAGCATAATTCAAGTCTCTAGTAAGTCTGATGCATAAAACACGTCATATGTTGGGGAAGGTATCACCACCTTTCCTACGTGTGTGTCAAGTGCCGTCAAGTCGCAGCCGACTTATGGCGACCCCTTTTGGGGGGTTTTCATGGTAAGAGACTAACAGAGGTGGTTTGCCAGTGCCTTCCTCTGCACAGCAACCCTGGACTTCCTTGGTGGTCTCCCATCCAAATACTAACCAGGGCCGACCCTGCTTAGCTTCTGAGATCTGACAAGATCAGGCTAGCCTGGACCATCCAGGTCAGGGCCACCTTTCCTACAGGGAAGTAATTAACCAAAACCTGCACTAAAGACTCTGTTCTTTGATGCAGTCTTTATACTGAATGCGAATTATTTACAAACACGAATTGTCTTCAGAAATAGTTGGTGTGGGTATTTAATCCTTGTTAACTTTCGCAGCCTGCTAATACTGCTTCAGTTTGAAGAGCTCAAGCAATGGGCGATGGAGAAGTAGGGTTGCCAGGTGCCTCTTAGACACCAGTGGGAGGTTTTTGGGGTGGAGCCTGAGGAGGGCGGGGCTTGGGGAGGGACTTAATGCCATAGAGTCCAATTGCCAAAGTGGCCATTTTCTCCAGGTGAACTGATCTCTATCGGCTGGAGATCAGTTGTAATAGCAGGAGATCTCCAGCTAGTACCTGGAGGTTGGCAACCCTATGGAGAAGGGACAGAGTGGATCAGCAGAAAATGTAAGTGATTATCATGTTGTAAGGGATGATCATGTTTGTTGACCAATCAACAGACTTATCAATGTTGCCGCCAAAAACAACTGATAGGTTTGTGTGCATTTCCACCAGTCACTGCCTTGTCATGGAGAGGGATCCTACCTGTACTGCTGCCTTTTTCAGTATTTGCTTGCAAATCCTCTACCCTGTATCTCTTCCTGCCTCTCTCAGGTCTCCCAAGGGCCAACTCTGCCATCTCTGGCATGCTTTTGATGTCTTGGAGTGCCAAATAATTACTTCTGCCTGTTCTGCCAAATAATTACTTCTGCCTGTTCTGCTGGTCAATGCCCTGTGCAGCATTGCATGGGAGAATGTTAATTGCCTATACAACAGGCTGTTTTCTCTTATCTCTCTGAAATTCAGCAGGGACAATCCATTACAATCCCTAAGAATTAATCCCAATTAGATGGAAGGAGGAAAAAGAGTATTTCTCCTACCTACCTAAACTTTGGCATGCAGGATCCCATGGGTGAAAGTACACAATCCCTAAAAAGGACACAATCCCAAATTGACAGTCACAGCCGGGATCACTGAAAACAGTTTAAATAAACAGGAGAATAATGAAAACAAACTGTATAATAGCCCAGACTAGCCTGATCATGGCAGAGCTCAGAAGCTAAGCAGATTCGTTACTTGGATGGGAGACCACAAGGAAAACCGGGACTGCTATGCAGAGGAAGGCAATGGCAAACCACCTCTGCTCATCTCTTCTCTTGAAAACCCCATGAACTAGAACTTCTTGGGGTCACCATGAGTTGGTTGCAACTCGACAGCACACTTCACCTTTTTAACAACTCTGTATAGGATTGAGCTGTTACAAAACATCCTCTGAGGTTGTGTAAAAGTTCTATTAGTTTTAAATCCATACGTTTTAAGGTTATAGCAATGACACGTTTATATACACTTTTATCTAGGAAGCGTCTAAAAATAATGAAAACTTGGTGTTGATTTAAATCAACATTTCCTGGTTCCCAACAAAACATGACTTGTCATGACATCCAAACTGGATAGAACAACCAGCTATGATTAAAATGAGTTTGTCATTTCATCCAGTTTAGATGTCACAATGACCTATGGGAACCAGGAACACTTTGAGATCCCAGCTACATGTAAGGGAAGGGAGGAGGGAAGAGGAAAAGCACAAGAGTTCAAGTACTTCCAAGGCTCATTCCCATTCTGACAAATCATGGTTTGCTATTATCTCTCAACAGAGCCTTGGAAAGTTACTCTAAACGTAATTTTCCTAGTTCCTTTACCAGAGTAAAGTGTGTAGGTTGCAGGATTACATGTTGTCTCCCCATAACCCCTTCCACCATTGTACATAAATTTCTTCATAACTCTAAGTAGCCTTGTCCATAGTTTATAATGATTCATAACTACAGCAAAGAAGGGGGAAATATCAAAGAAAAATGTATTGTGCTGTTTATAGACTGGCTAGAAGAAATGGACATCATCTTTGAGAGTTTGTTATTCTTCTATTGACATGTTCTGTCCAGCAGTGAAAATGGTGCCACATCTATTTACACCACTTAAGTACTGCTGTTGCCAGAGAAACAGATTATTCAAATATCTATTTTACTCATCAGAAATTCTCTAAAATGAGGGATGGGGTTGTACTTCAAGGGTTCAAGTTTAACCAAGGGGTAAATAAAAAGCACACATTTTGTGTGAGTTTCTGAACTCCTACAAATCTGTTATTCTGCCTGATGATAAATTGGCAGCAGCTTCAAGAAAACCACTGTGACTTGCCAGTCTACTATAATAGCCCTTAATCCAAAAGATAACAGCCAGCACTACTCCCAATCCCCAAGCAATTTTGGTCTGATATCACGATAAATAATGATGATACGTTTTAGAAGCAGGAAGCTGCCAACAGTGTCAATATGTCTGTTATCTGCATGTGTAGGCAGCAATGCTTAAGCAAGATGATATTTCTGTTTCATCCTGTTCCTGCTATTAAGCTAAACATACTATCTTGCTAATTTAGGACGAACCTTGTTGTGATTGGCAAGAGAACTGGCATATTTCTCAGGACCCCTTCTGAGTTACAGTAATGGCCCCTGGGAAAAAAAATAGCTTTGTGTGTTGACTATTGCTCTATCCACCCATCCCTACTCCACAGGCAAATTGTGGATCCAATTGTAAAAAGGGTCATGGAGTCTCTTTTATGCATCAACTTTTAAAGAATGCATAAGATAATTATATTGGGGGAAAGGCAGCAAAGAATGCAGTCCGCTGAGTAGTAGCATTGTGTAAGTTCACTTGAAATGAGTTCAAAAGCAGAGCAAGAAAAAAATTCATAAAAGCTGATCAAACTTGTATTCATCATCCATGTTAAGACTAAGCAGATCCTTGCATATTTCAAGGACACACCAGGAACTGAGTCTGTGCTGTCATGCTTCCTTGAAATTATGATTAGCATCATCAACACTTCAGGCAGTTTCCCAGAGTCAGGGATGACACCAACCGTTTCAAAAGAAAGGCAGAATTCTGAAATCACATCCAGGAACATGAACACTCTTTGACCTAACTTCTTTCTTGTAGTGTCTCAATGCAAGGAAATACCCTTCTGTGCCTAGGTATTAAACAAGTGTGTGTGTGTGTGTGTGTGTGTGTGCTCACACACAGGAAGCCATATCAGTCAGGCCACTGGTCCAGCTCAAAAGTAATTCATGCTGATTACAACAGACTGGGTCTGTTTCTCAGCCCCACTACCAAGATCCTTTTAACTGGATATGCCAGTCGATTGATCCTGGCGCCATCTATGTGGAAAGCATGTACCACTGAGCTATAGTTCCTCTTTTTAAGAGTACAGTCTTCTTTTCCATGGTTCCAAACTTACCATACAACACCAGTGGTATGGATTTTTCACCACTTGCTTGTTTAAAATACACTGGCAACCTGAGCCATATCCACAGGTCGCTGGATATTGTATTATCATTGTGCTACAAAAATCATTTGCAGCTGGACTCTCTTGTCCACATACAATTGCACAATATACAGTGTTGTCTAGATATGTCTGGGAATACATTCCTCTGCTTGAATATATAAGTAGTAAATATATATATATGTGCGTCGATGGTAGCTATCGTTTCACTACTGCAAAAAGAACACATGTACTTTGTATAAGGGGATGGAACTGGGATAGAAAACAAAATAGCATGAAGCAGCTCATAAGGCCTAATTGTATATGATGGGGTTGACACCATCCTGTTCAGTCCTCTCCATCTTGAGTAATGTAAGACACATGTGCTATGACATCCTCCTGCTCAACATTTCCTGCCTGTACTCCCATTTTTGCTGCTAGGTTAGACAGAACAGGGAATCACTGGTTGCAATGATGTCACATCACATGTTTCTTCTATTGGATGTTACTAAGGGAGAGGGGGAGACTTAGGTCAGCTATACAACATGTGGGCTCTTTGAAAGAAAGAATGTGTACATATTGTTGCCCTGAGTTTTGAATAAAACTTGAATTGTTCAAGTTTTTTCTTTAAATCACAATGTAAAACAAATAATTACAAGAGTTGTCATTTATTATGTAGAATAAATCCATGGGGAACATATGTGCTATGGCAGCTGGTATTACTGCTTTATTTCCATTGGGTGGGAAACAAGCATATCGAGAGAAAGCTGTTTTCTTTTGGCTCTGGTATCCTTCTTGCATGCTATATATTGTGGGAGCCTGCAGGTCCTGGAACAAGTTTTAGGAGAGAATCCATCCACTCCAGATGTAATAACTCCTTAAAGAGACGTAAATAAATGAGATACACACCCTGGGGATCAATTATTTGTGGTAATAAAAGTCTCCATGACACGTTACAGTACAGATGAGCATTGACTCAACAGGAGTTCTGGGTTAAAGTTCAGCTTTGGTTAGTTACATTCGCACCTCCTTAGCACTAAGGGTGAGATGGTGTTTTGTGTCATGATTCTCACTTTAGTTGCTCTGGGCATTTTCTGTCAAAGTGCAGCCTCATTGGAAGAGGTGCAACCATTCAAGTGAGCATGAGTATATACAAGCCTCTCTCTGACAGCTGTTGCAGAAGTTCTTTTTGCTGGCTTACTTGTACCTTCAGCTGATCTGCTTGCAGAATGAGGATGGTCTTGAGGCAAAGCAGAACTGAGCAGGCAGGCAGTGGTTTGATCTGGACTCAAGAAGTTTGTTTGCTTGCTCATTCATTTATTTCATACACGTTTATCCTGCCAGTCCTCCAAGGAGCTCAGGGCAGTGCGCATTATTCTTCCCTCCTCCATTTTAAACCTTCACGCCAACCCTGAGAGATCGCTTAGATGGAGAGTGACTGGCCCAAAGTCAACTAGGAAGCCTCACTGAAGAACTTTGTTCTCACAGATCCTAGTCCATCCCGCTATGCTGGCTGGCTTGAAAAACCAAGCTCAGGTCTGAGGGTTTGGGAGCCAGGTGAAGCCTTATTGGCCTCTGGTGTGGCCGCCTGACAGCCTTGGAGCTGCTGGTAGCTTTGATACTACCTTTTGCCGGCAGCATTGATGGTGCCTATTAGTGCAGGAGAGAGCAAATCACCAGTTCCTTCTTCTGCATACTAGTTAGGGTTGGCAACCTCCAGGTACTAGCTGGAGATCTCCTGCTAATACAACTGATCTCCAGATGATTAGAGATCAGTTCACCTGGGGAAAATGGCTGCTTTAGCCAAGTTCCTTTCCTCCCCAAACCCCACCCTCCTCAGGCTCTGCCCCAGAAATCTCCAGGTATTTCCCAACCTGGAGCTGGCAACCCAAATACTAGTATGGTTGTGCTGGAAATTAGGTACCTGGTTCTGTTTGCCAGGGTCCCTGGTGTGAGAGCCTGCTGCCTTGCTATTAGAAAACTCAGATTCTGAGCATAGGCCACACTCTGAAAGAGGGACTTCCTTCTCATGATGGCCAGTCTATAGAGTTCTTGAAGGACATACTTGTCCCGCTTAGCAAAGAGGCCAAGACTGTTCTCTTGTGTTTCTTGAATGCTATAGGAAATTGTCAATTAATTCAGACACCCAGATCTCCAGGTGACATTGCTCTGCCTCAAGCAATGACTTTGTAGCGTCAGAAGGTGTTAACGTGATTGGTATCCTGAACTGGTATGACCAGTCATGACTGCTGATAATTCTGTCATCCTGGCAACCCTAGGAAGATGCCTGGGGCTACGAGCTTGAAAATCAACACAACAAGCTTTTACATTTATAAACAACTTGAGAGCTGTCTGTCTGATATGCTGATATGCTGTTGACCCCATTCTGCCAATTGTTTGTTTTCTGATTTGAGAGATTGCTACATGTGCATATGCATGCTGGAGGCTAAAAGGCTTTGGTAGCTATTGCAGGTTAAGGGTGTCAGTGGAATTTTTGATTTGGATATCCTTGAGGACAGAGTTGAACATATTCAATGAGTTTTCTGCTCTGCCAGGAATCTGATTCAAAAATGCCCTGCCACTTTGGCCAAGCCAGCACTTTCTGTAGTCAAAATTAATCAAGCGCTCTTTGAATTGTCAATCCTCCTCTTCCTTCCGCAAGCATAAATATTTACAACTGGAATAAATTATGCAAATCAAATACATTTATGCAAATTTCCCCAGTTGCATGCTTTAATAAACCACAGAAGCTGCGTTTTCTTGGTGCAGGCATTTGGTTACGTATTTTCCACCTGCAATATTGTTTGAAACAGTTTGATTGTGATGGAAGACAACATTCATTCAACTTCTTGTTTACAGAAGATATTATTAACCCTCTGAGCAAGGATGGTAACTGTCCAGCACCTAGCACATTATTGATACTAAGTAACTATTAAATAGCCATCAACTTTCCAGAGGCAAGATGCTGGTTACTGGTATTCAGCGATAATTGACTTATTTGCTATTCAGTAACCCTGGCTGCGGAATCGTGAGCTGCATGACCAGATCTTGGGAAGCAAGTTCATGTGGCTGTGAGTTGTATTCATTTATGCGTTCAAATTTATTCAATGTGGTCAGTCTTAGAGCCACAAAAATTAGATGAGACTTGAATGAGTCACCCTTTGTATTTGCATCTCTGTATAGGTTTGCCAAACTAAAAGGCAGAGTCTAAATGAAATAAACAAATGAATAAGAGCAATGTTATTTTTTTTATTGTGAAGCTCAACAATAAGCTAAAAAGTGCAACAATCCTAACTATTAAGAGCAACAAGAATACAGTGATTGGATCTGATTACTCTTTTCTAATAAGTGAGAAGTTGTCCTCCAGAGGAAGGAGCCTTGCTCTACTGGAGGAAGCCTTCCAGCAGCAGGGCAAGACTCTTCACTTAGTGGAAGGGAGTGATTGGAGCCAACCCAGTGTATCTGTTTAAAGGAGGCACCGATAACCTGAGGAATGGGAGCGATTAGGTAGAAATAATGCCAAGGTACTGATTTTAGAATAAATATGCATTGACTCCTTAAAAAATATTTTTCTTCATTACAGTTGGAATGTGCCAGCTTTTATCAGTAAAATTCCAACAATGTTGTTTACAAGAAAATGGAAAGTAACTTATGCAACTAAAATGGCTTTTCCTTGCTTCCCATAGTGCCTAAACACCATAGTATCAGAGGGTGGAAAATTGGGTGGAACCTTATCTAAACAGCTAGGGCACTTGAACTCTAAGAGCGTCTTTACATTTCTAGCTGTAATTTCACTGGGCACTCATAGTTAACCTTGAGCACCCTCTGCTGGAGAGCTATTCATATGTTCCCTGCCTCACAATACCAACAAACCTTTGTATCATTTGTTAGGAACTCATTCCTTGTCTTCTACACAGCAAGTAACCTGCACACTTAGAAACCTCATTCCATGTGAGACTTTGTTCTGACTGTCTAAGTCCGTGTACTCCTAACCTTTTTATTTATTTATTTTTAAATATTTTTATGCCGCCTTTCCACCCAATCAGGGTCCCCAAGGCGGTAAACATGAAAACATTTGAACAATTTAAAACCATTAAAAACACATTTAAAATTATAAAATAATTAAATAAGAACACATAAACACAACAATACATAGAGGTTGAAAAGTATGGGGGCGGGGAGATGAAACCTTGGGGAACTTCATATGCCCGATTCCATGGGGCAAAGTAGCAATCCCCCAGCACCACGCTCTGAAACTTACCCTCAAGGTAAGACTAGAACAACCACAGACCACTGCCTCCCAGTCCCAAAAGGCATTCTGGAAGGATACCATGATCCATGGTGTTGGAGGAGGAGGAGGAGGAGGAGGAGGAAGAAGAAGAAGAGTTGGTTTTTATATGCCGACTTTCTCAACCACTTAAGGAAGAATCAATCACCTTCCCTTCTCCTCCCCACAACAGATACCCTGTGAGGAAGCTGGGGCTGAGAGAGCTCTAAGAGAGCTGTGACTAGCCCAAGGTCACCCAGCTGGCTTCATGTGTAGGTGTGGGGAAACAAATCCAGTTCACCAGATTAGCCTCTGCCACTCATGGAGGAGTGGGGAATCAAACCCAGTTCTCCAGATCAGAGTCCACCACTCCAAACCACTGCTCTTAACCACTACACCACACTGGCTGTCAGGGTGAACAGGGTTGCACTCCCGGTGCCTGTTATCTACCAGGGAGACCAAGGCTGTTTCGGTCCCCTAACCAGACCTGAAAACAGATTGAAATGGATCCAAACAATCTGCTTCATTCAGGAATCTCTGAAGTTGGCCAACCGCCTCTTGTTCAATCACCTTGCTCAAGAATGGGGCATATGAGACTGGGCAGTAGTTATTCCACTTTCTTGGGACTCCAGAGTAAGTTTCTTTAGGAGTGGACACACACGACTGCCCACTTCAAGGTTGAGGCAACCACCTCCTCTGTCAGGAAGGCATTTGTTGTCTTCCAGACCCAGCCTGCTACCCCCCCCCCACAGGTAGATTTAAGCAGCCAGAAGAGGCAAGGATTGTACGAGCAGGTATAGGCAATGTGGTTAGAGTGATGGACTGGGGTTGTGGAGACCTGGGCTTAAATCCTCACTCTACCATGGAAACTCACTGGGTGGGCCAGTCTCTTTCACTCTCTCAGACTCATCTCCCGGATTAGAGGAGCATGCCTATTACATTAGGTGCTGTGGAACACAGGCAGGATGCTGCTGCTGCAGTTGTCTTGTTTGGGGGCTTCCTAGAGGCACCTGGTTGGCCACTGTGTGAACAGACTGCTGGACTTGATGGGCCTTGGTCTGATCCAGCAGGGCCTTTCTTATGTTCTTACTTCACAGATTTGTGAGGACAAAATGTAGGAGGGAAGAACAATGTTGTAAAGCCATTTGGGGTCCCCGTGAGGAGAAAAAATGGGTATAAATAGCTAAATAAACTATACAATGAGGTCAAGCAAATAAACGGTGTGAAAATGTCAACCTTTGTTCTCTTCACATATAGAAGTAGTAAGGGCTCATTCAGACATGCAAGTTCATTACTTGATGTGTGAAAGATTGAGCGATGACGTGCATGTGTGATGCAGACGTCCAAGATCAAACACCACAGTGCTCCCAAATCATAGGCTGTCAACGTGAACACAGTTGACACACAAA
This sequence comes from Euleptes europaea, assembly GCF_029931775.1. Classification (NCBI taxonomy): domain Eukaryota; kingdom Metazoa; phylum Chordata; class Lepidosauria; order Squamata; family Sphaerodactylidae; genus Euleptes; species Euleptes europaea. Next base: position 97,351,487 of record NC_079312.1, on the reverse strand, counting down.
GCTGTGAGTTGTCAAATAATTAGATACCATGAAGAAAAAGGCAAAATCTAATTGTAATAAAAATCAAGCAGTGAAAGAATGACTCCTTAGTTTGTGGGAAGGAAACTGGGTTGTTTTCTCAGCTCAGCAAATCATATGTCATGACTGAAGAGTGATACTTTCCTCTCCATCAATTCAAAGTCAAACCAATGGACACAAACCATCACAAAATAAATCCTCAGAGTCGACTGCCTGTCGTTTACATTTTGAAGAGGGGTGTAAATGCCCCAAGCTTAAGTGGTAAAATACATATTCTTGCTGTCAGCTGTGAAAACACTACCTGTGTTTAAGTCATGGGGTTTCCCTGCAATATGCACAAAAGTAGCAACTGGAAAAAGGATCTTTTTTTTTTTTTTTTACTTCCATGTCTTACTTCCATGGGCAAACATAATCTTTCAGTGGTCATGGATCATCATGATAGAGTCACCTCAGAGAATCCAGTCCCGCGGTCCACCAACTTAATGACAGACAAAACAAGCTAAGAGCAATGGAGGCAGTTGGAAAGTGCTCTTATTGCATTCAGTACCTTTCTTTGTGCAGGTGTGAACACTCAAAAAAAAGCTTATATGTTTATATGTTTTTGTTAAAATATGATCCTCTGGACTGATACGTTTCCCACTCCAGTTTTAGAATTTTGTTTTGTTTTTGCCACTTGGTCCCTGTATTTGTTCTTGTTTATAATTTGGATTTGGGGGAGTAAAGCACTTCACATAGTCAAGAGAGCAATTGTCTGTTCCAAGAGTAGTCACTTTCACAATTGAAAAGGTGCATCTATTCACAGGTTTCAATTATGAAAGCACCCAGACTATTTTTTCATGGAAGGCCTGGGCTAAAAGTACTGACGGCTCCAACTTATAATTTTGTCCAGTCTTATAGAATTGTGAACCCTTCATTTACTCCTTTGCTTTTATGTGGTGCTTTTTGTTTTGTTAAGAGGACCAGGGAAAGGGTCGTTTGGGTTTCTAGAGAAAAAAAATCTTTGGAACCACCCTACTATAAGAAAGCCAGAAGAAACCAACATATTTAAAGTTGGCCTTTGTGGGTTTCTTTGGCAGCGGTGCTGGAACAGTTCTTGTAAGCGTTGTTACCTTCATGATCAGATTTATTATGCTAGACTTCTTTGATATCAGCCTTGTGGATGTATTCCAATCTCTCCCTCTCCTTTCAAGCACACACATTTTTCTAGTAGTTCAACTCTCAGAAGATGACCCACAACATTCTTTTCCTCCAATTCAAATTCAAATGTATTAATAAGGTCAATGATCACCAAGAAAGATACAAAACGTATAACTTATACCCAAAACTTCAAATTACAAATATATAATGGAATTTATATAGACATCACACAACTTGACATAATCCCATTAACATTTCAAAATGGTAAAGTATTTCAATTAATCTTGTCCTAGCTGGGTACGATGTATTTTAATAGCTGCAGCACAAAATTTGGCAGCCAGAAGTGAAAAACTGTGGTTTTTCATTTATTAGGAGTATCTTGGCAAAAAATGCGTCAGATTGGCAATGAAAATTGTTAAACAGAGGAGAAATAAACCTTGTGCAGACATCCTGGTAGAACGAACAACGGATCAGAACGTGTTCTGAGGTTTCAATATCCCTTAACCCACAAAAGCAGAGGTTTTCTGCTATAGGGATCTTCTTATATCTTCATTCCAATACCGCCGATGGTAAGACCTGGCACCTCGCGAGGGTGAAAGCTTTCCTGTGGTTAATAAATTCCAAGTGGGAAAGGTAAGCTGCGGGGGAGACTATGTATCTGGATTTCTCAGGTGACAAGAAGAATGGTGATCTCCCAAGATCTAATGTTCAGTGTCATTCACCCCTTGGTTCAAAAGGCGTGTTGCCTGGTCTTTACCCTGATCCAACAAGGAGAATGGAGAGATCCAGCCCTAAAAACGCAGCTCAAATCATGAGCTTTTAAAATAATAAATAGACATCCATAGCTTTTAGAAACCTAAAAGGGACTTTAATGGATTCTTTAATTCTAGGGAATCATTCCATAAGCTCAAGACTAATGCAGAAAAGGCCCTTTTTTGCCCCCAGATGATCTAATTTCTTTCACTGTGGGGATTCTGAACATTCAAGGATACCTTTCCAAACAATAATAATGTAAGATGGGTTTCATATCCACTGGTCAGCTGCCTTGAGCCACTGTGGGTGGTGAGAACAACAGGATACAAATGTTTTAATAAATAATAAATGAATACAAGAAGAAATGTGTTCCGAACTATGGAAATCTCATGCCGTGAAGGACCATAAAGATCAACACCAGAACCCTGAATTAGGATCAGAAACTTAAGAAGAAGAAGAAGAAGAAGAAGAACAACAACAACAACAACAACAGGTTTTTATATGCCGACTTTCTCTGCCACTTAAGGAAGAATCAATCACCTTCCCTTCTCCTCCCCACAACAGACACCCTGTGAGGTAGGTGGGGCTGAGAGAGCTCTAAGACAACTGTGACTAGCCCAAGGTCACCCAGCTGGCTTCGTGTGTAGAAGTGGGGAAACCAACCTGGCTCACCAGATTAGCATCCGCCGCTCATGTGGAGGAGTGGAGAATCAAACCTGGTTCTCCAGGTTAGAGTCCACCACCCCAAACCACCACTCTTAACCACTACACCACGCTGGCTGTAGGGCTGTTGCCACAAAACTATGTGTATATGTTTCAATTTTACCACACTTCTTAAGAGGCAGTCAGTAGTATTTTGCATCCACTAAAGAAACTTCTAAATCATCTCAAGTACAGTGTATTGTGGTAGTCAGTCCTATAAAAGGCAAATGCATGGATGAACTAGTAAATAATACAAACAGGAGTAAATAATTGGTCCAGGAGTGAAATAAGAAATTAGGAATAGTTTTATTGATTTTATTGACTTCCCAGAGCCCACCAGCCAATAAAGATGGGTAAATCCAAGCTGTCAGTGCAGATTGATATTACTCTTAAACTGGCCAGAGATTCAGAATCCAATGCCAGATTGTTTCATTGGTCTTACCTTGTGTCTCAAGATAGAGTTCACTGTGATAGCTTGGCAAATTGGGTTGTTTCCTTTTAGCTTAATTTGGACATTGGGAAAGTTTTATATACACAGATGGTCCTGGGATTAGATTTTTTGTGTATACACAAGAGCACAATCCTTCAGATGGAATGTTCTGAAATACCCTGTAATGTCAATGGACAGGGCCTAATGTGAGTGGCTTGCCTCTTGACCACAAACAACTGGCATTTGTATTTTCGGGTCCAAATACACAGAGTGAGACAGGAAAAGAGACAGAAAGGTGTCTATAAATGGCATTGAGAAATAAACGCATTAAAGGCCATGCCTTGGTCCAGGAGTGATTTTTTTTAATTGGTCTATTTTTTTGGCAATATGGAGCAGAAGGAAATGGCTAAGTGCTCCTGTAGGAGGTGGTCAGGGCAGGATCTTTCTGCTGAGGAAGCCACACCTGCAGCAAAACACTAAACAAACCTGAGCTGTATTGTTTTTGTGGTCTGACATTTAGCCCTATGTCTCACACAAAAATGAAGGAGCGGGCGGAGAAGGGGTAGGTGGCAACATTGAGGATGATTATCTGGCCCAATTTAGCCTCAGAGTAAAATTGTTTTGTATTTCTATAATGTTCTCCATTCAACTCACTGGCCTCTTGCCATAACCAATTATTGAATCTAGATCTTCATTGATCTGATTTCAGTTCAAATCACCTTGACGGTACTTCTGTGTAAGATTCTCGGTGTCAACTGTATTAAATACCCAGCATAGAAAGGTTATTATGAATCAAAATATATTATTAAAAGGTTTTGTATAACAAAATAGCAAGCAACAACGATGCTGAATCCACAAAACATCTTTCAGTGCTCAAATAATAAATGAAAAAAGCTGAACACATTCCAATGTTGTCATACATTGAACAACACAAAGTACAAACTTTATATAAGAAGGCCAGTAGTTGTCTGTCTAAGTAGTAAAGAACTTAAGAACAAGGCTTAAGTGATATGGAATGTAACATGCTTAGCTATATTATTTAAACTCTGGTTGTTAACATTAACACAATGTGCTGCTGCATTGAGAGAACTGGGATATTATGCAGTGCTTCATTACAAGTAATTATTACATAATTGGAAGCAGAAAATGGAGACGTTCTATTCTTTCTGCTATAACAAGAGCAGGAGCTGACTGTGGTACAGACCAAGAATTGTTAATATCAATAATTAGAATAAAGCTGAAAGAAAACACCAGATCATTCAAGGTACCAAAGTACAATCCAAACAACATCCCTGAAGAGTTTAAAGACCATGTAAAGAACAGATTTGAATTAATAAGTTCAAGCAAACAGGAATCAGAAGAAATATGAGATGAAACTAGAGATATTATCAAGGAAGAATGTGCAAAGGCTATACTTGTAGTCAAACAAAATGAAAAGCCTCACTAGATGACTGATGAAACTCTGATAAAACTCTTAAAATTGCTAAAGAGACAGAAAGCAAAAGTAAAAAGTAAGAAATAGAATCAGAAGTCACTGTGATGGATAGCTGTGATGGATAGCTGCATTCTGAGGAGTTGTCCTGGTCATAGAACCCCCTGACTGACATGGCGTTCGAATGGAATTCTTAGGATGGCAGTTAGAAAACTGACAGTTGGGATCTGACAGTTGAAGGAGAGCCATTAACAGAGAGTGTTGGAGACGGTAGAGTGAGCTGCAAGCTGTCTACAGGAGTCTCCTCGGAAGTGAGAGAAACACAATTTGATTTAGGATCAGAAAGGATACATAACCAGTTATAAAGGAAAACAGCTCTAGTGTTGAGAGGGTGATCCCTAAACGGGAAATAGCTCTAGTGAAAAGAGTGGCCTCAAGCCAGTTTAAAGAAGAAAATTGGGAAATTGTGTATAAGCCCCTAACTCCTCCAACAGAAGAAGAACTGTTTCAAGAAGCTTATGTTTATGAAACAAAGAAGTGACTGCTAAGAGAAATCACTCTCATTATTAAATATAAGCATCAACACTAGTCAGTGAACCCCCTTAGATACAGCTTCCAGACCTTTACATTCCCCTCAAAGGAGATGAATAAAACCATTTTAAGTTTTACTTCAAAAAAGCCTCTTGTGTTCCAAATATTTCTGACCTTTATATAAATGAAAGTAGACCAATCCGCCATAGCAGCATTCCGGTGACTTGCACATAGAGACAAAGAGAACTATTATAATAACCAGTGTAAAGAAATAGAAGAGAACAACAAAAAAGGAAGAACAAGAGATCTGTTCCACAAGATCCAAGAAATCAAAGGGAAAATTAAAGCACGGTTAGGCATGCTGAAAGACCAACACGGAAATACATTAATTGAACAGAACAAAATAAAGAAAAGATGGGAACAATATACTGAAGAACTACACAAAAGAGATGAAAGGATGACAGATTCCTTCAAAGAAGAATCTTTTGGAGAACCTGCATTTTTAGAAAGTGAAGTGAAAGCTTTACTCAGAACAATTGGGAGAAACAAATCACCAGGAGTAAATGGGATATTAGTAGAGCTATTCCAAGCCACAGTGATGGAGTCCATCAAAATCTTAACAAGACTATGCCAACAAATATGGAAAACAAAACAATGGCCTACAGACTGGAAATGCTCTATCTACATTCCAATTCTGAAAAAAGGAGATGTCAAAGACTGCAGCAACTATTGGACCATCAAATTAATTTCTCATGAAAGCAAAGGGATACTCAAAATCTTACAACAAAGACTGTTCCCATACATGGAACATGAAATGCCAGATGTTCAAGCTGGATCCAGAAAAGGAAGAGGCACTAGAGATCATATTGCAAATTTACATTGGTTACTCGAACATATGAGATAATTTCAGAAGAAAAGCATGGGTTCTGACTTACCTATGAGCCCCTGTTTGCAGGCCTGGACTGAGGAGGAGCACGGAGGGCTGCAGGGGATTGTTGGGGGCCAGGCAGAGGCCATTCCAGGGCTTGGGGACTCTCCAGGACTGGCCAGTATGCCACAAGAAAATGGCGGCTCTCCAGAAGGCAGGGAGTCTAGCTGTGGTGTCTTTTCCTCTGTGGGAGTCTTCCCGCGTTGCAGGAAGATGGGAGACCTCAATGGGAGACCTCCAAGGAATACCAGGGTCATAATATGGAGGCAGGCAATGGCAAAACACCTCTGAATGTCTCTTGCCTTGAAAACCCTACAGGGTCACCATAAGTCAGCTGTGACTTAACAGAATTTTTTTTTAAGGTTGATGAAAAAATTGAAATGTTTCAAGATTTTCTATTCCTTGGCTCCATTATCAATTAAAAGGGAGAGTGCAACTACGAAATCAGTAGGAGATTGACAGTGGGAAGGGCAGCCTTGAAGGAGCTAGAATAGATTCTTAAGTATAAGGATGTGTTGCTGTCAACAAAAATCAAGGTAATTCATACCGTAGTATTCTCCATTACTATGTATGGGTGTGAAAGTTGGACAATGAAGAAAGTTGACAGGGAGAAAGTAGATTTGAAATGAGGTGTTGGAGGAGAGTTTTACAGGTACCATGGACCGCCAAAAAGAGTCAGTTCTAGAGCAAATTAAGCCTGAACTCTCCCTAGAAGCTAAAATGACTAAACAGGGGCTACAGTGCTTCAGTCACATAATAAGAAGGCAAGACTCACTGGAAAAGACAATAATGTGAGGAAGAGTTGAAGGCAGCAGGAAAAGAGAGGCCTTTGTGCATGGGAAGTTTGCATTGGGTTTGCCGCTCTCTAGAAGCACAGTTTTCTCATCCATAGTCTCAAAACTCTATGCATGGGGGCTTTTTGCCCTGAAGAAATTCCACAAGTACCTTGTGATCAATTATGCATCCCCAGAGAAAACATGGAGCTTCTGAACCAGTGTGGGAGTGGTCACTGATGTTGTTGCTGCGTGGCTTGCCATCCCCTTTTCTGTTTTTGTTTTTGTTTCACGCACCTACATTGGCACATGCATGACTCCCCCCTGCCCCCTGCAAATAATGCCAGCTTAACAAATTAGATTCTTGTTTCATACAGGTGATTTGGTCACAGTTGGGGAATTAGAAATAATAAGTTGTTGCATTTCAGACCACCTCTCCCCCTCCCATTCCCGATCACTTTCTCTGCTGCCCCCCAATCCCCGGGATCAGGGAAGCCGAGAGGCACCCGACTGCCTTGCCTCCTGCTTCCACTAAGCAGTCCAAGATGTGAGCCACTGCCACTGCATCCCCCACTGTAATTAGTGCAGCACCCTGTGCAAAGCTGGTTAAAGCTGAGCTAGAGGAGAAACATTCCTCTGTCCACTATTTCCTTGGCCTAGCCAGTTCTTGGCCCTCAATCTTCCACCAAACGGGAAGCCACAACATTTCCACACATTTCCATGCATTGGTCTAGCCTCTCAGAAAGGCTCTGAAACATAGGGAGCGAGATTACAAAATGCAAAAATAAAATAAAAATCCTCATGGTAAGAATCGCCCTCTGCGGAGCCCAGGTTGCCAATGGCTTCTAGAGCCCCAAAGTCCCCAACAAGAGGAAGGAAGCAAAGACTGGGGGCATGGCCTGTTCTTTTTTAGATTGCTGTGCAATTTTAGCAATGAAAAAATGAAATGTAATTGCAGCCTGAAAAGAAGAGCAGCTTCAATTACATTTCATCATTTTATTGCTAAAAATGCACTTGCAAACAATAAAAAAACAAACAGGTGGGGGTGGCTGGAGAATGATGATCATCAGCCCGGCTCTGTTCAATATCTGAGATCTGAAACTGACAAGGCACTCACTGTGGAACTGACTAAATAAGCAGCATTCGCTGGGAAAAACAAAAATGGCATTGAGAGGAGGGGTTGGATGAGGGTGGGAGAAGCAAGAATGGGGGTGTGGGGAAAGAAACCCAAAATTAAATATATGCACAGAAGTACCATCGATCTGCCACAATTTGGCCTCGACACAGACGAAAAACATGCAGCAAAACAGCATCCTGAAAACACGGGACAAGTGAGAGGCGGGAGTGAAGTGACTTCTGAAGGTTGGAAAAATCTGGCATAATCCCAACGAAGCCCCGAAACAGTCCGGCAGTGATCATGATGCTTACTACCCATGCATAAAAGGCCAGAAAGACCCAACATGAGATGAATTGACTCAATAAAGGAAGCCACGACCCTCAGTTTGCAAGGCTGTTAATGATAGGATGTTTTAGAGGTCATTAATTCAAAGGGTTGTCATAAATCGGAAGCGATTTGATGGCACTTAACACACACACACACATAATATGCCCCCACCATGCTTATCCTCACAATGATTCTGTGAGGTAGGTTAACATGAGCGAGAGTATCTGGCCAAAGGACACCCAGCAAACTTCATGGCTCAGCAGGGATTTGAACTCAGGTCTTCCTGTTCTTTGCCCTGCACTCAAGACCCTCTACCACACTGGCTCTTGCTTAGTGTTAAACTTCCTTGGTTGTCTTTTGGTGGGATAAAAAAAATGATCCCTCACAGCTCAAGCTGCACGTTTTTAATGATCTCAGGTACATTGGCTGGAGTATGTGTCAGAACAGAATGATTCATTGTGTTGTGGTAGGTCCCTGCCCGCATGTTAGATGTTTTCTGTTGACTGTAATGACTAACAACACTTTCCATTTTAAACTAAAGAGGCTCAAGAAATGATAACAGAACTTGATGTGGCTTGGTTAGACACATGATTACTCAGAAAAGAAAGGAAGTATGCCAACATTCTTTTGCCCAAGCTCAATAAGCCATAATTTATTTTTCTTCTGGAGTCTATAGATAATGTAAACTTCTCTCCACCAAAACTAACATCTAGCCAGTCCCGGTTATAATACTGGTGCAAAGTTAGTAATGAGGCACCACCCCTGAGGAAACCAAATGGCCTGTCTCATCATTTCTTTTCAATTGTCCATGTAGAAGAAATTGGTCTGGCATTTGTAAGGTTACACTCCACGAAACATGCTGACGGAGCCCTGAAGCAAAGGCATATGTAGGTTTTGCTCTGATTAAATAATCTATCAATGGATTCGTCTAAGCAACGGACCTGCCTGGAAAACGCTAAAACTCTCTAGTAGACAATTCATCCATAAGGAGCCTTTTTGTCATTCAATTGCCAACAGGTAAGCAAGATCTTTCATTATTGTGAGGATATTTGTATGTCTTGATTCCAAAGAGGTTAATAATGTTTTAGGCAGCTCTTAATACTGAAATGAGCTCCCAGCAACTATTAACACAGCATGATACATCTGTAGCTGCAAAGTCACATCACATCACTTCTCCTTTGCACAGAAGATGGGGACAAAAGCACAAAGCTGTTCCCAAAGGAAAATAATCAACTGCTGCAGACAAAGGAAAAATTTGCTTAAAGTGCCTAAATTAACTTCCCAGCGTTATTTACAGGAATGCAGTCGGTTTCACAGTTGGTAGACTATGGTCTCACAGCACTAAAAAGATGAATGGAAAATGAGCAAAACACAGTTCTAGATACAAACATGCTTGATTAGCAGTGCCATCCTAAGAAGAGGTACACCCTTGAAAGGCTATGGAAGTCAATGGGCTTAAAAGGGTGCAACTCTGTTTAGGACTGAACTAGAAAAGATCAAGGCCGTTTATGCAGGGGTATTTAGTTCACAGCCCCTGCTGGACTGCTTCCAGGCTTCCTTTGCATTATTCATTATTTTACCGCCCTTCGGACGTGACTTCACTCTGGCCTTGTTCTTCCTCCGCAGTTCTAAGATCCTGTTTTAGGACAAATTTAAATACTGCTTCGAGGCAAGAGCAACGTATATTCCCCCCAATTCCATGCATAGCTCTTAACTTCGGGTTTCTCTCCCCACGCCCATTTTGGCTTCTCCCTCCCACGTGTCTGTCCCTCCCATCCAACCCCTTCCCTCAAAGCAAAGCACAAAAGAGGGAGTTAAACCTTCATTAAATATGCAGGAAGACCCTGAAGAAGGCTGCAAAGGTTGGAAGGCAACTCCCAGCAGGGAGCTGTTGAAGAAAAGTGGGGAGGAATACCCAGCAAAAGCACACACAGCCCCTTTAAGAGCTGACCCTCCCCCTCCGAGCAAAGTGCAACAAGGCTGTGTTTTCAGGGGAAGGGACTCAGAAGCTCCGTGATTCACTGGGGATGCCTAGTATGGGTCCATTCACATTCACCCCCAGTCTGACTTGGTTGTTCCTTGGAGTTATGCATGAGTTTTCCGTCCATTAGAGACGACCCTGCACCCAGCCCTTGTAAATCCTGGGTCTTCCCGTTGCTGTTCTCTCCTGAGATCAGCCTGGGTGAAATCTCCATGCAAAAGCCAAAGCACAAGACACAGAAGCTTGGGGGAGGGTGAGGTTTCTCTCACAGAAAGCACTACAGCCAATTACAAAGCAGCGTGTCAAGGGGCAGGGATTCAAATGCTTCTGTTTCCTGCTTTCTCTGATTTCTTTCTGAGCAGACTCACATGAGAAAGGATTTTTTTTAAATTTTATTAACTTTAATAAGATACAACAATAGAGGAAATACAAAAAAGAAAAGAAATTAAGTTACAGTTGAAATCCAAAATTAAAAAATGAAATCCAAAATCCAACTATGTCAAAAATTCTTCACTGAAACTTTCAAACTATACCAACAAAATAGTCATGTATACTCAATTTATTTTGACTTCCCAAACTTATTCTGGTTGATATTCTTCTGTCTTGATTTTGTCCAGCATTTTGTAAATTACTCTATATTAAAACAATTGTAAATGTAAAAAAACTGTCATAATAACACCAATATCTAAATAATATTTGTCTTAAGACTCATAAATTTATGTAGTCCAATCATATTTTCATACCATATTTTAATTTGATATAGTCTTGAAAGGGCATCCATGTTGACTCATGTTTGTCCAAATCTTTGTCCTCATAAAGAGCAGTCAATCTAGGGACTCTTTGTAATCTAAAAGTTTAAAGATCCAATCTTCCTTCTTTGGAACCTTGCTGTTCTTCCATTTCTGAGCAAATGTTATTCTTGCTGCTGTTGTAGCATACATGAGAAAGACCATATTGTCAGCATATATTGCTTTATCAATAATATTCAGAAGACATAAAGGAATACTCTTAATTCTTGACTAATCATTGACCAAAACATTTTGGCTTTTTTACACTCCCACCACATGTGTATATAATTTGCTTCTTTTTTTCTGCATTTCCAGCAGTGCAATGGAATTATATTATTAAACCTATGTAGTCTTCTTAGCGAATAATGCCACCTATAAAACATTTTATAGTAATTTTCTTTTAAGCTAATACAGGAAGTGAATTTTTGTGTTTGATTCCAGCTTTTTTCCCATTGAGACATATTTATATTTTGCCCTGTATCTTGGGCGCATTTCACCATGGTATCTTTTACTACTTCCTGCTCTGTCGCTAACATAAGAAGAAATTTATAAAATTTCGATAGAAATTTGTCTTCTTTTTCAATTATTTCCTTTTCTAACCATGATTTTTGAGGGTTAATGCCTCTTTTTAAATCTGATTTGAATAATTCCTGAAGTTGTCTGTATAAGTACCAATCTGCTGCAACAAATTATATCTTCTTTAATTTTTAGGATAATTTCTTTATTATGTACATAAAGTATGTCTCTGTATTTCAGATTATATGAGGTGGGGGTATATATTTAATCTATTTATCCTATCTATAGGATCAGTCCAAAGTGGTATTTTATTTTCGAAATTTAATTTATATTTATCCCAAATTTTAAATAAGCTTTTTCTAATGAAATGTTTTTTAAAAAAATTGTCAGCCAGAATTTTGTCGTCGAAAAGATATGCATGCCAACCAAAACTTTTCCCTTTTCCCTCTAAATTAAGTAGCTTTTTATTTTTTTAGAGTAATCCATTCTCTTGCCCATGTCAAACAAGCTGCTTCATAATAAAGATTTAAGTCACCAAAATTTAAACCTCCTCTAGATTTATCATCGATTAAGTTCAAGTATTTTATTTTTGCTCTCTTATTTCCCCATACAAATCTTAATAACATCTTAGTCCATGTTTTAAAATAGACTCTATTTATCGGTATTGGAATAGTTTGAAATAAATATAGAAATTTAGGGAGAATATTCATTTTTACAGCTGCAGTTTTCCCCATAAAGGAAATCTTAAGGTTGTTCCAAGAACTTAAGTCATTTTTATTCTATTTATAAGTTTAATATAATTATTTTTGAATAAGTCTGTATTATGCTTTGTGAACCAAATTCCAAGGTATCTAATTTTTTTAACTATGTCTAAGTTTGATAATTGGGATAATTTTTGTTTTTCTTTGTTACTAAGATTAATTTCCATAATCTTAGATTTTTTGTTGTTTATTTGGAGACCTGAAATATGACCAAAGTCCTGTAAAGCTTGTTCAATATGTTCATAATCATCTACTGGATTCTCAGTAAATAGTAATAAATCATTTGCATAGGCTCTGTATTTATAGGTATACCCCCCTACCTTCACTCCTGTTAACTTATTGCTATTTTTAATTTGAATATTCAAACATTCTAAGGCAAGAATAAACAAAAGGGGAGGCAAGGGACATCCCTGTCTTGTACCTCTCCTTATCATTAAGTTCGTAATTTCACCATTAATTATCAAGTTAGTCATCTGATTTTTATATATAGCTCTAAATACATTCAAAAATTTACTTCCCAAACTTCAAAATCACTTGTTCAATATATTTCCAATTTACATTGTCAAATGCTTTTTTTAAATTGAAGAAAAAATGCTATTTTTTTACTTATGTCTTTATTTCCAATCTCTAAAAGATTCATAAGATAACGGATGTTCTCATTCAGATTTCTTTTAGGAAGGAATCCTGTTTGTTCATCACTTATTATTTCTTGTAGAATGTTTTTTAATCTGTTTGCCATAATTGACATTAAAATTTTGTAGTCACAGTTTAGTAGAGCTACGAGAAAGGATTTTAAAAAGGAGGCTTGGGTTTCTCCCCCCCACCCGTTCCTTTTGGAGAGCTCCTTTTTAAAAAAAATGCTTTTTAACACATAACTTGGGTTTCTGGTGGGGGGGACTAGTAGTTTCTCTCACAGTAAGCACCTCAGTCAATTACAAAGCAGCATTTCAAGGGGCAGGGACTCAAATACTTCTTGATTTGAGCTTGAAGACTGCTGGTGCATAGCAATTTTTGGATTCACAACAGAAAAGTGTGGGTCCAGTCCAGTGAGAAATGAACCTCAGGTAAAACTCCCATGCATAAACAACCAGTCTTCCACAGGTGACAGGAAGATTTGCTTATGAAGTGAATGTTTGTTTAAAAACACAGACTGTCCACATAGAAAGAAAGTCCTGGCTAGCGACATTAAGGCTTTTCTGATTTGAAAAACTGGAATGATGCAGATGTCTGTCTGTTTGTCTGTCTGTCTGTCTGTCTGTCTGTCAACAAACAGTTGCATAATACAGACCCTACTGGCAGTTCAGATCGGATATCCAACAAGGGTTTATTGTTTGACCCAACAATACAAAATAAAATAATATAAGACTAGAACATTCTTAATACAATTTTACAGTATTAAATACCTTTTACAGTATTGCATGAAAATGAAATGTCTGCATAGTATAATGAAAGCATATTGCAAAGCTTAACTGTTTCCCTTGCAAAAGAACCTACTTCCTGATGACATTTTCACCAACATCTCTCAGCACCATAGAGATCAGTGCAATTATGCCAATTGCACTGATGGCAACCAAACCAATGGAACTTCCTTAGCCCAGCTGCACTAATTCATTGGAACAAATAATGTTACGCGTTTTCACAAGACAGAAGTTCTGTTCTTATTCATAATCTTAGGATACCTCCTTTCAAGACTTTTGCAGATGAGAATTATAAAACCTGCCCTGGGTGCACAGATCTCTAAAATTAGCAAATATTTATCACAAAGAAGACTTTGCTCAACTCACTTAAGCAGCTACAGTGAAACTTTGTTACATCTTACCATCACTAGATCATTTTGATCTTCAATATCTGATTTTCAGTAGTAGCTGAGGGACTGTGCTTCAGTGGAGCAGTGGCTCAGAGGTAGAGCATCTGCTCGACGTGCAGAAAGTCCCAGGTTTAGCCCCTGGAATCTCCAGTTTAAAGGATCAGGTAGTAGGTGATGTGAAAGACCTCTGTCTGAGTCACTGGAGAGCAGCTGCCAGTCAGAGTAGACAATGGTGACCTTGATGGACCAATGGTCTGATTCAGTATAAGGTAGCTTCATGTGTTTATATGTCCAGCTGCCAATTTAATTGAGAGCAAAATAAGAGAAAGAAAAACCATTGAGTACAATCAAAAGTTTAATCCTTTCCTACCAGGGTCCTTTCGGTTTTTACTCCTTCATTTTGTTAGTCTATCTAATCCTACCTATTTTTTGTTCTTGCTCCAAGGAGCTCAGGATGGTATCCATAGTTGCCCCCATCCTCTATTTTGTCCTCACAGTGAGTCTGTGAGGTAGGTTAGGCTGAGTGAGAGTGACTGGCTCACAGTTATCCTATCACCTTTCATGGCTCACTGGGAATGTCACTGATAACAGGCAGCCCATTTCTGAACGTGGGGGGTAGTTGCACAGTGGCCAGGAGCGGCACAGCTGCAGCACCTCCACACAGGCTTCCTGGCCGCCACGGAGGATCTACCATTCCTCTATCCCCACTTCTGATTTTTTTTCTCCCCCATCCCCCTTATTTTTCAGTCTTGGTTTCAACTCTTTCTCATCCATCCTGATTGCCAACTTAGAACATATTTAATAGTGGTATAGCAGCAAACCTTTGTTACTATTATGAACAGAAGGGGGAGCAAATATTTCCCCATAAAGTAGTAATAGGATGCTTCCCCCCTCTACCCTTTATATGCATGATAATAGAATGTTAATCTGTTTTAGCAGTAATAAATGGAGAACAGAAGTTAAAATTTTGCTTAGCTTCCATTGCAAATGGCATGGGGGGTGTCTAGAGATAACCTGGGTCAGGATATTCCAAATTCCTTCCATTTTTGGCTCTGGGATTCCCATGATCATCTCATGTTGAGATTCCTAGTTTTATTTTATGATGAGGTATGCTTGCCACAAGTAAACAGACAGATGGACATGTGGATTCTTTTATTATTACAGATGCAAGGTAATAACCAGCCAAGTGATTGGTTTTGTTATGATATTTGATTTGAATCATGGTCATATGGGGGGGGGGGCAGATGGAATCTTTGTCTGGGGGTTAATGGTGGCTCTTGGCTGCCCTGATCAGGTGTAGCACATAGTTTGGGCCCACGGTTTCTTCTCAATGAACGTGCCTATTCTCAAGAAAGGAAATTATACCAGACTCAACCACATGATGTCACTCTTGCAAGCCAGTTTCCAGTTGTATTTGGGAGGAAAACATGCCAAGGTAATGAACTAGGCAGTAAATAATGGTGGAGATGAATTCATCTTCATATTGAACTTACTTAGCAAAAAAACTTTACAACAAGGGCAGAGAATTCATTTTTTCTTTGAATACTTTTCCACCCACCTCAAGGAAGACTAAACATTATCACAAAAAATAAACAGGCAAAACAATAGAAAGAAATTTAAAATAAGATAAACCAAATAAAACTTGGTTGTGTAACCAGCTTACATATTGAAAGCCTAAATTAGTTAACCATTAACACAGTTTAATCACCTTTTGCTTATACAATCAAAAGAGTAAGAAAAAATGCATTCCTTGATGCTTCTGGGTGAAGTAAAAGTTCCAATCCATAAGAGGGCAAAAGAGTCTTACATACTGTAGCTCATTGCCTTTCAAATATATAGAAACATCCTTGGGAACAATCCAAATAATCCTTTTTCCTTCTGTAAAAGAAACTCTGTCCATACGTTACAGATAACGCATGTACAATCCATATACAGTGTACACTTGATGGTTCTTTGTACACGCATTGAGTAATTCTCACATTACATTCAACTCATGTGCAGCTAAATGTGTGATTATCAATACACCCGAACCAAAAAATAAACCTGAAATTTGCAGTTTCTCTAATTTTTGGGTTTGGGGTTTACCAAACACCAAAACCTGGGGATCTGCCTGAAGCCGAATAGGCGATTCCTGAAAATAATTATTTGGCTTTTCCAGGTTCAGCTATTCACCTTTGCTCAGATGCATGGCTCTGGGCTTTCTCCCATTTTTCTATCTTTTTTTGACTGGTTTTGTTAAGGTCCCAGGGTTGGGGCCCTTTTGAGGTAAGAGTTGTGTAATTGGAGCCAACTTGGTCTGACCAACAATCCAACCACACAACTGTCCGTCCATCAACATTCAGTGGTTAATCTGGATAAAGCATAAGGGTTGTTTAAAAGACAAGGCTATACCCTCCAACTAAAAAGAACTGGCTTCAACCGTTGCTCAAACCACCAGGCTTCCAAAGGAGACTTCCTCACCCACGTGGATGAGCAATCTCCTTCAGACAGCCCCCATGGTCAAGACTTCGGCTGGCTCTGATATCACCCCCACCCCCGAAAACCTGCTCTGAAACTGAAGGTCGCCTTGAGTAGAGGCTTCATTTCCTCGTACCGTAACCATCTCTTGAAATCAGATTTTTGATGACCATAATAAAGGACTGTTCACAGGATGTCAATTGCCACCAAAAGAAATGTTTTCTGTGCCTTATTTTTCTTGCATTTAAGCCTTTTCCCTCAGTTTGGAAGGTAATTTGCATGGACATCATGCTATGCACCCCAGATACAAACGGAGCCCTCAGACTTTGAGGCACCAGCCTGTCAATCGGCTCTATCCCCCAGTCCTCGGCAACGCTGAACTCCTGAACCTGAAAATTGATGGACAGCTCAGCTCACAAATGCCTGGAGGATGGGGATGACCCCTTTCCAGGCCCATAAAACTGGACCCCCTATCCCAAAGTTCACCAAACTTGGGTGACCATCTAAGGAGAGTCCCTTGCAGCTACGCTGCAATTTAGGGACTCTACCTCCAAAAATGCCCCCACAGGAGCTTCGAAAAAATCCCCATAGACTATAATGGACTTGAATGTTTCGGTAAACTCAGAAATAAACCGAATACTGATATTTTCCGGTATGGGTATCTGGCTTATTCCGGGTTTACCAAAAGAATTGGGGTTCAATAAACCTGAACCCGAAATGTACCGTGTTTTTTTTTTTGCACAACCCTATATGTGATACAAACCCCACATCTATCCAAGTACTGGTGCTCAGTTTTATTCATAAAGTGAACAGCTGACTCTTTCTTACAAAAGGATGTATATGTGAACAGAACTAGTGAAAAGGGAGATTGAGAAAGAACTTGCTTCTTCCTTGTCCTGCACTGATTTTGGAAGTAGGCTGTGCTGTGGCTTGGCTCATAAGGAGGTTTTTAAAAACTCTGTGTTTAATTGAATATTTAATTGTGCATCAGGGTTGCCAACAGATCTGAAGAAAATGTCCTGTCCCTTCAACAGAGCTCAATTTGAGGAAATGAGCAAATAAAGCTTTTCACGGCATGGAGGTTAATAGCATCCCATGGTAAATAACATTTTTCTCCAGGAAGCTGGCAAGCCTGTCACTGGTATCCACTTCCCATTCTAATTACGTTTACTCAGGAGTGAGTCCTACTGTGTTCAATAGACCTTATTTTCAGGATTGCCCAGGATTGCAGCCTTAAAGAGATTGGGGATGAAACCTGAAGCACTCTAGTGTAGGGGTGTCAAATTCATTTGTTATGAGGGCTGGGTATGACATAAATGTTACTTGGTCCGTCCAGGCTGTGCCTCGCCAGCCCAGATTGAGAGAAGGAGGTTGCCTTGGCTGACGAGCCCACAGCAGGTTCATTGGCCCAGATTGAGAGAGTGGGGGGAGAGGGTTGGCTACCTTGACTGGCAAGCCCACAGCAGGCTCATCAGCCCAGATCGAGAGAGTGGGTTGGGGGCTGTCTTGACTGGAGAGCCCACAGCAGGCTCGCTAGTCCAGATCAGGCCTTGGGGGGGGGGGTGACTGGCTCGTGGGCCGGGTAAAAGCTCTCAGGGGGTCAGATCCAGCCCACAGGCCATATGTTTGATACCCCTGCTCTAGTGCATGTGTGTCAGCACTAACCACATGGTAAAAGTAAACCATAAAATGCAAAATAGGGACAGATACAAGAAAATAGAAGTATTCCAGTTGTATATAAACAGGAGGGACAAACTATTTCCTGTCTGAAGAAAAGGGTGTGGTTTTAGGGCCTGATATCTTATTTGCACTCATCTGTGATTTAAGCCTTTATCATTTTGACTGCAGGGTAAGATATTCTGTGGAGTCAAACCATGGCCTTTCTGTAGTTATTGGCTGGGGCAATGGAATTATAAGCAAGTAGCTGCAATTGTAAAGAGGTTGTTTGCTTTGCCCCTGTGGTCCAGGAGTCCAGGACAAGAGAACTTTCAAACACAGATTTTAAAAAATACAAACTGCCAGGTAATATGGAGGTCACTGAAAATAACACATTTATTGTTCAACATACATTCCGTCTTGCTTAAAAGTTATCAAGAGACTCGTCTGGCATCAATGCCAGGGATCCAGCATTGAGTTTTTATTGATATCCTAACAGATTTTTAAATCCTTTAAAAATTATTAAATGTTTATTAGAATGCAAGCTGCATTTTCACTCATCTGTGCTTTCCTGGGTGGGTGAACCCTGTATTTATACTCTCTAGTTCAAAAGGCAGCTACGCTCTTCAATGTTTGGAAAACTGCAGTAAAGCTAGTGGATCTCCAGTATATTGCTACAATGCAAAACACCATCACTATTCTCTGTAGGAACTGTGCCCCCTCCCACCTTCAGTGAAGTGAACACAGTCACGTATATTTACTAAACAGTCACGAATATTTACTAAAAACAGAAGAGCCATTTTGCTCCCCATACACACAAAACACTCCCAAGCACAGTATGCAAGAGCCTAGGGCAACCCATTTCCCACCCACCCCCAAGTAAAACAAGAAGACATCATCATGACAATTAAGAAAAAGTTATCAAACACACCTTAAACAATCCCCAATAGAATAATAGCCAGTGCACTCACTTATTCGTCCAGTTCTATCATTAAACTGCTCTATCATCATTCTGGAAAAAAATTAAATTATAAATCATGTAAAGGAGGGGTGTTCTTGCTGGGGGCTCCAGATGTATATGCTGAATCCAGTGAGCAATCCCAACAGAATAAAATTCATAGAACATAGAAACACAAATTGTTTTCACACCTCTATTGAGGGGGGGGGGTGTGTGCCCTGAATGCATAGAACAAGGAGCAATCAAACCAGCCACCTTCCTCTGCCCAAAATTCCTTGTTTGGGTGGCTTTGCGAGGGGCAAGTAATACAAAAGGGACCAAGCCTGTCAATATTAATATTATAGAACTTTGATGTGATGATATATTTACAATGGAAACAATTTTTTAATAAACTTCAAAGTTTTAGAGGCTAGCTGGGGGAGGAGGCCTGGGAGGGGAAACGAGAATAGGTGTGGTCAGGGGTGTGTCAGAGAAACATGAGACAAAGAGTCTATTCATGGTGATTGCCTGTTTTACCTCAGCTTTAGGATCGGGGCTAAATTTATATTCACAATAAAATGGGTCCCTAAAAACACGGGACTTGGGCGCGATGGACATGAATTCATTTCTGAAGCATGGCGAAATCATGAATAACTAAAAAAAAAAAAAAGACCCAGGGCAGTTCTGCGGTAATCACACAGCTAATAACCAAACATAAATGGCCAGGGTTTTTAAATTGTTTGTTTGTTTGTTGTTCCTAGCAAGGAGGATACACTAGGAAGAATATACACAAATTTTCTGAATCTCCTCTCCTTCTCTTTCCTGTTTCCCTTTCTTCTCTTTCCTGTTTCTTTTTTTTCCCTTAGCATCCTAGGAATTGTGGTAATGGGAGACATACTGACTGTATAGCACCTACTGAGCCATTTCGGATCTTTATTAGGAACAAGTTATTTATAACATGCTGTCTGGAAGGTTCAGGGGCAAACCCTAAACTGGTACAATAAAATAACTGAACACTCAACTTACTCCAGTTAGTCTTTGAAGCCTAGCTATCAGCTCCTTTCCTGAAGCCTGTGTTCTTTTGATGACAGCAGCTACTGACTAAAAACAATGAGCACTGTGCAGAGTCATAACACAGCAAAACCATTGTAAAGCTCTTGGAAATCAATAATGCTGATGCAAACCGTTCTGTCATAAAGCATGCTATTGGAAAATGCAAGAAGCTGCAAGAACCTCCAGCTCTTAACGGGGATTTTTCCAGAGCTAAGTCACGGAGCAAGCAAGAAGGTGAAACTTTCTATAGAGCCCAGAGCTACCTGGGAAGTTCTGAGAGCCAGCCATGGTTACAGAAGCCAATGGGAAACGAAGAGTGGACAGCAAATGAGATGTGGGTGTCAGAAACAGACACTTTGGCCGAGCCTTTCACAGTCTAAAATATCTTTCCGAAAAGATGTTGCTGGGCAGACTTCTGGGAGTCTTCTGGTTGAGGCCTGCAGGGTCTGATGACACTACACTTGTGAATGGCTCTTTTCTAGAAGAGGCAAGTGGGACAGAATTAAAGGAAGGAGACAGACATCAGCTGTAATTATGGGTGATCCCCAGATCCCACCTGGAGGGCGCCATCCCTATCTGCAACCCAACACCCTCTGAGCTGCCTTTGCATAACTGCTCTCATCTATTCCTGTCCTAGGGTTTAGGGATTGCAAAGGTTCTAGAAGCATGGGTGTATGGACTGATATGGCACATCTGACATGGCATACCTCCTGTCTTCTGCTTTGCCCCCTCCCCAAGAACCAATACTGGTCAGAAACATAAGTTACTTTCACCCCTGTCTGGAAGGGCCAGAAAAACTTTCTTGACATGGCATCAGCCTTTTGACCATTGCACTTTCACTGTGGGATGCTACATAGCTGCTGGAAAGAGATGTCTCTCACTTAGGCCATTTTTGCATGGTCAATGTTGATCCTCGCTCAAAGCTCTTTTTTAAAATGTGACTTTAAAAATGCCTTTTCACAGTTCCGACACAAAAGGAGAAGTTCCACTCCCCCCACTCGCCTGCTCCTTTGTTCCTGTTTGCATAGCTATTAGCATATGCATAGCTAACGCGCCTCTATTATTTTGCATGGTTCCTTGAGGGAGATTCTCCGAGGCAAACACCAAAGGTCACGTTAAATGGCCTCTTTAGTAATGCAAAGTAGGTAAGCGCCGACTTCGCAGTCACTTCCGGAATGACGGTTCAGCGTGCAAAATTCAAAAAAATATGCGGGGCAATTCAGCCTGGAACGCGCTGCTAATTACCATGCAAAAATGGCCTTAGCATCTTGGATTAAACTTCCTGATCCTCTCCAAGCTTTTTAATCATTAAGAGGTTATGCCTCTAACCAGAAAAATAAGGCCTTTTAATGTTGTCTTTGGTTTGCATCCTCTCTCTCTCTCTCTTTCTCTTGCACACACACACACACACTTTCATTCCCGTAAATCCCAACATCCCTTTGCCAAAAGTATAATAGCAGGGCCATGAGCGGAGCTGTGTGTGGAATACCAACGACATGGTCATAAAAGTATGAGAACAGCGTTCATGTCTAGCACAGCAGGACAATGGGGGCGGAAAATAGTATTCATTCAACTTCTCGTGTGGAGTCAAAAGCTGCTGGCAAGCAACGATGCATTCTAAAAATAGTGAGGAGTCTTAAAGGAGAGTAGTAACGTGAAATTAACTAAATCATTTCCAAATGTCTGATAAAACTGTTCTGCTAAAATGATCTAGAGAAGCACTTGGATCATTAGCCCATCTAGTAAACCAGGAAAGCATCCAAGCCTACCCACTTCTTATTTTAGCATACAGAAGGAGTGGGCTCAGAGTTTTGGGGGTGGCCGCTTGTTTGCCTCCTTTACCAGATAAGTGGGCCTATGAATGATCTGCTAAGCCTTGTAATCTGTACATTTTTTCCTTACCACAAGATTTAAGCAAGCCTAGAACTGGGTCACCCTGGCCTGGATGGTCCAGGCTAGCCCAATCTTGTAACCTCTCGGAAGCAGGGTCCACCCTGGTTAGTACTTGGATGGAAGACCACCAGGCAATGGCAAACCACCTCTGTCCATCTCTTGCCTGGAAGACCCTATGGGGTCTCCATAAATTGGCTGTGACTGGATGGCACTTTCCACCATCAGAATAGGGTCAGCTGGACATTTGTGTCCATGTACTCACCTGCAAAGTGTCCATTCTCTACCTTTTCCTACTGCTATGGCTGTGATACTCAGTCAGTGGCTGAGGAGCTACATGTGGCTGCGTGATGCATCACCTGGAGCTCTTCTGAGGGTTATTCCCCAATGTGCCTTCTGCCCTATGTTTCAAGAAAGTGGGGCAAGGCCATTATCAGATGGCCTGATAATGGTGGCCTGGTAAGTTCCACTGCCCCTCACTCCAGATACACAAGGACTGGCTAAGGTACAACAGTGGTGGGGGGAGACAGCCATGGATGCTCAGAGGTACTCTGCTAATTTAAAAGGTTATAGTTATATGTTTAATATTTATAGCTATGTTACAGCGCATTCCTGAGTGGAATGCCTGCGCAGGGCTTAGGAGGCAAACCAGCGGCATTGCCTCCTAAAGAGTTTTCGGTAGTGCCGAAACCTCTGCCCGGCGCAAAAAACTCGTGCAACCCTCATAGGGTTGCATGGGAGATACGCCAGCTAAAAGCTAAAAGCTGGCATATCTTTACAAAAATAAAAAGGGGCGTTCCCGAACTGAAAGTGCTCAGGAGGGCGACTAATGTCGGCCCCGCCCTGCGGCCGGCGCCGTTATGCCCCGGGAACGCCTCCTGGGGTGGCGGAATGCCTCCCAGCTCGCCGCTGCAGCCTGTGCCGGCGGCCAGAGGCCAGTGGGAGGCTGCAGTGGCGGCTGGGGACTGGCACCCGGGCCTGCATGCTGGCGCTGGGGCCACTCATGCTGGCATGCACCTTCCAGGCACTGACGGTGTGGGCCTCTGCACCGGCGGAGGCCGTAGTTGGCATCCTAAGGGGTTTGGGCGCACCCGCCGGCGCACCTCAGGAATGAGCTGTTACTGTATGTGTGTGTTTGGAGGGGTGGTGCAAAGGGCATACAGTATTCTTTTGGTTGATGGTAATTATGAATGTGGTTCTCTGCGGGCCGCATAGTGAATATCATAATACGTAATAGCAATACCTCATCACAGCAGCATCTTCTTGTTTATTTCTCTGGGACTTTTAATAGGTAAACCAAGGACATTAGGATTTTTAGAGGCGATATTCATCTTCCAACCAGTAGGGAACCATGATATTTACAAAACAGTCCTTTGACATTTTGGTGTAACCAAACTTGGAATCATTGTGCTTTCCCTATTTTTCCTACTTCGCTTGTCTATCTAAGAAGCTTACTGTTAGATCATATATTGTGATAGACGGGTCCCATTCTGCCTCTCTCAGAGTGCAACCAACGAGAGCTGACAGAATGTTGATGGGAGACTGACAGCAGTTAGGAGACTGAATCTGGGAATGAAGGCAGCTTAGTTGGAAGCTGACTGGAGAAAAAAGATAATTTGCAGCTGAGAGGACTGGAAGGATGAGGAGAGTTAAGGAACAAGTGTTCAAGGATTGAGAAAGGCTGTATCTGTGTACGTAGATCACTCCAATGTTGTTTAAAGGTTGAAATAAAAGTTAACTCCTTTTTGTTCGTCCCTGTTGACTGTGTGAATTGTCTCAGTGAAGAAAACTATGCACACACAAATCAGTCAGTGTGGCAGTATGAAAGAGGAAGAAGTATTTAGTTCCCTACCCCAGTAACTCAGGGAAATGTCTGGGTGAGAGGCAGGGAACTCTTTGGTGGTGTCTCAGAGACAAAGAGTGGGGACCTGGGGTGTAAAATGGAGACAACACAGGAGGCAAACCTGTGGCTACCTAACCCATCTGGGCCTTGAATACAGAAGGAAAAGGGGGTCCTGCGTAGGAATGTTAGAGAAAAGGGGTCACATGCATGTACAAAATTAATTGTAGACAGGTCACCTGTTTTGAGTAGATAACAGCAACAAATGAACTGAGTATCTTGTTGCTATGATTGCTACTGTGTTGAATTTCTCTGCCAGGATTGAAGCCCTGACACCCAAAGAGGCAAAGAAGAAATGGCGGAAGGGGAAATAACAACGTTCATGGCTCTGACAGAAAGGTTTGACCTTCCAATGGGGAATTACCAGAAGCCCAAGCTGCTTTACTGCAGCAATGGAGGCCACTTTTTGAGGATATGTCCTGATGGCACAGTTGATGGCACGAGGGACCGAAATGACCAATACAGTAAGCTTTTTTCTGGCCTTGTCTTAATGGTCTTTTTGAGATTTTCTACCTCAAGGGGTTCTTTCCACAGTGACCATCTGTCTTCTGGTGAACCTCTGAACACCTGCCATGGATCCCTTGTGTACTTCAAAGGATTCTGGGCATGTTCTACAGTTCATGGCTGGATTTACCACAATCCTTCATGAGCTGAGAACTTGCCCAGTCTTGCCATGTAACTGGGTATTGATTGAGAACATCAGCAATAATAGGCAAGCTTCTGACCAGGAAAGTTTGTCTGCCATCACTGTTCTCATTGAGGAACCCTTGATAACAGACGTAACACTTCCTGAGAACACAGTTTTAATATCACTGTGGTATATGGCTAGTATTACATTTAGTTTTTCCTTCCCACCTTTCATTTTCTTTTTGGGATGATGGCATTTTGCACTGTTGTCAGCCAAGAAAGAACAGGAAAGATGTGCTTCACACCAAGTCTTCTCCTCCTCTACATAGCAGTGGACCATGCTGAGGTTTACCACATGCAAACCAAAGAGGTGCCAAAGGCACATATATGCACCCACATAGAAGACGCATGCAGGGCCTTCACATTTTTAAACAAAATCACTAAATATTAAATGCCAACCTCTACAATACAAATCATAGCCACATCCATAGAGTAAACCATGACAAACTGCAAGTCAGAATAGAAGCATAGCTGAGAGACTGTGATTCAGCAAGTAAATGTTCTACCTTGTTAGGAAGAAAGCTATGCTACATTGCAAATTCAGTAGTCTATACATCAGGGGTGTCGAACTCATTTGTGAGGAGGGCTGGATATAACATAAATGTCTGAGTAGACAATACTGACTTTGGTGGACTGAGGGTCTGATTCAGTATAAGGCAGATTCATGTGTTCATGTGTCTCTTGGTTGGGCTGACAATGCATAATAAATAAATAAATAAATAAATACATACATACATACATACATACATACATACATACATACCTGGGAAGCTATTGGGGGGGGGGATGGCAGGGAGGGCGTGTGAGCCGCAAGAGGCCTTACTGCACCTGAAAAGGAAGGGGCGGGGGGAGATTGCTAGGAAAACGAGGCTGGGTTTCCAGCTGCAGCCCAAAAGAGAACCGGAGGCCAGGTCTACTCATTGGCCTGCATGGAGGTAGGCTGGCCTCCTGAAGGCTAGATGGCAATCTGACAGCAATGTTGATTCTGTGAACTTAGGCAGATCATGAGAGGGAATGCAGGAGGGTTGCATCAGTGCTTGGCTCTCGTGGCCCTTTCTTGCATGCCCAGGGTAATGCCGATCACCACTTTGGGATCGGCAGCAATTTTCCTCCAGGTCAGATTGGCCAGGGATCCTGGAGGGATTTTTTTTTTTTTGGCACCTCCTGGGCATGGAGCAGGGGTCACTGGGGTGTGGGGAAGAGGTAGTTGTGAATTTCCTGCATTGTGTATAGGGTTGGACTAGATGACCCTGGAGGTCCCTTCCAACTCTATGTTTCTATGATTCTAGGTTTTGAAGCTGTAAGGCACCAATGATATTATGATCTCAAAATGTGTGGAAGGTTTGTTAGAATCCCTTGCCAAAAGAAAAGGGGTTAGTGAGATGGAAGCTGATATTGGAACAGTAAGGTTCATGGTTATGATTTTCAAGAAGATACACACACAGAGCTTCGCTGTATACCAGAACACACAGACAAAAGGCACTGATTTCACAGAAAGGGCCTTTCCTATTCTGTGTGTACACTGTTCTCCTGAAGGTTTACTGGAAGACAGCTGAACTCCTCGCTGCAGGATGTGCCCAGAGTCAGACACACGCTCCGGATTCTAAGAAAAGTACTTCTCTTTTTTTTTTAAAGAAAAGCCACAGGAATATGTGGTTTTCCTCCCTTGCCCCAGCTTTGCTTTCTGGTTTGTTTCTGAAGTCAGTTTATGGTAGAGTTTTAATTATAAATGCCATTTACGCACTCGCACTTACACACGCTCAAAAGTAGACTGAATGAAGGTGATCTCACTCTGAGTAAATATAGCAAAGGACAGACAGGAAGTCTCTAACCTAGAGTAAACTGGCATGTAACCTTTTTTGAAACCCTGCTCAAGCAAGGGAGGTAGGAAAGCAAACAAGGAGGGGATTCAGCAGAAGGCCCAAGTGTGCTTGCCGCTCACAAAAGAAGGAAAAGGCAAGCTGCAGAAGGAGATACTTAGGGTTGCCAACCTGCAGGTGGTGGCTGGAGATCACCCGCTAATACAACTGATCTCCAGGTGACAGACATCAGTTCATCTTGAGAAAATGGCAGCTTTGGAAGGTGGACTCTATGGCATTATACCCCACTGAGGTCCCTCCCCTTCCCAAATCCCACCCTCCTCAGGCTCCGCTCTCAAAATCGCTAAGTATTTCCCAACCGGAGCTGTCAACCCTAGGGGAGACACTGATGATGGCCCCACCCACTGTATTGGGAAGCACTCCTGAGCTCTATAAGACATATGCTGGGATCCAAAAAAGAGCATAACTAGTTTTCTGTGTCAAATAGGGCTTGGGGTTGTGTTTCTTGAAAAGCAGATCCCCTCTCTTTGCTGTTTTCGAAATTTGATGGAATGTCTAAAACAATTTGTGTTGTAGGATGGAGCATGTCTATTGTTCAAAGAAAAAAAGTCACACAGACTCTTTAAGCATCCCTAAATTACCTCTCTGGATCTCAGCCATAAGGTTTTCTTTTCACAGCAAAACACAAGTAACCTGGCAGAAACTCCTTTATCATTAATCCCACTGAGTCTTCCAATGCATATGTAGCGTAATGAAAATGGCTTCTCTCCTCTTTCACATGGGATGGCCCCAAAAACCTGGTTGGGAGCCTAGGACCTGCCTTGTATGAGCCCTCTGAAACTCATTTCACCCATGCCCTCCTGATGTGTCACTTGGAAATGCAGCCACGTAGAAGCAGCTCCACGTGGTGCTCTGTTTGCATGAAACATCATTCCATGTAACTCAGGCAAATCTCAACATAATGATACAAGCCACAACAAAGAGAAGTTATATTGACCTGATGAGAATTTCCCAAACTGCATCATGCACATTGCTGAATTATGCACATTGCTGAAAACACAGCTACATTTTTAGGTTGCTCCAACACTTTGGATTGCATGTGTAAATGTGGTCCTCAGCATGAAAGGAACAAGATTAGGCACTTATTTAGATTTATTTATTATTTACAGCTTTTGCCAGAACAATTCGGCACTTATTACATAACAGTGGAGAAAAGGCCAGATTCAAAGTCAAGTGTTAAACTCAAAGGCTTGACAATGTTGTGTTGCTCTCCAAACTCTTATAGAGCCTCACCCATAGATAACGTGTGTGGCCTCATATTGGTTTCATATTAGTTCCATGCCCATTTAATTCTAACAGAACCTATGTTTCATATTGTTAGAACTTTAGGAGGCTCAGTTCCATGGCCTTCTGCCCAGAATTGCCTTAAGAATATACAAGCATGATGACATCACTTCTGGGGGGAAACTGGAAGAAATGGTGGGAACTCTAGGAATCATTGAAAACTCTGGTTCCTAATGATTCCACCATCACTTCCAGATTTTCTCTGGAAGTTAAATCATCATGCTTCCAACACCCCCTTCCATGTCCCTGCCTCCAACCCTCCCTCTGGTTGCCAAGCTCGGCCTGGCAAACCTATAACTCTAACTACCCCAGCGTTGTTTCCAAAAGTGCCCATCCAGATAACTCTTGGCACTCACAAGCTGGGCATTCATTGGCTATATGCAATATATTGACCTTCCCCATGTTTTAATATTCAGAAGTACACTGCTTCTGTGCACAGATGTTTAGTTATCACCAGAAGTAGTTGATATACATACTCTCTATAAATTTGTCTAATTCTTTCAAAAACTCATCTAACCTACTGGTAGGTTTGCCAGGTCCCTCTTTGCCATTGGTGGGATGTGTATGGGGCGGAGCCTGAGGAGGGCGGGGTTTGGGGAGGGACTTCAATGCCATAGAGTCCAATTGCCAAAGCGGCCATTTTCTCCAGGTGAACTGATCTCTTTCAGCTGGAGATCAGTTGTAATAGCAGGAGATCTCCAGCTAGTACCTGGAGGTTGGCAACCCTACCTACTGGTCATCCCCCATCTTGTGATAGTAGAAGGATTCTCCAGGCTTTCCCAGGATGCAGCTGTATTGCAACTCTGATGGGGTATTTTTAGGCCTTCCTCCAGTAGGCTAGTAAGCAATAAGAGCAGGCACAGCTACAAGACAGAAAAGAACTGATTGAAATGCAAAGCACCTTCCCACCAGACATCGTCCCTTCATTAGGGGCTCTCTGGAAACATGTTGCGTGTAACCAGTGTAGTTTTCTAAAGGATGTGTGTTTGCTAGCCTGTGCCAGAAATGAGCTTAGCGTAAATGAGCTATTAAACTTGGACATCCTGATGAAAAAATATTTACAGAGGAAACTCCTTAAATGGATGTGTGCCAGTGGAATAACCCTAGTTACAGCTAACTACGTAAGTAAACTTGGGTGGCGCCCTCACTTTCCACAACCTATGGAGCTCATCTTTGCAGTGACATTTGTACAGACTAGTAATAAATGTAGCATAAGCCCCTAGTTCTACTGAAAGAGGAAGAGACCAGTTATACTGAAGCAAGAACATCTAGTGAAAGTCTAGTTCAGCCTTGAGCTTCCATCAAAATACCTGGCTTCCAAAGCATGAAGCAAACACTCATATTCGTGGGGCATGGTTTGCAGCCACATGAAGGATGCCGAGTCTTCTCCCTGACTCCCAGGTATACATTCTGATGCTAGGAGGCAGAATGCAAACACCAGTCTCTCTCATATTGGTCTTCCGCTGGTTATTCCGCTGGATAAAAGAATACAGGATGCCTTGATCAACATCTGAGAGGCCTTGCAAAGTCATAAGCGCCTTTGGGTCTCCGGCTAGGATGAGGCTGGTTTCGCGTTTATAGTGACAAATAGCCAGGTCAACGGAATCAGTTGCCCACCTGTCTGGAAGGGGCAAAACAGATCACTCATTGGATCTCCTGAGTTAGGATAATAAAAGTTTGGGGATGCATGCCTGGTTATGATTGGAGAAAGGTACAGGGCAGATTAATTAATACATACTTAATATGTGTTAAGTAATCTACAATTACTTAATACATATTTATGACAATAGAAACCAGACGTATGGCTTACTAGAGTATGGATGATTTTATGAAAGTATTCCTTGCACTGTGCTTGAAGTTGTCCATTTTTTAAAAGGTAGTGCTCATCCTTAGTTCCAAAATGTGGCAAATTTAACCCCTTGTATCTATTTGATACAATTCGTATATACATCTAAGGGATTTTATCTGTCCAAGGAGCTCAGGATGGTCTTCTGATATGTGCTCCCCCTCTATTTTAATCTCACAACAACTGTGTGATGTAGATTGTGTGTGTGTGATTTATGGCGACCCCGTAGGGTTTGTGTGTGTGTGATTTATGGTGACAGCTGACTTGTGGCAACCCTGTAGGGTTTTCAAGGCAAGAGACCTTTGGAGGTGGTTTTGCCATTGCCTGCCTCCGCGTAGGCTGAGAGAGTTCTGTGCGAACTGTGACTGGCCCAAGGTCACCCAGCAGGCTTCATGTGGAGGACTGGGGAATCAGACCCGGTTCTCCAGATTAGAGTCCGCCACTCTGGCACTTGTGATGCAGGTTAGGCTGAGAATTAGTGAGCAACCCAAGGTCAGCTAGTGAACATCATTGTTGAGCAAATTGCAAACTGGATGCTGAGATTCTCTTTCTACAAAGCCCCCCCCCCCCCCATTTTACTGCCACTTGAGTCATGGCACTTTTTCCTTTCACTCGTGTACAGAAGGAACTGTGCAAAATCTGCACCCTGCTGTCGGAAGAATGCCTAACTGTCTGTTTGCCATTATCACAGTTAGGAAGTCACAGCACATGGTGGCAAATGGGCATTTGTACAATTTTCATCTATGATTTTCTTCATAGAACTGTGGCATGAAAATAGCACATTCGAATCCCTCGGCTGTATTCTTCCTTTTTCCTTCACTCAACAAGAGCAAACTAGCCTTGCTTCTTTAAAATTAGTGCTGGCTCTTTTTAATCTCTTGTGCCAAGAATGCAACTGCTGTGCTGAGCCAGCGGGGTGTGGTGGTTAAGAGCAGTGGTTTGGAGTGGTGGACTCTAATCTGGAGAACCGGGTTTGATTCCCCACTCCCTCCACATGAGTGGTGGACCCGATTTTCTGGTGAATCGGGTTGGTTTCCCTACTCCTACACATGAAGCCAGCTGGGTGACCTTGGGCCAGTCACAGCTCTCTTAGAGCTCTCTCAACCCCACCTACCTCACAGGGTGTCTGTCTGTTGTGGGGAGGGGAAGGGAAGGTTTGATTGTAAGCCGGTTTGATTCTTCCTTAAAGTCGGCATATAAAAACCAACTCTTCTTCTTCCCCCTGTTCCTCCATTACCCACTCTATCTGACAGCAGCATTTCGAAGACCTATGAAAAACAGATTCAGGTGTTGCTCAAACACCAAATCCCAGAGTTCAGAGAAGAACAAAGCAGCCGCAAATGACTGAAAGTCCTTTCCTAGCCATCTACTAATTATGCCGCATTCCCTAAAGAGTGTCTGATTGAAGAACAGGAGCTACAACAGCCCGTGTTTTCCAGCGGCAAACCCATGTGAGGATTCAGTCTCATATTTTGTCAGGCCAAAGTAATTAAAACAAAACAAAAACACACACCATACATCATGAATTAAGAATCTGTAGTCTACCCTCCCACAGAAAGCAATTACTGCATTTAGTAATTGTTGTTGGCGACACCTTTTACATCTACTTCGCTCTATTGCTATATGACCTAATTAATTCGGGAGAGTTTTCAGGTTCCCCTGCACCAAAGGAATGGTTCATCTTATTGAGTCATTTGAATGTCACTTTCCGAAATAGCGCCTTGCTACTGTCAGCAGTAGCACATTCCCCCTCATGACTTTTCTCTTGGCATACTATGCATTGTTTGAGGGGGGGAGTTCTCTTCTGGCTGAACCTGCTGATGTCTAAGGGCAGAAATTATATGCAGGTGACTGGTTAAAGTTGGATCCCAGCTATTTGCTGAGAGTCAGACCAGATGATTTAATGACCCCCTCAGACACTGAAATTTTATGAATCTGTGGGAAAGAAAGAAAAACGGCTGTTCTCTAAAATTGTTTCCTTTCCCAAATGGCAATCTGTGGATGAAAAGGAATTGTGCAGCAACAAACTGTAGAAGTGTATGTGAGAGGTATGGTGATATTTAT
Source organism: Euleptes europaea (assembly GCF_029931775.1). Lineage (NCBI taxonomy): Eukaryota > Metazoa > Chordata > Lepidosauria > Squamata > Sphaerodactylidae > Euleptes > Euleptes europaea. Next base: position 97,319,832 of record NC_079312.1, on the reverse strand, counting down.
TTATTTAAAATATTTATAGCTTGTTTTCCCAAAAAACGCCCAGTGGCGTGAACCACAATAAAAATTAGATCATCCATAAAATGTAAAAGTACAATGCAATATAACAAAATCAAACAGCAGGTACAAATTTAAGAAATTGAAATTGGTCCCAGTCACAGCTATGATGTAGGGTTCTGCAGACCTGGCGAAAACCCACGTTTGCAGAAAAAATTGAAAATCTGAATTCCTTGTTAATGGAAAATTAAATTTTGGGGTAAATACCAAAAAGATGTGCAGATGTTACACACAAACACATACACAAAAAAGGGGGGGAAACCTGTCAGAGTTTGGGCAGTGAACAGGTTAAAGAAAGGGAGAGTCAGAGCTGAAGTATTTATTTATTCATAGTCTGCCTTTCTCACTTGGGTCGAAAACGCATGGTCACAGACTCCTTTATTCCCTGTTTCAGCCAGGATTCAGCCAGGATTGAACGCATGCGTTTCGCCAAACGTGCGTTAGATCCTGGCTGAATCCTGGCTGAAACAGGGAATAAAGGAGGCTAAAGCAACTGTGCGTTTTCGCCCGTTGACTCAAGGCGGATTATACAGAGTGAGCCAATACAATTGATGGATGGGACATTCAATAAACAATGCAATAAGACTAGGGTTAGAACCAACCAGAAATCTAAAAGATAGAACTGAAGCAAAGCATAAGTATTAACCTGACACATTAAATGACGCAAAATTCCATAGTAGGATCCTAGTTTCAGAAAACAATACACAGCAGTATAGACCACAGTCCCTAATAATTTTACCACATATCTTTGTAAATCATTTAGTACAGTACAACTCTATTGCCTGAGAAGAAAATCCCTCTTGAATAATTCAATTTTGCATTGTTTGCAGAAAGCCAGGAGATTGGGAGCCTTCCTGACTTCCTCAGGCAGGCCGTTCCGTAATGTGGGGGCCACAACAGAAAACGCATGTGTATGTAGTTGTTGATTTTGCCCATTTGCAGGTTGGCACCTGCAGAAGGCCCCGCTCTGATGACTGAAGCTGTCATGGTGGAATGTAGGGGGAGAGGCGGTCTTGCAGATATAAGGGGCCAAGGCCATGAATGGCTTCTTTTGTGATAACTAATATCTTAAATTGAGCTTGGTAACTGATGGGCAGCCAGTTAATAGGGTTGCCAGGTCCCTCTTCACCACTGGCGGGAGGTTTTTGAGGTGGAGCCTGAGGAGGGCAGGGTTTGGGGAGGGGAGGGACTTCAATGCCCTAAAGTCTAATTGCCAAAGCGGCCATTTTCTCCAGGTGAACGGATCTCTATTGGCTGGAGATCAGTTGTAACAGTGGGAGATCTCCAGCTGGAGGTTGGCAGCCCTACCAGTGAAGTACCGGTAGGGTAGGAGTAATATGCGTGCGCCATCTAGTTTCCAGCAATAGCTGAACTGCAGCATTCTGCACTAGCTAGAGCTTACAAATTGATTTTGAGGGGAGACCAATATACAGTACATTGCGGTAGTCTAGTCTCAATGTTACTGTGGGAGGTACGTAGCAGAAATGGGGGAAAGATGAGATAGAAGCAACAGTAGTGGAAAGTAGAGGAAAGGAGATTCTAATGGTTATTAACTCTTGTTTGTTGGTAGTGTTTTGTATATTATAGATTGTTTTCCCTCTAAGGAATTCAGAGCATCTGACATACTGTTCCCCATCTATTTCCCACTCAGGTAGCCAGGTTTGCTTAGCATCAACAATAGAACTGTTTCCTGTGCCCTCCAACCATTTTTTACTTGCTGTTGTGTTTTTCCCCCTAATTGTAGTTCAGTTGCTGCTAAGTGCGGAAAATTTGGGTGAGGTGTATATAAAGAGCACAGCGTCTGGACAGTATTTGGCTATGGATGACAATGGGCTTTTATATGGCTCGGTAAGTATGAGGTTTCCGGGGGAATGGACACGGGGAGGTTTTGAGGTTTACAGAAATCTTGTAGCACAGAGCCCCATAGCCCACAAGCGGCAATTAGATGGTGTTTGTTGTTTTTGCAGATGGATTGCCAGCCTTTGACTAGCTTTATTTCTGGAAAAATAAATAAAATAATTTAAGACAACCATCCCAAAATATTTCAGATACTGGATTTCCTCCTCAGGATGAGCAATATCGCATCAGCTGCCAAGTTGCAGAGGGTGATGCTATTAGGTATCCTGACCTGAATTTAGCCCTAGGATAAATAAGCACCACAGATGTTGTATGCAGTATTCATCCAGTGCCCTAGGGTGCTGGGAGAACTGTGAGCAAACATGCTGGCAGTCTGAAAATTGAAGGAGCAGGATTAAGTAACAGCAACCCATGGAGAGTAAGGGGTAGGCCCCAAAGGGTCTTTTGCCACACTGGTCAACTGAGGTGTAGACAGCTATTCAACCTTGCCAGTTATGTGGGTCAGCACTAGTCAGCCTCTTCACCACAGATGACAATTCAGTCATAGGTAGAGAGTAATAAGGAACCCAGCTGCTTCATTTGTTCCCCATTATGAAGACACCACCCTCTTTTTCTTCAGCAGTTACCAACGGAAGAATGTTTGTTTCTGGAAAGAATGGAAGAAAACCATTACAATACCTATACCTCGAAGAAGCATGCAGATAAGAAGTGGTACGTTGCCTTGAAAAAGAATGGGCAAAGTAAACTGGGACCACGGACGCATTTAGGACAAAAGGCTATACTTTTCCTTCCCCTACCAGTATCTCCTGATTAGACAGTTTACCTCACAAAGTACAGTATGCCCCTTAGGATTAAACACCCAGTAGCCTTTCCATTTCCTCTCCTTTTATTCTGCCACTCTGGTGAACATTAAAAAGGGAGGGTCAAAATTACGTGGGGGGGGGGGGAAGGAAACTACCTTAAATATGCACCTACTGCTGACATAATCCAGATGCATCCCACAATATCAACTCCCAAATGAACCAAGTGAATTGTACTCATAGATAGGCATGCACATGTAGCTCCTACAGCTCTACATAGCAAGGCTTCCCTTTTAGAAACATGTATTCAGATGGTATAATTTTCAAAGACAGCTTTTCATAATCCTTATTTATCACGTGGGGGCATAACCAATGACACTGAAGCTAGACTCTCCTCTGAAACAAATTAATTGTGTGCTTTTTAGGACCAAAAATGTAACCTTTTCTTTAGGTAATATTGCTCTGGTACTTGATAACATCTGTTATATGCAATGTGTATTTATTTACTAAGTAAAATTGTATACATTCTAAAATGTTCAACAATTTCAGTAATATTGTATACAGTGTAAACTGTTCAACAATTTTAACCATAAATTATCAAAGTTCTATGTATGGTAACATGGGAGAAAGAAATCAGAAGATCTTATTGGGGCAATGAAAATTACTATCGGAAAACACGATGGACATAACGGAAGATAGAGTCCACTTCTGTAAGTCCGATTGAAATCAGCAGGATTGCCTATGTGCCTAAATCATTTATTTTAACAGGATTAAAGAGTGATCCACTACTTAGTTGTACTGTATTGATATCACTTGTCTTCCAACACCAACTCAGCCAACAACACGGTAACCCACCAACAACTTTCCTGGCACCCACCAAATGTTTTTAGGAAATGGGTGGGGATAGTCCCAGCGGGGCTTCTGATTGGATCTGATTGGATTTGCAGATTTTTAAAAACATTGCTACAGCAGTAGCTGTCACCACAGCACAAGGATCTTCAAGGTGTGACTGAAGGTAAGCTGTGTGTAAGGAAACATTTTAAAGCAATATGTTCATTTTAAAAGGCATCCCGTTAAAGAGAGCTTCTACCTGAAATGTTGAAGAGTTGCTATTTAGAATTATGCATGGCCTCACTCTCTGACATTTGGTGATTGGCTCCATCTCCAGCCTGGCCCTGGCTGGGAAAGGGCAGGATATAAATCTAATAAAATAAATAAATAAACAAATAAATAAATATGCCAGCCATTTTGTGGTTGGCTCTTCCTCCTGTGTCAGCCAATTATTAGTTGAGCCCACCACCCTGCATCAGAAATCCAAAGGTACCCACAGGGTCAAGAAGGTTGGAGACCCCTGCCACAGGCTTACCTGAAGTCAACAGGCAGCAAGCCCCTCAGGCTACATAACAAGCTCCAGTACTGCAGTGATTGAAGGTTGGAGTATGACCAAGTACACCCCGGTTCAAATTCCCACTTTGTCCTGAAGCTAACTGAATGATCTTGGGCCAGTCACCTCTTGGAACTTAATCTATTTTGCAGGCGGTGATAACAAAATGGGGGAAGGAAACCATGTCTACCTCTGAGGAAAGGTGGAATAAAAATAAAGTAACTAAAGACCATCTTAGCAGCATCCACCTAGAAATGGTGTTGCATCCGGGCTTTGGCTTCAGTCTGATGTCATTTCCCCCATCAGGCAACGCATCATTATCAATTTCACAGCTTTTGGGGCATGTGTTTCTAGTATGTCTGAATTTTACTGAGCCTCCAGAAACGCTGGCACAGTTTTGTACAGGGCTGCACAGCAAAGCAGGTTTCTCTGGGCAACAGCCATAGATTGGTAAATTGTGAAGTATGACTGAAATCCACTCCAATTACTATGTACTTAAATACCCCGATTCCAAGTGATATGCTAGAATCAATTTTCCATGTCTTGCACTGATTATTATTGTTGTTGGTGGTTTTTATACCCAGCTTTTCTCTACCTTTAAGGAGTCTCAAAGTGGCTTACAATTGCCTTCCCTTCCTCTCCTGACAACAGACATGTGAGGTAGGAAGGAGTGAGAGAGTTCTGAGAGAACTGTGACCAGCTTGAGGTCAAACAGCAGCCTTCATGTGGAGGACTGGGGAATCAAACCCAGTTCTCCAGATCAGAGCCGTAACTGGGGGGTGGGGGGGCAGGGCAGCTGCTGCCCTTGTGGTATGTAGAGAGTGAAGCAGAACTGCCCGCTACCCGCTTCTCCTCCTGTAAGAGAGGCAGTCCTGCCACCCTCTCTGCAGGCCACTGGGGTGGCAGCTGCTCTCCTCATCCCCCCTCTAGCTAAGGCCCTGCTCTAGATTAGAGTCCACATCTCTTAACCATTACGCCACACTGACTTCTTACATATTTGTAAGTCCTTGCATGATTTGCGGACCATAGTTATAGCCTGGAATCCTTGTATTTACTCAGTTCCATTAATTTCCTTGATTTCTTTTTAAGACTAAGCCAGTTCAAATACTTACTATCCTTGATCATTATAGTGGTTTCTGAATACCCTTATATATCTGCCATTGGCAAAACCACATTGAATTTCTCTCATCCAAAGACAAATATTATTAATCACTATTATTTTATTGCATTCCCAAAGCTGCTTGATCAGCCATTTGTTTTGCTGCTGTATTTGCCAGTTGCTAGGAGAGGCAAATGATATTTTGTTCTTCTGAAGTCTGGCTTTCTTAATATGCTTCTACTTTCAGATGAACTTCAGTAGCAGCAAGGCATTCTGAATCCTTTGATTGAATATCTTAATCTGAGGTTGTCGTCGTCTTTTACCTCTTCCCTTTTAGCACAGCCAAGAGACAACCCCCATACCCCCTGCTCATACCCCCTGCTCATTAATATTATTTCATACCTCCTTACTTGAGTGTTTCCAAAGACACACTTGGTTCCAGAACAAACATGGATATGGGACACTCTGTTACCTACAAACCAGCTGTTCCAAAACCAGCACGGCAGGTTCATAAATTCTTTTAGGCCAATTTGCTAATAATAAACGCAATACTGACATTTCTCCAGGAATGTTTCGTTTCCTGATTGTTTCCTCATTCCACCCTCACTGTCTCTTGGACAGGGCCTATAGCTCAATAGTAGAGCACAGGAACATATGAAGTGATTATATTGGCTGGTAGCCTACCACTCCACTAAACAAAGTTGTAAACCATCCTCCAGCCTAAGGAACACATGAAGCTGCCTTACACTGAACCAGACCATCAAAGTCAGTATTGTCTACTCAGACAGGCAGCGGCTCTCCAGGGTCTCAGGCAGAGGTCTTTCACATCACCTACTTGCCTAGTCCCTTTAACTGGAGATGCCGGGGATTGAACCTGGGACCTTCTGCATGCCAAGCAGATGCTCTATCACTGAGCCACAGCTCCTCCCCTATGACCAAAGTGGCTTCCAACTTTGCAGAATGGACTAAGAACATAAGAAGAGCCCTGCTGAATCAGACCAGTGGCCCATCTAGTCCAGCATCCTGTCTCACACAGAGGCCAACCAGTTGCCCCGGAGTGCTGACACGCAGACCACAGAGGCCGAGGCCTTTCCCTGATGTTGCCTCCTGGCACTGGGATTCAGAGGTTTACTGCCTCTGAACATGGAGGTTCCCTGTAATCACCATGGCAGTAGCCACTGATAGACCTATCCTCCAAAAATCTGTCTAATCCCTTTTTAAAGCCATCCATAGCTGTGGTCATCACTACATCCTCTGGCAGCGAATTCCACATTTTAATCACTCATTGTGTAAAGAAGTATTTCCTTTTGTCCATCCTGAATCTACTGTCTATCAGGTTCATTGGATGCCCTTAAGTTGTAGTATTATGAGATAGGGTATAAAAAAAGGTCATACATATTGTTGTCAGGATAAGTAGATAGCTGGACAGACAGAAAAAAACAGAAATAATAGATGCCTACAAAGGAAACAGCTTTAGCTGGCCTATAAATCAAGCTGCAGGCTTGTGGGTGGGGGGGAAGCATCTAAAGCAGGGATCCCCAACATAGTGTCCATTGGAGCCATGGCTCCCATCAATACCTTTCTTGGTGCCCCCCAAGTGTTTTAGAAAGTGAGTGGGGCTTTTGCTCAACAGGGCTTCTTACTGGCCACTGGAGATCTGAGAGGCACAAGGATCTTCTCTGCATGACCTAAATTAAGCTGTGTGTATGCCCGAAAATATTTTTAAACAATATTTTCATTTTGAAAAGCATCCTGTTAAACAGAGTTTCTGCATGAAATGTTGAAGAGTTACTATTAGAGTTATCCATAACCTCGCTCTTTTGTGGATGGCTCTGCCTCCCACAGCAGCCATTTTGTGGTGGCCCCCACCACCTTGTGTCAGAATTCCCACGGTGCCCATGGGCTCAAAATGGCTGGGGACCCCTGTTCCAGAGTAATTCGCTAATAAGACCTGGGATCCTACCTAATCACAAATTTGCTGATTACTCAGTCACTTGCTGTTTATGGCTTTTGTTGTGAAAAGAGTAAGTAAAATGAAGATTACTCAAGTCTGAAGCATGAGCACCTCCATGAACACACACAGTTTCTCCAGGAAAGAGAAAGGCCTTTCCCAACACCTCGTACATGAGACCCTTTGAGTAGAGATTGAACCTGAGATTTTCTACACACAGACCATGTATTCTACCAGTGGGCAATGAGCCAGAATAGCCGCTAAAGGAGGGATGTGCTGTTATTTCTTGGACAGAGAACAATGCAGGAAATCTCTCTTTCCCCAAGGTAGTAACGTTTTGTCAGTAAAGATGCTTATTGAATCAGAGTCTGCAATCAGTATGCCTATGTTTTATAAGGCACTTTTTATTTGCTTGAAATTTATTTTCTCAGTGGTGTCTTTTTACTTTTGTAAAACACAACTCAGCAGTATTACACTGCAACAAACTTTTCATCTGTCAAGCAAGATGAGACATTCTGGTTTTCTTCTGTTTGTAAATTCTTGCCAATTTTTTTTCTTGCTAATTAATTCTCTACAAATTTCCCCACACTGTTCCCAGTCATCATCCTCTTTTGGGATTAAGAGCTGTGGTTTGACATTTCCAGCTGTCTCTCACTATATGTGCTCCACCTGGCCTACTGGAGGCCCTTGCCTGATGTAATGTAAACAAGAAGAGCTTCCATGTTCAATTTATCTTCCTCAGTAACAAGATAGGTAGTAGATCCTTTAGAATTATAAACTCCTGGGCTATGAACCAACTCATACACTAACCAATTCTTTATAGCTTCTATAATTTTTCAGCTGGCTTACAAAAATGCAAGTCTCCCCCCTTTACTATTATAATCACACTAGCCTCAGTTAGGATTGATAACCTCCTGATGGAGCTTGGACTTCTCATGGAATTACAATAGATCTCCAAAAGTACAGAGATCAGTTCCCCTGGAAAAAATGGCAGCTTTGGAGAGTGGGCTCTACATTCTGGCTGAGCTCCCTTGCCTCTCCAAACCCTGCCCTCCCCAGGCTCTATCCCCAAAACTCCAGGAATCCTGAGCTGGAGTTGGCAACCCTAGACCCAGTCCGTGGTCACGTTTGCCTTTAGCCTTGCTAAAGGAGTTAGAGTGCAGAGTAAACAGCTGCCAGTTTCAAGATGAATGATGAATAATGATTTCCCCTCCGTGAGTCCTCTTGTTTGTTTCTAAATTTAATTTATGGTGCTAAGTCTTACTTGTACAGCCCTTCACAATCTGGGGCCCACATATCTGAAGGACTGTTTCTCCCCATGTGACCCCAGGCTCCTTCAATCAGCTTCTCCTTACCTTCCTTCACACCTAGAGTTGTCCATTCTCTACCGCAGCCCTTCTGTAGTTGCACAGAATAGGATGTTGGAGGAGGTAAAGACAGCATGTTCTCTCCAAGTATTTAGAAATAAGGGCTGCTTTCACATGAAGGATGTTCCCCATTTCAGTCACCTGACTCATGAGGGGGTTCTTTTCTGTTTCTTCATGATGTCAAAGATAGGACATTTTGGAGGACTTTCATTCATAGGGTCGCCATGAGTCGGAAGCGACTTGACGGCACTTAACACACACACACACACACACATGATGTCATCCCTCATTTATGCCCCAACCATGGGCAGCCCATTTTTTTCTTTAAAAGAGACTTTAAAAAAAATGGGGTGGGGATATTTCCTGCTATATCACTGTTGGCATGTGTCCCAAAATATAAAAGAAGAAAACATAGGCGGAGAATCATGGCAAGGGCCTGACAGGGGGAGGGGTTGATCCAATGCACATCTGGTGTTGATGGAGAAACAAGGCAAACAAAAGTGGGGAAATGGATTATCCTTCTGGCTCTGAAAGCTCTGTTGCCAGTGCAAATTGACCAACAATTGTGCCACCAATATGACCACCAGGGGCCTGGTCTCACTTGGAAGCAGCCATGATATTGTTTGCCAGGGCTTTTAATTGGATTTGAGTTTTTGTGTTGGTACTGGGAGATTATTATTTGTTTTTTATTGTGTGGGGAAGTGGGTCACTGTTGTTTTACTTAAAGGTTTGGAAGCTGCTTGAGCCTGTGTATGGGGAAGCAGGATATAAACGCTGAAATAAATGATTACGTCGTTCGATGTGAAAACAAGTGCATTGAAAACGAGTAGGTCGCGGAGAAGAATCCTTTGCATGAACTCTGCTTTTCTGAGAGCACGAATTGTTTTGAATGATGTTTTCCCTGACTAGGGAGACAAAACTCCAGGTGGTGGCTGGAGATTTCTTGCTATTACAGCTGATCTCCAGCCGATAGAGATCAGTTCACCTGGAGAAAATGGCTGCTTTGCAATTGGACTCTACGACATTGAAGTCCCTCCCCTCTCCAAACCCCGCCCTCCTCAGGCTCCACCCCCCAAATCTCCAGGTATTTCCCATCCTGGAGCTGGCAACCATATCCCTGACCTACAGTTTGAAATGGGAACTAGTTTACCATCCCATCTTGTTTGAGTTGGTTGAGACTCTACTTCAGGAATCCCCAACCTTTTTGAGTCTGCATTAGGGTTGCCAGGTCCCTCTTCATCACCAGTGGGAGGTTTTTGGGGTGGGGCCTGTGGAGGGGACGGTTTGGGGAGGGGAGGGACTTCAGTGCCATAGAGTCCAATTGCCAAAGTGGCCATTTTCCCCAGGTGAACTGATCTCTATTGGCTGGAGATCAGTTGTAATAGCAGGAGATCTCCAGCTAGTACCTGGAGGTTGGCAACCCTATTTAGCATTCTGACACAGTGTGATGGGCACAGACTCAAAAGGGCTGCCATGGCTTACCTGTAGTCAAGATTCTTGTGCTGTGCTGGCAACTGCTGCCAAAGCAACATTTTAAAAAATCTGCACACCCAATCAAATGTCCAATAACCAATCAGAATCCTTGCTGGGCAAAAGCCCCGCCCACTTTCTTAAAACATCTGGTGGGTGCCTGGGCACCCCATTGGGGACACTGATCTACTTTATCCCACATCAATAAAGACAATATGTATATCTGTCTAAACATATTTTTAAAACCATGGCAGGAAAGAATCCATCTTTATCACATTTATCAATGCAATAATTTCTACTCAGAATAGTAATGATGTCCTTTATCCTGAAGGTTACACTTCTGTCAATCTCGATGTCATTCCCATTAATTCTCCAGGCTAGCTGGTGAGCATTTGTTTAAATGTCTGTTTTTGTAGCCACAGAATAAGCCTTGTTGCATTGTTCTACAAGGCAGTGACCCAGGCTTCTCATCAGGTTAAACCACTCAACCTTTAACCCCAAAATTCATTCACCTGGGTACAGACCTCATCTATCACCATGGGTCTGGGAATACTTAATTGTGATGGATAACTGTTGGAAAGCCTTGCATTAAAAGAAGTGTGACTACTCAGTAGCAGCCAGTTTTGCAAAGGCCAAACTCCTGGGCCCTTTCCAACACACACAGAGAAAAGTGTGGGAACTCTTTCATTGCGAGAGAAAAAAGCAAAGACGGAAGCCTGAGGCAGATTTCCTTCATATGACATGCTGCTGTGGAAGATGTTGGTTGTCTTTGGGAAAGGGAAATGTTTTGAGTGGTGGAAACTTGAACAGATCTGAGATGTGGCATGAGGAGGTGACAGAACCCATCAAAATCTAGCCAGTATGTTGTCAGGTTTTGTCACCATGCCCACCCCCTTTCTAAATGCGGAGTTGCCAACTGGGCACAAAGAGAAATGCCTATGTGAGCAGGTGACTAGGGTTTCTAATTAAACCCGAAAGCTGGAAAATAGTAATATCAGATTTAGTTCTGCTGTTTCCTAGCACCTCATTAACCTCAGGGCATTCCTTTCAGTAGGCATCTGAAGGCCAGCTATTACTAACCTCGTGTATACTTGACACCCAACTGGGGGAAAATGTCAACACTCCTGCTGGAAAAATAATCCCCAGTAATTGCTCCAGATGGATGAACAAGAGAGACGGCATTGCCAGCTAAAGCTGTAGGCCACAATCCAACATTCAGTTAAGCGTGCTAAACCTGACGATTTCAGTGGCCTTAAACTCATTTAACTCTGTGTTGGATTATGGCCCTACACAAGTGAAGGGGTTTACCCTATCTCTTCCTGTTTAGAGCAAATGGTGACATGAATAGAAATCTTCCTTTTAAGAAAAAGGATTTAATACATGATCAAAACAATATATATATATAATATATAACAATATATATATAAAATGGCAGATAATACCATGGAGAGTACAATTTTCTTATGGATGTTGTGGGAGAACGAGGTTTTTGAAAGATCTGCAGGATGTTTAGAGTGTAGAAACTCTTACAATCAGAAAGACTAGCCGATCCTCCCACAGCTATACATTGCAGGTCTAAAGCCCCACACAGCACATGCTGGTAACTGAATAATGAGGATGCAGCTGTAATCTGACGAAAAAGGCCACAGAAGTAGAATTACTAAATCTAAACTTAGTATCCCCTAGAGAAATTACATATATATTGAACATTTGTATACATAAATATCTATGTAAATGGATATTAGAAAGATTTTGTTTTGGCCAGATATTTGTCCAGCTTGAATACAGGATGTGCTCTACGGCAATATATATTAATTTGGGGCCTAGCACACTCCGGAGTATTGCAGAGAACGGTAGCAACATGGGCTGCTTCCACACCGAGGATTTCCCACGTTTTCATCCACATGACTGGTTTCATGTGTGTTTTCATGTTTCCACATGACATTGCCCCCTATCTGTGCACAGACAGCACTCTCTAGAAATAGCAGAGTTCAGTCCCTCTTGTTTGCACATTGGGTTGCCAGGTCCCGCTTCGCCAATGGCAGGAGATTTGTGAGGTGGAGCCTGAGGAGGGTGGGGTTTCGGAAGAGCAGCGATTTCAATCCCGTAGAATCCAATTGCCAAAGCGGCTATTTTCTCCAGGTGAACCGATCTCTATCGGCTGGAGATAAGTTGTAATAGCAGGAGATCTCCAGCTAGTACCTGGAGGTTGGCAAACCTATTTGCATACTCCACTTTTGTTTTAAAATAGCACCTTTATTTCCCCTCCCTTGAAAAGGAAGAAAAGCTCGTTCATCTTCTGTATCCAGAATATTCATTACTTATAAAACTGGGGTTTGTATTCCTATCCGTCTGACATTTGAAAGTGAGGAACCCCTTGGATGAGGGGTATATAATCCTTTAGCATATCATTAAAATTGGATGGGGGGGAAACGTTACAGCCAGAAATGAATTTACCGCTAAAATAAATGGAAATAAATAAATAACCTAGTCCCTTTAAATAATAAATAATCCAAAATAAGTGCTGTGAAACTAAAATAGACTATATAGGAAATCAAATCCCCCCCGCCCCCCACTTTATGAATGGTTTTGCTACATGAAAACTGTGTCTGCATGGCAGCTTACGGTTGCCAGCTCTGGGTTGGGAAATACCTGGAGATTTTTGGGCAGAGCCTGAGGAGTGCGGGATTGGGGGAGGGGAGGGACTTCGATGCCATAGAGTCCCAAGTGGCCATTTTTTCCAGGTGAAATGATCTCTCGCCTGGAGATCAGCTGTAATAGCAGGAGATCTCCAGCCATCACCTGGAAGTTGGCAACCCTAATTCAAGGAAAAGAGGGCATTAAAAAATTTCCTCATCCAGGTCTATAGCTTCTGTTCTCCTACTCCCACCCCCCTGTATTAAACTTCCAAGGAGCAGAACAGAATCAGATCTCCTCCATTTCTCTTGATCACACTTGACTGTTGTACTGTCACAGCCTAGATCAGGAAGCAAGGATCCTCTCACTGCTTTTGCAATCATTCCAGGTTGCAATCAGACTTTGGAAAGGATGTATACAGTCCCAGCTGTCAAGAGGAAAGAAAATTAAACAGACTCAAAGATTGCACGCAGGAAATCTAAGCGGAGACAGAGGTCTAGGTCAGTGCGTGCATTCATTTTCCCCTTCACACACCACATATTTACTGTGGCTTAATATTCCCTTGATGGTACTTTCACCAGCCCAACATTCCCACCACAACCTGTCCCAGTTTCCTCTCATAAGGTTCACACTCTCTTCCCTGCACTTTTCCTTATGTCTTTCCTTTCAGTCTCTTACACTCAGTCTCTCCAGTTCCCAAAGAACCCCCATATTTCCCATAGCTTCCTCCATTTCTTATTTCCTCACTCCTTTGTTTCCTCTGACCTTTCTTTTGCCTCCTCAGCTTCCTTCACTCAGGATCCCATTTGCTTTTGCATTTCTGGCATCTGGGCCCGCTGCATTCTTTCAGCCTCCCCTTCCTTATTGCCATGCCATTCCAGCTCTCATCCAGACTTCTACGATATCGCAGCTGTTTGGCCAATGGTTAGGAAAGAGCTTGCAAATCGATAATTAGCAACCGGTTTGTTGTTACTGCCCTAAATTAAACGGGGACTTCACACCATCCAAAAAAACAGAGGAAGGGGGGTTACATCAAAAGGGGTGAGAAGCTGTTGTTGGAAAACAGAGGGTGGGGCTGCACATGGGGCAGCCAAAATTAACTTTCCACCCCAGAGGAGGAACGGAAGGATCTCTTCCCTTTTTTCCATGGCAATACCATTGGATACCACTCACTGTGCGCTTAATAATAAATATATATTTATAATATTATTTTTAATTATTGTGGCTCAGCCTTCCAGGTTCCTAGCCTGTTTTACGGGTTGGCTATAGCTCCCTTTGTTTGGCTGAAAAAAAGGAAAGCAGACTGTTTATTATGCTAAAGTTGCAGCCGCGGCCTGTTTCCTACCGCTCTGCTCAGCAACGTCTGAAGCTTGGCTCTGACAATTCAGAGGAAGGCTCTTCAGGCCGGAGGAAGGCTTCCGATTGTGCTGAGCAAAAGTAGCCGATAAAGGCCATTGTCTCTGGGCCGAATTCATTTGATCTTCTAACTCCTAGGCAAACAGCACTTTCCTTTTACAGCTTTCCTGCTCGGCAGGATGGGGAAGAGGTGGGAGGGCGGCCGAAGCCCACCATCAATACCAGAGCTTCAATTCAAAGTGATTGAGGAAGCTGCTGCTGCCGGAGGGTGCGATCAGGGGCAGGAAAGAGCCTATTAAGCACAGGGGAGGGAAGAATTGCTTCCTCTGGAATGAGAGCTCTGGGAGGCAGGACAGGAATGCAAGCAGGATGCGACATCCCCGGGCCGAGGCCTGAGGCTGCTGTTGTCAGTCTGACAAGGGCATGGGAGTGACAGGGCTCCTTCCTCCCACAGAGAGCCCTGTGATCCTGGGACTGTCTTAAAGTCCCAGCAAGTCCATATTTGCCTTGGAACTGGAAAGCACCCACCCCACTCACTAGGGTTGCCAACCTCCAGGTGGTGGCAGGAGACTTCCTGCTATTACAACTGATCTCCAGCCGCCAGAGATCAGTTCTTATGGAGAAAATGGCCACTTTGGTAATTGGACTCTATGGCGTTGAAGTCCCTCCCCTCCCCAAACCCCACCTTCATCAGGCTCTACCCCAAAAACTCCAGGTATTACCCAACCCAGAGCTGGCAACCCTACCACTCATGCTCACACATTCTGACTGACTGCAAGAAGCTGGGAGAGCAGATAAAGTGGGGTCTGTTTTTAAAGTAAAAAATAATCCTTCTGTATGTCGAAAAGATTAGTAAGGAGGAAAATAGAGCCTTCACGTTCATAATGTTCTACCTGACTGGATTCGTATACGAAGAAGAGAAGCATCTCTTAGACGTTTTCCCAGGGGGAAAATGTGTTTGGATCTCCCCCAAGCAAAGACGAAAGAATAAGAATGACTGCGCTCTTGTGGCTCGTGCTTGCTCAGCACCCACTCCAGTTCTTTCTGGGTTTTCCCTGAACTGGTTCTCATGCTGCAGGGGTGGTGTTTTTGCCTCTCCCGGCCCCCATGGCTTCAACCCATGCCACTAGGGTTGCCAACCTCCAGGTACTAGCTGGAGATCTACTATTACAACTGATCTCCACCAGATAGAGATCAGTTCACCTGGAGAAAATGGCCACTTTGACAATTGGACTCCCCAAACCCTACTCTCAATATATGAACATATGAAGCTGCCTTATACTGAATCAGACCCTTGGTCCATCAAAGTCAGTATTGTCTACTCAGACCGGCAGTGGCTCTCCAGGGTCTCAGGCAGGGGTCTTTCACATCACCTACTTGCCTAGTCCCTTTAACTGGAGATGCTGGGGATTGAACCTGGGACCTTCTGCATGCCAAACAGACACTCTACCACTGAGCCAGGGCCCCTCCTCAGGCTCCGCCCAAAAAATCTCCCAACGGTGGCAAAGAAGGACCTGGCAACCCTTTGCCCAGTGACTGTGGACATTTATAAAAACATAGAAAAAGGAATCTGTACATTCTGCAAGGAGCCCCGTGGCGCAGAGTGTTAAGCTGCAGTACTGCAGTCAAAAGCTCTGCTCATGACCTGAGTTCAATCACGACGGAAGTCGGTTTCAGGTAGGCGGCTCAAGGTTGACTCAGCCTTCCATCCTTCCGAGGTCGGTAAAATGAGTACCCAGCTTGCTGGGGGTAAAGGGAAGATGACTGGGGAAGGCACTGGTCAACCACCCCGCAAACAAAGTCTGCCTTGGAAACGTCGGGATGTGACATCACCCCATGGGTCAGGAATGACTCGGTGCTTGCACAGGGGACCTTTACCTTTACCTTTTACATTCTGCAAGCCTTGATTTGGATGGTCCAGCCTAGCCTGATCTCAACAGATCTTGGAAGCTAAGCAGCGTTGGCCATGGTTAATATTTGGATGGGAGACCAACAAGAAAGTCCAGGGTCAAGATGCAGAGACAGGTGGTGGCAAACTACCTCTGAATGTCTCTTGCCTTGAAAAACCCACAGGGTCGCCATAAGACAGCTGCGATTTGACAGCACTTTCTACTACCACCACCTTCTGCAAATAAATGATGCACTCATATGCAAACCCAGATGTGTTACGTTCATGAATTACATTTTATGTGCAGAACATAAAAACAATTTATGGGCAAGCCTTTAAAATGCAATGTGTGAAACTTCTTAGAAATCGTTTTTGAAGCTTTGAAATAAAACGAGACGCATCCATAAGGGGGCAGTACAGAGGCAGACTGCTGCTCTGGAAAAAAAACTCTTGCCTTTTGTTGAACTGTCACGCTTACTGCTTTGGCAAGTCTGAAGTCTTTGGACTAAGCCCAGAAGAGGGTGCTGCCTACCTCCAAGATGTGACAGCAGCAGGAAATTTATACACTGTTAAGGTTTACCACCTGCAGTATGGCTAGCTGGTACATAAATAGAAAGCTTCCTTCTCAACTCCCTTTCTGCGCTCCACACCCCCAGGCAAACAGCAAATCCACTAAGTAAATCTCACTGTCAAGGAAGCTAAGCAGCTCTGGAATGCTTTCCCATCCAATTTAGACTGCAAGGCAAGGACAACTGGAAAAGGAAATGTCAGGCATGCTCAGGGTTTTCTGCCACAGCTTTCTACAGCCCGGATGCAAACAGTCAGAAGAAAAGCGACTTTAAAAATTTGGAACCTGCCTTGGCATTTCTATCAGAGAGCTATGCTTTGAGAATCACGGGAAATAGCTAAGAAAGCATTGCATCAAGCAGTTCCCAAGTAGGGTTAGGAAGGATGGCAGGCTGGTATCTTTCCAGAGACAGGATGCCTGCCACGCACCCCCAGCAGGCCAATACGGTGGAAGAAATCAAAGGCCTTTGGTGCAGTAATTTAGAAATGACATGGTCTTTCCTTCATCTTTCCCAGCCACAGAGTCCAGAAAAGACTGCAGCCATATAATTTGGTATTCATCTAATTGAGGCTGCAGTTTCATACCAGTCAATCATATTTAGTAATGGCAGATACCAACAAAAACCACATCGACTTTTTTAAAGAGATTTCTTAGGGATTTCTTATTGAGACACACTGCTCTAAGTGGGTGTTGCCAGCTTTGCAGCCTAACCCTATGCCTGTTTTCTCAGGAGTAAGCCACACTCTGTTCCCTGGGACTTTTATAGGATGGGAGCATTATTTATTATTTATTTATTGTTTACTTCATTTATACTCTGCATTTCTCCCCAAGGAGACCCAAAATGGCTTACATCCTCCTCCTCTCTGTCATTTTATCCTCACAACAACCCTGTGAGGTAGGTTAGGCTGAGAATGTGTGACTGGCCCAAGGTGACCAGTAAGATTCCATGATGGAGTGGAGTTTTTAACCTGGATCTCCCAGATCCTAGTCCAACACTCTAACCACTGTACAACACTGATTAATCACTTTGAGCACCTTTAACAACTTTCATCACTGGACCGGAGGAAACGTTGTGCATTATATTGCAAATTGTACCTTCAGTACAGGAGCCAGCGTGGTGTAGTGGTTAAGAGCAGTGGTTTGGAGCAGTGGACTCTGACCTGGAGAACTGGGTTTGATTCCCCACTCCTCCACATGAGCAACGGACACTAATTTGGTGAACTGGGTTGGTTTCCCCACTCCTCCACATGAAGCCAGCTGTGTGAACTTGGGCTAGTCACAGCTCTCTCAGTCCCGCCTAACTCACAGGGTGTTTGTTGTGGGGAGGGGAAGGGAAGGTGATTGATTCTTCCTTAAGTGACAGAGAAAGTCGGCTTATAAAAACCAACTCTTCTTCTTCTTCAGTATCTCAAAAAGGCTGTTATTTTGAAGTTTGGGCAACAGGAACATTTTTTTAATCTAATCTGTTAAGGAGCCCCGTGGCGCAGAGTGTTAAGCTGCAGTACTGCAGTCAAAAGCTCTGCTCACGACCTGAGTTCGATCCCAACGGAAGTTGGTTTCAGGTAGCCGGCTCAAGGTTGACTCAGCCTTCCATCCTTCCGAGGTCGGTGAAATGAGGACCCAGCTTGCTGGGGGTAAAGGGAAGATGACTGGGGAAGGCACTGGCAAACCACCCCGCAAACAAAGTCTGCCTTGGAAACGTCGGGATGTGACGTCACCCCATGGGTCAGGAATGACCCGGTGCTTGCACAGGGGACCTTTACCTTTACCTTTAATCTGTTAATAAATCCATTCATCAGTGACCTTGCAGATGGTTAATCAGCTATATTTGTTTACATGCAGTTGACAGGTATACAACAACTATAAAGTGTTCCCACACATACATGTGCCTATAGGAACACTGCATTAAACATTATTCAGTAAGAGAGAGAGAGAGAATAAATTTTGTGAGCTGCCTCTCTAGCTATACCTGCCTCAACACCCCTGCCATTATGTGCCCCTGTTCCTCCACATCATTTCTGCGCCCCCTCCCACACCTACCCATTGATATCCATCTTGACACAACAGACCTCATAGAAGTCAGGGACACTCAATCCCAATGTTCCAGCTACAACAACAATTGAATTACAAGCTACACTTTAGGAAACTTAAATATTCTGATGCAACCAAGTTTTGCAATAATCTGGGTTCAATTCACATTCAGAAATGCCACTAGAGCTCTTAACGGCTTTTTCATTTAAAGAAGACATTTCAAGGATGCCTCATGCTTTAAGTCAACACTTCTGGAAATACCTCTTTTGCTCACATTTAGACCAAGTATCTTTTATTCTGCACTTGAACAAGGGTTTAAAAAGAGTCACTCTAGAGGTTACAGTGTTGGACAGTGAGCAGCAAGCATCAATGGAAATGCATCTGAGGACATGTCCAATTTTCTTCTAATTGTTCTGGGACTAAGAAGGGAGGATATCTACACTTCCCAGCCCTCAGGGCAGACTTTCTATGCAAAGAAGACCAAGAACTGTCCTCAAAAGACCATTGGGCAAAAGCAAAATAATCCAGGAAGCAAATACCATGGAAGCGGATAGCCCCTTGTAATTAGTTTACCTGCTTACGACTCCATGGCCATTCCTGATTTTCAGTGGTTTTGTGACTTCGGTAACACAGCTTTGTCACTCAGTTTCCCACACTAGGTAGATGATTCTTTGATATGTATCATACATATACAGGCTTCCTCGGGAGGTGGTAAGCTCTCCTTCCCTGGAAGTTTTTAAGAAGAGGCTAGATGGCCATCTGTCAGCAATGCTGATTCTACGACCTTAGGCAGATCATGAGAGGGAGGGCATCTTGGGCATCTTCTGGGCATGGAGTAGGGGGTCACTGAGGGGTGGGGGGAAGTAGTTGTGAATTTCCTGCATTGTGCAGGGTCTAGATGATCCTGGTGGGGACACTATGGGGAGGGCAAAGGAAGTGAGGAGATGGGAGAAGTATGAGCCCATGGCCTGCTCTCCTAACTTTAGTTCAAAGATTGACAGTGTTATTTCTGCACTGACTCGAAAAGTGTGTGGCTTCACATCCAGGTATTTCTCGCATATCATTTCAGGTCTAGGAAAACAATGAGAAGGGGCCAAGGCTCAGTGATAGAGCATCTGCCTGACATGCAGAAGGTCCCAGGTTCAATCCCCAGCATCTCCAGTTAAAGGGACTAGGCAGGTAGGTGATGTGAAGACCCCTGCCTGAGACCTTGGAGAGCCACTGCCAGTCTGAGTAGACAATACTGACTTTGATGGACCAAGGGTCTGATTCATTATAAGGCAGCTTCATGTGTTCATGTGGTCCCTTCCAACTCTATGATTCTATGACCTGTGGTGCCAAGCATGCCAGGCTGTAGAAACCCGTCATTGTGCTGGAGTTAAGAGTGCTGGGCTAGGATCTGGGAGACCATAGTTCTGATCCCCACTCTGCTATGGAAGTTTGCTGGGTGACCTTGGGCCAGTAACACACACTTAACCAATCTACTTCACAGGGTTGTTGTGAGGATAAAATGGAGGAAGGGAGAAACTTGCAAGCCATTTGGGATCCCCATTGGGGAGAAATGTAGGGCATACATGAAGTGAATAAATAAAATTATGCACTGTGATTTCCAGAATATGAATCACCTGACATTCATAACTTCTCCAAGTTCTTTGGTTGTGGAATCATTATAATCCAGTGCAGGCAGCCAGCATTCATAGAAACGTCCAGATTGTCCTAAGTGCTTTGCAGGATTTACTGGCTAAAATTTTTACAAAACCCTATTTTTTGAATTATTGTGCTCATTCACATTGCAGAGGGGAAAGGCTGAGAGGTAATGCCTTGAAGAGGCAACATTTGAACTAGAGACATCCTGAGTGGAGCTACTAACACTCTGCTTTAGACCAGCTCCTGAAAATTACTGTCACTAGCCCAGTTCAAATGTTATACATCTTGCCTACATGTGTACATCTGTTTGTAAGAAAGAGCCAACACCCATTCACTTTAAGAATGAAACTGGTGACTAGCACTTTAGAGACCAACCAGATTTCCAGGACATAAGCTTTTGAGAGTCAAAGGCTACTTATGCATGGGAGGTTTTGCCTTAGATGTGCAGCTCTCTCTAGATGCACGTTTTCCCCATCCAAATTCTCAAAACTCTGCATGGGGCCTTATTTTTGAGTTTTGAGAATCTGAATGGGGAAAATGTGCATCTAAAGAGAAGCAAATCCAAAGCAAAACCTCCTGTGTGTAAATGGCCAAAGCTCCCTTCCTCAGATACAAGTAGGAATGGAGATCCCTGATCCCTGAGGGGTGTTGCAAAGAAGGGAATCAGGATGCAAAGGAAAATTTCAAAATGTACTCGGCTTGATCAGAGAAATACTTAGGGGCAGAAAATTAACATCTGTAGTGAGATAAGAATCATGTGTTCCTATTCAGCCCTGGGAAGCACCCATTTTCCAGGTCCAATAAAATCAACAATATAATCCATAAGCATTGGCACTTACTGACCTCAATTCCAGGTTGTGAAACTCCTCCAACCTGTGGCTTACGTAAAACCAGAGCTTTTCATAATATCCTTACCCATTCTGACATGTTTCAATTTCGTCCCACAAATACTTCTTTCCCTTTAGGACATCATAAATGTGGATCCTGCTCAGTCTGCCCCATGAGCTTGCCCATAAAAAATTTAAGTGCTACCAACACTGGTTTTTCTTTTGAGCTCAGGCAATTTTCCAATTGTGCTTCCAAAGGAGTCGTTTATGCCATCTTATGCAAATGTCGTCTTTTATACATAGGCTCCACAGTTTGTACTGTATGCACCCGCATTACTGAGCATCGCTCACACATCCATGCCAGAGTAAAGGACGCCCCACTTGTTTCCCATTTCCTTGACAAGGGACTTAGTGACAGCGACTTTATTTTTTTTTTGTCTTATGGCAATTCAAATCTCACCCTTTCAATCAGGTCAACATGAGGAAAATACTTCTACAATGTGAATGTCAGTTTATACATATGTTTAAAACCATGCATCCATCTGGCTTAAATACAGAATTTGATTTGTCATGTTTCCTATAAATTCCAACCTTCCCATTTAAGGAATCATTATCTAAGTAATGTTAGCCATTTTGCTTTAGAAACATTACCATTGAAACCAGTACCTTTTGGTCTTCCCAATGCTGCATTGTCTGCTTAAATACTACTAACATTGGTAAGTTTAAATAATTTTTGCCCCCTGTTAAAGTTGGCATTCATAAATTACTCTCCCCGGCATCAAGGACAATCACAGACCCACAGACAACTGTCAAGTTTTTTTTTCTGCTATTGCAATCTTTCATTATTATTTTTAAAGAACCACATCATTTTCTTTTCCAGCATTCTACCATTGCGCATGCCCATTTTTTCCAGCTCGGACTTGCCTTCTAAAGAACCACTGTGCATGACTCAATTTGCTTTGCCTGTGCGCATGTCCATTCAGCGGCTCTCCGGCTGCACTTTTCTACCTTTGATTTACAACTTGGGACTTGTATGATTTGCCCTTTCATTCCAGATAGTTGTCGGTTACATTACTTGTCTGTGCATCCTCGATACGGAACATTGGTATATTTGCACGTTTGTGGTAGTGTGTTGTCTGCACTTAGTTTAGAATACAATTTTTGCAATTTCCTAATCTTGGAGCTAGTGCTGTTATTTCTTATTGACTACTCAATTGTACAGTGCTTTTTGTTTATTGTATTGCAACCTCCAGGTACCAGCTGGAGATCTCCTGCTATTACAACTGATCTCCAGCCAATAGAGATCAGTTCACCAGAAGAAAGTGGCCACTTTGGCAAGTGGACTCTATAGCATTGAAGTCCCTCCCCTCCCAAACCCAGCCCTGCTCAGGCTCCGCCCCAAAAACCACCCGTCAATGGTGAAGAGGGACCCTAAGAATGGAAGATTCTGTGATGTGAGCACAGCGCTGGGCCTCACCTGCATGAACAAAGAGAGCAAATTTGCCAACTTGCTTAAGGACCTGAGTGAACAAGCTGCACCAAAATTGAAACTTACCAAAAAAAAAAAAAAATCAAGCTACGCGCCTAAAGATCTCACATCCCCCTTCCCTTCTCCCATTTTTGATTTACAATGCAAAAACTCAGCACAGTTCAGGAGTCCCATTTCCTTTCTTTTGCGGGTAGGGGGAGCCGAACATCCCTAGATACCCAAAGGGAAGTGGGGAGAGGCAGTTTCTATAAGCATACTCATAAATAAAACAGGATTTCAAATCCAGATCAAATTAGCAAGCACTGTGCAAACATAAGAGGTAGCAGCTCTGTCAAATCACTCCTAGTGCAAACCTATCATTCCCCCAGCGGATGCAGTCAGGGCCTCTGCACTACCTTTCTTCCAAGTTTGCTTAGGAAGCACTACTCCCACGGCAGGGTTTTGTATTTCAGACATACCCCAGATCTCTTGGGGATAACAGCACTAGAGTTCTCCTCCAAGATGTTCTTCCTAAACCATTTGAATCTCATTTATCCCACCACTGATTTGGGGATAGGTAGAGAGGTAAGGAGCTAGCTAACAATTTCTATGAATCCATCTGGTTATTATTAAAGATATGTTTTCAATGCACTGGCGCTGCTGGCAAGAGACTCATTCTTCACTTCCTCTGTCCTGGACATCTGAGGCTTAGGAACTGACTTTCACAAGGAATTTGTAATATTAGTTTATAAAACAAAACACTATTTTTCAGGTGTTGAAGGCTTGTAGTTTCTGTTCCTGCTTCAAGGAGTTCACATTCTGAGTTCCTGTTTTCTGTACTCTACCTGGTTTGGGCCAAGCCATCTGCAACCTTTGGCATTTAAAGCCAAAAAGAAAGATCTTGTATAGGACACAAGCCCTAATTAGGCGCATGGCACCAGTTCAGCCATGCATAGGGTTGCCAACCTCCAGGTGGTGGCTGGAGATCTCATGGGATTACAACTGATCTCCAGGCAACAGAGATCAGTTCCCCTGGAAAAAATGGCTGCTTTGACAATTGGACTCTATGGCATTGAAGGCCTTCCCCTCTCCCAACCCCGCCCTCCTCAGGCTCCACCCCAAAAATCTCCAAGTATTTCCCAACCCAGAGCTGGCAAGCCTACCCATAATCCCAAACTGTTAGTTGAGGGTAAAAGAGAACAGTAGAGATGAATATAACTTTGAAAGCACTCTCTTCCAGTCCCCTTTATTGCTGCCTTCAGAATAAAAGGTCTTGTCCCTTCAATAGAGGCTTAATATGTGGAACAAGAGCCCCATGGCACAGAGTGGTAAGCTGCAGTACTGCAGTCAAAAGCTCTGCTCACGACCTGAGTTCGATCCCGAAAGAAGTCGGTTTCAGGTAGCCGGCTCAAGGTTGACTCCATCCTTCCAAAGTCAGTAAAATGAGTACCCAGCTTGCTGGGGGTAAAAGGAAGATGACTGGGGAAGGCACTGGCAAACCACCCCGTAAAACAAAGTCTGCCTAGTAAACGTCGGGATGTGACGTCACCCCATGGGTCAGGAATGATTCAGTGCTTGCACAGGGGACCTTTACCTTTTAATATGTGGAACAGGGCAGCTTAAGGTTTTCATTACATGGGAGGGGGGAATCACCTGGTAAATATCATCCCATTAACCTTCTATTAAAGGGACAGGACTTTTTTTCCCTCCAAGAGTTGGCCACCTTAGTCCCCTTCCTCCATCAATTGATGTTCACAGTTACCATAGCTAGGTTTGCCAACCTCCAGGTAGAAGCTGGAGATCTCCAGCCGATAGAGAACAGTTCTCCTGGAGAAAATGGTCACTTTGGCCATTGGACTCTATGGCACTAAAGTCCCTCCCCTCCCCAAAACTGCCCTCCTCAGGCTCCAACCCAAAAATCTCCAGGTGTTTCGCAACCCGGTACTGGCAACCCTAACCATAGCCTGGGTGGTGGATTTCAGAACAGTAGGTAGGTGAATATCTTTCTGTACCTTAAAGTGTGCCAGTTACATTAACAAGGCTGAGATGAGTTATCAAAGCCCGACCTTGCTTCTAGCCATTGCCTGTCTTGAAAAACATCGTCCACTGTCCATCATCTTGATGGACATTTCACTGATTTGTACAGGACAGAAGAAAACCGGTTGGGACTATGCCAGGGAGCATAAGTAAACATAGTGGGCAGTATAGAACAGTCCTCCTCATTTAAGTATAGTGAGTGAGATGTGTTGAAGACTGTGGTCTCAAATGACAAGAAGAGAGTTCGCTATGGCATTTAGGGAATGCCATTTGGAGCCTCTGTTTCAAGGAGGAGCTCTGCCATTTAGAGGGGGAAATGTCCTCCTGTTTGGCAGGTTATATATAACTCCGAGCTTTTAAGACACAAGAAACTTTGATCTCTAAACATCTAATTAAAACACAAGAGCGGGGAGGACTGCAGCATGGGAAAAAAACCTGCATTCTGTTGCTCTCTGACTCAGTCTAGATCTCTGCATTTATCTGGAAGGACAAGCGTGAATTTAACCCTTTGCACTCAGATTGTCCAACCAGTCATTTTCTGGCTTATAATGCACCATCCCTGTATCCTGCAGCAGAGTCTATTAACTAGAGCCATCTGGCTTGGCGTTGCTAAATAAATGCATGCTTTGTCACAGAGGCATTTCTGGTTCTAGTATACCTTGGGTTTCCCTCTTGCACTATATGAGTCATGTTGTCATCTTCATGACACTTATAAGCATTATCACATTTTGTGGGTTATTCTATTCGTTTTGGGACTGAGAATCTCATCTGCGTTCTGACAGTTCACTTGCATAACTTTTAAGACATTTTCATTGCTACTATCCACCAGAAAATATGATATTCAGTCTTAATTGCAAATTCTCTAATCACTTACTGCTCAGAAGGCTTAAGTCTTCTTTAGTGTAGTGGTTTGGAGTGGTGGACTCTGATCGGGTTTGATTCCCCCCTCCTCCACATGAGTGGTGTACGCTAATCTAGTGAACTGGGTTGGTTTTCCCACTCCTACACATGAAGCCAGCTGGGTGACCTTGGGCTAGTCCCAGCTCTCTTAGAGCTCTCTCAGCCCCACCTCACTCACAGGGTGTCTGTTTTGGGGAGGGGAAGGGAAGGTGATTGTAAACTGGTTTGATTCTTCCTTAAGTGGCAGAGAAAGTCGGCATATAAAAACCAACTGTTCTTCTTTAATGCAACTGTGTGCGCATGTGTACACACACACACACACGGAAAACCATGTCCCTTCCTCTGACCACTTCCAGAATGAATGGATTATGGATGCTACCCTTTCCTTCCTTATAAGCTTTGTTATATGGAGCACTCTCACAGAAAGGAAATTACACTTTTTATGTCAGGCACAAGGACTTCTATTATTAATTCAAATAACTATTTCTCCATCACTCACAGTCACCTCTCTATTCTTTCTGCCTCTCTTTTGTTCTCTTATCAGTGATTTGCAACTACCAGCTGGCGAATACAGTTCCCCAAGATAGATTTTGTGGATGTGGATCTGTTTTTTACAGAAAAGGTGTGTGGTGTTCAGGTGGTAGCTAGAGATCTTATGGGATTACAACTGATCTCCAGACAACAGAGATCAGTTCCCCTGGAGAAAAGGGCTGATAGATAGATAATTTATTTGTGGCACTTAGCCAGTCAAAACATGATAAAACGGAAAGCATGGACTAATAGATTCTTATAATCAAAGAATTACAGTCCAAGTCTTAAAACATGTTTAAAACATTTAAAAAAAGAATTACAGCTGGGACACGTCTGTCAATTGTGCTGTTCTAAGGCGACGAATTTTCATTGCTGCTAAACAAAATTTCGCAACCTGAAGAGTGGTTGAAGGATTACCCCCTTGTAGGAGCATCTCAAACCTTTCACCTGCCCTGTCAAGTCTCATTCTCATTCTCGATAAGAGGGGCTCAATAAACTTTGAATGGGGTAATGTATAGAAATTGCAGTTCAGGAGGGCATGCTCAACAGTTTCTAAGTCCCCTGATTTGCAGGGGCAGAATCTCTCTTCCCAGGGTGTCTTCTTATATTTCCCCTCAAGCAAAGCAGATGGTAAGGCTGCACATCTGGCCAGGGTAAAGGCCCTTCTATAATTATTTATCTGTAAATAGTGGAGATAGGCTGCTGGTGGTAGGATGTATTTAGTATGGAGGGGTGCAGTAAATAGAGGCGCCCTTGCTAGGTCTGTTTGTCTCTCGATGTCTTTGATCCTTTGGGATATGATTAACTTAGCTTGTTCCCACCCTAACTGAAGTAAATCTGGGGGTGTAAAACCCAAGTTATTTAATTTAAACCTATGGCTATCATCAAGCCTCCCCTCCCCTCTAGCCGCGCGATTGCTGGGCGGGCGGCTCTGAGGTTCCTGCCCCCCCCCGCCAGCCTATCAGCTGTTGGGCGGGGTGGGCTTCCTTTGGTAGACCTGGCCTCCGGCTGAGTCCCATTGGGAGGCCATGTCTACCCACTGGCTTTCTTGGCAGTAGACCTGGACTCCGAGGAGGGGGAAAAGTCCCCCTTCAGAGGCCAGGTCTACCCATTGGCTTCGATGGGCCTCCGGAGGCCAGGTCTACAGCCAAGAAAGCCAATGGGTAGACCTGGCCTCCCAATGGGACTCAGCCGGAGGCCAGGTCTACCAATAGGCTTTTAAAGAGGTAGACCAGGCCTCCAGACGAGGACTTCAGCCAGGGAGGGGGAAATGGCAGGGACTTACAATTTAATTTTTATCAATAAATAAGTTCACTATTAAGCATGATATCAAGTTTTATTCAGTGCACCTATAGTTTAATTAAGACCTAAAACTTTAATTAAAGTTTATTAAGTTAATAAACAGTGTACCTACCTATATAGTTTAAGTTTAAGAAATTTGGCTCTCAAAAGAAATCTCAATCGTTGTACTGTTGATATTTGGTTCTTTTGACTGATGAGTTTGCCGACCCCTGCACTAGACAGATTACAGTCTTGAGATGCAATGTGGCATAATGGCTAGAGGGTTGAATCTGGGAGACTCCAGGTTCAAATCCCTGCTCTGCCATGGAACTGGCTAGGTGACCTTGGGCCAGTCATCAACTCTCAGCCTCACCTAACTCACAGGACTGTTGTGTGGATAAAATGGAGGAGAGGATGATATAAATAGCTTTGGGTCCCCACTGGGTAGAACAGCGGGGTACAAATGAACTACAAATACATGCAAATGCACTAAATATATATTAAAGGGACATTTTTCTTCAGGACATTTTTCTTGAGGCCTACCTGCAGGTCACCCAAGGCTATAAATCAGGACAGAGGCAGCACTGATCTGTTCCTCCTGTCCCTTTATAAAAACACAGGCTTTTGAATTTGTGGTATTCCCATTTAAAGAGGAGAGATTCTTTTTAAAATATGAGTAGTTCCGGTTAAAAAAATTTGAGGCAGCTGGCAACCCCATGGTAGAGCTCTTTATTTCACTCGGAAGACCTCCCCATCAATGTCCACCTCATAATTCTCCCTGGTGGGTTTTCCAAGAGCCCAATCACCTTATAACTGTTAAAAGTAATCCGGGGGGGGGGGGAGAATCCCCTTCAGTTTCTCTGACTTCGAGCATGGCCAGGTGTTTGGAAAGGGTAAGGAGCAATTTAAGGAAGTTATTTATTTAAGAATGGTGTTTATAAGACGGTAAATCTTCTCATTTAAAAAATAATTGTTCAGATTTAAATCTATATATTTCTGAGGATAACAGTTTATAGGTTGGAAAATATACCCAGATGTTTGGGCTTGATGAGAAAACACAGGTTCTCCATAATTTTCTTCAAAGCCCTACTGGAAAAATGGCAGCCCCCTCCTCGTACCTACTGCACTGAGGTGACCAATTAGTACCTGTGCCCTAGAGACACTAATACTTTCTGGGATGAATTTTGCCTCCTGTGAGTTCTTAGCAATTGGTGTTGGACTCTTAAGAATTCTTCAGCTAGCTCCAGCAACACCTGGCAATATGTTGAATCAGATCCTGTGGAACTGAACTTGTTTCAAGAGGCTAATAGTCTCTCCCCTGCTCTTTCCCTATGGCTTCCTATCTTTATCCATGGCTTCTTGTGTTAATTTTTCTCATCCTATGCTCACGTCACCACCAGTGCAGACAACAACAGACAAAAGCATTGAGTAATTTTACTTTCATTGTGTGTTCTATGAGTAATGCAACAACTGTACAGAGCATCAGTCTGCAATTGCCATCTCCTTCCTATTCATTCTGAGAAGAAGAGTTGGTTTTTAATATGCCAATTTTCTCTACCTTTTAAGGAGAATCAAACCAGCTTACAATCACCTTCCCTTCCTCTCCCCACAACAGACACCTTGTGAGGTAGATGAGGCTGAGAGAGCTCTAAGAGAACTGTGACTATCCCAAGGTCACCCAGCTGGCTTCATGTGTAGGAATGGGGAAAAACCAACCCGGTTCTCCAGATTAGAGTGCACCGCTCTTAACTACTACACCACGCTGGCTCTCACATATGAGTAGGACCTCTTATTGTGCTTAGCTGTTTTGCTCACTGTATTATTTGACTTTTTAATCTTCTTCCAGCTTGCTTGTGGTATTTTTTTATAACTCATTAGTGACACATCCTTCTCTAATATCTCTTGTATATTTCTTTATTGTTTCCTGGGATACTAAAAGGCTCCTTGTGAGGCAAAATCCAGTCTCTTTTGTCTTTTCCTAATGTGTGATCCTATGCATGTTTACCCAGAAGTAAACAACTGAAATTGTTATAAGGTTTTCTATTCCTTGACTCAATCATCAACCAAAAGGGAGACCACAACCAAGAAATCAGAAGGAGATTAAGGGGGTTACCGCACTTTGTATTCCCAGTGATGTATTAAGAGTTTGAAAATGTTGTAAAAAACATCACTTTAAAAGGGTTTTTGGATACCACAGCTAAAAAATGGTTGGAAGACGTCCTCACAGCTAAAGGGGCCAAACAAAGTGTAAACAGTATTTTTTATAACGTTTTCAAACTCTTAATACATTGCTGGGAATACAAGTGCAGTAACCCCCTAAGACTTAGAAAGGTAGCCTTGAAGGAGCTAGAGAAGATCCTTCAGTTTAAGGAAGTGTCACTGAACACCAAGATCAAAGTAATTCATACGATGGTATTCCCTCTTACTATGGGGGTTACCGCAGTATGTATTCCCAGTGATGTATTAAGAGTTTGAAAATGTTATAAAAAACATCGCTTTAAAAGGGTTTTTGGATGCCACGGCTAAAAAATGGTTGGAAGACGTCTTCACAGCTAAAGGGGCCAAACAAAGTGCGAACAGTATTTTTTATAACGTTTTCAAACTCTTAATACATCAGTGGGAATACATAGAAAGTGCGAACAGTATTTTTTATAACTTTTCAAACTCTTAATACATCGCTGGGAATACAAGTGCGGTAACCCCCTATGTATGGAAGTGAAAGCTGGACAATGAAGAAAACTAACAGGAAGAAAATTCATTCATTTTAAATGTGGTGTTGAAGGAGAGTTTTACTGATACACGGACAGCCAACAAGACAAATCAGTGGGTTCTAGATCAAATCAAGCCTCAATTATTGCTAGAAAGTAAACTGAGTAAATTGAGGCTATCGTTATTTCAGTCACATGAGAAGAGAAGACTCACTGAAAAACACAATAATGCTAGGAAAAGTTGAAGGCAACAGGAAACGAAGAAGAGCCACCATGAGATGGACTGACTCAATAAAAAAACCATGGCCTTCAGTTTGCAAGACTTGAACAAGACTGTTAATCCAATAATTAATTCATGGGGTCAACATAAGTCGGAAGCGACTTGATGGCACAGAACACACACACAAATCTCATAAAGTTCAACTGGGCTTACTCCCCAGGATGTGAGCATAGCATTGCAGTTTTGATTCTGATATTATATATTGAAAAACAACCATTTATTAATTCTTGTACAATTTTTTTTAACATTTGGGCTTTCAAATATTAACTTAACTTCAGAGTGATCTCTAAGCCTGCAGAGAACTAAAGATGGCAGTAGACCATGTATTGTACCTGTAGTACATAAATTATTACGTGTCAGACAATATCTTGCTCATCTGCATATGTGCGCTGTCTAGTTAAAAGCCACTGTATTGTAGTCTAGCATTGCTCTAAGTGGTCCTGGGGTGCATTTTCATGATGAACCGCAAAAATATGCCACTCTTAAAAATGTTGTGAGCAGGATGTAATTTAGAAAAAAAAATTTATTCCTGTAGCCTGTACAAAATCCAGGAGGTTAAACTGCTTTGTGCTCTGTGGAGGTAGAATCACTGTTGTCAACTCCATGTAAACAACCCAAGAGGCATTTTTCAAGAAATTAACCAGAGGGGAAAATGCACCTGTTAGAGGGATTAAACATGTCCACAGTCATGTTCACACACTTGCCCTTTGCTGGCAGGAACTGAAAAGTAATCCTTTTAATTTACCATATTATTTTCTAAACATATTCATTTAAGTGGAACAAAATAATATTTATTAACAAAAAAATAAGGAATTCACTATTTCAGGGGTGGGGAACCTTTTTTCCGCCAAGGGCCATTTGGATATTTATATCATCATTCACGGGCCATACAAAATTATCAACTTAAAAAATTAGCCGACCAAGCCCCAAGCAGGCAGCTGCCCCAGATGACACCCCCCCCCCCTGAGCGGGCAAACAAGCAGGCATCCAAACGGTGGCGTACTCGCCCACCTGGTGGCATAGGATGGTTTGTTGCACCAGCCGGGCATAGCCGTCCAGCCACACGCTGGAGTTGCTCCTGCTCTGCATGGTCGGGGCTGGATTCTACAGCCAGCTCCTGCTACCTCGGCCTGCAGGAGTGAAATGAGGACACACTGGCTAAGAACTTGGCCCCTCCCGCGCATTCTGGCCCTGCCCCCTTTAACCCCTCTATTGTCACTACTTCTGCCCCAGCCCTCTTGTAGTACAGAGGGAATATGTTTCTCAACAACCTGGGTGGGAAAAGGTTAACACAGTTTCTTGGGCAGTCCTAGCAGCTCCATAGCTAATGACCCTTCTGCAAGGGGGGGAAAAAGGTTCCTTTTCTCAGCAAAACAAATTCACATCTGCCTTGAATAGAGGCTATTCCTGTCCGCAGGAGGGGGCAGATCGCTAGTCTTAGATCCTTCTGAGCTAGAGATCTGCCAGGACCCACGAAGGGCCAGACCAAATGATTTTGCGGGCCTTAAACGGCCCCGGGCCTGACGTTCCCCACCCGTGGACTACATAATCAAGTAATAATCACAGCCCATTCCTGAGGAATGGGCTGAAAGTGGAGTGGAGGTGGCGTGACCCCGCCACCAGTGTAAGTGCCCTCTTATCATGGAATAAGAGGAACTTATGCTGGTGGCGGGGGCAGTTCCGTCGGCACCTGGGCGCCATGGAGCTGCACGGTGCTCCTCCGACACAGCAACCTCTCCAGGACCTAAACCCCAGGGGGGTGTTCCCAGGGCATTCCCATGGGTGGAGCTGACTGTAGTCCACTTCCTAAGCCCCTCCAGCCAAGGAATGCCCCCCTCCAGCAACAGCGTTGCTGCACCAGGTTTCCCTTGGCGCAGCATCACTGTTTTCAATGGAGCTATTTTCCCCATTTTCGCTTTTTTGTTTTTTAAAAGGCCTTTTTGAGCCTTGCAGCAGCCAGGGAACCTCTTGTGGAGGCGCCGCAGCAGCGCCTCGGCCACACCGTCCCCGGCCGCTGCAAGGGTCAGGAATGAGCTGTAAAAGTATCACAGCATTTTTTCCTTGTGTTTACCCCATTTCAAGGAATGCTTAATACTTTGGTTACAGGCTGTCATCTGGGGTTCCCTTTTGGCTTTTTTGTTTGTTTGTTTGTACCTACAACTTCTCATGCAGATAGAGGGCTGCTCCTAGATTTCTTCTGAATTGCAGAAGCTGATTGGGGTATATGGGAAGATGCGTTCGAAAAGGCAATTGACAGTAACCCCAGTGCATTTACCAAGCCCTTCTAATAATCTAGATGTTAGACTTACCACATCGGTCATACTGTTTACAATCTGGCCATTTGTGCTTGGCAATTAGCAGTGCATTCCGCATATTATTTTTTTTATTTCTTCACAATGAACCATCATTCCAGCCATCCCTGCGAAGCTGCTGCATACCTGCTTCGCATTTCTTAAGAGCCCCTTTAAAGCAACCTTTTGTATTTGCTCTGCATCGAAGCATTTACTGAAGGAACCATGAAAAATCACAGCCGTGGCTTAGCTATGCAAACGACCATTGCTAATGGCTATGCAAATGAAGGAACGAAGGAGCAGGCGAATGGGGAGTGGAATTTGTTTGACTTTCTCCTCTTGCATCGGACCGTGAATAGTCATTTTAAAGGGCAGATTTGAAAAAGCTGCTTTGAGCGAGCATCAAAATCTACCCTGCATAAATGGCCTCAGAATCTTTATCAATGGGAGCTGGCAGCAGGGTCAGGGAAATTAACTATGCTAAGGCTGACCTTGGCAAACCCAATTAAAACATTTGTTCCCCACTTCTCCAACAAGCAACATCTAAGTTGAGCAATTTCCAAAAGAAACTAACTGTTCAGTTTGGAGGTCAGTATTGAGCAATATGAATCAGGGCTAATGGATTCAGAAAGGGGAGAGGATAGGGTGGGAAGTCTGGGCTCTGACATCACCTGTGTTGTTCTTGGCCACTGCTTTATAAACCACTGTTTCCTGCCCTGGACTTTATTTATCCCACATGTTTATCTTCCATACGCTTTATTGCAAAGGATGTTAATGTGCACATTGTTCCAGGCTGTTAAATTCCTCTGCAATAAACCCCAAATATATAGGATGAAATCAAAGATTTCATCAGTCACCACTACATGTTATCCCGACTTATTTTTAATTGACTTCCTTCAGTTACACAACAATGAAAAAAATAAATCAAGCCCATGTATCACTTTTGCTTGGAGTTAAACTCTTAAATTCAAATTTCCTGGGAATGCTCTTTTCTTTAGCAAGGTGGGCCTAGATTTATTAAAGAGGTTATTTTAAAACTGTGTTCCAAAAAAGCCTGGAGTTCCTTGGAAGTTTATCAGTGTTTACTAATGAACTTCCTCAACAAAAAGATCAGTAACGGGGACAATCCTCCTTGTAAAGCAGTTTTCCTCCCACTGACTAATCTTCCTTGTAATTTGCGGCTGCAGGAAAACACGTTGAGTTTTTCCCAGGCACACTCTCAGTACACATGGAGCAAAAGTGAGGCCCAGTAGTCTAC
Source organism: Euleptes europaea (assembly GCF_029931775.1). NCBI lineage: Eukaryota > Metazoa > Chordata > Lepidosauria > Squamata > Sphaerodactylidae > Euleptes > Euleptes europaea. The sequence continues at coordinate 97,286,142 of NC_079312.1, read as the reverse complement.
AATCCCACACACGACTTTTCTGCAATGCACAGATTTCTCAACCAGACATGCAGGGGTTCTTTAGCAGGCAAATGGATGTGTACAGGGTAAGCATAAAGGTTGGAAATCACTCCTTTAGGGGCTCTGACAGATAGGGTTACCAAACTCCAGGTAGGGGCTGGAGTTCTCCAGAATTACAGCTGATCTCCAGATGACAGAGATCAGTTCCTCTAGAGAAAATGGCAGCTTCATAGGGCAGACTCTATGGCAAGGTGTCAAACATACAGCCCACAGGCTGGATCCAGCCTCTTGAGAGCTCTTATCTGGCCTGCAAGCCAGCAACCCCTCCCCCAGTGCTGATCTGGGCTGGCAAGCCTGCTGCGGGCTGACAACCTTCATGTGGTGGCTGGAGATCTCCCGTTATTAAAACTGATCTCCAGTCGACAGAGATCAGTTCACCTGGAGAAAATGGCCACTTTGGAAGATGGACTCGATGGCATTATACCCCACGCCCCAATTTCAGCCACCAGCTACGCCCCCACAAAACGTCTGCTGGTGGCAAGGAGCAACCTGGCAACCCTACCCGCCAAGCTCAGGATTGAAGCCTAATTTTCCTATACTATTAGAGTTGCAATCCTAAACAGACTTATCAGAAAGTTAGTTTCACAAAAGTCAGTTGCATTTTCAAAGATACATTGTCAGGATCCCATTGTAAGGCATATTTTGACAACCGAGTAGAAGATTACTCAATTCAAACAGCAGATTTCCTGTACAAGCAAAGCTGCCCTGTACAATTATCAACTGTATATTAATCCTCAAGGAGACCTCTCTCCCTTCTGATGTCGCAGCGTTAACATTATATCAATACCTCCTGGAGCTCCAGCAGTAGCAACCAACAGTACTCTGCAATAATACTAATGCAGACTTAGTTCTGCTCGACCCAGAGGGGCCCCCACTTGCTTATATTTCACACAGACCGCCATCTTCAAGCTGTCCAAAAAATGTAATAGCAGGGGTGTGCGTCTGCAGTAGCACTTCCTATGGGTTGTAGAACTGTGTACCGCTACCACTTCCCTGCCCAGAAACTCAAAGAGAGACTAAACCTTTGAAATCAGTTTTTAACTGAACAAAAATTGATCTCATGAGCTTCAAAACCACAGACATAAATTTGGGTTTGGCTAGGGGCTGTGTTTTCTTTGGGCTCTTCTAACATCGCACATGAAACATGTTGCAAAATCATTTGCAAAGCTAGTTCAGCAAGAGTGGCACGTATCAAAAAGAAAAACCCAATAGGCACATTGCTGGGAAGGGTGTGTTCTCCCCTCTGACAAGTGCTTCCACCTTGCTCTTCTGAAAGGCTTTGCATTGTGTGTTTGTTGTAAGCACAGTAGGCACTTCCACACTAAACATTTTGCTCTGCATTTCTTCTGTTTCTGTGGCGCTTTGAGCTGAAGCGATTTCAGAAGCTGACTCCATACTACAAGTGTTCCTCTGTCCCCCCCCCCCCACACACACACATTTCAATGCAGGCTTTCCTTTATACATTGCAACCAGTGGAAGATCACTTTTCTTCTACATCAGCGCTTTCATCGCTGCTGACATCACAACTCTCCCCCCGCCAAGCTGACGATACTTCTGTGCAGCCCTGCCTCACCCTCCTTCCAACTCTGTGCCTTTCTCATTGGCATCTCCCCCTCCCTCTACCCCCTTCACCGCCCCATCCCCAGCCCACCCTAACCCTCTATAGCAAACAAAAAGCTTTGTTTACCCCTGGAGGAGAGACAGGATTAGCAGCAACCACACCATCATTTTGATGGGAGATGCTGCATCCATAGAGTTGCCAACTGCCAGGTACTAGCTGGAGATCTCCTGCAATTACAACTGATCTCCAGCCAATAAGAGATCAGTTCACCTGGAGAAAATGGTTGCTTTGGCAATTGGACTCCATGGCATTGAAGTCCCTCCCTTCTCCAATCCCCACCTTCCTTAGGCTCTGCCCCAAAAACCTCCCACCAGTGGTGAAGAGGGACCTGGCAACCCTATGCACCCAGGAATGAAATTCTCCCTTGGCTTGATGGATCTGGAGGCCTCATCTCTCTTCTTTCCTTTCTCTATTTTGTTATTTGTCATGGCCCCGCTTGCTACCAGGTCCCACCAGTGGGATAATACATTGATTTGTCTCCTGGCTGCCAAATTTACAAGGAGTGGGGGATGTAAATATCAGACCAATCAAAACCCCTTTGCAAACACAAATGTTGGTTTTAATAATAAAAGCATCTTCTCAGGCAGCACCTTTCAAATTTAGGGGAATAACATAAGGGGGGCAGAGGATGCACACAGGGTTGCCAGTTCCAGGTCGGGAAATACCTGGAGATTTTTGGGGTGGAACCTGAGAAGGGTGGGGTTTGGGGAGGGACTTCAATGCCATAGGGTCCAATTGCCAAAGCGGCCATTTTCTCAAGATGAACTGATCTCTGTTGGCTGGAGATCAGTTGAAATAGCGGGAGATCTCCAGCTACTACCTGGAGGTTGCCAACTCTAGATGCACATATAAATGTTAAAAAATGGGCGGAGAATGGAAACTGCTCAGTGGACAAAGGGAAAGGTGGTGTGTGGCCAGTAAAATGGGTGGTGCTATGTGGGCAGGACTGTAGGGAACAAAGCAGACTGTTCAGACACCACTAAAAATAATCAGGCTGTGTTTGTCTTGGAAACATCAGCACAAAGGTGGTCTGAGAAGACATGGGCAAAAGCTAACTTGAAACCAGCATAGCAATGATAGGCCTACGATGCTGTGTGTAAGGCTGGGGAAACCAATGTATTTAAGAAGCCAAGCTACAGAAGTAAGCTTGTGAGGAAATGCCCAACAATTCAAAGGCCAGCAAGTTGCGTGTACGAGGTTAAAATTTAATGAGAGCAATTTACCCCAGACTCAAAAAAAATAGTATAACTGCATGCTGATAAAGCCTCACTTGAAGTCTACTATGCTAATTTCTGGATACAATTCAAGAAGGCTGTTGATAAAACCAAAGGGGAGATGTAGGAGGACTGATACTGTAACCTAGAAGCTAATTCATATGAAAAAGGGCCAAACTATAGGTGATGTGTAATTCCATGGCCTGATGCATAATTTGACCTTTAAACAAGGGGGGCTGATATGGTTGTTTAACTGTATACCATCTCCCCAACCAAAAATGCACACAAACCTTGAGCTGCTTTAAATTCTGCATTTTTAAAAAACACAAAAGATACCTGACCTTCTCTGCCCCGTCCCCACTTTACTGGAATTTAAGGTAATTGAGGAGTAGATTTTTGATGGAGGAAATTGTGCAGGGGGAAAAGAGTTAACACTCCTTCTTCACTACAGTGGTCCTAATCCAGATCTCTCTCCCTCCATGGGTGCTTGTTAAAGCCAAATAACCAGTCTGGAATTTCAATCACAGAACTCCACTGTCATGCATAAAGACAGACATAATCGCCATTTTCAAACAGAGAAAGAGATGTGGGAAGACAGCACCTGCCCTGCTGAGAGAATAGCTCTAACGTTTGGGAAATCTTGTGAACCCTAAGAGTTCCTCCGTTTTAGAAAGAGGTCCCTCAAAAGGGAGTGGAATCTTCTCTCTTGGAAGCTTTTGAGGAAAGCCCAAACAACCTCAAATTAGAGTTGCTCGGGTATAAAATATGCTGCTTGGCACAGAGAGTGTATCTGTACCACAGAGTTAAAATGGTAAATACGGTAGTCGTTAGTCATTCCCACAGGGAACTCTTGGAAATGTATTTCTTTGAAGAGCACAAGGGATGTCTATTAGGGGGGAAAAATCATTAAATGACAAATTCTTATTTTGTTTGTAGAAACCATCTGAATAAAATGAATATAAAACTGCTCTATATGTGTAGCGTATATTTCTTCTGCATTCATGAGGCACTTTGTATGCTTTCAGTCATAACTGGTACTTCATATTCTTCATATTTATATGCTCATTCAGTGTCTGCTTCTAACAAAAGGAGGAAAGGGGTTTTAAGAACTTGTTTTTTGTTTTAATTTTCCACTGAACGTGGATATTAAGAAGACATCAGTGTGTTTTATATGGTTTCCCACAAAAATAAAAGTTAATTCTTAAAAACCTGGTCTCTTATCTTCTTCACATCCACAGTGGCCAGTCAGGCATACAGACTGATAAACAGCTTAAGATAGCATTGGGGTGGTCATCTGTTGGAGAGAGGGGTTGTGTGTACATGTCCCCACCCCCCCCAACTCTCCCTCTCTCTAAGTTGTTCCCAGGGGATTTCCATCCTTCCCTTGAAGAGGCAGCTGGCTATCATTTTACGAGGCAGGAAGCAACAGAAGAGGAAAGAAAGCAGACAAATTACTGAAGGACAAGGCAAATTAGGTGCTGTGAATGCATGTGGCACTTAAAAGTGTCTCCTCCGGTTTGAGTAGTTCTTTGTATGTACCTTTCCGCTGAGGCTCAGCCTGGGATTACAGATGTGTGTCCATTTGTATATAACAAAAAGGGGCCGTTTTATGCAATGCTTGCCTAATATTTCCAAAGAAACTCATACGCTCTTGTCCAAACTCCCTAGGGCTCTTCCAGATGATGGAAAAGGCAAATGATCTGTTAGCACTCAAAGCAGAGCTTGCCGTCCATAAACTAGCCACACAAGTGTCCCCATGATGGATGGGAGTTTGGACAGCCATTGTGCAGGAGGGAAATGGTTGTACTCAGAGGACATCAGCTAGTTGTTATCCTCCTCCTGTTATATTAGAGTCATGTGGAAGTACTACAATGGCAGAAATTTATACTCTAATAAACAGGCAGTATTAAAACAATTTTTAATGGTAAGTGCATTGGGAAGAGATGTCTCTGATGCCTAGTGAGGACACTGAAAATAGCCAACAGTTGCCACTTTCCGTTTCAATGGAACTATTAGTCGAGGGGGTGATCTTATTTTCCAAGTGACAGCAATTTGAGTGCTGGGAAACTGCAATTTGGTTCCCCTGCAACTGACTGTGCATTTCCTGTGTAATTAACCAAATGTCTTAAAAGGACTCCGAGAAGAAGCAAAGAAAGCCAGCTTTGGCCTTTGAAACATCCCACAAGCTTCTCTTAACTAAGGAAAAGACAGCAGGAAAAGGAAAACCGTTTCCAGCCGCCAGTATATACTTGTACCTTGTGTGAAGTGAAAAAGGTTTTATATAGATAAGTGGATACAGAACATTTGAGCCAAGAGTGACAGGGTTGTGGCCTGGGCCATGTTTTCAGTGTCGCTGCTCAATAATAGAATATGTGAAAGAATAATGAGGGTACTGCAGATTTTTTTTTTTAGGGAACAACCATTGGTAGAGGAGAAAGAACAGGAAGAAAACATCTCGACTATGCATACTGGCAGTATGGGACAGCTGCCGATCCAGAGACATAAATTTTTATCACTGAAAATACTTTCTAGCTAGACATATCTGCTGGTTGCAGGAGACCTGGCCATACATTGCTACAGTGCAGGAATGATAAGTGCTGTTAAGTGTATATGTGGGTCACTGTAATGTAATCATTTCATTTCTGGTATACAAAAATGTGTCATCTGAGTCTGTTATTTAAATTACGGAACATTCACAGAGAGAGATGGAGCTGATAGAGGCTATGAAGAAAGAGAATAATGGAGGGCATAAAGAGCATGATTAATTTTGCAGCTGCAATGTTCTCAAAAGCTATTTGCAAAAGTCTTGTACTTCCAGCTAGTGGTAGAGGGTTGCTTCCTCTCCCACTGTACTTAACTCTCCACTGAAATCAGTGCAGCTTAAAGTATTTATCTGGATCCTATCCTGGGGTTTTTAAATCATAGGAATACTCCTACAAGTCACCCCTATCTCTATAGACATAATATGAAGAGCAGTTTAATAGCATGCAAAATGTATAAAAGGATCAGAATACTTTTGCCTTTAAAAAAGAAGAATAACCTGCAAAGCTACTGTCTTCCCCTACAACCACACTGGTAACGTCACTGTTTTTAAAAAGTATATAGTGGTTTGGAGTCTGCATTGTGCCTACTCTTGAGTGACAGAACATCCATCTTTCTTTGGTTTGGAGTGCTTTAAGGACTTTGAGGTGCTGAAAAGTCAGATAAAATCATAAAGAAATGTTTTGTTTTGTTTTCAACAGGAGTGCGGCTGTTTCCCCTGCAGCAAGGTTGTCTTTCTCTCGTCCCCCTCTCCCCACTACATGGGTACATTATATCTCATTATGGGTACTCGTATGCTGCTACAGTGAATAAAGCACTGTGAGAAAACTGTGGTTTTAAATAAACAAACCCACAAAATACTGTCTTGAAACGCCTTCAAGGCCACTTGGTACTCACGGCTTTCACAATTCCCCTAAACAACTTGTTCCACTATCTGATTGGAAGGGTTTTTTTCATCATAATTTTTCCTAACCTCCCCTTTGTGAAAGATGGTGAGACAGGGCAAAAGGAGACTCATAGCTGTGGACTGTTTTAATGAGATGAGAATTATTCAAAGGTGAGGGAAGACATCCACAGATACGCAATCCTGCAGATGGAAAGACATGTACAACTGGCAAACATGCAGAATGATTGTGAAACTGTGTGTGCCAGCGGTAATGAGGCACCAGCAAGATTCTCAACCTTGTGAGCCAGGTTCAGGTTTTGGCTGGTATACAACCACATCTGGAGATGGCATACAGCTCAGCTGTAGAGCAGATGCTTTGCATGCAGAATATGCCAAGATTTACCACTGGAATCATTTTGGAGGTCATTCATTCATTCATAGGGTTGCCGTAAGTCAGAAGCAACTTGACTGCACATAAGAAGAAGAGTTGGTTTTTATATGCCAACTTTCTCTACCACTTAAGGAAGAATCAAACCAGCTTACAATCACCTTCCCCTCCCCACAACAGACACCCTGTGAGGTAGGTGGGGCTGAGAGAGTGTGACTAGCCCAAGGTCACCCAGCTGGCTTCATGTGTAGGAGTAGGGAAACAGATCCAGTTCACCAGATTAGCCTCTGCCGCTCATGCGGAGGAGTGGGGAATCAAACCCAGTTCTCCAGATCAGAGTCCACCGCTCCAAACCACTGCTCTTAACCGCTACAACACACACAGACACATTTCTAGTTATATCACAGGCCCTAGTTACACAATATGTGGGAGTTCCAGGTATGGAGCATGAGACTTTTAACAAAAACTCACTTATTACTGCACAGGAACACGGTTTGTATTGGGGACAGGGAGAGGAGGGGCCTTTAAAAAAATGGTCCTGGGGAGCATAAATTTGCTCAGATGTGAAAATACATCTGACTGTATGAGTAGGGTTGCCAGCTCAGGGTTGGGAAATACCTGGAGATTTTGGGGGCGGAGCCTGAGGAGGGTGGGGTTTGGAGAGGGGAGGGACTTTAATGCCATAGAGTCCAATTGCCAAAGTGGCCATTTTTCTCCAGGTGACCTGATCTCTGTCTGCTGGAGATCAACTGTAATAGCAGGAGATCTCCAGCCACCACCTGGAGGTTGGTAACCCTAGATATCAGGCATATGTACATTTTCACAACAGGACAACTAATGGCCATTTTTGGACAGGGAAAACAGTGCAGAGGAGCCAGGCCTAAAAGTGTCAGTAACAGAGTCTATCCAAATCGAGTCCCTACATACATGACAAGTGAGTTTTAAAAACCTGGGTGCTCCACATATAGAACTTTGAGCTTACTGTGTACTTAAAGCATCAGTTAGATGGGCTAAGAAAAAACAGTGCTTGAGACTGACTCATAGGAATGCCAGCCTCCGAATGGGACCCCGAATTACAGCTCATGGCCAGACTACAGAGATCAGTTCCCCTGGGGAAAATAGATGTTTTGGAGGGTGGACTCTATGGCATTGCACCCCACTGAGGTCTCTGCCCTGCCCAGGCTCCATATCCAAATCTCCAAGAGTTTCCCAACCTGGATCCAGCCACCTTACTCCCCCATCCCCCACTGGTGTATAGGGGGGACTTGGCAACCCTACACATGGGACTAAGCTTCAACATTACTATGTTAAGCCGACGATACCTAACCTTGCGCTACAGTCTGCCTTTCCTAAAACATATTTGTCCATATTTTGAAAAAGGTTGCTTCCCCTTGTTAGAAATATGCTTCTTGGGCTTTATTTCTCCTCACATTTCAGTTAAGTTAGCAATGCCAAAACCGCATGCTTAGAATATGCAGAAGCCATCAGCACTGCTATTTTTCTTCTCTTTGTTTCTCTTCCTCTGAAAGGAACGCTTGCACGAGGCACATTTTACAACTAGCGAGAATTTATTCAAGTTCCTGTTCCAGACTCCCTTGCCTAAGCTATAGCCCAGTAGGGATAAGACTCAGCCAAGTGGTTCCTTCAACTACCGGAGGGAACATTTCCAACAGGATGAAGCTATTGGATGGCAGAAAAGGAAGGAAATGCAGCAGACAATTTACTGGATGTCAAGATTCAGCTGGGCTTGGCAATGGGTGTCCACTGGATAATTTTATGGAGAGAAGCTGCAGACTTTCTATAGAAGACTTTCCCAGGGCCTCTTGTTTGATCTCTTCTTGTGGAACAGCAGAGCTGAGGGTGATGTAGAAAAGCAACATTTCAGAAGAACCAGCCTTATTATAGAGAACCATGAAACAGTCCGCTTGAGCTAGCAGATTGCAGAAGGGGCAACATTTTCTCTGTTATGCATGTATTTTTTTAAAAAAGAAAATTTACTCTAGTTATGAACTTGTGTGTGGGAATGCAAGAGAGAAAGTGTGTGTGTGTGTGTGTGTGTGTGAGAGAGAGAGAGAGAGAGAGAGAGAGAGAGAGAGAGAGAGAGAGAGAGACTTTTCAGTCCAGGTATGAAAATGTCTAAAGCCAGCCTGTATTTGAGAAAAGCTGCATGGCCAACCGTCAATTAATTTGAGAATCATATCATAGAACTGAAAACCTGACCACTGTCACACAGGATGGGATTAGGTATGCAGTAAAATGAAGAAACAGTGGCTGATCTCCAAACAGATGAGCAGGATACTGGCTTGGATCCCATGCAACATTGCTGGTGGTGGATGGGACTTGCATCAATAGAGAGAAATTTCTCCTCTCCTGCTACAGCCCCCCAAATACACCTCCAAATGCTTCTCTTGGGAACCCCCCAGAACAGCACGAAGGGAGGATCAGAGGTCTACTGCTGGAAGGTAAAATCAGTGAAAATTGCCCCCAGAGATTTTCTGATAGTCCCTGATCATTCAAGCCAATGCATACAGTTTCCCCCCACCGGGTTACTTTAATGTGCAGTGAACCCAAGTCCAAGCAGGGAGAGCCAGCCCATGCATAAAAGACCACTGACAACTGCCCCACATTACCCAGATCAGTTAGAAAAAACACATATATGTTTAGATGGCAGGTTTTTCCCCAGAAGGAAGGGACCAATCCTTTCCCAACCAAGCAAGGACCATGATTTAATAACCATTTTGTATATCTCAGCAAGAAACATGATTTACAGTGCAATGCTAAGCAGAGTTATACCCTTCGAAGTCCATTGACTCCAATGAACTTAGAAAAGCTTGACTGTGCTTAGGACTGCATTGTTAAACACATGGATGTTGTTCACAAGAATTTTGTACACAGATACCTGTAATTTCTGCACTGGGAGAGCAATCTAAACCACTCTGCCACTTCCTCGTAGTATGGCTAAAAAGGCCTTCAAGAGTCCGATCATCACTCACCAGCACCAGGTTCAATTATAATATTTTTAAACGCCCACTAAGATGTAGTAACTAGAAGAAATATGAACTCTCGGAAATAGAGTATGAACTCTAGGAAATCAAGACCTGAATGAGTTATATCTAGCATGGAAATGAGCTGGATTAAAGAGGCAGGTTTGCTGCTGCTTGGTGATTTGCAGTCCAAATCCTTCAATATCCTGCAGTTCATTGGTAAGGACTAGAACGGCTCAGCAAAGCCAAATCTTTATAAGGTGACAAACCTGAAGCGGGAGGTTCCTGATGACAAGAGAAATAAAAGAAAAGCAAGCCAGCAGAATAAGAGACTTGTTAGGGTGGGAGGACAGATTTCCTTCCCAACCAATGCAGCAGCATCTGTCTTGAGAAATAAAGCAGATCTTCCCCATAACTGCTATTCTGGCTTCTCTTATTACGGTAGATTCTGGAAGTGCTCCAAGTGCTGTTCTGCTGGTGACATTCCAATAAAATATTTAGACATGACCTTCTCCTATTCCTACATCGCAGGATAGATGTTGAAGGGCAATATTTCTTTAACAAATTAAAACATTGCTCCAAAATAATATGGGCTACAGCTAGGGTTGCCAACCTCCAGGTAGTATTAAAACAAAACAGGCTCAGTGCTTTAGCGTATTGTGAAGAAAAAAACCAGCACCCAAATAACATATAAATATATACAAAATGTAATGGCAAAATTCTAAGTATATACAAACATATACAATACCAACAAAGTCACAAAGCACAAAACAGTACAAAGACAAAACACCTACAAAAAATTCAGCAGGGATACACACAGAGGTGAGATCCGCTTTTGAGATCCTGACTGGAACTTTTTGAGGTCCTGAAACATTCACCTAATATGGATTGATATTTTTGAACTTTGAATGTATTGCGGCTGAAGAAGCCCACAGTGAAACGTGTCCAAACGATCTAGACAACACGTTCCAGAGTTCTGCTTGTCTTCGTTCCTGAAGATCTTTTTTCTGTTGCCATGTAAGGGTGCAACGGTGCAACGGCACTTATGTTTATGTATTTACATGACCATTGAGGACTGTGCACTGAATTATTGACTAGATATATTGTATATCACACCAGGATCCAAGTACGGGGGTCTCCCCTCTGTGTGTATCCCCGTTGAATTTTTTGTAGGTGTTTTGTCTTTGTACTGTTTTGTGCTTTGTGACTTTGTTGGTATTGTATATGTTTGTATATACTTAGAATTTTGCCATTACATTTTGTATATATTCATATATTATTTGGGTGCTGTTTTTTTTCTTCACAACCTCCAGGTAGTAGCTGGAGATCTCCCGCTATTACAACTGATCTCCAGCTGATAGAGATCAGTTCCCCTGGAGAAAATGGCCGCTTTGGCAATTGGACTCTATGGCATTGAAGTCCCTCCCCTCCCCAAACCATGCACTCCTCAGGCTCCACCCCAAAACCTCCTGCCAGTGGCAAAGAGGGACCTGGCAACCCTAGCTACAGCACAACCAATCAAGGAACAAAACATAGGTTAACATTTTGTAAACTTGTTAGGCCTTTTCATTTGCCCAGATTGAATTTATGGTGAAAAGCAGCAATTCAGAACAGCCAATCTAGGCTTTGGATCAAGAAAGAGCAGTTCCCCTAGAGTAAATGCCTGCTTTGGAGGGTGGACTCGATGGCATTATAGCCTGGTGAGGTCCCTCCCACTACTCTCCCAGGCTCCACCCCCAAATCTCCAGCCTGGAGCTGGCAACCCTAGGCTGATGTAGTGACGTATGGGTTGGGCCTAACAGCATAGTCCAATGGTGTTACATGTTCACATCCTCTTCTGGTTCAGTGGCTCTTAATATCTTTCACTTCCTTCTGTGAAGCCAGAAATTTGGGTTCAGATTTGTGCTCATCCACAAAGCTTACTAGATAACCAGGGGTAGGGTTGCCAGGTCCATTAGTAGCCCTTAGTAGTATAATGGTCCCTCTTCACCACCGGCAGGAGGTTTTGGGGGTTGAGCCTGAGAAGGGCGGGGTTTGGGGAGGGGAGGGACTTCAATGCCATAGATCCAATTGCCAAAGCAGCCATTTTCTCCAGGGGAACTGATCTCTATCTGCTGGAGATCAGTTGTAATAGCAGGAGATCTCCAGCTAGTACCTGGAGGTTGGCAACCCTAACCATGGGCCAGTCACTGTAGCCTGGTGTCAAGCCCTGCACCTAATTTACGCACATTTAGCCTATTATATAAACTGACTGCATGCTCAATTACATGGGCAAGCCTATGCATAAAGGAGGGGGGTGATAGGGGTGGAATTTAACACTGCAGTCCCAACTCCCTGCCAATATAGTTTATGTGTGTGATGGATTTATAACTCAATCCAATCCACTTTGGGGATGGGGCCATGGGTCAGTGGTACAGCATCTGCTTTGCACACAGAAGGTCCCAGGTTCATTTTCCAGCATCTGCAGTTAAAAGGATCAGGTTGTAGGTGACGTGAAAGACCTCTGCCTGAGACCCAGGAGAGCTGCTGCCAGTCACAGTAGAGAATGTGGACCTTCCTAGACCTATGGTCTGGCTCAGTGTTAACACAACTTTGTGTGTTCTATCTAACCTACCGCATGGGCTAACTATAAAATGGCGCCTTTAGTTCCTTGCAGGAAGGAAGGGAGATAAAAATGCAAAAACTTTGTGTTGAAACATGAGTAATGCATATGTTGTTTTTTTAAATGTCCACAACTGCCCATAGAGTGACAGTCTTTCCCAAATACCTTTTTCCTCCACTGTCATTCAAGGCAATATCCTGTGAAAAGTATCTCTTTCGCAACACCAGAGTCTGGACAAAAAAAACAAAAACAGAAAAACCTGGTCATGCCATTCTCTTAAAACAGAAATGAAAGGAACCCGCAATTCCTTTTCACGCAGGCAAGTAGCGATTTAGCAAGCAGACATTATTATCAACACCATAATCATGGTTTGTAGTCTATAATCCTGCAAAAGAAAACTGGTCCGCAACACCAAAACCCCAAAAGTCTGTCGGGGGTTGTTGGAGCTTCTGTTCCCTAAAGTATTATTTAAGTTCCTCTCCATAAAGGATATTATGAGTAATAAGAGTAACTGCAACGATTGCTTTAGAAAGTGTTTTTACCAGCCAGTGCTTGAAAGGATATTTTAGAGGTTGTGTTGCTTAACTTGTGGTTTGCTGCCTTGGCTAGCTGGTATATAGTAAGTGCATTTTTGTTGGCATCTGGCTTCAACTCTCCATTTTAATTTGTAAAAACTGGGGGGGGGGACCTAGAAGAACTCCACTGACTACAAAAAAATGTTCCTCTTGAAAACTAGTTACCAGTTAATGATAATTCCACTTCGAGCAGGAAGGAAGGGTTTAGACTTGATGTCCCTGAGTGAATCAGGAGAATGTTAATCACAGACTTTTCTCTGTTACCCAAAGCCGGTTTACAATCTGGGTTCCAATAGAAAACACTCAACTTCCACAATAATGTTTTAGAATATTTCCTTAGAAGAACGTTTCATTTATTAAAGATATTAAGGACATTTAGATACCTCCTGAGAGTTTTAACTTTTTGCAAGCAGGGAACAGAATTCAAAGCCAAGACAGCCTGGTGCGGGCACAAAAACTATACTGGTGTTCAGTTGGTTTCAAACTTTTTCATTCTTTCTCTTTATTGTATTTGCATGTCTTTTCTTTATAATATTAGGTTTATATTTCCAATCATTTCAATGGGGAACACATTTTCTGTTGTAACTTTCCTCGATCCAATAGGAGGATATTCATGACAATTGATTTCAGGCAGGCAGGAGAAAACATCTACTCTCTATAGGCAATTCACATTCGTGATTGTAGAGCAGAGACAGATCTTTGGCAGACCAAGGATGCAAGCATTGGGTATAAACAATAGACCAATAACAACAATCCTGACATATTTTCAGGAGTCACCCATTCACAGGTAAAGTAAGCGAGAGATGAGGAAGCCCTCTTTGTAACAGAAATATAGTACATTAGTAGGAGAATTATATCCTGCACCATATAACCCTTTTATTTCTGCATTTTTCTCCCAGCCTGGCTCAGATATTGGAAGTAAGCCTATCTGGGAGAAAAATATGGAAAGAACCAGAATAGTTTAGATCCCCTCATCAATGTGCTCCTTTTTTCTTATTTTTGTTTAAAAATAGGTCTGAGACACCATACCCACACCTCACTTTCTTTGCATGTGAATGGTTGAATGCATATTAAAAACTCACAAAGATGACCTCACAAGTTTGGCCCTTAGTTTAATTAACTAAAAATGGTCTCCTGTTTTTTCTCTCTACTGAGGCTAATTGCAGCTAGAATGGGGGATAATTATTGGGAAGGAAAATAATTTTCTCCATAAAATCTACCCCCCTAAAGTCACTTTTAAGGGACATTACAGATGTTGAGAAAGCTCAGATCCGTTCTCACCACTGATCTCCTGAGTTTTTTCTGGTTTGATCCCTCAGGATTGCCAGCCCCCATGCTGTGGAGGCAGGAAATCCCCCACCCCTGCTCCTTAGGGCAGTGGTAGAAGAATTTTTTTTTAATGGCTGTTGGGCTGACAGCAGGACATGATTCCTCTCTAGAAATCACTGGAAACTCTATGATAAAATGATAGCATTTTTTGCTATTCCTAGAGAGGACTGGAATCACTTCCAGATTTTCCTCGGAAGTGATGTCATGCTGTCATTGATGGCTTTATCCTCCCCCACCTTGCCCCACCCCACCTTGGTCTCTGGCTTGGCTTGGCAACCTACCTAAATCTCTCTCCTTCTTTTTGTATTATACATTATTTCAATGTAACAAATGAAGGCAACATGGAAGATGCTGCTTGGTATCAGGAGGGGGAAGTGTAGCAGTTGCCTCCTTATCCTACCAATCATCAGTGCTGACAGCCTTAATACTAGCATATTCAAACAAAATGTTTCTCTAAATATAGGATTGCCAACAGGCCTGGAGAAAAAAATCGCCAGTCCCTTTAACAGAGGCTTAATGGGATGTTATTTACCAGATGACGTTAATCTCTATGCCCTGAAAAGCTTCAGCTGCCCATTTCCACACATTAAGTGTCTGTTAAAGGGAAAGGAATTTTTTCCCAGGCATGATGATAACACTACTTGAATACCCAGCAGGCACAACACTAGAGAGAATAAAATAGCAAGTGGAGCCACTGTTTTTACATATAAGCAGATAAAAGCTGTCCCCAAGACAGTGAGCCACCAATAAAGTGAACACTGGAAAAACTTTGAAAAGACAGACAGTTTTCCCAGAGGCAAAATCTGTGGGTAACTCCATTGACTGGGGAAAGGTCTCTGTCAGTTTTATACTTATTGAGTCACTGTCTCTTTCCCCCCAGTACCTCTGAGTGTTAAAATAATGATGCACCAAAATTACACCCACATCTGACGATTTCCAAATACGACTATCATTAATTTTTCTGTTTGCATTAGTTATAACCACCATATTAATTAACAGAGCAATTTCGGTTCAGGTTTTTATTAGTTAATAACCAAATGCACATTAATGGAGAGTTCTTTTGTAAAAAAAATGGCACTTAAAATATTATGCAGCAATGCTTTTAACAGCAAAAGAAAGCAAAGATGCAGGAACCGCATCATCTTTAGGGTGCTTTTTCTACAATCTCTTTTTGTCAGGGAAATGATTTTAACCAGTCCCACACAGGAGTTGCTCTGAGAAGGCAAATTTTAATTGGGAAATCATTATGTCTGTTTATTTAGAAAATTGATATGCCACCTCCACAGAAACTGTCTCAATGCAGCTCACAAAAGAAAAAGAATGCAATAGAATTATAAGTGCAACACAACATAAGCGTTGTCAATCTTAAACCACTGCATAAAAACAAAACAGCATCTTAAAAACAGTTGTAATAGTGGGAGATCTCCAGCCACCACCTGGAGGTTGTGACAAAACA